>NC_079500.1:71690420-72940420 GCF_030052815.1 Hevea brasiliensis
ATTCACGATATTGTTTTTATCTCACTATAGATGCTTGACTAGGTTATTACCAATCTCTCTCATTGGTTGAGAAGACAATGGAGTTAGTTTTGTTTTGATTACCATGGTACATGCACAGGCTTAGATTCTCCTCTTATTAGAGGTTAGATCTAAGTTTATATGTTATGGCCCTTTCGGAACTTTCATTATTGTGATGTGTACTGTGCACGATGATTCAACCTCCCTGAACATAGGGAGTTAGAATCCGATTCGACCTCCTTGACCATAGAGAGTTAGAATCACCCTGAAGATGGCCCTTGCGGATTAGTGTTGCATAGTTAGTGAGATAAAGAATGGTTTTTAAATAGTAAAGAATTTTGATTTCAAATGAGATTTATGCATAATTGATTTTATTGGAATTAATCTTTATTTCCATGATTGATGGAATTAGTTTAAATGTCCAGTTGTAATTTGATAATTCTTGCTCAAAGTCATTTTAACTAATGATTTATATTATTGGCAACGAAGATTTTGACTTTTGGAATTTTATTGAATTTCGAGACTTTCAAATTAATTGTTTTAATTTTGTAAATGTATATTGTACTATGTTTTAAATTATAGTTGTGCACCACTGAGTTCACCACTCAGCAATAGCTTTGCATGCTATTGCAAGTGAAAAGAGCATAGAGCAGTTGAGTAAGCTTCTTTAAAGACACTTTCAGATCAGCTCCAGGTATATCACAGGTATACCCATGTACATAGGTTTTGATGTATGCATGTAATAATATGTATGTAAATTATTTGAGCAGTTGTATAAAAACTCTTTTAAAATATTTTGGTATGTAATTTAATGTAAATTATTGTAAATATAAATTTGAGATTTTATTTACTTGAATAGTTTTGTAATATTAATTTTTGAGTCTTGTAATAAATGAAATGTTTCTTTTATGATGAGGTTGGTTTGAAAATGAAATGATTTAATTATTGAGATTGAATTGTGAGATGAAATGAAGTTTATTGGAGTTGTATTTGAGAAAACATATTGAGAGTGTTTTTTTTTTTTCAGGTTTGAAGAACTATTTTCTCAAAATATAGCTGGCACTCTGCCGAAATTTTGAAAAATTTTTATAACACCAGATTTTAATCGATGATTTAAATTTCACGAAAATTGATTTAAAATCCCCTGTAGTATATTTAATGGGTTACCGGTAGGCGAAGTACGATAATTCATTAGATGTACTACAGGATCATGTTACATCTTATGGAGGAGTAGGGTGTGACAACCCATATTGCATCATGACTCTTTTGTGTTCTTGGAAGTCCCATTACAAAATCCATAGTATTCGTTCCCATTTCCATTCAAGTACCGGCAATGGATGTAGTAAACTAGCTGGGACTTGATGTTTTACCTTCACTTGCTGACAAGTTAGGCATTTAGAGATAAAATCAGCTACATCCTTTTTCATACCCATCCACCAGTAATGCTCTTTCAGCCCTCTATACATTTTAGTGCCACCAGGGTGCATAGCAAAAGGAAACTCCTATGCTTCGTTCATAATTATCTGTCTCAAGTCGATATCATTAGAAATGCACATTCTGCCCTAATGTAGTAGTAAACCATCATCTCTCACAGAGAATTCAGGTTTCTTGCCCTGTCGAACTTCTTCTAGTAGCTTCTGATATTTCTCATCCTTCTGAGTAACCATTCCAATCTAATCAATCAATATTGGTTGTATATGCCATGCGACTGCCATCTATCCCTCATTACCGACCTCCAAACTAGCCTGTAGTGCTTTCAACTCATGTACCATAGACAAAGGAGAAATTTTGAGAGCTGCCATAGTCTTGCGACTTAAGGCGTCAGCCACCACATTTGCTTTCCCTAGCTGATAGTCTACTAAGCAATCATAGTCTTTAATCAGTTCTAGCCATCTCCTTTGTCTCAAATTCAATTCCTTCTGGGTGCCCAAGTACTTCAAACTCTTGTGATCTGTGTAGATATAACACTTCTCCCCATATAAGTAATCTCTACAGATCTTCAGAGTAAAAATAATAGCTACTAGCTCTAAGTCGTGTTTCAGATAGTTTCTCTCATACGGTTTCAGCTGGCGTGATGCATATGCAATAACATTTCGATCTTGCATAAGTACACAACCTAACCCATTGTGAGAAGCATCACTATAAATTATGTATTCTTTACCGGAGGTAGGTAAAGTCAGGACTGGAGCTTCAGTCAAACATCTTTTCAATTTAAAAAAATTCTACTGGCATTTATTTGTCCACTGAAATTTCACATCTTTCTGAAGCAGCTTGGTTAGTGGAGAAGCCAACATAGAAAATCCCTTAAAAAAACGTCTGTAGTATCCAGCTAAACCTAGAAAACTGCAGACTTCTGTAATATTTCTAGGCGGCTTCCAATTAAGGATAGCTTCTACCTTACTAGAATCTACCTTAATCCCTTCAGCTGACATAATATGTCCTAAGAAAGAGATTTCCTTCAGCCAAAATTCACATTTCGACAATTTGGCATATAGTTATTTCTCTCTTAAAGTCTCTAGCATAATCCATAGATGTCTATCATGCTCCACTGCATTCCTCGAATATATCAAAATGTCATCAATAAACACTATCACAAACTGGTTGAGATTTGGTCTGAAGATAGTGTTCATCAGATCCATAAAAGCAGCCGGAGCATTAATTAACCCGAATGGCATCACCAGAAACTCATAATGGCCATATCGAGTTCTGAAAGCAGTTTTTGAAATACTCTGCTCTTGCACCTTCAGCTAGTAATAACCCGATCTCAAGTCAATTTTAGAGAATACAGCTACACCCTTTAGTTGATGAAACAGGTCATTAATGAGGGGTAGTGGGTATCTATTCTTTATTGTCACCTTATTCAACTGCCGATAGTCAATACACAAACGAAGAGTGCCATCTTTCTTCTTAACAAACAATACTAGTGCTCCTCAAGGTGACAGACTAAGGCGGATGAAGCCTTTTTCAAGTAGTTCTTGCAACTACACCTTCAACTCTTTTAATTCTACTGGTGCCATTCTGTATGGTGTTATGGAGATTGGATCCACACCAGGCATAACATCAATCTCAAACTGCACCTCTCTTTCTGAAGATAATCCTAGCAACTCATCAAGAAACACATCTGGAAAGTCACATGCTGTAGGGATGTCCCTTAATGCTGGACTCCCCACACGGGTGTCACCACATGAGCCAAGTATGCTTCACACCCCTTTCTGATCATTTTTCTGGCTAGTGCAGTGGAAATGATGTTTGAAAGTAATAATTGCCTCTCCCCTTGTATTACCACATCACTATACTGAGGCAGACCAAAAGTGACTGTCTTCAGTCTACAGTCAATCATGGCATGATGCCTGGTTAACCTATCCATGCCCAAGATGATATCATAATCTCTGAAGGGCATTTCTATCAAATCAGACTAAAAAGTATGTCCTTGGATCACCAAAGGACAATCCCTATACATTCTGTTGACTCTAACCTCTTGTCCTAGCGGACTAGTTACTAGCACATCAAAATCCATTTTTACACAAGGAATAGCCAGATAATCAACAATGCTAGCACTAACATACAAGTGGATAGAACCTGGATTAAACAACACAAACACATCTTGATTAAAAATTGAGAAGGTACTAGCTATAATATCAGATGTCTTAGCCTCTTCTCTCTGTCTCATTGTGTAGATTCTGGCTGGAGCACTGCCTTGCTCTGACTGATTCACTGTGCCTTGGCTGCCTGATGAACTACCTCTATTCCTGCCTCTACCTCTGCTAGCTAGTTGTGAACCTCTAGTGGCAAGATTCTGAATAGATCTTTCTGCAGTAGTAGGAGGTGGCCCAACTCTATGGGTACTGGTGCAGTTTTTAGCAAAGTGTCTTGTACCCCTGTAGTTATAACATGTCACACCTTACCCCTCTGTAAGGCATAACATGATCCTATTGAATACCTAATGAACTACCAAACTTCACCTACCGATAACTCATTAAGTACCCTACAAGGGATCTTAAAATCATTTCTTACTTTTTGGAAGTGGTGAGCATTTTAGTAGGAATTAAAAACATTTAATTGAAGTTTCAAAACTAGTAAAAATTTTTGTCCATTTTTATTTATCCGCAAATTTTAGAAAAATTTCGGCAGAGTGCCATTTGAATATTGAGAAAATAGTTCTTCAAAAACCTGTAAAAACACTTCCAATAATTGTTTCCACAACTCCCAACCACCAAAATGACTCAAGTCAACACAATTCAATTTAAGTCCATAATTCAACCAAAGTTGTCATCTCAAAATACTTCATAAATTCATTCGCATTGCATACAAGACTTAATTTATAAATACAGACCTTAATTTACAAAAAGAAAATCCAAAATAACATTATTACAATTTACTGTACAATTACTTAGCTTTACATTACTACATATGACGTTACAATATTTACATTAAATAACTACAAGGGTATAAATAAATACCCATATAAAAAGATCAGTGAAGTCCTTGTCAATTCAGCAGCTCACCCTGCTGCTTTTTTCTTACCCTTATCTGCGATAGCAAAATAAGCTATCGCTGAGCATAAAAATACCCAGTGGTGCACAATAAAAATTTAAAATGTAGTACATAAAATATTCATTGATAAATCACAATTTAAATATTTCACAATCACATTTCACAAATTATCAAAACTCATTATAGGATAATTTTGGTCAAATAATTTAATAAACACAGTGTTGCCAATTCATAGACAATTTAAGCCATGATACAAAATTTCCGATCAATGCCCCGTTGTACACCACGACAAAGCAATCTACAACCCCACTAATCGAAATCAATGAGGGAGGTGGCTAGCTAGCTAATGAGTACTCATCCGATCTACAACCTCAACTGGTAAGCCAGAGAGGGAGGAAGATAAACGATCTCAACCCCATAAACGGAAGAGGAATAATGTGGTACTGTCATGCTAAGTGTGAACATAAAATCAATTCAAAACAAAGTACTCAAATAATTTAGGAAAGATCCCAAACAATTTCTAAAGTTATTTTTGCAGTTACAAAATGGCAACACAATTTATAAATAATACAACGTTTCCATAAAAGCATAACAAGTCAAATTTTCACTTAGAAAATACTTACATAATTTATTGTGCACAAACTTGACGTGAGTCGCCTCAAGGCCTTGACTCAGTCTCTTAGACCTTTCGGGTCTTTTTCAGCTGAAACATGAAATTTATAGTGTCTCAGTATCTTTGCCTCACCATAATTCCAATAATTAATTTATATATGTTTAATTCTAGCCCCAATATGCTTAAACTTACATTCTTGAAAATTTTCATATTGAGATTACTATTAATTATACTATTCAAGTCAAAATATTGACTTTCTTATGCTTAATAGGTATGGGAAATCCAATTATACCCACATACCACATTTTGGTTACCTAACTTATTGGTTTTGGTTCTTTTCTCAAATCTTAAATCTTTTAGGCATAATTTCAAATTTTTAGCTTTGGTGTCCTATTTTGCACTGTTCCATTGGTCATTATGCTATTAGAATTTGGCTAAGTTTTCTTCATAGAAATTGTTCCTTATTGTCTTAACTTTATTTCTCTTTTTGAATCACTCCAATTGGATTTTTGTAGCTCAAGTTATAGCCATTTGAACATGGCTGCCGGATTGGTCTAACCCAGATTTTTTGGGCACTAAACCAGGTTCTGGTAGTTTTAAGTCACTAAATTTGGGTGGCTAAATGACTTGGTTAAGGGCATAATTTGGGTTTGTATTCTCCATGAAAGTTGTAGGGCTATGTCTCAGCTTTCTACTGGTAAAATTTCAGGTTATTTGGAGCTCCCTAGCCCAAGTTATGGCCAAATGAACAAATACTATTCATTGGGTCATTTTTGTACAGGGCAGAACACTCAATTCCGGATTTGGCCAATTTGTTCACTATGCTATGGTCACTTTCTCGGCATGATTCCCAATGAAAAATGTGTCATTTTGTGTCTAGTATCATTCCCAATTGGCCTCATACCAATTGGGTTAGTAAATTTTCAGTTTTAGCCCCTGAAAGGGACCTTGGTCATGCTGCCTGCAGAATGACCATAAGCAATCCGAATTCAAACTTAATTCCAACACTTCCTACACACCACAATTAGTCATACATGACCATTTTTCAACTCAAGCAAGGTCAAACACATCATTTAGCTAATTCTCACATTTTTCCTCCCAAAACCCTAGGTGCCAAAACCCTAATTTTCATGCTTAGCTCAATTGATACAATCTAAATGCATAATTAGTACTTATACACTCCATTGCACTTAACTACAACTTTATTTGCATCAAAATCACTCAACCCTAATTCACTACCTCTAGGCCGAAATTCATGTAGTTTTTTAACATATCATTTTGTTTTTGTTTCTTTTCTTTAATTTCTAAGTTAATTTAAGTAGCTAAGCATGCATTTAAATAGAAAATTGAAAGTTAAAAACTAACCTTTTCTTTGGATTTCAAGTCTTCAATTCTCTATCTTTCCTCCTTTCTTTTCTTCTTAAATCTTCTTTTCAAGTAGTAATAGCAAGGTTTAAGTGGAGAATTTAGGGGAATTTATGTTTAATTTAGGGTTTAAAAAGCTTAGTGAAGCTTATCAATGGTGGAGAAATGAACTAAGAGAGAGGGAAGTGAGGGAGAGTGTTTCGGCCAAATGAAGAAGACAGCCCAACAATTTTTTTTTCTTTTATTTTTATGTGTTTTTAATCTAAATTAATTCATAATTATCCAATGATAATTTCAAATTTTTAATTATTAATTTTATTGCATCATGCATGATGTCATGCATGATGTAATAAACTTTATCAACTTTTTCTTTTTCTCTTCTTTTTTTTATTTATTTTTCTTTAGTTCTTTAATTTAATTCTTCATCCCAAAATTTTCTTTTCTCCGATTTTATTAGACAGTTAGGTCAGGAGTCAGCTCTAGAGGTGAATTGGCTAAATTGCCCCTCGTCGGTTCGATCTAGTTTGCAAATAATTCAATATTTCTTCCGGATCCCTGACCTAATTATTTGACCTGCTTAACCATTCTTTTTTGTGATTTTCTCTTTTCCACTGTGTTCACAATAGTCCTAAGGACCACAGCGTCACATTTTACGGTTCAAAATTTGAATTTAGATTGACCTCGCAATCCTTCCCGAGAAGGTCACCATCGCTATGACTCCCGGCTCATTTAACTTCTTGTGTTCTATTTTTCTTCTTTATACTTAAATATTTAGCAATTACTAATTATTTGTGTTCAGGGTTTATCTAAGTGTCTTAGACATAGTTCTACTTCTCTTAATTGTTCAGACTGACACTGGTCACCGAAACAGTGAAATATACCAGGCTATGCAAATAGGGGTGTTACATAATAGGCTCCCATGGCTTTGTAGCATATCCCACAATAATTTTTACCGCATGTTTCATATGGACGGGGAGGGTAGGAACTTTTGGTAGTCTGCTGACCAGATAGAGGAGATCTCTGTCCTGAGAATCTTCCCCTTCCAAACTTTTTACCCCTACTTTGTCCCCCAAAGTTCTTTCCCTTTCTGGTATTACCACTAGAACTCTGATCCACTAACTTTCCATCTTTCTCTTTTTCTATCTTCTCTATTTTCTTTTTCTCTAGCGCCGCTTCTGACTCAATTCTTTCTAGCTCAAGTGCTTGGAAAATGAGCTCAGAGAAATTATTATGTTTGAATTTGACCACTTGTATTCTTAGACTCGGCTTCAAGCCGATTTCAAACCTCTTACATCTTTCTCTACTAGTAGAAAGGAGACTCCCTGCATAGTGGCTCAGGCGGGAAATCTCCCTTTCATATTCTGCCACTGATCTGCTTCCTTGTTTCAGACTTAAGAAGTCCTGTAGCTTTTGATCCACATAGGCATCTGGGACATATTTTTGTCTGAACTCTCAAATAAAATCATCCCAGGTTAGCATTGGAGGTTCCACCAAAATATGGGGAATGGTTTCCATCAATCATACGCATCTCCATGCAGTAGTGACACTGAATACTCAAATCTTAACTCATCTGTGCAGTGCATTTTCTTGAACACTCTATCCATTCTCTCCAACCACTGTTCTGCCTCTGACGGATCCACTGTCCCTTGAACTCAGTAGCCCCATATTTAATTAGCTTATCATACTGCCTAGCTGAAGGCTATGGTTGTACCACTAGTGTCTGCAGTGGGGCTTGAGTAGGCATGTTACTAGCCATTTGTTAGAACATTGCAGCCATCTACTAAGCAAATTGAGTAGGAAACTGCGGCATTGATGGGGCTGGTACAGCGGATCCACTTACATTTTGAAAGGCTGGGGCTTCCCTTTATACCTCAGCCTCTACTGATTGTTCAACAGAACGGTCCCCTTCTTCCATAGTTAATTAGAGGATATTATATCTCCTGAACAAATAACACAAGATGATTTCTCTCCTTTAGTTCATATTTATAATGTAATGTACTATGTAAAACCATAAACCATAAATCACATAATCAATGGATACTTAAAACCATGCTTAATTTCAAAAGACAGAAAATTTCATAAAGAAAATAAATTTCATTTAACAATGTCTTAATAAATACGAATAAATCACACACACAGCTTAATCATGATACCAAAGTCTGATTCATCCCAAAAGCCAATGGCTAATGAGGAATAACATAGCTAGCTAGCAATTATATAAGTACTCATCCTATTCTTCCTCAACTGGCACACACATCAACACTTCAGCCAGAGAGGGAATTTAAATCCAATTCATCCCACTAGACAAGTTAGTGAGGAATTCAATCAAATATTTATAATAGCTGTGGTTTCAAACCATTTTGCAATTTTTTTCAAGCATTAAGTATCCATCAAATTGCATTCAAACAAATTCCCAATAATTAAAATAATACATACAAATTGTCATAATTTATTTTAATTGAAAATAAAAAGAAAATAATTGTTGTGCACAAACCTCAGATGAGTATAACACCCTCATTTTTGTAGTCTGTATGTCCTACTGTTCCGACAGCTAATGTCTGCCTCGGAAAGTCAGAATGTCTGGAACTACACTCCACTGATAGTAAACAAGCATAAAATAATGAAATATGTAATGAGAAAAATTAAGGAAAAATAAAAGAGAGAAAATGAAACTAAGTTAAACAAGCCGGCACCACAGCGATGGGTGACCGCACCGGGAAGGCCGTTGCCGACCCCAGGACCGTGGGGAACCCTCAGAATTAAATTTCGGGACATAAGTAAAGGTTTATTGAAATGTAATTAACACTAGAAATATCAAAGGAAAATTAATAAATTAGTATAAAAAAAATAAAAAATCGAGAAACAGACAAAAATCGGTGTTATAGAAAAATTGGGAATATAACCCGAAGTGGGGCATTTTGGTCATTTTACACCTTAAGTTGCATTTTGATCTCAATGTCCATTAAAAATAAATGATATTACACTTTAGAAATGTCATGAAAAATTAAATTGTGATACATTATGTAAATAGTAAAAAAGGGGAGATAAATGTGTAAATAATGGAACTTGAAATAATTAAACATTTAATTTAAAGTTAGTGCTCCACTAACTCAAGCCTTGGGACACCTATCTAAGCCATTTGTGTGCAGAATCATCATCTTCAACCTTGAAAGAAAACCAGCCAAAGTGAACCTCCATGAAAGAACTCCATGGCCGAATGAGCTCCTCCACCATGCAACCTTGATTTAGCCATTATTCCCACTTGGTTTCTTCATTAAAGCTTGCCTACTCACCTTGGGGAAGATATTGGCAACAAGAAAAACAAGATTTGGTGAATTTTGAAGGAAGCTCTCAAGTGGTAAGTGTCCAAATCTTCTCCCTTGCTTTAGTAAACTTTGTATTTAGGTTGAGGTGAGTATTTTTGTGAAGAGTAAGAAATGAACTTGTCCATTTTCGGCAGCCATGAAGATTTGTTGTATATGAGTTTTTCTTACCTCTAATGGATGGGAATTAAGGTTGATTAACTCAAATGGAAGTTTAGTAGGTTAATGTCCAAGTATATGCATGTTAGTGCTTGAATTAAGGGTTTGAAATGGGACCTTGATGCTTTGGCAAACTGCCATGTTTGGCAGCCCATAATATCATGAATTTGTGTGTGTGAATATGAAGTTTATTAATGAAATATGATAGTGTTAAATTGTGGGCAGTATGTATAATTGATATTGAGGTATGAGTATATGGAAGTGTATGTGTAATATTGATATTGAGATATGTTGAATTTTGGTGGAAGTGAATGTTGAACTTGAATGGTGTATTGTGTGCATTAAGCACTTGAGTGTTCTGTCCAAAATGTTTGCTGGAATTGTGTACAATATATATAGAAGTGCCATTGATTGAATATTGAAGTATTAGAAGAAGGAGGATTGTCAAAATTGGAAGTGTGATGTTTAAATGCAGGTTGTGTATGTTGGCAACACCTAAATTAGGTCATAAGTGCAAAACTATGAACCCAATTGGTATGAGGCCAATGGGGGGTAAAACTAGACACCAAATAGACCAACTTTCATGTAGAAATGTTGCCAAAATACTGCCTTGTAACACCCCTATTTGCATAGCCTGGTCTATTTCACTATTCCAGTGACCGGAGTCGGTCCGGAAAATTAAGGGGATTAAAACTACACTTAAGACAACTAAATAAGTTATAAACACAAATAATTAGTAATTGTCAATTAGTTAAGTATAAATAAGAAAAATAGAACTTAAGAAGTTAAACGAGCAGAGAGTCATAGCGATAGGTGACCTTCTCAGGAAGGACTGCGAAGTCGTTTTAAACTCAAATTTCGAACCGTAAAATGTGACGCTGCGGTCCTTAGGACCATTATAAACACAGTGGAAAAGAGAAAATTACGAAAAAGAATTGTTAAGCCAGTCAAATAATTAGGTCAGGGAGCCGGAAGAAATATTGAGTTATTTGTAAACCGGGATGAACCGGCGAGGGGCAATTTGGTCAATTGACCCCGAGAGCTGACTCCTGATCTAACTGTAAAATAAAATCGGAGAAAAGAAAATTTTGGAATCGAGAATTAAATTAAAGAACTAATAGAAAAAAAAAATCATTTGGTCTTCTTTCACATATCCTTGCCGCCCTCACTCTCCCTCATTTCTCCATTGCTAAACCTCTATTAAAGCTTGTACTCAAGCTTGAAATTCTTCACTAAACCTTAATAGCTTCCATAAAAACCTCATTAGAGCTTGTTTTAGTCACTTGAGAAGAAGATTGAAAGAGGAAAGAAATACAAAAGATAGAGATTTAAAGGAATTGGAGTTCTAAGAAAGGTTAGTAAGAAAACTTGATAAATTTAGTTTTATTTCTACATTTTTAGCTTGATTAACTTGTAAATAAACTTAAAATGAAAAGAAAAATTTGTTAAGGGACCATGACTAAAATTCGGCCAGCATGTGTATGGGGGTTTTATTGCATGGTTTGATGGATTTGAATGAGTATATGAACCTTAAGTAGTTAAATGGTTATGATTAAAGGCTTGAATTAGCTAAATACAAGGAAAGTGTGAATTAGGGTTTTGGACATTAGGGTTTAGAGACAAAAATGTGAGAAACTTGTAAATGATGTCTTTGACCTAGTTTAAGGAGAGAAATGGTCAATTGTGACCTAATGAGGTGTGTTAGGAGTGTTTGAATCAAAAGCAAATTCGGATTGAGTGTGGTCATGCTGCTGGCAGCATGACCAAGTTACCTTTGAAGGACCAACAATGAAATTTACAAGTCCAATTGGTATGAGACCAATTGGGAATGAAAATAGACACTAAATGACACAATTTTCATTTAGGAAGCATGCCCAAAAAGTGACCAAAACCTAGTGAACAAATTGACCAAACTTGGAAAATCACAGTCTGCCCTGTACAAAATGACCAAATGAACAGTATTTATTCATTTGGCTATAACTTGAGCTAGGCAGGTCAAAATAACCTGAACTTTTACCAGTGGATAGTTGAGGTATATACCCAAAACTTTCATGAAGAACATAAACCCAAATTATGCCATTAACAAAGTCATTTGGCCACCCAAAGTTGGTGACCTAAAACTACCAGAACCAAAAATTGCCCAGAAAACTGGGTTGAGTCCAATCCGGCAGCCATGGTTCAAATGGCTATAACTTGAGCTACAAAACTCCAATTGGAGTGAGTAAAAAAGGAGAATAAACTTAAGACAATAGGGAACATTTTCTATGAAGGAAGTTTTTCCAAATTCCAACAGTAAGATGATCAATGGAACAGTGCAACCTTAGACACCAAAACTGAAAATTGTCAAAATTTGCCTAAAAGACTTAGAATTTGAATAAACAACTAAAACCAACAAATTTAGTGACCAAAATGTGGTATGTGGGTGAAGTTGGAATTCCCATACCTATTAAGCTTTAACAAGTCAACAATTTGACTAGAATAGTGTAGTGAATAGGAACCCCGAAACATAAAATTTAAAGAACGCTAAGTTTAGCACATTAAAGCTAGGTAAAAGTGAAGTTAAATTTATTTTTGGATTTATGCTAAGTTATGGTACTGAAACACTATGAAATTGTGTGTTTCAGTTGAAAAGAACACCGGGAAAGAACCTGAGGAATTGAGTCAAGGCCAAGAGGCGACTCGCTTGAGGTTTGCGCACAACATCACTATGCTTTAAAATTCATTGATAAAGTGAATGAAATATGTATTTTACTTTTGCTTTGAATTGTTGAAAGTTTATTTGTGATATTATTTATGATGTTTTGATTTAAACTGTGAAAGTTATTATGTATATTTGAAATAGCAGTGTTTAGCAAATTGTTAAGATAAGTTTTGAAACCACAGTGTCATGACCATATATTTGAACACCTCACTAGCATGACTAGTGGGGGTAATTAGTTTCGAATTTTGATTCCTTCTCTGGAGAAGTGTTGAGGTGTGCCAGTAGAAGAGGATTTGAATGGATATCCATATATTTGAGCTAGCTAGCCTTGTAATGTGACTTCTCCTTAGCCTCTGGCTATTGAGATTATATTTGTTTCGAATGGCATGATCTAACTATGGGTTTTATGAAATGTGTTTGATACTTCGAAATGAAATTGTTTGGAATAAAATCTCATAATTCATGTTTTGTATTTAATTCGCATGCTCAGTTCAATTTTTGAATAAAAGTGATTTAAATTCTGCATAAAGATTATTTTACTATGTTGTGCACCACTGAGTCCTAGTACTCAATGATACTTTTATCATCACGCATTTAGAGACTAGAGGAGCAGCAGACTGAGCTGCTGAGGTGTGAGGATCTATCAGCTTGAAGTTATCAGGTATAATTTATACCCTAACTGTAAATCTTTCTTTTGATGTATGTAATGCACATAGATGTAAATTCGGTCTTGAGCAGCTTGTATAAAGCTTGTGTAAAGTTTATAATAAATTTTAATTGAATTTCTCTTAATATAAATTTTGTAAGGATGTATATAAATTGTTTTGTCCTTAATGAATTATGAATGGAACTATTTTATTTAATTTGAATGAAATGGATTGCTAGTATTTTGATGATCATTGGATAGTGGATCTAAAATTTGAAAGTTGATAAATGTGTTGAGAAATTGGTTGAGATTAAGTATGATTTTGAAGCAATGGTTGAAAAATTATTGGAAGTGCTTTTTTTCACGTATTTGAAGAATTGTTTTCTCAAAATACAGACGGAACTCTGTCAAAATTTTTATAAAATTTGCGAGAAAATAAAATAAGCCAAAAATATTAACTAGTTTTAATTTTAAATACCTATTAGAATATGCTCACCACTTATAAAAAATAAGAAAATTATTTTAAAATCCCTTGTAGGGTACTTAATGAGTTATCGGTAGGTAAAGTTCGGTCGTTCATTAGGTATTATACGGGATCATGTTATGCCTTAGAGAGGGGTAAGGTGTGACATGTTTAGTGGTATTAGAGCAAAATTTTTGAAGTATGTTTTAACTTGAGAATTTGTGTCTTTCCTTGTTAAGTACAACTGCTCAATGTCCATATTTGTTACATACAGTGCATTACATCATAAATATGAACTAATGGAGGGAAATCTCCATGTGTTACTTGTTCAGGAGATACCCTAACTTCAGACTGAAATGGAAGAAGGGGATCGCTCAGTCGAGCAATTTGTTAAAGCTGAGGCACAAGGGGAAGCCCCAGCTCTACAGAATGTTAGTGGATCTGTAGCACCAGCCCCACAAATGCCGCAGTTTCTTACAAAATTTGCACAGCAAATGGCTACGATGTTTCAACAAATGGCTGGGGGTATGCCTGCTCAAGCTCCACCCTAGACACTTGTGGCACAACCACTGCCTCCAGCCAGACAGTATAATAAGTTATTAAAGTATGGGGCTACTGAATTTAAGGGTACAGTGGACCCTTTAGAGGCAGAGCAATGGCTTGAAAGAATGGACAGAGTGTTCAAGAAGCTGCACTGCCAAGATGAATTGAAGTTTGAATACTCTATGTCTACTGCAAGGGGATGCGTATGATTGGTGGAAAACCATCCCCCACAGCTTGGCTGAACCACCAGTACTGACCTGGGATGACTTCATCAGAGAATTCAGACAGAAATACATCCTTGATGCATCTGTTGATCAGAAATTGTAAGAATTTTTGATTTTGAAATAAGGGAACCGATCAGTGGCAGAGTATGAGAGGGAGTTCTCCCGCTTAAGTCATTATGCTGGGAATCTCCTTTTCATCAGCAAGGCAAGATGCAAGAGATTTGAGACTTGTTTGAAGCCCAGTTTGAGAATGTAAGTTGTGGGATTCAGGCATAGCAACTTTTTAGAACTCATGTCTCAAGCACTTGAGCTAGAAAGGATTCAATCAGAAGCGACCCCAATAAAAGAAAAATCAGAGAAAGCTGAGAAATCAAAAAAAGATAAGGGGGAAAAATCAGTAGAGCCGAGTTCTGGTTGGACTTCTGGGAAGAAGAAGAAATTTAGTGGACCCAACAGGGGTCGAGGTGGAAGATTTGGTAGGGGCAGATTTTCTGGACAGAGACCCCCTAGGTCTGATCAGAAGTCGAGCAGGGGTTCACATTCTGCCCCCCCCCCCCCTATGAGACTTGTGGCAAGATTCATGGGGAAGAATGTTATTGGGCCACTGGAGCTTGCTTTAACTGTGGAGGCAGGGGCCATATAGCTAAAAACTGCACTAGTGCTCCGAGATATGGTCCAGCTCCTACTACTGTCGAGGGATCTATTCAGAGTCCTGCTCCCAGAGGTTCATAATCAGTTGGTAGAGGAAGAGGCAGAGGTATAGGCACTGCTTCTAGCAATTAGGGCACAGTTGTTCAGTTAGCACAAGGAAGTGCGTCAGCCAGAGTCTACACAATGAAACAACGAGAAGAGGCTGAGACTTCTGATGTTGTAGCTGGTACATTTTCTATCTCTGATCAAGAAGTATTTGTGTTGTTTGATCCGAGTTCAACTCATTCAAATGTTAATGCTAGCATAGTCAGTTCACTTGCTGTTCCATGTGTTCAAATGGGTTTTGAAGTGCTAGTAACTAGTCCGTTAGGACAAAAGGTCCGGGTCAACAGAATTTATAGGGACTGTCCTTTGGTGATCCAAGGACATGTTTTTCTATCAGATTTGATTGAAATGCCCTTCAGAGATTATGATATTATCTTGGGCATGGATTGGTTAGCCAGGCATCACGCCATGATTGACTGTAGAATGAAGACAGTCACTTTTGGTCTCCCTATGTACGGTGATGTGGTAATACATGGGGAGAGGCATTTACTGCCATCAAACATCATTTCTGTTGCATAGCTAGAAAAATGATCAGAAAGGGGTGTAAGGCATACTTGGCACATGTCATAGACACCCAAATGGGGAGCCCAGCACTGAGGGACATCCCTACGGTATGTGACTTTCCAGATGTGTTTCCCGATGAATTACCAGGATTACCTCCAGAAAGAGAGGTGCAGTTTGAGATTGATGTTATGCCTGGTGTGGACCCAATCTCCATAACACCATATAGAATGGCACCAGCAGAATTGAAAGAGTTGAAAGTGCAGTTGCAAGAGCTGCTTGATAAGGGCTTTATCCGCCCTAGTGTGTCACCTTGGGGAGCACCAGTGTTGTTTGTAAAGAAGAAAGATAGCACTCTTCGCTTGTGTATTGATTATCGACAGTTGAATAAGATGACAATAAAGAACAGATATCCATTGCCCCGCATTGATGAGTTGTTTGATCAGTTGAGGGGTGCAGATGTGTTCTCCAAAATTGACCTGAGATCAGGTTATTATCAGTTGAAAGTACAAGAGCAGAGTATTGCTAAAACTACCTTCAGAACCCGCTATGGCCATTATGAGTTCTTGGTTATGCCATTCGGGTTAACTAATGCTCTGGCTGCTTTTATGGATCTGATGAACACTATCTTCATACCATACCTCGACCAATTTGTTGTGGTATTCATAGATGATATATTGGTCTATTCGAGGAATGCAGAAGAGCATGATAGATATCTGCGGATTGTACTGCAGACTTTGAGGGAGAAAACTGGGTTGAGTCCAATCCGGCAGCCATGGTTCAAATGGCTATAACATGAGCTACAAAACTCTAATTAGAGTGATTCAACAAGGAGAATAAACTTAATACAATAGGGAACATTTTCTATGAAGGAAGTTTCGCCAAATTCCAACAGTTAGATGATCAATGGAACAGTGCAACCTTAGACACCAAAACTGAAAATTGTCAAAATTTGCCTAAAAGACTTAGAATTTGAATAAACAACCAAAACCAACAAATTTAGTGACCAAAATGTGGTATGTGGGTGAAGTTGGAATTTCTATACCTATTAAGCTTTAACAAGTCAACAATTTGACTTAAATAGTGTAGTGAATAGTAACCCCAAAACACAAAATTTAAAGAACGCCAAGTTTAGCACATTAGAGCTAGGTAAAAGTGAAGTTAAATTTATTTTTGGATTTATGCTAAGTTATGGTACTGAAACACTGTGAAATTGTGTGTTTCAATTGAAAAGAACACCGGGAAAGAACTCGAGGAATCGAGTCAAGGCCAAGAGGCGACTCGCTTGAGGTTTATGCACAACATCACTATGCTTTAAAATTCATTGATAAAGTGAATGAAATATGTATTTTACTTTTGCTTTGAATTATTGAAAGTTTATTTGTGACATTATTTATGATATTTTGATTTAAACTGTGAAAGTTATTGTGTATATTTGAAATAGCAATGTTTAGCAAATTATTAAGATAAGTTTTGAAACCACAGTGTCATGACCATATATTTGAACACCTCACTAGCATGACTAGTGGGGGTAATTAGTTTCGAATTTTTATTCCTTCTCTGGAGAAGTGTTGAGGTGTGCTAGTAGAAGAGGATTTGAATGGATATCCATATATTGGAGCTAGCTAGCCTTATGATGTGACTTCTCCTTAGCCTCTGGCTATTGAGATTATATTTATTTTGAATGGCAAGATCTAACTGTGGGTTTTATGAAATGTGTTTGATACTTCGAAATGAAATTGTTTGGAATAAAATCTCATAATTCATGTTTTTTGTTTAATTCGCATGCTCAATTCAATTTTTGAATAAATTTGATTTAAATTCTGCATAAAGATTATTTTAGTATGTTGTGCACCACTGAGTCCTAGTACTCAGCGATAGCTTTTATTGCTGTCGCAGATTTAGAGACTAGAGGAGCAGCAGACTGAGCTGCTGAGGTGTGAGGATCTATCAGCTTGAAGTTATCGGGTATAATTTATACCCTAATTGTAAATATTTCTTTTGATGTATGTAATGCACATAAATGTATGGATATGTAAATTCGGTCTTGAGCAGCTTGTATAAAGCTTGTGTAAAGTTTGTAATAAATTTTTGTTGAATTTCTCTTAATGTAAATTTTGTAAGGATGTATATAAATTGTTTTGTCCTTAATGAATTATGAATGGAACTATTTTATTTAATTTGAATGAAATGGATTGCTAGTATTTTGATGATCATTGGAAAGTGGATCTGAAATTTGAAAGTTGATAAATGTGTTGAGAAATTGGTTGAGATTGAGTATGATTTTTAAGCAGTGGTTGAAAAATTATTAGAAGTGCTTTTTTTCAGGTATTTGAAGAACTGTTTTCTCAAAATACAGACAAAACTTTGTCAAAATTTTTATAAAATTTGACGAAAAATAAAATGGGCCAAAAATATTAACTAGTTTTAATTTTAACTAAATGTTTTAAATACCTATTAGAATATGCTCGCCACTTATCAAAAATAAGAAAATTGTTTTAAAATCCCTTGTAGGGTACTTAATGAGTTATCAGTAGGTGAAGTTCGGTAGTTCATTAGGTATTCTACGGGATCATGTTATGCCTTACGGAGGGGTAAGGTGTGACATGCCTAGAAACTGACCTTAAAAATGACTAAATTCGGAATGGCAACCTTGCAAACCCAGATTTTTGATCATATGAACAGTAGTCATTAGGATGACCATAACTCACTTAAAACAGGTCCAATTGACCTGAAATTTTTACCATGGATAGCTTAGACATAGAGCTACAATTCTTATGAAGACACCAAAGCCCAGAAATGGCCAGAACCAAGTCAAATAGCTTGCACAAGTTCGGGTACCAAAACTGCTAGAACTAAATGTGACCTAAAATTGACCAAATTTTTGCACTAAAGGTGCAATCTGTCCAGCTTTAGTAAATTTACCATATCTTGGTCTATACAACTTAGAATGACCTGAAATTTTGCCCTGAGTGCAATAAGACATAGAGCTACAATTTTGATTCTTTGACCAGAAGCTAAAAACCAAAAGAAATAGGACTTTAAGCTAGACCAATCTAGCACACAAAAATTGAGAACTTGACATTTACATATAATAATGCTTGAAGTAATTTGGCAATGAATACCAACTTGTAAAAATGGTAAATTGCACTATATTGGTAGCATATTGAAATGCAAAATATGACAGATTGGTAACATTAAAATTTATTCCCCTAGAGTGCATTAAGGGTCAACATTATAGGTTGACTAAGGAAAGCAATAGTATTAAATAAATTAATTATTGAACCTTATTGTCAGAGACAGTTTAAACGAGTACTAAAACACTTTAAATTGTGTGTTTCAGTTAGCAAAGACTCAGGGAAGGGGAAGGAAACAATGAGTCAGGGCTAAGAGGTTACTCTTCGGAGGTTTGTGCACAACTAGTTTTTAATTGATTTTGTTCTGAATATTTCATATGATTAAATGAAGTTATTTTCCTTACGTATTATGTTTACCAAGTATTGGATTTAATTCAATGATTATTGAAATTATTATAGTATGTATGAATTTAGCTTTGTGAAATGGTATTTCAACAAGCATTAAGCATTGTTGTGGATTGAATATATTATGTTATGAAAAATTATAATAGAATATGTTTTGAATTGTGATGGGCAATTTGCAAGGAAAAAAATACAAATTTATGTTTTGAATTGTGATAAGCATAAAAATTATTGGATATTAGAATTGACTTTGAATCGAATTGTGTTGTGATTTATGCTCACAAAAGGGACAAAGAAATTCATGATATTGTTTTATATCTCACTATAGATGCTTGACTAAATTATTATCCGTCTCTCTCATTTGTTGAGGAGACAATGGAGTTAGCTTTGTTTTGATTGCCATGGTACGTGCATAGGCTTAGATTCTCCTCTTATTAGAGGTTAGATCTAAGTTTTTTTTTTTTGTTATGGCCCTTTTGGAAGTTTCATTATTGTGTTGTGTACTGTGCACGATGATTCGACCTCCCCGACCATAGAGAGTTAGAATCACTATGAAGATGGCCCTTGCAGATTAGTCTTGCATAGTTAGTGAGATAAAGAATGGTTTTTGAATAGTAAAGTATTTCGATTTCAAATGGGATTTATGCATAATTGATTTTGTTGGAATTAATCTTTATTTCCATGATTGCTGGAATTACTTTAAATGTCCGGTTGTGATTTGATAAATTGAATTTCTTGATCAAAGTCATTTTAACTAATGATTTATATTATTGGCAACGAAGATTTTGACTTTTGGAATTTTGTTGAATTTTGAGACTTTCAAATTAATTGTTATAATTTTGTCAATGTATATTATACTATATTTTAAATTATAGTTGTACACCACTGAGTTCACCACTCAGCGATAGCTTTGTATGCTGTCGCAGGTGAAAAGAGCATAGAGCACTTGAGTAAGCTTCTTTGAAGACACATTCAGATCAGCTCCAGGTATATCATAGGTATATCCATGTACATAGTTTTTGGTGTATGCATGTAATAATATGTATGTAAATTATTTAAGCAGTTGTATAAAAACTCTAGTAAAATATTTTGGTATGTATTTAAATATAAATTATTGTAATATATATTTGAGATTTCCTTTACCTGTATAGTTTTATAATATTAATTTTTGAGTCTTGTAATCAATGAAATGTTTCTTTTATCATGAGGTTGGTTTTAAAATGAAATGATTTGATTATTGAGATTGAATTATGAGATGAAATGAAGTTTATTGGAGTTATATTTGAGAAAACATATTGGGAGTGTTTTCTTTTTTAGGTTTGAAGAACTGTTTTCTCAGAATACAACCGGCACTCTGCCAAAATTTTGAAAAATTTTTATAACACTAGATTTTAATCGATGATTTAAATTTCACAAAAATTGATTTAGAATCTCTTGTAGTATATTTAATGGGTTATCGATAGGTGAAGTATGGTAATTCATCAGGTGTACTACGGGATCATGTTACATCTTACGGAGGAGTAAGGTGTGACAATGAGTCACCTCTTGGACTTGACTCAGTGGTTCTTTTTCCTTTCCTGTTTCTTTTCTAACTGAAACACACAATTTAAAGTATTTCAGTACTCATTTAAATTGTTTCTAATAATAAAATTCAATAATTAAATTTTATTGGTACTATTCACTTCAATTCATTACATTAGTTAACCTATAATGTTGACCTTTAATACACACTAGGTGATTTAATTTAATGTCACTAATATGCCACATTTTATAGTCCTCAAGTGTTGGTATATGTTATCAATTTTATTTTAAAGCTTATTGCATTTTATTGTAATTTTTTAGGTTTGGTACACTACTTTGACTTAGCTAATTGACTTATTTCCCTTTGTTTCTGGGTCCTGGTCAAAAGAGCAATATTGTAGGTCTATGTCTTAGTGACATTTTGGCACTGATTTCATGTCATTGGGGTTTTTTAGACCAAGTTATGGTCATTTTACAAATGCTGGACAAGTAGCTTTCTTATTGCACATTTTAGGTTATGTCAATTCTAGCAGATTTTGTGACTGAACTTGTACAAACAAAAATTGACTTGGTAAATGGCATTTTCTGGGTTCTGTGATCTTCACAAACGATGTATCCCTATGTCTAAGCTTTCCAACGGTATAAATTTCAGGTCATTTAGACCTGTTTTGAGTGAGTTATGGCCAAAAGACTGACTGCTGTTCATATGGTCAATTTTTAGGTTTATAATGTTGCAATTCTGGATTAGGTCAATTTTACGGGCAGTTTCTAGACAGAATTTTGACAACATTTCTCCATGAAAGTTGGCCCATTTTATGTCTAGTTTTGCCTTCAATTGACCTCATACCAATTGGGGTCACTCAATTAGGGTTATAACTCAATTACATACTACCCTTAAACATATTGCTCAAACACCTATCAATTGCACATTCACCTTGTTATAAGTCCACTTCTCTACACAATTCTGAATTGGTACCAAACCATAGCCACTCAACACGTCACATTTTGGTCAACTTGGGCAGAATATATACATTTTCAATACACTAAATACAACTCAGAATTACAAAGTCCAAATTCAATAATATATACACATAACACTCCCAACTATTACATATGACTTCCACTACCAAATTACATACATATTCATCAATCCTTAATACCGCAATTCATTAATCAAATTCATGTAATTAACCATCTACTAAACCCATCAAAGCTGCCAGAAATTTCCATTTTCTCTCTAGGTCTCCAAAAGTTGTTCAAACCCTAGATTAAATACCCAATCATCACATGCTCACTAAACTGACTTACAAGCACATAAAGTCACCTTAATCAACATTAATTCCCAACAAATATATGTAAGAATAATTCATTAACCATGAAATTCCATGGCTGCTGAAAATAGTACCCTCCAATAACTCATCAAAACCTCAAAATTTCTTCATCAATTTAGTTATCTCAACATGAAAGTCAAGTTTACTTAAGAAAGGGAGAAGAAATGGACACTTACCTCTTTTTGGAGTTTGCTAAAACTTCACCAAAACTCTTCTTTCTTGCTTCCAATATGCTGCCCAAGGTGTGTAGATAAAGTTTAGAGAAAAAAATCTACAAAGAAATTGGCTTAAATCAAGGTAGATGAAGGCTTTGCATGAAACGGTCATGGGAGCGTTTAAGGAAACCATTTTCAGCCAAGAAGAAATCATAGAGAAGAAGATGATGACTTAGTGGAAGATTTGTCCCATTTGATTTATATAGTGCCACCAAACTCCACTAATTGAATTTACATTAAAATATTTCAAGGTTTTCCCTAATTTGCAATAATGCCCTCTTAATTCTTTTAATTACATTATGTGTAATATTTCTTATTTTCATGGCATTTTCAAAATTTACTACAACTTATTTTTAATGGACATTTAGGTCAAAAGTCAACTCTATGTGTCAAATGACCAAAATACCCCTATTCAGTTTGTATTCTCAATTTTTCGATAATACCGATTTAATCCTTAACCCGCCGATTTCTTAAATATTTATTTTTATTTATACTGACTTACTAATTTTTCTTTGACATTTTCTAAGTCAATTATACCTCAATAAATGTTTAAGTCTCAAAAATTTTTTCTAGGGTTCCCCGCGGTCCAGGGCTAGTCAACGGTCCTCACCGCAACTTCTCGGTGTGGTCACCCATCGCTATGGTTTTTGGCTCGTTTAACCTAATTACATTTCATTGCTCTTATTTTTCCTTTGTTTTTCTTACCATTTATTTCATCATTTTATGTCTCCTCACTAACATTTAAGTGTAGTTTCAGACATTCTAACTGTCTGGATAGACACCGGTCACTGAAATAGTAGAATGCACTACCGAATATAAGGGTGTTACATGTGAGGGTTAGGGTTTTGATGGTTTGGATGCAATTAAACTTGTATACTAATGCCAATTGATGTGTATACACGAAATAGAGTTGAAGTTATATGAGTTTGCATGAGATTGAGATTATGACCAATTAGGGGTTTATGAATAAATTGGAGATTTTGTGCTTTGATGTTTAATTGGAGTTTCAATGGTTAATTAGTGATCATTTGATATGGTTTGACAATAAAAATGAAATTGATTGTGGCATTGAATTAGGAATTAGAGGTGCTGCCCAATTGCTAGAAATTCTAGACTATGAGTCTAGTGAGTTTGGGCAGCCATAACTTGAATTGTGTAGCTTCAATTAGTGTAAGGCCAATTGGAGGTGAATCTAGGGACATGCTCTCAAATTTTTGTTGAAGAAACCCTGCCTAGAAAACTAACTTAAAGTGACCTAAAAATTGCCTAAATCCGGATAACCAAAATCTAGTCTTGGAAAAATGATCAAATGAACAGTATTTGTTCAAATGGCCATAACTTTGTGTATAGAGGTCCAAATGACCTGATTCATAAACCCATGGAAAGCTTAGACAATGTGAAATAACTTTCATGAAGAACAAAAATCCAAATTCTGACCATAATCTATTCAAATTGCTAACCAAATTTAGCTCATCAAAATTGCCAGAACCAAAATATGCCCAGAAAATCTGGGAATGGACCAATCCAGCCAGTTATGGTAAAAATGCCATTACTTGAGCTATAAAACTCTAAATGGAGTGATTCAAAAAGAGAATTAAAGAAAACATATTAAGGAACAACTTTGGTGAAGAAAGTTTAGCTAAATTCCCATTGTAGATTGTCCAATGGAACAGTAAACCTAACTGACCAAATCTAAATTTTCAGAATTACTTCCAATAAGCTTTGAATTGAAATTGGCAACTAATGCCAACAAATGTAAAATGCAAAATGTAGTATTTTGGTGTAATTAGAACTAGCATACCTATTAATTATAAAAAAGTCAATATTTTTGCATGAATAGTAAGGTGAATAGTAACCACCAAACATCAAATATAAAATAACTAAACAATTAACTTTGTTAACATACCCTAGTATGCCTAGTATGATTGGTTTGGATAGGTTGGCATGCCAGTAGGGTTCTGATAGTAGTACTGCATATGGCTTTGTGCCATTCCGTGATTTATGGTATATTGTGCCATTTTCTGATATCATAGCTTTTGAACATTTTGTTATACTTGGCATACTCGGCTTTATGCCCAATGTTTATTATGGCTAGTTAGCCGTTCTGTTGCACACCTGGCAGGCACTATGTGATCGATGGTGTGACGGCCAGAGATACTTGGTACCCAGTGCTAGTTTACCCGTTTATCCAGTCCATTCAACTGGTATAGGTTACTTGGGTAATCAAAATAAGTCTTAATAAATTATTACCAAATAATGAACATAAAAAGTATTAAATTAATAATATTTCTAATAATTACCAAAATTTCAGTCTGTAAGAAATAAAAACATAATTTCTGCATATTTATTTATTTAGTTGACTTTTATTTTATATTGACACCACTAAGCTATATTGCTTAGCGCGTCGCTTTTTACCACGTGTAGGTACTGGAGACACAGATAGAGAGCACAGTAGACCCCAAACTGGGTGAGAGTCCAGATCTGCATTGAGTCCGGTGTCACCTCCACTGCAATGCATTTTTGGTAGGACCCATTAGGCTTGTTAGTAGTTTTGTATTTTGTAGTTATGTATTCATTTTGTTATGTAAATTATGGACTTAAGTAATTACTTGTAAATTTATGTAAATTAATGAAAAGGAGTCTTTTATTTATGAATGTGAGTGCCATTTTAATTATGTATGAAATGTTTGAATGAAAATTTGAGTTTGAAAAATTGAGATGAAGCTTGAAATTGTAAAAAATTTATGTTATTGGAATTATTATTGAGATTTTTTTAACAGGTGAGAAAACATCAAATATTATTAAATTTCGGGGAAAGGAAAACTCCTTCAGTTTCCCCGATTAATAAATTGACCCCAAATTAAATAAATTAAATGTGATTATTAAGAATGAAATAAGATAAGTCATGGCGCTCCGACACCGAGTGTAACATGCATCACTTGGCTACACTATAGACGGGTAAGGGGTGTCACAAAGAGCCATGTGCTGTGTTCCAAGGTTATCCCTTCTCCCCATATATTTTTGTGTTATTTATTGAGCAACTAGCTCAATATATGAAGCTTATTGTTAGTTTTGGTGATTAGAAAGATATCAAGTTAAGAAGAGTGGGTCCCTAACTTTCCCACATATTTTTTGCCTGGTCTACTGCCACACTACAACAAAGTGATATTATGGGTGTGGCTCTACCTTGCTTCGTGTTTGTGTAATGTTTTGTTTCCCCTTCTTTTCAAAAAAAAAAAAAATCAAATTTCTCTATTAATTAATGTGGTTAATACTTTCATATCTATAATGAGGATAAGAAAAGAGAAAGCATCTTATTACATAATTCATAATACTCATAACCAATTTAAGTTTGGCCTTTTTATTAAAAAATGTACCCTAAAAGTTCTTAGGTTCAAATTCTTCTAGAAGAGTGGTGTCATGTTTGCATCTAATTAACTCCATCTATAGAAGTATTTGAAAGAAAAATGCACCTTAGTACACCTTAGGGTGCAAAGTTTAGTAATTTAAATTTTTTCAATACCTAGGGTTTCATGCATCATGCAAGCTAATTAAGCTATTGAAAAACACATAATTTGTTCATAACAAATTATGTTTTAATTGTTAACATACCTAATTGCCATTAGAAAATAAAATCCCTAAAATTTAAAAAGTTAGGATTTAGGGAAAAATTACCCCTTACGGAGCAGAATCAGATTCAATGTCACACCTTACCCCTCTGTAAGGCATAACATGATCCCGTAGTATACCTAATGAATTACCAACTCCGTCTACTGATAACCCATTAAATACACTACAAGGGATTTTAAAAACTTTTCTTACTTCTTTTACAGTGGTGAGCACTATTTACAGGTGTTAAAAACTTTGGTGAACTGAGGTGAAACAACTAACTCATTTGATTTATTTGGAATTTCTGTAAAAATTTTGGCAAGGTGCCATCTATATTTTGGATAAAACAGTTCTTCAGAAAACCTGTAAAAAAAAGCACTTCAATAATTTTCCAAATCTCAACTCCAATACATTTCTCAACACAACAATTTATCAACACAATTCCATAGGAATTTTTCAAAGTCCGAGATAAGGAAATATAATACAACTTTTACAATCCAAAACACTCATAATTAATTTACAACTTCAAGTACAATTTAATTTACAACTGCTCAAAACCAAAAAGAAAATATACATACAAAGGTCATACATTACAAGATAAAATGCAAAAGCGGTATACTCAATATACTGTAATCCTCATTGGACGTATATGCAAATTTAGTCCGCCGCCTGTTTATCTCTCTACCGCGATAAAGAATAAAGCTATCACGAGACAATGTCTCGATGGTGCATAACATTAACAAAATCCACTTTAAATCACAATTAATAAGTCCTGTAAATTGTGGATACTTAAAATCATAATTAAATTCAAGACAATAATGGTAAACAAGAATTTAAACTCCATTTCTCAATTTCACAAGAATTTTCCATAAGTCGATCAGTTTGAATTCAAAAGACAAGATATGTCAATGAGAGTTTAAATCCATTTCACAATCTCACAATACACATCAATAAATCACACATGCCTTAATCATGATCCATAATTCAATTCATCCCAAAAGCCGATGGCTAATGAGGTATTCAATTCATCCCAAAAGTCGATGACTAATGAGGAATAACATGGCTAGCTAGCAAAAATATGAGTACTCATTCTATTCGTCCTCAACAGGCATACACCTCAACACTTCAGCCAGAGAGGGAATTCAATTCATCCCACTAGACAAGCTAGAGAGGAATACAATCAATATACATGATAGCTGTGGTTTCAAACCATTTCTAATGCTTTTTAATCAATAAGTATCCATCAATGTCATTCAAACCATTTTTCACAGTTTCAAACTATTCACAATATTTTTCAATCAATAAATATTCCTCAAACACATTTCCACAATTTAAAATAATGATATACAAATAATCAATATTTATTTCCATTGAAAATAATTCAAAAGAAACAGTTGTTGTGCACAAACACAATTTAAAACAATAATATACAAATATTCAATATTTATTTCAATTGAAAAATTCAAAAGCAATAGCCGTTGTGCACAAACCTCTGATGACTGTCTCCTGGTCTTGACTCAGTATTTCTTTCCCTTTTGCTGAGTCCTTGTTAACTGAGAAACACAATTTGTAGTGTTTCAGTACAAATTTAAACTGTCTCTATCGATGGTGTTTGGTAAATAGTACACTGAACTCAATTATTCGCTTAATCACCTAATATACCGACCCTCGTTGCGTTTTAGGTAAATTAGGTTTTAGTGTCGTTAATATGTCACATTCGATAGGTTTTAGGTTTGGTATGTTTTACCAAAGTCATTTCCTTACTTAGTGCATTTTAATGCAAATTTCTGGATTCCGGGACACTGGTTTAACCTAACCGGACGATCTAGTTCCCTCGGTTTTCGGGTCTCGGTCGAAACTACAAACTTGTAGATCTAGGTCTTATTGCACGCGGTGCAAAATTTCAGGTCAATCCGAGTTAAGTAGACCAAGTTATGGTCATTACACTCTTGCTGGTTAAATGGTACCATTTTAGGTCAATTTTAGGTCAAAGTGGTCAATTCTGGTTCGGCCAGTTTTTGGACCCGAACTTGTGCAAGTTGTTTGACTTGCTTATGGTCATTTCTGGGCTTTGGTGTCTTCATAAGACTTGTAGGTATGGGTCTTAACTATTCTTGGTCAAAATTTCAGGTCAATTGGACCTGGTTTGAGTGAGTTATGGCCTAAACACTCACTGCTGCCCAATTGGTCATTTTTCAGGTCCTAATTGCACCTAATCCGAATTGGTCAAATTTTTAGGTCACCTTGCAAGCAGAATTTTGGCATGGTTTCTCAATGAAAGTTGACACATTTTGTGCTTAGTTTCACCCCAAATTGGTCTCATACCAATTGAGGTTACACATTCAAGGTTATAGGCCAAAATATACACTGCCCTCAATATGCATTTCACACCCACTTCAAACACACACTTACCTTTGCAAGGTTCACTTCCATACCCTACCAAACTGTTTTGGCATATTACCAACACATTTTCTACATTACATTAGCATTATTTTGGGCAGATTCCAATCACCATCAACACACCAATTATCATTCACAATCACAATTCTAAGTACCATTACAATTACACCTAAACATTACAAACATTACATACACTTTACAACTTTAATTTACATACTTAACATCAATCCTTCTAGGTCAATATGCTGCCCACACTTCCTTCAATATACACCCTTTCTCAAGTGTCCACAAGCTGCCACAAATCACTCATCAACATCACATTGCCGTACCATAAGTTAATTTCCATCAAAGTGCATAATTCACCATATATACATGCATTAAATCACTAGGTTACTAAATCACCATGAACAACATTATTTCTCAACAATTATGTGCACAATTTCCTCATCAAAAACGTGACCATGGCTGTCCAAAATGACAACAACAATAACCCATCAAACTCAAAATTTTCCTTCACCAAACTAATACCCATAACATGCACATAAACTTTAACAAAGAAATTCTCAAAATTATGAACTTACCTTATGCTTGGAGCTTGTTAAACCTTGCTTAAACTTCCCAAAATTGGTATCAATATCTTCCTTGTGGTGTGTAGACCATTTTTCATGAAAGAAGCTAAGTGAATGGAGTTGAAAATGGAGGGTGGATTAAGCTTGCATGCAAACGCCCATGGAGTTCTTTGTGTTCTTCAATTCGGCCATTTTTGAGAGAATATGAGGAAGATGGATTTCAGATGGTGAGTGGACCATATCAGCCATAATTCAATGATAAATTAATCCCTTAGTGCTCCACTAAGTAAATTTAATCATATTATAAACTTAACTTTCCCATAATCCACATTTAACCCATTATTTCCACTATTTATTTTAGGTACCACCAAATTAATTTTTCATTTCATTTTCTAAGTGTAATACTATTTATTTTTAATGGACATTTAGGTCAAAAGACACTTCGGGATGTCGAATGACCATAATGCCCTGCTCGTGGTTTTCCGATTTTTCTGAATAATCGTATTTTGTCTGTTTTTCGATTTCTCACTTTTCTTTGTACTAATTATTTAATTTTTCTTTGATCTTTCTAATGATATTTACTCTTCAAAAATGGTCTATTTAAGTCCTAAAAATATTTCCTGGTTCCGCATCCAGTATTAGTCAACGGTCCACGCCAGTGACTTCCGTCTGATCACCATCACTAGGTTTCCCGGCTCACTTACTCGGTTACATTTCTTTACTATGATTTTTCCTTTGTTTTTCTTTTCTTGTATTTCATTATTTTATGTCTCCTCACTCATATTGAGGTACGGTTCTAGGCATCCTAGCTATCCGGACAACACTGGTCACCGGAGCAGTAGAACGCACTACCGAACTTAGGGGTGTTACATTCAACACAAATCCGGGAAGTGGAGACCACCAAGTGTTAGTTCTCTAACTTATCCACATAAGTACCTTTGATCAAAGCACCTTTGATGAAGCAAAAACCCCTTTGGAATCCTTCCTTGATTTCGGCCAAGGTGAAAGAAAGGAATTTTTACGGTTTCCTTGATTTCAAGTATATGGAAATAATGAGAAACACTTTCTCAAACTTTAATTCAAGAATATTAACACTTAATCTTCTTGAATTAAGTAAGGAAAGAAGAAATGAACTTTGACTATGGTGGAGAGAGTGAGTCGGCCAAGAACGAAAGGAAGAAAATAATTTTCTTTTCTCTTCTTTTTCTTTTATATTTTAATTTTCTTAATTAAAATTCAATTAACAAGTGTCAACATTTAATTCATAATTAAATGTGTTTTCCAAATCTCATTAGTCCATTTGTTAACTTAACATAGTTAAGAAAATTAAAATTATAATTAATTATTATCATATAATAATTAATTTAATTTTTCCTTCTTCTTTTGACCAATTCAAAGTAGTCAAAATTTGATCAAGTCAAACTTGTCAAATTTTAACCAAGACAAATTTTCAAATTAATCAAATTAATTTTCTTCCATATGCTTGGTTAATCAAGTTTATATTTAAACACTTTAAATATTAACTTGAACACTTCTACAAATAAATTTAATTTCAAGTCATGCTAGGAATTTTGCAATCTAATTGCAAACTAAATTTATTAATTCAATTAATTAATTAAACTATTTAATTAATTAATCAAATTAATTTTTCTTTGATCATATTACTCTTATGTGTGTGACTTACTAGGTTTATTACTAATTGGCAATGAGAATAATATTAACTCTTTAATATTATTGGAACTGTTCCAAACTTAAACTGAAATTCCCTTTTCATTTAAGTTCTCATAAATAATGGTTGACATCTAGCATAATGTACCATGACTACCCAATTAGTTATAAATTAATTCCTAATTTATGAGCCTTGATCATACATGCCATGTACTAAAATCTCTCTGTTACAAAATCTTGATTCTAGCTAGAGTCATGATTTATGTCAAACTATAATTGCATAAAATCATATGTCCTCATTTTAATTCCAGTTAGAAACTCTTTTCTAACTAAGTCTATCTGTCCTGGCCAGGAACTTGACTTATCAAGAATAATTTAAATTAGACATAGGATTTTATCCCTATTTACTTAGGGTAATGGATCCCATCTTGACTAATGCCTATCTCCATATATAACTAGTTAGAGCCAACACATGCCCATATACTCATACATAGTACAGACATGAAAGCAGTATCAAACTCAAACCACCTATATGCAAGATAACTGTGTTATCTCAGGCCAAGGGATTATATCCACTATTATGATCCAGATGACTATGTATTGACAAGAGTAAACTCCGTGTACATGTCATCTTATGTCACTTGTTTAGCTTACTTATCTCATAAGTGCCCACCATGTTTGTTATATGGCATGAGACTCACCATTCCATCCTATTAGTACCCCATACTAATCCATGGAAATAAACCAAAGTGACAATGTAACACCCTCACTTTAGGTAGTCCGTACATTCTACTCTTGCGGTGACTAACGTCTGTCTGGACAGCCAGAGTGTATAAAGCTATATTTAAACTAGAGTGAGGAGTCATAAATAACCTAAATAATGACTAAGAAAAATTAAAAAAAAAAAACTAAAGAAATGAAATGCAAAAAGGTTAAATGAGCTGAAGCTCTGGCAATGAGTAACCCTAACGAGAAGTGACTGTGAAGACAGTTGCTAACCCTAGACCCATGGGAAATCCTATGAAATAATAATTTGTGACTTAAGTGAAGGATTATGAAGGTTTAGATGACAATAAAATACCAAGAAAATACAAGAAAATCCATATCAATCGGTACAGACAACTTTAACTTAGTGAGCAAAATCAAGGGTATTTTGGTCATTCCACCCTCAGAGATGATTTTTGACCAACTTGTCCATTTAAGTAAATGAGATTTATGATATAAAATATGAATAAATATTGATGAAAATTTATTTAAAAAATGAGTAAAAGAAATAAGAAAGAAAAATCAAACAAAATGAAATTAAATTAGAATTACTACCTAAAAATGATGCAATTTAAAATGTGTAACCAATCAAAATTAGATAAGCCTACTTATAAGAGATAAAAGGGATTAAAATGAAATAAAAAAAAAAGTCATCTTCTTCCTCATTTCCACTAGTTGGCCGAACCCTCACTTAAGCCATCCTCCATTTTAGTTTCTTCAAGCTTCAAATTCTTACTAACACAAAAATTTGATCTTTGACCTTGCTAAGATGATTAGTAGCAAAAGGAAGTAGAAAGGAAGAAGGTTTAGCAAGCTTGGAAATCCTTCAAGTTAAAGTTAGTGCCAATTCTCACTTCTCTCTATCTTTATTCTTGTTTAGGAACTTAAATTAAGTTAGAAATTGTCAGAAAGAAAATAAAATACACATGTATGAATACACATGAAATTTGATAGCCATGAGTAGGAAAGGGTTTTGATGATTTTTCATTTAATTAAAGTTGCTTAGTGATGATCTTGATGAGTATATATAGAGTCAAACCTTAATTTATATAAGTGGTAGGAAATTGAGATATGAGGAATTAGGGTTTTGAGCCAAAATTAGGGTTTTGCCAAATTGTTGATGAATTGGTGTTCTTAAGGTCAATTAGTGACCATTTTATATGGTTTGACCTTCAAATGAAATTGGGTGTGGAATTAAATTGTGTATTGGATGTGCTGCGCTTATGCTGGAAATTCTAGACTTTGAGCCCATTGGGTTTGGGTAGCTATAAGTTGAATTGTGTAGCTTCAATTAGTGTAAGGCTAATTGAAGGTAAAACTAGGGACATAATGCCACATCTTTCATGAAGAGACCCTTTTTAGAAAACCATCAAAAAGTGACCTAAATTTAGCTTGAATCCGGGTAACCAAAATCTAGACCTGGAAAAATGACCATATGAACAGTAATTGTTCAAATGGCCATAACTTTGCTTAGAGAGATCCAAATTACCTGATTCTTGAACCCATGGAAAAATTAGAGATAGTAGAACAACTTTTGTAAAGAACAGAAATCCAAATTCTGATCATAACCTAATCAAATTTCTAACCAAAGTTAGCTCAGCAAAACCGCTAGAACCAAAACTACCCAGAAATTCTGGACATTGATCAATCCAGCCAGTTATGGTAAAAATACCATAACTTGAGCTACAAAACTCCAAATTGAGTGATTTAAAAAGGGAATTAAAGTAAAGACATTAAAGAACAACTTTGATCAAGAAAATTTAGCCAAATTCTCACTGTAGATAGGTCCAATAGAATAGTAAACTTGGATGACAAAAACTAAAATTTTGGAAATACTTCTAGGAAGACTTGAATTGTGGTTGGCAACTAATGCCAACAAATTTCTAACCCAAAATGTGGTATTATCATGAGTTTAGAATTTTTATTCCTATTATTTATGAAATAGTCAAAAATCTGCATAAATAGTAATATGAATAGTAAACACAATGATATAAAATGCAAAGAACCAAAACTTAAATTGCTAATATGCCCTTGTATGCCTAGTTAAGATTGGTTTGGATAGGTTGGTATGCCAATAGGGTTCTGACTACAATACTGCTTATGGCTCCATGCCATTTCTTGATTTATGGCATTTATTGCCATTTCGTGATTTATGGCTTTTAGCGATTTTGTTATTCTTTTATATGTATGACTTTTATGCTCGATTGTTATTATGGCTTGTTAGCCATTCTATTGCACACCTGGCAGACACTATCTGACCAATAGTGTGACGGCCAGAGGTACCTAGTACCCAATGCTAGTTTATCCATTTATCCAGTCTAGTCAACTAGTATAGGTTACTTCGACAACAAAAATAAGTCCTAAAATTTTACTAATAAATAATAAAAATATAGAAATCAATAAATTAAATAAAATATAAATAATTATCAAAAGCACTTCCGGTATGGCATAACAGTGTAAATTTTCTTATTTTTAATTATTTTGTTTATTTTTATATTATACTGGCACCACTAAGCTTTATGCTTAGCACATCGCTTTTTACCACGCGTAGGTACTGGAGATCAGGACAGAAAGCCCAGTAGACCTTAGACTGAAAGTTAGAGATTTTGATTTGCATTGGGTCCCGAATGTCACCTCATCCAGCAGTGCATTTGGTAGGATATATGTAGTTAATGTATTTTGTTTCTTTTGGATCATTGTAATTAAAAATTGAATATGTAATGTATATTACTAAATTTATACTTGGTTGTACATTATTGTAAATTAATGAAGTATGTAATTTCATATATGAATTGTGCATAAATGGAAATGCCATGGAATTTTGTATGGATTCTTATGAGTGAAATTGATTGATGTTTGGCATGTGATAAATGAGTTTGTAAATATACATATATAATTGTTTCACACAGCTAGAAATTCGTCAAAATATTAATGATTTAAGGGAAACTCCGTCGGTTTCTCCAATTAAATGTGTGAACATAAATTGATAAAAATTTGATGTAATTAATAGGAATGTAATAATATAAGATAAGAAGCTCCGATACCGAGTGTGACATGCTTTGCTCGGCTACACTGTAGACGGGTAAGAGGTGTCTCAGACAATCCTTCCAGATAAATCATGTCCAATGAGATATCCTAGATTGTGAACTGAAATTTATAATACTTGTACTAGAATGTTATGTCACTCATATTCTTAAAAATTTAAGAATAGAACATCTAACAAGATATTAAAGGACATTTTTAATTAAATTTAAAACATTTAAATTCAAAAGAAAAGGAGATTTGCCATTAATGTGAATAAATATTTATAAGATACAATACAATGATATGCTCTTGGGCATACTAATAATAGTATTCTAAGCTTTAGCTTCAATATTGTTGTCGTTGGGATACTTCTAAATGTGTTTGGGTGCGAAGGCATAATGTTCTCTACTAGGTATGTGGTCAGTTTATCTGCACATTCATTTCGTCTTAAAACAAAAGATAAATGGTCAAAATAGTTAAATCTTTAATTTTTAAAATTCTTTTCAATCCTTGTAATTTTGGTAAATTTATTCCACTCATTTAATCATTAAACAAATTAAAGGACCAAATATTATTGCAAAGTAAAAAGAAATTAAAGTTTTTCCAATTAAGCTACAAATAAAATAGGGAAAAGCACAAGAAAATACACTGTGTTTTCATGCTTTTACAAATTGGAGGTTGTGGTTTAATTTTTATCACTTTGATACCCTTTGTTTTCCTCTATTAGGAAATGTGGTCCAAATTGTTACTTAGCACTAATGTGGTGAACATGTGGCATTAACGTGGCAAAGGTCAGCACCATGTTAGCAAATTTAATGCCATTATTCTTTTTGTTACCTAAGTGCAAAAATTGAAACACAAGTTCCCAATCAGGCTATGATACCCCTTACCCGTCTACAGTGTAGCTGAGTCAAGCATGCCAAATTCGGTGTCGAAGTACCCTATTTTATCTTGTCTTGTCCATTGTTAATTTTATACTTTATAGAAAACATGTGGTAAATTTTTTTTTTATCACAAATTATTTCTGTGGATACCCAGGTAGAGCCTCCTCTATTTTATTAGCATCTAGCGGATTTCACTATTCACATGTTAAAAACAATTTTATATCTATCTCATATTTACATATACATCATGTCATATCATATCATTTCTACTTATACAATTTCAAGAAAATATATTTTTCATTCATTCATTCATATAGAAGTTTATATATAATAATTTACAATTTATTTACAATAGCAAAATTGAATTACATATCTCAAAAAAAAAATTTTACATCATTCACTTATATACAATAAACAAAATGCAAAACTAAATACACATGGGCCCTACCAAAACTACTATGCTGAGGTGACTTGCAGTTATTGTCAGATCTGATCAATCCCTGTCAAGGCACTACTGCTGCTGCTGCTGCTGTGTCTGGTCTCCAGTACCTATGCGATGGAAAATCAATGCGTTAAGCGAATTGCTTAGTAGTGCATAACTTTAAAGAAAATAACTGAGCAATTAAAAACAATAATTATAGGCTAATTTCATAAATTCTAAGTCAGTTATGAATTTTCTGCACTTTAGAAATAATTAAATTTATCAGTATCTTTTCTATTCATTTCTCATATTTTCAGTTTTAATTAATTTATAACAGTGCTCCAGTAACCTATAATAGACTATAAGTGCTAGATATATGGGAGTATACTAGTTAGACAACCATATGTCTACCCTGTATACAACTGTCATGTCAGGCATAAGGCTAGCTGACAAGCTATCAAAGCCAGTAATGAAATTAAGCACAATGGCCAACGGGTAGGCATATAGCCTGTAGAACAATCATATCAAACATCTTTTGTCGGTCAATGATTATTCATGTAGGCAGTACTACTATCTGTAATCCCTAATTGGTATACCAATCGATCTAAACTATATATATAAGCCTAGGTTTACTTTGGACAATTAAGCATTATCAATTACTTATTAGAGATTTTATGTCACTTTGTAGTGGGAAAGTGGGTCCCACATAACTATTTCATGTAATTCAGTCTTTAGCAATATATTAGGGTTAAAACCCTACCATAAGATAAGTTGTCTTATGAATTTTTCTTTAGGTTCAGTTTTAATGTCTTAACTTTACTTATCAATTTGATCACTTTGTGGCCACTATTTGGCCATACTTCCTTCATAGAAGTTGTTCCTCTATGTCTTCTCTTTGTTTTCCCTTTCTGAATTATGTCATTTGGATTTCTAGAATTCAAGTTATGGTTAATTAGCCATAATTGGTTCATTTCCTAATTCTGAATCCATAAATAGGCAGATTTTGGAGTTACACTTTACAAATTTAATTGGACATGTTGTAGTCACTTTTAGGCTTAGTATTCTTCATAAAACTTTGTTTCCCTATGTCATATGGTCACTCAAAATTTTAGACTACAATTTTTCAAGGTTTTTAAAAATACTTATAGCCAAATCACTGGCCTAGACTCAAGCACCCTGTGCCAACAGGATCCTAGTTCATGTCAGTAGCTTTGACTCAACTTTTAGGATTCTTAGATCTATAATTTGAGGAAAGTGTCTGAAACAAAGTTGAAGCTCTATTTCTCAGGTTTCCAGAACAATATGGCTCATCCCAATTAGAGTTTCCTAGTAAGAGATATGACTTGAAGACTGTTCTATAGTCAATGGTCACTTAGGCAAATTTCCAGAATTGGTATGCTAACTTGAACTAGCCAATTTACCTAGTTCCCTTAATTTTTGGGTTTTGGTCAAAATACCAATATTATAAATTGATGTCTTGTGGACAGTTTGCCATTAGTCTCATGCATTTGGATTTCTGTAGACCAAGTTATGGCCTCTTTGCCAAAACTGGTCAAGTAAGCCTATTTCTAGCAATTTCTGGGCAATATGGCTTTGGGCAATTTTGTTACCTAAATTGGGCCAAAAATTTCAATTGGTTTAAGGCATTTCTGAGCTCTGTGGTCTTCATGAAAGTTATAGTCTTATATCTAAGCTTTCCAATGGTGTAAAATTCAAGTCATTTGGACCTGTCTAGTGGGAGTTATGGCTAAATGAATGTGTACTATTCATTTGGTTAATTTTCTGGGTTCATCATTTAGTCATCTAGATTGGGACAATAATTTGGTCAATTTATTGGCAAAATTTGGGCATACTCTCTGCATGAAAAATAGATCCTTTTAGGTCTAATTTCATCTCCAATTGACCTCATACCAATTGGAGCAACACAATTTTAGTTATGGGTCAAAACACATACTAGATTCAACAATTCTCAACCTGCAAAGAAATTTACACTTCTAACATCATCAATTCATCTCAATACAATCAAATTCTAGCAAATTACACAAAGTCTTCAATAATTAATTCAAAACCCTAATTCAAATTGTCAAGGTCAATAATACATATTCAATCAAATTTCTAATACATCAACTTCATCCCTCAACATATAACTCATTCATCAACATCACAAATCACCTTTTGCATGCATGAAATTAACAATATCCCATGCTTCTCAAGGCTGCCGTAATGAGGCAATTACACAAGTCTCCAATAATTTGTTCAAACCCTTATTCAAATTGTTAACCTCAAACATACACATGCAATTAAATTCTAGTACATGTAACTACCTTAATCAACATCACTAATCACCATTTACATGTTTGAATTAATCAAACTCTCAAGGTTCCCATGGCTGCTGAATTCTAGGGTTCAACATTCCTCATCATTTTCTTAAATTTTCTTAGCATATCAACTCAATTCAAGATGTAACTAAGAAAGGAAGAGAAATTATGCACTAACCTTTAATCAAGAAATTTCCAAGCTTGTAAAACTTCAAAATTTCTCTTTTCCTTTACTGCCTATATACTTTCCAAGGTGTGAGGACTAATTTTTGTGAAGTGAACTTATGATTTTATATTAAAAAAGGAGGGGATTTAAGCTTGGATGAGAGAAAATCCATGGAGGAAAAAAATGAAGATGAATTCGGCCATGGGAGAGATGGAATGGAGAAGATGACTTGAGTGGATGATATTTGTCATCTTATGCCTTCATATACTCCACTAACAATTTGTTTAATTATTATAATAATTAAAGTTTTAATTTTTCAAATAATCCCCCTCATTTTCCCTTTAATTACATTACATATAGTTTCATATTTTCATGGGATTTTCAAAATTTTAATATCACTCATTTTAATAGACATTTAGGTCAAAAGTCAACTTTAGGTACCAAATGACCAAAATGCCCCTCTTCGGGTTATAGTCAACCTCTTTTGATAATGCCGACTAAATCCCCAATCCGATGGTTTCTTTAATTTTATACTATATATTTCATTTTTATTTTTACCTGTACCAATTAACTAAATTTTCTTTGACATTTTTAATGTCATTTGTACCTTAGTAAACCCTTAATTTCATCCCAGAAATTATTTCCTAGGGTTCCTCGCAAGTCTGCAGTCATCAACTGTCTATGTAGTGACTTTCTGGTATGGTCAACTATCGCCGTGGTTTTGGCTTATTTAACCTAGTTGCATTTCATTTCTTTTATTTTTCCTTAATTGTTCTTGGTCTTTATTTCATCAATTTATGCCTCCTCACCCTAGCTTAAGTGTAGTTCTAGAAATTCTGACTATCTAAACAGACATTAGTCGTCAGAACAGTAGAACGTACAGACTACCTATGGTGAGGGTGTTATAATTCTTCCCCTCTAAATAAAATTTCTTCCTCAAAATTTATCCAGTGTAAATAATCAAGGAACCTCTATCTCCTTGTCTTTTCGCTTTTTTGTGTGATAATACTTTACTTTCTCTTTAATCTGTCTTACTAGACTTAGCTTTATAATCTTATCCTCATCTCGATTTACTATCGAAAATATGTAGCTCTACACAATAGTCCCAAGTTGGTACTGTAATCTGTGGCTTACAGCATAAACATCGAGAACATTGCATAGTTACCATAGTATATCCCAGTAGATCAGATTTTCCCTATACTTATCCTTAATCAGTTTGGCACTCATCCTCTTTCATCTCATATACAGTCTCTTTCTTATTTTCATCCATTATCTTTGATACGATCCTTTTCAGTTGATAATCTACCATCACCTCATGGCCTAAAGTGTTGGTGACAAGTATGTCATCTTCTAACCCATCTATCGGTATCCTCTTTCAATAGGAGGTACAATGCATATATAAGGATGAATATAATTAGAGTCTATCAATACATATTTAAAGGTATTATAAATAGAAAATGTACCTCTGATAACGTCTACCAGATTTGGCTCCTCCTGAGCCATAACGCACATGCGGGGTGCTACTGAGCCTCGGGTCATTCTATAATCTCAGAAGCCTTCTGTGATGTACCGACTATCTCAGACCTCATAGGTCTTCTACCCCTCTACACTGCCAGGGCAGACCTCTCAGTCGGTGGTAGAGTAGTGGGAGCACTCCTCTATGGACAACCTCATAAGAAATGATCTGTAGATCCAGATCTAAAATATCCCTCAGTCAATAGTCAACACTTCCCTCTGTATCTCCTACGACAGTGGGTCCATTCTGGCACTAGAATTGATTCCCTTGTTACTGTACCCGGGGAACTAACAACAGAAACTCTAGACTGGCCCCTCTGGCCTTGTGTCTGGCTCTGTGAACCCTTAGGCTTCTTACTACTAGTAGTTGGTGCACTAAACTGCCCTATCTAGGACCTTTCTTATACTGTCTATCTCTCCTAGACTGCTTATCATCTTTGACTCTCTCCACATCAAGAGCTAATGCTACCAATAAAGAGAAGTCTGTAAAGCGATGAGAAGTAACTATCAGTCTGATGTTGTCATTTAATCCATCCTCAAACTTCCTGCATTTATCAACCTCTATAGGCATTATCTCTAATGCATATCCACTAAGTCTCACGAATTCCCGCTCATATTCAAAGACCATAAGCTGCCTCTGTCTCAATGCTAGGAATTCTTTCCTTCTGGCCTCTAAGTACACATTGCTGACATATTTCTTTCTGAACTCGCCAAGAAGAAATCACATGTGATCTGTGCCAACTATACTATCCTCGATACTATCACCCACCATCGATATGCATCTTCCTGAAGTAGTGACAGAGCACACTCCATCTGCTGCTCTGGGGTACAGTGTAGCTGCTTTAATACCCTCTTTGTCCTCTCTAGCTAATACTCTAAGATAACTAGATCATCCTCCTTCTTGCCCTTGAAATTAACTACCCCATATTTCCGCAGTCTCTCCAATGGGGACCTGTGTATGGGTTGCGGCTGTAGGGGTAGTGGTGGCTGTACAAGTAGCGGTGGCTGTGGCTAAGGTATGGATCCAATGACCTGACGGAGCAACTGTGTCATCTGTTCTTGGAAGGCCTGCTAGGCTCTACCCGCAGCATCCATAGATGACTCGACTCTGATGGTTCACTCCCTACTAGGAGCAGGTGCAGGTGTGTGACTCTCTACCTCCTCCTCGATCGGTCTAGGAGACCCGTGCTCTAAAGGATCAGATGCCATCGATCCTATAAATAGATAAAAAATATATCTACATTACTGTCACCTCGACTCTATTTAAAGGCCTATGCATGTGATGTAAACTATTTCTTTCTATCTATCTAGGTCTAGAACTGCCTAAACCTCTGCTCTGGTACCACTAAATGTGATACCTCTTACCCGTCTACAGTGTAACCGAGTAAAGCGTGCCATATTCGATGTCGGAGCACCCTATCTTATCTTGTCTTGTTTATTATTAATTTTATACTTTATAGAAAATATGCGGTAAAATTTTTTTTTTTCATCAGAAATTATTTCTATGGATACCCGAGCAGAGCCTCCTTTATTTTAATAGCATTGGCGGGTTTCACTATTCACCTGTTAAAAATAATTTCATATCTATCTCATATTTACATATACATCATGTCATATCATATCATTTCTACTTATAAAATTCCAAGAAAATATATTTTTCATTCATTCATTCATATGGAAGTTTATATACAATAATTTATAATTTATTTACAATAGCAAAATTGATTACATATCTCAAAAAAAAATTTACACAATTTACTTATCAATTTAATCGCTTTGTGGCCACTGTTTGGCCATACTTCCTTCATGGAAGTTGTTCCTCTATGTCTTCTCTTTGTTTTCCCTTTTTGAATTATGTCATTCAGATTTCTAGAATTCAAGTTATGGTCAATTAAGCATAACTGGTTCATTTCCTAATTTTGAATCCTTAAATAGGCAGACTTTGGAATTACACTTTACCAATTTAATTGGACATATTGCAGTCACTTTTAGGCTTAGTAAAGTTTTGTTACCCTATGTCAGATGGTCACTTAAAATTTTAGACTACAATTTTTCAAGTTTTGTAGAATTACTTATAGCCAAATCACTGGCATGGACTCAAGTACCCTGTGCCAACAGGATCCTAGTTCAGGTCAGTAGCTTTGACACAACTTTTGGGATTCTTACATTTATAATTTGAGGAAAGTGTCTAAAACAAAGTTGTAGCTCTATTTCTCAGGTTTCCAGAACAATATGACTCATCCCAATTGGAGTTTCCTAGTGGGAGATCTGACTTGAAGACTATTCTATAGTCAATGGTCACTTAGGCAAATTTCCAGAATTGGTATGCTAACTTGAACTAACCAATTGACCTAGTACCCTTGATTTTTGGGTTTTGGTCAAAATACCAATATTGTATATTGATATCTTGTGGACAGTTTGCCATTGCTTTCATTAATTTGGATTTCTGTAGACCAAGTTATAGCCTCTTTGCCAAAACTAGTCAAGTAAGCCTATTTCTAGCAATTTCTGGGCAATATGGTTCTGGGCAGTTTTGTTACCTGAATTGGGCCAACAATTTGAATTGGTTTAAGGCATTTTTGGGCTTTGTGGTCTTCATAAAAGTTGTATTCCTATATCTAAGCTTTCCAATGGTATAAAATTCAGGTCATTTAGACTTGTCTAGTGGGAGTTATGGCTAAATGAATGTGTACTGTTTGGTCAATTTCTTGGGTTCATCATTTGGTCATCCGGATTGGGACAACAATTTGGTCAATTTTTTGCTAGAATTTGGGCATAGTCTCTTCATGAAAAATGGATCCTTTTAGGTCTAGTTTCATCTCCAATTGGCCTTATACCAATTAGAGCAACACAATTTTGGTTACGGCTCAAAACACATACTGGATTCAACAATTCTCAACCTGCAAAGAAATTTACACTTCCAATTTCATTCCTCCAACTCCCAAACTATAAATTGGCAGACATGGCACTTCTAACATCATCAATTCATATCAATACAGTCAAATTCCAACAAATTACACAAAGTCTCCAATAATTAGTTCAAAACCCTAATTCAAATTGTCATGGTCAATAATACATATTCAATCAAATTTCTAATACATCAACTTCATCCCTCAACATATAACTCATTCATCAACATCACAAATCACCTTTTACATGCATGAAATTAACAACATCCCATGCTTCTCAAGGCGGCCGAAATGAGGCAATTACACAAGTCTCCAATAATTTGTTCAAACCCTAATTCAAATTGTCAACCTCAAACATACACATGCCATTAAATTTTAGTACATGTAACTACCTTAATCAACATCACTAATCCCTATTTACATATATGAATTAATCAAAATCTCATGGTTCCCACTATTGCCAAATTCTAGGGCTCACCATTCCTCATCATTTTCTTAAAATTTCTTAGCATATTAACTCAATTCAAGATGTAACTACGAAAGGAAGAGAAATTATGCACTAACCTTTAATCAAGAAATTCTCAATCTTGTAAAACTTCAAAATTTCTCTTTTTTTTTTGCTGCCTATATACTTTCCAAGGTGTGAGGACTAATTTTTATGAAGTGAACTTATGATTTTATGTTGAAAATGGAGGGGATTTAAGCTTAGATGAGAGAAAATCCATGGAGGAAAAAAAATGAAGATGAATTCGGCCATGGGAGAGATGGAATGGAAAAGATGACTTGAGTGGATGATATTTGTCATCTTATGCCTTTATATACTCCACTAACAATTTGTTTAATTATTATAATAATTAAATTTTTAATTTTTCAAATAATCCCCTTCATTTTTCCTTTAATTACACTACATATAGTTTCATATTTTCATAGGATTTTCAAAATTTTAATATCACTCATTTTAATAGGTTCCTCTTTCCCTTTGTCTATTTCATTTTTAATTTTATACTGTCTATTTCATTTTTATTTTTACCTGTACCAATTAACTAAATTTTCTTTGACATTTTTAATGTCATTTGTACCTTAGTAAACCTTTAATTTCGTCCTAAAAATTATTTCCAAGGGTTCCTCGCAGGTCTGGGTCATCAACTGTCTATGCAATGACTTCCCTGTAAGGTCACCCATCGCCGTGGTTCAGGCTCGTTTAGCCTAGTTACATTTCATTTCTTTTATTTTCCCTAAATTTTTCTTAGTCTTTATTTCATTAATTTATGTCTCCTCACCCTAGCTTAAGTATAGTTTCAGACATTCTGACTGTCCGAATAGACGTTAGTCGTTAGAACGTACAGACTACCTACGGTGAGGGTGTTACATAGGCCTTAAATTGGAAAAAAAAAAAAAAACAACTATGTAACACCCTCATTTTCGTAGTCCGTACGTCCTACTGTTCCGACAGCTAATGTCTGCCCCGGAAAGTTGGAATGTCTGGAACTACACTCCAGTGATAGTAAACAAGCATAAAATAATGAAATATGTGATGAGAAAAAATTAAGGAAAAATAAAAGAGATAAAATGTGACTAAGTTAAACAAGCCAAACCCATAGCGATGGGTGATCGCACCGGAAAGTTACGGTGAGGACCATTGACTAGCCCTGGACTGCGGGAGACCCCGAGAAATATTTTTGGGACATAATTAAAGGTTTACTGAGGTGTAATTGACATTGAAAATGTCAAAGAAAAATTAGTAAGTCAATATAAATAAAAACAAAAATTTAAGGAATCGGCAGTACAATGGGTAAATCGGTAGCACCGAAAAAGTCTGAATTTGACCCGAAGAGGGGCATTTTGGTCAATTGACACCTAGTGTGGACTTTTGACCTAAATGTCCATGAAAAATAAGTAGTATTAAATTTTGAAAATCCCATGAAAAATAAAATTCTATGTATAATGTAATTAAGAGAAATTATGGGATATAATGTGGGATAATTAAAAGTTTAATTTTAATAATAATTAAACTTAAGTTAGTGGACCTTAGAGGGGTATATAAAGCCACATGAAGATAAGAGAATCAGCCATTTCACTCATCTTCTTCTTCATTTCTGCTTCTTGCCGAATTGAAATTTTCTCCCAAAACTCCCATGGCTGCCCCACATGCAACACATCCAAGCTCTTCATCCTCTCCATGAAATCAAAGGCTTCCTCATTAAACTTAGTCTATACATCATGGGCAGTATATTAGAAGCAAAAAGAAAAGGATTTGATGAGGTTTTGGTAAAGCTCAAAAAAGGTTAATGCTAGTTTTTCTTCCCTTGCTTAATTAAAGTTTGTATTGAGGTTATGGTGAGTAGTTTAGTTGAAAAATTTAAGGAATTGAGTGAGTATTTGGTGTGTGTAATTCTTGGCAGCCATGAAAAGGGAAGGTAAGTGAATTATTCTTATGTGTAATTGATGGTATTTGATGGGAATTAGTGTGGATTAAAGTAATTTATAATGCTAGTAAGTTAATCTCATGTGTAACTTGTGATTGAGCTTTGGAAATGGGGATTTTTATTGTTGCTTCATTTTGGGCAGCCATGAGAACATGAGAAATTAATTATCTCATGAAATTAATTGATGTTTTGGGATGTTGATAAGTGAGCAAATGAGGGTTACACTTAGATTGATGAAAATACTTGTGCTGAAAATTTATTGAATGTGAATTGTTGAATTAGAACATTTGAATTAAGATTTAAAAGTGGGACTTTGATGCTTTGGTAAACTGCCATGTTGGGCAGCTTATAATATCATGAATTTGTGTGTGAGTTTATGAAATTTATTAATGAAATATGATGGTGTTGAATGGTGGGCAGTTTGTGTAATTGCCATGGAAGTGTATGTGTGATATAAGTGTTGATGTACATTGAATTTGGGTGGGTGTAAATGTTGAACTTTAATGGTGTATTGTGTGCATTGAGTACTTGAGTGTTCTACCCAAAATATTTGCTAGAATTGTGTACAATATATATGGAAGTGCCATGATTAAATGTTGAAGTATTGAGAGGAGAGTATTGTCAAAATTGGAAGTGTGATGTTCAAATGTAGGTTGTGTATGTTAGCAGCACCTAAATTAGGTCATAAGTGCAAAACTGTGAACCCAGTTGGTATGAGGCCAATCGGGGGGGGGGGGGGGTGAAATTAGACACCAAATAGGCCAAATTTCATGTAGAAATGTTGTCAAAATTCTACCTAGAAACAGACCTTAAAAATGACCAAATCCAGAATGGCAACCTTGCAAACCCAGATTTTTGACTATATGAATAGTAGTCATTAGGATGACCATAACTCACTCAAAACAGGTCCAATTGACCTGAAACTTTTACCATGGATAGCTTAGACATAGAGCTACAATTCTTATGGAGACACCAAAGCCCAGAAATGGCCAGAACCAAGTCAAATAGCTTGCACAAGTTCGGGTACCAAAACTTCTAGAACTAAATGTGACCTAAAATTGATAAAATTTTGCACTAAAGGTGTAATCTGTCCAGCTTTAGTAAATTGACCATATCTTGGTCTATACAATTCAGAATGACCTGAAATTTTTCCCAGAGTGCAATAAGACATAGAGCTACAATTTTACTTCTTTTACCAGAAGCTAAAAACCAAGAGAAATAGGACTTTAAGCTAGAGCAATCTAGCACACAAAAATTGAGAACTTGACATTTACATACAATGATGCTTGAAGTAATTTGGCAATGAATGCCAACTTGTAAAAATGGTAAATTGCACTATATTGGTAGCATATTGAAATGCAAAATGTGACAGATTGGTAACATTAAAATTTATTCCCCTAGAGTGCATTAAGGGTCAACATTATAGGTTGACTAAGGAAAGTAATAGTATTAAATAAATTAATTATTAAACCTTATTGTCAGAGACAGTTTAAACGAGTACTGAAACACTTTAAATTATGTGTTTCAGTTAGAAAAGACACTGGGAAAGGAAAAGACCCACTGAGTCAATGCCAAAAGGCGACTCATTAGAGGTTTGTACACAACTAGTTTTTAATTGATTTTGTTCTAAATATTTCATATGATTAAATGAAGTTATTTTCCTTATGTATTATGTTTATCAAGTATTGGATTTAATTCAATGATTATTGAAATTGTTATAGTATGTATGAATTTAGCTTTGTGAAATGGTATTTCAATAAGTATTAAGTATTGTTGTGGATTGAAAAAATTATGTTTTAGAAAATTGCGATAGAATATGTTTTGAATTGTGATGGACAATTTGCATGGAAAAATACAAATTTATGTTTTGAATTGTGATGAGCATAAAAAATTATTGGATATTGGAATTTACTTTGAATCGAATTGTGTTGTGATTTATGCTCACAAAAAGGACAAAGACATTCATGATATTGTTTTGTATCTCTGTAACACCCCTATGTTCGGTAGTGCGTTCTGCTGTTCCAGTGACCAGTGCTGTCCGGACAGCTAGGATGCCTAGAACCACACTTTAATATGAGTGAGGAGACATAAAATAATGAAATACAAGAAAAACAAAGGAAAAATAATAGGAAAGAAAGGTAATCAAGTTAAACGAGCCGGGAAACCTAACGATGGGTGACCGCACTGGGAAGTCACGGCGTGGACCGTTGACTAGTCCTGGACTGCGGGGAACCCTGGAAAACATTTTTACGACTTAAATAGAACCTTATTGAAGAATAAATATCATTAGAAAGATCAAAGAAAAATTAAATAATTAGTACAAAGAAAAGTGAGAAATCGAAAAACAGACAAAACCCGGTGTTACCGAAAAATCGGGAACGTAACCCGAACAGGGGCATTATGGTCATTTGACACCCCGAATTGTCTTTTGACCTAAATGTCCATTAAAAATAAATAATATTACACTTAGAAAATGAAATGAAAAATTAAAAGAGGGGTACCTAATACAAATAGCCAAAAGTGGGGTGAAAAATGTGTAAATAACACATTTAAGCTTATTTTATGATATAATTTAAATGAGTGGACCACTAAGGAATAAAATAAACACAAAGGGGCAGGTGTACATCAAATAAACAATCTGCAAAACTCATTTTCTCTAAGTTGCTCATCCATGCCGAATTGAAGGAAAAGGAAGACTCCATTGCCGTTTTCTTTGAGCTTCAACCTCTCCCTCCATTTCAACTCCATTCACTTAGGTTCCTTCATGAAACTTTGTCTACTCATCACAAGGAAGAGTTTGATACTAAATTTGAGAAGTTTAAGCAAAGTTTAACAAGCTCCAACCATAAGGTAAGTTAGTGTTTTTGAAGATAGCTTTGTTAAGTTTTGTGTGCATGTTATGGGTGTTGGATTTGTGAAGAAAATTTTTGGGTTTGAAGAGTTATTGTTGTGTTCATTTTGGACAACCATGGAGTCATGTATTTGATGAAATATTTGTGCATATATTTGATGAGAAATGGTGTTGATCATGATGATTTAATAACCTAGTGAATTACTTCATATTTAAATGGTGATTTTTGGCACTTGGATGAGAATTGATGAATTGTAGGGCAATTTGGTGTTGAAGAAGATTTTCGGCAGCTTGGGGACACTTGAATAAATGTATATATTCATGGAAGTGTTGGCAGAATGTTGACATAGAAGAATTGATGAATGTGTATGTAAATTAGTAGTGGAAATTATATGTAATGATTAGGTGTATTTATGTACATATATTGCTAAATTTGGACTTTGTGGTTTAGGGTTGTATTTGATGTATTGAGAATATTTGTATTCTGTCCAAATTAACCATAGTAAGAAGTGATAAATGAATATGGAATGGTATAAAATCAGAATTAGGTATGGGGATTTAAAGTAGAGCAAGTTAAATGTGTGTTTGAATTGGGGTTTGAAAGGCATATAGAGGGCAGTGTGCAAATAGACCAATAAGTTTAAATGTGTAACCTCAATTGGTATGAGACCAATTGGAGGTGAAACTAGGCACAAAATGTGCCAACTTTCATTGAGAAAACATACCAAAATTCTGCTTGCAAGGTGACCTAAGAAAATGACCAATTCGGATTAGGTGCAATTAGGACCTGAAAAATGACCAATTGGGCAGCAGTGAGTCTTTAGGCCATAACTCACTCAAAACAGGTCCAATTGACCTGAAATCTTAACCATGAATAGTTAAGACCCATACCTACAAGTCTTATGAAGACACCAAAGCCCAGAAATGACCATAAGCAAGTCAAACAACTTGCACAAGTTCGGGTCCAAAAACTGGCCGAACCAAAGTTGACCAAATTGACCTAAAATTGACCTAATTTGATGCCATTTGACCAGTAATAGTGTAATGACCATAACTTGGTCTACTTAACTCGGATTGACCTAAAATTTTGCCCCGCGTGCAATAAGACATAGATCTACAAATTTTTAGTTTTGACCAAAACCCGAAAACCCAGGGAAATAGGTCGTCCGGCTAGGTTAAACTAGTATCCCGAAATCCAGCAATTTGCAATGAAATGCAAGAAAACGCAATATACATAGAATTGAGTTTGGTAACACGTACCAATCCTAAAACATTATCGAATGTGACATATTAAGGACACCAAAAACTAATTTACCTAAAACGCATCGAGGGTCGGTATATTAGGTGATTAAGCAAATAAAGGTATTCAGTGAATTGTTTATTGAACATTATCGTTAGAGGCAAATTAATTTAGCACTGAAACACTTCAAATTGTGTTTCTCAGTTAACAAGGACTCAGCAAAAGGGAAAGAAATACTGAGTCAAGACCAGGAGACAAATATCAGAGGTTTGTGCACAACAACTGTTTCTTTTGAATTATTTTCAATTGAAATAAATATTGACTATTTATATATTATTGTTTTAAATTATGGAAATGTGTTTGATGGACACTTATTGATTGAAAAATATTGTGAATGGTTTGTAACTGTGAAAAATTGTTTGAATGACATTGATGGATACTTATTGATTTAAAAGCATTGGAAATGGTTTAAAACCACAGCTATCATGTATATTGATTGTATTCCTCATTAGCTTGTCTAGTGGGACGAATTGAATTCCCTCTCTGGCTGAAGTGTTGAGGAGTGTGCCTGTTGAGGACGAATTGGATGAGTACTCATATTTTTGCTAGCTAGCTATGTTATTCCTCATTAGTCATCGACTTTTGGGACGAATTGAATACCTCATTAGCCATCGGCTTTTGGAACGAATTGAACCTGGAACATGATTAAGCTGTGTGTGATTTATTGATATGTATTATGAGATTGTGAAATGGATTTAAACTCTCATTGACATATACTGTCTTTTGAATTCAAACATGATCTAACTTATGAAAATTATTGTGATATTGACAAATGGAGTTTAAATTATTGTTGACAATCTTGCCTTGAATTTAACTCTGATTTTAAGTATCCACTATTTACATGACTTATGAATTATGATTTAAATTGTATTTGGTTAATGTTGTGCACCACTGAGACATTGTCTCAGCGATAGCTTTTTATTACTGTCGCAGGTAGACAGACAGACAAGGCAGCAGACTAGGCTGCTAGTACCGCCAGCGAGAAATTTTTGGGTATAGTGAGTATACCACATTTGGCATTTTATACTGTAATGTATATTCACTGTATGTATATTTTGTTTTTGGTTTTGAGCAGTTGTAAATTCAAATTGTACCTTGAAGTTGTAAATTAATTATGAGTTATTCGACTTGTAAAAATTGTATTATATTTCCTTATCTCAGACTTTGAAAAATTTCTATGGAATTGAGTTGATAAATTGTTGTGTTGAGAAATGTATTGGAGTTGAGATTTGGAAAATTATTGAAGTGCTTTTTACAGGTTTTCTGAAGAACTGTTTTGTCCAAAATACAGATGGCACTCTGCCAAAATTTTTACAGAAATTCCAAATAAACCAAATGAGTTAGTTATTTCACTTCAGTTCACCAAAGTCTTTAACACCTGTAAATAGTGCTCACCACTGTAAAAGAAGTAAGAAAAGTTTTTAAAATCCCTTGTAGTGTATTTAATGGGTTATCAGTAGACGGAGTTGGTAATTCATTAGGTATACTACGGGATCATGTTATGCCTTACAGAGGGGTAGGGTGTGACATGTTTTAGTGGTATCAGAGCAAAGTTTTTAAATTCTGTTTTCACCTGTTATTTGAATATTTTTCTTCATAGTACAACTGCTCAATATCATTGTTTGATACATACAGTACATTACATTATAAATATGCACTAACAGGAGGAAATCTCCTTGTGTTATTTGTTCAGGAGATCTTAAATCCTCGCATTGAATATGGAAGAGGGTGATCGTTCAGTCGATCAATCTATTGAGGCTGAGGTGCAAGGGGATGCCCCAGGCCTACATAATGTTAGTGGTTCAGCTGCACCAGCCCCTGCAGTACCGCAGTTTCCTGCTCAGTTCGCTCAGCAGATGGCTGCAATGTTCCAACAAATGGCTGGTAATGTGCCTACTCAAGTCCCAATACAGACACCAGTGGTACAACCACAGTCTCCTACGAGGCAGTATGACAAATTGATGAAGTATGGGGCTACAGAGTTTAAGGGGACAGTAGATCCTCTAGAAGCTGAACAATGGTTAGAGAGGATGGATAGGGTGTTCAAGAAGCTACATTGTACAGAAGAGCTTAGATTTGAATACTCAGTGTCCTTACTACAGGGGGATGCTTATGACTGGTGGAAAACCATTTCCCACACCGTAGAGCTGCAGTGCTAACATGGAATGACTTCCTCGTGGAATTCAGCGTAAATATATCCTCGATGCTTATGTAGACCGAAGTCGCAAGAGTTCCTAAGTTTGAAACAGGGAACAGATCTGGTCGAGTATGAAAGAGAATTTTCCACTGAGCCATTATGCAAGAAGTTTGCTTGCTACCGAGGGAAAGATGCAAGAGGTTTGAAACCGGCGAAGCCCAAAGACGTAGTACAAGTGATCGGCTTCAAACACACTAACTTCTCTCGAACTTGTTTCTCAAGCCCTAGAGTTGGAAAGAGTTGAGTTTGAGACTGCTCCGGAGAAAAAGAGATCGTAGAAGACAGAGAAAGAGGGAAAATAAGTAGAATGAGTTCCAGTGGTTATCTTCGAAAGAGGAAGAACCATGGGAGACATGGCAGGTGGCAAGAAATCGTAGGGGAAGATATTCGTGATGAGACCTCCCTATCCGGGACAAAGAAAGTACCAGAGGTTCCTATCCTCCCGCCAATGTGAAACATGTGGAAGAAATCATGGTGGGATCTGCTACAAGGCTATTGGAGCTGTTATAACTGTGGAGGCACAGGACACTTTGCCAAGGACTGCACTGAGTCGCAGAGTTGGACCACCTCCTACTACTGCAGTATGGCCGGGCCTGAGCCTGTCACCGTAAGTTCACAACCACCTAGCAGAGGTAGAGGCAGGGGTAGAGGTAGCTGCGGCAGCCCAAGGCACAAGAAACAATCGAGCAAGATAGTGCTCGATCAGTCTATGCAATGAGGCAGAGGAAGAGGCCGAGACATCGATGTTGTGGCTGGTACCTTCTCAACTTTTAATCAAAATGTGTTTGTGTTATTTGATCCGGCTCTACCCATTCTTATGTGAGTGCTAGCATCATTGATTGCATTCTTTGTTCCATGTACAAAAATGGACTTTGAGGTGCTAGTAACAAGTCCGTTAGGACAGAGGTCGTGGTTAATAGAATGTATAGAGATTGTCCTTTGGTGATCCAAGGACACACTTTCTTGTCGATCTCATTGAAATGCCCTTCAGAGATTATGATATCATCTTGGGCATGGATTGGTTAGCTAGGCATCATGCCATGATTGATCAGAGATCAAGATCACTTTTGGTCTCCTCAGATGCTGATGTGGTAATACAAGGGAGAGGCGCTTATTGCCATCAAACATCATTTCGGCTGCACCAGCGAAAAAATTATCGAAAGGGGTGTGAAGCCTACTTGGCACATGTGATAGACACCCAAGTGGGGAGTCCAGTTGAAGGACATCCCTACGATATGACTTTCGGATGTGTTTCCGATGAATTGCCGTGATTACCTCGAAAGAGAAGTGCGATTTGAAATTAATGTTATGCAGTGTGGATCCAATCTCCATAACGCCATACGAATGGCACCAGCAGAGTTGAAGGAGTTGAAGATACAATTGCAAGAATTACTTGAAAAGGGCTTCATCCGCCTAGTGTATCACCTTGGGGAGCACCAGTTGTTTGTTAAGAAGAAGGATGGTACTCTTCGCTATGCATTGACTACTGGCGGTTGAATAAGGTGACAATAAAGAACAGATATCCATTGCCTCGTGATGATCTGTTTGATCAATTGAAGGGTGCAGCTGTATTCTCCAAAATTGATTTGCGATCTGGTTACTATCAGTTGAAGGTGCAAGAGCAGAGTATTCTAAAATCGCTTAACTCGGTATGGCCACTATGAGTTTCTAGTAATGCCATTCGGGTTGACAAATGCTCCACCGCTTTTATGGATCCGATGAACACTATCTTGGACCATATCTTGATCAATTTGTGGTGGTGTTTATTGATGACATTTTGATATACTCGAGGAATGCAAGAGCATGACAGGACATCTGCGGATTATCTGCGATCCTTAAGGGAGAAAGCACTATACGCCAAATTGTCGAAGTGTGAATTTTGGTGAAAGAAATCTCCTTTTTGGGACATGTTGTGTCACCAAGGGATCAAGGTAGATTCCAGCAAGGTAGAAGCTATCCTTAATTGGAAGCCGCCAAGAACATCACGAAATTCGATTTTAGGTTTAGCTGGATATAACCGTCGGTTTGTGAAGGGAATCTCTATGTTATCTTCTCCACTGACTAAGCTGCTTCGGAAAGATGTGAAATTTCAGTGGACTGATAAATGTCTGCAGAGTTTTAATGAGTTGAAGAGGTGTTTAACTGAAGCTCCAGTTCTCACTTTACCTACTCCGGGTAAAGAATATACAGTTTATAGTGATGCTTCTCACAATGGGCTAGGTTGTGTACTGATGCAAGATCGGAATGTCATTGCTTATGCATCACGCCAGCTGAAACCGCATGAGAGGAATTACCCAACACATGATCTGGAGTTGGCAGCTATTGTTTTTGCTCTGAAGATCTGGAGACACTATTTGTATGGGGAGAAATGCTACATTTACACAGATCACAAGAGCTTGAAGTACTTAGGCACCCAGAAGAAATTGAATTTGAGGCAGAGGAGAAGGTTAGAACTCATCAAAGATTATGATTGCTTAATAGACTATCAGCCGGGGAAAGCAAATGTGGTGGCTGACGCCTTAAGTCGCAAGACTATGGCAAGTCTCAGAGTTTCTTCCATGTCCATGGTATGTGAATTGAAAGCACAGCATGCCAGTTTAGAGATTGATGATGAGGGACAGACAGTAGTTGCTTGGCATGTACAGCCAGTGTTGATTGATCAGATCAAAATGGCTGCTCAGAGTGATGAAAAGTATCAGAAGCTACTGAAAGAAGTCCAGCAGGGCAAGAAACCTGAATTCTCTGTGAGAGATGATGGTTTATTGCTACATCAGGGCAGAGTGTGTGTTCCTAGTGATGTGGAATTGAGACAAATCATTATGAAGGAAGCACATGAGTCTCCATTTGCTATGCACCCTGGTGGAACTAAAATGTACAGAGGGCTGAAAGAGCATTACTGGTGGATGGGTATGAAGAGAGACATAGCTAAATTTGTTTCCAAATGCCTAACTTGTCAGCAAGTAAAGGCAGAACATCAAGTTCCAGCTGGTTTATTACATCCTTTGTCAGTACCAGAGTGGAAATGGGAACGAATAACTATGGATTTTGTTACAGGACTTCCAAGAACACAGAGTAGTCATGATGCAGTATGGGTTATAGTTGATAGATTGACCAAGCCTGCTCACTTTTTGCCGATTCGGATGGACTATAGCACGGAAAGATTGGCAGATTGTATATATATGAGATTGTAAACCGCATGGAGTGCCAGATCAATTGTGTTCGACAGAGATCCTAGGTTCACTTCAGATTCTCGGGGTAGTCTTCAGAGAGCCCTAGGAACTAGATTGAACTTCAAAGACAAAGATTCTACCTGCAGACGGATGGCCACCGAGAGGGTTATTCGGATATTGGAGGATATGCTACGGGCTTGTGTGATTTAATTTGAAGGTAGTTGGGATACACACTTGCCTTAGATTGAGTTTGCTTATAACAACAGCTACCAATCAATCATAGGGATGCCTCCATATGAAGCTTTTTATGGCAGAAAGTTTAGAACTCCCTTATGTTGGGATGACGTAGGTGAAAGGAAGATGATTGGGCTGTAAATTGTTCACAGACAGAGGAAAAGATCGATTGATTAGAGATAGACTCAAGGTCGCATCAGGCCGTAAGTCCTATGTTGATATGAAAAGAAGAGATATTGAGTACGCAGTGGGTGATAAGGTATTCTCAAAGTTTCTCCTTGGAAGAGGATTATGAGATTTGGCGAGAAAGGGGAACCGAGTCCTCGTTTCATCGGAACATATGAAGTTCTGGAAAGAGTGGGTCCTCTGGAATATCGGTTGGCATTACCTCAAGAGCTAGCCAGGATACTGTGTGTCTTCCATGTGTCCATGTTAAGGAGGTACAGATCTGACCCATCTCATGTACTATCGATTGAAGAGATTGAAGTAAATCCGGACCTTTCATATGAGGAAGAACCCATAAAAATTCGCATATGAGGTGAAGCGGTGAGGAACAACAGATACACCGGTTAAAGTGTCGTGGAACCATCATTCGTGCCAGAAGCTACTTGGAAACGTGAAGAGGATATGAGGAGACAGCACCCACATTGTTCGAGAGACTAATGCTGTAAAATTTCGAGACGAAATTTATTTAAGGGGGAGAATTGTAACACCCCTATGTTCAGAGTGCTCGCCTGTTCGATGACCGGTCTTTGTCCAACAGCCTAGGATGCCTAGAACCACACTTTAATATGAGTGAGGAGACATAAAATAATGAAATACAAGAAAAGAAAATACAAGAAAAACAAAGGAAAAATAATAGCAAAGAAAGGTAATCAAGTTAAATGAGCCGGGAAACCTAACGATGGGTGACCTCACTGGGAAGTCACGGCGTGGACCGTTGACTAGCCCTGGACTGCGGGGAACCCTGGAAAACATTTTTAGGACTTAAATAGAACCTTATTGAAGAATAAATATCATTAGAAAGATCAAAGAAAAATTAAATAATTAGTACAAAGAAAAGTGAGAAATCGAAAAACAGACAAAACCCGGTGTTACCGAAAAATCGAACGTAATCTAACAGGCATTATGGTCATTTGACACCCCAAATTGTCTTTTGACCTAAATGTCCATTAAAAATAAATAATATTACACTTAGAAAATGAAATGAAAAATTAAAAGAGGGGTACCTAATACAAATAGCCAAAAGTGGGGTGAAAAATGTGTAAATAACACATTTAAGCTTATTTTATGATATAATTTAAATGAGTGGACCACTAAGGAATAAAATAAACACAAAGGGGCAGGTGTACATCAAATAAACAATCTGCAAAACTCATTTTCTCTAAGTTGCTCATCCATGCCGAAGTGAAGGAAAAGGAAGACTCCATTGCCGTTTTCTTTGAGCATCAACCTCTCACTCAATTTCAACACCATTCACTTAGGTTCCTTCATGAAACTTTGTCTACTCATCACAAGGAAGAGTTTGATACTAAATTTGAGAAGTTTAAGCAAAGTTTAACAAGCTCCAACCATAAGGTAAGTTAGTGTTTTTGAAGATAGCTTTGTTAAGTTTTGTGTGCATGTTATGGGTGTTGGATTTGTGAAGAAAATTTTTGGGTTTGAAGAGTTATTGTTGTGTTCATTTTGGACAACCATGGAGTCATGTATTTGATGAAATATTTGTGCATATATTTGATGAGAAATGGTGTTGATCATGATGATTTAATAACCTAGTGAATTACTTCATATTTAAATGGTGATTTTTGGCACTTGGATGAGAATTGATGAATTGTAGGGCAATTTGGTGTTGAAGAAGATTTTCGGCAGCTTGGGGACACTTGAATAAATGTATATATTCATGGAAGTGTTGGCAGAATGTTGACATAGAAGAATTGATGAATGTGTATGTAAATTAGTAGTGGAAATTATATGTAATGATTAGGTGTATTTATGTACATATATTGCTAAATTTGGACTTTGTGGTTTAGGGTTGTATTTGATGTATTGAGAATATTTGTATTCTGTCCAAATTAACCATAGTAAGAAGTGATAAATGAATATGGAATGGTATAAAATCAGAATTAGGTATGGGGATTTAAAGTAGAGCAAGTTAAATGTGTGTTTGAATTGGGGTTTGAAAGGCATATAGAGGGTAGTGTGCAAATAGACCAATAAGTTTAAATGTGTAACCTCAATTGGTATGAGACCAATTGGAGGTGAAACTAGGCACAAAATGTGCCAACTTTCATTGAGAAAACATACCAAAATTCTGCTTGCAAGGTGACCTAAGAAAATGACCAATTCGGATTAGGTGCAATTAGGACCTGAAAAATGACCAATTGGGCAGCAGTGAGTCTTTAGGCCATAACTCACTCAAAACAGGTCCAATTGACCTGAAATCTTAACCATGAATAGTTAAGACCCATACCTACAAGTCTTATGAAGACACCAAAGCCCAGAAATGACCATAAGCAAGTCAAACAACTTGCACAAGTTCGGGTCCAAAAACTGGCCGAACCAAAGTTGACCAAATTGACCTAAAATTGACCTAATTTGATGCCATTTGACCAGCAATAGTGTAATGACCATAACTTGGTCTACTTAACTCGGATTGACCTAAAATTTTGCCCCGCGTGCAATAAGACATAGATCTACAAATTTTTAGTTTTGACCAAAACCCAAAAATCGAGGGAAAATAGGTCGTCCGCTAGGTTAAACTAGTATCCGAAATCCAAAGAATTTGCAATGAAATGCAAGAAAACGCAATATACATAGAATTGAGTTTGGTAACACGTACCAATCCTAAAACATTATCGAATGTGACATATTAAGGACACCAAAACCTAATTTACCTAGAACGCATCGAGGGTCGGTATATTAGGTGATTAAGCAAATAAAGGTATTGATGAATTGTTTATTGAACATTATCGTTAGAGGCAAATTAATTTAGCAATGAAACACTTCAAATTGTGTTTCTCGATTAACAAGGACTCAAAGAAAAGGGAAAGAAATACCGAGTCAAGACCAGGATACAAATATCAGAGTTTTGTGCACAAAAACTGTTTCTTTTGAATTATTTACAATTGAAATAAATATTGACTATTTATATATTATTGTTTTAAATTATGGAAATGTGTTTGATGGACACTTATTGATTGAAAAATATTGTGAATGGTTTGTAACTGTGAAAAATTGTTTGAATGACATTGATGGATACTTATTGATTTAAAAGCATTGGAAATGGTTTAAAACCACAGCTATCATGTATATTGATTGTATTCCTCATTAGCTTGTCTAGTGGGACGAATTGAATTCCCTCTCTGGCTGAAGTGTTGAGGAGTGTGCCTGTTGAGGACGAATTGGATGAGTACTCATATTTTTGCTAGCTAGCTATGTTATTCCTCATTAGTCATCGACTTTTGGGACGAATTGAATACCTCATTAGCCATCGGCTTTTGGAACGAATTGAACCTGGAACATGATTAAGCTGTGTGTGATTTATTGATATGTATTATGAGATTGTGAAATGGATTTAAACTCTCATTGACATATACTGTCTTTTGAATTCAAACATGATCTAACTTATGAAAATTATTGTGATATTGACAAATGGAGTTTAAATTCTTGTTGACAATTACTGTCTTGAATTTAACTATGATTTTAAGTATCCACTATTTACATGACTTATGAATTATGATTTAAATTGTATTTGGTTAATGTTGTGCACCACTGAGACATTGTCTCAGCGATAGCTTTTTATTACTGTCGCAGGTAGACAGACAGACAAGGCAGCAGACTAGGCTGCTAGTACCGCCAGCGAGAAATTTTTGGGTATAGTGAGTATACCACATTTGGCATTTTATACTGTAATGTATATTCACTGTATGTATATTTTGTTTTTGGTTTTGAGCAGTTGTAAATTCAAATTGTACCTTGAAGTTGTAAATTAATTATGAGTTATTCGACTTGTAAAAATTGTATTATATTTCCTTATCTCAGACTTTGAAAAATTTCTATGGAATTGAGTTGATAAATTGTTGTGTTGAGAAATGTATTGGAGTTGAGATTTGGAAAATTATTGAAGTGCTTTTTACAGGTTTTCTGAAGAACTGTTTTGTCCAAAATACAGATGGCACTCTGCCAAAATTTTTACAGAAATTCCAAATAAACCAAATGAGTTAGTTATTTCACTTTAGTTCACCAAAGTCTTTAACACCTGTAAATAGTTCTCACCAATGTAAAAGAAGTAAGAAAAGTTTTTAAAATCCCTTGTAGTGTATTTAATGGGTTATCAGTAGACGGAGTTGGTAATTCATTAAGTATACTACGGGATCATGTTATGCCTTACAGAGGGGTAGGGTGTGACAATCTCACTATAGATGCTTGACTAGGTTATTACCTGTCTATCTCATTTGTTGAGAAGACAATGGAGTTAGCTTTGTTTTGATTACCATGGTACGTGCACAGGCTTAGATTCTCCTCTTATTAGAGGTTAGATCTAAGTTTATATGTTATGGCCCTTTTGGAAGTTTCATTATTGTGATGTGTACTGTGCACGATGATTCGACCTCCCCGACCATAGGGAGTTAGAATCCGATTCGACCACTCTGACCATAGGGAGTTAGAATCACCCCGAAGATGGCCCTTTCGGAATAGTCTTGCATAGTTAGTGAGATAAAGAATGGTTTTTGAATAGTAAAGAATTGTGATTTCAATTATGATCTATGTATAATTGATTTTGTTGGAATTATCTTAAATGTTTGGTTGTGATTTGATAAATTGAATTTCGTGATCAAAGTCATTTCATACAAATGATTTATGTTATTGGCAATGAATAATTTGATTTTTGAAATTTGATGAGTATCCTGATTTCCAAATTATTTGCTGTAATTTTACTAAGGTATATTGTACTATGTTTTAAGTTATAGTTGTGCACCACTGAGTTCACCACTCAGCGATAGCTTTGTATGCTGTTGCAAGTGAAAAGAGCATAGAGCAGTTGAGTAAGCTTCTTTGAAGACGCATTCAGATCAGCTCCAGGTATATCATAGGTATACCCATGTACATAGGTTTTGATGCATGTATGTAAATACATGTATGTAAATTATTTGAGCAGTTGTATAAAAACTCTTGTAAAATATTTTGGTATGTAATTAAATGCAAATTATTGTAATGTAAATTTGAGATTTCATTTACCTGTATAGTTTTGTAATATTAATTTTTGAGTCTTGTAATAATGAAATGTTTCTTTTATGATGAGGTTAGTTTGAAAATGAATTGATTTGATTATTGAGATTTGAATTGTGAGATGAAATGAAGTTTATTGGGGTTGTATTGGAGAAATCATATTGGGAGTGTTTTCCTTTTCAGGTTTGAAGAACTGTTTTCTCAAAATACAGCCGACACTCTGCCGAAATTTTGAAAAATTTTTATAACATCAGATTTTAATCGATGATTTAAATATATCAATAATTGTTTTAAAATCCCTTGCAGCATATTTAATGGGTTACCGATAGGAGAAGTACGGTAATTCATTAGGTGTACTACGGGATCATGTTACATCTTACGGAGAAGTAAGGTGTGACAAACTAACTACAAAAGCCAAAATTATATGATATTTAAGTGTACATTTCCCTTTTGATTTTTAAATAAGTTCTTATATTTTGACAAATAAGTTTTCAAATATTATAATTATTTCGAATTCACCCCTCCCCCCTCCCCCCATTCTTTCTCTCCTCTTTCCCTTTGTCTCTTTCTCCCTTTATCCATCTCTCTCTCCCTTTCTCCCTTCTTTGTCCCTTTATTTTCATATCTCTTCATTGTCATTTTTTTTTCTCTTTCAAAAATTTTCCCTTTTCCTTCCATTTTTTCTTCTTCAACTGATTCACACTGTAACACCATGGCTTGCAATTAGGCAAGCCATGTTCTTATGAATACCATCCACTTTTCCTCCCTTTTCAAAATGGCTTGGTTTCATTCCTTCTCCTCTGTCTAAAAGCCTATCAATAGAGCCTTGTAAATCTTGCAACTTGTTTTGAATTTTTGTAAAAAAAATTGCAAAATATGAGTACAAAATTTCTACGTGTGGTGTCAAAACTGAGAATCATTATCTGGGTGGTAGATGGGACATATGTAACATTCGAGTAGGGCTCCACCTGCACACTTCTAGTGAATGGATAGGAAAAAATTGTCTCACATTGAAAAGGGAGAAAAAGTAAAATGTATTCTATAGGAAGAAAGAGATGGATAGAGGAAGAGAGAATGACAAATAGACGGATAGAAAGAGGGAGAAAAGGAGAGTCAGGGGTGAAAACTAGAAATAACTATAATATTTATGGACTTAATTGTCAAAATATAAGTAATTATTTGTAAATCACAAGAAAAGTTCATGTAAGTGTCATGTACTTTTGCCTTTTGCAGTAAGGTTTTTTTATTATTATTTATACCATTGTAAGGCTGAGTTTCTCTTTTTTTTTTTTTTTTTAATTAAGGGCATAAAGGTTTTTGCTTTTCAATTTAGGAATTTGCGCATTTAATCTTTTGTAATTAGGTGACAAAATAAATAATTTCATTAAATTTCTGACGTGACACTAACGTAGCGCTATACATCAGTGCCATGTTTGCCACATTAGCACCACTTATTCGCTATGTTAATATCAGTTATGGTGAGTAGCAGTGTATAGCACATTTGTTAATAGAGAAAAACATAGGGTATTAAATTGATAAAAATTAAACTACAATTCCTTATATGTCAAAACATGAAATTACAAGATATTTTTTTGCACCTTTCCGATAAAATATCTTTTACTAGCTGTTATCCTTTTATATATATATATACATATATGAATGAAAACCATGACAATATGATAAAAAACAATGGGAAAAAGAAATAGAAAAGCAAGAAGGCAATTGTTGTATTCTTTTTAGGGATCATTAGTGGACTAAAGCATTCAAAATGCACACACTTTTCAGAGGCATTACATTACTTTGTCTCTTTTATTGTCTCAACCATGACAGCTTCCACACCTCAAACTAACTTTTATATACTTTGGCAGTCTTTATTAAAAAGATAAAGATATATTAGAATTACTGGCCATATACATTATCTATAAGGTCACCATCTACACAAAGCTCTTTTTTCTATTTAATAGATTTTTTTTTTAACTTTTTTGCATTAAAGTAAGAGAATTCTTGGATCTGCAACTTGCAATAACAAGTGTATAATTGTACTCCTACAAAGAAAAAGGTTCTTCGTAGAATCATATATGTTATCAACCCTAAATAGCTCTCACCATTCTTGGATCCTTCAATCTTCAATCATTTTCTTATCACAATGCATTAATCTATAATTTCTATAAGAAAAGTGGGAGAACCCATTTTGTGGAACTTGAGGTCCTATTAATTAATTTTCAATTGTTCTAAAGTCATATATTTAATAATTTAAATTATTAATTAATTAAAATAGTTGATAACTTAGTAGTAAAATGACTGAAGTTGAAAATGGAGAGATAAAAATAATGTGAGGGACAAAATATTTATAATCTTTGAACATTGATGTAGAATAAATTTTAAACAGAGCTGAATATAAAAATATGGCTAGGTTAAAATTAAAATTTAATATTGTTGTAATTAATCAAAATAATTCAATAAAAAAAATCAGTGCACCAAAGTTTAAAAGTAATCCTTCTAACTAGTTTTAAAGTGAAAAATTTTAAAAAAAAAATTAAATTGAATTAGATTGAATCCATTATTAATCTATTTTTGATTTATTGGAAATAAAATTACATATTTATTTATTTTTATATAATAGTGTTTTGTTAATAATTAAACATTTATCACAAAAAATTAAATAAAATTCCCTTCAATAAAATTTCCTTTAAAAAAAAATGAAAAAGCAATAGTAGACCAGTCAAAAAGAGAAGGTGCATCGGGAAAGTTAATGAGAAATTGAGAATGTCTGATTACATTTAGGATACTGAGATATGATTATGCTTTTAATCATTGTTTGATTCTTGTTGTTTGAGCACTTTTCTATATATTTTTTCAATATATATAAACATAAATATTATTTCCCCTTTAACAATTGTCACTTCCAAAGTGCCACACCACACAAAGTAGTGCCGCTTTTTCTTCGTTTAAGCCTTTAATCTTTATGATAAATTACATCTAACCACCATTATTTGCCAAAGTACAAGTTAAGATGCTCCTTCAATAATAAATTAATTAGTCATATTTTTTAATTTATTATGTTTTACTTCTTTTACTAAAACATCATATAATTTAATTTTGAGTTTTCAAATAAAATATTTTTTAATGCTCAATAATGAAATAAAATTTTGAATTTTACATATGCTGTAATTGTATTATATATTTTTTATTTTGTGAATTTAATTCATAACTTATTAATTTTTTTTTTTCAATTATATTTAATATAAAAATCACGTTGAACAGCACATGCGGAAGAACCATTCCCAACTACCGTCTCCGTTTCCATAAAACAGAGAAAATTCTCCTCCATCCCGGAAGGACCCTTAGACGCGACGCACAATTCAAGATCAAACCAAAAAAGTGGAGCTTCTAAACAATTCTATGAATATCCCTTGTAATCTCATTATGTATAAGTTTTAAGAATTATTCAATGAAATTTTCTACTTCACAAAGTTAGTTTGCTCTATTTTATCCTCAAATTCTTGAATAAACTTTGTTTATCTTAAGATCTTTAATTAAATCTTATTTATTTTTAATGGTTTAATCACGTATCGATCTTTTTTTTACATTACACATTGTGTTAGATGATATCAAAGCGGAGATTTTACCCTCTCTAAGATAATCAATGCTACTGGTAGTGGTAGCAATCAATCTCATGATGGTGATCAGGGGTTGGATATTGTTTGTCGAGCAATTAAAGAACAACTTGCATCTTTTCGCAACATAGGAAGCCAATTACAAGAGATTCAAGAGCAATTGTGTTTTGTATTGGAAGTTTGTTGTAATAATTTGAATTTCCAAAATATAAATTTTATAAATTTTGATATTGTTTTAATATTATTTTATTCTTATTATTGCAATTTAAAGTTTTTATTTAAAAATACCATTCTTATATTAAAATAAATGTTGATTTAATTATTTGATTATATATATATATAATAGTAAAAAAGCTTAAAAACTAAAACAACAAATCTTAGTGCAACAACCCCCTCTACCCCCCCCCCCCCTGGACACACCAACTGTAACATCCCTATTTGCATAGTCTGGTAAATTATATTGTTCCGGTGACTGGAGTCGGACCGGACAATTAAGGGGATTAGAATCACACTTAAGACAACTAGGTAAGCTATAAACACAAATAATTAGTAATTGCCAATTAGTTAAGTATAAACAAGAAAAATGGAATATAAGAAGTTAAACGAGCCGAGAGTCACAGCGATGGATGACCTTCTCGGGAACGACTGCAAAGTCGATTTAAACTAAAATTTCGAACCATAAAATGTGACGCCGTGGTCCTTAGGACCATTACGAACACAGTGGAAAAGAGAAAATCACGAAAAAGAATTGTTAAGCCAGTCAAATAATTAGGTCAGGGAGCCGGAAGAAATATTAAATTATTTACAAATCGGGTTAAACCGGTGAGGGGCAATTTGGTCAATTGACCCCGAGAGCTGACTCCTGACCTAACTGTCAAATAAAATCAGAGAAAAGAAAATTTCTGAATCGAGAATTAAATTAAAGAACTAATAAAAAATTTAAGAAAATTGAAAAAGAAAAGAAAAAGGTTTATTGCATCATGTGGGTGACATCATTGTGATGTCAAAAATCAATTTTAATTTCCCAACTTTTTTGACCAAGTCAAATACATAAAATTACACTTAAAATACCTAAAAAATTAAAAGGAAAAGTCATTTCTTCTTCCCTAAAAAAATTCAGCCAGCTCCCATTCTTTTCTCTCTATTTTTCTTTTCAATTTCCTCCATTAATGGTCATTTAAGCTTCTTAAACCCTATTATTTCTTCATAAATTTCATACTCACCAAAGTAAGGTCTTGCTCTTTGGCTTTGATAGAGAGATTAGAAATAAGAAAGATAAAAAAAAGTGAAGATTTGGAATTACAAATTCAGCTCAACAATTAAGTCCCTCTTTCTAACTTAATTTGAGTAAAATGCATAGAAATGAGCTTGAGTAAGTAGGAAATTACATAGAAACTCAAGAAATCACTCATGTATGAAGCTTTATGAAATTTGGTCAGTATAAAATTAATTAGGGTTTGATAGAAATTGTTGGAATTAAAGAGGTACTCATGCTTGATTGAGTAAGTAAGTGAGACTTGTACACTTAGAATTCATTAATTGAGGAAATTGAGGAATTAGGGTTCTTGACCCTTAGGGTTTTGGGAGGAAATTTAAGAAATTCGTAAATGATGTCTTTAACCTAGTTTGAAGTGAGAAATGGTCATTTGTGACCAAATGAAGTGTGTTAGAAGTGTTTGAACCAAAAATAAATCCGGATTGAGTGTGGTCATGTTGCTGGCAATATGACCAAGGTCCCTTTGAGGCACCAAAAATAAAAATTTACAAGTCCAATTGGTATGAGACCAATTGGGAATGAAAATACACACTAAATGACACAATTTTCATTCAGGAACCATGCCCAAAAAGCGACCAAAACCTAGTGAACAAATTGACCAAACTTGGAAAATCTCAGTCTGCCCTGTACAAAATGACCAAATGAACAGTATTTGTTCATTTGACCATAACTTGAGCTAGGCAGGTCTAAATGATCTAAAATTTTACCAGTGGACAGACGAGGTATAGACCTAAAACTTTCATGAAGAACACAAACCCAAATTATGCCATTAACTAAGTCATTTGGCTACCCAAAATTGGTGACCTAAAACTGCCAAAACCAAAATTGCCCAGAAAATCTGGGTTGAGTCCAATCCGGCAGCAATGGTTCAAATGGCTATAACTTGAGCTACAAAACTCCAATTGGAGTGATTCAAAAAGGAGAATAAACTTAAGACAATAGGGAAAATTTTCTATGAAGAAATTTTTGCCAAATTCTAACAGTAAAATGACTAATGGAACAGTGCAACCTTGGACACCAAAACTGAAAATTTATCAAATTTGCCTAAAAGACTTAGAATTTGAGTAAACAGCCAAAACCAACAAGTTTAGTGACCAAAATGTGGTATGTGGGTGAAGTTAAAGTTTCCATACCTATTAAGCATTAGAAAGTCAACGAATTGACTTGAATAGTACTATGAATAGTAACTCCAAAATGAAAATTTTCAAGAATGTTAGTTTAGGCATATTTGGGCTAAAATGAAGTATTTATGAATTAATTATTAGATTTATTATGAAATAAGATACTAAAACATTATAAATTTTGTGTTTCAGCTAAAAAAGACCCGAAAAGTATAAGGGACTGAGTCAAGGCCTAAAGGCGACTCACATCAGGTTTGTGCACAAAAATTTTTAAATTATAGTTTTCATAATGGAAATTGATTTGTTATTTATTGTGAAAGTGTTTTGTTCATTGTAAATTTCGAGAATGTTGTGTTGCCTATTTTTCAATGGAAATTTGAAATGAAAATTATTTATTGATTTGTATGAAATATTTGAACAAATGATTTTGAATTTAGTTATGGCTTTGAAAATCTTATTTGAAAAATAGTGTGTTGCCTACTTTGAAAATGAAAAGTTTGGAATGAAATATGATTTGTGAATTGTATGAAATGTTTGAATAACTTGATTTAAATTGTTTTGAATAATTTGAAATATTGAATTATGACATTACCATGATGAAGTATTTACGATGCTTTTGATTTAAATTGTTTTTAATTCACACTTGGCATGACAATATTAATATGCTCCTCCTCCACTTGTGGGGTGAGTTTGATATTTGATTATATTCCTCCCTCTCTGGCTTTCTGTAACACCCCTATGTTCGGTAGTGCGTTCTGTTGTCCCGGTGACCAGTGCTGTCCGGACAGCTAGGATGCCTAGAACCACACTTTAATATGAGTGAGTAGACATAAAATAATGAAATACAAGAAAAGAAAATACAAGAAAAACAAAGGAAAAATCATAGCAAAGAAATGTAACCAAGTTAAGCGAGCCGAAAACCCTAGCGATGGGTGATCTTGACGGAAGCCACGGCGTGGACCGTTGACTAGCCCTGGACTGCGGGGAACCCTGGAAAACATTTTTAGGACTTAAATAGACCCTTATTGAAGTATAAATATCATTAGAAAGATCAAAGAAAAAAATTAAATAATTAGTACAAAGAAAAGTGAGAAATCGAAAATGCATAAAACCCTCACATCAAAAAAAATCGGAATGCAACCCGAACAGGGGCATTATGGTCATTTGACATCCCGAAGTGTCTTTTGACCTAAATGTCCATTAAAAATAAATAATATTACACTTAGAAAATAAAATGAAAAATTAATTTGGTGGTACCTAAAGTAAATAGTAGAAATTAAGAGTTTAATGTGGAATAAAGGGAAATTAAGCTTATTATATGATTTAAACTTAGTTAGTGGACCACTAGGGATTTAATTAAACATAAAAATGTGCTGATGTAAGTCCACTATATCCAGCAGAATGTTCATCTTCTTCACTCCCTTAACTTAGCCGAATTGAAGAAGAAGAAAAACCTCCATTAACGTTTTCATGCAAGCTTCATCTAACCCTCCATTTCAACTCCAATCACTTAGGTTCCTTCATGAAAGTTTGTCTACACATCATAAGGAAGAGCTTGATACCAAATTTAAGAAGTTTAATCAAGGTTTGGCAAGTTCCAACCATAAGGTAAGTTCACATTTTTGAAGATTACTTTGTTAAACTTTGTGTACATGTTATGGGTGTTGGTTTTGTGAAGAAAATTTTTAGGTTTGAAGAGTTATTGAGATGTTCATTTTGGACAGCCATGGAGTTATGTATTTGATGAAATATTTGTACATATATTTGGTGAGAAATGATGTTGATTAAGTGATTTAATATCCTAGTAAATTATTCCACATATATATGGTGATTTTGCACTTGGAATGGAAATTGGTGAATTGTAGGACACTTTGAGGTTGAGGGACATTTTCGGCAGCCTTGGAACTCTTGGATAAGTGTATGTGTTCATGAAGATATGGGCAGAATTGTGGCATTAAGGATAGATTGATATGTATATGAAATTGTTGTGTAAAGTGTATGTAAAAACTAGTAATGTTTATGTGTATGTGTAATTGTATTTGGACTTTGGAAATTAGAGTTATATTTGGTGTGTTGAGGATAATTGCAATCTGCCCAAAGTGATGTTAATGTAAAGTGGAATATGTTTTTGGTAATGAACCAAAACAGAAATGGTAAGGGGAAGTGGACATGTAGTAATGTAAGTGTGTAATTGATGTGTGTTAAGCAAGGTAACTAAGGGCAGTGTACATTTTAGCCTATAACTTTAAATGTGTAACCTCAATTGGTATGAGACCAATTGGAGGTGGAACTAGGCACAAAATGTGCCAACTTTCATTGAGAAAGCATACCAAAATTCTGCTTGTAAGGTGACCTAAGAAAATGACCAATTCGGATTAGGTACAATTAGGACCTGAAAAATGACCAATTGGGCAGCAGTGAGTGTTTAGGCCATAACTCACTCAAAACAGGTCCAATTGACCTGAAATTTTAACCATGGATAGTTAAGACCCATACCTACAAGTCTTATGGAGACACTAAAGCCCAGAAATGACCATAAGCAAGTCAAACAGCTTGCACAAGTTCGGGTCCAAAAACTGGCCGAACCAGAGTTGACCAAATTGACCTAAAATTGACCTAATTTGATACCATTGGACCAGCAATAGTATAATGACCATAACTTGGTCTACATAACTCGGAATGACCTGAAATTTTGCACCGCGGTCCATAAGACATAGATCTACAAGTTTGTAGTTTTGACCGAAACCCGAAAACCGAGGAAACTAGGTCGTCCGGCTAGGTCAAACTAGTATCCCGGAATCCAGCAAGTTGCATTAAAATGCACTAAACGAGGAAATGAGTTTGGTAAAACGTACCAACCTAAAACCCTATCGAATGTGATATATTAATGATACTAAAACCTAATTTACCTAGAACGCATCGAGAGTCGGTATATTAGGTGATTAAGCAAATAATAGCTTTCAGTGAATTACTTATCGAACATTATCGTTAGAGACAAATTTATTTAGCACTGAAACACTTCAAATTATGTTTCTCAGTTACCAAAGACTCAGGAAAAGGGAAGGAAACACTGAGTCTAGACCAGGAGACAAATATTAGAGGTTTGTGCACAACGGCTATTTCTTTTGAATTTTTCAATTGAAATGAATTATGACTATTGTACATTATTATTTTAAATTGTGTTTGTGCACAACTAGTTTTCAACTGATTTTGTTCTGAATAATATTTCATATGATTAATTGTATGTTATTGTTTTAAATTGTGTTTATGCACAATATTTATTTCTTTTGAATTATTTTCAATTGAAATAAATTATGACTACTTGTATATTATTGTTTTAAATTGTGGAAATGTACTTGAATGGATATTTATTGCTTGAAAAGCATTGTAAATGATTTGAAACTGTGAGAAACTGTTTGAATGGTATTTGATGAATACTTATTGATTGAAAAGCACTGTAAATGGTTTTTGTGGAAATTGAAGTGAATTACGAATTGTGTTGCCATTTTGTAAATGAAATTATAACTTTGGAAATTTATTGGATTCTTACGGATCATTTGAATAAAATGTTTGGAATTGTTTTGATTCACAATTGGCATGATACTGTTACTATGTTTCTCCTCCATTAATGGGGTGAGTGTGATATATTCCTCCCTCTTTGACTTATCAGTCTGGGGTGAGTGTGATTATGTTCCTCCCTCTTTGACTTGCTAGTCTGAGGTGAGTGTGGATGAGTACTCATTATATAGCTAGCTTCCTCCCTCATTGATTTCCATTATTGAGGTGAGTATGTCTTGTCGTGGTGTACAACACGGCATGTGTGGAAAAATTGTGTCATGGCCTAAATTGTATTATCGATTGGCAACACTGTATTCTTCAGTTATTTGATCAAATGATATTATTGATTGGCAAAACTGTATTATTCAGTTATTTGATCAAATTGTGTATGAATTGGCAATACGGTATTCTTAAACTATTGGACTAAATTGTGTTATTATGAATTTTGATGATTTGTGAATTGGAGTTTAAATTCCTTATGACATTCATTGTCTTGAATTTAACTATGGTTTTATGTATCCACTATTTATATGGTTTATGAGTTGTGATTTAAAGTTGTATTTGGTTAATGTTGTGCACCACTGAGACATTGTCTCAGCGATAGCTTTTTATTGTTGTCGCAGGTAGACAGACAGACAGGGCAGCAGACTAGGCTGCTAGTACCTCCAGCGAGAGATTTTTCGGGTATAACGAGTATACCGCTTTTTGCATTTTGTACTGTAATGTATGACCACTGTATGTACATATTGTTTTGGTTTGAGCAGTTGTAAATTCAAATTGTAACTTGAGTTTGTAAAATAATTATGAGTTATTTTGACTTGTAAAAATTATATTATATTTCCTATATCTCAGCTTTTGAAAAATTACTGTGGATTTGAGTTGAGAAATATGTTGTATTGAGAAAAATGTTGGAGTTGAGATTTGGAAAATTATTGAAGTGCTTTTTACAGGTTTTCTGAAGAACGGTTTTATCCAAAATACAGATGGCATTCTGCCAAAATTTTTACAGAAATTCCAAATAATTCAAATGAGTTAATTCTATCACTTCAGTTCAAAAAGGTTTTCAACACCTGTAAATAGTTCTCACCACTGTAAAAGAAGTAAGAAAAGTTTTTTAAAATCCCTTGTAGTATATTTAATGGGTTATCAGTAGACGGAGTTGGTAATTCATTAGGTATACTACGGGATCATGTTATGCCTTACAGAGGGGTAGGGTGTGACACTTTCCAGTCTGAGGGGCGAGTTTGGATGAGTACTCATTAGCTAGCTAACCACCTCCCTCATTGATTTCGATTAGTGGGGTGAGTATGCCTTGTCGTGATGTACACACGACATGTTCGAAAAATTTTGTTTCATGGCCTCAGTTGTGTTATCGTTTGGCAACACTATGTTTATTAAATTATTTGATCAAGTTGTGCTATATTAAGCTTTGAAAATTATGATTTGTTATAAATGTGATTTCAGAAAAAAATTGTGAAATGCGATTATGAGATTTTTGAATGATGATTTGTTCATAAATGTTTTATATTATGCATTTTATGCTTTATTGTGCACCACTGAGTATTTATATACTCAGCGATAGCTTTAACTTGCTGTCGCAGATAGAGAAAAGGACATAGCAGTAGAGCGAACTGCTACAGTTAGAGAGGAGCACAATTGAATAATTTTTGTATGGGTATTTGTCTATAACCTGGTAGTTTGGTTTGATGTAAATATGATAGTATGTATATGTATCTTTGTAATTTGAGCAGTTGTACAGATAAAATTGTAATAATATTATTTTTGAGATTTTGCATCTGTAAATTAACTTATGATTGTAAATTAATGATTTAAAATGCAATGTACATGAGTTATGAAATGTTTTGAGATATTACTTCTTGATTTGAAATTTGGATTTTGAATTGAAGTGTTACTATGGCTGTTGATTTGAAGTTTGGTGGTTGTAAATGGAGTTGTAATAGAGAAATATATTGGGAGTGTTTCTATTTTCAGGTTTTGAAGAACTGTTTTCTCAAAATATAGACGGCACTCTGCCGAAATTTTTGTAAAAATTGCGGAGATTTTAAATATCTAAGACTTTAATTTATGTTTGGACTTTAAATAAAGTTTTTTTTTTAAATTTGAAAAAAAAAATTTTTACCCACTAATTCCAAAAGTAAGAAAATTGTTTTAAAATCCCTTGTAGTATATTTAATGGGTTACCGGTAGGTGAAGTACGATAATTCATTAGGTGTACTACGGGAACATGTTACATCTTACGAGGAGTAAGGTGTGACACCAACCACCTCCTTCTCCCCTCATTTCTCGTCCCCTAGTGAAATCAGTGGCTAGCAAGGACTCTAACAAGGTTCTGTGGGACCGGTGATTTTCCATGGATGGCGAATTATTTCTGCAACACTCCTCACCCATCTACAGTGTAACCGAACAAGGTGTGTCACATTCGATACCGGAGTACCCTATCTTATTTTATCACGTACATTATTAATTTAATATCCATTTATTTTTATTATTACACGTATAATTTTTTTTATCACTATTCATTTCTATGAAAACCCAGGCAGAGCTTCCTCTGTTTTGTTAGCATCTGGTGGGTTCCAATAGTTACCTGTTAAAAATAATTTCATATCTATATCATTTTTCCATGTACCATATCATATCATTTCAAAAAAATGAAATTCAGTTTATTCATATGAAAATTTATATACAAAAATTACAAGCTTTATTTACAGTCTAAAATATAAATTCATTTAATTACAATGTTCAAAATTAATATAGATCTCATTATACATGAACCAAAATGCAAAACCTAAGTACATGGGCCCTACCAAAATAAACACTGCTAAGGTCAACGTGTAGTCAAAGCACTACTGTGGAGACTGCTGCTGCGGCGGCTGCTGGGTCTGGTCTCTAGTACCTACACGATGGAAAAATCAACACACTAAGCGAATTGCTTAGTAGTGCATAATTTAAAAAAGAATAACTAAATAATTCAAATAATAATTCTATTTATATTGTTGCAATTCTAGTTCAATTGTATATTTATTGCATGTGACACTCTTACTTTAGATAGTTTGTACATTCTACTATTCCGGTGACTAATGTCTGTCCGGACAGTCAAAATATCTGGAACCATATTAAGACTAGAGTAAAGAGTCATAAATAACTCAAATATTGGTAAGAAAAATTTAGAAAAAATTTTAGAAATAAAATACAATAAGGTTCAATGAGCCGGAGCTTTAGCGATGGGTGACCTAACGGGAAGTGGCTGTGAAGACAGTTGTTGACCCTATACCCATGGGAAAACCCTGTGAAATAATTTTTGGGACTCAAGCGATGGGTTATTGAGGTTTCGATTACAATAAATTGCTAAGAAAACACAAGAAAAATTAAATCAATCAGTATAGATAATTTTAGCTCATTAAGCTAAACGGAGGGCATTTTGGTCATTTCGCCTTCAGAGATGGTTTTTGACCAACTTGTCCATTTAAGTAAGTTAATTATATGACATAAAATATGAATAAATATTAATAAAAAATTAATTAAAAATAAATAAAAAAAGAAAGAAAAAAAAATGAAATTAAATTAGCTTTATTACATAGGCATGATGTAGTGATGATGTCATTAAAAATTTTCTAACCAATCATAACTCAACAAGTCCACTTAAATTCATTAAAAAGAGAGAAATAAGTAAAAATAAAACACTATTGTAACACTCTCACTTTAGCTAGTCCGTGCATTTGACTGTTCCGGTGATTAATATCTGTACGGATAGCCAGAATGTCTGAAACTATATGTAAACTAGAGTGAGGAGTCATAAATAACCCAAATAATGGTAAGGAAAAATTTAGAAAAATTTAAGAAATGAAAGACAACAAAGTTAAATGAGTCGGTGCCCCGGTGATGGGTGACCCTAACGAGAAGTTGCTATCTTCACATCTAGTAATCCTAAACCTGAGGGGAATCACATGAAATAATTTATGGGATGCCAGAGAAGAGTTACAGCACCTTAGGTAGCATTAGAATGCCAAGAAAATGTTAGGAGAATTTTTAAGATCGGTACAGACAATTTTGGCTCATTAAGCAAAACGAAGGGTATTTTGGTCATTTCGCCTTCAGAGGCGATTTTTGATCGACTTGTCAATTTAAGTACCTGAATTATATCACTTAAAATGTGAACAATATTGATGAAAATTTAATTAAAAAAATAAGTAAAAGAGAGACTTATCAGGTACTAAAGAAAAAGGTGAACTGAAAACCTGGTAAGATTAAAAATTCGGCCAATGAAATTTGAAAGTCTCACATTGACCAAAAATGAAATTTATTAAGTTAACAAAGCTAAATTAGTTTAATTAATTGAAATTATAAAAATTAAATATAATATTTAATTAGTTAAACCAAAATGATTAAGAATTTCAATTTAATTGCAAAAGTACCATCTAACAATATTTATAAATTTGCCATTGGGCATTAAATTAATATATAAATTAATAATTGAAAAGAAAATTCTGTCTTCCCATTCTTAATCTTCCCATCCATTGCTCTCTCTCCCTCTTTTTTTTTCAATTTCTTCCATTGATACACCTACTCAAAGCTTGAAACCCTAAGTCTCAACCAAAATTTCCTTAGAAAAACTATATCCCACCCTAAACTAAAGCCTAATTAGTAGAGAGCACTCAAGAAAACTAAAAGAAATTAAGAGTTTAGGGCAAGAGGAATTTCAGCCAAGGTGGTTCCATGAGGGGAGTGAAGATTTGGTGGATTTGAAGGTTGATTTAGGCTAAGGAGAGCTTGAAGACAAGGTTAGTGCTATGAACTTCATTTAATTTTTGAAGTTTGATAAATTTGGTTACGGTTTGATACATTTGGGAATTTTATTATGTCACACCTTACCCCTCTGTAAGGCATAACATGATCCCATATAATACCTAATGAACTACCGAACTTCACCTACCGATAACTCATTAAGTACCCTACAAGGGATTTTAAAACAAGTTTCTTATTTTTGATAAGTGGTGAGCATTTTCTAATAGGTATTTAAAACATATGATTAAAAGTAAATCTAATTAATATTTTTGGTCCATTTTATTTTTCCGCAAATTTTATAAAAATTTTGACAGAGTTCTGTCTGTATTTTGAGAAACCAGTTCTTTAAATACCTGTAAAAAGCACTTCTAAAAATGTTTTCTCAACAACTACTTCAATTTCACAATCAAACTCAATCCATTTCAACAACTCCACAATCATTTCAATCAATTTCTCAAGTTCAAAATTCAATAGTCCTCAAAATACTAACAATACATTTCATTCAAATTAAATAAAATAGTTCCACTCATATTTCATTAGAGACAAAACAATTTATATATATACATCATTACAAAATTTACATCAAAGGAAATTCAAACTAAATTTTTTTATTACAAACTTCATACAAACTTTGTACAAGCTGCTCAAGACCCATTTATATGTCTATACTTTTATATGCAGTACATACATCAAAAGAAATATTTACAATTAGAGTATAAATAATACCCGATGACTTTAAGCTGATAGCTCCTCACACCTCAGCAGCTCAGTCTGCTGCTCCTCTAGTCTCTATATCTGCGACAGCAATAAAAGCCATCGCTAAGTACTAGGACTCAGTGGTGCACAACATACTAAAATAATCTTTATGCAGAACTTAAAATCACATTTATTCAAAAATTTGACTGAACATGAGAATTAAACATAAAACATGGGTTATGAGATTTTAATGCAAACCAAGTTCGTTCTGAAGTATCAAAACACATTTCATAAAACCCACAGTTATATCATGCCATTCGAAACAAATAGAATCTCAATAGCCAGAGGCTAAAGAGAAATCACATCATAAGGCTAGCTAGCTCAAATATATGAAAATCCATTCACATCCTCTTCTACTGGTACACCTCAATACTTCTCCAGAGAAGGAATCAAAATTCGAAACTAATTACCCCCACTAGTCGTGCTAGTGAGGTGTTCAAATATATGGTCATGACATTGTGGTTTCAAAACTTATCTTAACAATTTGCTAAACATTGTCATTTCAAATATACACAGTAACTTTCACAATTTAAATCAAATATCATAAGAATGCCATAATCCAATATTTCACATTATTCAAAACAGTATGCAAAAGATTATTATAAAAAGTATACGTTGTGCACAAACCTCAAGCGAGTCGCCTCTTGGCCTCGATTCGGTTCCTCAGGTTCTTTTTCCGATATTCTTTTCAACTGAAACACACAATTTTATTTCAGTATCATAATTTAACATAAATCCAAAAATAAATTTAGCCTTATTTTTACCTAGCTCTAACGTGCTAAACTTGACGTTCTCGAAATTTTGTGTTTCGGGTTACTATTCACTACACTATTCAAGTCAAATTATTGACTTTCTAAGGCTCAATAGGTATGGGAACTCCAACTTCACTCACATACCACATTTTGGTCACTAAACTTATTGGTTTCGGTCATTTTCTCAAAACTTAGGTCTTTTAGGCAAAATGGCCAAATTTTCAGTTTTGGTGTCCCTAATTGTACTGTTTCATTGGTCAGTTTACTATTGAAATTTGGCAAAACTTTCTGCATAGAAAATGTTCCCTATTGTCTTAAGTTTATTCTCCTTTTTGAATCACCCCAATTGGAGTTTTGTAGCTCAAGTTATAAGCAAATTATGTTTACTGTTCATGCTGCAGAATTTTGGTTCTGCAGATTGTTGATCTAACTTCGTTCAGTAATTTGATCAAGTTAAGTCCATAATTTGGTCTAATTTTCTTCATATGAAATGTTCTACTATACCTTAGGTTTCTATCGGTTCAAGAATCGCCTAAATCGGAGTTTTCTAGAGAGAGTTATAGCCATTGAAACATTACTGTTCAAATGGCAAATCTGCAGCCTGCAGATTCAGTGACCCAACTTGGCTCAGTAATTTGATTGGGTTAATGGCATAATTTGGGTTGGTATTCTTCATGAAAGTTTTAGGTCTATATCCCATCTAACCACTGGTAAAATTTCAGGTCATTTTGACCTGCCTAGCTCGAGTTATGATCAAATGAACAAACACTGTTTATTTGGTCAGTTTATACAGGGTAGCCTGCAGATTTTCAACTTTGGTCAATTTATTCATTAGGTTTTGGTCACTTTTTGGGCATGCTTCCTAAATGAAAATTGTGTCATTTAGTGCCAATTTTCAGTCCCAATTGGTCCCATACCAATTGGACTTGTAAACTTTCATTTTTGGTCCCTCAAAGGAGATTTGGTCATGCTGCTAATCCGAATTGGCCTTTGATTCAAACACACCACTTTAGGTCACAAATGACCATTTCTCACTTCACATTAGGTCAAAGACACCATTTACAAGTTTTTCATATTTTTGGTCTCTAAACCCTAATGTCCAAACCCTAATTCACCAAACTCATGCATTTAGCTACCTTCAAAGTTTTTAGTCCTAATCATTCAACTAACTAAAGTTCCTAAACCCATTCAAACCATTCAAATCATGCAAATCAGCCTCCCCCTCATGCTGGCCGAAATTCAGTAATGGTCCCTCACAATTTTTTTCTTTTCATTTTAAGCATATTACAAGCTAATTCAAGCTAAAAACACAACAATTAAATCTCAAACTTTCAAATTGATGTGCTTACCTCACTTGAATTTGAATTCTCTAATTTCCCTCTTCTTTTTTTCTTTCTTTGATGACCAAGTTCCTTCTCAAGTGACTAAATCAAGTTTTTGTGAAGCAAGTATGGAAGAATTTGAGGTTTAATGGTGGTTTCAAAGCTTGAAGACAAGCTTTAATGGAGTTTGCAATGGCGAGGGAGAGAGAAGGATGGGAGGCGGCAACAAGGAAAAAAAAAGATGACCAAATGAATTTTTTTATTTCTTTTCTTTTGTTTTTATCCTTATGGAAGGCCCAAAAATTCAATTAATTAAATTCACAAATTCTTATTTTTATGGCATCATGCATGAGGTCATGCATGATGTCATCACCTTTTGACTTTCCATTTTCTTTTTTTTTTCTATTTATTTTTCTATTAGTTCTTAAATTTAATTCTCGATTTCGAAATTTTCTTTTCTCCAATTTTATTTGACAGTTTGGTCAGGAGTCAGCTCTCAAGGTCAATTGACCAAATTGCCCCTCACCAGTTCATCCCGGTTTATAAATAATTCCATATTTCTTCCGGCTCCCTGACCTAATTATTTAACTGGCTTAACAGTTCTTTTTCGTGATTTTCTCTTTTCCACTGTGTTTATAAGGGTCCTAAGGACCGCAGCATCACATTTTACGGTTCGAAATTTGAGTTTAAAATGACTTCGCAGTCCTTCCCGAGAAGGTCACCCATCGCTGTGACTCTCGGCTCGTTTAACTTCTTATGTTCTGTTTTTCTTATTTATACTCAACTAATTGAACATTACTAATTATTTGTGTTTATGACTTCTCTAGTTGTCTTAAGTGTGGCTCTAATCCCCTTAATTGTCCGGACCGACACCAGTTACCGGAACAGTGAAATATACCAGGCTATACAAATAGGGGTGTTACATATTATCTATGTCTTATTTATTGCAATTAAGCAAATATTATTGCTATTGGGATGTATGATTGTTGGAATATGTTAAGAAGATACCAAATGAGTTAAGGGAGTGTGGTCTTGTGTTTATGCAGGATTTTCTGGACCTTGAGTCCAGTGTGGTTTTTAGGCCATAAGTAGAATTGTGCAAGTCCAATTGGTGCAAGGCCAATTGGAAATGAAACTAAACACATAATGACACAACTTTCATGAAGAAACCCTGCTCAGAAAACCAAGTTAGAATGACTTAGAAATTGCCCCAATTCGGGTGACCAACAAGCTGTCCCAGGAAAATGACCAAATGAACAGTGTTTGTTCATTTGGTCATAACTCACTGTAGAAATGTCCAATTGACCTGAAATTTATATTAATGGAAATATTAGACAATTTAGAACAACTTTTATGAAGAACACAAACTTAAATTTTAAACCTAACCAATTGAAATTTCTAGCCCAAGTTAGGACACTAAATCTGGCAGAACCAAATTCTGCCCAGAATTTCTAGACAAGACCAATCCGGCCAGTTATGGTATTTAGGCCATAACTTGAGCTACAAAACTCCTAATGGAGTGATTAAAAAAGAGAATTAAAGAAGACACATAAAGTAACAACTTTCATGAAGAAAGTTTTATCAAAATTCTACTGTAGTAAGGTCCAATGGAATAGTAAACTTAGACCTCAAATTCTAAAAAATTGAAATAAAACCTAGGAGGCTAGGAATTGAGTTTGGCAATCAATGCCAACAAAAATAAAATGAAAAATGTGGTATCTTGATGAATTTCGGCTCAACAAATTTATTATAAATCAAAAAGTCAACCTTTGAATGGAAATGGTCAAATGAATAGTAACCAATAAATTATATGAAGTAGAAAATCAAACTATAAGAAACATTGTAGTTATTAATATAGGATGTGGTAGGTAAATTGTGAATGGTGAATTTGAGTAACACTAGGATTTAAGGAAAATTTAGCTAAATTTGAAATCCATGAAATATTCATGGATTACTTGAAATATGAATGATAATTCACCTAAATCATGAGGAATAGATAGTTAGGGCTTATATGCCCATTACAAATAGAATTCATGATACATTAGTAATACAATTGGAAATATGAAATTGTAATTAGCATAAGTGAATTATCAAATGTATAAATGAGATGAAGTCAACATGAGGAATTATGTTTCATTATAATTAGAATAATAATAATATCCTACCCAATAAGTGGTACATGAGAGGAATTATGGTGAATTATGAATAATTGTTCTCATCATAAGGAAAAAGAGAAATTAAAATTAATACATAAATAAGTTTGTATCTCAACTACATTGCTAGGGAAAATTTAATTTTCAGTTCTGAACCTCATAATATATTCATAATACAACTGGGAATATAAAATGTGAATTATATATATATGGACTGTTAAATGTGAAAATGAGGCAAAATTATCCCTAGGGCTTATGCCTCTTTTGTAACTAAAAATTAATACCTTACATAATTAATGGCATATGAGAAACAAAAAGAATATTTTGAGTACAATGGTACATGAGAACCATTATTGTGAATTGTGATCAACACAAATGATATAATAAATGAATGTATAAATTATGATAAATGCATAATTTATGTAACATTGTATTCTAAAAATTTATATTTCTATTACGAATAGAATTGAAATGTTATAAATTATAATTGAAATTTATCGTGAAATAATGAAATAATAAAACAAAATATATTAACACTTAATGGTACTTATGTGCTCATGTATTGCCTAGACACATGTGTCAGATTGGATAGATTGGCATGCCAATAGGGTATTGTTTTAGCAGTACTGCATAAGGCTTTATGCCTGGATTGATGGCTTTATGCCCGCACTCATGGCTTGTATGCCCGATTATCTATTATCATGGCTTTTTGCCATATTGATTGCATATGTGGTTGACGTACTGAGCTTTCACATCCCATGGTATGACGGGCCGAGACACTGTGGTGTCCAGTGCCAACAACCCATTATCCAGTTTAGTCAGCCTGCCATAGGTTACCTGGACAGTATAAATTATTGAAATTATTTAAGAATAATAGTAATTAAAAATATTATAAAGTGTTGAATAAAATGAGAAAAAAAAATATTAGCAATAGAAACATAACTGAATCAAGTAGTACAAATGAAATTTTCAGAATTATAGGAACTGAAAATACAATACTCCTAGAATTAATCTGTACATCAAATATTATTACTATATAAAGTCAGTACTTCCAAAGAGGAACAAAATAGAATATAGATAGTTTACATTCGAAATATCATACCAAATTTAATTGATACTCGAGGATCTAAATTATACTTTAGAATTATACTTCAGTCTTTCTTTATTTGTATATATATTATTTTCTTGTTATATTATTGCATCACTAAGCAGGAATGGTTAATGCGATGGATTTGTTTCCTTCGTGCAAGTACTGAAGATAAAGCCTAGTGGATATTAGACTAGGATTTTGAAGTCCAGATATGCAAAAGTGTCAGAATTGTTCAAGGTTGTCACCTCTCCAGCAATGCATGTAGATAGGGCTCACATTAGTCATATAATTATTTATTATGTTCTAATGAAAATTTGAAAATTGTATGTAATATGCACCTAATGTAAATTGTGAATTTATGCAATTAGATTGCAAATTATGTAAACCAATGAAATTGAGAGTTTTGATACATGTAATAAGCATGAATGAATTTGTACAAATGATTATGGATGATTTATTGTACGGAAAATATTGTTGAGATTTTCTAGCAAGTGAATAGTGAAATACGCTAAATGGTAATAGAAACAGGGGAAATTCCGCTGGTTTCTCCTTAGAAAAATAATTAATACTAAAATATAATGAGAACAAAATTATTAAAGGAATAAAGGAAGACAAGATAGGGTGCTCTGGCACCGAGTGTGACATGCCTTGCTCGGCTACACTGTAGATGGGTAAGGGGTGTCACAACTGTTAGTAATATGCCCTAGAGCATATCATTTAGTATGTATTTTGTACATATTTTTATTAATAAAAGGCATTTTCACTTTTCTGTTTACATAATATATTTATGTGTAATAGAAAAGGTCCATTGATATTTTGTTAGAAATTCTATTCTTAAGTTGTTAAGAATATGAGTGACAGTATTTCTAGCACAAAGTATCATAAATTGGTTCACAATTGAGGATACTTCATAATAAGGACATGACTTATCCAGAAAGATTGTAATCATGTTTGTTCCCAAGTTATTTATATGAGATGTAAATAAGATGGAATGGTGAGTCTCATGCCATATGACAAACATGATAGGCACTTATACATGATAAGTAGGTCGAACTAGTGACATTTATGACAAGCACATGGAGTTTACTCTTATTAATGTATTGTCATAAATCATATTAGTGATATAATTATTAGACCTGAGAATGCACAGTTATCTTGTATATAGGTGATTTGAGTTTGATACTGCTTTCATACTTATACTATGTATGGGTGTATGGGCATGTGTTGGCTCCTACTAGTTATATATGGAGGTAGGTGTTGATCAAGATAGAATATGTTCCTCTAAGTAAATAGGGATAAAATCCTATGTTAATTTAATTGTTCTTGATGTTTTAAGTTCTTAGCCAGGACAAATAGATTTATTCAGAAAAGAGTTTCTGATGAGAAAATCTTTTAATCAAGAACTGGAATTAAAAGAGAACATAATATTCATAGCAAATGGGGTTTGACATAAACCATGACTCCAGCTCGAATTGGGATTTTGTAATAGAGAGATTCTAGTGCATGGTAACATATGATTATAGGTTCATTTAAGACAAACCTTATTACTAATTGGGTAGCCATGGCATGCTATGCTAGGTGTTAACCATGGTCTATGAGCTGCATAAAATGATTTAGAAAAATCATTTATGGTAAGAAAGAGTTCCGATGATATTAAGAGTTGATATCATGTCTCATTGCCAATTAGTGATGAGCCTAGTAAGTCACACACATACACAAGTAATCACCAAATTAAATATGATTTAATTAATTAATTAATTAAAGAGTTTAATTGATTAATTAAATAGGTTTGGTTTGTAATTAGATTGCAAAGTCCCTACCATGGCTTGAAACCAAATCTAGGTTATTGGATGTATAATATAAGTTAAATTTATATTTAAAGTATTTAAATATGAATTTAATTAATGAGAAATTAATTAATAGAGATTAATTTATTTATTTATATTTGATCTAAATTGATTAGAAGAAGAGAAATAATTATTTTGGGTTGAGTATTTTGGTCATTTCACAAGGTGACATGTGGCACAATGAGATGGTGACACATGGCACTACACATAAGCTTGCCATATATCTTTTAATCATGTAAGATGATCAAAGTAAAGATTAAATTTAGGTTTGACACTTGGCACAATGTGATTGGATCAATTAAACCTAGAGCTAATCAAAAGGTGACATGTGGCAAGGGTTTTAAGGGGTGACCTAGCTATATAATGTGTTGTTATGAAAAGAAAAAAAAAAAAAAAACAAGCTGCTCATTCTCTTTGGTGCTGCCACCCTTGGCTGCCTCTCCCTTTTCTTCGTCTTCATCTCTCATCAATGCAAAGAGATTAGCAAACAATCTCTTGAATTAAAAATACTAAAAATCATTTCTAGTGTCCTGTTTACATCTATAATCTCTCAAAAGGAAAAACTTGATTCTCTAATTCATAGAAAAAGCTTTAGAAGCTGTTCAAGGGCTGCCATTGGTGATCTTGTTGTGGACAAGCTAGAGGGACAACATCTGGTGTCCTAGGCGCATCCCAAAGGTGCCAAACACACTGCAGTGCATCAAAAAGGTTAGTGCACTTGTTCTTAATCTAATATAGGATTCTAATGAATTAATCTGTTAATTCTAAAATCTTAAATGGTAAATGTAGATCCAAATACATATTAAAAGAGTTTTAGTATGCTATTTATCATTGAAATCAAATAGGTAAAAATGAATCTTGCATGATACATGTGACCCTAGATAAAAATTTTTGAATTCAATGATCAAAAGTTATATTTTTCATGCTTCTGCTCCTTCGACAACTATCTTCTTCCTTGCTCCAACCATGGCCAAACCATTAGAGAGACCATTCTCTCCATTTTCAAGCTAGAAAGCTTGAAATCCCACCAAGTCTCACCCCAAAAACTCACATCCCTCTTCACTAAAAATTCACCCCACACCTTGAGGAAGCTTTGGGCAGCAAAAGTTTGAAGAAAAATTGAAGTTTTACAAGACCCAAACTTGGTTCCAAAGAGGTTAGTGCTACTTTCTGCCATACTCTTTTAGTAAACTTGAATTTGAGCATGAATATGGAAAGAATTATAAGAAAAAAAATTGAGGAATTATTCATATTTGATGAAAGAAGAATTTCGGCCAGCATGTGTACCTATGGGAATTGATGAATTTAAATGAAATAAAATGTGTTTATTGGAGTTGCTTAGTAGGTATTTGTGATTGGATGTGTTAGATTGCATGGATTGCATGAAATGGACACTTTGGGAATTAGGGTTTTGAGCAAAATTAGGGTTTTTGTGACACCCCTTACCCGTCTACAGTGTAGCCGAGCAAGTTATGCCACTCAGTGTGCCGGAGCACCAATTTATGTTTCTAATACAATTTATCCCTTTTAATTTATTTATTTATAATTTTTTAATAAATCTGAATTTTTTTGCAAAATTTATAGAAAATTCGGCAGAGTGCTGGCTGTAAATTGGAAAAACAGTTCTTCTGAACCTATTTAAAAACACTTCTAATATAATTTCCAATCCCAAACTCCATTATACACATTTCAAATCAGTCTCAAAATCTTAATCTCAAATCACAACACTATTTTCAAAACTTTTCTGTTCACTTCATCACTTGAAGCATATTCATAAATATTTCTCAACATTTCATTTATCAACATACATTATGCAGAAAATTTCAATGATATGAAATTTCATATATTTATATTAATACATAATTACAAGAGTTTATAGTTACAATCTAAACTAATACAAAATGCCAAAATACAAAATGCTCCCGAAATCCTATGTCCTACCATATGCACTGTAGGTATGAGGTGACTCGGGACTCCGGATGCAGCTCTAAATGCTCACCTCGTCTGATGTCTACTGGGCTCCCTAGCTAGGTCTCCAGTACCTGCGCGTGGCAAAAGTAACGCGCTAAGCAATTCTGCTTAGTGGTGATAATATAAAATAAAATAAAATAAAATAAAAATAAATCAAATATGCAGAATGTGTGTTTACATTTTTTGTAGACTTAACTTCTGATATTATTGGCATTATTATTCGATTAAAATTTGGTAAGATTTATTATCATTGCCCGAGTAACCCATACTAATTGACTGGACTAGATAAATGGGTAAACTGGCACTGGGTATTAAGTACCTCGGACCATCACACCATCAGTCACATTGTGTCTCCCGGTGTGCAACAGAATAGCTAATAAGCTGTAATAATCATCAAGGTTAAAACCTGAGTGTAACAACTCAAATAACATAGCCAAAGGCTATTATGTCATAGAATGGCATGGGAAGCCATGAAACGTAGAATGGCATGAAGCCATATGCAGTACTGCTAACAGAACCCTATTGGCATGCCAAGCTATCCAAACCAATCTTGTTAGGTATACTAGGGCATTTTACACTTTTGAGTTTTACAATTTTTGAATTTCAAGTTTTGGTGTTACTATTCACTTCATTAGTCAACCAAAATGTTGAATTTTGCATAGACAATAGGTACATTGGTTTTAATACTCCCAACATACCACATTTTGCATTCAAAATTTGTTGGTATTGGTTTCCAATACCATTTCTAAGCTTAATGTTAATTAAGCAAAATTTTCAGTTTTCATGCTTCCTCTTTACTATTTCATTAGTCATTTTTACATTCGGAATTTGGCAAAATGATCAACATGAAAGTTGTTCCTTATTTTGTCTAGTTGAATTTCTTTTTTTGAATCACTCCATTTGGAGTTTTGTAACTCAAGTTATGGTCCAAAAACCATAACTGGCCGGATTGAAATTTTTCTGGACTGACCATATCTATATTGCAGTGAACAGTGATTGCAACTCACTTGTTGGATAGGTTCTGGTCATAATTTGGGTTAGGTTCCTTCATGAAAGTTGTTGGTCTATATCTCAGCTTGTTGCTGGTAAAATTTCAGGTCAATTAGACCTTTATACATTGAGTTATGGCCAAATGAACAATCACTGTTCATTTGGTCATTCTGCAGAAATAGACTGCAGGTCACCCGGATTTGGGCAAGCTTTTGGTCCACTTGGTTTGGTTTTATGGGCATGGTTTCTTCACCAAAGTTGTGCCATTATGTGTCTAGTTTCATGTCCAATTAGCCTTGTACCAATTGAACCTCTACAATTCAAGTTATAGCTGCCCAAACCTGTTGGACTCAAGTCTAATTCTGCAAGTCACTCCATTTTGCAGGTCACTTTCATGGCAGCCACACCAAACCCAATCCCATCACTCAACACACTTCATTTTTAATTTAAACAGAACTAAATGGTCACTAATTGACCACTAAAATCTATTTTCATCATCACATAGTCAAAATCCCATTTTTCCACCCCAAACCCTAACTCACACATTACCCTTCATGCATTTTCATCGCATTCTTCAATCCACTTAGTAAATACATATTATGGGTAGCATGATAGTCTTTTAATTTCTTTAAACTCAACACAATCAAACCCTAACCATGGCTACCAAAAATCTAGGGTTTACATACAAGTGGTATTCAACAATTTTTTTTCTTTGTAATTTACACTCATTCAAAGTTCTTATCATGAATTTAAAGTAAAATTCATGGTTAGGTCACTAACCTTAAAGGAATGAGATTTTCCCACTTGCTAAAACTCTTGTTTTCCTCTTCTTTTTGCTCCCAAAAGGATCACCAAGGTGTAGGAGCAAGTTTTTGTGTTGAGAAATTTAAGTTTTAATGGATGAAAACCCAAGAGATCAAGCTTGGGTAAAGCTTGGCTATGGAGGGCTATGGTGGGAGAGGTGACGCCAAGAAGAAGAAGTAGAGGGTTCTGATTTTTCTTCTTCACTTTCTGCCCATTTAGCCTCTTTTATATACCTTGGTGACATGTGTCAACACTTGATTGGGTTGGAGACTTTTAATGACATCCTTATGATGTCATAATTTCAATTTCTTTCATTTTTCCATCCTTTTCTTGTCCAATTAATTTCAATTAAATTTTTAACAATATTTAATCATATTTTATGTTATATAAATTATTTATTTAACTGGACAAGTTGGCCTAAAAATCATCTCTGAAGACGAAATGACCAAAATGCCCTCCGTTTGGCTTAATGGGCCAAAATTGTCTTTACCGATTGAAAAATTTTTCTAAGTATTTTCTTAGCATTCTAATGCCATAAGAACCTCAATAACCCTTCTCTAGAGTCCCAAGAATTATTTTATAATTTTTTCTAATTTTTTTTCTTATTAATTATTTGAGTTAATTTTTGGTTCTTCACTTTAGTTTAAATGTTTTTCCGAACATTTTCGCTGTCCGGACGGACACTGGTCACTGGAACAGTAGATTGTATGGACTAGCTAAAATGAGGATGTTACAACTCTTCCCCTCTAAGAAAAATTTCGTCCTCAAAATTTACCTGATGCAAACAGTTGAGGGAACTGTTGCCTCATTATCTCTTCACTTTCCCAAGTTGCCTCTTCAGTGTTGTGGTGCTTCCAAAGCACTTTCACCAGTGGAATTTGTTTATTTCTCAGTTCCTTCACTTCCCAAGCTAGGATTTGTATAGGTTCTTCTGTGTATGTCAAGTCCGATTGGATTTCAATCTCTTCCATGGAAATGACATGTGAAGGGTCTGAGCGATATCTTCTCAGCATGGAAACATGGAATACATTATGAATTTTATCCAGTTCTGGTGGTAAAGCTAGCCGATAGGCCACTGGTCCCACATGTTCAATGACTTCATATGGGCCAATGAACCTAGGGCTTAACTTACCCTTTCTCCCAAACCTTAGTACTTTCTTCCACGGTGAGACTTTGAGAAACACTTTATCGCCAACTGCATACTCTATCTCTTTTCTCTTTAAGTCGGCATAAGATTTCTGTCTATCTGAGGTAACCTTCAAGTTAGCTTTGATTATCTTAACTTTCTCCTCAGTCTGTTTCACCAGGTCTGGTCCTACCAGCTTATCTTCACCCAACTCAGTTCAACACACTGGGGTTCTACATTTCCTCCCATACAGTGCTTCATAAGGAGCCATTTGGATGCTAGCTTGGTAGCTATTGTTATATGCAAATTCTGCCAGTGGGAGGTATCTATCCCAGCTCCCCTCAAACTCAATGACACAACTCCTTAGCATATCCTCTAGGATCTATCACATAATTCATATTGTTACTATCATTTCAATTTACTAATTTCAAAAATTCAATTTATTCTTAGGTTTACCTGGATTACTCGTTCTAACTGTCCATCCGTCTGGGGATGAAAAGTCGTGCTAAAACAGAGTTGTGTGCCTAAGGCTTCTTGCAACTTTTTCCAAAATCTCGATGTAAACCTTGGGTCTCGGTCAAATATGATGGAAAGTGGGATTCCATGCAATCTAACTATCTAACTGATATACAATTCTGCCAGCTTCTCCGGTGAGTAGTCAGTCCTAACTGGCAGAAAATGTGCTGAGTTCGTTAATCTATCCACTATCACCGACACTGCATCATGCTTCCTTTGGGTGAGAGGTAGACCACTAACAAAATCCATAGTGACCCGGTCCCATTTCCATTCAGGTATGCTTATAGGCTGTAGCAATCCTGATGGAACTTGATGTTCTGCTTTAACTTGCTGACATGTCAAACACTTAGTCACATAGTCAGCTATATCCCTCTTCATACTAGGCCACCAATAATAAGGCTTCAAATCATTATACATTTTCGTGCTTCCCGGGTGCATAGCATAAACACTAGTGTGTGATTCTTTCAGAATACTAGTCTTCAATTCTCCATCATCTGGTACACACACACTTTCTCTGTAGTACAGACACCCATCTACTTTCACCTCATATTCAGTTTCCTTCCCCTCAGGAATTTTTCCCACAATGGCCATTAGTTTTTCATCTGCCCTCTGCCCATCTTGTATCTGCTGTAGCAGGGTTGGCCTCACTTGTAACTCAGCCAAAATAGCTCCATCTTGAGCTAAGGACAGACAGGCATTTAGTGATCTTAAAGCTGTGATGGACTTCCTACTCAAAGCATCAGCAACTACATTTGCCTTCCCAAGATGATAATCTATCACAAAATCATAGTCCTTGAGGAACTCAATCCATCGCCTCTGTCTAAGATTGAGCTCCTTCTGGGTTGGCAAATATTTTAGACTCTTGTGGTCTGTATAGATATAGCATTTTTAACCATATAAATAATGCCTCCATATCTTCAGTGCGAAGATAATTGCTGCTAACTCCAGGTCATGAGTAGGGTAGTTCTGTTCATGTGGCCTTAACTGCCTGGAAGCATAGGCGACCACTTTCCCCTCTTGCATCAATACACACCCTAGCCCATTATATGAGGCATCACTGTAGACCACAAAGTCTTTTCCCGACACTAGCTGTGTTAACACTGGTGCTTCTGTCAATATAGCCTTCAGCCTCTCAAAACTGGCTTGGCACTTGTCATTCCAGCCAATTTTCACATTCTTGTGCAATAACTTGGTCATTGGAGGAGCTATAAGAGAGAACCCCTTCACAAATCTTTTGTAATACCCAGCTAGCCCCAAGAAACTTCTGACTTCAGTTGTATTTCTAGGAGGCTTCCATTCCATCACTGCTTCTATCTTTTTGGGATCCACTCTAATCCCCTCTGCTGATACTATGTGTCCAAGGAAAGAGATTTCACTCATCCAGAAGTCACACTTGGACAACTTAGCATATAGCTCCTTTTCTTGCAGGGTCTGCAGAATAATCCTCAAATGTTCATCATGTTCTTCCCTGGTATTGAAATACACCAGAATATCATCAATAAAGACCACTACAAACCGATCTAAGTATGGATGGAAGATACGGTTCATAAGGTCCATAAATGCTGCTGGTGCATTAGTCAAACCAAACGACATCACTAAAAATTCATAGTGTCCATACCGGGTTCTAAATGCAGTTTTTGACACATCTGCATCCTTTACCCTCAACTGATGATACCCTGATCTGAGATCAATTTTTGAAAATACACTGGCTCCTTTCAACTGATCAAACAGATCGTCGATTCTGGGCAATGGATATTTGTTCTTCACAGTTACTTTGTTCAACTGCCGGTAATCAATACACAATCTCAAGGTTCCATCCTTTTTCTTCAAAAATAGCACCGGAGCTCCCCATGGTGACACACTGGGGCGTATGAACCCCTTATCAAGCAACTCTTGCAACTGAGTTTTCAACTCCCTCAATTCAGTGGGTGCCATCCTATAAGGAGCAATAGAAATGGGTGCTGTACCCGGCATTACCTCAATAGCAAACTCGACTTCCCTTTCTGGTGGTAAACCAGGCAACTCTTCAGGAAATACATCTGGGAAGTCTCTCACTGTGGGCATATCACTCAGGTTTGGCTTAGCTTGCCTAGTATCAACCACGTGTGCTAGGTAAGCTTCACAGCCTTTTCTCATCAATCTTCTTGCAACCGTGGCTGATATAACATTGGACAGGAAATCTGTCCTTTCACCCACAACAGTAATCTCATTACCCTCAGAAGTTTTCAGAGAAATCCTCTTCAATTTGCAATCAACTATTGCCTGATGATGTGACAACCAGTCCATACCCAAAATCACGTCAAACTCGTGGAAGGGCAATTCAATTAGGTCTGCCGAGAATTCATACCCGTGAATCCTCAACGGGCAACCTTTATACACTTTATTCACTACCACACTGTGGCCTAGTGGATTTGTGACCAGAATATCTTGATCACTCTCCTCTACTGGAACTCCCCTCTCTATGGGTAGTTTGATGCAAATGTAGGAATGAGTGGATTCTGGATCCACCAATGTATGTACAGAAGTGTTGTAGAGGGAAAACGTACCCCTGATGACATATGGGGCATCTTGCTTCTCCTGAGCTCTGATGGCATAGGCCCTGGCAGGTATTCTAGTATAACACCCCTAATTGCATAGCCTGGTATATTTCACTATTCCGGTGACCGGTGTCAGTCCGGAGAATTAAGGGGATTAGAACCATAATTAAGACAACTAGAGAAGCCATAAACACAAATAATTAGTAATGTTCAATTAGTTAAGTATAAATAAGAAAAACAGAACATAAGAAGTTAAACGAGCCAAGAGTCACAGCGATGGGTGACCTTCTGAGAAAGGACTGCGAAGTCATTTTAAACTCAAATTTCGAACCGTAAAATGTGACGCTGCGGTCCTTAGGACTATTATAGACACAGTAGAAAAGAGAAAATCATGAAAAAGAACTGTTAAGTCAGTCAAATAATTAGGTCAGGGAGCCGGAAGAAATATTGAATTAATTGCAAACCGGGATAAACCGGCGAAGGGCAATTTAGTCAATTGACTCCGAGAGCTGACTCCTGACCTAACTGTCAAATAAAATCGGAGAAAAGAAAATTTCTGAATCAAGAATTAAATTAAAGAACTAATAGAAAAATAAATAGAAAAAAAAAAGAAAAAGAAAAGTGAAAAATGTAGTGACATCATCAAGGTGACATCACATATGAAGTCATAAATAAATTTTTATTTACTTGATATTTTGACCAAGTCAAATACATAAAATTACACTTAAAATACCTAAAAAATTAAAAGGAAAAGTCATTTCTTCTTCCCTAAAAAAATTTAGCCGGCTCCCATTCTTTTCTCTCTCTTTTTCTTTTCAATTTCCTCCATTAATGGTCATTTAAGCTTCTTAAACCCTATTATTTCTTCATAAATTTCATACTCACCAAAGTAAGGTCTTGCTCTTTGGCTTTGATAGAGAGATTTGAAATAAGAAGGATAAAAAAGAAGTGAAGATTTGGAATTACAAATTCTGCTCAACAAGTAAGTCCCTCTTTCTAACTTAATTTGAGTAAAATGCATAGAAATGAGCTTGAATAAGTAGGAAATTACATAGAAACTCAAAAAATCACTCATGTATGAAGCTTTATGAAAGTTAGTCAGCATGAAATTAATTAGGGTTTGATAGAAATTGTTGGAATTAAAGAGGTACTCATGCTTGATTAAGTAAGTAAGTGAGACTTGTACACTTAGAATTCATGAATTGAGGAAATTGAGGAATTAGGGTTCTTGACCCTTAGGGTTTTGGGAGGAAATTTAAGAAATTGGTAAATGATGTCTTTGACCTAATGTGAAGTGAGAAATGGTCATTTGTGACCTAATGAAGAGTGTTAGAAGTGTTTGAATCAAAACCAAATTCGGATGGAGCAGCATGACCAAATTTCCTTTGAGGGACCAAAAATGAAATTTTACAAGTCCAATTGGTATGGGACCAATTGGGGATAAAAATAGACACTAAATGACACAATTTTCATTTAGGAAGCATGCCCAAAAAGTGACCAAAACCTAGTGAACAAATTGACCAAATTTGAAAAATCACAGTCTGCCTCTGTACAAACTGACCAAATGAACAGTGTTTGTTCATTTGGTCATAACTTGAGCTAGGCAGGTCAAAATGACCTGAAATTTTAGCAGTTGTTAGATGAGATATATACCTAAAACTTTCATGAAGAACACAAACCCAAATTATGCCATTAACTAAGTCATTTGGCCACCCCAATTTATTGACCCAAAACTACCAGCACCAAAAATTGCCCAAAATTTTGGGTTGTATCCAATCCAGCAGCCATGATTCAAATGGCTATAACTTAAGCTACAAAACTTCAATTGGAGTGATTCAAAAAGGGGAATAAGCTTAAGACAATAGGGAACATTTTCCATGAAGAAAGTTTTGCCAAATTCTAACAGTAAAGTGACCAATGGAACAGTGCAACCTTAGACACCAAAACTGGAAATTTATCAAATTTACCTAAAAGACTTAGAATTTGAATAAACAACCAAAACCAACAAATTTAGTGACCAAAATGTGGTATGTGGGTGAAGTTGGAGTTCCCATACCTATTAAGCCTTAGAAAGTCAATAATTTGACTTGAATAGTATAGTGAATAGTAACCCAGAAACACAAAATTTAAAGAATGTCAAGTTTAACACGTTAGAGCTAGGTAAAAGTGAAGTTAAATTTATTTTTGGATTTATGCTAAGTTATGGTACTGAAACACTATAAAATTGTCTGTTTCAGTTGAAAAGAATACCGAGAAAGAACCCGAGGAACCGAGTCAAGGCCAAGAGGTGACTCGCTTGAGGTTTGTGCACAACATCACTATGCTTTAAAATTCATTGATAAAGTGAATGAAATATGTATTTTACTTTGCTTTTAATTGTGAAAGTTTACTTGTGACATTATCTATGATATTTTGATTTAAATTGTAAAAGTTACTGTGTATATTTAAAATGACAATGTTTAGCAAATTGTTAAGATAAGTTTTGAAACCACAGTGTCATGACCATATATTTGAACACCTCACTAGCACGACTAGTGGGGGTAATTAGTTTCGAATTTTGATTCCTTCTCTGGAGAAGTGTTGAGGTGCGCCAGTAGAAGAGGATGTGAATGGATATCCATATATTTGAGCTAGCTAGCCTTGTGATGTGATTTCTCTTTAGCCTCTGGCTATTGAGATTCTATTTGTTTCGAATGGCATGATCTAACTGTGGGTTTTATGAAATGTGATTTGATACTTCAAAATGAAATTGTTTGGGATTAAAATCTCATAATGCATGATTTGTATTTAATTCTCATGTTCAGTCAAATTTTCAAATAAATGTGATTTTAGTTCTGCATAAAGATTATTTTAGTATGTTGTGCACCACTGAGTCCTAGTACTCAGTGATAGCTTTTATTACTGTCGCAGATATAGAGACTAGAGGAGTAGCAGACTGAGCTGCTGAGGATTGAGGATTTATCAGCTTGAAGTTATCGGGTATAATGTATATCCTACCTGTAAATATTTCTTTTGATGTATGTATTGCACATAAATGTATGAACATGTAAATCGGTCTCGAGCAGTTTGTACAAAGTTGTATAAAGTTGTAATAAAATTTAGTTTGAATTTTCATACTGTAGATTTTAGTATGATGTATCTATATAGTTTGTTGTCTTTAATGAATGGAAATGTTTAATTTTAATTTGAATGAGATTGATAGATATTATTTTACTGATGATTGAACTTTGAAAATTGAGAAATGTTGACTGTTGAATTTTGAGATTTGAGAAATTATTGAGATTGATTATGAAATTGAAGTAGTGGTTGAGAAAATTTTTGGAAGTGCTTTTTTTTCAGGTATTTGAAGAACTGTTTTCTCAAAATATAAATGGAACTCTGTCAAAATTTTTATAAAATTTGCAAAAAAATAAAATGGGCCAAAAGTTTTAATTAACATTTAATTTCAATTAAATGTTTTAAATACCTATTAGAAAATGCTCACCACTCACCAAAAATAAGAAAATTGTTTTAAAATCCCTTCTAGGGTACTTAATGAGTTATCGGTAAGTAAAGTTCGGTAGTTTATTAGGTATTCTACGAGATCATGTTATGCCTTACAGAGGGGTAACGTGTGACATCTAGTGTTTGGCCTCTCAGCTGATTCGGATGCAGGCCTCAGTGATGGACCAGCTACCTCAAGTTTATCGGGCTTCCTACCCCTTTGTGTTGCAAGAGCAGGTCTGTCAGTTTGTGTTGGAGCAACAGTAGTAGTCCTCTTCGGACAATTCTTGATCTGATGTTCTGTCGATCCACACCATAAGCATGTACCGGTCACTTGCCAACATTCCCCCTTATGCCACTTCTGACAATAGTGACAAGCAGAAGATGCAGGGGCTAGTCCCCTAAACACCGTCCTTGGAGAGCTGCCCATTGATGGTGTGGACTGGCCTCTCCTAGGTGTGAACTATGGTTTGGGCCCATGAGACTGGCCCTGACCCCGTGGTGGTCCTGAACTCTGAGCAAGAGGACCCTTACTCTTCTTGCTGGGAGCAGAAAATGTACTGGACTGACCCGAACCCCTCCTCTGCTGTCTTTCCCTTCTATTTTGTTTATTGATTCTGACCCTTTCCACTTTTGATGCTGCATCTACCAGTTTAGAAAAATCCGTGATCTCCAGTGCTGTGATCATGACTTTGATGTTGTTATTGAGCCCTTCTTCAAACCGTTTGCACCTCTCTACCTCTGTAGGGACTATCTCCCTCCCATATCGGCTCAGTCTGACAAACTCACGCTCATACTCAGCCACTGATAACTGTCTCTGTCTCAAACTAATAAATTCCCTTCTTTGCTCTTCTAAATACACTTTGCTAATATATTTCTTCCTGAACTCTGTGAGGAAGAATTCCCAGGTGATCCATTCAGGTTGCACCTCACTGGTTACTGTGTCCCACCACTGATATGCATCATCCTGAAGTAGGGACACAGCACCCACCAGGTTCTGCTCGGGGGTGCAATTTAGCTGTTTCAGCACTCTGATGGTTCTATCCAACCAGTTTTCTGTAGCCATGGGATCATCTTCCCTCTTCCCAAAGAAGTCCACAGCCCCATGCTTCCTCAATTTCTCCAAATGAGATTTCTATGGTGCTGGTGGAGGTTGTGGCTGTGGTTGTGGTGGTGAAATTGCCCCCATCATTTGCTGATAAAACTCGGTCATTTGTTGAAATAGAGCAAACTGAGGTTGGGCAGGTGCCTCAGCTGCTGGTGGAGCAGATTCTCCCCTGCCCCCAGATTCAGCTCTTGGTGGAGCACGACTCTCCACCTCTTCCTCAACTACTCTTTGCGAAGCAGGATCCATATCCTATTCAAAATAAGAAAACAAACAGATTTGCATCAGTGTTACCTCAACACTTACAAATGCAATGCAATGGTATGCACACTATCTAGGCCCAGAAATGCCTAAATCGATGCTCTGATACCACTAAATATGACACCCCTTACCCGTCTACACTGTAGCCAAGCAAGTTATGCCACTCAGTGTGCCAGAGCACCAATTTATGTTTCTAATACAATTTATCCCTTTTAATTTATTTATTTATAATTTTTTGATAAATCAGAATTTTTTCGCAAAATTTATAGAAAATCCGACAGAGTGCCGCCTGTAAATTGGAAAAACAGTTCTTCTGAACCTGTTTAAAAATACTTCTAATATAATTTTCAATCCCAAACTCCATTATACACATTTTAAATCAGTCTCAAAATCTCAATCTCAAATCACAACACTATTTTCAAAACTTTTCTGTTCACTTCATCACTTGAAGCATATTCATAAATATTTCTCAACATTTCATTTATCAACATGCATTATGCAAAAAATTTCAATGATATCAAATTTCATATATTTACATTAATACATAATTACAAGAGTTTATAGTTACAATCCAAACGAATACAAAATGCCAAAATACAAAATGCTCCCGAAATCCTATGTCCTACCATATGCACTGCAGGTGTGAGGTGACTCGGGACTCCGGATGCAGCTCTAAATGCTCACCCTGTCTGATGTCTGCTGGGCTCCCTAGCTAGGTCTCCAGTACCTGCGCATGGCAAAAGCGACGCGCTAAGCAATTATGCTTAGTGGTGACTGTCACACCTTACCCCTCCGTAAGGCATAACACGATCCCGTAGAATACTTAATGAACTACCGAACTTCACCTACCGATAACTCATTAAGTACCCTACAAGGGATTTTAAAACAATTTTCTTACATGTTGGAAGTGGTGAGCATTTTGGTAGGAATTAAAAACCATTTATTCAAAGTTTAAATACTAGTAAAAATTTTTGTCCATTTTAATTTTACCGCAAATTTTATAAAAATTTTGACAGAGTTCCGTTTGTAATTAGAGAAAACAGTTCTTCAAATACCTGAGAAAAACACTTCCAAAAATTTTTCACAACTCTCAACCTCCAATGATTCTCAATCAACTCAATTCAAATCACTTCAAAATAATTCCACAATCCAAATCAAAATTCATCATCTCAAAATATTTAATACTTCATTCACAAGGCATTAAACATGAAATTCACATGTACAAATATTAAATTTACAGAAGGAAATCCAAAATAATATTATTACAATTTATTTATAACTGCTCAACTTATATTGATACATACAACATTTCTATATTTATATCAAAATTATCTACAAGGGTATAAAATAATACTCGTACAAAATGATCGATGTGGTCCACAATTCGATAGCAGCTCACTCTGCTGCTTTTTCCTTGCTCTTATATGCGACAGCAAAATAAGCTATCGCTGAGTATAAAAATACTCAGTGGTGCACAATAAAAATTTGAAATGCAATACATAAATCATTCATTATCAAAACACAGTTTAAATATTTCTCAATCACATTTCGCAAACTATCAGAGCTCATAATAACACAATTTAGTCAAATAATTTCATAAACACAGTGTTGCCAAAATCATACACAACTTAAGCCACGACACAAAATTTCCGATCAATGCCGTGTTGTACACCACGACAAAGCAATCTACAACCCCATTAATCGAAATCAATGAGGGAGGTGGCTAGCTAGCTAATGAGTACTCATCCAATCTCAACCTCAACTGGCAAGCCAGAGAGGGAGGAAAATAAATGATCTCAACCCCATAAATGGAGGAGGAATAATGTGATACTGTCATGCTAAGTGTGAACACAAAATCAAGTCAAATTTTTGAGAATAAAATATTTAAACAAGAATTATTGTGCACAGACCTGACGTGAGTCGTCTCTAGGCCTTGACTCAGTCTCTCCGAGTTTCCAAGTCTTTTTTAGCTGAAACACATAATTTCACAGTGTTTCAGTACCATAACTTAGCAGAAATCCAAAAATAAATTTCACTCAATTTTTTACCAAGCTTTAATGAGCTAATTTCGACGTTCTCGAAGTTTTTGTGTTTCGGGTTACTATTCACTACACTATTCAAGTCAAATTGTTGACTTTTTAAGGCTTAATAGGTATGGGAACTTCAACTTCACCCACATACCACATTTTGGTCATTAAATTTATTGGTTTTGGTTATTTTCTCAAAGCTTAAGTCATTTTGGCAAAATTGTCAAATTTTCAGTTTTGGTGCTCCTAGTTGCACTGTTCCATTGGTCAATCTACTGTTAGAATTTGGCAAACCTTCCTTCATAGAAAATGTTCCTTATTGTCTTAAGTTTATTCTCATTTTTGGATCACCCTAATTGGAGTTTTGTAGCTCAAGTTATGGCCATTGGAACTAGGGCTGCCGGATTAGAAATAACCCAGATTTTCTGGGCAAATTTTGGTGCTGGCAGATTTCAGTCACCAAATTGGGATGGCCAAATGGCTTGGTTGCTGGTAGAACTTGGACTTGTGTTCTTCATGAAAGTTTTAGGTCTATATCCCATCTAACCACTGGTAAAATTTCAGGTCAATTTGACCTGCCTAGCTCGAGTTATGACCAAATGAACAAATACTGTTCATTTGGTCAGTTCTCTGATGTGAGACTGCTCTTATTCAACTTTGGTCAATTTGTTCACTAGGTTTTGGTCACTTTTTGGGCATGGTTCCTAAATGAAAATTGTGTCATTTTATGTCTATTTTCATCCCCAATTGGTGCCATATCAATTGGACTTGTAAAATTTCAGTTTTGGTCCTTCAAAGTTGACTTGGTCATGCTGCATATACCCTCCGAATTTGGCTTCAATTCCAACAATTCAAACACAACTCATTTGGTCACAATTGACCATTTTTCACTTCACAATAGGTCAAACATGCCATTTACTCATTTCTTACATTTTTGGTTCACAAACCCTAAGTCCCAAAACGCTAACTCACTTAATTGTTGCAATTAACTAAATTCAAAGCTCTCAACCATAATCAATCAACTAATGGAGGTCCATAAACTCATTTAAATCCATCAAACCATACAAAATCATACTCCCCTTCAACAAGCTGAAATTTCAGTTTGGTCTTCCCCCCCATATTTTTATTTCATTATATTAGTTTTTAAGCTCATTTCAACAACTAATCATGCATTTAATTAACTAATTAATAGTTAAGAGACTAACCTTTGCTTAGATCCTCAAATCTCAATCTTTTGTTCTCCTTTCTTCTTTCAATCCTCTTCTTAAGTTGAGATTACAAGCTCTAGTAAGGTTTTTAGGGGAGTTATTAAGATTAAGTTGTCACACCCTACCCCTCTGTAAGGCATAACATGATCCCGTAGTATACGTAATGAATTACCAACTCCGTCTACTGATAATCCATTAAATACACTACAAGGGATTTTAAAAACTTTTCTTACTTCTTTTACAGTGGTGAGCACTATTTACAGGTGTGAAAGACTTTGGTGAACTGAAGTGAAACAACTAACTCATTTGATTTATTTGGAATATCTGTAAAAATTTTGGCAAGGTGCCATTTGTATTTTGGACAAAACAGTTCTTCAGAAAACCTGTAAAAAGCACTTCAATATATTTTCAAATCTCAACTCCAACATTTTTATCAACACAACACATTTCTCAAGTCAAATCCACAGTGATTTTCAAAGACTAAGATACAAAGATATAACACAATTTTTACAAGCCAAATAACTCATAATTATTTTACAACTTTACTGTACAACTTAAATTTACAACTGCTCAAAACCAAGAACAAAATATACATACAGTGAATATACATTACTGATACAAAATGCCACATGTGGTATACTCACTATACCCAAAAATCTCTTCTTTGGCGATACTAGCGGCCTAGCTTTCACTGCTGTCTCTCTACTGCGGACAATAAAAGCTATCATTGAGACAATGTCTCGATGGTGCACAACATTAACCAAATACAAATTTTAAATCACAATTCATAAATCATATCAATAGTGGATACTTAAAACCATAGTTAAATTCAAGACAATAAATGTCAACAAGAATTTAAACTCCATTTATTAATATCACAATAATTTTCAATAAGTCGATCATGGTTGAATTCAATGACAGTATATGTCAATAAGAGTTTAAATCAATTTCACAATCTCACAATACATAATAACACAATTCGATCAAATAACTGAAGAATACAGTGTTGCCAATCTATAACACAATTTAGGCCATGACACAATTTTTCCATATATGCCGTGTTGTACACCACGACAAGACATGCTCACCCCAATAATCGAAATCAATGAGGGAGGAACATAATCATACTCACCCCAGACTAATAAGTCAAAGAGGGAGGAATAATCACACTCACCCCATTAATGGAGGAGGAACATATTATCAATGTCATGCCAATTGTGAGTCAAAACAATTCCAAACATTTTATTCAAATGATCCGTAAGAATCCAATAAATTTCCAAAGTTATAATTTCATTCACAAAATGGCAACACAATTCGTAATTCACTTCAATTTCCACAAAAACCATTTAGTGCTTTTCAATCAATAAGTATCCATCAAATACCATTCAAACAATTTTTCACAGTTTCAAACCATTCACAATGTTTTTCAATCAATAAGTGTCCACCAAACACATTTCCACAATTTAAAACAATGATATGCAAATAGTCAATATTTATTTCCATTGAAAATAATTCAAAAGAAACAGTTGTTGTGCACAAACCTCTGATGACTGTCCCCCTGATCTGGACTCAGTGTTTCCTTCCCTTTTCCTGAGTCTTTGGTAACTGAGAAACACAATTTGAAGTGTTTCAGTACTAATTTAAACTGTCTCTATCGATGGTGTTTGGTAAATAATGCACTGAACTCAATTATTCACTTAATCACCTAATATACCGACCCTCGTTGCGTTTTAGGTAAATTAGGTTTTAGTGTCGTTAATATGTCACATTTGATAGGGTTTTAGGTTTGGTATGTTTTACCAAAGTCATTTCCTTGCTTAGTGCATTTTAATGCAAATTGCTGGATTTCGAGACACTGGTTTGACCTAACCGGACGATCTAGTTCCCTCGGTTTTCGGGTCTCGGTCGAAACTACAAACTTGTAGATTTAGGTCTTATGGACCGCGGTGCAAAATTTTAGGTCAATCCGAGTTAAGTAGACCGAGTTATGGTCATTACACTCTTGCTGGTCAAATGGTACCATTTTAGGTCAATTTTAGGTCAAATTGGTCAATTCTGGTTCGGCCAGTTTTTGGACCCGAACTTGTGCAAGTTGTTTGACTTGCTTATGGTCATTTCTGGGCTTTGGTGTCTTCATAATACTTGTAGGTATGGGTCTTAACTATTCTTGGTTAAAATTTCAGGTCAATTGGACCTGGTTTGAGTGAGTTATGGCCTAAACACTCACTGCTGCCTAATTGGTCATTTTTCAGGTCCTAATTGCACCTAATCCGAATTGGTCATTTTTTTAGGTCACCTTGCAAGCAGAATTTTGGCATGGTTTCTCAATGAAAGTTGGCACATTTTGTGCCTAGTTTCACCTCAAATTGGTCTCATACCAATTGAGGTTACACATTTAAGGTTATAGGCTAAAATGTGTACTGCCCTCAATATGCTTTTCACACCCCATTCAAAACACATATTTACCTTGCAAAGTTTACTTCCATACCCTACCAAATCAGTTTTGGTACATTACCAAAAGCACTTTCTACTTTACATTAACATTATTTTGGGCAGATTCCAATCAGCCTCAACACACCAATATCATTCACAATTACAATTTCTAAGTACTATTACAAACACACCTAACCATTACAAATTTTACACACACTTTACAAGATCAATCTACATACATATCATCAATCCTTCTAGGTTAATATTCTGCATACATTTCCTTCAATATATACCATTACTCAAGTGTCCCCAAGCTACCACAAACCATTCTTCAACATCAAAGTGCCGTCCATTTTACAATTTCCCATCCAAGTGCATAAATCACCACATAAACATGAAATAATTCACTTGGTTACTAATTCATCATGATCAACACCATTTCTCATCAATTATATGCACAAATATCTCATAAAAAACGTGACTCATGGCTGTCCAAAATGAAAACAACAATAACCCTTCAAACTCAAAATTTTCTTTCACCAAACTAACACCCATAACATGAACATAAACTTTAACAAAGAAATTCTCAAAAATGCAAACTTACCTTTAATTGTAACTTGCTAAACCTTCATCAAACTTCTCAAAATTAGTATCAATATCTTCCTTGTGATGTGTAGACAAAGTTTAATGAAGAACACTAAGAGGTTGGAGTTGAAAATGGAGAGTTAAGAAAGCTTGCATGAAAAATGGCTATGGAGTTTCCTTCACTCTTCAATTCGGCAATTTGAATGCAAATGAGGAAGATGACTTATTCAGCTGCATTTTAAGTGTACACATGTCCCACTATGTATTTAATTAATCCCCTTAGTGGTCCACTTAGTCACTTAATCATATAATAAAGTAATTATTCATTTATTCCACATTTAACCCATAATTTCCACTATTTATTTTAGGTACCACCAATTTAATTTTTCATTTTATTTTCTAAGTGTAATACTATTTATTTTTAATGGACATTTAGGTCAAAAGACACTTCGGGATGTCAAATGACCATAATGCCCTGTTCGTGGCATTCTGATTTTTCGGTATTCTGGTTTTGTCTGCTTTTCGATTTCTCACTTTTCTTTGTACTAATTATTTAATTTTTCTTTGATATTTCTAATGATATTTATTCTTCAACAAGGGTCTATTTATGTCCCAAAAATGTTTTCGGGGTTCCCGCATCGAGAGCTAGTCAACGGTCCACGCCATGACTTCCAGTGGTCACCCATCGTTAGGTGTCCCGGCTCGTTTAACTTGATCACATTTCTTTGCAATCATTTTTCCTTTGTTTTTCTTATACTTTCTTTTCTTTTATTTCATTATTTCATGTCTCCTCACTCTCATTGAAGTGTGGTTCTAGGCATCCTAGCTGTCCGACAACACCGCCACCGGAGCACAGAACGCACTACCGAACTTAGGGGTGTTACAATTCTCCCCTTAAATAAATTTCATCCATGAAATTTTACCCAGGAATCATCTTAAAATAGTCATACGTTTATTTTCTGCTTTCTATATGATCGTAAGACTTTTAACAATCTAATACAATGTTTACTTTGTTTGGATAACACCAATCTCCTCTTACTATTATGTTGTCTAATATTTCACTCACGTTCTTCTTGAATGACCCTTGAGGTCATATTAGAATCATTCATCGTGCATTGGTCCTCCGACCATTCTAGTCCATAGTCTTCCTCACATTCGAATATTTCTTTGTTACATATGAATCAACTGCTCAAGTCTCTACTTCCATAACTCTTTTATCTCACAATGTTCTATAACTTACTTCCTTTTGTATCGAACTATAACCTTTCGATATTTTAACTTTTGAGTTTTAGATCCCTAAGTAGGATTTTCAAACTTATTTCTAACAATTAAATTACGTCACGCATAACTATGCTAAAATGTATGCCGTTGGCAACTATTCTCATCTAGGTGTACTATCGGTTAGTACGTAGCTCTACACAATAATCTCAAGTTAGTCAGAATCTGCACTACAAGATAAACATCAAGAACATTGCATAGTTACTACGATACATCCCAATAGATCAAACTTTGTTATCTTTTATTCTTTTTGAATTCACCGATATTCGAATCTTATTCGATTACAATATCCGTTAGCAATTTCTAACAAGAACCTCCTTGCCCTTATCAAGAGCAATTCCATTATCGCATCTTACTTTACGGCCTCTTGCCTTACATTAAGTAGGCTCACTAATTAGCTTTATAATTTATGGTGTGTTAGAAAATACTTTTCGCCGATAAACTCTTTCAAAACTAATTTCACTTATTATCACAATCCTTATCTTAAGGGCTAATCACTAATGCGTCAAAATTTATTCCTCTGTAAACGAATAACAACAGAACATATAGTTCTAACACTAATGTAAAAATATGAAAATTCCAGGTCAAACAATACATATATATATCTCAGTTGCTAATTGAGAAAGTACCAGCAATGATGTCAAAAGTCTCTCTTTTCTCAGATAGCGTATACTCTCGTTGAAGCATCACCTGCTTTGGTGATTCACAAGAGTCGACTTCTAGGTGTACTACCCCTACCTCTACCTCTGCCTCTACTAACTGATGGTGAACTATTTGGGGTAGAAACTTGGGTTGATCCCTTTGGTGTAGTAAATGATCCCGAACGACTTGGATTTACACAATCCCTAGCAAAATGGCCAGTCTCTCCACAGTTAAAACATGCTCCTACGGCTCTATAACATACCCCACTATGTGGTTTACCACAACTTTCACAAAGTCGATCTGACAGCATTTACGGGTTTCGTTGAGTTTGTCGATCGGATCGGGTGGTTTCATTCGTAAGATCTATCTCTAATGGACTTCTTACTATCTCTGTTGTATCCCCAAAGTTTTTCCTCTTCCAAGAAGACCACTAGAACTCGTTTCACCGAATTTCCTCTTTTTCTGCCTTCTCCGATTTCTTTTCTCAGAGCAACTTGCACTCAATTCTTTCTAACTCTAGAGCTTGAGAAATAAGTTCAGAGAAGTTAGTGTGTTTGAAGCCGACTACTTGTAATCTGATACTGGGCTTCAAGCCGGTTTTAAACCTCTTACATCTCTCCCTGCTGGTAGAAAGTAGACTTACTGCATAATGGCTTAGGCGGGAGAATTCCCTTTCATACTCACCACCGACCGCCTGCTTTGGACTTAGGAATTCTTGCACTTCGGTCTACATAAGCATCGTGGACATATTTTTGCCTGAATTCTCGAGGAAGTCATTCCATGTTAGCACCGCAGTTCTATCAGATCGTGGGGATGGTTTTCCACTACCATAAGCATCCCCGTAGCAAAGATACCGAGTACTCAAATCTAAGCTCCTCTGCAATGCAGTTTCTTGAATACCCTATCCATCCTCTCTAACCATTGTTCTCGCTCTAGAGGATCTATCGTCCCCTTGAACTCAGTAGCCCCATACTTCATCAATTTGTCATATTGTCTAGCGTAAGATCGTGGTTGTACCACCGTGTCTGTATTGGGACTTGAGTAGGCACATTACCATCCATTTGTTGGAACATTCCTACCGAGCGGTAATCGAGCAGAATCTGCGGTATTGCAGTGGTGCTCTTGAACCACGACATTATGTAGGCATGGGGCATCCCCTTGCACCTCACCTCAATAGATTGATCGATCGAACGATCACCCTCTTCCATAGTCAATGCGAGGATTTTAGATCTCCTAAACCAATAACACAAGGAGATTTCCTCCGTTAGTGCATATTTATAATGTAATGTACTGTATGTATCAAACAATGATATTGAGCAGCTTGTGAAGAAAGAATATTCAAATGACAGTGAAAATAGAATTTAAAAACTTTGCTCGATACCACTAAAACATGTCACACCCTACCCTCCAGAAGGCATAACATGATCCGTAGTATACGTAATGAATTACCAACTCCGCTTCATCGATAATCCATTAAATACACTACAAGGGATTTTAAAACTTTTCTTACTTCTTTTACATGGTGAGCACTATTTACAGTGTGTGAAAGACTTTGGTGAATCAAGTGAAACAACTAACTCATTTGATTTATTTGGAATATCTCAGAAAATTTTGGCAAGGTGCCATTTGTATTTTGGACAAAACAGTTCTTGTAAAACTGTAAAAAGCACTTCAATATATTTTCAAATCTCAACTCCAACATTTTTATCAACACAACACATTTCTCAAGTCAAATCCACAGTGATTTTCAAAGACTAAGATACAAAGATATAACACAATTTTTACAAGCCAAATAACTCATAATTATTTTACAACTTTCTCATACAACTTAAATTTACAATCGCCAAAACCAAGAACAAAATATACATACAGTGAATATACATTACAAGACAAAATGCCACATGTGGTATACTCACTATACCCAAAAATCTCTTCTTTGGCGATACTAGCACTTAGCTCACGCCTGCTCTGCTCTCTACCGCGACAAGAATAAAGCTATCGCTGAGACAATGTCTCAGTGGTGCACAACATTAACCAAATACAAATTTTAAATCACAATTCATAAATCATATCAATAGTGGATACTTAAAACTATAGTTAAATTCAAGACAATAAATGTCAACAAGAATTTAAACTCCATTTGTTAATATCACAATAATTTTCAATAAGTCGATCATGGTTGAATTCAATAGATGATATGTCAATAAGAGTTTAAATCAATTTCACAATCTCACAATACATAATAACACAATTCGATCAAATAATCAAGAATACAAGGTTGCCAATCTATAACACAATTTAGGCCATGACACAATTTTTCCATATATGCCGTGGTTGTACACCACGACAAGACATGCTCACCCCAATAATCGAAATCAATGAGGAGGAACATAATCATACTCACCCTGCACTAATAAGTCAAAGAGGAGGAATAATCACACTCACCCCATTTAGGGAGTAGGAACATATTATCATTGTCATGCCATTTTTGAGTCAAAATAATTCCAAACATTTTATTCAAATGATCCGTAAGAATCCAATATCTTTCCAAAGTTATAATTTCTTTCACAAAATGGCAACACAATTCGTAATTCACTTCAATTTCCACAAAACCATTTACGTTGCTTTTCAATCAATAAGTATCCATCAAATACCATTCAAACAATTTTTCACAGCTTTCAAACCATTCACAATGTTTTTCAATCAATAAGTGTCCACCAAACACATTTCCACAATTTAAAACAATGATATGCAAATAGTCAATATTTATTTCCATTGAAAATAATTCAAAAGAAACAGTTGTTGTGCACAAACCTCGATGATCGCCCTCCGATCCGACTCGTGTTTCCTTCCTTTTCCCGAGTCTTTGGTAATCGAGAAACACAATTTGAAGTGTTTCAAGACTAATTTAAACTGTCTCTATCGATGGTGTTTGGTAAATAATGCATCAACTCAATTATTCACTTAATCACCTAATATACCGACCCTCGCTATGCTTTTAGGTAAATTAGGTTTTAGTGTCGTTAATATGTCACATTTGATAGGGTTTTAGGTTTGGTATGTTTTACCAAAGTCATTTCTTGCTTAGTGCATTTTAATGCAAATTCTCGGATTTCGAGACATCGGTTTGACCTAACCGACGATCTAGTTCCTCGGTTTTCGGGTCTCGGTCGAAACTACAAACTTGTAGATTTAGGTCTTATGGATCATGGTGCAAAATTTTAGGTCAATCCGAGTTAAGTAGACCGAGTTATGGTCATTACACTCTTGCTGGTCAAATGGTACCATTTTAGGTCAATTTTAGGTCAAATTGGTCAATTCTGGTTCGGCCAGTTTTGGACCCGAACTTGTGCAAGTTGTTTGACTTGCTTATGGTCATTTCTGGGCTTTGGTGTCTTCATAATACTTGTAGGTATGGGTCTTAACTATTCTTGGTTAAAATTTCAGGTCAATTGGACCTGGTTTGAGTGAGTTATGGCCTAAACACTCACTGCTGCCTAATTGGTCATTTTTCAGGTCCTAATTGCACCTAATCCGAATTGGTCATTTTTTTAGGTCACCTTGCAAGCAGAATTTTGGCATGGTTTCTCAATGAAAGTTGGCACATTTTGTGCCTAGTTTCACCTCAAATTGGTCTCATACCAATTGAGGTTACACATTTAAGGTTATAGGCTAAAATGTGTACTGCCCTCAATATGCTTTTCACACCCCATTCAAAACACATATTTACCTTGCAAAGTTTACTTCCATACCCTACCAAATCAGTTTTGGTACATTACCAAAAGCACTTTCTACTTTACATTAACATTATTTTGGGCAGATTCCAATCAGCCTCAACACACCAATATCATTCACAATTACAATTTCTAAGTACTATTACAAACACACCTAACCATTACAAATTTTACACACACTTTACAAGATCAATCTACATACATATCATCAATCCTTCTAGGTTAATATTCTGCATACATTTCCTTCAATATATACCATTACTCAAGTGTCCCCAAGCTACCACAAACCATTCTTCAACATCAAAGTGCCGTCCATTTTACAATTTCCCATCCAAGTGCATAAATCACCACATAAACATGAAATAATTCACTTGGTTACTAATTCATCATGATCAACACCATTTCTCATCAATTATATGCACAAATATCTCATCAAAAACGTGACTCATGGCTGTCCAAAATGAAAACAACAATAACCCTTCAAACTCAAAATTTTCTTTCACCAAACTAACACCCATAACATGAACATAAACTTTAACAAAGAAATTCTCAAAATGCAAACTTACCTTTAATTGTAACTTGCTAAACCTTCATCAAACTTCTCAAAATTAGTATCAATATATTCCTTGTGATGTGTAGACAAAGTTTAATGAAGAACACTAAGAGGTTGGAGTTGAAAATGGAGAGTTAAGAAAGCTTGCATGAAAATGGCTATGGAGTTTCCTTCACTCTTCAATTCGGCAATTTGAATGCAAATGAGGAAGATGACTTATTCAGCTGCATTTTAAGTGTACACATGTCCCACTATGTATTTAATTAATCCCTTAGTGGTCCACTTAGTCACTTAATCATATAATAAAGTAATTATTCATTTATTCCACATTTAACCCATAATTTCCACTATTTATTTTAGGTACCACCAATTTAATTTTTCATTTTATTTTCTAAGTGTAATACTATTTATTTTTAATGGACATTTAGGTCAAAAGACACTTCGGGATGTCAAATGACCATAATGCCCTGCTCGGTGGCATTCTGATTTTTCAGATACTGGGTTTTGTCTGCTTTTTCGATTTCTCACTTTTCTTTGTACTAATTATTTAATTTTTCTTTGATATTTCTAATGATATTTATTCTTCAACAAGGGTCTATTTATGTCCCAAAAATGTTTTCCGTGGTTCCCGATCTGTAGCTAGTCAACGGTCCACGCCGTGACTTCCCAAAGGCGTCACCCATCGTTAGGTTTCATTGCTTAACTTGATCACATTTCTTTGCAATCATTTTTCCTTTGTTTTTCTTATACTTTCTTTTCTTTTATTTCATTATTTCATGTCTCCTCACTCATTGAAGTGTGGTTCTAGGCATCCTAGCTGTCCGACAACACTGCCACCGGAGCAAAGAACGCACTACCGAACTTAGGGGTGTTACAATTCTCCCCCTTAAATAAATTTCATCCACGAAATTTTACCCAGAATCATCTTACAATAGTCATACGTTTATTTTCTCCTTTCTATATGATCGTAAGACTTTTAACAATCTAATACAATGTTTACTTTGTTTGGATAACACCAATCTCCTCTTACTATTATGTTGTCTAATATTTCACCACGTTCCTTCTTGAATGACCCTTGAGGTCATATTAGAATCATTCATCGTGCATTGGTCCTCCGACCATTCTAGTCCATAGTCTTCCTCACATTCGAATATTTCTTTGTTACATATGAATCAACTGCTCAAGTCTCTACTTCCATAACTCTTTTTATCTCACAATGTTCTATAACTTACTTCCTTTTGTACGAACTATAACCTTCGATATTTTAACTTTTGAGTTTTAGATCCTAAGTAGGATTTTCAAACTTATTTCTAACAATTAAATTCATTCCGGCATAACTATGCTAAAACAGATGCCGTTGGCAACTATTCTCATCTAGGTGTACTATCGGTTAGTACGTAGCTCTACACAATAATCTCAGTTAGTAATGTAATCTGCAGCTACAAGATAAACATCAAGAACATTGCATAGTTACTACGATACATCCCAATAGATCAAACTTTGTTATCTTTTATTCTTTTTGAATTCACCGATATTCGAATCTTATTCGATTACAATATCCGTTAGCAATTTCTAACAAGAACCTCCTTGCCCTTATCAAGAGCAATTCCATTATCGCATCTTACTTTTACGCCCTCTTGCCTTACATTAAGTAGGCTCACTAATTAGCTTTATAATTTATGGTGTGTTAGAAAATACTTTTCACGATAAACTCTTTCAAAACTAATTTCACTTATTATCACAATCCTTATCTTAAGGGCTAATCACTAATGCGTCAAAATTTATTCCTCTCAGAACGAATAACAACAGAACATATAGTTCTAACACTAATGTAAAAATATGAAAATTCCAGTCAAACAATACATATATATATCTCGGTTGCTAATTGAGAAAGTACAAGAATGATGTCAAAAGTCTCACTCTTTTACGTCAGATAGCGTATACTCTCGTTGAAGCATCACCTGCTTTGGCTGATTCACGTAGTCGACTTCTAGGTGTACTACCCTACCTCTACCTCTGCCTCTACTAGCGATGGTGAACTATTTGGGGTAGAAACTTGGGTTGATCCCTATGGTGTAGTAAATGATCCCGAACGACTTGGATTTACACAATCCCTAGCAAAATGGCCAGTCTCTCCACAGTTAAAACATGCTCCTACGGCTCTATAACATACCCCACTATGTGGTTTACCACAACTTTCACAAAGTCGATCTGACAGCGCATTTCTGGGTTTCGTTGAGTTTGCCGATCGGATCGGGTGGTTTCGTCCGTAAGATCTATCTCTAATGGACTTCTTACTATCTCTGTTGTATCCCCAAAGTTTTTCCTCTTTCCAAGAAGACCACTAGAACTCGTTTCTACCGAATTTCCCTCTTTCTGCCTTCTCCGATTTCTTTTCTCAGAGCAACTTCGGACTCAATTCTTTCTAACTCTAGAGCGTGAGAAATACGTTCAGAGAAGTTAGGGTGTTTGAAGCCGACTACTTGTAATCTGATACTGGGCTTCAAGCCGGTTTTAAACCTCTTACATCTCTCCCTGCTGGTAGAAAGTAGACTTACTGCATAATGGCTTAGGCGGAGAATTCCTTTCATACTCACCACCGATCCGCCTGCTTTGAGACTTAGGAATTCTTGCACTCCGGTCTACATAAGCATCGTGACATATTTTTGCCCGAATTCCTGAGGAAGTCATTCCATGTTAGCACTGCAGTTCTATCGATCGTGGGGATGGTTTTCCACTACCATAAGCATCCCCAGTAGCAAAGATACCGAGTACTCAAATCTAAGCTCCTCTGCAATGCAGTTTCTTGAATACCCTATCCATCCTCTCTAACCATTGTTCTCGCCTCTAGAGGATCTATCGCCCTTGAACTCAGAGCCCCATACTTCATCAATTTGTCATATTGTCTAGCGTAAGATCGTGGTTGTACCACCGTGTCTGTATTGGGACTTGAGTAGGCACATTAACATCCATTTGTTGGAACATTGCAGAGCGAATCGAAAGTAGAACTGCGGTATTGCGGTGGTGCTCTTGAACCACGACATTATGTAGGCATGGGGCATCCCTTGCACCTCAGCCTCAATAGATTGATCGACTGAACGATCACCCTCTTCCATAGTCAATGCGAGGATTTTAGATCTCCTGAACCAATAACACAACGAGATTTCCTCCCGTTAGTGCATATTTATAATGTAATGTATTGTATGTATCAAACAATGATATTGAGGTTGTCTTGTGAAGAAAGAATATTCAAATGACAGTGAAAATAGAATTTAAAAACTTTGCTCGATACCACTAAAACATGTCACACCCTACCCTCTGTAAGGCATAACATGATCCTCAGAGTATACGTAATGAATTACCAACTCCGCTTCACGATAATCCATTAAATACACTACAAGGGATTTTAAAACTTTTCTTACTTCTTTACGTGGTGAGCACTATTTACAGTGTGTGTGAAAGACTTTGGTGAATCAAGTGAAACAACTAACTCATTTGATTTATTTGGAATATCTGAAAATTTTGGCAAGGTGCCATTTGTATTTTGGACAAAGCAGTTCTTGTAAAACACGTAAAAAGCACTTCAATATATTTTCAAATCTCAACTCCAACATTTTTATCAACACAACACATTTCTCAAGTCAAATCCACGTGATTTTCAAAGACTAAGATACAAAGATATAACACAATTTTTACAAGCCAAATAACTCATAATTATTTTACAACTTTCTTGTACAACTTAAATTTACAATCGCTCAAAACCAAGAACAAAATATACATACAGTGAATATACATTACTGATAAAAATGCCACATGTGGTATACTCACTATACCCAAAAATCTCTTCTTTGGCGATACTAGCAGCCTCACTGTCTGCTGTCTCTCTACTGCATAAAGAATAAAGCTATCATTGAGACAATGTCTCAGCAGTACAACATTAACCAAATACAAATTTTAAATCACAATTCATAAATCATATCAATAGTGGATACTTAAAACCATAGTTAAATTCAAGACAATAAATGTCAACAAGAATTTAAACTCCATTTGTTAATATCACAATAATTTTCAATAAGTCAGATCATGGTTGAATTCAATAGACAGTATATGTCAATAAGAGTTTAAATCAATTTCACAATCTCACAATACATAATAACACAATTCGATCAAATAACTGAAGAATACAGTGTTGCCAATCTATAACACAATTTAGGCCATGACACAATTTTTCCATATATGCCGTGTTGTACACCACGACAAGACATGCTCACCCCAATAATCGAAATCAATGAGGGAGGAACATAATCATACTCACCCCAGACTAATAAGTCAAAGAGGGAGGAATAATCACACTCACCCCATTAATGGAGGAGGAACATATTATCAGTGTCATGCCAATTGTGAGTCAAAACAATTCCAAACATTTTATTCAAATGATCCGTAAGAATCCAATAAATTTCCAAAGTTATAATTTCATTCACAAAATGGCAACACAATTCGTAATTCACTTCAATTTCCACAAAAACCATTTACAGTGCTTTTCAATCAATAAGTATCCATCAAATACCATTCAAACAATTTTTCACAGTTTCAAACCATTCACAATGTTTTTCAATCAATAAGTGTCCACCAAACACATTTCCACAATTTAAAACAATGATATGCAAATAGTCAATATTTATTTCCATTGAAAATAATTCAAAAGAAACAGTTTTTGTGCACAAACCTCTGATGACTGTCCCCCTGATCTGGACTCAGTGTTTCCTTCCCTTTTCCTGAGTCTTTGGTAACTGAGAAACACAATTTGAAGTGTTTAAGTACTAATTTAATCTGTCTCTATCGATGGTGTTTGGTAAATAATGCACTGAACTCAATTAGTCACTTAATCACATAATATACCGACTCGCTATGCTTTTAGGTAAATTAGGTTTTAGTGTCGTTAATATGTCACAATTGATAGGGTTTTAGGTTTGGTATGTTTTACCAAAGTCATTTCCTTGCTTAGTGAATTTTAATTCAAATTCTTTGGATTTCGACACTGGTTTGACCTAACCGACGATCTAGTTCCTCGGTTTTCGGTCTCGGTCGAAACTACAAACTTGTAGATTTAGGTCTTATGGACGCGGTGCAAAATTTTAGGTCAATCCGAGTTAAGTAGACCGAGTTATGGTCATTACACTCTTGCTGGTCAAATGGTACCATTTTAGGTCAATTTTAGGTCAAATTGGTCAATTCTGGTTCGGCCAGTTTTTGGACCCGAACTTGTGCAAGTTGTTTGACTTGCTTATGGTCATTTCTGGGCTTTGGTGTCTTCATAATACTTGTAGGTATGGGTCTTAACTATTCTTGGTTAAAATTTCAGGTCAATTGGACCTGGTTTGAGTGAGTTATGGCCTAAACACTCACTGCTGCCTAATTGGTCATTTTTCAGGTCCTAATTGCACCTAATCCGAATTGGTCATTTTTAGGTCACCTTGCAAGCAGAATTTTGGCATGGTTTCTCAATGAAAGTTGGCACATTTTGTGCCTAGTTTCACCTCAAATTGGTCTCATACCAATTGAGGTTACACATTTAAGGTTATAGGCTAAAATGTGTACTGCCCTCAATATGCTTTTCACACCCCATTCAAAACACATATTTACCTTGCAAAGTTTACTTCCATACCCTACCAAATCAGTTTTGGTACATTACCAAAAGCACTTTCTACTTTACATTAACATTATTTTGGGCAGATTCCAATCAGCCTCAACACACCAATATCATTCACAATTACAATTTCTAAGTACTATTACAAACACACCTAACCATTACAAATTTTACACACACTTTACAAGATCAATCTACATACATATCATCAATCCTTCTAGGTTAATATTCTGCATACATTTCCTTCAATATATACCATTACTCAAGTGTCCCCAAGCTGCCACAAACCATTCTTCAACATCAAAGTGCCGTCCATTTTACAATTTCCCATCCAAGTGCATAAATCACCACATAAACATGAAATAATTCACTTGGTTACTAATTCATCATGATCAACACCATTTCTCATCAATTATATGCACAAATATCTCATAAAAAACGTGACTCATGGCTGTCCAAAATGAAAACAATAATAACCCTTCAAACTCAAAATTTTCTTTCACCAAACTAACACCCATAACATGAACATAAACTTTAACAAAGAAATTCTCAAAAATGCAAACTTACCTTTAATTGTAACTTGCTAAACCTTCATCAAACTTCTCAAAATTAGTATCAATATCTTCCTTGTGATGTGTAGACAAAGTTTAATGAAGAACACTAAGAGGTTGGAGTTGAAAATGGAGAGTTAAGAAAGCTTGCATGAAAAATGGCTATGGAGTTTCCTTCACTCTTCAAATCGGCAATTTGAATGCAAATGAGGAAGATGACTTATTCAGCTGCATTTTAAGCGTACACATGTCCCACTATGTATTTAATTAATCCCCTTAGTGGTCCACTTAGTCACTTAATCATATAATAAAGTAATTATTCATTTATTCCACATTTAACCCATAATTTCCACTATTTATTTTAGGTACCACCAATTTAATTTTTCATTTTATTTTCTAAGTGTAATACTATTTATTTTTAATGGACATTTAGGTCAAAAGACACTTCGGGATGTCAAATGACCATAATGCCCCTATTCGGGTGGCATTCCTGATTTTTCGGTATTACCGGGTTTTGTCTGTTTTTCGATTTCTCACTTTTCTTTGTACTAATTATTTAATTTTTCTTTGATATTTCTAATGATATTTATTCTTCAACAAGGGTCTATTTATGTCCCAAAAATGTTTTCCAGGGTTCCCCGCAGTCCAGGGCTAGTCAACGGTCCACGCCGTGACTTCCCAGTGCGGTCACCCATCGTTAGGTTTCCTGGCTCGTTTAACTTGATCACATTTCTTTGCAATCATTTTTCCTTTGTTTTTCTTGTACTTTCTTTTCTTTTATTTCATTATTTCATGTCTCCTCACTCTCATTGAAGTGTGGTTCTAGGCATCCTAGCTGTCCGGACAACACTGGTCACTGGAGCAGCAGAACGCACTACCGAACTTAGGGGTGTTACATAAGTGGAGAAATTAAAGCTTGAGTGCAAGCTTTAATGGAGAAATTCTCATGGAGGAACTATGGAGAAGGTGGGGCGGCACAAGGGAAGAAGAAGATGACTAAAATGAATTTTGGAAGAAGAAGATGACTAAAATGAATTTTTTTTTCTTTTATTTTGTTTTATCGCTTTCGGCTTATGGAAGACCATAAAAATGTAATTTAATAATTTTATTAATTATACCTTTTATGGCATCATGCATGATGTCATCACCTTTTTACTTTTTCATTTTCCTCTTTTTTTATATATATTTTTCTATTAGTTCTTTAATTTAATTCTCGATCCCAAAATTTTCTTTTCTCCGATTTTATTTTGCAGTTAGGTCAGGAGTCAGCTCTCGGGGTCAATTGACCAAATTGCCCCTCGCCGGTTCATCCCGGTTTGCAAATAATTCCATATTTCTTCTGGCTCCCCGACCTAATTATTTGACTGGCTTAACAGTTCTTTTTCGTAATTTTCTCTTTTCCACTGTGTTCATAAGGGTCCTAAGGACCGCGTCGTCACATTTTACTGTTCGAAATTTGAGTTTAAAACGACTTGTGATCTTTCAGAGAGGTCACCCATCATTTGTGACTCTCGGCTCGTTTAACTTCTTATGTTCTGTTTTTCTTATTTATACTTAACTAATTGGAAATTACTAATTATTTGTATTTATGGTTTCTCTAGTTGTCTTAAGTATGGTTCTAATTCCCTTAATTGTCCGAACCGACACCGGTCACCGGAATAGTAAAATATACCAGGCTATACAAATAGGGGTGTTACAATTCTTCGCCCCTTAAATAAATTTCGTATTGAAATTTTACCTAGTATCAATCTCTGAACAACTATGGGTGTTGTCTCCTCATGTCCTCCTCTCGTTCCCAAGTAGCTTCTTGGCCCGAATGATGGTTCCACAACACTTTTACCAATGGTATCTGTTTGTTCCGTAGCTGCTTCACTTCATAAGCCAGAATCTTTATGGGTTCTTCTTCATATGTGAGGTCTGGATTCACTTCAATTTCTTCAACTGGTAGTACATGAGATGGGTCTGATCGATACCTCCTCAACATCGACATATGGAAGACGTTATGTATCTTTTCTAACTCTGGAGGTAGTGCCAAACGATAAGCCAAAGGACCCACTCTTTCCAATACCTCTATGGCCCGATAAAACGAGGACTTAGTTTCCCCTTCCTGCCAAATCTCATAATCCTCTTCCAAGGAGAAACCTTGACGAAAACTTTCTCACCCACTGCATACTCAATATCCCTTCTTTTCAAATTAATATAGGACTTCTGATGGTCTGATGCAGTTTTAAGTCGATCTTTGATTACTCTAATTTTCTCCTCAGTCTGTTGAATAATTTCGGGTCCAATCATTTTACTCTCATCCACGTCATCCCAACACAACGGGGTCCTACATTTTCTACCATATAAAGCTTCATATGGCGGCATCCCAATGCCTGGTAGCTGTTGTTGTAAGCAAACTCAATCAAAGGCAAGTGTGTATCCCAACTACCCTCAAACTCAATCACACAAGCCCGTAGCATGTCCTCCAAGATCTGAATTACCCTCTCGGGTGGCCATGCATGCGTGGGTGGAATGCGATCTTGAAGTTCAATCTAGTTCCTAGGGCTCTCTGAAGACTACCCCAGAATCTAGAAGTGAACCTAGGATCTCTGTCTGATGCAATGGATACTGGCACTCCATGAAGTCTCACAATCTCATCAATGTACAACCTGGCCAATCTGTCTAAGCTATAGTCCATTCGGACTAGCAAAAAATGAGCAGACTTAGTTAGTCTGTCAACAATGACCCATACTGCATCATGACTCTTCTGTGTCCTCGGAAGTCCCATCACAAAGTCCATAGTTATTCTTTCCCATTTCCATTCTGGCACTGGTAGTGGATGTAACAACCCAGTGGGTACTTGATGCTCTGCCTTTACTTGCTGACAAGTTAGGCATTTGGATACAAATTCTGCCACATCTCTCTTCATACCCATCCACCAGTAATGCTCCTTTAGCCCTCTATACATTTTTGTACCACCAGGGTGCATAGCAAAAGGAGACTCATGTGCTTCCTTCAAAATAATCTGCCTCAAATCAACATCATTAGGAACACACATTCTGCCCTGGTGTAGCAGTAAACCATCATCTCTGATTGAGAACTCTGGTTTCTTGCCCTGCCGGACTTCTTCCAACAGCTTATGATACCTTTCATCATTCTGAGCAGCCATTTTGATCTGATCAATTAACACTGGCTGTACATGCCATGCAAACTGTTGTCTGCCCCTCATCATTAATCTCTAAACTGGCATGTAATGATCTCAACTCATGTACCAAAGACAAAGGAGTAACCTGTAGACTTGCCATAGTCTTGCGACTTAGGGCGTCAGCCACAACATTAGCTTTCCCTGGCTGATAGTCTATTAGAAAATCATAGTCTTTTATCAACTCTAACCATCTCCTCTATCTCAAATTCAACTCTTTCTGGGTGCCCAAATACTTCAAACTCTTATGATCTGTGTAGATGTAACACTTCTCCCCATACAAATAATGTCTCCAGATCTTAAGAGTAAACACAATGGCTGTAAGCTCCAAGTCATATGTTGGATAATTTCTCTCATGCGGTTTAAGCTGGCGTGATGCGTAGGCAATGAAATTTCGATCTTGCATCAACACACAACCTAACCCATTGTGAGAAGCATCGCTGTAAACTATATATTCTTTACCCGGTATAGGTAAAGTCAGGACTGGAGCCTCTGTCAAACATCTTTTCAATTCATCAAAACTTTGCTGGCATTTGTCCGTCCACTGAAATTTCACATCCTTTCTAAGCAGCTTAGTCAATGGAGATGCCAACATGGAGAATCCCTTCACAAATCGATGGTAGTATCCATTAACTTGAAACTGTGAATCTCTGTGACATTTCTGGGTGGCTTCCAATTAAGGATAGCTTCAATCTTGCTAGGATCTACCTTAATACCCTCTGTTGATACTATGTGCCCCAAAAAGGATATCTCCTTCAGCCAAAATTCACATTTCGACAATTTGGCGTATAGCTGTTTCTCCCTCAAAGTCTGCAGTACAATCCGCAGATGTCTATCATGCTCTTCTACATGCCTCGAATAGACCAATATATCATCAATAAATACCACAACAAACTAGTTGAGGTATGGTCTGAAGATAGTGTTCATCAGATCCATAAAAGCAGCCGGAGCATTAGTTAACCCGAATGGCATGACCAAGAACTCATAATGGCCATAGTGGGTTCTGAAGGCAGTTTTAGGTATACTCTGCTCTTATACTTTCAGCTGATAATAACCTGATCTCAGGTCAATTTTGGAGAATACAGCTGCACCCCTCAACTGATCAAACAAGTCATCAATACGGTGTAATGGATATCTGTTCTTAATCGTCACCTTATTCAACTGCCGATAGTCAATGCATAACCGGAGAGTGCCATCCTTCTTCTTTACAAATAACACCGGCGCTCCCCAAGGTGACACACTAGGGCGAATGAAGCCCTTATCAAGCAGTTCTTGCAACTGCACTTTCAATTCTTTTAGTTCTGCTGGTGCCATTCTATATGATGTTATGGAGATTGGGTCCACACCAAGCATAACATTAATTTCAAACTGCACTTCTCTTTCTGGAGGTAATCCTGACAATTCATCAGGAAATACATCCGAAAAATCACATACAGTAGGAATGTCCTCCAATGCTAGACTCCCCACTTGGGTGTCTATCACATGTGCCAAGTACGCCTCACACCCTTTCCTAATCATTTTCCTGGCCAGTGCAACTGAAATGATGTTTGAAGGCAATAATTGCCTCTCCCCGTGTATTACTACATCACCATACTGAGGAAGACCAAAAGTGATGTCTTGATCTCTGATCCAATCATCGCATGATGCCTGGCTAACCAATCTATGCCCAAGATAATGTCATAATCTCTGAAGGGCATTTCAATTAAGTCTGACAGGAAAATATGTCCTTGGATTACCAAAGGACAATATCTATATAGCCTATTTACTCTGACCTCCTGGCTTAATAGACTAGTTACTAGCACATCATAGTCCATTGGTACACACGGAATAGCAGTAGAACACATCACACTAGCACTAACATATGAATGTGTGGAGCCAGGATCAAATAACACATGCACATCTTGGTCAAGGATGGAGAAATTACCAGCTACAACGTCTGATGTTTCAGCTTCTTCCCTTTGACGCATGGTATACACTCTGACTGGTGCACCACTGGGTGTTGGCTAGTTAATAGTGCTTTGACTTCAAGGAGTGTTACCAGGACCCCTACCTCTGCCTCTACCTCTAGCAGTTGACTGTGACCCTCTAGGTGTAGAGACTTGGGCTGATCCCTCAGATGTAGTAGAAGGTCCAGACCGGCGTGGACTAGTGCAATCTTTAGCAAAATGTCCGCTCCCTCCACAGTTAAAATATGCATCGGTGGCCTTGAAACAAACCCCACCATGAGTTTTACCACAAGTTTCGCACTGCCGTACTGATAGAGCTCCTCGAGGTGTCTGCTGTGTCTGCTGACCAGACCGGGGTGGTCGTTGGCCAGAAAATCTGCCTCTGCCAGATCTACGGGAGCTGGATCCCCCAAACTGTTTCCTCTTTCCAGAACCACTCTCAGATGCTTGCCCAGTAGTCTTTTTAGCCTTCTCTTTTTCTTGTGTACCCTTCTTCACTGCCCCTTCTGATTCTATCCTTTCCAGTTCCAAGGCTTGTGAGATCAATTCAGCAAAATTCTGATGTCGAAAACCCACGACTTGCATTCTCAAATTCGGCCTTAATCCGGACTCAAACCTCTTACATCTGTCTCTAGGGGTGGAGACTAAGCTTCCAGCATAGTGGCTTAGCCTTGAGAAGTCTCTCTCATATTCTGCTATGGTTCGGTCCCCTTGTTTCAAACTCAGGAATTCTTGCAACTTCATATCCACATATGCATCGGGAACCCATTTCTGTCGAAACTCCCTCAAAAAGTCTAACCAAGTAAGGACTGGAGGTTCTACTAGGCTGTGGGGGATGGTCTTCCACCATTAATACGCATCCCCTTGCAACAAGGAAACAGAATACTCAAACTTCATCTCTTCCGTACACTGCAGTTTTCTGAAAACTCGTTCCATTCTTTCCAACCACTGTTCTGCCTCCAGTGGATCCACAGTGCCTTTAAACTCAGTGGCCCCAAATTTCATCAACTTTTCATATTGCCGAGCTGAGGGCTGTGGTTGTGCTACAGGTACTGGCATTTGAGCTTGGGGTGGCACATTACCCGCCATTTGCTGGAAAAACACAGCCATCTGCTGTACAAATTGAGCAGGGAACTGCGGTGCTGGAGCAGGAGCTGGAGTGGCTGACCCACTCACGTTTTGGAGTGCTGGGGCTTCCCCTTGAACCTCAGCCTCAACAGATTGTTCTTCGGAATGATCTCCTCCTTCCATTCTGTTTTCCCAATTTTTCTACTTCCTGAGATCAAACATAAGGAGGTTGACCTCCGTTAGTGCATATTCATGATGTAAATACGTCATATGTATCAATTAAAGACACTTGAGCAGTTGTACTTATCAATAAAATGTTCATACACATAGTCAAAATTTATTGCAAAACCATGCTCTGATACCACTAAAACATGTCACACCTTACCCTTCCATAAGGCATAACATGATCCCGTAGAATACTTAATGAACTACCGAACTTCACCTACCGATAACTCATTAAGTACCCTACAAGGGATTTTAAAACAATTTTCTTACATGTTGGAAGTGGTGAGCATTTTGGTAGGAATTAAAAACCATTTATTCAAAGTTTAAATACTAGTAAAAATTTTTGTCCATTTTAATTTTGCCACAAATTTTATAAAAATTTTGACAGAGTTCCGTTTGTAATTGGAGAAAATAGTTCTTCAAATACCAGAGAAAAACACTTCCAAAAATTTTTCACAACTCCCAACCTCCAATAATTCTCAATCAACTCAATTCAAATCACTTCAAAATAATTCCACAATCCAAATCAAAATTCATCATCTCAAAATATTTAATACTTCATTCACAAGGCATTAAACATGAAATTCACATGTACAAATATTAAATTTACAGAAGGAAATCCAAAATAATATTATTACAATTTATTTACAACTGCTCAACTTATATTGATACATACAACATTTCTATATTTACATCAAAATTATCTACAAGGGTATAAAATAATACCCGTACAAAATGATCGATGTGGTCCACAATTCGATAGCAGCTCACTCTGCTGCTTTCTCCTTGCTCTTATCTGCGACAGCAAAATAAGCTATCGCTGAGTATAAAAATACTCAGTGGTGCACAATAAAAATTTGAAATGCAATACTTAAATCATTCATTATCAAAACACAGTTTAAATATTTCTCAATCACATTTCGTAAACTATCAGAGCTCATAATAACACAATTTAGTCAAATAATTTCATAAACACAGTGTTGCCAAAATCATACACAACTTAAGCTATGACACAAAATTTCCGATCAATGCCGTGTTGTACACCATGACAAAGCAATCTACAACCCCATTAATCGAAATCAATGAGGGAGGTGGCTAGCTAGCTAATGAGTACTCATCCGATCTCAACCTCAACTGGCAAGCCAGAGAGGGAGGAAAATAAATGATCTCAACCCCATAAATGGAGGAGGAATAATGTGATACTGTCATACTAAGTGTGAACACAAAATCAATTCAAAACAATTTATTCAAATAATTTATAAAAAATCTAATCAATTTCCAAAGTAATATTTGCGATTATAAAATGGCAACACAGTACATAATTAATCGCAGAAGTCAAATTTTTGAGAATAAAATATTTAAACAAGAATTATTGTGCACAGACCTGACGTGAGTCGCCTCTAGGCCTTGACTCAGTCTCTCCGAGTTTCCAAGTCTTTTTTAGCTAAAACACACAATTTCACAGTGTTTCAGTACCATAACTTAGCAGAAATCCAAAAATAAATTTCACTCAATTTTTTACCTAGCTTTAATGAGCTAATTTCGACGTTATCGAAGTTTTTGTGTTTCGGGTTACTATTCACTATACTATTCAAGTCAAATTGTTGACTTTTTAAGGCTTAATAGGTATGGGAACTTCAACTTCACCCACATACCACATTTTGGTCATTAAATTTGTTGGTTTTGGTCATTTTCTCAAAGCTTAAGTCCTTTTGGCAAAATTGTCAAATTTTTAGTTTTGGTGCTCCTAGTTGCACTGTTCCATTGGTCAATCTACTGTTAGAATTTGGCAAACCTTCCTTCATAGAAAATGTTCCTTATTGTCTTAAGTTTATTCTCATTTTTGGATCACCCTAATTGGAGTTTTGTAGCTCAAGTTATGGCCATTGGAACTAGGGCTGCCGGATTAGAAATAACCCAGATTTTCTGGGCAAATTTTGGTGCTGGCAGATTTGAGTCACCAACTTGGGGTGGCCAAATGGCTTGGTTGCTGGTAGAATTTGGACTTGTGTTCTTCATGAAAGTTTTAGGTATATATCCCATCTAACCACTGGTAAACTTTCAGGTTAATTTGACCTGCCTAGCTCGAGTTATGACCAAATGAACAAATACTGTTCATTTGGTCAGTTTGTACAGTGGTAGACTGCTCTTATTCAACTTTGGTCAATTTGTTCACTAGGTTTTGGTCACTTTTTGGGCATGGTTCCTAAATGAAAATTGTGTCATTTTATGTCTATTTTCATCCCCAATTGGTACCATATCAATTGGACTTGTAAAATTTCAGTTTTGGTCCTTCAAAATTGACTTGGTCATGCTGCCAGCAGCATGACCATATACCCTCCGAATTTGGCTTGAATTCCAACAATTCAAACACAACTCATTTGGTCACAATTGACCATTTTTCACTTCACAATTGGTCAAACATGCCATTTACTCATTTCTTATATTTTTGGTTCACAAACCCTAACTCCCAAAATGCTAACTCACTTAATTGTTGCAATTAACTAAATTCAAAGCTCTCAACCATAATCAATCAACTAATGGAGGTCCATAAACTCATTTAAATCCATCAAACCATACAAAATCATACTCCCCTTCAATAGGCTGAAATTTCAGTTTGGTTTTCCCCCCCATATTTTTATTTCATTTTATTAGTTTTTAAGCTCATTTCAACAACTAATCATGCATTTAATTAACTAATTAATAGTTAAGAGACTAACCTTTGCTTAGATCCTCAAATCTCAATCTTTTGTTCTCCTTTCTTCTTTCAATCCTCTTCTTAAGTTGAGATTACAAGCTCTAGTAAGGTTTTTAGGGGAGTTATTAAGATTAAGTGGAGAAAATAAAGCTTGAATGCAAGCTTTAATGGAGAAATTCTCATGGAGGAACTATGGAGAAGGTGGGGCGGCACAAGGGAAGAAGAAGATGACTAAAATGAATTTTTTTTTTCTTTTATTTTCTTTTATCTCTTTTGGCTTATGGAAGATCATAAAAATCTAATTTATTAATTTTATTAATTATACCTTTTATGGCATCATGCATGATGTCATGCATGATGTCATCACCTTTTTACTTTTTCATTTTCCTCTTTTTTTTTATATATTTTTCTATTAGTTCTTTAATTTAATTCTCAATCCCGAAATTTTCTTTTCTCCAATTTTATTTGACAGTTAGGTCAGGAGTCAGCTCTCGGGGTCAATTGACCAAATTGCCCCTCGCCGGTTCATCCCAGTTTGCATATAATTCCATATTTCTTCTGGCTCCCTGACCTAATTATTTGACTGGCTTACCAGTTCTTTTTCGTGATTTTCTCTTTTCCACTGTGTTCATAAGGGTCCTAAGGACAGCGGCGTCACATTTTACGGTTCGAAATTTGAGTTTAAAACGACTTCACAGTCGTTCCCGAGGATGTCACCCATCGTTGTGACTCTCGGCTCGTTTAACTTCTTATGTTCTGTTTTTCTTATTTATACTTAACTAATTGGCAATTACTAATTATTTGTATTTATGGTTTCTCTAGTTGTCTTAAGTATGGTTCTAATCCCCTTAATTGTCCGGACCGACACCGGTCACCGAAATAGTAAAATATACCAGGCTATACAAATAGGGGTGTTACAGTGACAATATAAAACAAAACAAAATAAAATAAAAATAAATTAAATATGCAGAATGTGTGTTTACATTTTTGGTAGACTTAACTTCTGATATTATTTGCATTATTATTCGATTAAAATTTTGTAAGGTTTATTATCATTGCCCGAGTAACCCATACTAATTGGTGGATCGGATAAACGGGTAACCGCAGCCTTTGGGTACTAAGTACCTCAGACCATCACACCATCGGTCACATTGTGTCTCCCGGTGTGCAACAGAACAACTAATATGCTGTAATAATCATCAAGGTTAAAACCTGAGTGTAACAACTCAAATAACATAGCCAAAGGCTATTATGTCACAGAATGGCATGGGAAGCCATGAAACATAGAATGGCATGAAGCCATATGCAGTACTGCTAACAGAATCCTATTGGCATGCCAAGCTATCTAAACTAATCTTGTTAGGTATACTAGGGCATTTTACACTTTTGAGTTTTACAATTTTTGAATTTCAAGTTTTGGTGTTACTATTCACTTCATTAGTCAATCAAAATGTTGACTTTTGCATAGACAATAGGTACATTGGTTTAAATACTCCCAACATACCACATTTTGCATTCAAAATTTGTTGGTATTGGTTGCCAATACCATTTCTAAGCTTAATGTCAATTAAGCAAAATTTTCAGTTTTCATGCTTCCTCTTTACTATTTCATTAGTCATTTTTGCAGTGGGAATTTGGCAAAGTGATCAACATGAAAGTTGTTCCTTATTTTGTCTAGTTGAATTTCATTTTTGAATCACTCCATTTGGAGTTTTGTAGCTCAAGTTATGGTGCAAAAACCATAACTGGCCAGATTGAAATTTTTCTGGACTGACCATATCTATAGTGCAGTGAATAGTGACTGCAACTCACTTGTTGGATAGGTTCTGGTCATAATTTGGGTTAGGTTCCTTCATGAAAGTTGTTGTTCTATATCTCATCTTATTGCTGGTAAAATTTCAGGTCAATTGGACCTTTCTACATTGAGTTATGGCCAAATGAACAATCACTGTTTATTTGGTCATTCTGCATAAACAGACTGCAGGTCACTCGGATTAGGGTAAGCTTTTGGTCTATTTGGTTTGGTTTTATGGGAATGGTTTATTCACCAACGTTGTGCCATTATGTGTCTAGTTTCATGTCCAATTGGCCTTGCACCAATTGAACCTCTAAAATTCAAGTTATGGCTGCCCAAACCTGCTTGACTCAAGTCCAATTCTGCAAGTCACTCCATTCTGCAGGTCACTTTCATGGCAGCCACACCAAACCCAATCCCATCACTCAACACACTTCATTTTTAATTTAAACAGAATAAAATGGTTACTAATTGACCATTAAAACCTATTTTTATCATTACATGGTCAAAATCCCATTTTTCCACCCCAAACCCTAACTCACACATTACCCTTCATGCATTTTCATTGCATTTCTTCAATCCACTTAGTAAATACATATTATGGGCAGCCATGATAGTCTTTTAATTTCATTAAACTCAACACAATCAAACCCTAACCATGGCTATCAAAAATCTAGGGTTTACATACAAATGGTATTCAACAATTTTTTTTCTTTGTAATTTACACTCATTCAAAGTTCTTATCATGAATTTAAAGTAAAATTCATGGTTAGGTCACTAACCTCAAAGGAGTGAGATTTTTCCATTTGCTAAAACTCTTGTTTTCCTCTTCTTTTTGCTCCCAAAAGGATCACCAAGGTGTAGGAGCAAGTTTTTGTGTTGAGAAATTTAAGTTTTAATGGATGAAAACCCAAGAGATCAAGCTTGGGTAAAGCTTGGCTATGGAGGGTTATGGTGGGAGAGGTGACACCAAGAAGAAAAAGTAGAGGGTTCTGATTTTTCTTCTTCACTTTTTGCCCATTTAGTTTCTTTTATATACCTTGGTGACATGTGTCAACACTTGATTGGGTTGGAGACTTTTAATGACATCCTTATGATGTCATAATTTCAATTTCTTTCATTTTTCCATCCTTTTCTTGTCCAATTAATTTCAATTAAATTTTTAACAACATTTAATCATATTTTATGTTATATAAATTATTTATTTAATTGGACAAGTTGGCCCAAAAATCATCTCTGAAGACGAAATGACCAAAATGCCCTCCGTTTGGCTTAATGGGCTAAAATTGTCTTTACCGATTGAAAAATTTTTCTAAGTATTTTCTTGGCATTCTAATGCCATAAGAACCTCAATGACCCTTCTCTAGAGTCTCAAGAATTATTTTATAATTTTTCCTAATTTTTTTTCTTATTAATTATTTGAGTTAATTTTTGGTTCCTCACTTTAGTTTAAATATTTTTCCGAACGTTCTAGCTATCTGGACCGACACTGGTCACCAGAACAGTAGACTGTATGGACTAGCTAAAATGAGGATGTTACAGTTTTGCTCATATAATGATGGATGAACACTTTAATGGTCAATTAGTGACCATTTGGTGAGGTTTGAACACAAAATGAAGTGAACAATGGCATTAGATTAGGGAATTAGTATGCTGCCTTCTGGTTGATATTCTAGACCCTGGGAGTCTAGTGTGTTTGGACAGCTCTAATTGGATTTATGTAGCTCCAATTGGTGCAAGGCCAATTGGAGGTGAAGTTAGACACATAATGCAACACTTTTGATGGATGAATCTTGCCTAGAAAACCAACTTAAGTTGACCTAAAAATTGTCTCAATCCGGGTAACACACAAGCAGTCCCTGGAAAATGACCAAATAATCAATGTTTGTTCAAATGGTCATAACTCAGCATAGAAATGTCCAATTAACCTGATTTTTACATCAATGGAAAGCTTAGACAATTTAGAACAACTTTCATGAAGAACACAAACTCAAATTTTGACCATAACCCATCCGAAATGTTAGCCAAAGTCAGGTTACCAAAACTGTCATAACCATTTTTGCCCTTAGAAATTCTGGCTAAAAAGCAATCCGGCCAGCCTTAATGAAATTAGCATAACTTGAGCTGCAAAACTCCAAATGGAGTAATTTAAAAAGAGAATTAAAGAAGACACAATAAGGAACAACTTTGATAAAGAGAGTCTAGACAAAGTTTTACTGTAGCAATGTCCAATGGAATAGTAAACAAAAGCCATAAAATCTGAAAATTTGAAATAACATTTAATGAACTTTGAAATGGAATTTGCAATAAATCCCAACAATTGTAGAATTTAAAATGTGGTATGTTGGTGTTATTAGAACTAACATACCTATTGTTTATGAAAAAGTCAACATTTTGATTGACTAGTAAGGTGAATAGTAATCATAATGATATGGCAAATTGAGATAAGGACCTAGAATCAATTCTAAGCCTAAATGCTTGGAATTGTATGACAAATGTGGACTATGCATCTTAGTCAAAATTGTTAGAGGGAAATTAAGGCCATAAATTTGAAATTTATGAAATGTTCATGGATTGCTTGAAACATGAAAAGTAAGTCACCTTATTCATGTAAATAGGTAGTTAGGGCTTATATGCCCATCACAAATAGAATTCATAAAATATTAGTAATTCAACTTGAAATATAAAATTTGTAACTACATAAGTAGATTTTTAAATGTATAAATAAGAAAAGAAAAATATTTTGAGTACAATGGTACATGAGAACCATTGTTTTGCATTGTGATCAATATGGATGACATAATGAATGTATAAATTATGATGAACTCATAAATTATGTAAAAAAAAAAAATTAGATTTGGAGATTTATGTTCTACTATAAATAAAATTAAAACGTTATAAATTATAATTGGAACATATAATGAAATAATGATACTTATGAGCCCTTAATGGTACTATATGCCCATGTATTATCTAGACACGTGTGTCAGATTGGATAGATTTGCATACCAATAGGGTATTGTTTGACTAGTATTGCGTAAGACTTTATGCTTGTATTTCTGGCTTTATGCCCGCATTCATGGCTTATATGATCTGATTATCTGTTATCATGACTTTTTGCCATACTGACTGTATACGTGGTTGACATTCTGTATTTCACGTCCAATGGTATGACGGCCCGAGACACCACGGTGTCCAGTGCCCAATGACCCGCATATTCAGTTTAGTCAGCCTATCATAGGTTACTTGGGCAGTGAAATTTATTGAAATAAATTAAGAATATTAGCAATTAAAAATATTAGAAATTAAATAAATGAGTAAGAAGACCTGAAATAAATTAGATTAGCTCTAAGAATTTATTTAATTGAAAGACCTGAAAGGAATTACATTAATATTAAAATTTATCTATTATGAGATAACTCTAAGAATTTTAATTGTTATGAAATGATCTAAGATAACCTAGAAAGTGTTGAGGAGAGATAAAAGATTAGCAAAGGAATTATGACATAAATAAACATTGCAAATGTGACTTATATAATAATATAAGCATAATTTATTATTTTTAAATTTTTTTTGTCTATTGTACATTTGTGAACTAAGCACTTCTAAAGAGGACTAAATTAAGATAAAACATATTTAATTTTAGAAACCTCATATGAAGTATAAATAAATCTTAATTATCTAAATTATGTTTTATTTCTATCTTTATTTGTATATTATTCTCTTGTTATATTATTGCATCACTAAGCAGCAATGCTTAGCGCGATGGATTTGTTTCCTCGCGTGAGTACTGAAGCTAAAACTCAATGGACATTAGACTGGGACTTTTGGAGCTCAGATCTGCAGAAGTGTAAGAAGTATTCGAGGTTGTCACCTCCTCAGCAATGCATGTAGATAGGGCTCACATTAGTCATATTATGTATTTTGTTCATTATAATTATTTCTTATATTGTAATGTAAATTAGAAAATTGTATTTAATATGCACCTGATGTAAATTGTGAATTTATGTAATTAGTTTACAAATTATGTAAATTAATGAAATTGAGAATTTTGATATATGTAATAAGCATGAATGGATTTGTACGAATAAATATGGAATTGAATTATATAATGATTTTTTTTTTGAAATGATGATATGAATATGGATGAAATTATTGTATGGAAAATATTGCTGAGATTATTTTTACCAGGTAAAAATGAAGACATGGTAAATAGAAATAGAACAAGGGAAACTTCGTCAGTTTCTCCTTATTAAAAATTATTGATTTTTAAAATATAATAAAAATAAAGCAATATTAGAATAAAGTAAGATAACACAGGGTGCTCCGGCACCGAATGTGACTTTAGATAGTCCATACATTCTACTGTTCCGGTAACTAAAGTTAGTCCGGATAGTCAGAATGTTTAGAATCATATTAAAACTAGAGTGAGGAGTCATAAATAACACAAATAATGGTAAGAAAAATCTAGGAAAAATTTTAGAAATAAAATTCAATAAGGTTAAATGAGCCGGAGCTCCAGCGATGGGTGACCTAACGGGAAGCAGTTGTGAAGACAGTTGTTAACCCTATACCTTTGGAGAAACCCTGTGACATAATTTTTGAGACTCAAGAGAAGGGTTATTGAGGTTTCGATGACAATAAATTGCTAAGAAAACACAAGAAAAATTAAATCAATCGGTACAGACAATTTTAGCTCATTAAGCTAAACGGAGGGCATTTTGGTCATTTTGCCTTTAGAGACGATTTTTGACTAACTTGTCCATTTAAGTAAGCGAATTATATGACATAAAATATGAATAAATATTGATGAAAATTAATTAAAAATGAATAAAAAAAGAAAGAAAACAAAATGAAATTAAATTAGCTTTATTACATAGGCATGATGTAGTGATGATGTCATTAAAAATTTTTTAACCAATCATGACTCAACAAGTCCACTTAAATTCACTAAAACGAGAGAAATAAGTCAAAAAAAGAAAAAAAACACTATCTTCTTCCTTGCTCCAACCATGGCCGAACCATTAGAGAGACCATTCTCTCCCTTTTCAAGCTAGAAAGCTTGAAATCCCACCAAGTCTCACCCCAAAACTCACATCCCTCTTCACTAAAAATTCACCCCACACCTTGAGGAAGCTTTGAGCAGCAAAAGTTTGAAGAAGAATTGAAGTTTTATAAGACCCAAACTTGGTTCCAAAGAGGTTAGTGCTACTTTCTTCCATACTCTTTTAGTAAACTTGAATTTGAGCATGAATATGGAAAGAACTACAAGAAAAAAAATTGAGGAATTATTCATGTTCGATGAAAGAAGAATTTCAGCCAGCATGTATACCTATGGGAATGTTATTAATATGCCTTAGAGCATATCATTTAGTATGTATCTTGTACATATTTTATTAATAAAATCAATTTCTCTTTTCCATTCACATAATATATTTATGTGTAATAGAAAAGGTCCATTGATATTTTGTTAGAAATTCTATTCTTAAGTTTTTAAGAATATAAGTGATAGTATTTCTAGCACAAAGTATCATAAATTGGTTCACAATCGAGGATATTTCACAATAAGGACATGACTTATCCAGAAAGATTGTAATCATGTTTGTTCCCATGGTATTTATATGAGATATAAATAAGATGAAATGGTGAGTCTCATGCTATGTGACAAACATGATAGGCACTTATACATGATAAGTAGGCCAAACTAGTGGCGCATATGACAAGCACATGGAGTTTACTCTTGTTAATGCAATGTCATATATCATATCAGTGCATATAATCTTTAGACCTGAGATAACACAATTATCTTGTATATAGGTGGTTTGAGTTTGATATTGCTTTCATACTTGTACTGTATGGGTATATGGGCATGTGTTGGCTCTTACTAGTTGTATATGAAAGTAGGTGTTGATCAAGATAGAATCTGTTACCAAAAGTAAATAGGGTTAAAATCCTATGTTCATTTTAAAGGAGTGGAAGCATGAAAAATATTAGTTTAGAACATTGAATTCAAAAATTTTCTTCTAGGGTCCCATGCATCATGCAAGATTCATTATTTACCTCATTGATTTCAATGTTAAACAGCATATTAAAACACTTTTAATATGTTTTTGGATCTACATTTTCTATTTAAGATTTTAAAATTAATAGATTAATTCATTAAAACTCTAGATTAAATCAAGAACAAGTGCACTAACCTTTTGATGCACTGTAGTCGTGTTTGGTACCTTTGGGATGTACTTAGGACACCAGATGTTGTCTCTCTAGCTTGTCCACACCAAGATCACCAATGGCAGCCCCTTGAACAGCTTCTCAAGCCTTTCCAATCAATTAGAAATTAAGGTTTTGCCTTTAGAGATGTTATAGATGTATACAGGACACTAGAAACGATTTCTAGCAATTTTAATTCAAGAAAATGTTGACAATTCTCTTTCAATTGATGAGAGATGAAGAAGAAGAGAGGGGAGATCTTCTTTGGATTGTGGCACACATGAAAGAATAGCAGATTGTTCTATTTGTTCTTTCATCCTTTCCATTATATAGCTAGGTCATCACTTAAAACCCTTGCCACATGTCATCTTCTGATTGGCTCTTAGTTTAATTAACCCAATCACATTGTGCCAAGTGTCAAACCTAGATTTAATCTTGACTTTGATCATCTTACATGATTAAAAGACAAATGGCAAGCTTATGTATAGTGCCATGTGTCACCATCTCATGGTGCCACATGTCACCCTGTGAAATGACCAAATTACCCCTGTGTCTAAATTTTGAGTTTTTAACCCAAAATAATTATTTCCCTTCTTCTAATCAATTTATATCAAATATTAATTAATTAATTAATATCTATTAATTAATTTCTCATAATTAAATTCACATTTAAACACTTTAAATGTAAATTTAACTTATACTATACATCCAATAACCTAGATTTGGTTTCAAGCCATGCTAGGGACTTTGTAATCTAATTGCAAACCAAACCTATTTAATTAATCAATTAACTCTTTAACTAATTAATTAAATCATATTTAACTTGGTGATTACTTGTATATGTGTGTGACTCATTAGGCTCATCACTAATTGGCAATGAGATATGATATTAATTCTTAATATCATCAGAACTCTTTCTTACCATAAAATGATTTCTCTAAATCATCTTAGGCCCCTCATAGACTATGGTTAACACCTAGCATAGCATGCCATAGCCACCCAATTAGTAATAAGGTTTACCTTAAATGAACCTATAATCATATTTTACCATGTACTAGAATCTTTCTGTTATAAAATCCCAATTCGAGCTGGAGTCATGGTTTATGTCAAACCCCATTTGCTATGAATATTATATTCTCTTTTAATTCCAGTTCTTGATTAAAAACATTTTCTCATCAGAAACACTTTTCTGATTAAATCTATCTGTCTTGGCGAGGAACTTGGAATATCAAGAACAATTAAATGAACATAGGATTTTATCCCTATTTACTTAGGGTAACAGATTCCATCATGATCAACACCTACCTCCATATATAACTAGTAGGAGCCAACACATGCCCACATACCCATACACAGTACAAGTATGAAAGTAGTATCAAACTCAAACCACCTATATACAAGATAACCGTGCTTTCTCAGGTCTAAATGTCACACCTTACCCCTCTGTAAGGCATAACATGATCCCGTAGAATACTTAATAAACTACCAAACTTCACCTACTGATAACTCATTAAGTAACCTACAAGGGATTTTAAAACAATTTTCTTATATTTTGGAAGTGGTGAGCATTTTGGTAGGAATTAAAAACCATTTATTCAAAGTTTAAATACTAGTAAAAATTTTTGTCCATTTTAATTTTGTTGCAAATTTTATAAAAATTTTGTGAGTTAGTTTGTAATTGGAGAAAACAGTTCTTCAAATACCTGAGAAAAACACTTCCAAAAATTTTTCACAACTCCCAACCTCCAATAAACCTCAAATCAACTCAATTCAATTCACTTCAAAATAATTCCACAATTCAATCAAAATTGATCATCACAAAATATTTAATAATTTCATTCACATGGCATAACGTATGAAATTTCCAAGTACAAACATTAATTTACAAAAGGAAATCTAAAAATAATATTATTACAATTTATTTTATAACTGCTCAACTATACATTGATACATACAACATTCCTGTATTTACATCAAAATTAACTATAAGGGTATAAAATAATACCCGTACAAACAGACCGATGTAGTTCTCAAGTCAATAGCAGCTCACTCTGCTGCTTTCTCCTTGCTCTTATCTGCGACAGCAAAATAAGCTATCACTGAGTATAAAAATACTCAGTGGTGCATAATAAAAATTTGAAATACAATACATAAATTATTCATTGATGAAACACAATTTAAATATTTCTCAATCACAGTTCACAAATTATTAAAGCTCATAATAACATAATTTAGTCAAATAATTTAATAAACACAGTGCTGCCAAAATCATACACAACTTAAGCCATGAAACAAAATTTCCGATCAATGCCGTGTTGTTCACCACGACAAAGCAATCTATAACCCCATTAATCGAAATCAATGAGGGAGGTGGCTAGCTAGCTAATGAGTGCTCATCCGATCTCAACCTCAACTGGCAAGCCAGAGAGGGAGGAAAATAAACGATCTCAACCCCATAAATGGAGGAGGAATAATGTGATACTGTCATGCTAAGTGTGAATACAAAATCAATTCAAAACAATTTATTCAAATAATTTATGAAAAATCTGGTCAATTTTCAAAGTCATATTCACAGTCATAAATGGCAGCACAATTCATAATTAACTAAAAAAAAATCAAATTTCAAGAATCATATATTTAAAAAAAAATTACTGTGCACGGACCTGACGTGAGTCGCTTTTAGGCCTTGACTCAGTCTCTTCGAGTTTCCAAGTCTTTTTCAGCTGAAACACACAGTTTCACAGTGTTTCAGTGCCATAACTTAGCATAAATTCCAAAAATAAATTTAACTTCACTTTTACCTAGCTCTAACGTACTAAATTTGACGTTCTCAAAGTTTTTGTGTTTCGAGTTACTATTCACTATACTATTCAAGTCAAATTGTTGACTTTCTAAGGCTCAATAGGTATGGGAACTCCAACTTCACCCACATACCACATTTTGGTCAATAAATTTGTTAGTTTTGGTCATTTTCTCAAAGCTTAAATCCTTTTGGCAAAATTGTCAAATTTTCAGTTTTGGTGCTCCTAGTTGCACTGTTCCATTGGTAATTTTACTGTTGGAATTTGGTAAAACTTCCTCCATAGAAAATGTTCCTTATTGTCTTAAGTTTATTCTCATTTTTGGATCACCTCAATTGGAGTTTTTTTTAACTCAAGTTATGGCTATTTGAACCATGGCTGCCGGATTGGAAACAACCCAGATTTTCTGGGCAAATTTGGTGCTGGCAGTTTTGGGTCACCAACTTGGGGTGGCCAAATGACTTGGTTGCTGGCAGAATTTTGGTTTGTGTTCTTCATGAAAGTTTTAGGTCTATATCTCATCTAGCCACTGGTAAAATTTCAGGTCATTTGGATCTGCCTAGCTCGAGTTATGACCAAATGAACAAACACTGTTCATTTGGTCAGTTTGTACAGGACAGCCTGCACTTATCCAACTTTGGTCAATTTGTTCACTAGGTTTTGGTCACTTTTTGAGCATAGTTCCTAAATGAAAATTGTGTAATTTTATGTCTATTTTCATCCCCAATTGGTCCCATATCAATTGGACTTGTAAAATTTCATTTTTGGTCCTTCAAAGCTGACTTGGTCATGCTACCAGCAGCATGACCACACTCCCTCCGGATTTAGCTTTCACTCCAACCATTCCAACATAACTCATTTGGTCACAAATGACCATTTTTCACTTCACAATAGGTCCAAGACACCATTTACTCATTTCTTACATTTTTGGTTCATAAACCCTAAGTCCCAAAACCCTAACCTACTAATTTGTTGTATTTAACCACATTTAATGCTTTTAATCCTAACCATTCAACTAAATAAAGTTTCTAAACTCATTTAAATCTATCAAACCATGCAAATCATACTCCCATCACCTGCTGGCCGAAATTTCAGTAAGGGTCCCTCACTATTTTTTTTTAAGCATATTTCAAGCTAATTCAAACTAAAAACACAACAAATAATCACAAACTTTCAAATTGATGTGCTTACCTCAACTTTAATATCCAATCTTCAATTTTTCTCTTCTTTTCTTCTTTCTTTCTTGGTCTTAAGTTGAGATAACAAGCTCTTGCAAGGTTTTTATGGGAAGTGAAGAAATTAAAGCTTGAGTGCAAGCTTTAATGGAGAAATTTTCATGGAGGAATAAGGGAGAGAGTGAGGCGGCAAGAATGGGAAGAAAGAGGACAACTTTTTTTTTTTCTTTTCTTTTCTTTTATCTATTTAGCTTATGGAAGACCCCAAAAAATCAATTTAATTAATTTATTAATTATAACTTTTATGACATCATGCATGATCATGCATGGTGTCATCTCCTTACACTTTTTCTTTTTCTCTTTTATTTATTTATTTTTCTATTAGTTCTTTAATTTAATTCCCGACTCCGAAATTTTCTTTTCTCCGATTTTATTTGACAGTTAGGTCAGGAGTCAGCTCTCGGGGTCAATTGACCAAATTGCCCCTCGCCAGTCCATCCCGGTTTGCAAATAATCCAATATTTCTTCTGGCTCCCTGACCTAATAATTTGACTGACTTAACAGTCATTTTTCGTGATTTTCTCTTTTCCACTGTGTTCATAAGGGTCCTAAGGACCGCAACGTCACATTTTACGGTTCGAAATTTGAGTTTAAAATGACTTTGTAGTCATTCCCGAGACGGTCACCCATCGCTGTGACTCTCGGCTCGTTTAACTTCTTATATTCTGTTTTTCTTATTTATACTTAACTAATTGAACATTACTAATTATTTGTGTTTATGGCTTCTCTAATTGACTTAAGTGTGGTTCTAATCCCCTTAATTGTCTGGACCGACATCGGTCACAGAAACAGTGAAATCTACTAGGCTATGCAAACGGGGGTGTTACAATTCTCCCCCCCCCCCTTTAAAATAAATTTCGTCTCGAAATTTTACCTGGTACTAATCTTTGAATAGCTTTGGGTGTTGTCTCCTCACGTCCTCTTCTCGTTCCCAAGTAGCCTCCTGGTCCGAATGATGGTTCCACAGCACTTTTACCAATGGTATCTGCTTGTTTCGTAGCTGCTTCACCTCATAAGCCAGAATCTTTATGGGTTCTTCTGTTAGTAGTATGCCCTAGAGCATATCATTTAGTATGTATCTTGTACATAATTTTATTAATAAAAGGCATTTCCACTTTTTCGTTTACATAATATATTTATGTGTAATAGAAAAGGTCCATTGATATTTTGTTAGAAATATTATTCTTAAGTTGTTAAGAATATGAGTGACAATATTTCTAGCACAAAGTATCATAAATAGGTTCACAATCGAGGATACTTCATAATAAGGACATGACTTATCCAGAAAGATTGTATTCATGTTTGTTCCCAAGTTATTTATATGAGATATAAATAAGATGGAATGGTGAGTCTCATGCCATATAACAAACATGATAGGCACTTATAAATGATAAGTAGGCCGAACCAGTGACACTTATGACAAGCACATGGAGTTTACTCTTGTCAATGTTTTGTCATAAATCATATCAGTGCATATAATCTTTAGACTTGAGATAGCACAGTTATCTTGTATATAGGTAGTTTGAGTTTGATACTGCTTTCATACTTGTACTATGTATGGGTATATGGGCATGTGTTGGCTCCTGCTAGTTATATATGGAGGTAGGTGTTGATCAAGATGGAATCTGTTCCTCTAAGTAAATAGAGTTAAAATCCTATGTTCATTTAATTGTTCTTGATGTTTCAAGTTCCTGGCCAGGACAGATAGATTTATTCAGAAAAGAGTTTCTGATGAGAAAAATCTTTTAATCAAGAACTGGAATTAAAAGAGAACATAATATTCATAGCAAATGGAGTTTGACATAAACCATGACTCCAGCTTGAGTTGGGATTTTGTAACAGAGAGATTCTAGTGCATGGTAACATATGATTATAGGTTCACTTAAGGTAAACCTTATAACTAATTGGGTGGCCATGGCATGCTATGCTAGGTGTTAACCATGGTCTATGAGGTTCATAAAATGATTTAGAGAAATCATTTATGGTAAGAAAGAGTTCTGATGATATTAAGAGTTGATATCATGTCTCATTGCCAATTAGTGATGAGCAGAGTAAGTCACACACATACACAAGTTATCACCTATTTAAATATGATTTAATTAATTAATTAAAGAGTTTAATTGATTAATTAAATAGATTTGGTTTGCAATTAAATTGCAAAGTCCCTAGCATGACTTGAAACCAAATCTAGATTATTGGATGTGTAGTATAAATTAAATTTATATTTAAAGTGTTTAAATATGAATTTAATTGATGAGAAATTAATTAATAGAGATTAATTAATTAATTTATATTTGATATAAATTAATTAGAAGAAGAAAATAATTATTTTGGGTTAAGAACTCAAAATTAAGACACGAGGGCATTTTGGTCATTTCACGATTGTGACACGTGGCACCATGAGATGGTGACACATGGCATAACACATAAGCTTGCCAAATGTTTTTTAATCATGTAAGATGATTAAAATCAAGATTAAATATAGGTTTGACACTTGGCACAATGTGATTAGGTCACTTAAACCTAGAGCTAATCAAAAGGTGACATGTGGCTAGGGTTTAATGTGTTAACCTAGCTATTTAAGTGTGGTTATGAAAAGAAAACATAACCAGCAGCCTCTCCTCTCAATTGTCACGCCACTTTGAGCCTCTCCAGCTATTTCTCTTCATCTCTCATCAATTCAAAGAGATTAGCCATCAATCTCTTGAATTAAGAACACTAGAAATTGTTTCTAGTGTCCTGTTTACATCTCTAATCTCTTAAAAGGCAGAACTTGAATTTCTAATTAATAGAAAAGGCTTTAGAAGCTGTTCAAGGGCTGCCATAGGTGTTCTTGGTGTGGACAAGCTAGAGGGACAACATCTGGTGTCCTGAAGACGAATCTCAAAGGCGCAGACACGCTGCAGCACATCAAGAGGTTAGTGTAATCGTTCTTGATTTAATCTAGGGTTCTAAAATTAATCTGATTAATTTTAAAAATCTTAAATGGCAAATACAGATCCAAAAACATATTAAAAGAGTTTTAATATGTTGTTTATCATTGAAATCAAATAGATAAAAATAAATCTTGCATGGTGCTGTGACCCTAGGCGAAAATTTTTGAATTCAATGGTATAATCTTGTGTTTTTCACGCTTCCGTTCCTTCAATTGGTATCAGAGCCACTATATTTGCCATTTAGATTGTTGATTATATAATTTAATTGTGTGTTTGATCATGAGATCAAGAGATTCATTGCTGGTTGGATCATGAGGTGTGGCGGCACACATGGTGAAGCCACCATTGGTGGCGGCAACAATGGTTCCTTGGGTGGTTCAAGGTTTGGCTTTTAATTCTACAATTGTTGTATGATCTAAGGCCTATTCTTTGACTAATTAAAGTGTTTAATTAGTTGTTTTAATCACACAATTAAATTATGATTCAAATCAGAATTTTAAAAATTGTTTGAATGTGATTCAAATCTGAAATTTAAAAGTTGTTTGAATGTGATTCAAATCTGAATTTTTAAAGTTGTTTGAATCATATTTAAATCTGATTTTTTAAAATTGATTCAATAAAATTCAGATCTGATTTTTTAAAAAATATTTGAATGTATTTCAAATCTGATTTTTTAAAAAATGTTTGAATGTGATTCAAATCTGAATTTTTGAAGTTGTTTGAATGTGATTCAAATCTGAATTTTTAAATTTGTTTGAATGAGATTCAAATCTGAATTTTTAAATTTATTTGAATCATATTCAAATCTAGATTTTTAAGTTGAATATGAGATATTCAATTTAATTTAAGTATGTATGTTTTATTTAATTGTTAAATAGTGATATGCATGATGGATGATCATGGACTATAAAAGACCAATGTGATTGGATTTATTTCTTTTATGTTTCTTTGGGATTGTAAATTAATTAATTTATTTTAATTTTTTTTTGGCATGTATTATTAAGTTTGTAATAATTTTTGGGTTGTAATTTCATTTATTTAAGTTCTTGTAAATTCGCCTTGGTATGCCAAGGATTACTATGTAATATTGGATTGCAAGAAGTTCAAGGAGGTCAAGAGCATTGGTGGGACCAGTGGGAGGAATTCAATATCAAGTGTTGATTATGTACTCCTTCAGCAACTCTTGTAAAATGAATGAATGAAATGCACCTAGGAATGCCCGATTCAATTCTTGGTGGCTCGAATTGAATCCCTTAGAAAGTCCATGATCATACCATATTTATCGCTTATCCATGAATGCATGAGATGTATGGGAATGTATGCAATTATATGATATATGCATGCTAAATGGATAATGTGCAAAGTGAGACCTTAATAGTAATTAGGATGGCTATAAAATCTTCCAAACAAATGATTAAGTTGGAAATGCTATAATTAAAGTAATTATAACATAAGCCCTCCATTGGGGCAATTATTTTAAGAAATTTTAAATAGTTGCATGAGATGCAATTAATTTAAGAGATTTTCTTAAGAATAATTGTTAAGCATGAGATGTTGTAAATATGTAAATGGTTTGGTGGCCAATATTGGATGTACCTGAGGACATTAAAATTATTTGCATAATTACTGGCTCAATGGGATCAACTTAACTAATGCAAGATAAGTCAATAATGGATGTACCTGAGATTTTGAGCATTAGGGGCTAGGTAAAGGATTGAACCTCACATGAGATGTGATGGGCAAGGAGTTGCTCACTTATAGTTTATTGTAATTCCAATAATGGATGTACCTGAGGATGATCAATAGAATTATAAGAATTCAATCACCCACTAGAAATCCATCCAACTAGGATTTCCGTTTTCTACTTTGGAAGTGTAGGATTCGCTAAGTTAGTGGGAGGACCAATTTGATTAAAAGACCATAATCATATTTGGTTAATTACATGATACATTTACTAATTAATCTGGTTATTTCTGCAATTAATTTTCTGATAATAATGAGCACAGAACAACCACCACCATCCAATATCCTTGCAAGCATACTTGATCGCAATAGGTTGATAGGACCTAATCTGTCTGATTGGCTAAGAAATTTGAAACTTGTCTTGAACCTTGAACATATAGGATATGTTCTAGATTCAAATGTTCCTGGTCCCTTACCTCCAGAGGCCACTTAAGAGGAACATGAAACTTTGGACAAGTGGAAGGAGCATGATATGAGAGCTAAGTGTTACATGTTTGCTTCCATGAGTAATGAGTTACAGAAGCAGCATGAAAACTTGCAGAGTGCAAGTAAGATCCTCCTTCACCTACAAGAGTTGTATGGTGAGCACAGTAGGAATGCTAGGTATGAGATATCTAGACAGCTATTCCGTATGAGGATGTCTGAGGGACAAAATGTTGGGGATCATGTCCACAAGATGATTCGGCTGATTGAGCAGTTGGAACATCTTGACTTCAACATGGATTTCCAACTACAGACGGATTTGATCCTTCAGTCCCTTCCTGGGTCTTTTGGGAAAATTTGTGACAAATTTCCATATGACTCAACAGGAATGCACCTTAGCTGGTTTACTCAACATGCTGGTTATTGCCCAAAAGAATATGCCAGGCAATAAAGGAAAAGAGGTAGCTTTGGTTGCATCTTCTTCTGCTGGAAAGTCCAACAAGAAGAAGGGCAATAAGAAAAAGAAACCTCAGATTCCTGGTCCTTCCAAGAAAATAGCTAAACAGAAAAGGAAGACTAAAGCTGATGAAGGCAAAGGAAAGTGTTTCCACTGCCAACAGGAAAGTGTTTCCATTGCCAATAGGAAAGTGTTTCCATTGCCAGTAAGAAAGTGTTTCCACTGGCCAGAATATAGCAATCTGAATGAATGCAATGCCATGGTGAAAACCAACTCAAGTTCAAAATATATTTGGCACTTAAGGTTAGGTCATGTTGCAGAAGATAGGATTGCAAAATTGGAGAAAATGGGGATTCTATCCTCATTGGGCTCTGAGCCTACTCCAACTTGTGAATCTTGCCTTCAAGGCAAAATGACTAGATCACCCTTTGTTGGACAAGGGCTAAGAGCTGAAAATATTTTGGAGCTAATACATAGTGATGTATGTGGTCCATTTAAAGAAATGGTTAGAGGGGGTTTTCATTATTTTATTACCTTTACTGATGATAAATCAAGGTTTGGGTATTTGTATTTTATGAAATACAAACATGAATCCTTTGAAAAGTTTAAGGAATTTAAATCTGAAGTAGAAAATCAAACAGGAAAAAGTATTAAAGCTCTTCGATCAGATCGTGAAGGTGAATATTTGAGTACTGAATTTGATGAATACTTGAGAGAGCATGGCATTGTTTCTCAGCTGACTCCTCCAGGAACACCACAGCTGAATGGTGTATCTGAAAGGAGAAATCGTACCCTATTGGATATGGTACGTAGTATGATGAGCTATACTGATATGCCAATCTCCTTTTGGGGATTTGCATTAGAATCAGCTTTATATATTCTGAATAGGATTCCATCAAAATCAGTTTCTTCCACACCTTATGAGATATGGCATGGAAGAAAACCAAGTCTTAAGCATGTTAAGATTTGGGGTTGTCCAGCTTATTTCAAAAAGCTGAACACTGATAAATTGGAGACCGGATCAGAAAAAGGTCGATTTGTTGGATATCCAAAAGATAGTTTTGGATATTATTTTTATTTGCCTACTTCACAAAAGGTTGTGATAAGTAGAGATGCCACATTTCTTGAACAACAGTTTGTTTAAGAAGGAGGCAAAGGAAGGCAAATAGAGTTAGAATTGGAGAATTCTGACCAACCAACAGATCAGATGGATATAGATCCATCTAGTCAACCTATACCCGTTGATGAAACATTTACAGCTGTTCCTCGTAGAACAACCAGGGTATTTCACCCACCAGTGAGATATGGTTTTCTTCATGAAGAAGAACAAGAGTTGTCTACTCATGAAGAAGTAGATCATGGAGATGATCCACTTACCTATGAAGAAGCTATATCAGATATAGACTCTTCAAAATGGATTGATGCTATGAAATCTGAGATTGATTCCATGTATAAGAATCAAGTTTGGGATCTTGTTGACCCACCTGAAGGTATTGTACCTATAGGGAACAAATGGGTTTTCAAGAAGAAAATTGGTTCTGATGGAAAGGTAGAGACCTATAAGGCAAGGCTAGTAGCGAAAGGGTTTCGCCAAAGGCAAGGAATAGACTATGAGGAGACTTTCTCACCTGTTGCCATGCTTAAATCAATTAGGATTTTATTAGCAATAGCTGCATACTATGATTATGAGATTTGGCAGATGGATGTCAAAGCGACTTTTCTCAATGGATACATTGAAGAAAACATTTTCATGGAACAACCTAAGGGATTTGAATCCCAAGATGGTTCCAAGGTATGCAAGCTAAAGCGATCCATTTATGGGTTGAAACAAGCTTCGAGGAGTTGGAACATCCGTTTTGATGAAGCCATTAAATCTTTTGGTTTTATCAAAAATAAGGATGAGCCATGTGTATATAAGAAGGTTAGTGACAGTGCTATCACTTTCCTTATCTTATATGTGGATGACATACTGTTGATGGGTAATGATATAGGTATGTTGACGACTATAAAGGTATGGTTGTCAAATACATTCTCCATGAAAGACTTAGGGGAGGCAACCTATATTCTTGGGATTCGCATCTATAGAGATAGAGCGAAAAGAATAATTGGTTTATCCCAAAGTCTATATTTGGAAAAGGTGTTAAAGAGGTTTAACATGCTTGTTTCCAAGAGAGGATTGTTACCAGTGAGACATGGTATCCACCTTTCTAAAGAGATGTCTCCAAAGACACCTGAAGAAAGAGATAAGATGGCTAGGATTCCATATGCTTCGGCTATTGGAAGTTTAATGTATGCAATGTTGTGTACTAGGCCGGATATCGCATATGCTGTTAGTTTGACTAGCAGGTATCAATCCAATCCAAGTTTGGAACACTGGATAGCTGTCAAGAATATCCTTAAGTACTTGAGAAGAACTAAGGATTTATTCTTGATTTATGGAGGTGGAGACTTGTAATTGGATGGTTATCGATTCGATTTCCAATCGGATATCGATGATAGAAAGTCTACCTATGGATATATGTTCATTTGTAATGGAGGTGCGATCGGTTGGAAGAGTTCCAAGCGAGCACGATTGCAGATTCCACTCATCGAGGTCGAGTATATTCTCGCATCGATCTCGCAAAGGAAGCTGTTTGGATAAAGAAGTTCGTGACAGAACTTACAGTAGTTCCTTCCATTGAGTCAGCAGTTCCATTACACTGTGACAACAATGGAGCAGTCATTACAGGCTAAGGAACTAAGGTCTCACCAAAATCCAAACACATAGAAAGGCGCTACCACATTATCAGAGAAATAGTTGGGCGAGGCGATGTAGCCATGCAGAAAATAGCATCAGCTGAAAAACCAGCTGATCCATTCACTAAGCCTTTGTCACAAGCTCAGTTAGACTGACATCTTGAGAAGATGGGTCTAAGATATTGTAATGAATGGCTCTAGTGCTAGTGGGAGATTGTTAGTAGTATGCCCTAGAGCATATCATTTAGTATGTATCTTGTACATAATTTTATTAATAAAAGGCATTTCCACTTTTCCGTTTACATAATATATTTATGTGTAATAGAAAAGGTCCATTGATATTTTGTTAGAAATATTATTCTTAAGTTGTTAAGAATATGAGTGACAATATTTCTAGCACAAAGTATCATAAATAGGTTCACAATCGAGGATACTTCATAATAAGGACATGACTTATCCAGAAAGATTGTATTCATGTTTGTTCCCAAGTTATTTATATGAGATATAAATAAGATGGAATGGTGAGTCTCATGCCATATAACAAACATGATAGGCACTTATAAATGATAAGTAGGTCGAACCAGTGACACTTATGACAAGCACATGGAGTTTACTCTTGTCAATGTTTTGTCATAAATCATATCAGTGCATATAATCTTTAGACTGAGATAGCACAATTATCTTGTATATAGGTAGTTTGAGTTTGATCTGCTTTCATACTTGTACTTTGTATGGGTATATGGGCATGTGTTGGCTCTGCTAGTTATATATGGAGGTAGGTGTTGATCAAGATGGAATCTGTTCCTCTAAGTAAATAGAGTTAAAATCCTATGTTCATTTAATTGTTCTTGATGTTTCAAGTTCCTGGCCAGGACAGATAGATTTATTCAGAAAAGAGTTTCTGATGAGAAAAATCTTTTAATCAAGAACTGGAATTAAAAGAGAACATAATATTCATAGCAAATGGAGTTTGACATAAACCATGACTCAACCTTGAGTTGGGATTTTGTAACAGAGAGATTCTAGTGCATGGTAACATATGATTATAGGTTCACTTAAGGTAAACCTTATTACTAATTGGGTGGCCATGGCATGCTATGCTAGGTGTTAACCATGGTCTATGAGGTTCATAAAATGATTTAGAGAAATCATTTATGGTAAGAAAGAGTTCTGATGATATTAAGAGTTGATATCATGTCTCATTGCCAATTAGTGATGAGCCTAGTAAGTCACACACATACACAAGTTATCACCTATTTAAATATGATTTAATTAATTAATTAAAGAGTTTAATTGATTAATTAAATAGATTTGGTTTGCAATTAAATTGCAAAGTCCCTAGCATGACTTGAAACCAAATCTAGATTATTGGATGTGTAGTATAAATTAAATTTATATTTAAAGTGTTTAAATATGAATTTAATTGATGAGAAATTAATTAATAGAGATTAATTAATTAATTTATATTTGATATAAATTAATTAGAAGAAGATAATAATTATTTTGGGTTAAGAACTCAAAATTAAGACACAGGGGCATTTTGGTCATTTCACCGTGTGACACGTGGCACCATGAGATGGTGACACATGGCATAACACATAAGCTTGCCAAATGTTTTTTAATCATGTAAGATGATTAAAATCAAGATTAAATATAGGTTTGACACTTGGCACAATGTGATTGGGTCACTTAAACCTAGAGCTAATCAAAAGGTGACATGTGGCTAGGGTTTAATGTGTTAACCTAGCTATTTAAGTGTGGTTATGAAAAGAAAACATAACCAGCAGCCTCTCCTCTCAATTGTCACGCCACTTTGAGCCTCTCCAGCTATTTCTCTTCATCTCTCATCAATTCAAAGAGATTAGCCATCAATCTCTTGAATTAAGAACACTAGAAATTGTTTCTAGTGTCCTGTTTACATCTCTAATCTCTTAAAAGGCAGAACTTGAATTTCTAATTAATAGAAAAGGCTTTAGAAGCTGTTCAAGGGCTGCCATAGGTGTTGTGGACAAGCTAGAGGGACAACATCTGGTGTCCTGAAGACGAATCTCAAAGGCGCAGACACGCTGCAGCACATCAAGAGGTTAGTGTAATCGTTCTTGATTTAATCTAGGGTTCTAAAATTAATCTGATTAATTTTAAAAATCTTAAATGGCAAATACAGATCCAAAAACATATTAAAAGAGTTTTAATATGTTGTTTATCATTGAAATCAAATAGATAAAAATAAATCTTGCATGGTGCTGTGACCCTAGGCGAAAATTTTTGAATTCAATGGTATAATCTTGTGTTTTTCACGCTTCCGTTCCTTCATCTTCCTCATATGTGAGGTCTGGATTTACTTCAATTTCTTCTACTGGTAGTACATGAGATGAGTCTGATCGATACCTCCTCAACATAGACACATGGAAGACATTATGTATCTTCTCCAACTCTGGAGGTAGTGCCAACCGATATGCCAAAGGACCCACTCTTTCCAGAACCTCATATGGCCCGATAAAATGAGGACTTAGTTTCCCCTTTCTGCCGAATCACATAATCCTCTTCTAAGGAGAAACCTTGAGGAAAACTTTCTCACCCACTGCATACTCAATATCCCTTCTTTTCAAATCAATATAGGACTTCTGACGGTTTGATGCAGTCTTAAGTCGATCTCTGATTACCCTGATCTTCTCCTCAGTTTGCTGAACAATTTCGGGTCCAATCATCTTTCTTTCGCCCACGTCATCCCAACACAACAGGGTTCTACATTTCTACCATACAAAGCTTCATATGGAGGCATCCCAATGCTTGATTGGTAGTTGTTGTTGTAAGCAAACTCAATCAAAGGCAAGTGTGTATCCCAACTACCCTCAAACTCAATCACACAAGCCCGTAGCATATCCTCCAAGATCTGAATTACCCTCTCAGACTGGCCTTCTGTCTGTGGGTGGAATGTCGTACTGAAGTTCAATCTAGTTCTTAGGGCTCTCTGAAGACTACCCCAGAATCTAGAAGTGAACTTAGGATCTCTGTCTGATACAATGGATACTGGCACTCCATGTAGTCTCACAATCTCATTGATGTACAACCTGGCCAATCTGTCTAGACTGTAGTCCATTCGGACTGGCAGAAAATGAGCAGACTTAGTCAGTTTATCGACAATGACCCATACTGCATCATGACTCTTCTGTGTCTTTGGAAGTCCCATCACAAAGTCCATAGTTATTCTTTCCCATTTCCATTCTGGCACTGACAGTGGATGTAACAACCCAGTGGGTACTTGATGCTCTGCCTTTACTTGCTGAAAATTTAGGCATTTGGATACAAACTCTGCCACATCTCTCTTTATACCCATCCACCAGTAATGCTCCTTTAGCCCTCTATACATTTTTGTACCACCAGGGTGCATTGCAAAAGGAGACTCATGTGCTTCCTTTAAAATGATCTGCCTCAAATCAACATCATTAGGAACACACATTCTGCCCTGATATAGCAATAGACCGTCATTTCTAATTGATAATTCGGGTTTCTTACCCTGCTGAACTTCTTCTATTAACTTCTGATACCTTTCATCATTTTAAGCAGCCATTCTGATCTGATCAATCAACAGTGGCTGTACATGCCATGCAACTGCTGTCTGCCCCTCATCATTAATCTCTAAATTGGCATGTAATGATCTCAACTCATGTACCAAAGACAAAGGAGTAACCCGTAGACTTGCCATAGTCTTGCGACTTAAGGCGTCAGCCACAACATTAGCTTTCCCTGGCTGATAGTCTATTTGACAATCATAGTCTTTTATAAACTCTAACCATCTCCTCTGTCTCAAATTCAACTCTTTCTGGGTGCCCAAATACTTCAAACTCTTATGATCTGTGTAGATGTAGCACTTCTCCCCATGCAAATAATGTCTCCAGATCTTAAGAGCAAACACAATGGTTGCAAGCTCCAAATCATGTGTCAGATAATTCTTCTCATGCGGTTTCAGCTGGTGTGATGCATAGGCAATGACATTTCGTCTTGCATCAACACACAACCTAACCCATTGTGAGAAGCATCACTATAAACTGCATATTCTTTACTCGGTGTAGGTAAAGTCAAAACTGGAGCCTCAGTCAAACATTTCTTCAATTCATCAAAACTCCGTTGGCATTTGTCCGTCCACTAAAATTTCACATCTTTTCTAAGCAGCTTGGTCAATGGAGATGCCAACATGGAGAATCCCTTCACAAATCGACGGTAGTATCCAGCTAACCCCAGAAAATTGCGAATCTCTGTGACATTTCTGGGTGGCTTCCAATTAAAGACAGCTTCTATCTTGCTAGGATCTACCTTAATACCCTCTGCTGATACTATGTGCCCCAAAAATGATATCTCCTTCAGCCAAAATTCACATTTCGACAATTTGGCGTATAGCTGTTTCTCCCTCAAAGTTTGTAGTACAATCAGTAGATGTCTATCATGCTGTTCTGCATTCCTCGAATAGACCAATATATCATTAATAAAAACCACAACAAACTGGTCGAGGTATGGTCTGAAGATAGTGTTCATCAGATCCATAAAAGCAGCCGGAGCATTAGTTAACCCGAATGGCATGACCAAGAACTCATAATGGCCATAGCAGGTCCTGAAGGTAGTTTTAGAAATACTCTGCTCTTGTACCCTCAACTGATAATAACCTGATCTCAGGTCAATTTTGGAGAACACAGTTGTACCCCTCAACTGATCAAATAAGTCATCAATGCGGGGCAATGGGTATCTGTTCTTTATTGTCACCTTATTCAACTGCCGATAGTCAATGCATAACCGGAGAGTGCTATCCTTCTTCTTAACAAACAATACTGGCGCTCCCCAAGGTGACACACTAGGGCGGATAAAGCCCTTGTCAAGCAGCTCTTGCAACTGCACTTTCAATTCTTTTAGTTTTGCAGGTGCCATTCTATATGGTGTTATGGAGATTGGGTCTACCCCAGGCATAACATCAATTTCAAACTGCACTTCCCTTTCTGGAGGTAATCCTAGCAATTCTTCAGGAAATACATCCAGAAAGTCACATACAGTAGGAATGTCCCTCAGTGCTGGACTCCCCACTTGGGTGTCTATCACATGTGCCAAGTACGCCTCACACCCTTTTCTAATTATTTTTCTGGCCAGTGCAGCTGAAATGATGTTTGAAGGCAATAATTGCCTCTCCCCATGTATTACTACATCACCATACTGAGGGAGACCAAAAGTGACTGTCTTCAGTCTACAGTCAATCATCGCATGATGCCTGGCTAACCAATCCATGCCCAAGATAATGTCATAATCTCTGAAGGGCATTTCAATTAAATCAAACAAAAAAGTGTGTCCTTGGATCACCAAAGGACAGTCCCTATATAGCCTATTTACCCTGACCTCCTGGCCTAATGGACTAGTTACTAGCACATCATAGTCCATTGGTACACACTGAATAGCAGTAGAACACATCACACTAGCACTAACATACGAATGTGTGGAGCCAGGATCAAATAACACATGTACATCTTGGTCAAGGATGGAAAAATTACCAGCTACAACGTCTGATGTTTCAGCCTCCTCCCCCTGATGCATGGTATACACTCTAACTGGAGCGCCACTGGATACTGGCTGGTTAACAGTACTTTGACTTCTAGGAGTGTTACGAGGACCCCTACCTCTGCCTCTACCTCTAATAACTGACTGTGACCCTCTAGGCGTGGACTAGTGCAATCCTTAGTGAAATGTCCGCTCCCTCCACAGTTAAAACATGCACCGGTAGCTTTGAAACAAACCCCACCATGAGTTCTACCACAAGTTTCACACTGCCGTACTGATAGAGCTCCTCGGGGTGCTTCTTTGGTCTGTGACCGCATCGGGTGGTCTTTGGCTAGAAAATCTGCCTCTGCCAGATCTACGGGAGCTGGATCCCCCAAACTGTTTCCTCTTCCTAGAACCACTCTCAGGTGCTTGTCCAGTAGTCTTTTCAGTCTTTTCTTTCTCTTGTGTACCCTTCTTTACTGCCCCTTCAGATTCTATCCTTTCCAGTTCTAGGGCCTGTGAGATTAACTCAGCAAAATTCTGATGTCGGAAACCCACAACTTGCATTCTCAGATTTGGCCTTAACCCGGACTCAAACCTCTTACATCTATCTCTGGGGGTGGAGACTAAGCTTCCAGCATAGTGGCTTAGCCTTGAGAAGTCTCTCTCATACTCTGCTATGGTTCGGTCCCCTTGTTTCAAACTCAAGAATTCTTGTAATTTCATATCTACATATGCATCAGGAACCCATTTCTGCCTGAATTCCCTCAGGAAATCTGTCCATGTCAGCACAGGTGGCTCAACCAGGCTGTGGGGGATAGTCTTCCACCATTCATACGCATCCCCTTGGAGAAGAGATACTAAATACTCAAATTTTAATTCTTCAGTACACTGCAACTTTCTAAAAACCCGTTTCATTCTTTCCAACCACTGTTCTGCCTCTAGTGGATCCATAGTGCCTTTAAACTCGGTGGCCCCAAATTTCATCAATTTTTCATATTGCCGAGCTAAGGGCTATGGTTGTGCTACAGGTGCTTGCATCTGAACTTGGGGTGGCACATTACCCGCCATTTGCTAGAAAAACACAACCATCTGCTGTACAAACTGAGCAGGGAACTACGTTGCTGGAGTAGGAGCTGGTGTGGCTGACCCACTCACGTTCTGGAGTGCTGGGGCTTCCCCTTGAACCTCAGCCTCAACAGATTGTTCTTCGGAATGATCTCCTCCTTCCATTTCGTTTTCCCAAATTTTCTACTTCCTGAGATCAAACACAAGGACATTGACCTCCGTTAGTGCATATTCATGATGTAAATACGTCATATGTATCAATTAAAGACACTTGAGCAGTTGTACTTATCAAAGAAATATTCATACACATAGTCAAAATTTATTGAAAAACCCTACTCTGATACCACTAAAACATGTCACACCTTACCCCTCTGTAAGGTATAACATGATCCCGTAGAATACTTAATGAACTACTGAACTTCACCTAGTGATAACTCATTAAGTACCCTACAAGGGATTTTAAAACAATTTTCTTACATTTTGGAAGTGGTGAGCATTTTGGTAGGAATTAAAAACCATTTATTCAAAGTTTAAATACTAGTAAAAATTTTTGTCCATTTTAATTTTGCCACAAATTTTATAAAAATTTTGACAGAGTTCCATTTGTAATTGGAGAAAAAAGTTCTTCAAATACCTGAGAAAAACACTTCCAAAATTTTTCACAACTCTCAACCTCCAATAAACCTCAAATCAACTCAATTCAATTCACTTCAAAATAATTCCACAATTCAATCAAAATTTATCATCACAAAATATTTAATAATTTCATTCACATGGCATAAAGTATGAAATTTCCAAGTACAAACATTAATTTACAAAAGGAAATCTAAAAATAATATTATTACAATTTATTTTAAAACTGCTCAACTTTACATTGATACATACAACATTCCTATATTTACATCAAAATTAACTATAAGGGTATAAAATAATACCCATACAAACAGACCGATGTAGTTCTCAAGTCAATAGCTGCTCACTCTGCTACTTTCTCCTTGCTCTTATCTGCGATAGCAAAATAAGCTATTGCTGAGTATAAAAATACTTAGTGGTGCACAATAAAAATTGGAAATACAATACATAAATCATTCATTGATGAAACACAATTTAAATATTTCTCAATCACATTTCACAAATTATTAAAGCTCATAATAACATAATTTAGTCAAATAATTTAATAAACACAGTGTTGCCAAAATCATACACAACTTAAGTCATGACACAAAATTTCCGATCAATGCCGTGTTGTACACCACGACAAAGCAATCTACAACCCCATTAATCGAAATCAATGAGGGAGGTGGCTAGCTATCTAATGAGTACTCATCCGATCTCAAGCTCAACTGGCAAGCCAGAGAGGGAGCAAAATAAACGATCTCAACCCCATAAATGGAGGAGGAATAATGTGATACTGTCATGCTAAGTGTGAACACAAAATCAATTCAAAACAATTTATTCAAATAATTTATGAAAAATGTAGTCAATTTTCAAAGTCATATTCACAGTCATAAATGGCAACACAATTCATAATTAACTCAAAAAAAATCAAATTTTCAAGAATTATATATTTAAACAAAAATTACTGTGCACAGACCTGACGTGAGTCGCCTTTAGGCCTTGACTCAGTCTCTTCGAGTTTCCAAGTCTTTTTCAACAGAAACACACAGTTTCACAGTGTTTCAGTACCATAACTTAGCATAAATTCCAAAAATAAATTTAACTTCACTTTTACTTAGCTCTAACGTACTAAATTCGACGTTCTCGAAATTTTTGTGTTTCGGGTTACTATTCACAACACTATTCAAGTCAAATTATTGACTTTCTAAGGCTCAATAGGTATGGGAACTCCAACTTCACCCACATACCACATTTTGGTCAATAAATTTGTTAGTTTTGGTCATTTTCTCAAAGCTTAACTCCTTTTGGCAAAATTGTCAAATTTTCAGTTTTGGTGCTCCTAGTTGCACTGTTCTATTGGTAATTTTACTGTTAGAATTTGGCAAAACTTCCTCCATATAAAATGTTCCTTATTGTCTTAAGTTTATTCTCATTTTTGGATCACCCCAATTGGAGTTTTGTAGCTCAAGTTATGGCAATTTGAACCATGGCTGCCGGATTGGAAACAACCCAGATTTTCTGGGCAAATTTGGTGCTGGCAGTTTTGGGTCACCAAATTGGGGTGGCCAAATGACTTGGTTGCTGGAAGAATTTGGGTTTGTGTTCTTCATGAAAGTTTTAGGTCTATATCTCATCTAGCCACTGGTAAAAGTTCAGGTCATTTGGACCTACCTAGCTCAAGTTATGACTAAATGAACAAACACTGTTCATTTGATCAGTTTGTACAGGGCAGCCTGCACTTATCCAACTTTGGTCAATTTGTTCACTAGGTTTTGGTCACTTTTTGAGCATAGTTCCTAAATGAAAATTGTGTCATTTTATGTCTATTTTCATCCCCAATTGGTCCCATATCAATTGGACTTGTAAATTTCATTTTTGGTCCGTCAAAGCTGAAGCATGACCACACTCCCTCCGAATTTAGCTTTCACTCCAACCATTCCAACATAACTCATTGGTCACAAATGACCATTTTTCACTTCACAATAGGTCCAAGACACCATTTATTAATTTCTTACATTTTTGGTTCATAAACCCTAAGTCCCAAAACCCTAACTTACTAATTTGTTGTATTTAACCACATTTAATGCTTTTAATCCTAACCATTCAACTAAATAAAGTTTCTAAACTCATTTAAATCCATCAAACCATGCAAATCATACACCCACTACCTGCTGGCTGAAATTTCAGTAATGGTCCCTCACTAATTTTTTTTTAAGCATATTTCAAGCTAATTCAAACTAAAAACACAAAAAATAATCACAAACTTTCAAATTGATGTGCTTACCTCAACTTTAATATCCAATCTTCAATTTTTCTCTTCTTTTCTTCTTTCTTTCTTGTTCTTAAGTTGAGATAACAAGCTCTTGTAAGGTTTTTATGGGAGTTATTAAGATTAAGTGAAGAAATTAAAACTTGAGTGCAAGCTTTAATGGAGAAATTTTCATGGAGGAATAAGGGAGAGAGTGAGGCGGCAAGAATGGGAAGAAAGAAGACAACTTTTTTTTTTCTTTTCTTTTCTTTTATCTATTTAGCTTATGGAAGACCCCAAAAAATCAATTTAATTAATTTATTAATTATAACTTTTATGACATCATGCATGATGTCATGTATGATGTCATCTCCCTACACTTTTTCTTTTTCTCTTTTTTTTTATTTATTTTTCTATTAGTTCTTTAATTTAATTCTCGACTCCGAAATTTTTATTTTCTCCGATTTTATTTGACAATTAGGTCAGGAGTCAGTTCTCGGGGTCAATTGACCAAATTGCCCCTCGCCAGTCCATCCCAGTTTGCAAATAATCCAATATTTCTTTTGGCTCCCTGACCTAATAATTTGACTGACTTAACAGTCCTTTTTCATGATTTTCTCTTTTCCACTGTGTTCATAAGGGTCCTAAGGACCGCAGCGTTACATTTTATGGTTCGAAATTTGAGTTTAAAATGACTTCGCAGTCATTCTCGAGACGATCACCCATCGCTGTGACTCTCGGCTCGTTTAACTTCTTATATTATGTTTTTCTTATTTATACTTAACTAATTGAACATTACTAATTATTTGTGTTTATGGCTTCTCTAATTGACTTAAATGTGGTTCTAATCCCCTTAATTGTCCGGACCGACACCGGTCACCGGAACAGTGAAATCTACCAGGCTATGCAAACGGGGGTGTTACACTAAAGATTATATGCACTGATATGATTTATGACAATGCATTGACAAGAGTAAACTCCATGTGCTTGTCATAAATGTCACTGGTTTGGCCTACTTATCATGCATAAGTGCCTATCATGTTTGTTATATGGCATGAGACTCACTATTTCATTTTATTTATATCTCATATAAATAACTTAGGAACAAACATGATTACAATCTTTCTGGATAAGTCATGTTCTTATTGTGAAGTATCCTCGATTGTGAACCAATTTATGATACCTTGTGCTAGAAATACTGTCACTCATATTCTTAACAACTTAAGAATAGAATTTCTAACAAAATATCAATGGACCTTTTTATTACACATAAATATGTTATGTAAATGAAAAAGTGAAAATGCCTTTTTATTAATAAAACATGTACAAGATACATACTAAATGATATGCTCTAGGGCATACTACTAACAATCTCCCACTAGCACTAGAGCCATTCATTACAACATCTTAGACTCATCTTCTCAAGATGTCGGTCTAACTGAGCATGTGACATAGGCTTAGTGAATGGATTAGCTGGATTTTCAATTGATGCTATTTTTTGCATGGCTATATCGCCTTGCCCAATTATCTCTCTAATAATGTGGTAGCGCCTTTCTATGTGTTTGGATTTTTGGTGAAATCGGGGTTCATTATATCCAAACAGCCTCTTTTTGTAGCATCTGATGCAGCAATGTACTCGGCCTTTGAAGTGGAATCAGCAGTCGTACTCTATTTGGAACTCTTCTAACTGACTGCACTTGCATTACAAATGAACATAAACCCAAAGGTAGACTATCTATCATCGATATCTGATTGAAAATCAGAATCAGTGTAACCATCCAATTGTAAGTCACCACCTCCATAAATTAAGAATAAATCCTTAGTTCTTCTCTAGTACTTAAGGATATTCTTGATAGTTATCCAGTGTTCCAAACCTGGATTGGATTGAAATCTGCTAATCAAACTAATAGCATGTGCAATATCCAGCCTAGTACACATCATTGCATACATCAAACTTCCAATAGCTGAAGCATATGAAATCCTGGCCATTTTATCTCTTTCTTCAGGTGTCTTTGGAGACATCTCTTTAGAAAGGTAGATACCATGTCTCACTAGTAACAATCCTCTCTTGGAATCAAGCATATTAAACCTCTTTAACACCTTTTCCAAGTATAGACTTTGAGATAAACCAATTATTCTTTTTGCTATATCTCTATAGATGCGAATCCTAAGAATATAAGTTGCCTCTCCTAAGTCTTTTTATGAAGAATGTATTTAACAACCATACCTTTACAGTTGTCAACATACCTGTGTCATTACCCATCAATAAAATGTCATCCACATATAAGATAAGGAAAGCGACAACACTTTCACTAACCTTCTTATATACACATGGCTCATCTTCATTTTTGATAAAACAAAATGACTTAATGGCATCATCAAAATGGATGTTCCAACTCCTCGAAGCTTGTTTTAATGCATAAATGGATCACTTTAGCTTGCGTACTTTGGGACCATCTTGGGATTCAAAACCCCTAGGCTGTTCTAAGAAAATGTTTTCTTTAATATACCCATAGAGAAAAGTTGTTTTGACATCCATCTGCCAAATCTCATAATCATATTATGTAGCTATTGCTAAAAGAATCCTAATTGATTTAAGCATGGCAATAAGCGAGAAAGTCTCCTCATAGTTAATTCCTTGCCTTTAGTGAAACCTTTTCGCTACTAGCCTTGCTATATAGGTCTCTACCTTTCCATCAGAACCAATTTTCTTCTTGAAAACCCATTTGTACCCTATAGGTACAATACCTTCAGGTGGGTCACTAAGATCCCAAACTTGATTCTTATACATGGAATCAATTTTGGATTTCATAGCATTAATCCATTTTGAAGAGTCTATATCTGATATAGCTTCTTCATAGGTAAGTGGATCATCTCTATGATCTACTTCTTCAGGAGTAGACAACTCTTGTTCTTCTTCATGAAGAAAACCATATCTCACTCGTGGGTGAGATATCCTAGTTTATCTGCGAGGAATAGCTGTAGATGTTTCATCAATAGGTGCAGGTTGGCTAGATGGATCTATATCCATCTGATCTGTTGGTTGGTCTGAATTCTCCAATTCTAACTCTATTTGCCTTCCTTTGCCTCCTTCTTGAACAAACTATTGTTCAAGAAATGTGACATCTCTACTTACCACAACCTTTTGTGATGTAGACAAATAAAAATAAAATCCAAAACTCTCTTTTAGATATCCAACAAATCGACTTTTTTTTCTAATCTAGTTTCCAATTTATCAGTGTTCAGCTTTTTGATTGTCACACCTTACCCCTCTGTAAGGCATAACATGATCCAGTAGAATACCTAATGAACTACCGAACTTCACTTACCGATAAACCCATTAAGTACCCTACAAGGGATTTTAAAATAATTTTCTTACTTTTATAAGTGGTGAGCATTTCTAAGTAGATATTAAAATCATTTATTCAAAGTTTTAAAACTAGTAACATTTTTGTCCCATTTTATTTTTCCATAAATTTTATAGAAATTTCGGCAGAGTGCCGTCTGTATTTTGAGAAAACAGTTCTTCAAATACCTGAGAAAAACACTTCCAATAAATTTTTCCACAACTCCCAACCCAAATCAACTCAAAATTCTCAAATCAAACCACTTCAAAATATTCCACAATTTAATCCAAGTTTGTCATCTCAAAATATTTCATCATTTCATTCAATAAAGCTAATTTACATTCACTAGTTTAATTTACATATATAAAATACAAAAATAATATTATTACAATTTATTATACAACTGCTCAACTTTACATTGATACATAAAAACATTACAAAATTTACATCAAATAATTACAAGGGTATAAATGAATACCTGTACAAAAGTGATCAAATAAGTTCTTGCCAATCTAGTAGCTCACTCTGCTGCTTTTTCCTTGCCCTTATCTGCAATAGCAAAATAAGCTATCGCTGAGTATAAAAATACTCAGTGGTGCATAATAAAAATTGAAATGCAGTATATAAAACATTCCTTAACAAATTCACAATTTGAATATTTCATAATCACATTTCACAATTTATCAAAACTCATTATAGCATAATTTTGATCAAATAATTTAATAAACACAGTGTTGCCAATTCATACACAACTTAAGCCATAACACAAAATTTTTTATCAATGCCGTGTTATACACCACGACAAAGCAATCTACAACCCCACTAATCGAAATCAATGAGGGAGGTGGCTAGCTAGCTAATGAGTACTCATCCGATCTACAACCTCTACTGGTAAACCAGAGAGGGAGGAAAATAATCGATCTCAACCCCATAAATGGAGAAGGAATAATAAGGCACTGTCATGCTAAGTGTGAATCAGAAATCCATTTCAAACATTTTATTCAAATATTGCATACAAAAATCAAATTAATTTCCAAAGTTACAATTTCATCACAAAGTGGCAATACAAAAGTTCTTAAACTCATAATGCGTACTAAATCAATTTTTCAAATATAAAATGCTGAAATAGGGTTTATTGTGTACAAACCTGATGTGAGTCGCCTCTAGGCCTTAACTCAGTGTCTCAGACTTTCTGAGTCTTTTTCAGCTAAAACACAAAATTTATAGTGTCTCAGTATCTTTATTTCATAACAATTTCAATAACTAATTCCAATATGTTTAAACTTACATTCTTGCAATTTCATATTGAGGTTACTATTCATGGTACTATTCAAGTCAATTTATTGACTTTCCAAGGCTTAATAGGTATGGGAACTCCAACTTCACCCACATACCACATTTTGGTCACCAATTTTGTTGGTTTTGGTTGTTTTCTCAAAACTTAAATCTTTAAAGCAAAATTGCCAATTTTCAGTTTTGATGTCTTAGGTTGCACTGTTCCATTGGTCATTTTGCTGTTAGAATTGGGCTAAGTTTTCTTCATAGAAATTGTTCCTTAATGTCTTAAATTTATTTTCCTTTTTGAATCACTCCATTTGGAGTTTTGTAGCTCAAGTTATAGCCATTTGAATCATGGCTGCAGGATTGGACTTAACCCAGATTTCTGGGCACAAAACTGGTTCTGGCAGTTTTATGTCACCAATTTTGGGTAGCTCAATGGCTTGGTTAAGGGCATAATTTGGATTTGTGTTCTTCATGAAAGTTTTTGGTCTATATCTCAGCTTTTCACTGGTAAAATTTCAGGTCATTTAGAACTACCTAGCCCAAGTTATGGCCGAATGAACAAACACTATTTATTTGGTCATTTTTGTACATGTCAGATTGCCAATTCCGGATTTGGTCAATTTGTTCACTAGGTTTTGGTAAATTTTTGGGCATGATTCCTAAATGAAAAATGTTCCATTTTGTGTCTATTTTCATTCTCAATTAGTCTCATACCAATTGGACTTGTAAATTTTCAGTTTTGGTCCCTCAAAGGGACCTTGGTCCTGCTGCTTGCAACATGACCCTAAACAACCCAAATTTGCAATTGGTTCCAACACTTCTAACATACTCCAATTGGTCACAAATGACCATTTCTCATCTCAAACCAAGTCTAACACACCATTTAACACATTTCCACATTTTTGTCTCCAAAACCCTAGATGCCAAAACCCTAGTTCATGCCATTGATCAATTCCTTAATCAAATCATTACACTAATCACATATTTAACCTTATTTAAGCACTAATTCATGTTTAGTTTAACTACACACTATCAAATCCAACACCCTATCAAGCTGGCCGAATTCACATATGGTCCCTCAACAAAAATTTTCTTTTCATTTAAGGTTTATTTCCAAGTTCATTCAATCATAAACACTAGAATCAAACAAAAAAAATTCAAGTTTGATCACTAACCTTAGTGCAGAATTTTAATCTTCAATTCTCCTCACTTTCTTGGTTTTAATGGCATCCAAGCTTCATATCAAGGTCCACTTGCAAGGTTTGCTTAAGAGGGTTAAGGTGGCTGAATTTAGGGTTTATGAGAGCTTGAGGTGAGCTCCCATGGTGGTTTCAAGAAAGAAAAATGAGAGAGAGAGAGCTAAGGGAGAGGGACGGCAACAAGATGAAGATAAATGAATTTTATTTTATTTTTCTTTTCTTTTATGTGTACTAGAAAGACCACAAATTAAATTAAATAAATTTTTAATTATAATATTTATGGCATCATGCATTATGTCATCTCTTTTCACTTTTTCATTTTCTTTTTTTATTCTATTTATTTTTCCATTAGTTCTTTAATTTAATTCTCGATTCTAAAATTTTCTTTTCTCTGATTTTATTTAACAGTTAGGTCAGGAGTCAGCTCTCGGGGTCAATTGACCAAATTGCCCCTCGCCGGTTCAGCCCGGTTTGCAAATAATTCAATATTTTTTCCTGCTCTCTGACCTAATTATTTGACTGACTTAACAATTCTTTTTCATGATTTTCTCTTTTCCACTATGTTCGCAATAGTCCTAAGGACCACAGCGTCACATTTTACGATTCGAAATTTGAGTTTAAATCGACTTCGCAATCCTTTCCGAGAAGGTCACCCATCGCTGTGACTCTTGACTCATTTAACTTCTTATGTTCTGTTTTTCTTATTTATACTTAACTAATTGGCAATTACTAATTATTTGTGTTCAGGGCTTATCTAGTTGCCTTAAGTATGATTCTAATCCCCTTAATTATCCGGACCGACACCGGTATCCGGAATAGTGAAATATACCAGGCTATGCAAATAGGGGTGTTACATTGATATAAGCTGGATAACCCCAAATCTTAACATGCTTAAGACTTGGTTTTCTTCCATGCCATATCTCATAAGGTGTGGAAGATACATTTTAATGGAATCCTATTCAGAACATGCAAAGTTGATTCTAATGCAAATCCCCAAAAGGAGATTGGCATATCAGTATAGCTCATCATACTACGTACCATATCCAATAGGGTATGATTTCTCCTTTCAGATACACCATTCAGCTGTGGTGTTCCTGGAGGAGTCAGCTGGGAAACAATGCCATGCTCTTTCAAGTATTCATCAAATTCAGTAGTTAAGTATTCACCTCCACAATCTGATCGAAGAGCTTTAATACTTTTTCCTGTTTGATTTTCTACTTTAGATTTAAATTCTTTGAACTTTTCGAAGGATTCATGTTTGTATTTCAATAAATACAAATACCCAAACCTTGATTTATCTTCAGTAAAGGTAATAAAGCAATGAAAATCACCTCTAGCCATTTCTTTAAATATACCACATACATCACTATGTATTAGCTCTAAAATAATTTCAGCTCTTAGCTCTTGTCCAATAAAGGGTAATCTGGTCATTTTGCCTTGAAGGCAGGATTCACAAGTTGGAGTAGGTTCAGAACCCAATGACGATAGAATCCCCATTTTCTCCAGTTTTGCAATCCTATCTTCTATAACATGACCTAATCTTAAGTGCCAAATATATTTTGAACTTGAGTTGATTTTCACCATGGCATTGCATTCATTTAGATCACTTGCATTCAATTTGTGTTTGTCATTATTATCCAAATAATAAAGACTATCATTCATATAACCCGAGCCAACATATTTTTTTCCAAAATAAATATTGCAAACATCATATGTGAACTGAAATTCATAGCCATTTCTAGTCAAACTAGATATATAAATGTTCTTAAAAGCATCAGGTACATATAAAATATTATCCAAACACAAAACATGTCCAGACATGTAAAAAGATTTAGATCCTATGCCTAAAGCTTCAACAGTTGAGCTATCGCCAATCCGAAGTCTAACATCTCGAGAATGCAAGCTACTACTTTTTGCTAGTTCCTGCATATCATAAGAAATGTGAGAACTGGCACCAGTATCTAAAACCTAAGCTGTAGATGAACTATAAGTATCATCAGAATCTAAATAACAAGATATGGACATATTTTCTGAAGGTCTATCCTTCTTGTCTGTCACACCTACCCCTCTGTAAGGCATGGCATGATCCCGTAGTATATCTAATGAATTACCAACTTCGTCTACTGATAACCCATTAAATACACTACAAGGGATTTTAAAACTTTTCTTACTTCTTTTTATAGTGGTGAGCACTATTTACAGGTGTTAAAAAAAAAATTTTTTGAACTGAAGTGAAACAGCTAACACATTTGAAGAAATAATAATTTCTGTAAAAATTTTGGCAGAGTGCTATTTGTATTTTGAATAAAACAGTTCTTCAAAAACCTGTAAAAAGCACTTCAAATATATTTCTCAATATCAAACTCCAACATTTAATCAACACAATATGTTTCTCAACTCAAAACCATAATAATTTTTCAATTTTTCCAAAGGCTGAGAAAAAAAAATATAGTATAAATTTTACAAGCCAAAATAATTCACAATTTATTTTACAACTTCAATATACAACTTTAATTTACAACTGCTCAAAACCAAGAACACTATATACATACAGTGAGCATACATTACAATATAAAATGCAAACTATGGTATACTCAATATACCCGATGATCTCTCAAAGTAGTACTAGCAGCCTAGTCTACTGCCCTGTCAATCTGTCTACCTGCGACAACAATGAAAAGCTATCGCTGGGTAAAATTTACTCAATGGTGCACAATAACAATTTGAAATGCGATACATAAATCTTTTATTGACAATTCACAAATCAAATAATTCACAATTCCATTTCACAATTTACAAAGTTCATATAACACAAATTTGATCAAATAACTGAATAATACAGTTTTGCCAATCAATAACACCATTTGATCAAATAACTGAATAACATAGTTTTGCAAATCAATAATACAATTTGGGCTATGACACAATTTTTCCACACATGCCGTGTTGTACACCACGACAAGACACACTCACCCTAATAATCGAAATCAATGAGGGAGGAAGCTAGCTAAATAATGAGTACTCATCCACACTCACCTCAGACTAACAAGTCAAAGAGGGAGGAATATAGTGTACCTATCAAAGCACTTGCAGGCATTACGTATTGCCATCCCTGCAAGCTCCTGAGTTTACTCGTAAGAGTTCCCAAGAATCGTAAGCGTTATGTATCGCCATCCCTACTTTGCTCTAATAACACTAAACACATTTTATCTCAAAATTTCAACTTACAAAGTAGGCAACACAATAATTTTCAAATAGAATTCCCAAAGCCAAAACAATTAAATATTATTCATAAATCATTTCTCCAAATAAATTTTCTAGTAAAAGCAGTGAATATAAAAAGTATTGTGCATAGACACGATTTAAAACTATAATGTTCAAATAAATTTTTAAGTAGAAAATAAGAAATAAAAATTATTGTGCACAAACACAATTTAAAACAATAACATACAAATAATCATAATTTATTTCAATTGAAAAATTCAAAAGAAATAACTATTGTGCACAAACACAATTTAAAACAATAACATACAAATAATCATAATTTATTTCAATTGAAAAATTTAAAAGAAATAATTATTGTGCACAAACCTCTGATAACTGTCTCTTGACTCTGACTCAGTGTTTCCTTCCCTTTCCCTGAGTCTTTGCTAACTGAAACACACAATTTGAAGTATTTCAGTACTCATTTAAACTGTCTCTAAGAATAAGGTTCAATAATTAATTTATCGAATTCTATTATTTCCTTAGTCAGCCTAAGATGTTGACCCTCGATGCAGTCTAGGTGAATTAGGTTTCAATGTTACTAATATGTCACATTTTATAGCCTTTTAGTGTTGGTACATGTTACCCAATTCATTTCCATGCATAGTGCACTTTAATGCAATTTATCGAATTTCGGTATACTAATTTGACCTAACTGGATGACCTAATTTCCTTGGTTTTTGGGTTTCGGTCAAAACTACAAACTTGTAGATCTATGTCTTATTGCACGCGGGGAAAAATTTCAGCTCATTTTGAGTTATGTAGACCAAGTTATGGTCATTTTACTATTGTTGGTCAGAATGCACCAAAATTGGTCACTTTAGGTCATTTTAGGTCACTTTTGGTTCGGCTAGTTTTTGGACCCGAAATTGTGCAAGCTATTTGACTTGCTTATGGTCATTTCTGGGCTTTAGTGTCTCCATAAGACTTGTAGATATATGTCTCAACTATTCATGATAAAAATTTCAGATCAATTGGACTTGTTTTGAGTGAGTTATGGCAAAAAAACTAACTGCTGCCCAAATGGTCAATTTTCAGGCCTTAAATGCACTAATCCGGATTTGGTCATTTTTCAAGTTACCTTACAAGCAGAATTTTGGTAAGCTTCCTTCATGAAAGTTGGCACATTTTGTGCCTAGTTTCACCTCCAATTGGTTTCATACCAATTGGAGCCACACACTTAGAGTTCTAGGCCAAAATGCACACTGCCCTATTGCACATTTTCCATCACTCATCAAGGATACATTTAACACCTACCAAATTACACATTCATGCCATTTTTGCTTTGTACCATAACCTAAACACATTTCACAACATATTTTTGGTCACTTTGGCAGCTCATAACCACACTTAATATGCACCTTATAGTACATAATTTTTCAAGTTCAAATTACAAACAATTCAATCACCTAACTTAGCTCATTTACATGTCCAACCTCACACCATCATACATATACACAAGCTACCATAGCAAGCACCACAATTCAACATTAATATTCCATAAACCAAACCATGAAATAATATTTTTATGGTTCACCATTCAAGCTGCCGATTCATAAATCACTCTCCATTAATTTCCAAGCTTCCAAATTCAAGTACACATTCACATATACTTAGTATACATCACCCAAATTAATTCCTATGCACATAAACACTTAATCAACCCTTTAATCTACCATTTACAAGCAAGAATAAACTGCCTTTAAGGAGTTTCCATGGCTGCCAAAAATACACATCTCCCTTTAAACATCAGACCTCAAAAATCTCTCCACAATTCAAGTACCCATAACATCCTCACAAACTTTAATGAAGCAATAATCAAAAATACAAACTTACCACTTTGGAAACTCTTCAAAACCTCTCCAAAACTTGGTCTTCTTATTGCCTATCTACTGCCCAAGGTGTATGGACAACTTTTAATGAAGGAAAGTGCCAAGAAACAAGCTTGGATCACACTTGCATGGAGCTTCAAACCATGCGGCAATGGAGTTTCTTGGGAGCAAATTTTGGCTGGTTCTAAGGTTGAAGAAGATGATGAGTATTCTGCCCATGATGATGAGTTAGTGGTCTTCTTTGATGGGTGAGTGGAGCACTAAGTTAAAATTAAATATTAGTTTAATCTAAGGTTTCATTTTCCTACATTAAGCTTCCCATTTTTGCTATTTACATTAGGTACCACTAATTTAATTTTTCATGACATTTTCCAAGTTAATATCATATATTTTTAATGGACATGTAGGTCAAAAGACAACTCGGGGTGTCAAATAACCATAATGCCCCTGTTCGGGTTGCATTCCCGATTTTTCGATAACACCGAGTTTTATCCGTTTTTCGATTTCTCACTTTCTTTGTACTAATTAATTAATTTTTCTTTGATATTTCTAATAGTATTTATACTTCAATAGACAATAATTTAAGTCCTAAAAATATTTTCCAAGGTTCCCCGCGGTCCAGGGCTAGTCAACGGTCCACGTCGCGACTTCCCGGTGCGGTCACCCATCGCTAGGGTTCTCAGCTCGTTTAACTTGATTACATTTCATTGCTATTATTTTTCCTTTGTTTTTCTTGTATTTTTTTTCTTGTATTTCATTATTTTATGTCGCCTCATCAATATCTAAGGGTAGTTCTAGGCATTCTAGCTGTTCGGACAACACTGGTCACCGGAATAGTAGAACGCACTACCAACTTAGGGGTGTTACATTGTCCTTTAGAGAAACAAGATACTCTGGGCAGTTTCTTTTCCAGTGCCCATCTTGCTGGTAGTGGAAACACTTTCCTTTACCTCCATCAGCTTTAGTCTTCCCTTTCTATTTAGCTATTTTCTTGGAAGGACTAGGAATTTGAGGTTTCTTTTTCTTATTGCCCTTCTTCTTATTGGACTTTCCAGTAGAAGAAGCAATCAAAGCTACCTCTTTTCCTTTATTGCCCGGCATATTCTTTTGGGCAATAACCAGCATGTTGAGTAAACCAGCCAAGGTGCATTCCTGCTTAGTCATATGGAAATTGTCACAAAATTCCCAAATGACTCAGGAAAGGACTAAAGGATTAAATCCGTTTGCAGTTGGAAATCCATGTTAAAGTCAAGATGTTCCAGATGCTCAATCAGCCGAATCATCTTGTGGACATAATCCCCAACATTCTGTTCCTCAGACATCCTCATGCGGAATAGCTGTTTAGATATCTCATACCTAGCATTCCTGCTGTGCTCACCATATAACTCTTGTAGGTGAAGGAGGATCTCACTCGTACTCTGCATGTTCTCATGCTGCTTCTATAACTCATTACTCATTGAAGCAAGCATGTAACACTTGGCTCTCATATCATGCTCCTTCCACTTGTCTAAAGTTTCATGTTCCTCTTGAGTGGCCTCTGGAGGTAAGGGACCAGGAACATTGAGTCGAGAATATATCCTATATGTTCAAGGTTCAAGACAAGTTTCAAATTTCTTAACCAATCAGAGAGATTAGGTCCTATCAACCTATTGCGATCAAGTATGCTTGTAAGGATATTGGATGGTGGTGGTTGTGGTGTGCTCATTATTATCAGAAAATTAACTACAGAAAATAACCAGATTAATTAGTAAATGTATCATGTATTTAACCAAAATGATTATGGTCTTTTAATTAAATTGGTCCTCCTACTAACTTAGCGAATCCTACACTTCAAAAGTAGAAAATGGAAATCCTAGTTGGATGGATTTCTAGTAGGTGATTGAATTCTTATGATCCTATTGATCATCCTCAGGCACATTCATTATTAGAATTACAATAAACTATAAGTGAGCAACTCCTTGCTCATCACATCTCATGTGAGGTTCAATCCTTTGTCTAGCCCCTAATGCTCAAAATCTCAGGCACATCTATTATTGACTTATCTTGCGTTAGTTATGTTGATCTCATTGAGCCAGTAAACATGCAAATAATTTTAATATCCTCAGGCACATCCATTATTGGCCACCAAACCATTTACATATTTACAACATCTCATGTTTAACAATTATTCTTAAGAAAATCTCTTAAATTAATTGCATTATATGCAAGTTATTTAAAATTTCTTAAAATAATTGCCTCAATGGAGGGCCTATGATATAATTACTTTAATTATACCATTTCCAACTTAATCATTTATTTGGAAGATTTTGTGGTCGGCTTAATTACTATTATGGTCTCACTTTGCCCATTATCCAATTAGCATGCATATATCATATACTTGCATACAATTATAACACCTCTATGTTCAGTAGTGCGTTCTACTGTTCTGGTGACAGTGTCTGTCCGGATATCTAGGATGCTTGGAATTATATTTAAATATTAGTGTGGAGATATAAGGAAGTGAAATACAAGAAAAGAAAATACAAGAAAAACAAAGGAAAAATAATAGCAATGAAATGAAACTAAGTTAAACGAGCCGAGAACCATAACGATGGGTAACCGCACCGGGAAGTTATGGCGATGACCGTTGACTAGCCCTGGACCGCGGGGAACCCTGAAAAATATTTTTAAGACTTAAATGAACATCTATTGAAGTATAAACGTCATTAGAAATATCAAAGAAAAATTATTTAATTAGTACAAAGAAAAATGAAAAATCGAGAAAATGACAAAACTCGGTATTACTGAAAAATCAGGAATGCAACCCGAATAAGGGCATTGTGGTCATTTGATATCCCGAGTTACCTTTTAACCTAAATATCCATTAAAAATAAATGATATTATACTTTGAAAATGTCATGAAAAATTAAAAGGAGATACATTATGTAAATAGTGAAAGTGTGGTGGCCAAATTGCAAAAATTGAAAACTTTAAATGAATAACCATTAAATTATTCCTAAGTGCTCCACTAACTCTCATCTTGAGCCACCTATATAAGTAATTGGGACAGATTGTTCCACTAAACCATCTCATTTTCTTCAAGCTTTCATCCATGGCCGAAATGAAATCCTCCTAAATTCACCATAGCCATTCATGCATAAGCTCAAATCTACCATAATTCAAGCCATATTTCTTCAAACTCCCTTCATTAAAAGTGGTCTTCACACCATGGGCAGTATGTGGGCAGCAAAAAAGATAGGAAATTCCATGGATTTGTGAAGCTCAAGTTGAGGTTAGTGCTTAATCTTTCCATTTACCTTCACTAATCCTTGTGTTGAACTTTGGGTAAGTTGAATTGCTAAGAAAAATTGAGGAAATGATGAGTATTGGTGAATCTTAGTTTTGGCAGCCATGAAAATGCATGGTTAGTGACTTATTCTTATATGTATTTGATGGGAATTAAGGTTGATTAACTCAAATAGAAGTGGTAGTAGGTTAATGTCCAAGTATGTGCATGTTAGTGCTTGAATTAAGGGTTTGAAATGGGACCTTGATGCTTTGGCAAACTGCCATATTTGGCAGCCTATAATATCATGAATTTGTGTGTGTGAATATGAAGTTTATTAATGAAATATGATAGTGTTAAATTGTGGGTAGCATGTGTAAGTGATATTGAAGTATGAGTATATTGAAGTGTATGTGTAATATTGATATTGAGATATGTTGAATTTTGGTGGAAGTGAATGTTGAACTTGAATGGTGAATTATGTGCATTGAGCACTTGAGTTTTCTGCCCAATATGCTTGCTGGAATTGTGTACAATATATATATAGATGTGCCATTGATTGAATATTGAAGTAATGAGGAGGAGAAGGAATATAAAATTGGAAGAGTAAGTGTTTTGTGCAGGTTGTGTATTGATGGCAGTACCTAAATTAGGTCATAAGTGCCAAACTGTGAACCCAATTGGTATGAGGCCAATGGAGGGTGAAACTAGACACCAAATAGGCCAACTTTCATGTAGAAATATTACCTAAATTCTGCCTAGAAGGTGACTTGAAAAAGGACCAAATCCGGATTAGTGACTTAAAAGCCTGAAAATTGACCATTTGAGCAACAGTTAGTGTTTTGACCATAACTTACTCAAAACAGGTCTAATTGACCTGAAATTTTTATCATGAATAGTCTAGAGATATATCTACAATTCTTATGAAGACACCAAAGCCTAAAAATGGCCAGAACCAAGCCAAATAGCTTGCACAAGTTCTGGTACCAAAACTGGCCGAACCAAAAGTAACCTAAATATGACCTAAGCCTACCATTTTAGTGTATTCTGTCCAGCATTGGTAAATTGACCATATCCTAGTCTACACAACTCAGAATGACCTGAAATTTTGCCCCGCGTGCAATAAGACATAGACCTACTAGTTTGTAGTTTGTTCCGAAACCCGAAAATTGAGGGAACTAGGTCGTTTGGCTAGGTCAAAATAGTATACCGAAATCCAATAAATTACAATAAAATGCAATACACTTGGAAATGAAATTGGTAACATATACCAACACCAAAGGGCTATAAAATATGACATATTGGTAACATTAGAATTGATTCACTTAGAGTGCATCAAGGGTCAACATTATAGGTTGACTAATAAAATAAATTGAAGGGAATAGTACCAAGAAAATTTAAATATTAGATTTTATTGTTAGAAACAAATTCATTGAGTACTGAAACACTTTAAATTGTGTGTTTCAGTTGAAAAGGATATTGAGAAGCATAAGAAACACTGAGTCAAGGCCAAGAGGCATTTATCAGAGGTCTGTACATAATACTTTTTATATTCACTGCTTTTACTAGAAAAATTATTTGGAGAAATGAGTTATAAATAATTTTTTATTGTTTTGGCTTTGGGAATATTATTTAGAAATTGTTGAGTTGCCTACTTTGCAAATGAAAATTTTGAGATAAAATATGATTTGTGGTTTGTATGAAATATTTAAATATTGTGATTTGGAATTATTTTGATTCACACTTGGCATGACAATATTACTATGTTCCTCCTCCATTTATGGGGTGAGTGTGATTATATTCCTCCCTCTTTGATTTGCCAATCTGAGGTGAGTGTGGATGAGTACTCATTATCTAGCTAGCTTCCTCCCTCATTGATTTCGATTAGTGGGGTGAGTGTGCCTTGTTGTGATGTACACACGGCATGTTCGGAAAAGTTTGTGTCATGACCTAAATTGTGTTATCGATTGGCAACACTGTGTTATTCAATTGTTTGATCAAATTTGTGTTATATGAGCTTTGAAAAATTGTGAATTTTTTGGATTGTAAATTGTCAACAAAAGTTTTACATACCGCATTTTAAATTGTTATTGTGCACCACTGAGTAAATTTTACTCAGCGATAGCTTTTTCATTGCTGTCGCAAGTAGATAGACGGACAGAGCAGTAGAGTAGGCTGCTTGTACCACATTTTGAGATTTTATCGGGTATATCGAGTATACCATATTGTGTAGTTTTTGTTGTAATGTATGTGCACTGTATGTATATATCGTACTTGGTCTTGAGCAGTTGTAAACTAAAATTGTAAACTATTTTGGCCTGTAAAAGTATTGTGATAAATTTATCTTATCTCAGTTTTTTTGGAAACACTGAAAAATTGATTATTGAACTGAGTTGATAATGTTGAGAAATTTATTGTGTTGAATAAATTATTGGAGTTTGGGATTGAGGAATTATATATTTGAAGTGCTTTTTACAGGTTTTTGAAGAACTATTTTATTCAAAATACCGATGGTACTCTGCCAAAATTTTTACAAAAATTATTGATACTCAAATTTGTTATTTTGTTTCATTTCAGTTAAAAATTTTTAATACCTGTCAAAGGTGCTTACCACTGTAAAAAGAAGTAAGAAAAGTTTTTAAATCCCTTACAGTATATTTAATGGGTTATCAGTAAACGAAGTTGGTAATTCATTAGATATACTATGGGATCATGTTATGCCTTACGGAGGGGTAGGGTGTGAAATGTTTTAGTGGTATCAGAGCAGGTTTTTAAATTCTATTTTGACCTGTAATTTGAATATTCTTTCTTCATAGTACAACTGCTCAATGTCATTGTTTGATACATACAGTACATTACATTATAAATATGCACTAACAGGAGGAAATCTCCTTGTGTTGGTTGTATAGGAAATAGAAAATCCTGTTAAAAGATATGGAAGAGAAAAATGAGATAATAAAACAGTCTGTGATAGCAGAAGTACAAGTTGAGGCCCCAGCTCCACAAAGTGTCGAAGGCCTAATTGTACCAGTTTTACCGGTACAAATTACTGCACAAATGGCCCAACAAATGGTCACTTTCTTTCAACAAATGGCTGATAATCTGTCAGCCCAAGCCCAAGTACAGACCCAATCCCCACAAGGGCAGTGTGAAATAGAGAAAAGGGAGAAACCTATGGGTTAGAGCTCGAGCAGTAATGGGGAAGAGAAAAGAATTTGAGGAGCCTCGAGCTCAGGAATATGACAGAGACGGATCATTAGGGGAATAAATTTTGATGCATTAGTGATTAGTCCTTTAAGATATGGATTGTGATAATAAGTGAAATTAGTTCTGAAAGAGTTTATCAACGAAAGGTATTTTCTAACACATCATAAATTATAAAGTTAAATGGCAAGCCTACTTAATGTAAGGCAAGGGGACGTAAAAGTAAATTACAGTAATAGAATTGCTCTAGATGAGGGCAAAGATTTTACTGTTAGTAATTGTTAATGGATATTGTAAACAGAATAAGATTCGAATATCAGTAAATTCGAAAAGGATAAAATATAGAAAAATTTGATTTATTGGAATGTATCGTAGTAACTATGCAATGTTCTTTATGTTTATACTGTAAGCTACAGATTACAGTACTGACTTGAGATTATTGTGTAGAGCTACGTACTACTCGATAGTACACCAAGATGAGAATAGTTGCTAACGGCGTCTGTTTTGGTATAGTTATGCCAGGACATAATTTTATTATTGGAAATAAGTTTGGAAATCCTACTTAAGGAGTTAAAACTCAAAAGTTAAAATATCGAAAGGTTATAGTTTAGTACAAAAGGAAGTAAGCTATAGAATATTAATAGATAAAAAGAGTTGTGGAAGTAAAAATTTGAACAGTTGATTCAGATATAATAAAGAAATGTTACGAATGTGAGTAAGATTGTTGACTAGAATGGTCAAAGGACCCATGATTAGATAAGTAATTCTAATATGACCATAATGGTCATTCAAGAAGGGAACATGAATCGAAATATTAGAAAAAACAATAGTACGAAAAGATTAGTGCTATATAAACAAAGTAAATATTATATTAGATTGTTAAAAGTTTTACACAAATTCAGAGGAAAGAAGATTATACGATCATATAGAAAGGAGAAAATAAACGTGTGAATATCATAAGATAGCCATTGGTTAAAATTTTGCGGGCGAAATTTATTTTAAGGGGGGGAGAATTGTAACACCCTTATGTTCGGTAGTGCGTTCTACTATTCCAGTGACAGTGTCTGTCCGGACAGCTAAGATGCATGGAATTATATTTAAATATTAGTGTGGAGATATAAGAAAGTGAAATACAAGAAAAGAAAATACAAGAAAAAAAAGGAAAAATAATAGCAATGAAATGAAACTAAGTTAAACGAGCCGAGAACCATAATGATGGGTGACCGCACCGGGAAGTTGCGGCGACGACCGTTGACTAGCCCTGGACCGCGGGAAACCCTGGAAAATATTTTTAAGATTTAAATGAATATCTATTGAAGTATAAATATCATTAGAAATATGAAAGAAAAATTAATTAATTAGTACAAAGAAAAACGAGAAATCGAGAAAACGACAAAACTCGGTATTACCAAAAAATCGGGAATGCAACCCGAATAGGGGCATTGTGGTCATTTGACATCCCAAGTTGCCTTTTGACCTAAATTTCCATTAAAAATAAATGATATTACACTTTGAAAATGTCATGAAAAATTAAAAGGAGATACATTATGTAAATAGTGAAAATGTGGTGGCCAAATTACAAAAATTGAAAACTTTTAAATAAATAACTATTAAATTATTCCTAAGTGCTCCACTAACTCTCATCTTGAGCCACCTATATAAGTAATTGGGACAGATTGTTCCACTAAACCATCTCATTTTCTTTAAGCTTTCATCCATGGCCAAAATGAAATCCTCCCAAATTCACCATGGCCATTCATGCATAAGCTCAAATCTACCATGATTCAAGCCATATTTCTTCAAACTCCCTTCATTAAAAGTGGTCTTCACACCATGGGCAGCATGTGGGCAGCAAAAAAGAGAGAAAATTCCATGGATTTGTGAAGCTCAAGTTGAGGTTAGTGCTTAATATTTCCATTTACCTTCACTAATCCTTGTGTTGAGCTTTGGGTAAGTTGAATTGCTAAGAAAAATTGAGGAAATGATGAGTATTGATGAATCTTAGTTTTGGCAGCCATGAAAATGCATGGTTAGTGACTTATTCTTATATGTATTTGATGGGAATTAAGGTTGATTAACTCAAATAGAAGTGGTAGTAGGTTAATGTCCAAGTATGTGCATGTTAGTGCTTGAATTAAGGGTTTGAAATGGGACCTTGATGCTTTGGCAAACTGCCATGTTTGGCAGCCTATAATATCATGAATTTGTGTGTGTGAATATGAATTTTATTAATGAAATATGATAGTGTTAAATTATGAACAACATGTGTAAGTAATATTGAAGTATGAGTATATTGAAGTGTATGTGTAATATTGATATTGAGATATGTTGAATTTTGGTGGAAGTGAATGTTGAACTTGAATGGTGAATTGTGTGCATTGAGCACTTGAGTTTTCTGCCCAATATGCTTGCTGGAATTGTGTACAATATATATATGGAAGTGCCATTGATTGAATATTGAAGTAATGAGGAGGAGAAGGAATATCAAATTTGAAAAATAGGTGTTTTGTGCAGGTTGCGTATTGATGGCAGTACCTAAATTAGGTCATAAGTGCCAAACTGTGAACCCAATTGGTATGAGGCCAATGGAGGGTGAAACTAGACACGAAATAGGCCAACTTTCATGCAGAAATGTTGCCTAAATTCTGCCTAGAAGGTGACTTGAAAAATGACCAAATCTGGATTAGTGACTTCAAAGCCTGAAAATTGACTATTTGAGTAGCAGTTAGTGTTTTAACCATAACTTACTCAAAACAGGTCCAATTGGCCTAAAATTTTTATCATAAATAGTTTAGACATATATCTACAATTCTTATGAAGACACCAAAGCCCAGAAATGGCCAGAACCAAGCCAAATAGCTTACACAAGTTTAGGTACCAAAACTGGTCGAACCAAAAGTGACCTAAAAATGACCTAAGCCTACCATTTTAGTGCATTTTGTCCAGCATTGGTAAATTGATCATATCTTGGTCTACACAACTCAGAATTACCTAAAATTTTGCCCTGCATGCAATAAGACATAGACCTACTAGTTTGTAGTTTGGACCGAAACCCAAAAATTGAGGGAACTAGGTCGTCCAGTTAGGTCAAAATAGTACACTGAAATCTGGTAAATTGCAATAAAATGCAATACACTTAGAAATGAAATTGGTAACATATACCAACACCAAAGGGCTATAAAATGTGACGTATTGGTAACATTAGAATTGACTCACTTAGAGTGCATCAAGGGTCAACATTATAGGTTGACTAATGAAATAATTGAAGGGAATAGTACCAAGAAAATTTAAATATTGGATTTGATTGTTAGAAACAAATTCATTGAGTACTGAAACACTTTAAATTGTGTGTTTCAGTTGAAAAGGATATTGAGAAGCATAAGGAACACTGAGTCAGGGCTAAGAGGCATTTATCAGAGGTCTGTGCACAATACTTTTTATATTCACTGTTTTTACTAGAAAAATTATTTGGAGAAATGAGTTATGAATAATTTTTTATTGTTTCGGCTTTGGGAATATTATTTAGAAATTATTGTGTTGCCTACTTTTCAAATAGAAATTTTGAGATAAAATATGATTTGTGGTTTGTATGAAGTATTTAAATAATGTGATTTGGAATTGTTTTGATTCACACTTGGCATGACAATATTATTATGTTCCTCCTCTATTTATGGGGTGAGTGTGATTATATTCCTCCCTCTTTGACTTGTCAGTCTAAGGTGAGTGTGGATGAGTACTCATTATCTAGCTAGCTTCCTCCCTCATTGATTTCGATTAGTGGGGTGAATGTGCCTTGTCGTGATGTACACACGGCATGTTCAGAAAAGTTTGTGTAATGACCTAAATTGTGTTATCGATTGGCAACACTGTGTTATTCAATTGTTTGATCAAATTTGTGTTATATGAGCTTTAAAAAATTATGAATTGTTTGAATTATAAATTGTCAACAAAAGTTTTACATACCGCATTTTAAATTATTATTGTGCACCACTGAGTAAATTTTACTCAGCGATAGCTTTTTCATTGCTGTCGCAAGTAGACAGACAGACAGAGTAGCAGAGTAGGCTGCTTGTACCACATTTTAAGATTTCATCGGGTATATCGAGTATACCATATTGTGTAGTTTTTGTTGTAATATATGTGCACTGTATGTATATATCGTACTTGGTCTTGAGCAGTTATAAACTAAAATTGTAAACTATTTTGGCCTGTAAAAGTATTGTGATAAATTTATATTATCTCAGTTTTTTTGGAAACATTGGAAAATTGATTGTTGAACTGAGTTGATAATGTTGAGAAATTTATTGTGTTGAACAAATTATTAGAGTTTGAGATTGAGGAATTATATATTTGAAGTGCTTTTTATAGGTTTTTGAAGAACTGTTTTATTCAAAATACATATGGCACTCAGCCAAAATTTTTACAGAAATTATTGATACTCAAATTTGTTATTTTGTTTCATTTCAGTTAAAAATTTTTAATACCTGTTAAAAGTGCTCACCACTATAAAAAGAAGTAAAAAAAAGTTTTAAAATCCCTTGTAGTGTATTTAACGGGTTATCAGTAGACGAAGTTGGTAATTAATTAGATATACTATGGGATCATGTTATGCCTTACGGAGGGGTAGGGTGTGATAACAATCCCATACATCTCATGCATTCATGGATAAACAATAAATATGGTATGATCATGGACTTTCTAAGGGATTCAATTCTAAGCCACCAAGAATTGAATCAGGGCATTCCTAGGTGCATTTCATTCATTCATATTACAAGAGTTGCTAAAGGAGTACATAATCAACACTTGATCTTGAATTCCTCCCACTGGTCCCACCAATGCTCTTGAACTCCTTGATCTTCTTGCAATCCAATTTATATAGTAATCTTTGGCATGCCAAGGCAAATTAACAAGTACCAAATAAATGAAATTACAACCCAAAAAATATTACAACCTTTATAATACATGCCACTAAAATAAATTAAAATAAAATAATAATTTACAACCCAAAGAAACATAAAAGAAATAAATTCAATCATATTGGTTTTTTATTGTCCATGATCATCCATCATGCATATCACTATTTAACAACTAAATAAAACATACATACTTAAATTAAATTGAATATCTCATATTCAACTTAATAATCCAGATTTAAATATGATTCAAACAAATTTAAAAATTCAGATTTGAATCAAAATTTAATTGTGTGATTCAAACTCCTAATTAAACATTTTAATTAGTCATTAGATGGGCCTTAGATCATACAACAATTGCACATATAAAACCCATTTACCTTGTGCATACCATGGTGCTCAAACTATGCACATGCTTTGTGGTCACTACTATTAGTATTATGCCCTAGAGCATATCATTTAGTATGTATCTTGTACATATTTTTATTAATAAAAAGGCATTTCTACTTTTCCGTTTACATAATATATTTATGTGTAATAGAAAAAGTCCATTGATATTTTGTTTAAAATATTATTCTTAAGTTATTAAGAATATGAGTGATAGTATTTCTAGCACAAAGTATCATAAATAAGTTCATAATCGAGGATACTTCACAATAAGGACATAACTTATCCAGAAAGATTATAATTATGTTTGTTCCTAAGTTATTTATATGAGATATAAATAAGATGGAATGGTGAGTCTCATGCCATATAACAGCATGATAGGCACTTATACATGACAAGTAGGTCGAACCAGTGACACTTATGACAAACACATGGAGTTTACTCTTGTCAATGTATTATCATAAATCATATCAGTGCATATAATCTTTAGACCTGAGATAGCACAGTTTTCTTGTATATATGTGGTTTGAGTTTGATACTGCTTTCATACTTATACTGTGTATGGGTATATGGGCATGTGTTGGCTCCTACTAGTTATATATATGGAGGTAGGTGTTGATCAAGATGGAATCTATTCCTCTAAGTAAATAGGGATAAAATCCTATGTTCATTTAATTGTTCTTGATGTTTCAAGTTCCTAGCCAAGACATATATATTTAATCAGAAAAGAGTTTCTAATGAGAAAAATCTTTTTAATCAAGAACTAGAATTAAAAGAGAACATAATATTCATAGCAAATGGGGTTTGACATAAACCATGACTCCAGCTCGAATTGGGATTTTGTGAGGGAACGGAAGCGTGAAAAACACAAGTTTATACCATTGAATTCAAAGATTTTCACCTAGGGTCACATGCATCATGCAAGATTTATTTTTATCTATTTGATTTCAATGATAAACAACATATTAAAACTCTTTTAATATGTTTTTGGATCTGTATTTGTCATTTAAGATTTTAAAATTAATCAGATTAATTTTAGAACCCTAGATTAAATCAAGAACGATTACACTAACCTCTTGATGCCTCGCAGTGTCTGCGCCTTTGAGATTCGTCTTCAGGACACCAGATGTTGTCCCTCTAGCTTGTCCACACCAAGAACACCTATGGCAGCCCTTGAATAGCTTTTAAAGCTTTTTCTATTAATTAGAAAATCAAGTTCTGCCTTTTAAGAGATTAAAGATGTAAACAGGACACTAGAAACAATTTCTAGTGTTCTTAATTCAAGAGATTGATGGCTAATCTCTTTGAATTGATAAGAGATGAAGAAGAAGAGATAAAAACCCTCAAAGTGGCGTGACAAAGGAGTGTGGCTGCTGGTTGTGTTTTATTTTCTCATAACAACACTTAAATAGCTAGGTTAACACATTAAACCCTTGCCACATGTCACCCTTTAATTAGCTCTAGGTTTAAGTGACCCAATCACATTGTGCCAAGTGTCAAACCTATATTTAATCTTGATTTTAATCATCTTACATGATTAAAAAACATTTGGCAAGCTTATGTGTAATCCCATGTGTCACCATCTCATGGTGCCACGTGTCACACTGCAAAATGACCAAAATGCCCCTGTGTCTTAATTTTGAGTTCTCAACCCAAAATAATTATTTTTCTTCTTCTAATTAATTTATATCAAATATAAATTAATTAATTAATCTCTATTAATTAATTTCTCATTAATTAAATTCATATTTAAACACTTTAAATATAAATTTAATTTATACTACACATCCAATAATCTAGATTTGGTTTCAAGTCATGCTAGGGACTTTGCAATTTAATTGCAAACCAAACCTATTTAATTAATCAATTAAACTCTTTAATTAATTAATTAAATCATATTTAAATAGGTGATAACTTGTGTATGTGTGTGACTTACTAGGCTCATCACTAATTGGCAATGAGACATGATATCAACTCTTAATATCATCAGAACTCTTTCTTACCATAAATGATTTCTCTAAATCATTTTATGAACCTCATAGACCATGGTTAACACCTAGCATAGCATGCCATGGCCACCCAATTAGTAATAAGGTTTACCTTAAATGAACCTATAATCATATGTTACCATGCACTAGAATCTCTCTCTTACAAAATCCCAACTCAAGCTGGAGTCATGGTTTATGTCAAACTCCATTTGCTATGAATATTATGTTCTCTTTTAATTCCAGTTCTTGATTAAAAGATTTTCTCATCAGAAACTCTTTTCTGAATAAATCTATCTGTCCTGGCCAGGAACTTGAAACATCAAGAACAATTAAATGAACATAGGATTTTATCTCTATTTACTTAGAGGAACAGATTCCATCTTGATCAACACCTACCTCCATATATAACTAGTAAGAGCCAACACATGCCCATATACCCATACACAGTACAAGTATGAAAGCAGTATCAAACTCAAACTACCTATATACAAGATAACTGTGCTATCTCAGGTCTAAAGATTATATGCACTGATATGATTTATGACAAAACATTGACAAGAGTAAACTCTATGTGCTTGTCATAAGTGTCACTGGTTCGGCCTACTTATCATTTATAAGTGCCTATCATGTTTGTCATATGGCATGAGACTCACCATTCCATCTTATTTATATCTCATATAAATAACTTGGGAACAAACATGAATACAATCTTTCTGGATAAGTCATGTCCTTATTATGAAGTATCCTCGATTGTGAACCTATTTATGATACTTTGTGCTAGAAATATTGTCACTCATATTCTTAACAACTTAAGAATAATATTTCTAACAAAATATCAATAGACCTTTTCTATTACACATAAATATATTATATAAACAGAAAAGTGGAAATGCCTTTTATTAATAAAATATGTACAAGATACATACTAAATGATATGCTCTATGGCATACTACTAACATTTTGTAACAGAGAGATTCTAGTGCATGGTAATATATGATTATAGGTTCATTTAAGGTAAACCTTATTACTGATTGGGTGGCCATGGCATGCAATGCTAGGTGTTAACCATGGTCTATGAGATGCATAAAATGGTTTAGAGAAATCATTTATGGTAAGAAAGAGTTCTGATGATATTAAGAGTAGATATCATATCTCATTGCCAATCAGTGATGAGCCTAGTAAGTCACATACATACACAAGTAATCACCAAATTAAATATGATTTAATTAATTAATTAAAGAGTTTAATTGATTAATTAAATAGGTTTGGTTTGCAATTAGATTGCAAAGTCCCTAGCATGACTTGAAACCAAATCTAGGGTATTGGATGTATTGTATAAGTTAAATTTATTTTTAAAGTGTTTAAATATGATTTTAATTAATGAGAAATTAATTAATAAAGATTAATTAATTGATTTATATTTGATATAAATTGATTATAAGAAGAGAAATTATTATTTTGGATTGAGAACTCAAAATTAAGACACAGGGGCATTTTGGTCATTTCACAGGGTGACATGTGGCACCCTGAGATGGTGACACATGGCACTACACATAAGCTTGCCAAATATCTTTTAATCATGTAAGATGATTAAAATTAAGATTAAATATAGGTTTGACACTTGGCACAATGTGATTGGGTCAATTAAACCTAGAGCCAATCAGAAGGTGACATGTGGCAAGGGTTTTAAGTGGTGACCTAGCTATATAAGTGCAAGGATGAAAGAACAAAACACAACCAGCTGCTACCTCCCTTTGTGCCGCCACCCTTGAGGCTGCCATTCTCTCTTCTTCTTCATCTCTCATCAATTCCAAGAGATTAGCAAACAATCTCTTGAATTAAAAATACTAGAAATTATTTCTAGTGTTCTGCTTACATCTTTAATCTCTTAAAAAGCAAAACTTGATTTTCTAATTAATAGAAAAAGCTATAGAAGCTGTTCAAGGGCTACCATAGGTGATCTTGGTGTGGACAAGCTAGAGGGACAACATTTGGTGTCCTAAAAACACATCCCAAAGGTGTCAAACACATTGCAGTGCATTAAGAGGTTAGTGCACTTGTTCTTGATCTAATCTAGGGTTCTAAAATTAATCTAATTAATTCTAAAATCTTAAATGGCAAATACAGATCCAAAAACATATTAAAAGAGTTTTAATATGTTGTTTATCATTGAAATCCAATAGATAAAAATAAATCTTGCATGATGCATGTGACCCTAGATGAAAATATTTGAATTCAATGATATAAACTTGTGTTTTTCATGCTTTCGCTCCTTTAATTGGTATCAGAGCCGTTATATTTGCCATTTAGATTGTTGATTATATGATTTAGTTGTGTGGTATAATCATGAGATGATAGATCCATTGCTGGTTGCAAGAAAGGTGGTGCCTTGGGTGATGAACACCATCAAGGGTGCGCATCAATGGTTTCCAAAGTGGTGCGCAAGGTTTGGCCTTGGAATCTGCAATTGTTACATGTTCTAAGGTTCATCCTATGACTAATTAAAAATTTTAATTATTTGTTTTAATTACATAATTAAATTGTAATTCACATCTGATTTTTAAAAATTTGTTGAATGTGATTCGAATTTGAATTTTTAAAGTTGTTTGAATGTGATTCAAATTTGAATTTTTAAAGTTGTTTGAATGTGATTCAAATCTGAATTTTAAAAGTTGTTTGAATGTGATTCAAATCTAAATTTTTTAAAGTTGTTTGAATATGATTCAAATTTGATTTTTTAAAAGTTGTTTGAATGTAATTCAAATCTGAATTTTTAAATTTGTTTGAATGTGATTCAAATCTGAATTTTTAAATTTGTTTGAATGAGATTCAAATCTGAATTTTTAAATTTGTTTGAATCATATTCAAATATGGATTTTTAAGTTGAATATGAGATATTCAATTTAATTTAAGCATGTATGTTTTATTTAATTATTAAATAGTGATATACGTGATGGATGATCATGGACTATAAAAGACTAATGGGATTAGATTTATTTCTTTTATGTTTCTTTAGGTTGTAAATTAATTAATTTATTTTAATTTATTTTGGGGATGTATTATTAAGGTTGTAATAATTTTGGGTTGTAATTTCATTTATTTAGTTCTTGTAAATTTGCCTTGGTATGCCAAGGATGACTATGTAATATTGGATTGCAAGAAGATCAAGGAGTTCAAGAGCATTAGTGGGACCAGTGAGAGGAATTCAATATCAAGTGTTGATTATGTACTCCTTCAACAACTTTTGTAATATGAATGAATGAAATGCACTTAGGAATGCCCTGATTCAATTCTTGGTGGCTGAGCCATTTAATCCTTTAGAAAGTCCATGATCATACCATATTTACTGTTTATCCATGAATGCATGAGATGTATGGGAATGTATGCAACTATATGATATATGCATGCTAAATGGCTAATGTATAAAGTGAGACCTTAATAGTAATTAGGACGATTACAAAATCTTCCAAACAAATGATTAAGTTGGAAATATTATAATTAAAGTAATTATAACAAGGGCCCTCCATTGAGGCAATTATTTTAAGAAATTTTAAATACTTGCATAAGATGCAATTAATTTAAGAGATTTTTTTTAAGAATAATTGTTAAGCATGAGATGTTGTAAAAATGTAAATGGTTTGGTGGCCAATATTGGATGTACCTGAGGACATTAAAATTATTTGCATAATTACTGGTTCAATGGGATCAACTTAACTAATGCATGATAAGTCAATAATGGATGTACCTGAGATTTTGAGCATTAGGGGCTAGGTAAAGGATTGAACCTTAAATGAGATGTGATGGGCAAAGAGTTGCTCACTTATAGTTTATTGTAATTCCAATAATGGATGTACCTGAGGATGATCAATAGAATTATATGAATTCAATCACCCACTAGAAATCCATCCAATTAGGAATTCCATTTTCTACTTTGGAAGTGTAGGATTCGCTAAGTTAGTGGGAGGACCAATTTGATTAAAAAACCATAATCATTTTGGTTAATTATATGATACATTTACTAATTAATCTGGTTATTTTCTGCAATTAATTTTCTGATAATAATGAGCACAGAACAACCACCACCATCTAATATCCTTGCAAGTATACTTGATCGCAATAGGTTGACAGGACCTAATCTGTCTGATTGGCTAAGAAATTTGAAACTTGTCCTAAACCTTGAACATATAGGATATGTTCTAGACTCAATGTTCCTGGTCCCTCACCTCCAGAGGCCACTCAAGAGGAACATGAAACTTTGGACAAGTGGAAGGAGTATGATATGAGAGCCAAGTGTTGCATGCTTGCTTCCATGAGTAATGAGTTACAGAAGCAACATGAAAACATGCAGAGTATAAGTGAGATCCTCCTTCACCTATAAGAGTTATATGGTGAGCACAGCAGGAATGCTAGGTATGAGATATCTAGACAGCTGTTCTGCATGAGGATGTCTAGGGGACAGAATGTTGGGGATCATGTCCACAAGATGATTCAGCTGATTGAGCAGTTGAAACATCTTGACTTCAATATGGATTTCCAACTATAGACGGATTTGATCCTTCAGTCCCTTCTTGAGTCTTTTGGGAATTTTGTGACAAATTTCCATATGACTAAACAGGAATGCACCTTGGCTAGTTTACTCAACATGCTGGTTATTGCCTAAAAGAATATGCATGGCAATAAGGGAAAAGAGGTAGCTTTGATTGCATCTTCTTCTGCTGGAAAGTCCAACAAGAAAAAGGGCAATAAGAAAAAGAAACCTCAGATTCCTGGTCCTTCCAAGAAAATAGCTAAACATAAAGGGAATACTAAAGCTGATGGAGGCAAAGGAAAATGTTTCCATTGCCAGTAGGATGCGCACAGTAATAGGAACTGCCCAGAGTATAGTAAGTAGTACCAGCTTGCAGTAACGAGATATTAGACTCCGGGTTGGCAATGGCTCAACTGTTGAAGCTTTAGCCAAAGGTTCTAAATCTTTTTACATGTCAGGACATATTTTGTGTTTGGATAATATTTTATATGTACCTGATGCTTTTAAGAATATCATTTCTATATCTGGTTTGACTAGAAATGGCTATGAATTTCAGTTCACAGATGATGTTTGCAATATTTATTTTGAAAATAAATATGTTAGTTCGGGTTATATGAATGATGGTCTTTATTATTTGGATAATAATGACAAACACAAAATGAATGCAAGTGATCTGAATGAATGCAATGCCATGGTGAAAATCAACTCAAGTTTAAAATATATTTGGCACTTAAGGTTATGTCATGTTGCAGAAGATAGGATTGTAAAACTGGAGAAAATGGGGATTCTATCCTCATTGGGCTCTGAGCCTACTCCAACTTGCGAATCTTGCCTTCAGGGCAAAATGACTAGATCACCCTTTATTGGACAAGGGCTACAGGCTGAAAATATTTTGGAGCTAATACATAGTGATGTATGTGGCCCATTTAAAGAAAAGGCTAGAGGCGATTTTCATTATTTTATTACCTTTACTGATGATAAATCAAGGTTTGGGTATTTGTATTTGATGAAATACAAACATGAATCCTTTGAAAAGTTCAAAGAATTTAAATCTGAAGTAGAAAATCAAACAAGAAAGAGTATTAAAGCTCTTCGATCAGATCGTGGAGGTGAATATTTGAGTACTGAATTTGATGAATACTGAGAGAGCACGACATTGTTTCCCAGCTGACTCCTCCAGGAACACCACAGCTGAATGGTGTATCTAAAAGGAGAAATCGTACCTTATTGGATATGGTACGTAGTATGATGAGCTATACTGATATCCCAATCTCATTTTGGGGATTTGCATTAGAATTAGCTTTGTATATTTTGAATAGGATTCCATCAAAATCAGTTTCTTCCACACCTTATGAGGTATGGCATGGAAGAAAACCAAGTCTTAAGCATGTTAAGATTTGGGATTGTCTAGCTTATATCAAAAAGCTAAACACTGATAAATTGGAAATCAGATCAGAAAAGGGTCGATTTGTTGGATATCCAAAAGATAGTTTTGAATATTATTTTTATTTGCCTACTTCACAAAAGGTTATGGTAAGTAGAGATGCCACATTTCTTGAACAACAGTTTGTTCAAGAAGGAGGCAAAAGAAGGCAAATACAATTAGAATTGGAGAATTTTGACCAACTAACATATCAGATGGATATAAATCCATCTAGTCAACCTACACCTATTGATGAAACATCTATAGTTGTTCCTCGTAGAACAACCAGGGTATCTCACCCACCAGTGAGATATGGTTTCCTTCATAAAGAAGAATAAGAGTTATTTACTAATGAAGAAGTAGATCATGGAAATGATCCACTTACCTATGAAGAAGCTATATCAGATATAGACTTTTTAAAATGGATTGATGCTATGAAATCCGAGATTGATTCCATGTATAAGAATCAAGTTTGGGATCTTGTTAACCCACCTAAAGGTATTGTACTTATAGGGAACAAATGGGTTTTCAAGAAGAAAATTGGTTCTGATGGAAAGGTAGAGACCTATAAGGCAAGGCTAGTAGCGAAAGGGTTTCGCCAAAGGTAAGGAATCGACAATGAGGAGAATTTTCTCGCCTGTTGCCATGCTTAAATCAATTAGGATTCTATTAGCAATAGCTGCATACTATGATTATGAGATTTGGCAGATGGATGTCAAAACAGCTTTTCTCAATGGATACATTGAAGAAAACATTTTCATGGAACAACCTAGGGGTTTTGAATCCCAAGATGGTTCCAAGGTGTGCAACCTAAAGCGATCCATTTATGGGTTGAAATAATCTTCGAGGAGTTGGAACATCCGTTTTGATGAAGCCATTAAGTCATTTGGTTTTGTCAAAAATGAGGATGAGCCATGTCTATATAAGAAGGTTAGTGATAGTGTGATCATTTTCCTTGTCTTATATGTGGATAATATTCTGTTGATAGGTAATGACACAGGTATGTTGACAACTATGAAGATATGGTTGTCAAATACATTCTCCATGAAAGACTTAGGAGAGGCAACCTATATTCTTAGGATTCACATCTATAGAGATAGAGTAAAAAGAATAAATGGTTTATCCCAGAGTCTATACTTGGAAAAAGTGTTAAAGAGGTTTAACATGCTTGATTCCAAGAAAGGATTGTTACCAGTGAGACATGGTATCCACCTTTCGAAAGAGATATCTCCAAAGACACCTGAAAAAAGAGACAAAATGGCCAGGATTCCATATGTTTTGACTACTGAAAGTTTAATGTATGTTGTGTACTAGGCCAGATATCGCATATGCTGTTTGTTTGACTAGTAGGTATCAATCCAATCCAGGTTTGGAACACTGGATAGCTGTCAAGAATATCTTTAAGTACTTGAGAAGAACAAAAAAGATTTATTCTTGATTTATGGAGAAGGTGACTTGCAATTGGATGGTTATACTGATTCTGATTTCCACTCAGATATCGATGATAGAAAGTCTACTTCTAGGTATGTGTTCATTTGTAATGGAGGTGCAGTCAGTTGGAAGAGTTCCAAACAGAGTATGACTGTAGATTCCACTATCGAGGCTGAGTATATTGCTGCATTAGATGCTGCAAAAGAAGTTATTTGGATATAAGGAACCCCGGTCTCACCAGAAATCCAAACACATAGAAAGGCGCTACCACATTATCAGAGAAATAGTTGGACGAGGCGATGTAGCCATGCAGAAAATAGCATCAGCTAAAAATCCAACTGATCCATTCACTAAGCTTTTATCACAAGCTCAGTTAGACTGACATCTTGAGAATATGTGTCTAAGATATTGTAATAAATGGCTCTAGTGCTAGTGGGAGATTGTTAGTAGTATGCCCTAGAGCATATCATTTAGTATGTATCTTGTACATGTTTTTATTAATAAAAAGGCATTTCTACTTTTCCGTTTACATAATATTTTTATGTGTAATAGAAAAGGTCCATTTATATTTGTTAGAAATATTATTCTTAAGTTGTGAAGAATATGAGTGATAGTATTTCTAGCACAAAGTATCATAAATAGGTTCATAATCGAGGATACTTCACAATAAGGACATGACTTTATCTAGAAAGATTGTAATTATGTTTGTTCCCAAGTTATTTATATGAGATATAAATAAGATGGAATGGTGAGTCTCATGCCATATAACAGCATGATAGGCACTTATACATGATAAGTAGGTCGAACCAGTGACACTTATGACAAGCACATGGAGTTTACTCTTGTCAATGTATTGTCATAAATCATATCAGTGCATATAATCTTTAGACCTGAGATAGCACAGTTATTTTGTATATAGGTGGTTTGAGTTTGAGACTGCTTTCATACTTGTACTGTGTATGGGTATATGGGCATGTGTTGGCTCCTACTAGTTATATATATGGAGGTAGGTATTGATCAAGATGGAATCTGTTCCTCTAAGTAAATAGGGATAAAATCCTATGTTCATTTAATTATTCTTGATGTTTCAAGTTCCTGACCAGGAAAGAGAGATTTAATCAGAAAAGAGTTTTTGATGAGAAAAATCTTTTTAATCAAGAACTGGAATTAAAAGAGAACACAATATTCATAGCAAATGGGGTTTGACATAAACCACAACTCCAGCTCGAATTGGGATTTTTTAACAGAGAGATTCTAATGCATGGTAACATATAATTATAAGTTCATTTAAGGTAAACCTTATTACTGATTGGGTGGCCATGGCATGCTATGCTAGGTGTTAACCATGGTCTATGAGATGCATAAAATGGTTTAGAGAAATCATTTATGGTAAGAAAGAGTTCTGATGATATTAAGAGTTGATATCATATCTCATCGCCAATTAGTGATGAGCCTAGTAAGTCACACACATACACAAGTAATCATCAAATTAAATATGATTTAATTAATTAATTAAAGAGTTTAATTGATTAATTAAATAGGTTTAGTTTGCAATTAGATTGCAAAGTCCCTAGCATGACTTGAAACCAAATCTAGGTTATTGGATGTATAGTATAAGTTAAATTTATATTTAAAGTGTTTAAATATGAATTTAATTAATGAGAAATTAATTAATAAAGATTAATTAATTGATTTACATTTGATATAAATTGATTAGAAGAAGAGAAATAATTATTTTGGATTGAGAACTCAAAATTAAGACACAAGGGCATTTTGGTCATTTCACAGGGTGACATGTGGCACCATGAGATAGTGACACATGGCACTATACATAAGCTTGCCAAATGTCTTTTAATAATGTAAGATGATTAAAATGAAGATTAAATATAGGTTTGACACTCGGCACAATGTGATTGGGTTAATTAAACCTAGAGCCAATCAGAAGGTGACATGTGGCAAGAGTTTTAAGTGGTGATATAGCTATATAAGTGTAAGGATGAAAGAACAAAACACAACTAGCTACTGCCTCCCTTTGTGCTGCCACCCTTGAGGCTACCATTCTCTCTTCTTCATCATCTCTCATCAATTCTAAGAGATTAGCAAACAATCTCTTGAATTAAAAATACTAGAAATTGTTTCTAGTGTCCTGTTTACATCTTTAATCTCTTAAAAAGCAAAACTTGATTTTCTAATTAATAGAAAAAGTTTTAGAAGCTATTCAAGGGCTGCCATAGGTGATCTTGTTATGGACAAGCTAGAGGGACAACATTTGGTGTCCTAAAGATGCATCCCAAAGGTGCCAAACACACTGCAGTGCATCAAGAGGTTAGTGCACTTGTTCTTGATCTAATCTAGGGTTCTAAAATTAATCTGATTAATTCTAAAACATTAAATGCTAAATACAGATCCAAAAACATATTAAAAGAGTTTTAATATGTTGTTTATCATTGAAATCAAATAGATAAAAATAAATGTTGCATGATGCATGTGACCCTAGGTGAAAATTTTTGAATTCAATGATACAAACTTGTGTTTTTCATACTTCTGCTCCTTCAACTACACCATGCTGCCACTCTTGGTGAAAGCAACCAGCAATAGATCAATCATCTTATGATCAAATTACACAATTATATTAGATATTAAACAATCAAATGGCAAATGTAGTGGCTCTGATACCAATTGAAGAAGCGAAAGCTTGAAAAATATTAGTTTAGAATAATGAATTCAAAAATTTTCTTCTAGGGTCTCATGCATCATACAAGATTCATTATTTACCTAATTGATTTCAATGTTAAGCAACATATTAAAATACTTTTAATATGTTTTTGGATCTACATTTGCCATTTAAGATTTTAGAATTAATAGATTAATTCATTAGAACCCTAGATTAAATCAAGAACATGTGCACTAACCTTTTGATACACTGTAGTTGTGTTTGGTGCCTTTGGGATCCACCTAGGACACCAGATGTTGTCCCTCTAGCTTGTCCACACCAAGATCACCAATGGCAGCCCCTTGAACAGCTTTTCAAGCCTTTTCAATCAATTAGAAATTAAGGTTTTGCCTTTAGAGATGTTATAGATGTATACAGGACACTAGAAATGATTTCTAGCAATTTTAATTCAAGAGAATGTTGGAAATTCTTTTTGAATTAATGAGAGACGAAGAAGAAGAGAGGGGAGATCTTCTTTGGGTGGTGGCACATATGAAAAAATACTAGATTGTTCTATTTTTTTTTCATCCTTTTCCTTATATAGCTAGGTCATCACTTAAAACCCTTGCCACATGTCATCTTCTGATTGGCTCTTAGTTTAATTCACCCAATCACATTGTGCCAAGTGTCAAACCTAGATTTAATCTTGACTTTGATCATCTTACATGATTAAAAGACAAATGGCAAGCTTATGTGTAGTGCCATGTGTCACCATCTCATGGTGGCATATGTGTAACACCCCTATTTGTATATCCTGGTATATTTCACTATTCCGGTGACCGTTGTCGGTCCGAAAAATTAAGGGGATTAGAACCACATCTAAGACAACTAGATAAGCCATAAACCCAAATAATTAGTAATTGTCAATTAGTTAAGTATAAATAAGAAAAACAAAACATAAGAAGTTAAACGAGCCGAGAGCCACAGTGATGGGTGACCTTCTCGGGAAGGACTGCGAAGTCGATTTAAACTCAAATTTCGAACCGTAAAATGCGACGCCGCAGTCCTTAAGACTATTACGAACACAATGGAAAAGAGAAAATCACGAAAAAGAATTGTTAAGCCAGTCAAATAATTAGGTCAGGGATCCGGAAGAAATATTGAATTATTTACAAACCGGGTTGAACCAGCGAGGGGCAATTTGGTCAATTGACCCCGAGAGCTGATTCCTGACCTAACTGTCAAATAAAATATGAGAAAAGAAAATTTTGGAATCGGGGATTAAATTAAAGAACTAATGAAAAAAAAAAAAAAAAAAAAAGAGAAAATGGAAAAGTGGAAATTGGTGATATCATGCATGACATCATTTATGATGCAATAAACAATATAACTAAAAATTAATTATTGGATAAATTTGGTCTTCCAAGAGGATAAATTTGATAAAAGAAAAGAAAAAAAAAATGCAAAAGTCCATTTTTCTTCAACCTTGCCGTCCTCTCTCTCTCTCACCCTCTCCCTCACCAAACTCCTTAAAGCTCATTTTGAGCTTGAAGAAACCCTAATTCCCACCATAGAAACCCTACTCTCCATCACTAAATCTTGTAGCTAGACCTTGATAAGGAGATTGACAACAAAAAGAAAAAGAAAGAAGAAGTTTTGAGAGATGGAAAAATTCTACATTCAAGTTTAGTAGTTAAACATGAGATTTATAATTTAATTATTGTATTTATAGTTTAAGGAACCTAGATTTAATTTAAAATGAAAAGAAAATACTTGTTGAGGGACTATATAGAATTTTGGCCAGCTAGGGTTTGGTTGGATAAAGTATGAATTTGTTTGAGCAAAACATGTTAGGAAGCTTAATTGAGTTAAGGAAGCATGTTTGTAGGTGTTTAATTAGCTAAATGCAACAAATGGCATGAACTAGGGTTTTGGCATTTAGGGTTTTGGAGGAAAAAAATGTGAGAAATTATGAAATGGTGTGTTTGACCTTGTTTGAGATGGAAAATGGTCATTTGTGACCAATTGAGATGTGTTAGAAGTGTTGGAAGTGAGTTTAAATTCAGATTGAAAATGGTCATGTTGCAGGCGGCATGACCAAGGTTCCTTTCAGGGATGAAAACTGAAAATTTACAAGTCTAATTGGAAATGAAAATAGACACAAAATGACCCAATTTTTATTTAGGAATCATGCCCAAAAAGTGATCAAAACCTAGTGAACAAATTGACCAAATCTGGATTTCTGCAGTCTGACCTGTACAAAAATGGCCAAATGAACAGTGTTTGTTCATTTAGCCATAACTTGAGCTAGGTAGGTTTAACTGACCTGAAATTTTATCAGTGGACAGCTGAGATATAGACCTAAAACTTTCATGGAGAACACAAACCCAAATTATGCCCTTAATCAAGTCATTTGGCCAACCAAAGTTGGTGACCTAAAACTGTCAGAACCAGTTTGGTGCCCAGAAATCTAGGTTAAGTCCAATCCGGAAGCCATGATTCAAATAGCTATAACTTGAGATACAAAATTCCAAATAGAGTGATTCAAAAAGAAGAATAAAGTTAAGAAAATAGGGAACATTTTCTGTGAAAAAAGTTTTGCCAAATTCTAAGAGAAAAATGACCAATGGAATAGTGCAACATAAGACACCAAAACTGAAAATTTGCAAATTTGCCTAAAAGACTTAGAATTTGAGTAAACAACCAAAACTAACAAATTTAGTTACAAAAATGTGGTATGTGGGTGAAGTTAGAATTCCCATACCTATTAAGCCTTAGAAAGTTAACAAATTAACTTGAATAATATAATAAATAGTAACCCCGAAACACAAATTTTAAAGAACATCAAGTTTAGCACATTAGAGTTAGGTAAAAGTGAAATTAAATTTATTTTTGGATTTATGCTAAGTTATGCTACTGAAACACTGTGAAACTGTGTGTTTCAGTGGAAAAGAATACCAGGAAGGAACCCGAGGTGTCGAGTCAAGGCCAAAAGGCGACTCATATAAGGTTTGTGCACAACGTATAATTTTTATAAATTATCTTTTGCATATTGTTTTGAATAATTTGAAATATTAAATTGTGACATTATTATGATGAAGTATTTATGATGCTTTTGATTTAAATTGTTGGAAGTTATTTGTGTATATTTGAGATGGCATAAATATTTAGTAAATTGTTAAGATAAGTTTTGAAACCACAGTGTCATGACCATATATTTGAACACCTCACTAGCATGACTAGTGGGGGTAATCAGTTCCAAATTTTGATTCCTTTTTTGGCTGAAGTGTTGAGGTGTGTGCCAGTAGAAGAAGAAATTAAATGGATATCCATATATTTGAGCTAGCTAGCCTTGTGATGTGACTTCTCCTTAGCCTCTGGCTATTGAGATTATATTTGTTTCGAATGGCATGATATAAATGTGGGTTTTATGAAATGTGTTTTGATACTTCGAAATGAAATTGTTTGGATTAAAATCTCATAATTCATGTTTTGTATTTAATTCTCATGTTCAGTCCAATTTTTGAATAAATACGATTTAAATTCTGCATAAAGATTATTTTAGTATGTTGTGCACCACTGAGTCCTAGTACTCAGCGATGGCTATTATTGCTGTCGCAGATATAGAGACTAGAGGAGCAGCAAATTGAGCTACTGAGGATTGAGGAGCTACTTGCCTTGAAGCTATCGGGTATAATTTATACCCTGACTGTAAAAATTTATTTTAATGTATGTAATGTATGTAAAGGTATGTGTAACACCACTATGTTCGGTAGTGTATTCTGCTGTTTCGGTGACCAGTGTGGTCCGGACAGCTAAGATGCCTAAAACTACACTTAAATATTAGTGAGGAGACATAAAATAATGAAATACAAGAAAAGAAAATACAAGAAAAACAAAAGAAAAATAATAGCAGTGAAATGTAACCAAGTTAAACGAGCTGAGAACCATAGCGATGGGTGACCGCACCGGAAAGTTACGGCGTGGACCGCTGACTAGCCCTGGACCGCGGGGAACCCTTGAAAATATTTTTAAGACTTAAATAAACATCTATTGAAGTATAAATGTCATTAGAAATATCAAAGAAAAATTAATTAATTAGTACAAAGAAAAATGAGAAATCGAGAAAACGACAAAACTTGGTGTTATCGAAAAATTGGGAATGCAACCCGAATAGGGGCATTGTGGTTGTAACACCCCTCACCCGTCTACAGTGTAGCCAAGCAAAGTGTGTTACACGGAGTGCCGAAGCATCTGATCTTATCTAATTTCATTACAGTTCTTGATTTATTTATTCAAAAACTTTATTTAAGGTTTAGGCTATTTTTATTTTATTAAAATCTAACTAATTTGGAAATTTCAAAAATTTTAACGATAATCAGATAAATTGTCGGCTATAATTTGGACTAATAGTTCTTCTGAACCTGCCAAAGACAATTCACAACATATTCAAATTCATAGCTCAATTTATCTAAATAATATCTCATCAGTTTCTCAAAATTTCTTAAACTCAATCTCATTCAGAATCATTATGATTAGACAATCAATTCAAACATCAGAATTCTTACATTTCATTAACATATATAATTTTCCAATTAAGTACATAAATTTGTCAAGTACAAGATATACAAATGAAATTACAATATACTTTGAATGAAGAAAACACATAACAAGTATAATTATGAGCCCTATCTACATGCATTGCTGAGGAGGTGATAATCTTGAACTCTTCTGACACTTCTGCAGATCTGGACTCCAAAAATCTCAGTCGACAGTCTACTGGTTTTACCTTCAGTACCTGCGCGAGGCAATTCCATCGCACTAAGCATTTCTACATAGTGGTGCAATAGTATAACAAGAAATAATATATACAAATAAGGAAAGAAAAAACTCATAATTTGGATATCCAGGAATCAATTATTCTAACTGTATTGTATTTTAAATCTCTAAGGTTCTGCAAATTGTATCTTTGTTATGTTTCTGTTGCTAATCTCTTTTATTCATTTCATTCAATGCTTAATTTAATTGTACTGAAATTTTCGTATACTTAACTTAACTTAGCTGCCTGAATTGAATAATATTTTAATTGACTGCCCATGTAGCCTATACAATGACCAAACTGGATAAACGGATATACTAGCACTGGGTACCTAGTACCTGGGGCCATCACATCATCAGTCACAAAGTATCTCCCCGTGTGCAAACAGTGTGGCTAAAAAGCCATATAATCAATCAGGCATTAAGCTGAGTATAATAACACAATCTGTATAGCCATAGGCTATTAAAATCATAGTATGGCATAACAAGCCATAAAACATAATATGACGTAAAGTCATTTACAGAACAGCTGTCAGAATCCTATTGGCATACCAACCTATCCAAACTAGTCAACTAGGCAAATTAGGGCATATTACAATGTTACATATTTAATTCTTTATTCATAGGGTTTATACATCTTTATGCCTTTCACTGGTCAATAAAATTATTGACCTTTTTATGCATCATGGATAGGTTGATTCTAGCATCAACATGTCACAATTTACAATTCAGTATGTTGTCAATATAATGCAATTTACCCTTTTCACAAGTTGGCATTCATTGCCAAATCACTTTAAGCATCATTTTATGTAATTACCAATTTGCAATTTTAGTGTTCTAGATTGGTCTAGCTTAAAGTCCTATTTCCCTTGGTTTTTAGCTTCTGGTCAAAGAAGCAAAATTGTAGCTCTATGTCTTATTGCACTCAGGGCAAAATTTCAGGTCATTATGAGTTGTATAGACCAAGATATGGTCAATTTACTAAAGCTGGACAGATTGCACCTTTGATGCAAAATTTGGTCAATTTCTCAATTTTTGTGTGCTAGATTTGTCTAGCTTAAAGTCCTATTTCTCTTGGTACTATTCCCTTCAATTCATTTCATTAGTCAACCTATAATGTTGACCCTTGATGCACTCTACGTGAGTCAATTCTAATGTTACCAGTATGTCACATTTTATAGCCCTTTAGTATTGGTATATGTTACCAATTTCATTTCCAAGTGTATTACATTTTATTGCAATTTACCGGATTTCGGTGTACCATTTTAACCTAGTCGGACGACCTAGTTCCCTCAGTTTTCGGGTTTTGGTCCAAACTACAAACTTGTAGGTCTATGTCTTATTGCACGCGGGGCAAAATTTCAGGTCATTCTGAGTTGTGTAGACCAAGATATGCTCAATTTACCAATGTTGGACAGATTGCACCTTTAGGTCACTTTTGGTTCGGTAGTTTTTGTACCCGAAATTGTGCAAGCCATTTGACTTGGTTCTGGCCATTTCTGGGTTTGGTGTCTTCATAAAAATTGTAGATCTTTGTCTAAAACCATGGTAAAAATTTCAGGTCAATTGGACCTGTTGTGAGCGAGTTATGGTCATCCCAAGGACAACTGTTCATATGGTCAAAAATCTAGGTTGCAAGGTTGCTATTCCGGATTCGGTCATTTTTAAGGTCAGTTTCTAGGCAGAATTTTGGCAACATTTCTACATGAAAGTTGGCCTATTTGGTGTCTAGTTTCACCTCCCATTGGCCTCATACCAATTAGGTTTACAGTTTGGCACGTATGACCTAATTTAGGTACTGCTATCAATACACAACCTGCACAAAACACATACACTTCCAATTTGATATTCCTTCTCCTCCTCATTACTTCAATATTCAATCAATGACACTTCTATATATATATGATACACAATTCCAGAAACAATTTTGGGTAGAATATTCAAGTGCTCAATGCACACAATTCACCATTAAGTTCAACATTTACTTCCACCAAAACTCAACATATCTCAATGTCAATATTACACATACACTTCAACATAATCATACTTCAATATCACTTACACATACTGCCCACAATTTAATACTATCATATTTCATTAATAAACTACATATTCACACACAAATTCATGATTTAATAGGCTGTCAAACATGGCAGTTTGCCAAAGTAATCAAGACCCATATTCAAACTCTTAATTCAAGCACTAACATGCACATCATTGGATATTATCTTACTACCACTTCCATTTAAGTTAATCAACCTTAATTTCCATCCATTAGAGGTATGAAAAACTCAACTACAATAAACTTTCCTGGCTGTCCAAAATTAAATATATCAATAACTCATCGAATCCTTCAAATTTCTTCACCATCCAACTCATCTCAACCTTAATACAAACTTTAATGAAGCAAGGGATGAAAAAAACTAGCACTAACCTTTTTTGAGCTTCACCAAAACTTCATCAAATCCTCTTCTTTTTGCTTCCAACATACTGCCCAAGGTGTGTGTGCAAGCTTTAATGAAGGAACTAAGTAGAAATGGTGGCTTGATCATGCACCCATGGAGGTTGCATGTGGGGCATCCATGGTGATTTCCATGGTGAACTTCATTTCTCTTGGCTGGTTATTTCTCAAGGTGAAAGATGATGGTTTTGCTGTTCCAAAGGAATATTTAAGTGTCCCAAATTAAGAGTTAGTGGAGCACTAACTTGGATTTTAATGTTAATTATTCAAAGTTTCATAAATTGGATTTTATCCCCCATTTCTTGCACTATTCTTATAATGTATCACAATTTAATTTTTCATGAAATTCTCTAAGTGTAATATCATTTATTTTTAATGGACATTGAGGTCAAAAGGCAACTCTAGGTGTTAAATGACCAAAATGCCCCATTTCGGGTTATATTCCCGATTTTTCGGTAATACCGATTTTTTTCTATTTCTCGATTTTTCATTTTTTCTTTGTACTAATTTATTAATTTTTCTTTAATAATTCTAGTGTCAATTATATTTCAATAGACCTTTACTTACGTCTCGGAATTAAATTCTAAGGGTTCCCCACGGTCCTGGGGTCGACAACAGCCTTCCCAGTGCGGTCACCCATCGCTGCGGTGTCGGCTCGTTTAACTTAGCTTCATTTTCTCTCTTTCATTTGTCTTTGATTTTTCTTGCATTTTCTTCTTATTTATTTCATCATTATATGTCTGTTTATTATCACCGAAGTGTAGTTCCAGACATCCTAACTTGCCTAGTTTGTTATTTGGCCACTGGAGGAATAGAACGTACAGTGGGGATGTTACAACTCTTCCCTTCTAAATAAAAATTTCGTCCTCGAAATTTACCTGACGTGAAGAGCTGAGGGAATTGTTGCCTTATTTTCTCCTCGCTCTCCCATGTTGCCTCTTCCGTGATGTGGTGTCTCCATAGGATTTTCACTAATGGAATTGTCTTGTTTCTGAGCTCTTTTACCTCTCGTGCCAAGATTTTAATTGGTTCTTCTTCATATGTCAGGTCAGGTTGTACCATAATTTCTTCTGCTGAGATGACATGTGAAGGATCTGATCTGTATCTTTTGAGCATCGAGACATGGAACACATTATGTATCTTGTCCAGCTCATGTTGTAAGGCTAATCGGTAGGCTACTGGTCCCACACGTTCAATAACTTCATATGGGCCAATGAACCTAGGGCTTAATTTTCCCTTTTTCTCGAATCTCAACACTTTTTTCCACGGTGATGCTTTGAGAAATACCTTCTCGCCAACTTCATACTCAATCTCTTTTCTCCTCAAGTCAGCATAAGATTTCTATCGGTCTGAGGCAACTTTCAAATTGGCCTTTATTAGTTTCAACTTTTCCTCTGTCTGTTTTATCAGGTCTGGCCCCACTAGCTTATCTTCACCCAATTCAGTCCAACATACAGGTGTTTTGCATTTTCCCCCTTACAGTGCTTCATAGGGTGCCATTTGTATGCTAGCTTATAGCTATTATTATATGCAAATTCTGCCAGTGGAAGGTATCTATCCCAACTTCCCTCAAACTCAATAACACAACTTCTCAGCATATCCTCGAGGACCTATCACACATATTCAGTTATTACTATCATTATTATCAGTTTATTGTTTGCAATAACCCAATGAGTTTCAAAATTTACCTGGATTATTCTTTCTGACTGTCCATCCGTCTGAGGATGAAAAGCCGTACTAAAATGGAGTTGTGTGCCCAAAGATTCTTGTAATTTCTTCCAAAATCTAGATGTAAACCTCGGGTCTCTATCAGATATAATGGAAAGTGGAATTCCATGTAGTCTAACTATCTCACTGATGTATAATTCTGCTAGCTTTTCCAGTGAGTAGTCGATTGATCGCGAGAAAATGTCCGATTTGGTTAACCTATCCACAATCACCCATACTGCATCATGCTTTTTCTGAGTGAGAGGTAGACCACTAACAAAGTCCATAGTGACTCGGTCCCATTTCCATTCAGGTAAGTTTATGGGCCGTAACAAACTTGATGGAACTTGATGTTCTGCTTTGACTTGCTGACATGTCAAGCATCTAGTTACATAGTCAACTATGTCCTTCTTCATACCGCCACGATGTCGAAGTTTGTGTCATGGTACATTTTTGTGCTTCCTGGGTGCATAGCATACACACTGTTATGTGCTTCTTTCAAAATACTAGTTTGCAACTCTTTATCATCTGGTACACATACTCTTTCTTTATAGTACAGACACTCATTTTCTTTCACTTCATATTCAGTTTCCTTCCCCTCAATGATTTTGCCCATAACAGCCATTAATTTCTCATCTGTCTTCTGCCCATCCTGTATCTGTTGTAACAGATTCGGCTTCACTTGCAACTCAGCCAAAATAACTCCATCATGAGTTAAGGACAGTTGGGCATTCAAAGATCTTAATACTACAATAGATTTTCTACTTAAAGCATCAGTGACACATTTGCCTTCCCAGGGTGGTAGTCAATCACACAATCATAATCTTTTAGGAATTCAATCCATCGCCTCTGTCTCAAATTAAGTTCCTTCTGGGTTGGCAGATACTTCAGACTCTTATGGTCTGTGTATATGTAGCATTTTTCTCCATATAAGTAATGCCTCCATATCTTCAATGGGAAGATAATTGCTGCTAACTCTAAATCATGAGTAGGGTAATTCTTTTCATGTTGCCTTAACTGCCTGGAAGCATATGCGACCACTTTCCCTTCTTGCATGAGTACACACCCTAACCCATTGTGTGAGGCATCACTGTAGACTACAAAGTCTTTTCCAGACATTGGTTGTGTTAACACTGGTGCCTCTGTCAACATAGCCTTCAGCCTCTCAAAACTGGCTTGACACTTGTCATTCCAGTCAAATTTCCTATTCTTGTGTAGTAATTTGGTCATTGGAGCAGCTATCAGGGAAAATCCCTTTACAAATCTTCTATAATATCTAGCTAACCCCAAGAAACTTCTGATCACAGTTGTATTTCTGGGAGGCTTCCATTCCATCACTGCTTCAATCTTCTTGGGATCCACTAATGCATGCACAGAAGTATTATAAAGGAGGAACGTACCCTTGATGACATCTGGAGCATCCTGTTCCTCCTGTGCCGATATAGCATAGGCTCTGGCTAGTTTTTTACCTTCTACTCTCTCCACAGATTCTGATACAGGTTTCTGTGAAGTACCGGCTGCCTCAGCCTTACCCAGCCTTCTACCCCTTGGAGTTGGAGGGGCAGGCCTATCACTTGATACTGGAGTGGATGTAGTTGTTCTTCAAGGACAATCTTGGACTAGGTGGTCTGTAGATCCACACCGTAAACAAGCACCTATCATCCTCCAACATTCACCCTTATGCCATTTTTGGCAATGTGGGCAAGCAACAGATACTGTTGGGGCTGGCCCCCTGTACCCTGTCCCTGGAGAGCTAGCCATTGAAGAGGTGGACTGACCTCTCCTTGGTGCAAACTGAGATTTGGGCCTCTGTGACTGACCCTGACTTAGTGCTCTACTGAAACTCTAAGTAGGCGAACCTCTGAATTTCTTGCTTCCGGAGAGAGCATCAATACAATTTCTAAATGTATTCTCAAATACCTATATCATTCCTTTCTGTCAAAAATATTAAAATACTGATAAGACTCCATATTTATGTCCAAATATCTTCATCCTCAAGGTGTTCTTTCTAATTTATAGCCATACTGAATTCTCTAAGCTTATAGCAATTTTTGTGGTAATGGTAGTCCACATTAGTGTAACCGAGTCACAGACTCTAGCTACCTTAGAAGTGTAGTCTTTCGATAGGCTAGTTCTGAAGTTTTAAATTTCTGACTAGAATTTTCACATTTATTTCCCGTAATAGTACTCTATTCGGGCATAACTGTATCAAATTATAGATTACTTACAAGTATTCTTATTTTATTCTACCATGAGGAAGCACGTAGCTCTACACAATAATCTCATGTCGGTACTGTAATCTGCAGCTTACAATACAAACATCGAGAACATTACGTAGTTATTACATTATAACCTTATAAACTAGGTTTTCTACTTCTTTTTCTAATGCCTCTGCGACTCTAAGTCCACATCTTAACTTTGAATAATCAAAAGTAAACAGATCTGCATTAGTGTCACCTCGACTTTTATGAATGCAATGCATGTATGCACACTATCTATCCACTTATCTTTGCCTAGGAATGCCTAAACCGTGCTCTGATACCACTAAATGTAACACCCCTCACCCATCTACAGTGTAGCCAAGCAAAGTGTGTTACACAGAGTGCCGGAGCATCTGATCTTATCTGATTTCATTACAGTTCTTGATTTATTTATTCAAAAACTTTATTTAAGGTTTAGGCTATTTTTATTTTATTAAAATCTAACTAATTTGGAAATTTCAAAAATTTTAACGATAATCCGACAAAGTGTCGGCTATAATTTGGACTAATAGTTCTTCTGAACCTGCCAAAGACAATTCACAACATATTCAAATTCATAGCTCAATTTATCTCAATAATATCTCATCAGTTTCTCAAAATTTCTTAAACTCAATCTCATTCAGAATCATTATTATTAGACAATCAATTCAGACATTAGAATTCTTACATTTCATTAACCTATATAATTTTCCAATTAAGTACATAAATTTGTCAAGTACAGGATATACAAATGAAATTACAATATACTTTGAATGAACAAAATACATAACATGTATAATTATGAGCCCTATCTACATGCATTGCTGAGGAGGCGACAATCTTGAACTCTTCTGACACTTCTGCAGATCTGGACTCCAAAAATCTCAGTCGACAGTCTACTGGTTTTACCTTCAGTACCTGCGCAAGGAAGCAATTCCATCGCGCTAAGCATTTCTACTTAGTGGTGCAATAGTATAACAAGAAATAATATATACAAATAAGGAAAGAAAAAACTCATAATTCGGATATCCAGGAATCAATTATTCTAACTGTATTGTACTTTAAATCTCTAAGGTTCTGCAAATTGTATCTTTGTTATGTTTCTGTTGCTAATCTCTTTTACTCATTTCATTCAATGCTTAATTTAATTGTACTGAAATTTTCGTATACTTAACTTAACTTAGCTGCCTGAATTGAAAATTGTTTTAATTGAATGCCCATGTAGCCTATACACTGACCAGACTGGATAAACGGATATACTAGCACTGGGTACCTAGTACCTCGGGCCGTCACACCATCGGTCACAAAGTATCTCCCGGTGAGCAAACAGTGTGGCTAAAAAGCCATATAATCAATTAGGCATTAAGCCGAGCATAATAACACAATCTGTATAGCCCTAGGCTATTAAAATCATAGTATGGCATAACAAGCCATAAAACACAATATGACGTAAAGTCATTTACAGAACAGTTGTCAGAATCCTATTAGCATGCCAACCTATCCAAACTAGTCAACTAGGCAAATTAGGGCATATTACAATGTTACATATTTAATTCTTTATTCATAGGGTTTATACATCTTTATGCCTTTCACTGGTCAATAAAATTATTGACCTTTTTATGCATCATGGATAAGTTGATTCTAGCATCAACATGTCACAATTTACAATTCAATATGTTGTCAATATAATGCAATTTACCCTTTTCACAAGTTGGCATTCATTGCCAAATCACTTCAAGCATCATTTTATATAATTACCAATTTGCAATTTTAATATGCTAGATTGGTCTAGCTTAAAGTCCTATTTCTCTTGGTTTTTAGCTTCTGGTCAAAGAAGCAAAATTGTAGCTCTATGTCTTATTGCACTCAGGGCAAAATTTCAGGTCATTATGAGTTGTATAGACCATGATATGGTCAATTTACTAAAGCTGGACAGATTGCACCTTTGGTGCAAAATTTGGTCAATTTCTCAATTTTTGTGTGCTAGATTTATCTAGCTTAAAGTCCTATTTCTCTTGGCACTATTCCCTTCAATTCATTTCATTAGTCAACCTATAATGTTAAACCTTGATGCACTCTATGTGAGTCAATTCTAATATTACCAATATGTTACATTTTATAGCCCTTTAGTGTTGGTATATGTTACCAATTTCATTTCCAAGTGTATTGCATTTTATTGCAATTTACTAGATTTCGGTGTACCATTTAGACCTAGTCGGACGACCTAGTTACCTTGGTTTTCGGGTTTTGGTCCAAACTACAAACTTGTAGTTCTATGTCTTATTGCACGCGGGGCAAAATTTCAGGTCATTCTGAGTTGTGTTGACCAAGATATGGTCAATTTACCAATGCTGGACAGATTGCACCTTTAGGTCACTTTTGGTTCAGCAGTTTTTGTACCCGAAATTGTGCAAGCCATTTGACTTGGTTCTGGCCATTTCTGGGCTTTGGTATCTGCATAAGAATTGTATATCTATATCTAAACTAACCATGGTAAAAATTTCAGATCAATTGGACCTATTTTGAGTGAGTTATGGTCATCTCAAGGACTACTGTTCATATGGTCAAAAATCTGGGTTGCAAGGTTGCTATTCCGGATTTGGTCATTTTTAAGGTCAGTTTCTAGGTAGAATTTTGGCAACATTTCTACATGAAAGTTGGCCTATTTGATGTCTAGTTTCACCTCCCATTGGCCTCATACCAATTGGGTTTACAGTTTGGCACTTATGACCTAATTTAGGTACTGCTATCAATACACAACCTGCACAAAACACATACATTTCCAATTTGATATTCCTTCTCCTCCTCATTACTTCAATATTCAATCAATGACACTTACATATATATATGATACACAATTCCAGCAACAATTTTGGGCAGAATATTCAAGTTCTCAATGCACACAATTCACCATTAAGTTCAACATTCACTTCCACCAAAACTGAACATATCTCAATGTCAATATTACACATACACTTTAACATAATCATACTTCAATATTACTTACACATACTATCCACAATTTAATATTAGCATATTTCATTAATAAACTACATATTCACACACAAATTCATGATTTAATAGGCTGCCAAAAATGGCAGTTTGCCAAAGCAATCAAGGCCCATATTTAAACCCTTAATTCAAGCACTAACATGCACATCATTGGATATTATCTTACTACCACTTCCATTTAAGTTAATCAACCTTAATTTCCATCCATTAGAGGTATGAAAAACTCAACTACAATAAACTTTCATGGCTGTCCAAAATTAAATATATCAATAACTCATCGAATCCTTCAAATTTCTTCACCATCCAACTCATCTCAACCTTAATACAAACTTTAATGAAGCAAGGGATGAAAAACTAGCACTAACCTTTTTTGAGCTTTACCAAAACTTCATCAAATCCTCTTCTTTTTGCTTCTAACATACTACCCAAGGTGTGTGTGCAAGCTTTAATGAAGGAACTAAGTAGAAATGGTGGCTTGATCATGCACCCATGGCGCTTGCATGTGGGGCATCCATGGTGATTTCCATGGTGAACTTCATTTCTCTTGGCTGGTTATTTCTCAAGGTGGAAGATGATGGTTCTTCTGTCCCAAAGGAATATTTAAGTGTCCCAAATTAAGAGTTAGTGGAGCACTAACTTGGATTTTAATGTTAATTATTCAAAGTTTCATAAATTGGATTTTATCCCCCATTTCTTTCACTATTCTTATAATGTATCACAATTTAATTTTTCATGAAATTCTCTAAGTGTAATATCATTTATTTTTAATGGAAATTGAGGTCAAAAGGCAACTCTAGGTGTCAAATGACCAAAATGCCCCACTTCGGGTTAAATTCCTGATTTTTCGGTAATACCGATTTTTGTCTATTTCTCAATTTTTCATTTTTTCTTAGTACTAATTTATTAATTTTTCTTTAATAATTCTAGTGTCAATTATATTTCAATAGACCTTTACTTACGTCTCAGAATTAAATTCTGAGGTTCCCCACAGTCCTGGGGTCGGCAACGGCCTTCCCAGTGCGGTCACCCATCGCTGCGGTTTCGGCTCGTTTAACTTAGATTCATTTTCTCTCTTTCATTTGTCTTTGATTTTTCTTGCATTTTCTTCTTATTTATTTCATCATTATATGTCTGTTCATTATCACCGAAGTGTAGTTCTAGACATCCTAACTTGCCTGGATTGTTATTTGGCCACTGGAGGAATAGAACGTACAGTGGGGATGTTACAGTGGTCATTTGACACCCCGAGTTGCCTTTTGACCTAAATTTCCATTAAAAATAAATGATATTACACTTTGAAAATTTCATGAAAAATTAAAAGGGTGGTACATAATCTAAATAGTAAAAGAAAAGAGGTTAAATGAGGAAATTGAAAATTTTGGATTAAATAAATCATAAACTCACTTAGTGCTCCACTAACTTCAGCATTGGGACACCTAAAGGGACCCTTGGGAGTTGCAGCACTCATCTTCAACCTTAGGAAGAGAACCAGCCGAAACTCCATGAGAGTCCTCCATGGTCGTCCACACTCCACGCTCAAGTTCACCACGTTCTAGCCACTTTTTCCATTAGGTTCCTTCACTAAACTTGACCACCATACCTTGGGCAGCATACTGGGAGCAAGAAAGTTAAGTTTTGGTGAGGTTTTGAAGAACTTCAAAAGTGGTAAGTGAGTATTTTTCAAATCTTGTTTCATTAAAAATGTAACCAAGGTTGTGGGTAGTTGATTTATGGAAGAATTTTTGAAGTTTGATGTTTTAATGGAGATGTACATTTTGGTAGCCATGGAAATTCAGTATATGTAGCTTGTTTTTACTTGTTTATGGTTGTTTAAGATGTTGTTATTGATGGCAGCATGGATATGTGCATAATGGTTTAGAATTGGGTATGTAAATGGGGTATGTTCATGTGGTTAAATGATGTAAATGGACTTTGGAAAATTCTGTATTATAGTGTGCATATTGAGAATGGTTACAAGCTATCCAAAATGACCAAAAATGTGTTGTTAAAGGTGTTAATGGTAAGGTACAAACAAGAATTGGCATGGAGGAAGTAAGTTGGTAAGTGTTGAATATGTAATTGGTAAGTGATGAGGAGTGTGCAGTAAGGCAGTGTATGTTTTGTCTTAGAACCTTAAGTGTGTGACTCCAATTAGTATGAGACCAATTGGAGGTGAAACTAGGCACAAAATGTGCCAACTTTCATGAAGGAAGCTTACCTAAATTCTGCCTAGAAGGTAACTTGAAAAATGACCAAATCCGGATTAGTGACTTGAAAGCCTGAGAATTGACCATTTGGGCAGCAGTTAGTGTTTTGACCATAACTCACTCAAAACAGGTCTAAACGACCTAAAATTTTTACCATTAATATTTAGACATATATATACAATTCTTATGAAGATACCAAAGCCCAGAAATGGCCAGAACCAAGCCAAATACCTTGCGCAATTTCAGGTACCAAAACTGGCTGAACCAAAAGTGACCTAAAAATGACCTAAGCCTACTATTTTAGTGTATTCTGTCCAGCATTGGTAAATTGATCATATTTTGGTCTACACAAATCAGAATGACTTGAAATTTTGCCCTGCATGCAATAAGACATAGACCTATAAGTTTATAGTTTCGACCGAAACCCAAAAACCGAGGGAACTAGGTCATCCGGTTAGGTCAAATTAGTATAGCGAAATTCGGCAAATTGCAATAAAATGCAATATACTTGAAAATGAAATTGGTAACATATACTAACACTAAAGGGCTATAAAATGTGATATATTGGTAACATTGAAATTGACTCACTTAGAGTGCATCAAGGGTCAACATTATAAGTTGACTAATGAAATGAATTGAAGGGAATAGTACCAAGAAAATTTAGATATTGGATTTTATGATTGGAAACAAATTCATTGAGTACTGAAACACTTTAAATTGTGTGTTTCAGTTGATAAAGATATTGAGAAGCATAAAGAACATTGAGTCAAGACCTAGGAGCGACTCAATTCAGGTTTGTGCACAATTAGTTTTTAACTGATTTTGTTCTGAATATTTCATATGATTAAATGATATATTTTTCTTATGGATTATGTTTAACAAGCATTGGATTTAATTTAATGATTATTAAAATTATTATAGTATGTATGAATTTAACTTTGTGAAATGGTATTTCCACAAGTATTAAGCATTGTTGTGGATTGAATAAATTATGTTTTGGAAAATTGTGATAATTCATGTTTTGAATTGTGATGGGCAATTTGCATGAAAAAATGCAAATTTATGATTTGGATTGTGATGAGCATAAAAATTATTGGATATTGGAATTGACTTTGAATCGAATTGTATTGTGATTTATGCTCACTAAAAGGATTATGATATTGTGTTATATCTCACTATAGATGCTTGACTAGGTTTTTACCCGTCTCTCTCATTTGTTGAGAAGACAATGGAGTTAGTTGTGTTTTGATTACCATGGTACGTGCACAGGCTTATATTCTCCTCTTATTAGGGGTTAGATCTAAGTTTTTTTATGTTATGGCCTTTTCGAAAGATTCATTATTGTGATGTGTATTGTACACGATGATTCGACCTCCCCGACCATAGGGAGTTAGAATCACCCCAAAGATGGCCCTTTCGGATTAGTCTTGCATAGTTAGTTAGATAAAGAATGGTTTTTGAGATAAAGAATCGTTTTTTAGATAAAGAATGGTTTTCAAGATAAACAATGTTTTTGAATAGTAAAAAATTGTGATTTCAATTATGATTTATGTATAATTGATTTTGTTGGAATTACCTTAAATGGTTAGTTATGATTTGATAAATTGAATTTCGTGATCAAAGTCATTTTATACAAATGATTTATATTATTGGCAATAAATATTTTGAATTTTGAAATTTGATGAGTATCCTGATTTCTAAATTATTTGCTGTAATTTTGCTAAGGTATATTGAACTATGTTTTAAGTTATAGTTGTATACCACTGAGTTGACCACTCAGCGATAGCTTTGTATGCTATCGTAGGTGAAAAGAGCATAGAGCAATTGAGTAAGCTTCTTTGAAGAGACATTCAGAGCAGCTCCAGGTATACCCATGTACACAGGTTTTGATGTATGCATGTAATAATATGTATGTAAATTATTTGAGCAGTTGTATAAAAACTCTTGTAAAATATTTTGGTATGTAATTAAATGTAAATTATTGTAATGTAAATTTGAGATTTCATTTACTCGTATAGTTTTATAATAATAAATTTTGAGTCTTGTAATCAATGAAATGTTTCTTTTATGATGAGGTTAGTTTGAAAATAAATTGATTTGATTAGTGAGATTGAATTGTGAGATGAAATGAAATTTATTGGAGTTGTATTTGAGAAATCATATTGGAAGTGTTTTTCCTTTTCAGGTTTGAAGAACTGTTTTCTCAAAACACAGCCGGCACTTTGTCAAAATTTTGAAAAAAATTTTATAACACAAGATTTTAATCAATGATTTAAGTTTCATGAAAATTGTTCAAAATCCCTTGTAGTATATCTAATGGGTTATCTATAGGCGAAGTATGGTAATTCATTAGGTGTACTGCAGGATCATGTTACATCTTACAGAAAAGTAGGGTGTGACATGTTTTGTGGTATCAGAGCAATGGTTTTAAAGTAAATTTTGAACTGTGAATTTGAAATCTTCTTGTCAGTAACTACAACTGCTCAAATGTTTGATACATATAGTACATTTACATCATAAATATGAATTAATGGAGAGAAATCTCCTTGTGTTAGTTGTACAGGAAATAGAAAATTCTGCGAAAAGATATGGAAGAGAAGAATGAGACAATAGAACAGTCTGTGATGGTAGAAGTACAAGTTGAGGCCCCAACCCCATAAAGTGTCGAAGGCCCGACTGTACCAGTTTTACCGGTACAAATTACTGTACAAATGGCCCAGTAAATGGCGACTTTCTTTCAACAAATGGCTGATACTCTATCAGCTCAAGCTCAAACACAAACCCAACACCCACAAGGGCAGTGTGAGATAGAAAAGAGGGAAAAACCTATGGGTCAGAGCTCGAACAGTAATTTGGGGAAGAGAAGAGAATTTGAGGAACCCCGAGCTCAGGGATATGACAGAGGCGGATCATCAGGGCAGAGAACACCAAGATCTAGTTGTCAAACAACTAGAAGTTCCTATTCTGCCCGTTTCTGCCATGTTTGTGGTAAGCTACATGGAGGTATTTGTCATAAGGCCTCTGGAGCCTGCTACAATTGTGGAAAGCTTGGACACTTTGTTAGAGATTGTACTAGATCACCTCGATCTGCTCTCCGAAGTTCACAGACAGTCAGTTAGAGTCAAGATAGAAATAGAGTTGGTACTCCTCACCACCATAACACAGTGAATTAACCCGAATATAGTAGCGCACTAGTCAGAGCGTCCACTATGCACCAAGGAGAAAGAACAGAAACTTTGGATGTAGCTATTGGTAAGTCCTTAATTTTTGAAAGAAACAATTAGTTATTATTTTATCCTAGCACTACTTAGTTGTGTGCTAGTGTTAGAACTATATGTTATGTTGCTATTCCTTTACATGGGAATGAATTTTGATGTATTAGTGACTAGTCCTTTAGGATAAAAACTATAATAACAAGTATGATTGACATTAATTTTGGAAGAATTGTTAGCTAAAAGTATTCTCTAACACACCATAAATTATAAAGCTAATTGACAAGCCTACTTAATGTAAGGCAAGAGGACCTAAAAGTAAGTTACAGTAATAGAATTGCTCTAGATGAGGGCAGAGATGTTACTATTAGTAATTATCAAGGGATATTGTAATCAGAATTGATTTAGGATATTAGTGGATTCGAGAAAGATAAGATGTTAGAAAACCTAGTCTATGAGGTAATAACGTAGTGACTATATAATGTTCTCGATGTTTGTTTTGTAAGCTGCAGATTACAGTACCGATACGGGATTATTGTGTAGAGCTACGTGCTTCCTCGTGGTACAATAAAATAAGAATATTTGTAAGTAATCTATAAATTGATACAGTTACACCCGAATAGAGTGCTATTACTAGAAATAAATGTGAAAATTTTAGTCAAAAATTTAAAACTTTAGAACTAGCCTGTCGAAAGACTACACTTATAAGGTAGCTGGAGTCAGTAACTCAGTTACAATAATGTGAACTACCTGTACCACAGTAATTGCTATAAGTTTAGAGATATCAGTATGACTTATCATCCTCAGACGGATCGACAGTCGAAATAAGTAATTTAGGTAAATTCTAAAACTCATTGAGTTTCTATAAATAATGAAATGAAATGATAATAATAACCTATAAAATGTAATAAGCCCTTGACAATATACTGAGAACTTGTGTCCTTGAGTCCGAGGGGAGATGGGACAGATACCTCCCACTAACAGAATTTGCATATAATAATAAGTGTCAAGCTAGCATACAAATGGCACCCTATGAAACATTGTAAGGGAAATGATAACTATGGATTTTGTGATGAGACTTCCGAGGACACAGAATAGTCATGATGCAGTATGGGTCATAGTTGATAGACTAACCAAGTCTGCTCACTTTTTGCCAGTCCAGATGGACTATAGTTGGAGAGATTAGCCAGATTGTACATAAATGAGATTGTAAAACTGCATGGAGTGCCAGTATCGATTGTATCAGACAGAGATCCTAAGTTCACTTCCAGATTCTGGGGTAGTCTTCAGAGAGCCCTAGGAACTAGATTGAACTTTAGCACGGCATTCCACCACAAATAGATGGCCAGTCTGAGAGGGTAATTCAAATATTGGAGGATATGCTACGGGCTTGTGCGATTGAGTTTGAAGGTAGTTGGGATATACACTTTCCTTTGATTGAGTTTGCTTATAACAACAGCTACCAATCAAGCATTGGGATGCCTCGATATGAAGCTTTATATGGTAGAAAGTGCAGAATTCCCCTATGTTGGGATGAAGTGGGTGAAAGGAAGATGATTGGGCTAGAAATTATTCAACAGACAGAGGAAAAGATCAGATTGATTAGATATCGACTCAAGGCTGCATCAGACTATCAGAAGTCCTATGTTGATTTGAAGAGAAGAGATATTGAATATGCAGTGGGTAATAAGGTATTCCTTAAAGTTTCTCCTTAGAAGAGGATTATGAGATTTGGTAGAAAGGGAAAACTGAGTCCTCGTTTTATCGGACCATACGAGGTTCTGGAAAGAGTGGGTCCTTTGGCATACCGGTTAGCATTACCTCCAGAGCTAGAAAGGATACATAGTGTCTTCCATGTGTCCATGTTAAGGAGGTACAAATCTGACCCATCTAATGTACTGTCAGTTGAACAGATTGAGGTAAATTCAGACATCTCATATGAGGAAGAACCCTTAGAAATTTTGGCATATGAGGTAAAGCAGCTGAGGAACAAACAAATACACCTGGTTAAAGTGCTATGGAACCATCATTCAGGCCAGGAAGCTACTTGGGAACGTGAAGAGGACATGAGGAGACAGCACTCACAACTGTTTAGAAACTGATGCCAGGTAAAATTTTGAAACAAAATTTATTTTAAGGGGGGGGAGAATTGTAACACCCCTATGTTTTGTAGTGCATTCTACTGTTTCGGTGACCAGTGTGGTCCGGACAGCTAGGATGCCTAGAACTACACTTAAATATTAGTGAGGAGATATAAAATAATGAAATACAAGAAAAGAAAATACAAGAAAAATAAAGGAAAAATAATAGCAATGAAATGTAACCAAGTTAAACGAGCTGAGAACCATAGCGATGGGTGACCGCACCGGGAAGTTGCGGCGTGGACCGTTGACTAGCCCTGGACCGCGGGGAACCCTGGAAAATAGTTTTAAGACTTAAATAAACATCTATTGAAGTATAAATGTCATTATAAATATCAAAGAAAAATTAATTAATTTGTACAAAGAAAAATGAGAAATCAAGAAAATGATAAAACTCGGTGTTACAAAAAAATTGGGAATGCAACCCCAATAGGGGCATTGTGGTCATTTGACACCCCGAGTTACCTTTCGACCTAAATGTCCATTAAAAATAAATGATATTACACTTTGAAAATGTCATGAAAATTTAAAAGGGTGGTATATAATCTAAATATTAAAAGAAAAGAGGTTAAATGTGGGAAATTGAAAATTTTGGATTAAATAAATCATAAACTCACTTAGTGCTCCACTAACATCAGCATTTGGACACTTAAAGGGACACTTGGGAGGTGCAACACTCATCTTCAACCTTAGGAAGAGAACCAGCCAAAACTCCATGGGAGTCCATGGCCGTCCACACTCCAAGCTCAAGTTCACCATGTTCTAGCCACTTTTTCCATTAGGTTCCTTCACTAAACTTGAACCATACCTTGGGCAGCATACTAGGAGCAAGAAAGTTATGTTTTGTTGAGGTTTTGAAGAACTTCAAAAGTGGTAAGTGAGTATTTTCAATTCTTGTTTCATTAAAAGTGTAAACAAAGTTGTGGGTAGTTGATTTATGGAAGAATTTTTGAAGTTTGATATTTTAATGGAGATGTACATTTTGGCAGCCATGGAAATTCAGTGTATGTAGCTTTTTACTTGTTTATAGCTGTTTAAGATGTCATTATTGATGGCAACATGGATATGTGCATAATGGTTTGGAATTGGGTATGTAAATGGGGTATGTTTATGTGGTTAAATGATGTAAATGGACTTTAGAAAATTCTGTATTATAGTGTGCATATTGAGAATGGTTACAAGCTATCCAAAATGACTAAAAATGTGTTGTTAAAGGTATTAATAGTAAGGTACAAACAAGAATTGGCATGAAGGAAGTAAGTTGGTAAGTGTTGAATATGTAATTGGTAAGTGATGAGGAGTGTGTAGTAGGGCAGTGTATGTTTTGGCTGAGAACCTTAAGTGTGTGACTCCAATTGGTATGAGACCAATTGGAGGTGAAACTAGGCACAAAATGTGCCAACTTTCATGAAGGAAGCTTACCTAAATTCTACCTAGAAAGTGACTTGCAAATGACCAAATCCGGATTAGTGACTTGAAAGCCTGAGAATTGACCATTTGGGCAGCAGTTAGTGTTTTGCCCATAACTCACTCAAAACAGGTCCAAATGACCTGAAATTCTTATCATGAATAGTTTAGACATATATCTACAATTCTTATGAAGACACCAAAGCCCAGAAATGGCCAGAACCAAGCCAAATAGCTTGCACAAGTTCAGGTACCAAAACTGGCAGAACCAAAAGTGACCTAAAAATGACCTAAGCCTACCATTTTAGTGTATTCTGTCTAGTATTGGTAAATTGATCATATCTTGGTCTACACAACTGAGAATGACCTGAAATTTTACCCCGCGTGCAATAAGATATAGACCTACAAGTTTGTAGTTTGGACCAAAACCCAAAAAAGGAGGGAACTAGGTCATCCGACTAGGTGAAATTAGTATACCGAAATCAGGCAAATTGCAATAAAATGCAATATACTTAAAAATGAAATTGGTAACATATATCAACACTAAAGAGCTATAAAATGTGACAAATTGGTAACATTGGAATTGACTCACTTAGAGTGCATCAAGGGTCAACATTATAAGTTGACTAATGAAATGAATTGAAGGGAATAGTACAAAGAAAATTTAGATATTGGATTTTATGATTGGAAACAAATTCATTGAGTACTGAAACACTTTAAATTATGTGTTTCAGTTGATAAGGATATTGAGAAGTATAAAGAACATTGAGTCAAGACCTAGGAGCGACTCAAATCAGGTTTGTGCACAATTAGTTTTTAACTGATTTTGTTCTGAATATTTCATATGATTAAATGACATATTTTTCTTATATATTATGTTTAACAAGCATTGGATTTAATTCAATGATTATTGAAATTGTTATAGTATGTATGAATTTAACTTTATGAAATGGTATGTCCACAAGTATTAAGCATTGTTGTGGATTGAATAAATTATGTTTTGGAAAATTGTGATGGAACATGTTTTGAATTGTGATGGGCAATTTGCATAGAAAAATGCAAATTTATGATTTGGATTGTGATGAGCATAAAAATTATTGGATATTGGAATTGACTTTGAATCGAATTGTATTGTGATTTATGCTCACTAAAAGGATTATGATATTATTTTATATCTCACTATAGATGCTTAACTAGGTTATTACCTGTCTCTCTTATTTGTTGAGAAGACAATGGAGTTAGTTGTGTTTTGATTACCATGGTACGTGCACAGGCTTAGATTCTCCTCTTATTAGGGGTTAGATCTAAGTTTTTTCATGTTATGGCCCTTTTGGAAGATTCATTATTATGATGTGTACTATGCACGATGATTCGACCACCCCGACCATAGGGAGTTAGAATCCTATTCGACCTCTCCGACCATAGGGAGTTAGAATCACCCCGAAGATGGCCCTTTCGGATTAGTCTTGCATAGTTAGTGAGATAAAGAATGGTTTTCAAGATAAAGAATCATTTTCGAGATAAAGAATGGTTTTCAAGATAAAGAATGTTTTTGAATAGTAAAGAATTGTGATTTCAATTATGATTTATGTATAATTGATTTTATTGGAATTACCTTAAATGGTTAGCTATGATTTGATAAATTGAATTTCGTGATCAAAGTCATTTTATTCAAATGATTTATATTATTGGCAATGAATATTTTGAGTTTTAGAATTTGATGAGTAACCTGATTTCCAAATTATTTGCTATAATTTTACTAAGATATATTGAACTATGTTTTAAGTTATAGTTGTGCACCACTGAGTTCACCACTCAGCGATAGCTTTGTATGCTGTCGCAGGTGAAAAGAGCATAGAGCAATTGAGTAAGCTTCTTTGAAGCGACATTCAGATCAGCTCTAGGTATACCCATGTACTCAGGTTTTAATGTATGCATGTAATAATATGTATGTAAATTATTTGAGCAGTTGTATAAAAACTCTTGTAAAATATTTTGGTATGTAATTAAATGTAAATTATTGTAATGTAAATTTGAGATTTCATTTACCTGTTTAGTTTTGTAATATTAAATTTTGAGTCTTGTAATCAATGAAATGTTTCTTTTATGATGAGGTTGGTTTGAAAATAAATTGATTTGATTATTGAGATTGAATTGTGAGATGAAATGAAGTTTATTGGAGTTGTATTTGAGAAATCATATTGGAAGTGTTTTCCTTTTCAGGCTTGAAGAACTGTTTTCTCAAAACACAGCCGGCACTTTGACGAAATTTTGAAAAAAATTTTATAACACCCGATTTTAATCAATGATTTAAGTTTCACGAAAATTGTTTAAAATCCCTTGTAGTATATCTAATGGGTTATCGGTAGGCAAAGTACGGTAATTCATTAGGTATACTACGGGATCATGTTACATCTTACAGAGGAGTGGGGTGTGACAGTATGGACATGTAAAAGTGGTCTTGAGCAATTTGTACAAAGTTTGTAATAAATTTTAGTTAGATTTTTCCCAATGTAAATTTTTAGTATGATATATATAAGTTGTTTTACATTTAATTACATATGAATGGAAGTATTTTATTTTAATTTGAATGAAAGTAATTCGTAATATTTTGGATGGTATTTGAATTGGATATTGTGGATTTGAATTTTTGGAAGTTGATAAATTATGCTAAAATTGATTGAGATGATTGTGAATTTGAAGAAGTTGTTGAGACAAATTATTGGACGTGCTTTTTACAGGTATTTGAAGAACTTTTTTCTCAAAATACAGACAGCACTCTGCCGAAATTTTTATAAAATTTGCGGAAAAATAAAATGACCAAAAAAAATTTTACTAGTTTTAAAACTTTGAATAAATGATTTTAATACCTATTAGAAAATGATCACCACTTATAAAAGTAAGAAAATTATTTTAAAATCCCTTGTATGGTACTTAATGAGTTATCGATAGGTGAAGTTCGGTAGTTCATTAGGTATTCTACGGGACCATGTTATGCCTTACAGAGAGGTAAGGTGTAACACCCCTAAGTTCGGTAGTGCGTTCTGCTGTTCCAGTGACCAGTGCTGTCCGGAAAGCTAGGATGCCTAGAACCACACTTCAATGAGAGTGAGGAGACATAAAATAATAAAATACAAGAAAAGAAAGTACAAGAAAAACAAAGGAAAAATGATAGCAAAGAAATGTGATCAAGTTAAACGAGCCGGGAAACCTAGCAATGGGTGACCGCACCGGGAAGTCACGGCGTGGACCGTTGACTAGCCCTGGACTGCGGGAAACCCTGGAAAACATTTTTAGGACTTAAATAGAACCTTGTTGAAGAATAAATCTCATTAGAAAGATCAAAGAAAAATTAAATAATTAGTACAAAGAAAAGTGAGAAATCGAAAAACAGACAAAACCCGGTATTACCGAAAAATCGGGAATGCCGCCCGAACAGGGGCATTATGGTCATTTGACATCCCGAAGTGTCTTTTGACCTAAATGTCCATTAAAAATAAATAATATTACACTTAGAAAATGAAATGAAAAATTAATTTGGTGGTACCAAAAGTAAATAACTAAAATCATGGGTTAATGTGGGATTAAGTGAACATTTAGATTATTATATGATTAAGTGACTAAGTGGACCACTAAGGGAATTAATTAAACACATAGTGGGACATGTGTACACTTAATAGGCAGCTGAATACTTCATCTTCTCCATTTCCATAAAACCAGCCGAAATGAAGAGGTGAAGAATTCCACCATTGACGTTTTCTTCAAGCTCCATGCACCTCCCCATTTTCAACTCCAATCCCTTAAGTGGCTTCATGAAACTTTGTCTACACATCACAAGGAAGATATTGACACCAAATTTGAGAAGTTTGGTGAAGGTTTAGCAAGTTACAATTAAAGGTAAGTTTACATTTTTGAGAATTCCTTTGTTAAACTTTATGTTCATGTTATGGGTGTTAGTTTTGTGAAGGAAATTTTAAAGTTTAAATAGTTATTGAGATAGCCATTTTTGGACAGCCATGGGGTCAAGCATTTAATGATTTATTATGCATATAATTGATGAGAAATAATATTGATCATGGTGATTTAATATCCTAGTGAATTATTTCACATATATATGGTGATTTATGCACTTGGATGGGAATTGGTAAATTGTAGGGCACTTTGATGTTGAAGGACAAGTTTCGGCAGCTTGGGAACACTTGAGTAAATGTATGTATTCATGGAAGTGTAGGCAGAATATTGACCTAGAAGGATTGATGGATATGTATGGAGATTGATATTGTAAAGTGTATGTAAGATTTGTAATGGTTAGGTGTGAATGTAATGGTACTTAGAACTTGTAAATGTGAATTATATTTGGTGTGTTGAGGGTAATTGTAATCTGCCCAAAGTAATGTTAGTGTAAAGTAGAATATGCTTTTGGTAATGTACCAAAACAGATTGGTAGAGAAGTAAATAAATTGCAAGGTAAATGTGTGTAATTGATGTGTGTTAAGCAAAGTAACCAAGGGCAGTGTACATTTTAGCCAATAAGTTTAAATGTGTAACCTCAATTGGTATGAGACCAATTGGAGGTGGAACTAGGCACAAAATGTGCCAACTTTCATTGAGAGAACATACCAAAATTCTGCTTGCAAGGTGATGTGAAAAATGACCAATTCGGATTAGGTACACTTGAGACCTAAAAACTGACCATTTGGGCAGCAGTGAGTGTTTAGGCCATAACTCACTCAAAACAGGTCCAATTGACCTGAAATTTTGACCAAGAATAGTTAAGACCCATACCTACAAGTCTTATGAAGACACCAAAACCCAGAAATGATCAGAAGCAAGTCAAAAAGCTTGCACAAGTTCGGGTCCAAAAACTGGCCGAACCAAAGTTGACCAAATTGACCAAAAATTGACCTAATTTGATACCAATTGACCAGCAATAGTATAATGACCATAACTTGGTCTACTTAACTCGGATTGACCTGAAATTTTGCCCCGCGTGCAATAAGACCTAGATCTACAAGTTTGTAGTTTTGACCGAAACCCGAAAACTGAGGGAACTAGGCCGTCCGGCTAGGTCAAACCAGTATCCCGGAATCCAGCAAGTTGCATTAAAATGCACTAAACAAGGAAACGAGTTTGGCAAAACGTACCAAACCTAAAACCCTATCGAATGTGACATATTAACGACACTAAAACCTAATTTACCTAAAACGCAACGAGGGTCGGTATATTAGGTGATTAAGTGAATAATTGAGTTCAGTGCATTATTTACCAAACACCATCGATAGAGACAATTTAATTTGGTACTGAAATACTTCGAATTGTGTTTCTCAGTTAACAAGGACTCAAAGAAAAGGAAAGAAATACCGAGTCGGGACCAGAGACAAATATCAGAGGTTTGTGCACAACAACTATTTCTCTTGAATTTTTCAATTGAAATAAATATTGACTATTTGTATATTATTGTTTTAAATTGTGGAAATGTGTTTGATGAACACTTATTGATTGAAAAACATGGTGAATGGTTTGAAACTGTGAAAAATTGTTTGAATGATATTGATGGATACTTATTGATTGTAAAGCAATCAGAAATGTTTTTTGTGGAAATTGAAGTGAATTACGAATTGTGTTGCCATTTTGTGAATGAAATTATAACTTTGGAAATTTATTGTATTCTTACGGATCATTTGAATAAAATGTTTGGAATTGTTTTGACTCACAATTGGCATGACACTGATACTATGTTCCTCCTCCATTAATGGGGTGAGTGTGATTATTCCTCCCTCTTTGACTTATCAGTCTGGGGTGAGTATGATTATGTTCCTCCCTCTTTGACTTCCCAGTCTGAGGTGAGTATGGATGAGTACTCGTTATATAGCTAGCTCCCTCCCTCATTGATTTCGATTATTGGGGTGAGTATGTCTTGTCGTGGTGTACAACACGGCATATATGGAAAAATGTGTGTCATGACCTGAATTGTGTTATTGATTGGCAACATTGTATTGTTCAATTATTTGATCGAATTGTGTTATTGATTTGCAAAACGATATTATTCAATTATTTGATCGAATTGTGTTATTGATTTGCAAAACGATATTATTCAATTATTTGATCGAATTGTGTTATTGATTTGCAAAACGATATTATTCAATTATTTGATCAAATTGTGTTATTGATTTGCAAAACGATATTATTCAGTTATTTGATCAATTGTGTTATTGATTTGCAAAAAGGTATTATTCAGTTATTTGATCAAATTGTGCATGAATTGGCAATACGGTATTCTTAAACTATTTGACTAAATTGTGTTATTATGAATTTTGATAATTTGTGAATTGGAGTTTAAATTCCTTATGACATTCATTGTCTTGAATTTAACTATGGTTTTAAGTATCCACTATTGATATGATTTATGAATTGTGATTTAAAATTTGTATTTGGTTAATGTTGTGCAGCACTGAGACATTGTCTCAAATGATAGCTTTTATTGTCCGCAGTAGACAGCAGATATAGGGCAATGACTAGGCTGCTAGTACCGCCAGCGAGAGATTTTTGGGTATAGTGAGTATACCGCATTTTGTATTTTGTAATGTAATGTATATTCACTGTATGTATATTTTGTTTTTGGTTTTGAGCAGTTGCAAATTCAAATTGTACCTTGAAGTTGTAAATTAATTATGAGCTATTTGACTTGTAAAAACTGTAATATATTTCCTTATCTCAGACTTTGAAAAATTTCTATGGATTTGACTTGAGAAATGTGTTGTGTTGAGTAAAATGTTGGAGTTGAGATTTGAAAATATATTGAAGTGCTTTTTACAGGTTTTCTGAAGAACTGTTTTTTCCAAAATACAAATGACACCTTGCCAAAATTTTTACAGATACTCCAAATAAATCAAATGAGTTAGTTGTTTCACTTCAGTTCACCAAAGTCTTTCACACCTGTAAATAGTGCTCACCACTGTAAAAGAAGTAAGAAAAGTTTTTAAAATCCCTTGTAGTGTATTTAATGGATTATCAGTAGACGGAGTTGGTAATTCATTAGGTATACTACGGGATCATGTTATGCCTTACAGAGGGGTAGGGTGTGACATAAGGTGTGACATGTTTTAGTGGTATTAGAGCAAAAAAAATTTTGAAGTATGTTTTAACTTGTGAATTTGTGTCTTTTCTTTGTTAAGTACAACTGCTCAATGTCCTTATTTGTTACATACAATGCATTACATCACAAATATGAACTAACGGAGGGAAATATCCTTGTGTTATTTGTTCAGGAGATACCCTAACTTCAGACTGAAATGGAAGAAGGGGATTGCTCAGTCGAGCAATCTATTGAAGCTAAGGCACAAGAGGAAGCCCCAACTCTACAGAATGTCAGTGGATCAGTAGCACGAGCCCCACAAATACTGTAGTTTCCTACATAGTTTGCACAACAGATGGCTGCAATGTTTCAACAAATGGCTGGGGGTATGCCTGCTCAAGCTCCACCCCAGACACCTGTGGTACAACCACAACCTTCAGTCAAACAGTATGACAAACTGTTGAAGTATGGGGCTACAGAATTTAAGGGTACAATAGACTCACTTGAGGCAGAGCAATGGCTTGAAAGAATGGACAGAGTGTTCAAGAAACTGCACTGCCAAGATGAGCTGAAATTTGAATACTCCGTGTCGCTACTGTAAGGGGATGCGTATGATTGGTGGGAGACCATCCCCCACAGCTTGGCTGAACCACCAGTACTGACCTGGGATGACTTCATCAGAGAATTCAGACAAAAATACGTCCCAGACGCATATGTGGATCAAAAGTTACAAGAATTTCTGGGAACATATTAGTGGCAGAGTATGAGAGGGAGTTCTCCCGCTTAAGCCACTATGCTGGGAGTCTCCTTTCTACCATTAAGGAACGGTGCAAGAGATTTGAGACTGGTTTGAAGCCCAGTTTGAGGATGCAAGTAGTGGGATTTAGACACAGCAACTTCTCTGAGCTCATCTCTCAGGCACTTGAGCTAGAAAGGACTGAATCAGGAGCGATACCTGTAAAAGAAAAATCAGAGAAGACTGAGAAAACAGAGAAAGATAAAGGTGAAAAGTTAGTAGAGCTAAGTTCTGGTGGTACTTCAAGGAAGAAGAAGAAATTTAGTGGACCTAGCAGAGGTAGAGGCACTGCTTCAGGCAGTCAGGGTACTGTTGGTCAGTCAGCACAAGGAAGTGCTTCAGCCAGGGTTTACACGATGGGACAGCGAGAAGAGGCTGAGACTTCCGATGTGGTAGTAGGTACATTTTCTATCTCTGATCAAGAAGTATTTGTGTTGTTTGATCCGGGTTCAAACCACTCATATGTTAGTGCTAGCATAGTTAGTTTACTTGCTGTTCCATTTGTCCAAATGGGTTTTGAAGTGCTAGTAACTAGTCCATTAGGACAAGAGGTTCGGGTCAATAGAATCTATAGAGACTATCCTTTGGTGATCGAAGGACATGTTTTTCTGTCAGATTTGATTGAAATGCCCTTCAGAGATTATGATATCATCTTGGGCATGGATTGGTTAGTTAGGCATCACGCCATGATTGACTGTAGACTGAAGATAGTCACTTTCGGTCTCCCTCTGTACGGTGATGTGATAATACATGGGGAGAGGCATTTACTGCCATCAAACATCATTTCTGCTACACTAGCCAGAAAAATGATCAGAAAGGGGTGTGAAGCATACTTGGCACATGTGATAGACACCCAAGTGGGGAGCGCAACACTGAGGGACATCCCTACAGTGTGTGACTTTCCGGATGTGTTTCCTGATGAATTGCCAGGATTACCTCCAGAAAGAGAGGTGCAGTTTGAGATTGATGTTATGCCTGGTGTGGACCCAATCTCCATAACACCATATAGAATGGCACCTGCAGAATTCAAAGAGTTGAATGTGCAGTTGCAAGAGCTGCTTGACAAGGACTTTATCCACCCTAGTGTGTCACCTTGGGGAGCACCAGTGTTGTTTGTTAAGAAGAAAGATGGCACTCTCTACTTATGTATTGACTATCGACAGTTGAATAAGGTGACAATAAAGAATAGATATCCATTACCCCGCATTGATGACTTGTTTGATTAGTTGAGGGGTGCAACTTTGTTCTCCAAAATTGACTTGAGATCAGGTTATTATCAGCTGAAAATACAAGAGCAGAGTATTCCTAAAACTGCCTTCAGAACCCGCTATGGCCATTATGAGTTCTTGGTCATGCCATTCGGGTTAACTAATGCTCTGGCTGCTTTTATGGATCTGATGAACACTATCTTCAGACCATACCTCGACCAGTTTGTTGTGGTATTCATTGATGATATATTGGTCTATTCGAGGAGTGCAGAAGAGCATGATAGACATCTGTGGATTGTACTGCAGACTTTGAGGGAGAAACAGCTATACGCCAAATTATTGAAGTGTGAGTTTTAGCTGAAAGAAATATCCTTCTTAGGGCATGTAGTATTAGTAGAGGGCATCAAGGTAGATCCAAGTAAGATAGAAGCTGTCCTTAATTAGAAGCCACCCAAGAATATCACGGAGATTCGCAGTTTTCTGGGTTTAGCTAGATACTACCGTCGTTTTGTGAAGGGATTTTCTATTTTGGCATCTCCATTAACTAAGCTACTTCAAAAAGATGTGAAATTTCTGTGGACGGACAAATGGTTATAGAGTTTTGATGAATTAAAGAAATGTTTGACTGAAGCTCCAGTCCTGACTTTACCTACTCCGGGTAAAGAATACACAGTTTATAGTGATGCTTCTCACAATGGGTTAGGTTGTGTATTGATGCAAGATCGAAATGTCATTGCCTATGCATCACGCTAGCTGAAACCGCATGAGAGGAACTATCCGACACATGACTTGGAGCTTGTAGCTATAGTATTTGCTTTTAAGATCTGGAGACACTATTTGTATGGGGAGAAGTGCTACATCTACACAGATCATAAGAGTTTAAAGTATTTGGGCACTCAGAAATAGCTGAATTTGAGGCAGAGGAGATGGTTAGAGTTGATAAAAGACTATGATTGTTTGATAGACTATTAACCAGGGAAAGCTAATGTAGTGGCTGATGCCTTAAGTCGCAAGACTATGATAAGTCTATGGGTTACTCCTTTTTCTATGGTATATGAGTTGAGATCATTACATGCCAGCTTAGAGGTTAATGATGATGGGCAGACAGCAGTTACATGGCATGTACAGCCAGTGTTGATTGATTAGATCAGAATGGCTACTCAGAATAATCAGAAGTATCAGAAGCTGTTGGAAGAAGTCAGGTAGGGCAAGAAACCAGAATTCTCAATAAGAGATGATGGTCTACTGTTACACCAGGGCAGAATGTGTGTTCCTAATGAAGTTAATTTGAGGCAGATCATTTTGAAGGAAGCACATGAGTCTCCTTTTTCCATGCACCCTAGTGGCACAAAAATGTATAGAGGGCTAAAGGAGCATTATTGGTGGATGGGTATGAAAAGATATGTGGCAAAGTTTGTTTCTAAATGCCTAACTTATCAGCAAGTGAAGGCAGAGCATCAAGTACCCGCTGCGTTATTACATCCACTACCAGTATCAGAGTGGAAATGGGAGACAATAATAATGGATTTTGTAATGGGACTTCTGAGGACACAAAAGAGTCATGATGCAGTTTGGGTCATTATTGATAGACTAACCAAGTCTACTTATTTTCTGCCAGTCCGGATGGACTACAGTTTAGAAAGATTGGCCAAGTTGTACATTGATGAAATTGTGAGACTACATGGAGTGCCAGTATCCATCGTATCAGACAGAGATCATAGGTTCACTTTTAGATTATGGGGTAGTCTTCAGAGAGCCCTAGGAACTAGATTGAACTTCAATACAACATTCCACCCACAGATAGATGGCCAGTCTGAGAGGGTAATTCAGATCTTGGAGGACATGCTACGGGCTTGTGTGATTGAATTTGAGGGCAGTTGGGACACACACTTGCCTTTGATTGAGTTTGCTTACAATAATAGCTGCCAACCAAGCATTAGGATGCCTTCATATGAAGCTTTGTATGGTAGAAAATGTAGAACCCTATTGTGTTGGGATGATGTGGGTGAAAGAAAGATGATTGGACCCGAAATTGTTCAACAAACTGAAGAGAAAATCAAGGTGATCAGAGATCGCTTAAGACTGCATCGAACTGTCAGAAGTCCTATGTTGATCTGAAGAGAAGGGATATTGAATATGCAGTGGGTGACAAAGTATTTCTCAAGGTTTCCCCTTGGAAGAGGATTATGAGATTTGGCAGGAAGGGGAAACTGAGTCCTCGCTTCATTAGGCCATATGAGATTCTGGAAAGAGTGGGTCCTTTGGCATATCGGTTGGCACTACCTCCAGAGTTAGAGAAGATACATAATGTCTTCCATGTGTCCATGTTGAGGAGGTATAGATCAGACCCATCTCATGTGCTACCAGTAGAAGAAATTGAAGTGAATCCATACCTCACATATGAGAAAGAACCCATAGAGATTCTGGCTTATGAGGTAAAGCAGCTACGGAACAAGCAGATTCCGTTAGTGAAAGTACTGTGGAACCATCATTTGGGCCAAGAAGCTACTTGGGAACGAGAGGAGGACATGAGGAGATAGCACCCACAGCTGTTCAGAGATTGATACCAGGTAAAATTTCGAGATGAAATTTAATTTAAAGGGGGGGGGGGAGAATTGTAACACCCCTATTTATATATCCTGGTATATTTCACTATTCCGGTGACTGGTGTCGGTCCGGACAATTAAGGGGATTAGAACCACATCTAAGACAACTAGATAAGCCATAAACCCAAATAATTAGTAATTGTCAATTAGTTAAGTACAAATAAGAAAAAACAAAACATAAAAAGTTAAACGAGCTGAGAGTCATAGCGATGGGTGACCTTCTCGGGAAGGACTGCGAAGTCGATTTAAACTCAAATTTTGAACCATAAAATGTGACGCTGCGGTCTTTAAGACTATTGCGAACACAGTGGAAAAGAGAAAATCACGAAAAAGAATTGTTAAGCCAGTCAAATAATTAGGTCAGGGATCCAGAAGAAATATTAAATTATTTGCAAATCGGGTCGAACCGGCGAGGGGCAATTTGGTCAATTGACCCCGAGAGCTGACTCCTGACCTAACTGTCAAATAAAATCTGAGAAAAGAAAATTTCAGAATTGGGAATTAAATTAAAGAACTAATGAAAAAAAAGAGAAAATGGAAAAGTGGGTGACATCATGCATGACATCATGCATGATGCAATAAATAATATAATTAAAAATTAATTATTAGATAAATTTGGTCTTCCAAGATGATAAATTTGATAAAAGAAAAGAAAAAAAAATTGCAAAAGTCCATTTTTCTTCAACCTTGCCGTCCTCTCTCTCTCTCACCCTCTCCCTCACCAAACTCCATTAAAGCTCATTTTGAGCTTGAAGAAACCCTAATTCCCACCATAGAAACCCTACTCTCCATCACTAAATCTTGTAGTTAGACCTTGATAAGGAGATTGACAACAAAAAGAAAAAGAAAGAAGAAGTTTTGAGAGGTGGAAAAATTCTGCATTCAAGGTTAGTAGTTAAACATGGGATTTATAGTTTAATTATTGTATTTATAGTTTAAGGAACCTAGATTTAATTTAAAATGAAAAGAAAATACTTGTTGAGGGACCATATAAAATTTTGGCTAGCTAGGGTTTGGTTGGATAAAGTATGAATTTGTTTGAGCTAAACATGTTAGGAAGCTTAATTGAGTTAAGGAAGCATGTTTATAGGTGTTTAATTAGCTAAATGCAACAAATGGCATGAACTAGGTTTTGGCATTTAGGTTTTGGAAGACAAAAATGTGAGAAATTGTGAAATGGTGTGTTTGACCTTGTTTGAGATGGAAAATCATCATTTGTGACCAATTGAGATGTGTTGGAAGTATTGGAAGTGAGTTTAAATTCGGATTGAAAATGGTCATGCTACAAGCAGTATTAACCAAGGTTCCTTTCAAGGACCAAAACTGAAAATTTACAAGTCTAATTGGTATGAGACCAATTGGGAATGAAAATAGACACAAAATGACACAATTTTTATTTAGGAATCATGCCCAAAAAGTGACTAAAACCTAGTGAACAAATTGACCAAATCCGGATTTCTGCAGTCTGACTTGTACAAAAATGACTAAATGAACAGTGTTTGTTCATTTGGCCATAACTTAGGCTAGGCAGGTCTAACTGACCTGAAATTTTACCAGTGGATAGCTGAGATATAGATCTAAAACTTTTATGAAGAACACAAACCCAAATTATGCCCTTAATCAAGTCATTTGGCCACCCAAAATTGGTAACCTAAAACTATTAGAACCAGTTTGGTGCCCAGAAATCTGGGTTAAGTACAATCCGGCAGCCATGATTCAAATGGCTAGAACTTGAGCTACAAAACTCCAAATGGAGTGATTCAAAAAGAAGAATAAATTTAAGATAATAGGAAACATTTTCTATGAAGAAAGTTTTACCAAATTCTAACAGAAAAATGACTAATGGAACAGTGCAACATAAGACCCCAAAACTGAAAATTTGTAAATTTGCCTAAAAGACTTAGAATTTGAGTAAACAACCAAAACCAATAAATTTAGTTACCAAAATGTGGTATGTCGGTGAAGTTAGAATTCCCATACCTATTAAGCCTTAGAAAGTCAACAAATTGATTTGAATAGTGTAATGAATAGTAACTCCGAAACACAAATTTTAAAGAACGTCAAGTTTAACACATTAGAGCTAGATAAAAGTGAAATTAAATTTATTTTTGGATTTATGCTAAGTTATGATACTGAAACACTGTGAAACTGTGGGTTTCAGTAGAAAAGAATATCAGGAAGGAACCCGAGGTGTCGAGTCAAGGCCAAAAGGCGACTCATATAAGGTTTCTGCACAACGTATAATTTCTGTAAATTATCTTTTGTATATTGTTTTGAATAATTTCAAATATTGAATTGTGACATTATTATGATGAAGTATTTATGATGCTTTTGATTTAAATTGTTGGAAGTTATTTGTATATATTTGAGATGGCATAAATATTTAGTAAATTGTTAAGATAAGTTTTGAAACCATAGTGTCATGATCATATATTTGAACACCTCACTAGCATGACTAGTGGCTGTAATCATTTTCGAATTTTGATTCCTTCTCTGGCTGAAGTGTTGAAGTGTGTGCCAGTAGAAGAAGAAATTGAATGGATATCCATATATTTGAGCTAGCTAGCTTTGTGATGTGACTTCTCCTTAGCCTCTGGCTATTGAGATTATATTTGTTTCGAATGGCATGATATAACTATGAGTTTTGTGAAATGTGTTTTGATACTTCGAAATGAAATTGTTTAGATTAAAATCCCATAATTCATGTTTTGTATTTAATTCTCATGTTCAGTCCAATTTTTTAATAAATACGATTTAAATTCTGCATAAAGATTATTTTAGTATGTTGCGCACCACTGAGTCCCAGTACTCAGCGATGGCTGTTATTGCTGTCGCAGATATAGAGACTAGAGGAGCAGCAGATTGAGCTGCTGAGGATTGAGGAGCTACTTGCCTTGAAGCTATCGGGTATAATTTATACCCTGACTGTAAAAATTTATTTTGATGTATGTAATGTATATAAAGGTATGGACATGTAAAATTGGTCTTGAGCAGTTTGTACAAAGTTTGTAATAAATTTTAGTTGGATTTTTCCTAATGTAAATTTTTAGTATGATGTATATAAGTTGTTTTACATTTAATTACATATGAATGAACGTATTTTATTTTAATTTGAATGAAAGTAATTAGTAATATTTTGGATAGTATTTGAATTGGATATTGTGGATTTGAATTTTTGGAAGTTAATAAATGATGTTGAAATTGATTGAGATGATTGTGAATTTGAAGAAGTTGTTGAGACAAATTATTATAAGTGCTTTTTACAGGTATTTGAAGAATTGTTTTCTCAAAATACAGACGGCACTCAGCCAAAATTTTTATAAAATTTGCGGAAAAATAAAATGAGAAAGAAAAAATTTACTAGTTTTAAAACTTTGAATAAATGATTTTAATACCTATTAGAAAATGCTCACCACTTATAATAGTAAGTAAATTGTTTTAAAATCCCTTGGAGGGTACTTAATGAGTTATCGGTAAGTAAAGTTTAGTAGTTCATTAGGTATTCTATGGGATCATGTTATGCCTTATAGAGGGGTAAGGTGTGACAATATGTCACCCTGTGAAATGACCAAATTACCCTTGTGTCTTAATTTTGAGTTCTTAACCCAAAATAATTATTTCTCTTCTTCTAATAAATTTATATCAAATATAAATTAATTAATTAATCTCTATTAATTAATTTCTCATAATTAAATTCATATTTAAACACTTTAAATATAAATTTAACTTATACTATACATCTAATAACCTAGATTTGGTTTCAAGCCGTACTAGGGACTTTGCAATCTAATTGCAAACCAAACCTATTTAATTAATCAATTAAACTCTTTAACTAATTAATTAAATCACATTTAACTTGGTGATTACTTGTGTATATGTGTGACTCACTAGGCTCATCACTAATTGGCATTGAGATATGATATTAACTCTTAATATATCAGAACTTTTTCTTACCATAAATGATTTCTCTAAATCTTTTTAGGCCCCTCATAGACTATGGTTAACACCTAGCGTAGCATGTCATAGCCACCCAATTAGTAATAAGGTTTACCTTAAATGAACCTATAATCATATGTTACCATGCACTAGAATCTCTCTGTTATAAAATCCCAATTTGAGCTGGAGTCATGGTTTATGTCAAACCCCATTTGCTATGAATATTATATTCTCTTTTAATTCCAGTTCTTGATTAAATAGATTTTCTCATTAGAAACTCTTTTCTGATTAAATCTATCTGTCTGGCCAGGAACTTGAAACATTAAGAACAATTAAATGAACATAGGATTTTATCCCTATTTACTTAGGGTAACAGATTCCATCTTAATCAACACCTACCTCCATATATAACTAGTAGGAGCCAACACATGCCTATATACACATACACAGTACAAGTAAGAAAGCATTATCAAACTCAAACCACCTATATACAAGATAACTGTGCTATCTTAGGTCTAAAGATTATATGCACTGATATGATTTATGACAATGCACTGATAAGAGTAAACTTCATGGGCTTGTCATAAATGTCACTGGTTCGGCCTACTTATAATGCATAAGTGCCTATCATGTTTGTTATATGGTATGAGACTCACCATTCCATCTTATTTATATCTCATATAAATAACTTAGGAACAAACATGAATAAAATCTTTCTGGATAAGTCATGTCTTTTTGTGAAGTATCCTCGATTGTGAACCAATTTATGATACTTTGTGCTATAAATACTGTCACTCATATTCATAACAACTTAAGAATAGAATTTCTAACAAAATATCAATGGACCTTTTCTGTTACACAAAAATATGTTATGTAAATAGAAAAGTGAAAATGCCTTTTTATTAATAAAACATGTACAAGATACATACTAAATGATATGCTTTAGGGCATACTACTAACACATTTAATTATTCTTGATGTTTCAAGTTCCTGGCTAGGACAGACAGATTTAGTCAGAAAAGAGTTTTTGACAAGAAAATCTAATTAATCAAGAATTGGAATTAAAAGAGAACATAATATTCATAGCAAATGGGTTTTGACATAATCCATTACTCCAGCTCGAATTGGGATTTTGTAATAGAGAGATTCTAGTGCATGGTAACATATGATTAAAGGTTCATTTAAGGTATTCCTTGTTACTGATTGGGTGGCCATGGCACGCTATGCTAAGTGTCAACCATGGTCTATGAGATGCCTAAATTGATTTAAAGAAATCATTTATGGTAAGAAAGAGTTTTGATGATATTAAGAGTTAATGTCATATCTCATTGCTAATTAGTGATGAGTCTAGTAAGTCACACACATACACAAGTTAATCACCAAGTAAAATGTGATTTAATTGATTAATTAAAGAGTTTAATTGATTAATTAAAGAGTTTAATTGATTAATTAAATAGGTTTAGTTTGTAATAAGATTACAAGGTCCCTAGGATGGCTTGAAACCAAATCTAGTTTATTAGATGCATATTATAAATTAAATTTATATTTAAAGTTTTTAAATATGAATTTAATTATCAGAAATTAATTAATGGAGATTAATTAATTTATATTTGATATAAATTGATTAGAAGAGGAGAGATAATAATTTTGGGTTGAGAACTCAAAATTACAACATAAGGGTAATTTGGTCATTTCACATGGTGACATGTGGCACCATGAGATTTTGACACATGGCACCATATTAGCTTTCCATTTGTCTTCCTATCATGTAAGATGATCAAAGTCAAGATTAAGTCTAGCTTTGACACTTGGCTTAATGTGATTAGTTCAATTAAAAATAAGATGCAATGTGATGATGACATGTGGCAAGGGTTTTAAGTGATGACCAAATTATAAAACGGAAAAGAAAGAAAAATAAACATATACTCTTCTTCTTTGTCTCAAAGGTGCTGCCACTTTTAGAGCTCTCTCTAGTCTTCATCTTTTCTCATCAATTCAAAGAGAATTGCCCAAATTTCTTTGAATTAAAATTGCTAGAAATTGTTTCTAGTGTCCTATACACATCTACAACCTCAAAAACCCAATTTATAATTGGTTGGCAAGGCTTGAGTGTAACACCCTCACTGTAGCAATTCCGTACATTCTACTGTTTCGGTGACCGATGTCGGTCCGGATAGCTGGAACGTCTGAAAAAATATTTAAACTAAAGTGAGGAACGATAATTAACTCAAATATTAATAAGAAAAATTTAGAAAAAATTTTAGAAATAAAATACAACCAAGTTAAATGAGCTGGTCCCCTAGCGATGGGTGACAGTACGGGGAGGTATCGGTAAAGACAGTTACTGACCCCAGACTCGGGAGAAAATTCATGAAATAATTTTTAGGACTTCAGAGAAGAGTCATTGAGGTTTCTATGGCATTAAATTGCCAAGAAAAGGTTTAGAAAAATTTTTCGATCGGTACAGACGATTTTGGCTAAATAAGCTAAACGGAGGGCATTTTGATCATTTTCGCCTTCAGAGATGATTTTTGGCCGACGTGTTCAGTTAAGTAAATGATTATTATGACATAAAATGTGAATAAATATTGCTAGAAATTAAATTGAAAATGAGTATAGAAGAAAAAAAAAAGAAAATGAAAGAAAATGTCAATTATGACATCATCATGATGTCATTTAAAAAAATTCCACCAATCACATTTAATCACCACTTAATTAACTAATAAAAGAGGATAAATGACCGAAAAAAAAAACAGCAGCTTCTTCTTCAAATAAACCGATCCATAGAGAGAGAGAGAGAGAGAGAGAGAGAGAGAGAGAGAAGAGGTTCCTCCATTGATGTATCTTTAAGCTTCATTTTCCCATCAAAATCTTCCATATTTTCCCAACCTCCAAACACAAAAACTTGATATCTAACCTAGCTAAAGTGACTAGAGGCAAAAAGAAGAGGAGGAGTTGAAGAATTAGAAGACCTAGAATCTTGCCATTTGAGGTTAGTGCACTAATTTATTTTTATTTCTCTTCTAAGCATGACAAGCTTGCTAAATTAAATTAGATTGATATGAAATTAAAAGAAATTCATAGGGACAGGAAATTACTAATTTTCGGAAGCCATGATAAGAGTTGTGGTTTGATGGTTTTGATGACATTATTTGTGTTGATTAGCGATATTGATGAGTAATTGTGATGAACAAATTGATTGGCATGTGTTTATATGAATTGAGGAATGTGAGTTAGGGTTTTTGACCTAACTTTGGGGAAATTGATGTGTGTCTTGAATTTGATGATGTTGAGATGATTTAATGACCATTAGAAGTGCCAAATATGTCAAATGAAGTTTGTGGAGTTGGGAGAATTGAATTTGGGAGTGTTGATTCTTATACAGGAAATTTGGACCTTTGAGTCCAATGTATTGTTTGAGCTATAACTGAAGTTGTGTTTCTCCAATTGGTGTGAAGCTAATTGGAGATGAAACCTAGGACAAAATACCCCATTTTTCATGAAGAAACCATGCCCAAATTCTGTCCAAATCTTGACCAATTTACTGTCTCAATCTGAAAATCCAAACACCGAACCTAAAAAATTGACCATATGTTCATTTGGTCATAACTCCCTCTAGACATGTCCAAATGACCTGATTTTTGTGTCATTGGAAAGATTAGACATAGGACTACAACTTTCATTAAGAACACCAAGCCCAGAAATGCCTCTAACCAAATTAAATTGCTGGCTCAAGTGAGGTCACCAAACTGACCAAAACCATTCTGCCCAGAATTTCCTGGACTAAAGCTCACCCGACCAGTTTTGGTAAAATGGCCATAACTTGGTCTACAAAACTCCAAATACAATGAAACTAATGGAAAAAATTTTATAAGACATAATGGCACAACTTTGGTGAAGAAATCCTGCCCAGAAAATCAAATCAAGTTGACCTAAAAATTATCCTAATTCGGGTGACCAACATGCTGTCTCTGGAAAATGACCAAATGAACAGTATTTATTCAAATGGTCATAACTTAGATTAGAAAAGTTTAATTGATCTAAAATTTTACCAGAAGAAAGCTGAGACATAGCCCTACAACTTTCATGAAGAACACAAATCCAAATTCGGATCATAACTTAGTCAAATTGCCAACCAAACTTAGGTCACCAAATCTGGCAGAACCAAATTGCCCAGAAATTTTGGGTACAGGTCAATTCGGCCAGTTATGGTAAAATGACTATAACTTAAGCTACAAAACTCCAAATGGAGCGATTCAAAAAAAGAAATACAACTAGACACAATAAGGAACAACTTTCATGCAGACAATTTTGTTAAATTCCTACTGTACAAATGACCAATGAAAGAGTAAACCTAGGGTATGAAATCTGAAAATTTTGAATAACATAAGATAAGCTTTGAAATGGTATTAGAAATCAATAACAACAAAAATAAAATGCAAAATGTGGTATCTTGGAGAACTTAGGTTCAATAAATTTATTATGTATTAAAAAGTCAATAATTTGAGTGAATAGTAATGTAAATAGTAGTACAAAGACACAAAGTGTAAGAACTAAATTGGTAGAGGAAATTAAGGTATGAAATTTGGAATCCATGAAATGTTCATGGATTACTTGGAATAGAAATAGTAATTTACCTAAATGACTTAATGAACATTTAAGTTATGTGAATATATAATTAAGATTTATATTCCCATTACTAGTAGGTCTAATAAAACATGAGTGATACCACTTGAATATGAAATGAAATTAACCTAGATGGATTGTTGAGACTTATACTCTCAACACTAATGGAGTTCATAATATATTAGCAATACAACTTGAAGTATGGAATGTACTTTACATGAATAGATGGTTGAATTGATAAATGTAATAAAAGTGTCATTTTGGATTTAGGTTCCCATCAAGAGGGAAGGGAAAGATGTTTTGAATGTGAATTGTGATCAATATGAATGATGTAAGGAATGTATGAATAATAGATGCGATTTTTATTGTAAAATATTATTGAAATTTTCAAACAGGTAAATAGTAAAACACTTCAAACGATAATAAAATAGGAAAAACTCTATTATTTTCTCTGTCGAAAAAATAATTGATATTAAATATAACGAGATCAAATTATTAAAGTAATAAAGTAAGATAAGATAGGGTGCTCCTGCACTGAATGTAGCACACTTTGCTTGGCTACATTGTAGTTGGGTAAGGGGTGTTACATTTATTGGTATTAGAGCACGGTTTAGGCGTTCCTAGGCATAGATAGATAGAATGAGATAGTGTGCATAACATGCATTGCATTCATATGAGTTTAGGTGACACTAATGCAGATCTATTTTCTTTGGTTATTTTAGGTTAATGTAAGGACTCAGAATCGCAGAGAGCAGTAGAAGAAGAAGTAGTAAGCCGTATCCCGACTTGGAGTGATATTGGAAATCGGGGAGATCCTGCTCTACCGGTGCAAGAGGTGCCTGTACAACCCTAACAGGCCTTGTTTGAGTAGATGACTGAATTCTTTCGATAGATGACTGGGGTTATTCCACCACCGCCTCAGTGAAAATCACCTCTAGGAAAAATTAGGAAGCATGGAGCTATAAATTTCAATGGTAGAAAGGAAGACGATTCTTCAGCGGCTGAGTATTGGTTAGAAAGGACTGAAAGAGTCCTGCAGTAGCTCCATTGCACACCAGAATAGAGTTTGGAGTGTGCAGTTTCATTGTTATAAGAAGTTGCATATCGATGGTGGGATGTTGTAACCAAGGTAGTGCCACCAACTGACGTAACTTGGGAATTCTTTCTGATAGAGTTCAGAAAGAAATATATTAGTTGTGTTCATGAAGAAGAACAGAAGAGGAGTGGTGATTAGCAAAAGAGGAAATTTGGACAGTCTAGTAATAAGAGGTCGAGAGAATAGTTAAGTCAAACATCTGATCAAAGTAGGAGATCTAGACCCAGGCCTATACCCAGAAGAGATCAACCAGAAACACTAGTAGTGAGTGCGCTAGGACTAGCAAGAAAATGTGGCCATTGTAACAAGTGGTATAAAGGTGAATGTAGGGGATTGACTGGAGCCTGTTATAGATGTGGGGCCATGGACCATCGTCTGAAAGATTGTCTTAAGAGGAATTTACCACGGACCTAGACAGAGGTCGTGGAAGGACCAAGTACAACAGTAACACCACTTCCAAATGTCACCCAAGCCGGAGAGGAGCAAGAAGCCCCAAATGTGAATTTGAGGTAAAGTATCTTTCCTTTATGATATGCCTAAGTGTATAATGATATATTCGAAAAGACTAAATAACACCATATATATATTTATATGGTGCTTATACTGCCATCAAACATCATTTCGACAAAACTTCAAAATTTAAGCTTTGAAATTTATAGTGCCATCAAACATCATTTCCACAAAACTTTGAAATTTAAGCATATGTATAGTGCCATGTGTCACCATCTCATGGTGCCACATGTCACCCTGTGATATGACCAAAATGGCCCTGTGTCTTAATTTTAAGTTCTCAACCCAAAATAATTATTTCTCTTCTTTTAATCAATTTATATCAAATATAAATTAAATAATTAATTAATCTCTATTAATTAATTTCTCATTAATTAAATTCATATTTAAACACTTTAAATATAAATTTAACTTATATTATATATCCAATAACCTAGATTTGGTTTCAAGTCATGCTAGGGACTTCGCAATCTAATTGCAAACCAAACCTATTTAATTAACCAATTAAAATCTTTAATTAATTAATTAAATTATATTTAATTTGTGATTACTTGTGTATGTGTAACACCCTCCCTGTAGCAACTCCGTACATTTTACTGTTCCGGTGACTAGCGTCGGTACGGACAGCTAGAACGTCCAAAAAAATATTTAAATTAAAGTGAGGAACCATAATTAACTCAAATATTAATAAGAAAAATTTAGGAAAAATTTTAGAAATAAAATACAACAAAGTTAAATGAATCGGTGCCCAAGCGATGGTAACCCAATAGGAAGTTGCGGTTCTTGCAACTAGGAGCCCTAAACCAGGCGGAAAATTCATAAAATAATTTTTGGGACTCCAGAGAAGGGTCATTGAAGTTCCTATAGTATTAGAATGCCAAGAAAATGCTTAATAAAAATTTTCATTTGGTATAGACAATTTTAGTCTATTAAGCCAAACGAAGGGCATTTTGGTCATTTCGTCTTCAGAGATGATTTTTGGCCGACTTGTCCAATTAAGTAAATAATTATTATGACATAAAATATAAATAAATATTACTAAAAATTAAATTGAAATTGAGTAGAAAAGAAAGAAAAAGAAAATAGAATCAAATACCCAATTATGACATCATGCATATGCAAGCATGATGCAATAAAATTTGTGGGCCAATTAGAATTCAACAAGTACACATTAAAACAATTAAAAGGAGATAAAATTTGAAAAAAATCAATTGTCTTCCTCCCTTGTTTCAGCCAGCCGAGACCCTTCCCTAAACCTTTTCCACCATTAAAGCTTTCTCAAAGCTTATATCCCATGCAATACTACCATAAAAACCCTAGCCTTCTTCACAAAAAATTAACCTAGCACCTTAAGGAAGCTTTAGGCAGTAGAAATTTGAAGAAAAATTGAAGTTGTAACAAGCCCAAAGAGTATCCAATTCAAGGTTAGTGCACTAAACAATTTCTTTTCTTTCTTTAATCTTGTAAGCATGCTAAATCAAGTAGAAATTGTGTGAAATTAAAAGAAAAACTTGAGTTAATGAAATCTCTAAATTTGACAGCCATGAGAAAGTTTAAGGATTGTTGGTTTTTTATGAAATTAAGTGGCTTAATTATGTTATTGATGAGTATAGATGATGGATAAAGTGATTTGATATAAGTTTGGTGTGTGTATGCCATGAATTAGAAATTGGAGTTAGGGTTTGAGCATGAAATTGAGACTTTGATCATGCAATGGTGAAAGTAAGTTTTAATGGTCAATTAGTGACCATTTGGTTATGTGTGAATGAGAAATGAAGTGGTTTGTGCAGTGGGAATTGAAGTTAGTGTTGCTTCCTTGGCTGACCTGCAGGACTGACCATGAGTCCAACAGGTTTGGGCAGTAATAACTAGAGTTGTAGAGGTTCAATTGGTACAAGGCCAATTGGACATGAAACTAGACACATAATAGCACAATTTTAGTGAAGAAACCTTGCCCAGAAAACCAAACCAAGTTGACCTAAAAATTGCCCTAATCCGGGTGACCTGCATTCTGCCTGGGCAAAATGACCAAATGAACAGTGTTTATTCATTTGGTCATAACTCAGTGTAGAAAGGTACAATTGACTTGAAATTTTACCAGAAGAAATATGAGACATAGACCTGCAACCTTCATGAAGACAATTTTTGCCAAATTCCTACTGTAAAAATGACCAATGGAACAGTAAACACAAGGCTTGAAATCTAAAAATTTTGAACAATTAGCACTAAGCTTAGAAATGGTATTGACAACCAATACCAACAACTTTAGAATGCAAAATGTGGTATGTTGGGAGTATTAGAACCAATGTACCTATTGTCTATGCAAAAGTCAACATTTTAGTTGACCAATGAAATGAATAGTAATACCTAAACTTAAATTTTAAGAATTGAAAAATTTAAAAGTGTAAAATGCCCTAGTACACCTAGCAAGATTAGTTTGGATAGGTTGGTATGCCAATAAGGTTCGGTTAGCAGTACTGCACGTGGCATTATGCCATTCTGTGATTTTATGGCTTTTAACCATTCTGACATTATGATGATACTTGGCCTTGTGCCTAATGTTTATTACAGCTTATTAGCTGTTCTGTTGCACACCAAGAAATACATATGTGATCGATGGTGTGACGGCCCACTGTACTTGATACCCAGTGCTAGTTTATCCGTTTATCCAGTCCAGTCATCTAGTATAAGTTACTTGGCCAACTAAAAATGAAAGTGAATAAATTTAATGAAATTATGAATATAACAAGTACAAAATAAATAAGATTTCCAATAGTGATCGAAAAATTATCGGCATAAGACATAAGAATATGTACTGCATATTTATTTTCTGTTAATTCTTTTTTATTTTATTATTGGCACCACTAAGTATTATTACTTAGCGCGTCACTTTTTGCCACGCGTAGGTTCTGGAGAGACAGACAGAGAACCCAGCAGACCACAGACTGGGTGAGGTCACATATCTGCCTAGAGTCATAGTCACTTCTCATCTACAATGCATCAGTGGTAGGACCTTTATGTCCCTTTTAAAATTATGTTTTTGCATTTTGTAATAGGTAGTAGTTTGTGATTTGTAAATTATGAACTCATGTAAATAGTAAATTTATGTAATCATATGTTGATGTACATATTTTGAAGAATTTTGTTAATTAATATAATTTGAGAATATCTTCATGAAATTTTAGTTTATTTTGAATTTGAATGAAATTGTGAATTAATGTTGAGAATTTGAAATGATTGCTAATGTTGAGACCATGTTGATGGTTATTGAAGTTTGAGAATGATTGAAAATGATTATTGGAAGTGTTTTTCACAAGTTCCGAAGAGCTGTTTTCTCCATTTTTAGCCAGTACTCTGCCAGATTTTCTATAAAATTTTCGGGACCTCAAATAAATTTATAATTTCAATAAATGACTTAAATGAGTTATATTTCACAAATTGCACTTCATAACCATTAGAAATAAATTAAAAAAGAATAAACAAAAGATTTAAATAAAATATGGTGTTCCGGTATACTGTGTGACATATCTTACTCGGCTATGCTGTAGACGGGTAAGGGGTGTCACAGTATATGTGTGACTTACTAGGCTCATCACTAATTGGCAATGAGACATGATATCAACTCTTAATATCATCAGAACTCTCTCTTACCATAAATGATTTCTCTAAATCATTTTATACACCTCATAGACCATGGTTAACACCTAGCATAGCATGCCATAGCCACCCAATTAGTAATAAGGTTTACCTTAAATGAACCAATAATCATATATTACCATGCACTAGAATCTCTCTGTTATAAAATCCCAATTCAAGCTGAAGTCATGGTTTATGTCAAACCCCATTTGCTATGAATATTATGTTCTCTTTTAATTCCAGTTCTTGATTAAAAAGATTTTCTCATTAGAAACTCTTTTCTGATTAAATCTATCTGTCCTGGCTAGGAACTTGAAACATCAAGAACAATTAAATGAACATAGGATTTTATCTCTATTTACATAGAGGAACAGATTCCATCTTGATCAACACGTACCTCCATATATAACTAGTAGGAGCCAACACATGCCCATATACCCATACACAATACAAGTAAGAAAGCATTATCAAATTCAAACCACCTATATACAAGATAACTGTGCTATCTCAAGTCTAAAGATTATATACACTAATATGATTTATGATAATATATTGAAAAGTGTAAACTCCATGTGCTTATCATAAGTGTCACTGGTTCGACCTACTTATCATTTTTAAGTGCCTATCATGTTTGTCATATGGCATGAGACTCACCATTCCATCTTATTTATATCTCATATAAATAAGTTGGGAACAAACATGAATACAATCTTTCTGGATAAGTCATGTCCTTATTGTGAAGTATCCTCGATTGTGAACCTATTTATGATACTTTATACTAGAAATACTGTCACTCATATTCTTAACAACTTAAGAATAGAATTTCTAACAAAATATTAATGGACCTTTTCTATTACACATAAATATATTATGTAGACGGAAAAGTGAAAATGCCTTCTATTAATAAAAACATGTACAAGATACATACTAAATGATATGCTCTAGGGCATCTTAGACCTATCGTCTCAAGATGTCGGTCTAGTTGAGTATGTGACATAGGCTTAGTGAATGGATCAGCTGGATTTTCAGCTGATGCTATTTTTTGCATGGCTACATCGCCTCGTCCAACTATTTCTCTGATAATGTGGTAGCACCTTTCTATGTGTTTGGATTTCTGGTGAGACCAGGGTTCCTTAGCCTGTATGACTGCTCCATTATTATCATAGTTTAGTGGAACTGCTGAATCAATGGAAGAAACTACTGCAAGTTCTGTCACGAGCTTCTTTATCCAAACAGCTTCCTTTACAAAGATCGATGCAAAGAATATACTCAAATTTCGGTAGTGGAATCTACAGTTGTGCTCTGTTTGGAACTCTTCCAACTGACTGCACCTCCATTACAAATGAACACATACCCAGAAGTAGACTTTCTATCATCGATATATAATTGAAAATTAGAATCAATATAACCATCCAATTGCAAGTCTCCACCTCTATAAATCAAGAATAAATCCTTAGTTTTTCTCAAGTACTCAAGGATATTCTTGACAGCTATCCAGTGTTCCAAACCTGGATTGGATTGATACCTGCTAGTCAAACTAACAACATATGCGATATTCGACCTAGTACACAACATTGCATACATTAAACTTCCAATAGCTGAAGTATATGGAATCCTAGCCATTTTATCTCTTTCTTTAGGTGTCTTTGGAGACATCTCTTTAGAAAGGTGGATAACATGTCTCACTGGTAATAATCCTCTCTTGGAATCAAGCATGTTAAACCTCTTTAACACCTTTTCCAAGTATAGACTTTAGGATAAACCAATTATTCTTTTCGCTCTATCTCTATAGTTGCGAATCCCAAGAATATAGGTTGTCTCCCCTAAGTCTTTCATGGAGAATGTATTTGACAACTATACCTTTACAATTGTCAACATACCTGTGTCATTACCCATCAATAGTATGTCATCCACATATAAGACAAGGAAAGAGATAGCACTGTCACTAACCTTCTTATATACACATGGCTCATCCTCATTTTTTATAAAACCAAATGATTTAATGGCTTCATCAAAGCGGATGTTCCAACTCCTCGAAGCTTGTTTCAACCCATAAATGGATCGCTTTAGCTTGCGCACTTTGGAACCATCTTGGGATTCAAAACCCTTAGGTTGTTCCATGAAAATGTTTTCTTCAATGTATCCATCGAGAAAAGCTGTTTTGACATCCATCTGCCAAATCTCATAATCATAGCAAGCAACTATTGCTAATAGAATCTTAATTGATTTAAGCATGGCAATAGGTGAGAAAGTCTCCTCATAGTCGATTCCTTTCCTTTGGCAAAACCCTTTCGCTACTAGCCTTGCTTTAGAGGTCTCTACCTTTCCATCAGAACCAATTTTCTTCTTGAAAACCCATTTGTTCCCTATAGGTACAATACCTTCAGGTGGGTCAACAAGATCCCAAACTTAATTCTTATACATGGAATCAATCTCGGATTTCATAGCATCAGTCCATTTTGAAGAGTCTATATCTAATATAGCTTCTTCATAGGTAAGTGGATCATCTCCATGATCTACTCCTTCATGAGTAGACAACTCTTGTTCTTCTTTATGAAGGAAACCATATCTCACTGGTGGGTGAGATACCCTAGTTGTTCTACAAGGAATAGCTATAGATGTTTCATCAATGGGTGTAGGCTGACTAGATGGATCTATATCGATCTGATATGTTGGTTGGTAAGAATTCTCCAATTCTAACTCTATTTGCCTTCCTTTACCTCCTTCGTGAACAAACTTTTGTTCAAGAAATGTGGCATCTCTATTTACCATAATCTTTTGTGAAGTAGGCAAATAAAAATAATATCCAAAACTATCTTTTGGATATCCAACAAATCAACCCTTTTCTGACCTGATTTCCAATTTATCAGTATTCAGCTTTTTGATATAAGCTGGATAACCCCAAATCTTAACATGCTTAAGACTTGGTTTTCTTCCATGCCATATCTCATAAGGTGTGGAAGAAACTGATTTTGATGGAATCCTATTCAGAATATACAAAGCTGATTCTAATGCAAATTCCCAAAAGGAGATTAGCATATCAGTATAGCTCATCATACTACGTACCATATCCAATAGGGTATGATTTCTCTTTTCAGATACACCATTCAGCTGTGGTGTTCCTAGAGGAATCAGCTGGGAAACAATGCCGTGCTCTCTCAAGTATTCATCAAATTCAATACTCAAATATTTACCTCCACGATCTGATCGAAGAGCTTTAATACTCTTTCCTGCTTGATTTTCTACCTCAGATTTAAATTCTTTAAACTTTTCAAAAGATTCATGTTTGTATTTCATCAAATACAAATTATGACACCCTTACTCGTCTACAGTGTAGCCGAGCAAGTTATGCCACTCAGTGTGCCGGAGCACCAATTTATGTTTCTATTATAATTTATCCCTTTACAATTCATTTATTTTCAATTTTGATAAATCTGAATTTAACCGCAAATTTTATAGAAAATCCGGCAGAGTGCCGGCTGTAAATTGGAAAAACAGTTCTTATGAACCTGTTTAAAAACACTTCCAAAATAATTTCCAAATCCAAACTCCATTATATATATTCAAGTCAATCTCAAAATCTCAATCTCAATCATAATATTATTTTCAAAACTTTTCTGTTCGCTTCTTCACTTGAAGCATATTCACAAATAATTCTCAACATTTCATTTATCAACATATATAATGCAGAAAATCTCAATAATATGAAATTTCATATATTTATATTAATACATAATTACAGGAGTTTATAGTTACAATCCAAATTAATAAAAAATGCCAAAATATAAAATACTCCTAAAATCCTATGTCCTACTATACGCACTGCAGGTGTGAGGTGACTCGGGACTCCCGATGCAAATCTGAAGGCTCACCTGGTCTGATGTCTGCTGGGCTCACCAGCTAGGTCTCCAGTACCTGCGCGTGGCAAAAGCGACTCGCTAAGCAATTCTGCTTAGTGGTGACAATATAAAATAAAATAAAATAAAATAAAATATGATAAAACAAAGATGCAGAATGTGTGTTTACAATTTTTGGTAGACTTAACTTCTGATATTATTTGCATTATTATTCAATTAAAATTTTGGTAAGGTTCTTTAACATTGCCCGAGTAACCCATACTAATTGACTGGACTGGATAAACGGGTAAACTGGCACTGAGTACTAAGTACCTCGGACCATCACACCATCGGTCACATTGTGTCTCCCGGTGTGCAACAGAACAGCTAATATGCTGTAATAATGATCAGGGTTAAAACCCAAGTATATCAACTCAAATAACATAGCCAAAGGCTATTATTTCACAGAATGGCATGGGAAAGCCATGAAACACAGAATGGCATAAAGCCATATGCAGTACTGCTAACAGAACCCTATTGGCATGCCAAGCTATCCAAACCGATCTTGCTAGGTATACTAGGGCATATTACATTTCTAAGTTTTACAATTTTTGAATTTCAAGTTTTGGTGTTACTATTCACTTCATTAGTCAACCAAAATGTTGACTTTTGCATAGACAATAGGTACATTGGTTTTAATACTCCCAACATACCACATTTTGCATTCAAAATTTGTTGGTATTGGTTGCCCATACCATTTCTATGCTTAATGCTAATTGAGCAGAAATTTCAGGTTTCTTGCTTCATATTTACTGTTCTATTAGTCATTTTTGCAGTGGGAATTTGGCAAAATGATCAACATGAAAGTTGTTCCTTATTTTGTTTAGTTGAATTTCCTTTTTTGAATCACTCCATTTGGAGTTTTGTAGCTCAAGTTATGGTCCAAAAACCACAACTGGCCGGATTGAAATTTTTCTGGGCTGACCATATCTACGGTCTGTGAGCAAAGGATCGCAACTCACTTGTTGGATAGGTTCTGGTCATAATTTGGGGTATGTTTCTTTATGAAAGTTGTTGGTCTATATCTTATCTTATTTTTGGTAAAATTTAAGGTCAATTGGACCTTTTTACATTGAGTTATGGCAAATGAACAATCACTGTTCATTTGGTTATTCTGCAAAATCAGACTGTAGGTCACTGACTGCAACTCACTTGTTGGATAGGTTCTGGTCATAATTTGGGGTAGGTTTCTTCATGAAAGTTTTTTGTCTATATCTCATCTTGTTGCTGGTAAATTTTAGGTCAATTGGACCTTTCTACATTGAGTTATGGCCAAATGAACAATCACTGTTCATTTGGTCATTCTGCGTAAAATGCTTTGGTCACCGGATTTGGGCAAGCTTTTGGTCCACTTGGTTTGGTTTTATGGGCATGGTTTCTTCACCAAAGTTGTGCCATTATGTGTTTAGTTTCATGTCCAATTGGCCTTGCACCAATTGAACCTCTACAATTCAAGTTATGGCTGTCCAAACCTGCTAGACTCAAGTCCAATTCTGCAGGTCACTCCATTCTACAGGTCCCTTTCATGGCAGCCACACCAAACCCAATCCCATCACTCAACACACTTCATTTTTTATTTAAACAGAACTAAATGATCACTAATTGACCATTAAAACCTATTTTCATTATCATATGGTCAAAATCCTATTTTTATACCCAAACCCTAACCCTAACTTCTCAAATCATGCATTTAACTTGCATTTCATCAATCCACTTAGTAAATACATGTTGTGGGCAGCCATGATGGTCTTTTAATTTCATTAAACTCACCACCAAAAAACCCTAACCATGGCTGCCATGAATCTAGGGTTTCCATCCAAATGGTATTCAACAATTTTTTTCTTTGCAATTTACACATATTCAAAGTTCTTAACATGAATTTAAAGAGAAATTCATGGTTAGGTCACAAACCTTAAAGGAGTGAGCTTTCCAATTTGCTAAAGTTCTTCCTTTCCTTTTCTTTTTTCTCCCAAAAGAATCTCCAAGATGCTAGAACGATTTTTTGTGTTGGGAAATTTAGGTTTTAATGGATAGAAACCCAAGAAATCAAGCTTGGGTAAAGCTTGGTTATGGAGGGCAAAGGGGGTGGCATGAAGAAGAAGGAGAGAGGAGCTTCACGAATTTTTGGGCTTCTTTTTCTTTCTTTTTCTGCCACTTAAGTCTTTTTAAATACCTTGGTGACATGTGTCAACACTTGATTGGGTTGGAGACTTTTAATGACATCCTTATGATGTCATAATTTCAATTTCTTTCATTTTCCATCCTTTTCTTGTCCAATTAATTTCAATTAAATTTTTAACAACAGTTAATCATATTTTATGTTGTATAAATTATTTATTTAACTGGACAAGTTGGCCCAAAAATCATCTCTGAAGACGAAATGACCAAAATGCCCTCCGTTTGGCTTAACAGGCTAAAATTGTCTGTACCGATTGAAAAATTTTTCGAAGTATTTTCTTGGCATTCTAATGCCATAAGAACCTCAATAACCCTTCTCTGGAGTCCTAAAAATTATTTTATAATTTTTCCCCCAGGTCTAGGGCTCCTGGTTGCGAGAACCGCAACTTTTCACTAGGTTACCCATCGCTAGGGCACCGGCTCATTTAACTTGGTTGTATTTTATTTCTAAAATTTTTCCTAAATTTTTCTTATTAATATTTGAGTTAATTATGGTTCCTCACTTTAGTTTAAATATATTTTTTTTTTTCGAACGTTCTAGCTGTCCGGATCGACACTGGTCACCGGAACAGTAGACTGTACGGACTAGCTAAAATGAGGATGTTACACAAATACCCAAACCTTAATTTATCATCAGTAAAGGTAATAAAATAATAAAAATCACCTCTAGTCATTTCTTTAAATGGACCACATACATCACTATGTATTAGCTCCAAAATATTTTCAGCCCTTAGCCCTTGTCCAACAAAGGGTGATCTAGTCATTTTGCCCCGAAAGCAAGATTCACAAGTTGAAGTAGGCTCAGAGCTCAATGAGGATAGAATCCCCTATCTTCTGCAACATGACATAACCTTAAGTGCCAAATATATTTTGAACTTGAATTGATTTTCACCATGGCATTGCATTCTTTAAGATTGCTTGCATTAGAATTGTATTTAACATTATTATCTAGATAATAAAGCCGATCATGCATATAACCTAAACCAACATATTTATTTCCAAAATAAATATTGCAAACATCATTTATGAACTGAAATTCATAACAATCTCTTGTCAAACTAGATATAGAAATTATGTTCTTAAAAAGCATCAGGTACGTGCAAAACCTTATTTAAATACAAAATATGTCCACACATGTATAAAGATTTAGATGTACAAAACAGTTGAACCATTGCCAACCCGGAGTCTAATATCTTGTTACTGCAAGCTGGGACTGCTTGCTATACTTTGGGCTGTTCCTTTTACTTTGCCCATCCTTCTAGCAGTGGAAACACTTTCCTTTGCCTCCATTGGCTTTAGTCTTCCCTTTCTGTTTAGCTATTTTCTTGGAAGGACCAGGAATCTGATGTTTCTTTTTCTTATTGCCCTTCTTCTTGTTGGACTTTCCAGCAGAAGAAGATGCAATCAAAGCTACCTTTTTTCCTTTATTGCCTGGCATATTCTTTTGATCAATAACCAGCATGTTGAGTAAACCAGCCAAGGTGCATTCCTATTTAGTCATATGGAAATTTGTCACAAAAATCCCAAAAGACTCAGGAAGGGACTGAAGGATCAAATCCGTCTGTAGTTGGAAATCCATGTTAAAGTCAAGATGTTCCAGCTGCTCAATTAGCCGTATCATCTTGTGGATATGATCCCCAATATTCTGTCCTTCAGACATCCTCATGCAGAACAGCTGCCTAGATATCTCATACCTAGCATTCCTGCTGTGCTCACCATACGACTCTTGTAAGTGAAGGAGGATCTCACTCATACTCTGCATGTTCTCATGCTGCTTCTGTAACTCATTACTCATGGAAGCAAACATGTAACACTTAGCTCTCATATCATGCTCCTTCCACTTGTCCAAAGTTTCATGTTCCTCTTGAGTGGCCTCTGGAGTTAAGGGAGCAAGAACATTTGAGTCTAGAACATATCCTATATGTTTAAGGTTCAGGACAAGTTTCAAATTTCTTAGCCAATCAGACAGATTAGGTCCTGTCAACCTATTGCGATCAAGTGTGCTTGCAAGGATATTGGAAGGTGGTGGTTGTTCTGTGCTCATTATTATTAGAAAATAAACTGCAAAAAATAACCAGATTAATTAGTAAATGTATCATGTAATTAACCAAAATGATTATGGCATTTTAATCAAATTGGTCCTCCCACTAACTTGCGAATCCTATACTTCCAAAGTAGAAAATGGAAATCCAAGTTGGATGGATTTATAGTGGGTGATTGAATTCTTATAATTCTATTGATCATCCTCAAGTACATCCATTATTGGAATTACAATAAACTATAAGTGAGAAACTCCTTGCCCATCATATCTCATGTGAGGTTCAATCCTTTACCTAGCCCCTAATGCTCAAAATCTCAGGTACATTCATTATTAACTTATCTTGCATTAGTTAAGTTGATCCCATTGAGCCAATGATCATGCAAATAATTTTAATGTCCTCAGGTACATCCAATATTGGCCACCAAACTATTTACATATTTACAACATCTCATGCTTAACAATTATTCTTAAGAAAATCTCTTAAATTAATTGCATCATATGCAACTATTTAAAATTTCTTACAATAATTGCCCCAATGGAGGGCCCATATTATGATTACTTTAATTATAGCATTTCTAACTTAATTATTTGTTTGGAAGATTTTATGGCCATCCTAATTAATATTAAGGTCTCACTTTGCACGTTATCCATTTAGCATGCATATATCATATACTTGCATACATTCCTATACATCTCATGCATTCATGGATAAATAGTAAATATGGTATAATCATGGGCTTTCTAAGGGAATCAATTCTGAGCCACCAAGAATTGAATTAGGGCATTCCTAGGTGTATTTCATTCATTCATTTTACAAGAATTGCTGAAGAAGTATATAATCAACACTTGATCTTGAATTCCTCCCACTGGTCCCATCAATGCTCTTGACCTTCTTGATTTTCTTGCAATCCAATTACATAGTAATCCTTGGCATACCAAGGTGAATTTACAAGAACTTAAATAAATGAAATTACAACCCAAAATTATTACAACCTTAATAATACATGCCCAAAATAAATTAAAATAAATTAATTAATTTACAATCCCAAAGAAACATAAAAGAAATAAATCCAATCACATTGGTCTTTTATAGCCCATGATCATCTCTCATCAATTCTAAGAGATTAGCAAAACAATCTCTTGAATTAAAAATACTAGAAATTATTTCTAGTGTCCTGTTTACATCTTTAATCTCTTAAAAGGCAAAACTTGATTTTCTAATTAATAGAAAAAGCTTTAAAAGCTGTTTAAGGGTTGTAATAGGTGATCTTGGTGTGGACAAGCTATAGGGACAACATCTGGTGTCTTAAAGATGCATCCCAAAGGTGCCAAACACACTGCAGTGCATCAAGAGATTAGTGCACTTGTTCTTGATCTGATCTAGGGTTCTAAAATTAATCTGATTAATTCTAAAATCTTAAATGGTAAATATAGATCCAAAAACATATTAAAAGAGTTTTAATATGTTGTTTATTATTGAAATCAAATAGATAAAAATAAATCTTGCATGATGCATGTGACCCTAGGTAAAAATTTTTGAATTTAATGATATAAACTTGTGTTTTTCATGCTTTCGCTCCTTCAATTGGTATCAGAGCAGTATCAAACTCAAACCACCTATATACAAGATAACTGTGCTATCTCATATCTAAAGATTATATACACTGATATGATTTATGATAATACATTGACAAGAGTAAACTCCATGTGCTTGTCATAAGTGTCACTGGTTCGACCTACTTATCATTTATAAGTGCCTATCATGTTTGTCATATGGCATGAGACTCACCATTCCATCTTATTTATATCTCATATAAATAACTTGGGAATAAACATGAATACAATCTTTCTGGATAAGTCATGTACTTATTGTGAAGTATCCTTGATTGTGAACCTATTTATGATACTTTATTCTAGAAATACTGTCACTCATATTCTTAACAACTTAAGAATAGAATTTCTAACAAAATATCAATGGACCTTTTCTATTACACATAAATATATTATGTAAACGGAAAAGTGAAAATGCCTTTTATTAATAAAAACATATACAAGATACATACTAAATGATATGTTCTAGGGCATACTACTAACATGAAGATGGTGTTCATCAGATCCATAAAAGCAGTCAGAGCATTAGTTAACTCGAATGGCATGACCAAGAACTCATAATGGCTATAGCGGGTTCTAAAGGCAGTTTTAGGAATACTCTGCTCTTGTACTTTCAGCTGGTAATAACCTGATCTCAGGTCAATTTTGGAGAACACAGCTGCACCCCTCAACTGATCAAACAAGTCATCAATGCGGGGCAATGGATATTTATTCTTTATTATCACCTTATTCAACTGCCAGTAGTCAATACATAAACAGAGAGTGTCATCCTTCTTCTTAACAAACAACACTGTCTCACCCCAAGGTGATACACTATGGCGGATAAAGCCCTTATCAAGTAGCTCTTATAACTGTACTTTCAATTCTTTCAATTCCGCTGGTGCCATTCTATATGGTGTTATTGAGATTGGATCCACACCAGGCATAACATCAATTTCAAACTGTACTTCTCTTTTCGGTGGTAATTCTGGCAACTCATCAGGGAACACATCCAAAAAGTCACATACAATAGGGATGTCCCTCAGTGCTGGACTCCCCACTTGGGTGTCTATCACATGTGCCAAGTATGCTTCACACCCCTTTCTGATCATCCTTCTGGCTAGTGCAGCCAAAATGATGTTTGATGGCAGTAACTACCTCTCCCCATGTATTACCACATCACCGTACAGAGGGAGACCAAAAGTGTCTTGATCTCTGATCAATCATGGCGTGATGCCTGGCTAACCAATCCATGCTCAGGATGATGTCATAATCTCTGAAGGGCATTTCAATCAAATCTGATAGAAAATTGTGTCCTTGGATCACCAAAGGACAATCTCTATAGATTCTATTGACCCAAACCTCTTGTCTTAATGGACTAGTTACTAGCACTTCAAAATCCATTTTGGCACATGGAACTGCAAGGAAACTCACTATGCTAACACTAACGTATGAGTGGGTTGAACCAGGATCAAACAGTATGAATCATCTTGATCAGAGATAGAGAATGTACCAGCTATAACATCGGAAGTTTTAGCCTCTTCCCGTTATTTCATCATGTAAACTCTGGCCGGAGCACTCCCTTATGCTGACTGGCTAACAGTACCCTGACTACTAGAAACATTGCCTCTACCTCTGCTAACCAGTTGTGAACCTCTAATAGCAGGACTCTGAATAGGCCCTTCTGCAGTAGTACGAGCTGGCCCAAATCTAGGGGCGCTAGTGCAGTCCTTAGCAAGATGGCCTTTGCCTCCATAGTTAAAGCAAGCTCCTGTTGCCCAATAACATTCTCCCCCATGAATCTTGCCACATGTCTCACAGGGGCGGGGAGGATATGAATCCCTGGTCGACTGCTGACCAGATCTAGGGGGTCTCTGTCCAGAGAATCGGCCCCTTCCAAACCTTCCACCTCTACCTCTGTTAGGTCCCCCAAATTTCTTCTTTTTTCTAGATGTACAACTGATTTTTCACCTTTTTCTTTCTCTGATTTTTCAGTCTTCTCAACTTTCTCTTTCACTGGTGTTGCTTCTGATTCAATTCTTTCTAACTCAAGTGCCTAGGAGATGAGCTCAGAGGAGTTACTATGTCTGAATCCCACTATTTGCATCCTCAAACTGGGCTTCAAACTGGTATCAAATCTCTTACACCTTTCATTGCTGGTAGACAGGAGACTCCCAGCATAGTGGCTTAAGCGGGAGAACTCCCTTTCACACTCTGCCACAGATTTGTTGCCTTGCTTCAGACTGAGAAGTTCTTGCAGTTTCTGATCCACATATGCATCTGGGACATAATTCTATCTGAACTCTCGGATGAAGTCATTCCAGGTCAGTAGTGGTGGTTCCACCAAGCAACAAAGACACTGAATACTCGAATTTTAGTTCATCCGGGCATTGCAGTTTCTTGAACACTCGGCCCATCCTCTCTAGCCACTGCTCTACCTCTAAAGGGTCTACCGTACCATTAAATTCTATCGCCCCATATTTCAACAGCTTGTCATACTGTCTAATTAGAGGTTGTGGTTATACCATAGGTGTCTGAAGTGGAGCTTGGGTAGGCATGCTTCCAGCCATCTGCTGGAACATTCCAGCCATCTGCTGTGCAAACTGTGTAGGAAACTGCGGCATTTGTGGGCTAGTGCCACTGACCCACTGACATTTTAGAGAGCTGGGGCTTCCCCTTAGGCCTCAGCCTCTACAGACTGCTCAATAGAGCGATCCCCTTCTTCCATTTCAAATTGGAGTTGGGATATCTCCTGAACAAATAACACAAGGAGATTCCCTCCGTTAGTTTATATTTATGATGTAATGCACTGTATGTAAAAAATGAGGACATTGAGTAGTTGTATTTATCAAAGAAAAGACACAAATTCACAAGTCAAAACATACTTCAAAAATTTGCTCTGATACCACTAAAACATGTCACACCTTACCCCTCTGTGAGGCATAATATGATCCCGTAGAATACTTAATGAACTACCGAACTTCACCTACCGATAACTCATTAAGTACCCTACAAGGGATTTTAAAAACCTTTTTCTTACTTTTTGGAAGTGGTGAGCATTTTCTTACATTTAATATAAGTTTAAAAGCTAGCTAAAATTTTTGTCCATTTTTATTTTTACACAAATTTAAGAAAAATTTCGGCAGAGTGCCGTCTATATTTTAAAAAATAGTTCTTCATAAACTTGTAAAAACACTTCCAATAATTTATTTCATCAACTCAACAACTACCACAACAAACTTCAACATCATTTCTCAAACTCCAAAATTCAAATCAATAATTCACAACTCAATATTTCCATTCATTTTTCATTAAAGTAAAAACAAATTACATTTATCAACCACTTTACATTAGCAAATCCAAAATGATATTATTACAACTTTATACAACTGCTCATGACTAGTTTTTACATATACATACAGTTACATACACAAATAAAAATATTACATTCAGGTTATAAATTTATACTAGACAAAACTTTAGGGATGTGGCTCCAAATCCTCAGCAGCTCACTCTGCTGCTCCTCTAGTCTATATATCTGCAACAGCAATAACAGCCATCGCTGAGTACTATGACTCAGTGGTTCACAACATAATAAAATAATATTTATGCATAATTCAAATCATACTTATTCAAACACATTGTTGAAAATGAAAGACATGTGCAAAACATAACTTATAAACTTTTAGTCCAACAATTTCATTTAGAAATTCTCAAATCAATTTCATAAAAACACACATTTATATCATGCCATTCGAAACACATTCATCTCAATAGCCGGAGGCTTATGAGAAATCACAAGGCTAGCTAGCTCAAATATATGGATATCCATTTAAATTTCTTCTTCTACTAGCGCGTACCTCAATACTTCAGCTAGAAAAGGAATTAAAATTCAAAACTAATTTCCCCCACTAGTCATGCTAGTGAGGCATTCAAATATATGGTCATGACGCTGTGGTTTCAAAACTGTCTTAGCAATTTACTAAACATTTATTACCATTTCAAACATATACAAGTAAACTTTCAACAATTTAAGTCAAAAGCATAATAAATATTTCAATACAATTGAGTCACAATTTAATATCTCAATTCATTCAAAACAATTTACAGAAAAAAATTTACAGAAATTCTATGTTGTACACAAGCCTTATACGAGTCGCCTCTTGGCCTTGACTCGATGCTTCAAGTTCTTTCCTGGTGTTCTTTTCCACTTAAACAAAAAATTTCACAGTGTTTCAGTATCATAAATTATCATAAGTCCAAAAAAAATTTCAAATCTAACTTTAATATGCTTAATTTGACGTTCTTTGAAATTTGTATTTCTGGGTTACTATTCACGACACTATTCAAGTCAATTTGTTGAATTTCTAATGCTTAATAGGTATGGGAATTCTAATTTCACCTACATACCACATTTTAGTTACCTAATTTGTTGGTTTTGGTTGTTTTCTCAAACTTCAAGGCCCTTAGGCACAAATTTCAAATTTTCAGTTTTGGTGTTCAGTTTTGCGCTATTCCATTGGTCATGTTGCTATGATAATTTGGCTAAGTTTTCTGCATAGAAGTTGTTCCTTATTGTCTTAAATTTATTGCCCTTTTCAAATCACTCCATTTGGAGTTTTGTAGCCTAAGTTATAGCCATTAGGATTTGGGGTTACCCAGAATTTTGGGCAAATTCTTGATTTTGGCAATTTTTGTGGTTGGCTACAGGTGGATTTTCAAAAAGGTTATGGTCAAAATTTGGGTTTAATTTCTTCATGAAAGTTGTAGGGCTATGTCTCAAGTTTCTACTGGTAAAAACTCAGGTCATTTGGACTTTCCTAGACCAAGTTATGATCATTTATGTAACTACTGTTTATTTGGTCATTTTTGTACAGGTCAATGTGCCCAATCCAGATTTAACCTAATTATTCATTAAGTTATGGTCACTTTCTGGGCATCATTCCTAAATGAAAGATGTGTCATTTTGTGTCTAGTTTCATTTCCAATTGGTCTCACACCAATTGGGTTGGTAAATTTTCAGTTTTGGTCCCTGAAAAGGACCTAGGTCAAGCTGCTTGCAGATTAACCCTCACCAATCTGAATTGGAACTTGTTTTCAACAATTCATACACACCACAAATGGTCACAATTGACCATTTCTCAACTCAAATAAGGTCAATAACATCATTTGGCTAATTCTCAAATTTTTGTTTAATTTTTCACAATTTCCAAACCCTAGTTACATGCATTTCAACTCTAATGCAAATTTAAAGTGTATATTCATGATTTACACACTTAATTCACTTCAAATAACCATTCAAGACCATCAAACTCAATCATATCAAACCCTAACCCTAGCTGGAAGAATTTCATGTTTGGCCCCTCAATAAATATTTTCTTTTAATTTTAAGTTAATATCTAAGTTACTTGAACTAAACACACAAATAAGAAACCAAAATTTTCAAATTAAATTGCTTACCTCACTTTAATTTCAATTCTTCAATTTCTGTGACACCCCTTACCCGTGTACAGTATACCCGAGTAAGTAATGTCACACGGTGTACCGGCACACTCTAATATACCTTAATTAATTTATATCAAGCTTTTGCATATAATTTATGAAATATACTTTATTTAAGCCATTTGTCAAAATTATTATTTATTTGAGGTTCCAAAAATTTTATAGAAAATCCGGCGGAGTACCGGCTAAAAATGGAGAAAACAGTTCTTCGGAACCTGTTAAAAACACTTCCAAATAATTTCCACACAATCCCAACTTCAATTCATCAATAGAGTCTCAACAATTTTTCAATTTCAGGTCTCAACAACCTTTTCATTTCTCAAAACATCCCTTTCTCAGGGTTCTCATAAATAAACAACAATTAAATACTCAGATTACTTTCATACATAACCATAAATCTTTATTATTTACATGAACCTCAAATACATTACATAAATCCCAAATACATATGAGAAAATAAAAATTTAATTACAAAATGACAAAATGCCATCTAGTGTCCTACCAATGCACTGCAGGTGACGAGGTGACACGGACATCTTGCGTAATGCAGGATGGACTCACCCAGTCTGCGGTCTACTGGGCTCACGATCTGTATCTCCAGTACCTACGCGTGGCAAAAGCAACGCGCTAAGCAATAATGCTTAGTGGTGCAATAATATAATAGAAGAAAATAGCAAGAAAATGAATGTGTATAGAATGTGTATGCTTTCTTTGTTTGGTATTGGTATAACCATTATTTCGTTAACGTTGTTCACTTTTATTCATTTGGTTGCCCCAAGTAAACCTACACTAGACGACTGGACTGGATAACGGGTAAACTGGCACTGGGTACCTAGTACCTCGGGCCGTCACACCATCGGTCACATATGCATCTCCCGGTGTGCAACAGAACAGCTAATAAGCTGTAAATAATATCAGGCACAAGGCCAAGTCTCAATACAAAGTCAGAATGGCTACAAGCCATGAAATCACAGAATGGCATATTGCCATATGCAGTACTGCTAACTGAACCCTATTGGCATGCCAAACTATCCAAACCAATCTTGTTAGGTATGCCCTCATTTGAAACTTTTAAATTCTTCAATTTGTGAATTTCAAATTTTAAGTGTCACTATTCATCTTATTGGTCAACAAAAATGTTGACTTTTAGAATAAAAATATGTACATTGACTTTGGCACTCCCAACATACCACATTTGGCATTCCAAACTTGTTGGCATTAAGCATTTATACCATTTCAAAGTTTAAACCAACACAAGCAGAATTTTCAGTTTTTGTGAGTCAACTTCACTGTTCCATTGGATACTGTTGCTGTGGGAATTTGAAGAAATGTAAAACATGAAAGTTGTTCCTTATTTTGGCTAGTTGAATTTCCTTTTTTGAATCACTCCATTTGGAGTTTTGTAACTCCAGATATGGTCCAAAAACCATAGCTGGTCGGATTCCCATTCTGCAGAAATTACCATATCTACAGTAACATGAACAGTGACTTCCACTGCCATTTGGGTTAGGTTCTGGCCATAATTTGGGGTAGGTTCCTTCATGAAAGTTGTTTGTCTATGTCTTAACTTGTTGCTGTAAAATTTCAGGTCAATTGACCAAATCTACAGTGAGTCAATTCTGCAGAATCAGTTGCAGGGTGTCCGGATTGGGGCCAAGTTTTGGTCCTCTTGCTTTGGTCTTTTGGGCATGGTTTCTTCAGAAAAAATGTGCCATTATAAGCCTAGTTTCATGTCCAATTGGCCAAACACCAATTGGACCAACACAGCCAAAGTTATGGCTGTGTAATTGGACTGAAATCTCAGTCCATTCTCTTTGTCCTAGGCGACTTACTCATTCTCTTTGCAATCCTATTTTTCAGTCCAAATTGTGCTCAACTTACCTAAAATAGTCACTAATTGACCATTAAAAAGTTCTCTAACAATTTCCTAAGCCAAGTCACATTTTCACCTTTCCTAAACCCTAATTCAATTTCATGATTTATGCCATTTACCTTGGTTAGCTACTAATGCATTGCTCATATGTTTATAACTTCAAACATGGTTTCTATTTCACTTCAAGCTCATCAAAAACACTCCTACATGTTCCTTTTCTAGGGCAGCCGAAATTCAAGAGCTCATACACATAGGTTTTTGTTCATTTAAATTACAAGTCTTACTAAATTTCAAGTCCAAAATCATGAAATTTAAGAGTTTTATGTTTATAGTTGCACTAACCTTTAAGTGGCAGAATTTCCCAAGCCCCAAACTTCACTTTCTTTCTCCCTCTTGGCTGCCAAAAGGTTTGTCTAGGTGTGGGATTAATTTTTGATGAAGGGACTTATGGGTTTTAGGGTGAGGAAGCATGGAAATTTGAAGCTTTCAAGAACCAAAAATGGAGGAGCATGGTGAAGGGATTTCGGCTGCAATGGGAAAGGAGGGATGGCTGCTGCATTTTTTTGTTATTTTGGTCTTCTTTTAACCTCTTTTATTTGTTAGTCAAATAGTTGCTTAATGGTGATTGGTTGGTAATTTTAAATGACATCATACTATGTCATTATTTGCATTTTTTTGCATTTTTTTTCTTTTCTTTCACTACTCATTTCCAATTTTATTTTTAGTAATGTTTCTTCATATTTTATGTCATATTAATTATTTACTCAACTGGACAAGTCGGCCAAAAATCACCTCTGAAGGCGAAATGACCAAAATGCCCTCCGTTTGGCTTAACGGGTCAAAATTGTCTGTACCGATTGAAAAATTTTTCTAGGTATTTTCTTGGCATTCTAATGCCATGGGAACCTCAATAACCCTTTTCTGGAGTCCCAAAAATTATTTTACAATTTTTCCCCCGGGTCTAGGGCTCCTCGTTGCGAGAACCGCAACTTCCCTCTGGTTACCCATCGCTAGGGCACCGGCTCGTTTAACTCGGTTGTATTTTATTTCTAAAATTTTTACTAAATTTTTCTTATTAATATTTGAGTTAATTATGATTCCCGACTTTAGTTTAAATACTTTTCTGGACGTTCTAGCTGTCCGGACCGACACCGGTCACCGGAACAGTAGAATGTACGGAGTTAGTACAGGGAGGGTGTTACAATTTCACTCCCTTATTCCCTTTCTTTCCTTCTTCAATCTCTTTCTCAAGTTGTTCTAACAAGTTTTTAGGGAAGAATTTGGGGTAAGGTAGGGTTAAGTTGGGTGAACTCAAGCTTGAGATCAAGCTTCCATGATGGTTTTGTAATGGAGAGGGAGAGAGAGAGCTTGGGCGGCCAAGAAGAAGAAATGAAAATGATTTTATTTTTTTTTTCTTTTCTTTGTTTTATGTATTATTATCTTAAGTTTTACTTAGTCAAACTTTGCAATAAATTAAAATCATTTATGATGTCATGGTGGGGTCACTTGGATGATGTAATAAACTTTTCTCTTTTTTTTTTCTTTTGCATTTATTTTTCCATTTACTTCTTTAATTTAATTCTTGATTCTAAAATTTTATTTTCTCCAATTTTATTAGACAGTTAGGTCAGGAGTTAGCTCTAGGGGTGAATTGACCAAATTACCCCTCGCTGGTTCAATCCGATTTGCAAGTAATTCAATATTTCTTTCGGATCCCTAACCTAATTATTTGACCTACTTAACCATTCTTTTTTGTGATTTTCTCTTTTCCACTGTGTTCACAATGGTCCTAAGGACAGCATCGTCACATTTTACGATTTGAAATTTGATTTTAGATTGACCTCACAGTCAATCCCGAGAAGGTCACCCATCGCTGTGACTCTCGGCTCATTTAACTTTTTGTGTTATGTTTTTCTTCTTTATACTTAACTATTTGGCAATTACTAATTATTTGTGTTCAGGGCTTATCTAGGTGTCTTAGCTGTGGTTTTAATCCTCTTAATTGCCCGGACCGACACTAGTCACCAGAACAGTAAAATATACCAGGCTATGTAAATAGGGGTGTTACATTTCCAAATGTAGACGGATATGATCCTTCAGTCCATACCTAAGTCATTTGAGAATTTTGTGACAAATTTCTATATGACTAAGCAGGAATACACCTTGGCTGGTTTACTTAACATGCTTGTTATTGTCCAAAAGAATATGCCGGGCAATAAAGGAAAAGAGATAGCTTTGATTGCATTTTCTTTTGTTGGAAAGTGCAACAAGAAGAAGGAAAATAAGAAAAAGAAACCTCAAGTTCCAGGACCTCCAAGAAGATAGCCAAACAGAAAGGGAAGACCAAAGCTTATGGAGGCAAAGGAAAGTGTTTCCACTGCCAGAAGGATGGGCACTAGAAAAGGAACTGCCCAGAGTATCTTGCTTTTTTAAAGGACAAGAAGGATACACCTTCAGAAGGTATGTATATATCATGTTATTTGGATGTTGATGATGCTCATAGTTCTTCTACAGCTTGGGTTTTAGATACTGGTGCCAGTTCTCACATTTCTTATGATATGTAGAAACTAGTAAACAGTAGCAGCTTGCATGCTCGAGATGTTAGACTCCGGATTGGCGATGGCTCAACTGTTGAAGCTTTAGCCATAGGATCTAAATCTTTTCACATGTGTAGACATGTTTTGTGTTTGAATAATATTTTGTATGTGCTTGATGCTTTTAAGAACATCATTTCTATATCTAGTTTGAATAGAAATGGCTATGAATTTCAGTTCACAGATGATGTTTGAAATATTTATTTTGAAAATAAATATGTTGGCTCAGGATATATGCATGATGGTATTTATTATTTGGATAATAATGATAAACACAAAAAGAATGCAAGCAATCTAAAAGAATGCAATGCCATGGTGAAAATCAACTCAAGTTCAAAATATATTTGGCACTTAAGATTAGGTCATGTTGCAGAAGATAGGACTGCAAAACTGGAGAAAATGGGGATTTTTATCCTCATTGGGTTCTGAACCTACTCCAACTTGTGAATCTTGCCTTCAGGGCAAAATGACTAGATCACCCTTTGTTGGATAAGGACTAAGAGCTGAAAATATTTTAGAGCTAATACATAATGATGTATGTGGTCCATTTAAGGAAATAACTAGAGGTGGTTTTTATTACTTTATTACTTTTACTGATGATAAATCAAGGTTTGGGTATTTGTATTTGATGAAATACAAACATGAATCCTTTGAAAAGTTCAAAGAATTTAAATCTAAAGTAGAAAATCAAACAAGAAAAAGTATTAAAGCTCTTCGATCAGATCGTGGAGGTGAATACTTGAGTACTGAATTTGATGAATACTTGAAAGAGCATGGAATTGTTTCCCAGCTAACTCCTCCAGGGAATGCCACAGTTGAATGGTGTATCTGAAAGGAGATATCGTACCCTATTAGATATGGTACGTAGTATGATGAGCTATACTGATATGCCAATCTCCTTTTGGGGATTTGCATTAGAATCAGCTTTGCATATTTTGAATAGGATTCCATCAAAATCAGTTTCTTCCACACCTTATGAGATATGGCATGGAAGAAAACCAAGTCTTAAGCATGTTAAGATTTGGGGTTGTCAAGCTTATATCAAAAAGCTGAACACTGATAAATTAGAAACCAGATCAGAAAAGGGTCAATTTGTTGGATATCCAAAAGAGAGTTTTGGATATTATTTTTATGTGCCTACATCACAAAAGGTTGTGGTAAGCAGAGATGCCACTTTTCTTAAACAATAGTTTATTCAAGAAGGAGGCAAAGGAAGGCAAATAGAGTTAGAATTGGAGAATTCTGACCAACTAACAGATCAAATGGATATAGATCCATCTAGTAAACCTACACCTTTTGATGAAATATATACAGTAATTCCTCACAGATCAACTAGGATATCTCACCCACCAGTGAGATATGGTTTCCTTTATGAAGATGAACAAGAGTTTTTTACTCATGAAGAAGTAGATCATGGAGATTATCCACTTACCTATGAAGAAGCAATATCAGATATAGACTCTTCAAAATGGATTGAAGCTATGAAATCCGAAATTGATTCCATGTATAAGAATCAAGTTTGGGATCTTGTTGACCCACCGAGGGTATTGTAGCTATAGGGAATAAATGGATTTTCAAGAAGAAAATTAGTTCTGATAGAAAGGTAGAGACCTATAAAGCAAGGCTAGTAGCGAACTGGTTTCTCTAAAGGCAAAGAATCGACTATGAAGAGACTATCTCACCTGTTGCCATGCTTAAATCAATTAGGATTCTATTAGCAATAGCTGCATAGTATGATTATGAGATTTGGAAGATGGATGTCAAAACAACTTTCCTCAATAGATACATTGAAGAAAACATTTTCACGGAACAACCTAGGAGTTTTGAATCCCAAGATGGTTCCAAGGTATGCAAGCTAAAGCGATCCATTTATGGATTGAAACAAGCTTTGAGGAGTTGGAACATCCGTTTTGATGAAGCCATTAAGTCATTTAGTTTTATAAAAAATGTGGATGAACCATGTGTACATAAGAAAGTTAGTGATAGTGCTATCACTTTCCTTGTCTTATATGTGGATGATATTCTCTTGATAGGTAATGACATAGGTATGTTGACAGCTGTAAAGGTATGGTTGTCAAATACATTCTCCATGAAAGACTTAGGGGAGGCAACCTATATTTTTGGAATTCGCATCTATAGAGATAGAGCGAAAAGAATAATTGGTTTATCCCAAAGTTTATACTTGAAAAAGGTGTTAAAGAGGTTTAACATGCTTAATTCCAAGAGAGGATTGTTACTAGTGAGACTTGGTATTCACATTTCTAAAGAGATGTCTCCAAAAACACCTAAAGAAAGAGATAAAATGGCCAAGATTCCATATGCTTTGGCTATTGGAAGTTTGATGTATGCAATGATGTGTACTAGGCCGGATATTGAACATGCTGTTAGTTTGACTAGCAAGTTTCAATCCAATCCAGGTTTGGAACACTGGATAGCTGTCAAGAATATCCTTAAGTACCTGAGAAGAACTAAGGATTTATTCTTGATTTATAGAGGTGGTGACTTGCAATTGGATGGTTATATTGATTCTAATTTCCAATCAGATATCGATGATAGAAAGTCTATCTCTGGGTTTGTGTTAATTTATAATGGAGGTGCAGTCAGTTGAAAGAGTTCCAAATAGAGTACGACTGCTGATTCCACTACAGTGGCTGCATCAGATGCTGTAAAAGAGGTTATTTGGATAAAGAACCCTAGTCTCACCAAAAATCCAAACATATAGAAAGGCGCTACAACATTATCAGAGAGATAGTTGGGCGAGGCGATGTAACCATGCAGAAAATAGCATCAGTTGAAAATCCAGGTGATCTATTCACGAAGACTATGTCACAAGCTCAGTTAGACAGACATCTTGAGAAGATGGGTCTCAGATATTGTAATGAATGGCTCTAGTGCTAGTGGGAGATTGTTAGTAGTATGTCCTAGAGCATATCATTTAGTATGTATCTTGTACATATTTTATTAATAAAAGGCAATTTCACTTTTTCATTTACATAATATATTTATGTGTAATAGAAAATGTCCATTGATATTTTTTTAGAAATTTTATTCTTAAGTTGTTAAGAATATGAGTGACAGTATTTCTAGCACAAAGTATCATAAATTGATTCACAATCGAGGATACTTCATAATAACGATATGACTTATCCAGAAAGATTGTAATCATGTTTGTTCCCAAGGTATTTATATGAGATATAAATAAGATGGAATGGTGAGTCTCATGCCATATGACAAACATGATAGGCACTTATACATAATAAGTAGGCCAAACCAGTGACGCATATGACAAGCACATGGAGTTTACTCTTGTCAATGCATTATCATAAATCATATCAGTGCATATAATCATTAGACCTGAGATAACACAGTTATCTTGTATATAGATAGTTTGAGTTTGATACTACTTTCATACTTGTATTGTGTATGGGTATATGGGCATGTGTTAGCTCCTATTAGTTGTATATGGAGGTAGGTGTTACTTAAGATGGAATCTGTTACCCTAAGTAAATAGGGATAAAATCCTATGTTCATTTAATTATTCTTGATGTTTCAAGTTCCTAGCTAGGACAGACAGATTTAGTCAGAAAATAGTTTCTGATAAGAAAATCTAATTAATCAAGAACTAGAATTAAAAGAGAATATAATATTCAGAGCAAATGGGGTTTGACATAAACCATGACTCCAGCACGAATTGGGATTTTGTAACAGAGAAATTCTAGTGCATGGTAACATATGATTAAAGGTTCATTTAAGGTATTCCTTATTACTGATTGGGTGGCCATGGCACACTATGCTAGGTGTCAACCATAGTCAATGAGATGCCTAAAATGATTTAGAGAAATCATTTATGGTAAGAAAGAGTTCTGATGATATTAAGAGTTAATGTCATATCTCGTTGCCAATTAGTGATGAGCCTAGTAAGTCACACACATACACAAGTTAATCGCCAAGTAAAATGTGATTTAATTGATTAATTAAAGAGTTTAATTGACGAATTAAATAGGTTTGGTTTGCAATAAGATTGCAAGGTCCCTAGCATGGCTTGAAACCAAATCTAGGTTATTGGATGTATAGTATAAATTAAATTTATATTGAAAGTGTTTAACTATGAATTTAATTATGAGAAATTAATTAATAGAGATTAATTAACTTATATTTGATATAAATTGATTAGAAGAGGAGAAATAATGATTTTGGGTTGAGAACTCAAAATTATAACATAAGGGTAATTTGGTCATTTCACATGGTGACATGTGGCACTATGAGATGGTGATACATGACACCATATTAGCTTGCCATTGTCTTCCTATCATGTAAGATGATCAAAGTCAAGATTACGTCTAGCTTTGACACTTGGCTTAATGTGATTAGGTCAATTAAAAATAAGATGCAATGTGGTGATGACATGTGGCAAGGAATTTAAGTGATGACCTAATTATAAAATGAAAAAGAAAGAAAAATAAACATATACTCTTCTTCTTTGTGTCAAAGGTGCCGCCACTTTTAGAGCTCTCTCTCTTCTTCATCTTTTCTCATCAATTCAATAAGAATTGCCCAAATTTCTTTGAATTAAAATTGCTAGAAATTGTTTCTAGTGTACTATACACATCTACAACCTCTCTAGAGGCAAAAATGCAATTTATAATTGGTTGGCAATGTAACACCCTCCCTGTAGCAATTCCGTACATTCTACTGTTCCGGTGATCAGTGTCGGTCCGAATAGCTAGAATGTCCGGAAAAATATTTAAACTAAAGTGAGGAACCATAATTAACTCAAATATTAACAAGAAAAATTTAGGAAAAATTTTAGAAATAAAATACAACCAAGTTAAATGAGCCGGTGCCCTAGCTGTAACACCCTAGGCAAATTCCACATCGGCAAAATACGGGAGAGATGCTGGGTTTATAAGTTGGCGGTTCGTAACCTCTAGTGATGCGTTTTAAAACCGTAAGGGCTTCGGCCCAGAGCGGACAATATCACTAGTGGGCCGGGCCATTACATTTGTGGTATCAGAGCCGCTCCGCGTGTAACCTTGAGCGATGGTGGGGCAAACCTCAGCGAGGACACTTAGTCCCATAAGGGGGTGGATTGTAACACCCTAGGCAAATCCCATATCGGCAAAACACGGGAGAGATGCTGGGTTCATAAGTTGGCGGTTTGTAACCCCTAGTGACGCATTTTAAAACCGTGAGGGCTTCGGCTCAGAGCGGACAATATCACTAGTGGGCCAGGCCATTACATTTGTGGTATCAGAGCCGCTCCGCGTGCAACCTTGGGCGATGGTGGGGCAAATCTCAGCGAGGATGCTGAGTCCCATAAGGGGGGTGGATTGTAACACCCTAGGCAAATCCCACATCGGCAAAACACGAGAGAGATTCTGGGTTTATAAGTTGGCGGTTCGTAACCTCTAGTGACGCGTTTTAAAACCGTGAGGGCTTCGGCCCAGAGCGGACAATATCACTAGTGGGCCAAGCCATTACATTTAATAAGGGAAACTCCGCTGGTTTCTCCATTAAAAAATAATTAATATTAAATTAAACGAATTCAAAATTATTAAAAAAATAAAGTAAGATAAGTTAGGGTGCTCCGGCACCGATTGTAGCATGCCTTGCTCTGCTACACTATAGTCAGGTGAGGGGTGTTATATTTATAAATCACCTCTAGGAAAAATTAGGAAGTATGGAGCTGTAAATTTCTATGGTAAAAAGGAAGAAGATTCTTCAGCGGCTGAGTGTTGGTTAGAAAGGATTGAAAGAGTCCTGCAGCAGCTCCATTGCACACCAGAACAGAGTTTGGAGTGTGCAGTTTCATTGTTACAAGAAGCTGCATATCGATGGTGGGATGTCGTAACCAAGGTAGTGCCACCAGCCGAAGTAACTTGGGAATTCTTTCTGATAGAGTTCAGAAAGAAATATATTAGCTGTGTTCATGAAGAGGAACAGAAGAGGAGTGGTGATCAGCAAAAGAGGAAATTTGGATAGTCTAGTAATAAGAGGCTGAGAGAACAGTTAAGTCAGACATTTGATCAAAGTAGGAGATCTAGACCCAGAAGAGATCAACTAGAAAACTAGTAGTGAGTGCGCCAAGACTAGCAAGAAAATGTGGCCATTGTAACAAATGGCATAAAGGTGAATGTAGGAGATTGACTGGAGCCTATTATAGATGTGAAGCCATAGACCATCGTCTGAAAGATTGTCCTAAGAGGAATTTACCATGGACCCAAACAAAGGTCGTGGAAGTACCAAGTACAATAGTAACACCACTTCCAAATGTCACCCAAGCCGTAGAGGAGCAAGAAGCCCCAGATGTGAATTTGAGGTAAAGTATTTCCTTTATGATATGCCTAAGTGTATAATGATAGATTGAAAAGACTAAATAGTACCATATATATAAAAGAAGTAGACAGAGGGAGCAATAGAAAGGTAAAAGAATTATCTCAGAACCCAAAACACCCAGTAAATTTCGAGGACAAAATTTAAATTAGAGGGGAAGAATTGTAACACCCTAGGCAAATCCCACATCAGCAAAACACGGGAGAGATGCTGGGTTTATAAGTTGGCGATTCGTAACCTCTAGTGACGCGTTTTAAAACCGTGAGGGCTTTGGCCCAGAGCGGACAATATCACTAGTGGGCCAGGCCATTACATTTATGGTATCAGAGCCGCTCCGTGTGCAACCTTGAGCGATGGTGGGGCAAACCTCAACGAGGACGCTGAGTCCCATAAAGGGGGTGGATTGTAACACCCTAGGCAAATCCTACATCGGCAAAACATGGGAGAGATGCTGGGTTTATAAGTTGGCAGTTCGTAACCCCTAGTGACACATTTTAAAATCGTGAGGGCTTCGGCTCAGAGCGGATAATATCACTAGTGGGCCGGGCCATTACATTTGTGGTATCAAAGCCACTCCGCGTGCAACCTTGGGCGATGGTGGGGCAAACCTCAGCGAGAATGCTGAGTCCCATAAGGGGGGTGGATTGTAACACCCTAGGAAAATCCCACATAGGCAAAACACGGGAGAGATGCTGGGTTTATAAGTTGGCGGTTCGTAACCTCTAGTGACGCGTTTTAAAACCGTGAGGGCTTCGGCCTAGAGCGGACAATATCACTAGTGGGATTCATAAAATAATTTTTGAGACTCCAGAGAAGAGTCGTTGAGTTTTTTATAGCATTATAATGCTAAGAAAATGTTTAGAAAAATTTTTCAATCGGTACAGACAATTTCAGTCTGTTAAGCCAAACGGAGGGCATTTGGTCATTTCGCCCTCAGAGGTGATTTTTGGCTAACTCCGGTTAAGTAAATAATTATTATGACATGAAATATGAATAAATATTGCTAAAAATTAAATTGAAAATGAGTAGAGAAGAAAGGAAAGGAAAATGAGATAAAATGTCAATTATGACATCACTATGATGTCATTAAAAGTGCTCCCACCAATCACATTTGAACAAGCTATTAAAAACCAATTAAAAGGAGGTAAAATTAGGTAAAAATTAACAAAAGCAATCTATTTCTTCTTCCCAAACCATTTCAGCCGTTTCCCTCTCCTCCATACCCATTCCACCATTGAAAGCTTACCAAAGCTTCATAACTCATCGAATCTCACCCCAAAACCCTAAACAGCCTTCACAAAAATTAATCCCCACATCAAGAGCAAGGTTTTGATTATCATAAAGTGAAGAAATTCCAAGGTTTATCAAGCCAATAAAGAGACCAAAGAGGTTAGTGCATGTTAATTACTTAATCTTGTTTATTTCTTAAAATTTAGTTTGAATATGAACAAATAATTAAGAAATTGAGATAAATCATGTATGAAATTGAGAATGGAATTTTGACCAGCTTTATGGGAGTGGTAGTTGATGGTTTTGATGGATTTAAAATGGCTTAGAAATGGTGTTGATGTGTAGACATAAATTTAAAATGGATTAGTATGCCTAATTGACATGTGTTGTGTGAACCTTGAATTGGAGCTAGGGTTTGGACACAAAAACTTGGATCTTGTTCATGTGTTGGTGAATGAAAGTTTAAATGGTCAATAAGTGACCATTTGGCTGTGTATGATGAAGAATTGAAGTGAGTTGTAGCTTGGGATTTGAGTTTGGCTGAGTTGCCTTGTGTAGCCTGCAGGTCTGGATGTGGGTCCAACCTGTTTGGGCAGCTATAACTAGGGTTTTTTAGGTTCAATTGGTGCAAGGCCAATTGGATATGAAACTAGACACATAGTGGCACAACTTTGGTATAGAAATCTTGCCCAGAAAACCAAATTAATTTGACCTAAAAATTGCCCCAATCTGGATGACCTGCATTCTGCCTGGGCAAAATGACCAAATGAACAGTGTTTATTCATTGGTCATAACTCAGCATAGAACAGTCCAATTGACCTGAAATTTTACCAACAGAAAGCTAAGACATAGGCCTACAACTTTCATGGAGAACATAAATCCAAATTCTGATCATAACCTAGTCAAATTGCCAACCAAACTTAGGTTACCAAATCTAGCAGAATCAGTTTTGCCCAGAATTTTGAATTCTGTCCAATTCGGCTAGTTATGGTTTTTAGGCCATAAATTGAGCTACAAAACTCCAAATAGAGTGATTCAAAAAAGGAAATGTAACTAGACAAAATAAGGAACAACATTCATGAAGACAATTTTGCCAAATTCCTATTGTACAAATGACCAATGGAACAGTAAATATGAGGTTTGAAATCTGAAAATTTTGAATAACTAACACTAAGCTTAGAAATGGTATTGGCAACCAATACCAACAATTTTAGAATGCAAAATGTGGTATGTTGGGAGTATTTGAACCAATGTACCTATTTTCTATGCAAAACTCAACACTTTAGTTGACTAATGAAATGAATAGTAACACCTAAACTTAAATTTCAAGAATTGAAAATTTTAAAAGTGTAACATGCCCTAGTACACCTAGCAAGATTGGTTTGGATAGGTTGGCATGCCAATAGGGTTCAGTTAGTAGTACTGCACATGGCATTATGCCATTCTGTGATTTCATGGCTTTTAGCCATTCTGTCATTATGTTGATACTTGACCTTGTGCCTAATGTTATTACAGCTTATTAGCTGTTCTGTTGCACACCGAGAGATACATATGTGACCGATGGTGTGACAGCCTAAGGTACTTAATACCCGCAGCCAATTGCTTATCGATCCAGTCATCCAAAGATAGGTTACTTGGGCAACCAGAAATGAAAGTGGATAAATTTAATGAAATTATGAATATAACAAATATAAAATAATTAAGATTACCAATAATGATCGAAAAATTGTTTGCATAAGACATCAGAACATGCACTGCATATTTATTTTCTGTTATTTCTTTTCATTTTATTATTGGCACCACTAAGAATTATTTCTTAGCGCATTGCTTTTTGCCACGCGTAGATTCTGGAGAGACCGACCGGGAGCCCAGTAGACCACAGATTGGGTGAGACCTCCTGTAGCTCTGCATAGTATCAGTGTCACCTCACCGTCATCAGTGCATTGGTAGGACACTAGGTTTTATTTTGATATTTTGTAATTAACTTTTACTTTCTCATGTGCAATTGAAACTCATATAATGTATTTTGGTATTAATGTAAATAGTGAGAATTGTGTTTATGAATGAAAAAAAAAATTGAATATTTATGTATGACTTGTATATGAATATCATAAGAAATGAATGATTGAGAAATAGAAATGTTGTTGAAAAATATTGAGATTTTTATGATGAAATGGAGTTTGGGATTGATTGAGAATTTTGGAAGTGTTTTTCTCAGGTTCCGAAGAACTGTTTTCTCCATTTTTAGCCGGTACTCTACCGGATTTTCTATAAAATTTGCAGAACCTCAAATAAATTTATGTTCTTCATAAATGATTTAAAAGAATTATACTTCACAAATTGTATTTCATAACTATCAAAGAAATAAAGTAGGAAGAATAAAAGTAGTTGAATTAAAAAATGGTGTTCCAGTACACTATGTGGCATATCTTGCTTAGCTACACTGTAGACGGGTAAGGGATGTCACATTTAATGGTATCAGAGTACGGTTCAGGCATTTCTGGGTCTAGATAGAGTCTATACTATGCATTGCATTTGTAAGAGTCAAGGTGACACTAATGCAAATCTATTTGTCTTTGTTATTTTGATTAGGATATGGACCCCACATCTCAGAGGCCAGTTGAGGAGGAAGTGGAGAGTCATGCTCCACCTGCAGCAGCTGAGACTGGGGGTAGGGAAGAACCTGCTCCACCAGCTCAAGCAGCGTCTGTTCAGCCTCCATAGGCCATGTTCCAACAAATGGCCGAATTCTTCAGACAAATGGCTGGGGTAATGCCACCACCACCACCACCTCCACAATAGAAATCACACCTGGAAAGACTGAGAAAATTTAGAGCAGTGGATTTCTTTGGCAAGAGAGAAGATAATTCTGTTGCAGCCGATAACTAATTGAATAGAACAGGAAGGGTTTTAAAGCAACTTCACTGCACTCTACAGCAAAACCTAAAAGTTATTGTATCTCTGTTGCAAGATGATGCCTACCAATGGAGGGATACAGTGTCTAGTGAAGTGTAACAAGAAGTAATAACTTGGGACTTCTTCCTCTCAAAATTTAAGAAGAAATATGTGGGTAGTGTATATCTGGAAGAGAGAAGAAGAGAATTCATAAACTTGAGATAGAGACAGCTGACAGTGGCCAAGTATGAAAAAGAATTTATCAGATTAAGACGTTATGGAAGGGAGATAGTCCCTAATGAAGTCGAGAGATGTAAGAGATTTGAAGAGGGATTAAATGATAACATAAAGATCATGATTACTGCCTTGGGAATTATAGACTTCACCAAGTTAGTGGAAGTTGCATTAAAAGTTGAAAAGGTTAGAATAAATGAGCAGACCAGAAGGGAGAGATAGCAGAAGAGGGGCCCGAGTTAGTCTAGCTCATCTTCTGCACCAGGAAAGAAGTTCAAAGGTCCACCTGCATAGAGTTCAGGTCAACCTCAAGGTCAGGGTCAGTCTAAGGGGCCCAGGCCACAGTTCATCCCTAGGAGAGGTCAGTCCATACCATCAGTAGGCAGCTCTCCAGGGACGAGGTTTAGGGGAGCAGCCCTAGCATCTTCTACATATCTGCATTGCCTAAAATGGCATAAGGGGGAGTGTTGGAGAGTGACTGGTGCCTGCTTAAGGTGTGGGTTGATAGAGCATCAGCTGAGGAACTGTCCACGCAGAACTACTACAACTGCTCCAACACAAGCAAACAGACCTACTTCTGCACCACAAAGGGGTAGGAAATCTGGCAAATCTGAGGTAGTGGTACCATCACAGAGGCCTGCATCTGAGCCAGCAGAGAGGCCTGAGGGTAGACCACCTGCCAGAGCCTATGTCATGAGAGCTCAGGAAGAGCAAGATACCCCGAACATCATCAAGGGTACGTTCTCGCTCTACAATACATCTGTGCGTACATTGGTGGATCCAGGATCCACTCATTCATACATCTGCATCAACCTACCTGTAGAAAGGGGGATACTAGTAGGGGAAAGTGACCAAGACATCCTGGTCACTAATCCATTGGGCCACAGTTTAGTGGTAAACAAAGTATACAAGGGTTGCCCGTTAAGGATTCAGGGGAATGAATTCTTGGCAGACCTGATTGAGTTACCTTTCCATGAGTTTGACATGATTTTGGGAATGGACTGGTTGTCATGTCATCAGGCAACGGTTTATTGTAAGTTAAAGAGAATCTCATTGAAAACTCCTGAGGGTAATGAGATTACAGTTGTGGAGGAAAGGACATATTTCTTATCCAATGTCATCTCAGCCACAGTTGCAAGAAAATTGATGAGAAAAGGCTGTAAAGCACATGTGGTGGATACTAAGTAGGCTAAGCCAGATCTGTGTGGCATACCTGCAGTAAGAGACTTCGTCGATGTGTTCCTTGAAGAATTGCCTAGCTTGCTACCAGAAAGGAAAGTTGAATTTGCTATTGAAATACTGCCGGGTACAACACCAATCTCTATTACTCCTTATAGGATGGCACCCACAGAATTGAAGGAACTGAAAATCCAGTTACAGGATTTACTGGATAAGGGGTTCATACGCCCCAGTGTGTCACTATGGGGAGCCCCAGTGCTATTTGTAAAGAAGAAGGATGGGACTTTAAGGTTGTGCATCTATTACCGGCAGTTGAATAAAGTAACTGTGAAGAACAAATATCCGTTGCCTAGAATTGACGATCTGTTTGATCAGTTGAAGGGAGCAGGAGTATTTTCTAAAATTAATCTCAGATCAGGGTATCATCAGTTAAGGGTGAAGGATGCAGATGTGTCAAAGACTGCATTCAGGACCCGATATGGGCATTATGAGTTTCTGGTGATGCCCTGTGGCCTAACAAATGCACCAGCGGAATTCATGGACCTTATGAACCGTATCTTCCATCCATACTTAGATCGGTTCGTAGTGGTCTTTATTGATGATATTTTGGTGTATTCCAAGACCAGGGAAGAACATGATGAGCATTTGAGGATTGTTCTGCAAACCCTGAGAGAAAAGAAGTTGTATGCTAAGTTGTCCAAGTGTGACTTCTGGTTGAATGAGATTGCATTCGTTGGACACATAGTATCAGCTGATGGGATTAGAGTGGATCCCAAGAAAATAGAAGCAGTGATGGAATAGAAGCCTCCCATAAATACAACTGAGGTTTGAAGCTTCTTGGAGCTAGCTGGGTATTACAAAAGATTTGTGAAGGGATTTTCCTTAATAGCTGCTCCAATGACCAAGTTGTTACACAAGAATGTCAGATTTGATTGGAATGACAAGTGACAGACCAGTTTTGAGAAGTTGAAGGCTATGTTGATAGAGGCACCAGTGTTGACACAGCTAGTGTCGGGAAAGGAATTTGTGGTCTACAGTGATGCCTCTCATAATGGGTTAGGGTGTGTATTGATGCAAGAGGGGAAGGTGGTCGCTTATGCTTCCAGGCAGCTAAGGCCACATGAACAGAATTACCCTACCCATGATCTAGAACTTGCAGCAATTATCTTTGCACTGAAGATATGGAGGCACTACTTGTATGGTGAAAAGTGCTACATTTACACAGACCACAAAAGCCTGAAATACTTGCCAACCTAAAAAGAGTTCAACCTTAGATAGAGGCAATGGATTGAGTTCCTAAAGGACTATGATTGTGTGATTGACTACCATCCTGGGAAGGCAAATGTAGTTGCTGATGCTTTAAGCAGAAAATCCATCCCAGCTTTGAGATCATTGAATGCCCGTCTATCCTTGATTCGAGATGGAGCTATTTTGGCTGAGTTACAAGTGACGCCAACCTGCTACAATAGATTTTAGATGGGCAGCAGGTAGATGAGAAGCTAAAGGCTATTCTGAGCAAAATCCTAGAAGGGAAAGAAACTGACTATGCAGTGAAAACAGATGGGTGTTTGTACTACAAAGAAAGATTATGTGTACCAGATGATAGGGAATTGAAGGCCAGTGTCCTGAAAGAGGCACACACCAGTATTTATGCTATGCACCCAGGAAGTACAAAAATGTACCATGATCTGAAGCTTCATTATTGGTGGCCTGGTATGAACAAGGACATAGTTGACTATGTGACTAAATGCTTGACATGCTAGCAAGTCACGGCAGAACATCAAGTTCCATCGTGTTTGCTACAACCTATACGCATACCTGAATAGAAATGGGATCGGGTCACTATGGATTTTGTGAGTGGTCTACCTCTCACCCAGAAGAAGCATGATGCAGTATGGGTGATAGTAGATTGACGAAGTCAGCACATTTTCTACCAGTTAGGACTGACTACTCACTGGAGAAGTTAGCAGAATTGTATATCAGTGAGATAGTTAGATTGCATGGAATTCCATTTTCCATCATATCTGATTGAAACCCAAGGTTTACATCAAGATTTTGGAAGAAATTGCATGAATCCTTCGGTACACAACTCCACTTCAGCACAGCTTTCCATCCTTAGACGGATTGGCAATCAGAAAGAGTAATCCAGGTAAACAATTGAAACTAATTGAACTAATACAAATATTGAACTAAAATGATAATAATAACATGAAATATATTGTAACACCCTCCCTGTAGCAACTCCGTACATTTTACTGTTTCGATGACCAGTGTCGGTCCGGACAGTTAGAACGTCCGGAAAAATATTTAAACTAAAGTGAGGAACCATAATTAACTCAAATATTAATAAGAAAAATTTAGGAAAAATTTTAGAAATAAAATACAACCAAGTTAAATGAGCCGGTGCCCTAGAGATGGGTAACCTAGTGGGAAGTTGCGGTTCTTGCAACTAGGAGCCTAGACCCGGGGAAAAATTCATAAAATAATTTTTGAGACTCCAGAGAAGGGTCATTGAGGTTTCTATGGCATTAGAATGCCAAGGAAATGCTTAGAAAAATTTTTCAATTGGTACAGACAATTTTGGCTCAATAAGTCAAACAGGGGGCATTTTGGTCATTTCGTCTTCAGAGATGATTTTTGGCCGACTTGTCCAGTTAAGTAAATAATTATTATGACATAAATATGAATAAATATTGCTAAAAATTAAATTGAAAATGAGTAGAGAAGAAAGGAAAAGAAAATGAAAGAATATGCCAATTTTGACATCATATGATGTCATTAAACCCTTCTCCACCAATCACATTTAACCAAGCCACTTAAAACAAATAAAAAGAGGTAAAAGGAGGTAAAAAATAAACAAAAGCCATTTGCTTTCTTCCTCAAGAAAAACCAGGCGTCACCCTTCCCACCCCAACCACCATGAAAGCTTAAGGTGAGCTTGAAATCACCCTCCAAACCACCTCAAAACCCTAGTCTCCCTTCACAAAAACTCATCCTTACACCTAGAGCAAGCTTTGGAGAGCAAAAAGAAAGGAAGAAAGTGAAGTTGTGAAGCTTTGGTAACTGCCTAAGTCAAGGTTAGTGTCAAATTCTTCTAAAAATTTTGTGTATGGCTGCCATTGAACATGATTTTGGTGTTGTAAACCATGGATTGTATGTGTATGAAAATTTTAGTTGTTGGAGTTAGGGTTTGAGCATGAAATTGAGACTTTGATCATATAATGATGAAAGTGAGTTTTAATGGTCAATTAGTGACCATTTGGTTATTAGTAAACAAGAAATGAAGTGTGTTTAGTGATGGGATTTAGGTTTAGTGTGGCTGCCCTAGGTGACCTGCAGAATTGGACATGAGTCCTGCAGGTTTGGGCAGCCATAACTTGAATTGTAGAGGTTCAATTGGTGTTTGGTCAATTGGATATGAAACTAGACACAAAATGGCACAACTTTGGTGAAGAAACCATGCCCATAAGACCAAACCAAGTGGACCAAAAGCTTGCTCCAATCCGGGTGACCTGCAGTCTGTTTCTGCAGAATGACCAAATAAACAGTATTTGGTCATTTGGCCATAACTCAGTGTAGAATGGTCCAATTGACCTGAAATTTTACCCACAATAAGCTGAGATATAGACCAACAACTTCCATGAAGAAATCTAAGCCAAATTATGACCAGAACCTATCCAACAAGTGAGTTGAATTCACTGTTCACTGCACTGTAGATATGGTCAGTCCAGAAAAATTTCAATCCGGCCAGTTGTGGTTTTTGGACCATAACTTGAGCTAAAAAAACTCCAAATGGAGTGATTCAAAAAGGAAATTCAACTAGACAAAATAAGGAACAACTTTCATGTTGATCATTTTACCAAATTCCCACTGTAAAATTGACCAATGGAACAGTAAAGCAAGGCATAAAAACTGAAAATTCTGCCCAACTAACATTAAGCTTAGAAATGGTATTGGCAACCAATACCAACAAATTTTGAATACAAAATGTGGTATGTTGATGAGATTAAAACCAATGTACCTATTGCCTATGCAAAAATCAACATTTTTGTTGATCAATGAATGGAATAGTAACACTAAAACTTAAATTCCAAAAATTATGAAACTTAAAAGTGTGAAATGCTTTAGTATACCTAACAAGATTAGTTTGGATAGCTTGGCATGCCAATAGGGTTTAGTTAGCAGTACTGCACATGGCATTATGCCATTCTGTGATTTCATGGCTTTTAGCCATTCTGACATTGTGTTGAGACTTGGCCTTGTGCCTAATGTTATTACAGCTTATTAGCTATTCTGTTGCACACTGGGAGATACATATGTGACCGATGGTGTGACGGCCCGAGGTACTTAATACCCAGTGCCAGTTTACCCGCTTATCCAGTCCAGTCATCCAGTATAGGTTAATTGGGCAACCAAAAATGAAAGTGGATAAATTTAATGAATAATGAATATAACAAGTACAAAATAAGTAAGACTACAAATACTCAACGAAAATTTATTTGCAATGAGATATCGATACATTCACTGCATATTTATTTTCTGTTATTTCTTTTTATTTTATTATTGGCACCACTAAGCATTATTGCTTAGCGCGTTGCTTTTGCCACGCGTAGGTTCTGGAGATACTGACCGAGAGCCCAGTAGACCACTGGCTGGGTGAGACCTTCTGCAGCTCTGCATAGTATCCGTGTCACCTCACCATCTTCAGTGCATTGGTAGGACACTAGGTTTCATTTTGGTATTTTGTAACTAACTTTATTTTCTCATGTGTAATTGAGATTTATGGCATGTATTTTGATGTTAATGTAAATAGTGAAAATTGTATTTATGAATGGAAAATTGAGTATTTATTTATTGCTTATATATGAATACCATGAGAAATGAATGGTTGAGAAATGGAAATGTTGTTGAAAAATATTGAGATTTTGATGATTATTGGAGTTTGAGAATGATTGGAAATGATTATTGGAAGTGTTTTTCACAGGTTTCAAAGAACTGTTTTCTCCATTTTTAGCCGGTACTCTGCCGGATTTTCTATAAAATTTTTGGAACCTCAAATAAATTATAAATTCAATAAATGACTTAAATGAATTATATTTCACAAATTATATTCAAAACTATGATAAAAATAAATTAAGGAAGAATAAAAATGATTGAGATAAAATAGAGTGTTCCGGTACACTGTGTGACATATCTTACTCGAATATACTATAGACGGGTAAGGGGTGTCATATATATGGCAGGTCTTTGAGGATATGCTGAGTAGTTATGTCATTGAGTTTGAGGGAAGTTGGGATACATACCTCCCACTGACAGAATTTGCATACAACAATAGTTACCATGCTAGTATCCAAATGGCCCGTATGAAGCACTGTATGGGAGGAAATGTAAAACTCCAGTGTGCTGGACTGAATTAGGTGAAGATAAACTGGTAGGGCCAGACCTAGTGAAACAGACTGACGAGAAGGTAAAACTAATCAAAGCCAATCTGAAGGTTGCCTCAGATAGACAAAAATCCTATGCCGACCTGAAGAGAAAAGAAATAGAGTACACAGTTGGAGACAAAGTGTTCCTTAAGGTGTCACCGTGGAAGAAGGTACTGAGGTTTGGAAGAAAATGTAAGTTAAGCCCTAGGTTCATTGGCCCATATGAAGTCATTGAACGTGTGGGTCCAGTGGCCTATAGGCTAGCTTTACCACCAGAGCTAGACAAGATCCACAATGTGTTCCACGTATCTATGCTAAAAAGATACCGCTCAGATCCTTCACATGTCATCTCCATGGAAGAAATTGAAGTACAACTGGATTTGACATATGAAGAAGAACCCTATGGATCCTGGCTCGGAAAGTGAAAGAGTTAAGGAATAAGCAGATTCCACTGGTGAAAGTGCTTTGGAGGCACCACAACACCGAGGAGGCAACATGGGAAAGTGAAGAGACGATTAGACAACAGTTTTCTCAACTGTTTGCAACAGGTAAATTTCAAGGACGAAATTTAAATTTGAGGGGAAGAGTTGTAACACCCTCCCTATAGCAACTCCATACATTCGACTGTTCCGGTGACCAGTGTCGGTCTGGACAGTTAGAACGTCCAAAAAAATATTTAAACTAAAGTGAGGAACCATAATTAACTCAAATATTAATAAGAAAAATTTAAGAAAAATTTTAGAAATAAAATACAACCAAGTTAAATGAGCCGGTGCCCTAGCGATGGGTAACCCAGTGAAAAGTTGCGGTTCTTGCAACTAAAAGCCCTACACCAGGGGAAAAATTCATAAAATAATTTTTGAGACTCTAGAGAAAAGTCATTGAGGTTTCTATGGCATTAGAATGCCAAGAAAATGTTTATAAAAATTTTTCAATCGGTACAGGCAATTTCAGTCTGTTAAGCCCAATGGAGGGCATTTTGGTCATTTCGCCTTCAGAGGTGATTTTTGGCTGACTTGTCCAGTTAAGTAAATGATTATGATGACATGAAATGTGAATAAATATTACTAAAAATTAAATTGAAAATGAGTAGAGAATAAAGGAAAGGAAAATGAGATAAAATGTCAATTATGACATCACCATGATGTCATTAAAAGTGCTCCCACCAATCACATTTGAACAAGCTATTAAAAACCAATTAAAAAGAGGTAAAATGAGGTAAAAATTAACAAAAGCAATCTGCTTTTTCTTCCCAAACCATTTCAGCCGTTTCCCTCTCCTCCATACCTATTCCACCATTAAAAGCTTACCAAAGCTTCACAACTCACCAAATCTCACCCCAAAACCCTAAACAGCCTTCACAAAAATTAACTCCTACATCAAGAGCAAGGTTTTGATTATCATAAAGTGAAGAAATTCCAAGGTTTATACAAGCCAATAAAGAGACCAAAGAGGTTAGTGCATGTTAATTACTTAATCTTGTTTATTTCTTAAAATTTAGTTTGAATATGAACAAATAATTAAGAAATTGAGATAAAACATGTGTGAAATTGAGAATGGAATTTTAACCAGCTTTATGGGAGTGGCAGTTGATGGTTTTGATGGATTTAAAATGGCTTAGAAATGGTGTTGATGTGTAGACATAAATTTGAAATGGATTAGTATGCCTAATTGACAAGTGTTGTGTGAACCTTGAATTGGAGCTAGGGTTTGGATACAAAAACTTGGATCTTGTTCATGTGTTAGTGAATGAAATTTTAAATGGCTAATGAGTGACCATTTGGCTGTGTATGATGAAGAATTGAAGTGAGTTGCAGCTTCGGATTTGAGTTTGGCTGAGCTGCCTTGTGTGACCTGTAGGTCTGGATGTGAGTCCAGCCTGTTTGGGCAGCTATAACTAGGGTTGTGTAGGTTCAATTAGTGCAAGGACAATTGGACGTGAAACTAGACACATAATGGCACAACTTTGGTATAGAAACCTTACCCAGAAAACTAAACTAAGTTGACCTAAAAATTGCCCTAATATGGGTGACCTACATTATGCCTGGGCAAAATGACCAAATAAACAGTATTTATTCATTTGGTCATAACTTAGTTTAGAAAGGTCCAATTAACCTGAAATCTTAACAGAAGAAAGCTGAGACATATACCTACAACTTTCATGAAGAACACAAATCTAAATTCTAACCATAACCTAGTCAAATTGCCAACCAAACTTAGGTTACCAAATCTGGCAGAATCAGTTTTGCCCAGAATTTTGGATTCTGTCTAATCTGGCCAGTTATGGTTTTTAGGCCATAAATTGAGCAAAAAAACTCCAAATTGAGTGATTCAAAAAAGGAAATGTAACTAGACAAAATAAGAAACAACTTTTATGAAGACAATTTTGCCAAATTCCTACTGTACAAATGACCAATGGAACAGTAAATATGAGGCTTGAAATCTGAAAATTTTGAATAACTAACACTAAGCTTAGAAATAGTATTGGCAACCAATACCAACAATTTTAGAATGAAAAATGTGGTATGTTGGGAGTATTAGAACCAATATACCTATTTTCTATGCAAAAGTCAACATTTTAGTTGACTAATGAAATGAATAGTAACACTTAAACTTAAATTTCAAGAATTGAAAAATTTAAAAGTGTAACATGCCCTAGTACACCTAGCAAGATTGGTTTGGATAGGTTAGCATGTCAATAGGGTTCAGTTAGCAGTACTGCACATGGCATTGTGCCATTATGTGATTTCATGGCTTTTAGCCATTCTATCATTATGTTGATACTTGGCCTTGTGCCTAATGTTATTACAGCTTATTAGCTGTTCTGTTGCATACCGGGAGATACATATATGACCGATGGTGTGACGGCCCGAGGTACTTGATATCCAGTGCTAGTTTACCTATTTATCCAGTCCAGTCATCCAGTATAGGTTACTTGGGCAACCAAAAATGAAAGTGGATAAATTTAATGAAATTATGAATATAACAAATACAAAATAATTAAGATTACCAATAATGATCGAAAAAAATTGTCTGCATAAGACATCAGAACATGCACTGCATATTTATTTTCTATTATTTCTTTTCATTTTATTATTGGCACCACTAAGCATTATTGCTTAATGCGTTGCTTTTTGCCACGCATTGGTTCTGGAGAGACCGACCGAGAGCCCAGTAGACCACAGACTGGGTGAGACCTCCTGCAGCTCTGCATAGTATCCGTGTCACCTCACCGTCATCAGTGCATTGGTAGGACACTAGGTTTTATTTTGATATTTTGTAATTAACTTTTACTTTCTCATGTGCAATTGAAACTCATGTAATGTATTTTGGTATTAATGTAAATAGTGAGAATTGTGTTTATGAATGAAAAAAAAAATTAAATATTTATGTATGACTTATACATGAATATCATAAGAATTGAATGATTGAGAAATATAAATGTTGTTGAAAAATATTGAGATTTTGATGATGAAATGGAGGTTGGGATTGATTGAGAATTTTGGAAGTGTTTTTCTTAGGTTTCAAAGAACTGTTTTCTCCATTTTTAGCCAGTACTTTGCCAGATTTTCTATAAAATTTGCGGAACCTCAAATAAATTTATATTCTTCATAAATGATTTAAAATAATTATACTTCACAAATTGTATTTCATAACTATGAAAGAAATAAAGTAGGAAGAATAAAAATAGTCAAATTAAAAAATGGTGTTCCGGTACACTGTGTGGCATATCTTGCTTAGCTACACTATAGACGAGTAAGGGGTGTCACAAGCAAGGCTTGAGAAGCAAGATTGGGGGTTGCCCATTGGTGATCTTGGTGTGGACAAGCTAGAGGAACAACATTTGGGGTCCTAGTGCTTCCTAAAGATGCCAATCACATCCATATTGCATCAAAGGGGTTAGTGCTCTAACTTCTCTTTTAAACTAGGATTTAAATGAATTAATTTGTTAATTCACAATATTGAATGGAAAACATAGATCCTAATACATATTTAAAGTGTTTTAATATGCAATTGAGCATTGAAATTAATTAGGCACATAATGGATGTGGCACGATGCATGAAACCCTAGAAGAAATTTTATGAAATTCAATGTTCTAATGAACAAATCACTATGCTTCCCCTCCTTCAGGGAATTGATGAATTTAAATGAAATAAAATTTGTTTATTGGAGTTGATTAGTATGTATTTGTGATTGGATGTGTTAGATTGCATGGATTGCATGAAATGGACACTTTGGGACTTAGGTTTTTGAGCAAAATTAGGGTTTTGCTCATGTAACGGTGGATGAACACTTTAATGGTCAATTAGTGACCATTTGGTGAGGTTTGAACAAAAAATGAAATGAACTATGGCATTAGATTAGGGAATTGGTATGCTGCCTTGTGTTTGAGATTCTAGACCCTAGGAGTCTAGCGTGTTTGGACAGCTCTAATTGGATTTGTGTAGTTCCAATTGGTACAAGGCCAATCGGAGGTGAAGTTAGACACATAATGCAACATTTTTTATGAAGGAACCCTGCCCAAAAAACTAACTTAAGTTGACTTAAAAATTGCCTCAATTCGGGTAACACACAAGCTATCCCTGGAAAATAACCAAATCAATAGTATTAGTTCACATGGTCATAACTCAGTGTAGAAATGTCCAATTGACCTGATTGTTATATCAATGGAAAGCTTAGACAATTTAGAATAACTTTCATGCAAAACACAAACTCAAATTCTGACCACAACCCATTTGAAATGTTAGCCAAATTTAGGACACCAAAACTGCCATAACCATTTCTGCGCAGACATTCTAGGTAAAAATCAATCCGGCCAGCCTTAATGAAATTAGCATAACTTGAACTACAAAACTCCAAATGGAGTAATTTAAAAAGAGAATTAAAGAAGAAACAATAAGGAACAACTTTGATAAAGAGAGTCTAGCCAAATTTTTACTGTAGCAATGTCCAATGGAATAGTAAACACAAGCCATAAAATCTGAAAATTTGAAATAACATTTAATGAACTTTGAAATGGAATTTGCAAAAAATTTGAACAATTGTAGAATTTAAAATATGGTATGTTGGTGTTATTAGAACTAACATACCTATTGTTTATGAAAAAGTCAACATTTTGATTGACTAGTAAGGTGAATAGTAATCATAATGATATGAAGACCTAGAACCAATTCTAAGCCTAAATGCTTAGAATTGTATGACAAATGTGGACTATGCATCTTAGTCAAAATTGTTAGAGGGAAATTAAGGCCATAAATTTGAAATCCATAAAATGTTTACGGATTGCTTGAAACATGAAAAGTAAGTCACCTAATTCATGTGAATAGATAGTTATGGCTTATATGCCCATCACAAATAGAATTCATAATATATTAGTAATTCAACTTGAAATATAAAATTTGTAACTACATAAGTAGATTTTCAAATGTATAAATGAGAAAGGAAAAGTGTTTTGAGTACAATGATACATGAGAACCATTATTTTGCATTGTAATCAATATGGATGACATAATGAATGTATCAATTATGATGAACTCATAAATTAATTAAAAAAAAATTAGATTTGGAGATTTATGTTCTGCTATAAATAAAATTAAAGCGTTATAATTTATAATTGGAACATATGATGAAATAATGATACTTATGAACCCTTAATGGTACTATGCGCCTATGTATTGCCTAGACAGGTGTGTCAAATTGGATAGATTGGCATGCCAATAAGGTATTGTTTGAGCCGTACTACGTAAGGCTTTATGCCTACATTTATAGCTTATGCTCGATTATCTAATTATCTGTTACCATAGCTTTTTAGCCATACTGACTGCATATGTGGTTGACGTTCCGTATGTCACGTCCCATGGTATGATGGCCCGATACACCACGGTGTCCAGTGCCCAGTGACTTGCTTATCCAGTTTAGTCAGCCTATCATAGATTACTTGGGCATTGAAATTTATTGAAATAAGTTAAGAATATTAGCAATTAAAAATATTAGAAATTAAATAAATAAGTAAGAAGACCTGAAATAAATTAGATTAGCTCTAAGAATTTATTTAATTGAAAGACCTGAAAGGAATTAGATTAATATTAAAATTTATCTATTATGAGATAACTCTAAGAATTTTAATTATTATGAAATGATCTAAGATAACCTAGAAAGTATTGAGGAAGGGATAAAAGATTAGCAAAGGAATTATGACATAAATAAACATTGCAAATGTGACTTAGATAATAATATAAACATAAATTTATTATTTTTAGATTTTTTTTTCTATTTTACATTATTACTGTACATTTGTGAACTAAGCAATTTCAAAGAGAACTAAATTAGGATAAAACGTATTTAATTTTAGAAACCTCACATGAAGTATAAATAAATCTTACTTATTCGAATTATATTTTATTTCTATCTTTATTTGTATATTATTCTCTTGTTACATTATTGCACCACTAAGCAGCAATGCTTAGCATGATAGATTTGTTTCCTCACGTAGGTACTGAAGCTAAAACCCAGTGGACATTAGACTGGGACTTTTAGAGCCCAGATTTGCATAAGTGTTAGAAGTATTCAAGGTTGTCACCTCCTCAGCAATGCATGTAGATAGGGCTCACATTAGTCATAATATGTATTTTGTGCATTATAATTATTTCTTATGTTGTAATGTAAATTAGGAAATTGCATTTAATATGCACCTGATGTAAATTGTGAATTTATGTAATTAGTTTGCAAATTATGTAAATTAATGAAATTGAGAATTTTGATATATGTAATAAGCATGAATGGATTTGTACAAATGAGTATGGAATTGAATTACATAATGAATTTTTTTTTTAAATGATGATATGAATATGGATGAAATTATTGTATGGAAAATATTGCTGAGATTATTTTTACCAGGCAAAAATGGAGACACGGTGAATAGAAATAGAACAGGGCAAATTTCATCAGTTTCTCCTTAGTAAAAATAATTGATTTTTAAAATATAATAAAAATAAAGCTATATCAGAATAAAGTAAGATAAGATAAGGTACTTCAGCACCAAGTGTGACATGTCTTGCTCAGCTACACCGTAGACGGGTGAGGGGTGTCACATTGCACTTTGGGAACAAATTAATTATCAGGATCTTATCTTTGTATTTATTTCTTTCTCTATCTTTTTAAAATCATATTAGTGCATTCTCAGTATTTTAAATTCATATTAATGTGCAAGTAACCCATAACAAATTATAAGGCTGGATACATAGGAATATTCGATCCTGTATAACAGAATTTTCATGTCCATGTATAGTGGGAAAGTGGGTCCCACATACCTATTTCAGGTAATTTAGCATGTAGTGACTTATTAGGGATAAGTTCCTACTAAATACAATTTATTTCAAGAACCTTTCTTTAGGTTTAGTTTTACTATCTTGAATTTACATATAAAATTAAACATTGCGTAGTTACCACGGTATATCCCAGTAGATCAGATTTTTCCTATACCTATCCTCAATTAGTTCTATGCCCATCTTCTTTCATCTCATATATAGTCTCCTTTTTATTTCTATTCATTATCTTTAGTACGATCCTTTTCAGTTGATAATCTACCATCACCTTATGGCCTAAAGGGTTGGTGACAAGTATGTCATCTTCTAACCCATCTATCGGTATCCTCTTTCAACAAGAGATACAATGCTTATATAAGGATGAATATAATTAGGGTCTATCAATACATATTTACAGATATTATAAATAGAAAATGTACCTCTAAAAATGTCTACCAGATCTGGCTCCTCCCAAGCCATAGCGTACACTCGGGGTGCTTGTAACACCCCTATGTTCGGTAGTGCGTTCTACTGTTTCGATGACCAGTGTCTGTCCGGACAGTTAGGATGCCCAAAACTAAATTTAAAAATTAGTGAGGAGACATAAAATAATGAAATACAAGAAAAGAAAATATAAAAAAAAACAAAGAAAAAAATAATAGCAATGAAATGAAACTAAGTTAAACGAGCTAACACCGCAGCGATGGGTGACCGCATGGGGAAGTTACGGCGCAGGCAATAGCCGACACCAGGACTGTAGGGAACTCTCGGAATTTAGTTTCGAGACATAATTAAAGACTTATTGAAGAATAAATATTCTTAGAAATATTAAAGAAAAATTAATTAATTAGTACAAATAAAAACGAGAAATCGAGAAAACGATAAAACTCGGTGTTACCGAAAAATTGGGAATACAACCTGAATAGGGGCATTTTGCTCATTGGACATCCCAAATTGCCTTTTGACCTAAATTTCTATTAAAAATAAATGATATTAAACTTTGAAAATGTCATGAAAATTGAAATTGGGGTACATAATGTAAATAGTGGAAGAATGGTGATAAAATTGCAAAATTCGAAACTTTGGATTAATTAATCATTAACTAAACTTAGTGCTCCACTAAAGGGATTAGTGGACATATAATATATCATATTTTGGGGCAGAAACCACTTCATCTTCAACCTCATAACAAACAGCCATATGAACCACCATTAAAGCTCCATTGCCATCCATGGAGCAAGCCACATGCACTCCCATTCCAAGCTTCATTTCACCATAGTTCCTTCACTAAAAGTGATCACCACACCTTGGGTAGCAATTAGGGAGCAAGAAAGATAGGTTTTGATGAGTTTTTAACGAGCTTCAAATTGAGTAAGTGCTTGTTTTCCATTTTTGCTTCATTAAAGTTTGTGTGGGTGTTGTAGTGAGTTGAATTATGGAAGAAGTTTAAGGTTTGATGAATTATTAGTGATGTAACATTTTGGCAGCCATGAAAGTTAAAATGTTTAAATTGTTATTTACATGTAAATGATGGGAAAATAGGTTGATTAACTCTAATGGAAGATGTAGTAAGTTAGGATTCAAGGATGTGCATATTAGTGCTTGAATTAAGGGTTTGAAATGGGACCTTGATGCTTTAGCAAACTGCCATGTTTGGCAGCCTATAATATCATGAATTTGGGTGTGTGAATATCAAGTTTATTAATGAAATATAATAGTGTTAAATTGTGGGTAGCATGTGTAATTGATATTGAGGTATGAGTCTATGGAAGTGTATGTGTGATATTGATATTGAGATATGTTAAATTTTGGTGGAAGTGAATGTTGAACTTGAATGGTGTATTGTGTGCATTGAACACTTGAGTGTTCTACCCAATATGCTTTCTGGAATTGTATTTAATATTTGTAGAAGTGCTATGCATGAATAATGAAGTAATGAGGAGGAGAAGGAATGTCAAGTTGGAAATGTAAGTGTCTTGTGCAGGTTGTGTATTGATGGCAGTACCTAAATTAGGTTATAAGTGCAAAATTGTGGACCCAATTGGTATGAGGCCAATGGGGAGTAAAAATAGACACCAAATAGGCCAACTTTCATGGTGAAATATTGCCTAAATTCTGCCTAGAAGGTGTCTTGAAAAATGACAAAATCCGGATTAGTGACTTGAAAGCCTGAAAATTGACCATTTGAGCAGCAGTTAGTGTTTTGACCATAACTTACTCAAAATAGGTCCAAATGACCTGAAATTTTTACCATGAATAGTTTAGACATAGATCTAAAATTCTTGTGAAGACATCAAAGCCCAGAAATGGCCAGAACCAAGCCAAATAGTTTGCACAAATTCAGGTACCAAAACTAGCCGAACCAAAAGTGACCTAAAAATGACCTAAGTCTACCATTTTAGTGCATTCTGTCCAGCATTGGTAAATTGACCATATCTTGGCCTATACAACTCATAATGACCTGAAATTTTGCCCCGCGTGCAAGAAGACAAAGACCTACAAGTTTGTAGTTTGGACTGAAACCCGAAAACCGAGGAAACTGTCATCCGGCTAGGTCAAAATAGTACACCGAAATCCGATAAATTGCAATAAAATACAATACACTTGGAAATGAAATTTGTAACATATACCAACACTAAAGGGCTATAAAATGTGACATATTAGTAACATTAGAATTAACTCACTTAGAGTGCATCAAAGGTCAACATTATAGGTTGACTAATGAAATGAATTGAAGGGAATAGTACTAAGAAAATTTAAATATTGGATTTTATTGTTAGAAATAAATTCATTGAGTACTGAAACACTTTAAATTGTGTGTTTCAGTTGAAAATGATATTTAGAAGCGTAAGGAACACTGAGTCAGGGCCAAGAGGCATATATCAAAGGTCTGTGCACAATACTTTTTATATTCACTGCTTTTACTAGAAAATTTATTTGGAGAAATGAGTTATGAATAATTTTTTTTATTGTTTTGGCTTTGGGAACTTTATTTGGAAATTATTGTGTTGACTACTTTGTAAATGGAAATTTTGAGATAAAATGTGATTTTTGGTTTGTATAAAATATTTAAATATTGTGATTTGGAATTGTTTTGATTCACACTTGGCATAACAATTACTATGTTCCTCCTCCATTTTATGGGGTGAGTGTGATTATTTTCCTCCCTCTTTGACTTGCCAGTCTGAGGTCAGTGTGGATGAGTACTCATTATCTAGCTAGCTTCCTCCCTCATTGATTTCGATTAGTGGGGTGAGTATGCCTTATTGTGATGTACACACGGCATGTTCGGAAAATTTTGTGTCATGACCTAAATTGTGTTATTGATTGGCAACACTGTGTTAGTCAATTGTTTGATCAAATTTGTGTTATATGAGCTTTGAAAAATTGTGAATTGTTTGAATTGTAAATTGCTAATAAAAGTTTTATATACAGCATTTTAAATTGTTATTGTGCACCACTGAGTAAATTTTACTCAGCGATAGCTTTTTCATTGCTGTCACAGGTAGACAGACGGACAGAGCAGCAGAGTAGGTTGCTTGTACCATATTTTGAGATTTCGCTGGGTATATCGAGTATACCATATTGTGTAGTTTTTGTTGTAATACATGTACACTGTATGTATATATTGTACTTGGTCTTGAGCAGTTGTAAACTAAAATTGTAAATTATTTTGGCTTGTAAAAGTATCGTGATAAATTTATCTTATCTCAGCTTTTGAAAACACTGGAGATTTGATTGTTGAACTGAGTTGATAATGTTGAGAAATTTATTATGTTGAACAAATTATTGGAGTTTGGGATTGAGGAATTATATATTTGAAGTACTTTTTATAGGTTTTTGAAGAACTATTTTATTCAAAATACAGATGGCACTCTGTCAAAAATTTTTACAGAAATTATTAATACTTCAAATGTGTTATTTGGTTTCAATTTAGTATATAAAAAAAAAACTTTTAACACTTGTCAAAAGTGCTCACCACTGTAAAAAAAAAAAAAGAAAAGTTTGAAAATCCCTTGTAGTGTATTTAATGGATTATCAGTAGACGAAGTTGGTAATTCATTAGGTATACTACGGGATCATGTTATGCCTTACGGAGGGGTAGGGTGTGACATGTTTTAGTGGTATCAGAGCAAGTTTTTAAATTCTGTTTTCACCTGTAATTTGAATATTCTTTCTTCATAGTACAATTGCTCAATGTCATTTTTTGATACATACAGTACATTACATTATAAATATGCACTAACATGAGGAAATCTCCTTGTGTTATTTGTTCAGGAGGTGTAATATTCTCTAATTGACTATGGAAAAAGGGGGTCATTCAATCGATCAATCAATAGAGGCTGAGGTACAAGAGGATGTCCCAGCCCCTCAGAGAGTCAGAAGGTCGACTTTACTAGCCCCACCTGTACAAATTACTGCACAAATGGCCTAGCAAATGGCCACTTTCTTTCAACAAATGACTAATAATCTGTCAGCCTAAGTCCAAGTACAAACCCAACCCCTACAAGGGCAGTGTGAAATAGAGAAGAGGGAGAAACATATGGGTTAGAGCTCGAGCAGTAATTTGGGGAAGAGAAAAGAATTTGAGGAGCCTCAAGCTCAGGGATATAACAGAGGTGGATCATCAGGGCAGAGACCACCAAGGTCCAGTCATCAAACAACTAGAAGTTCCTACCCTCCCCGCTAATGTGAAACTTATGGTAGATATCATGGTGGGGTATGCTACAAGGCCATAGGAGCCTGTTATAACTGTGGAGGCATAGGACACTTTGCCAAGGACTACACCAGTGCCCGTAGATTTGGGCCACCTCCTACTACTACTGAAGGGTCAGTTTAGAATCCTGTCACCAGAGGTTCACAAGCACCTAGCAGAGGTAGAGGCAGGGGTAGAGGTAGTCCATCAAGCAACCAAGGCACAGTGAATCAGTCAGAGCAAGGCAGTGCTCCGGTCAGAGTCTATGCAATGAGACAGAGAGAAGAGGCTGAGACTTTTGACATTGTTGCTGGTACTTTCTCAATTAGTAACTAAGATTTATATATGTATTGTTTGACCTGGGGTCTGCATACTTTTATGCTAGTGTTAGAACTATATGTTATGTTGTTATTCCTTTACAGGGGAATAAATTTTGATGCATTAGTGATTAGTCCTTTAAGATAAGGATTGTGATAATAAGTGAAATTAGTTTTGGAAGAGTTTATCGGCGAAAAGTATTTTCTAACACACCATAAATTATAAAGCTAAATGGCAAGCCTACTTAATGTAAGGCAAGAGGATGTAAAAGTAAGTTGCAGTAATAGACTTATTCTAGATGAGGGCAAAGATATTACAGTTAGTAATTGTCAGTGGATATTGTAATCAAAATAAGTTTCGGATATTAGTGAATTCGAAAAGGATAAAAGATAGGAAAATTTGATCTATTGGGATGTATCGTTGTAACTATGCAATATTCTTGATGCTTATACTGTAAGCTACAGATTAGAGTACTGACTTGAGATTATTGTGTAGAGCTACGTACTACCCGATTGTGCACCAAGATGAGAATAGTTACCAACGGCATCTGTATTGGTATAGTTATGTCAGGACAAAATTTTATTGCTGGAAATGAGTTTGAAAATCCTACTTAGGGAGTTAAAACTCAAAAATTAAATTATCGAAAGGTTATAGTTCAATACAAAAGAAAGTAAGTTATAGAATATTAATAGATAAAAAGAGTTGTGGAAGTAAAAATTTGAATAGTTGGTTCAGATATAACAAAGAAATATTACGAATGTGAGTAAGATTGTTGACTAGAATGGTCAAAGGACCCATGATTAGATAAATAATTTTAACATGACCTCAATGGTCTTTCAAAACGGAAAAACATGAATCGAAATATTAGATGGAACGATAGTAAGAAAAGATTAGCGCTATATAAACAAAGTAAATGTTATATTAGATTGTTAAAAGTTTTATACAAATTTAGAGGAAAGAAGATTATACGATCATATAGAAAGGAGAAAATAAACGTGTGAATATTGTAAGACGGCTATTGGGTAAAATTTCACGGACGAAATTTATTTTAAGGGGGGGAGAATTATAACACCCCTATATTCGGTAGTGCATTCTACTGTTCTGATGACCAGTGTCTGTCTGGACAGTTAGGATGCCTAGAACTAAATTTAAAAATTATTGAGAAGACATAAAATAATGAAATACAAGAAAAAGAAAATACAAGAAAAATAAAGGAAAAATAATAGCAATGAAATGAAACTAAGTTAAACGAGCCAAAGACTGCAAATGATGGGTGACCGTGACGGAAAGTTACTACAGTAATAGCCGACCAGGATCAGAGAGAACCCTCGAAATTTAGTTTTGAGACATAATTAAAGACTTATTGAAGTATAAATATCAAAGAAAAATTAATTAATTAGTACAAAGAAAAACGAGAAATCGAGAAAATGACAAAACTCAGTGTTACCGAAAAATTGAGAATGCAACCCGAATAGGGGTATTGTGGTCATTTGACATTTCGAATTGCCTTTTGACCTAAATGTCTATTAAAAATAAATGATATTGAACTTTGAAAATGTCATTAAAATTGAAATTGGGGTACATAATGTAAATAGTGGAAGAATGGTGACAAAATTGCAAAATTAGAAACTTTAGATTAATTAATCATTAACTAAACTTAGTGTTCCACTAAAGGGATTAGTGGACATATAATATATCATATTTTGGGGTAGAAACCACTTCATCTTCAACCTCATAACAAACAGCCATATGAACCACCAATAAAGCTCCATTGCCGTCCATGGAGCAAGCCACATGCACTCCCATTCCAAGCTTCATTTCACCATAGTTCCTTCACTAAAAGTGATCACCACACCTTGGGCAGCAATTAGGGAGCAAGAAAGATAGGTTTTGATGAGTTTTTAACAAGCTTCAAAATGAGTAAGTGCTTGTTTTCCATTTTTGCTTCATTAAAGTTTGTGTAGGTGTTGTGGTGAGTTGAATTATGGAAGAAGTTTGAGGTGTGATGAATTATTGGTGATGTACCATTTTGGCAGCCATGAAAGTTAAAATGTTTAACTTGTTGTTTACATGTAAAATGATGGGAAAATAGGTTGATTAACTCTAATGGAAGATGTAGTAAGTTAGTATTCAAGGATGTGCATGTTAGTGCTTGAATTAAGGGTTTGAAATGGGACCTTGATGCTTTGGCAAACTGCCATGTTTGGCTGCTATAATATCATGAATTTGAGTGTGAATATGAAGTTTATTAATGAAATATGATAGTGTTAAATTGTGGCAGCATGTGTAATTGATATTGAGGTATGAGTACATGGAAGTGTATGTGTGATATTGATATTGAGATATGTTGAATTTTGGTGGAAGTGAATGTTGAACTTGAATGGTGTATTGTGTGCATTGAACACTTGAGTGTTTTTCCTAATATACTTTCCAGAAATTGTGTTTAATATTTGTAGAAGTGCTATGCATGAATAATGAAATAATGAAGAGGAGAAGGAATGTCAAATTAGAAGTGTAAGTATCTTGTGCAGGTTGTGTATTGATGGCAGTACCTAAATTAGGTTATAAGTGCAAAATGGTGGACCCAATTGGTATGAGGCCAAATGGAGAGTAAAAATAGACACTAAATAGGCCAACTTTCATGGTGAAATATTGCCTAAATTCTGCCTAGAAGGTGACTTGAAAAATGACAAAATCCGGATTAGTGACTTAAAAGCCTGAAAATTGACCATTTGAGCAGCAGTTAGTGTTTTGACCATAACGTACTCAAAACAGGTCCAAATGACCTGAAATTTTTACCATGAATAGTTTAGACATAGATCTACAATTCTTATGAAGACACCAAAGCTCAAAAATGGCCAGAACCAAGCCAAATTGCTTACACATGTTTAGGTACAAAAACTAGCCGAACCAAAAGTGACCGAAAAATGACCTAAGCCTACCATTTTAGTGCATTCTGTCCAGCATTGGTAAATTGACCATATCATCGTCTATACAACTCAGAATGACCTAAAATTTTGCCTTGCGTGCAAGAAGACATATACCTACAAGTTTGTAGTTTGGACCGAAACCCAAAAACCATGGGAACTAGGTCATCCAGCTAGGTCAAAATAGTACACCGAAATCCAGTAAATTACAATAAAACGCAATACACTTAGAAATGAAATTGGTGACATATGCCAACACTAAAGGGATATAAAATGTGACATATTGGTAACATTAGAATTGACTCACTTAGAGTGCATCAAAGGTCAACATTATAGGTTGACTAATGAAATGAATTGAAGGAAATAGTACCAAGAAAATTTAAATATTGGATTTTATTGTTAGAAACAAATTCATTGAGTATTGAAACACTTTAAATTGTGTGTTTCAGTTGAAAAGGATATTGAGAAGCATAAGGAACACTGAGTCAGGACCAAGAGGCATATATCAAAGGTCTATGCACAATACTTTTTATATTCACTGCTTTTACCAGAAAATTTATTTGGAGAAATGAGTTATGAATAATTTTTTTTATTCTTTTGGCTTTGGGAATTTTATTTGGAAATTATTTTGTTGCCTACTTTATAAATGGAAATTTTGAGATAAAATTTGATTTGTGGTTTGTATAAAATATTTAAATATTGTGATTTGGAATTATTTTGATTCACACTTGGCATGACAATTACTATGTTCCTCCTCCATTTTATGGGGTGAGTGTGACTATATTCCTCCCTCTTTGACTTGCCAGTCTGAGGTGAGTGTGAATGAGTACTCATTATCTAGCTAGCTTCCTCCCTCATTGATTTCGATTAGTTAGGTGAGTGTGCCTTGTCGTAATGTACACACGGCATGTTCGGAAAATTTTGTGTCATGACCTAAATTGTGTTATTGATTGGCAATACTGTGTTATTCAATTATTTTATCAAATTTGTGTTATATGAGCTTTGAAAAATTGTGAATTGTTTGAATTGTAAATTTTCAATAAAAGTTTTATATACAGCATTTTAAATTGTTATTGTGCACCACTGAGAAAATTTTACTCAGCGATAGCTTTTTCATTGCTGTCGCTGGTAGACAGACAGACAGAGCAGCAGAGTAGGCTGCTTGTACCACATTTTGAGATTTCGCTGGGTATATCGAGTATATCATATTGTGTAGTTTTTGTTGTAATGTATGTGCACTGTATGTATATATTGTACTTGGTCTTGAGCAGTTGTAAACTAAAATTATAAATTATTTTGGCTTGTAAAAGTATTGTGATAAATTTATCTTATCTCAACTTTTGGAAACACTGGAGAATTAATTGTTGAACTGAGTTGATAATGTTGAGAAATTTATTGTATTGAACAAATTATTAGAGTTTGGGATTGAGGAATTATATATTTGAAGTACTTTTTATAGTTTTTTTAAGAACTGTTTTATTTAAAATATAGATGGCACTCTGCCAAAAATTTTTACTGAAATTATTAATACTTCAAATGTGTTATTTGGTTTCACTTCAATACAAAAAAAAAAAAAACTTTTAACACTTGTCAAAAGTGCTCACCACTATAAAAAAAAAAGTAAGAAAAGTTTTAAAATCCCTTGTAATGTATTTAATGGGTTATCAGTAGACAAAGTTGGTAATTCATTAGGTATACTATGGGATCATGTTATGCCTTATAGAGGGGTAAGGTGTGACAGTGCTACTCCAACCTTGGGCTATTCTATAGTCTCAGAAGCTCTCTGTGATGTACTAGCTGTCTCTGGTTTCATCGGTCTTCTACCCTTCTATGCTATCGAGGCAGACCTTTGAGTCTTTGGTGGAGCTATGGGAGCACTCCTCTATGGGCAATCTCTTAAAAAGTGCTCTGTGGACCCACATCTAAAATATCCACCCATCAACAATCTACACTCTCCTCTGGGGCTCCTCCCACAATGTGTACAAACTGCCACCGGGACTGATCTCCGTGTTATAGGACCCGTGTTATAGTACCAGGGCTCCTCCCACAATGTCTGATCTCTGCTCCTCAGGACAAACCGGGACCTCTGCCTCGGTCCTCTGCTCTGAATCTGACCCTGAGACCCCCTAGGTCTTTTACTTTCTATAGCAGCTGTGCTGGACTGGCCAGGTCCAGACCCTCTCTTGCGCCGCCTATCCCTCCTGGATGGATCATCATTTCTAACTCTCTCTACTGGGGTCCTATATACTAGTTGGGGAGGCGGTGGTGGTGGCTGTGGAGGTGGTATAACTCCGGTAACCTGATGGAGCAATTGAGTCATCTACTCTAGGAAGGCCTGCTATGTCCTTCCAAAGGTACCCAACGATGGCTCTGTTCCACTGCTATTGCGCCCTTGACTAGAAGCAGGTGCGGGTGCATGACTCTCTACCTCTTCCTCAATCAGTCTAGGAGACTCGTGCTCTGATGGATCGAATGCCATCAATCCTATAAAATAAACAAAGAACAGATCTACATTAGCGTCACCTCGACTCTCATTAAAGGCCCATGCATATAATGCACTCTATCTATTTCTATCTATCTAGGTCTAGGACCACCTAAACCTTCGCTTTGATACCACTAAATGTAGCCCCTCACCCATCTAAAGTGTAGCCAAGCAAGGTTTGCCACATTCGGTGCCGAAGTACCCTATCTTATCTTGTCATGTACATTATTAATTTAATGTCCATTTATTTTTATTATCACACGTATAAATTTTTTTTATCACTATTCATTTCTATGGAAACCCGGGTAGAGCCTCCTCTATTTTATTAGCATCTAGCGAGTTTCAATAGTTACATGTTAAAAATAATTTCATATCTGTATCATTTTTCCATGTACCAGATCATATCATTTCAAGAAAATGAAATTTAGTTCATTCATATGAAAATTTATATACAAAAATTACAAGCTTTATTTACAGTCCAAAATATGAATTCATTTAATTATAATGTTCAAAATTAATATACATCTCATTATACATGAACCAAAATGCAAAACCTAAGTACATGGGCCCTACCAAAATAAACATTACTGAGGTGACTCTGAACTTATAGCAGATCGAGTCAATGTGTAGTCAGAGCACTACTGAGGCGATTGCTGCTGTGGCGGCTCTGGGTCTAGTCTCCAGTACTTATGCAATGGAAAAAATAACGTGCTAAGCGAATTGCTTAGTGCTGCATAATTTAAAGAAGAATAACTAAATAATTCAAATAATAATTCTATGTATAATGTTGCAATTCTAGGTTAATTGTATATTTTATTACACTTTGGGAATAAATTAATTATCAGGATCTTATCTGTGTATTTATTTCTTTCTCTGTCTTTTTAAAATCATATCAGTGCATTCTCAATCTTTTAAAATCATATCAATGCCCAAGTAACCTATAACAGACTATAAGGCTGGATACACGGGAATATTCTATCTTGTATACATCTGTCATGTTAGGCACAAGGTCAGAGGGCTGGCTGTTAAAGCCAGAAATACAATTAGGTACAATGGTCAACGGGCATGCATATAGTCTGTAGAACAATCATATCAAATATATATTATCAGTCCATGATTTTCCATATAGGCAGTACTGCTATCTATAATCCCTAATTGGTATACCAATCGATCCAACTATATATATATAAGCCTAGGTTTACTTTGGGCAAATAAGCATTATTAATTATTTAATAGAATTTTCATATCCATGTATAGTGGGAAAGTGGGTTCCACATACCTATTTCATATAATTTAGCATGTAGTGACTTATTAGGGATAAGTCCCTACTAAATACAATTTACTTTAAGAACCTTTCTTTAGGTTCAGTTTTATTGTCTTGAATTTCATATCAAATTGAGCAGTTTGTGGCCACTGTTTGGGCCCACTTCCTTCATGGAAATTGTTACTCTATGTCTTTGCTTTATTTTTCCTTTTGAATCATGTCATTTGGATTTGTATAACTCAAGTTATGGTCAATTAACCATAACTAGTTCATTTTCTAAATTTGGATCCTTAGCTAGGCAGATTTTGGAGTTATATTTTACCAATTTAATTGGACATGTTACAGTCACTTTTAGGCATATTATTCTCCATATAATTTGTTGCCCTATGTCATATGGTCACTTAAATTTTAGATTGCAATTTTTCAAGTCTTTTAGAATTAATCATAGCCACATTATTGGCCTGGACTCTAATGCCTTACACTAACATGATTCCCATTTAGGTCAGTTGTAACACCCTCCCCGTAGCAACTCCGTACAGTCTACTGTTCCGGTGACCGGTGTCGGTCCGGACAGCTAGAACGTCCGGAAAAATATTTAAACTAAAGCGAGAAACCATAAATAACTCAAATATTGACAAGAAAAATTTAGTAAAAATTTTAGAAATAAAATGCAACTAAGTTAAACGAGCCGGTGCCCAAGCGATGGGTAACCAGAGGTAAGTTGCGGTTCTCGCAACGAGGAGCCCTAGACCTGGGAAAAAAATTCATAAAATAATTTTTGGGACTCCAGAGAAGGGTCATTGAGGTTCCTATGGAATTAGAATGCCAAGAAAATATTTAGAAAAATTTTTCAATCGGTACAGACAATTTTGACCCGTTAAGCCAAACGGAGGGCATTTTGGTCATTTCGCCTTCAGAGGTGATTTTTGGCCGACTTGTCCAGTTAAGTAAATAATTAATATGATATAAAATATGAATAAACATTACTAAAAATGAAATTGGAAATGAGTAGTGGATAAAAGAAAAGGAAAATGAAATAAAAAGCAATTTATGACATCTTGATGATGTCATTTAAAAGCCATAACCAATCACAATTAAGTAACCATTTGACTAATTAATAAAAGAGATAAATAAAGACCAAGGAAGACCAAAAACAAGCAGCCATCTTCTTCTTCAAAACGTGATCCTCTCCTCCATAACCTCCATGGAAGTTTTCTTTAATTACTTCCATTTTCCCATGAATTTGCACTATAAAACCCTAAGTCCCTTCTTGTCTCTACCTCTTAGGAAGTGTTTGGCAGCCTAGAAAGTGAAGGAAAGTGAAGTTTTAGCTTGGAGAAATCTGCCCTACAAGAGGTTAAAGTGAGTTTAGTGCCTACTTATATATATACTTCTTTGATTCCATGTTAGAAGCTTGAAATAAGTGAGAAATTGTAAATTAAATGAATAAAAGTTAAGTGTATGCATCCCTTGAATTTTCAGCAGCCCTAGGAAGGAATGAGTTTGATTGTATTAATGGACTTAGAGTGAATTGGAGATTATGTTTAAAGTGTATACATATATATATACAAAGAATGAAAGAGTTAACTAAAGAAATTGTGAAAACCATGACTTTGAGCTAGGGTTTAGGAGTGAAAATTTGACTTTGCTTATGAAATTGTTAAAGAACATTCTAATGGTCAATTAGTGACCATTTGAGGTAAGTTGACCATAATTAGGAGTGAATTATTGCATGGCAAAGTGGAATGGGCAGGCTGCCCAATGAGTGCAGCAGGGTGGCTGAGATTTCAGTCCACTTGGACTGCCATATCTTTGGCTGTGTAGGTTCAATTGGTGTTTGGCCAATTGGATATGAAATTAGGCTTATAATGGCACATTTTTGCTGAAGAAACCATGCCCAAAAGACCAAAGAAGTAGACCAAAAGCTGGCCCCAATCCGGATACCCTACAAACAGCCCCTGCAGAATGACCAAATGAACAGTAACTGTTCATTTGGCCATAACTCACTGTAGAGCGGTCAAATTGACCTGAAATTTTTACAGAAACAAGATAGGATATAGAAAAACAATTTTCATGAAGAAACCTACCCCAAATTATGCCACTAACCCATTCAAATTATTGAACAAAGTTGAGTTATCAAACCTCAACTCTGCAGATTTACATTTGAACAGTAATGTTTGGATGGCTATAACTCTTTCTAGAAAACTCGGATTTAGGCGATTCTTGAACCGATGGAAACCTAAGGCATGGTAGAACATTTCATATGAAGAAAGTTAGACCAAATTATGAACTTAACTTGGTCAAATTACTGACCAAAGTTGGACCAAAATCTGCCAAAACCCAAAATTTCGGCAGAACGATGCAGTGAACAAAGAAACTTATTTTGGCCATAACTTGAGCTACAAAACTCCAAATGGAGTGATTCAAAAAAAGAAATTCAACTAGACAAAATAAGGAACAACTTTCATGTTTACCATTTCCTCAAATTCCCACTGTAACAGTGCTTAATGGAATAGTAAATTTAAGCTTCAAAAACTGAAAATTTTGTTTCCCTTGGTTTAAGCCTAGAAATGGTAATGGTAATCACTTCCAACAAGTTTTAAATGAAAAATGAGGTATGTTTGAAGTGCCAAAGTCAATGTACCTACTTTCTATGCAAAAGTTAACTTTCTTGTTGACCAATGAAATGAATAGTGACACCAAAAGTTGAAATTCAAAGATTGAAGAATTTTAAAGTATCAAATGCCCTAGTATACCTAACAAGATTGGTTTGGATAGTTTGGCATGCCAATAGGGTATTGTTTTAGCAGTACTGCGAAAGGCTTTATGCCCGTATTCATGGCTTTTATGCCCGTATTCATGGCTTTTATGCCCGATTATGTGATATCATGGCTTTTTAGCCATACCTTGCATCACGTGGTAGGCGTTACCGTCCCATGGTATGACGGCCCGAGGCACCGCGGTGTCCAGTGCCAACGACCCGTTATCCAGTCCAGTCGTCCAGTATAGGTTACTTGGGCATGGAAAAGTATAACTGTGATTGAACTGATCATTAAAGAAAATACGAAAATTAAGTATCAGGAATGATTACCAAAAATACAAAGAAGCTCAAGATCATGAAGAAAATAATTAACGAAATGCATGAAGAAGTTAATATCATAAAACATGAATAGCCCTCGACTAAACAATAAGTTAGTAATTATTCATTTATTATGAACACAATAGCAAGGAAATTATTATCTTTATTTGCATATTATATTTTCTTGTATTATTGGCACCACTAAGCTTTATGCTTAGCGCGTCGCTTTGCGACGTAGAGTCTTGAAAGATTTGGACAGAGGGCCCAGTAGACCACAGATTCGGTAAGGCAGTTCACAGTTCTGCATAGCGTCCGTGTCACCTCACCATCCACAGTGCATTGGTAGGACACTAGGTCCCATTTTGTATTTTGAGGTTTTTGTAAATTTTGTAATTAAACTCTTATTTTATCATGTGTATTTGAAATAAATGTAATATAATTTTGTATTAATGTAAGTACTTGTAAATTGTGATTATAAATCACATGTGAGAATTTATTTATGATTTGAGTCTAATGATGATGTGAAATGAATGAATGACAAATAGAGGAATTGTTAAGAAAATTGTGTTTGTGAAAGGAAAAGTGAATACATAACTGTGACTTGTACATGATTATCACATGAGATGAATGATTGAGAAATGAATGGTGAAAAATGTTGAGATTTTGATATTGAAGTTTGAGAGTGATGAGATGATTGAATATGATCATAAGAAGTGTTTTTCACAGGTTCCGAAGAACTGTTTTCTCTATTTTTAGCCGGTACTCTGCCGGATTTTCTATAAAATTCTCGAAACCTCAAATAAATTATGATTTTGATAAATGACTTAAATAAATTATATTTGACAAATTATATTCAAAAGCATGATATAAATTAATTAAGATAAAATAGAGTGCTCGGCACACTGAGTGGCATAACTTGCTCGGCTACACTGTAGTCGGGTAAGGGGTGTCACATTTATTGGTATCAGAGCGCGGTTTAGGCGTTTCTGGACCTAGATAGATTGCATATCATGCATTGCATTCATAAGAGTCGAGGTGACTCTATTGCAGATCTATATTTCCCGTTTATTTTAGGTTAAGGTATGGAATAAGAGAGTGAAGAGACAATGAGATAGCGATTGGAGATGAGAAGGAGACTGTATTTAAGATGAAAAAGGATGAGTACATAACTATTTGAGGATAGGATTGAGACTAAGGAGAAAGTGAAGTAGGATAACACGGAAAGGTGAAGAAATAAAGAGGTAGTAGCTCCTTGGCTATTTACATTGGGTAAATTTCGAGGACAAAATTTAAATAAGAGGGGAAGAGTTGTAACACCCTCCCCGTAGCAACTCCGTACAGTCTACTGTTCCGGTGACCGGTGTCGGTCCGGACAGCTAGAACGTCCGGAAAAATATTTAAACTAAAGCGAGAAACCATAAATAACTCAAATATTGACAAGAAAAATTTAGTAAAAATTTTAGAAATAAAATGCAACTAAGTCAAACGAGCCGGTGCCCAAGCGATGGGTAACCAGAGGTAAGTTGCGGTTCTCGAAACGAGGAGCCCTAGACTTGGGAAAAAAATTCATAAAATAATTTTTGGGACTCCAGAGAAGGGTCATTGAGGTTCCTATGGAATTAGAATGCCAAGAAAATATTTAGAAAAATTTTTCAATCGGTACAGACAATTTTGACCCGTTAAGCCAAACGGAGGGCATTTTGGTCATTTCGCCTTCAGAGGTGATTTTTGGCCGACTTGTCCAGTTAAGTAAATAATTAATATGATATAAAATATGAATAAACATTACTAAAAATGAATTGGAAATGAGTAGTGGATAAAAGAAAAGGAAAATGAAATAAAAAGCAATTTATGACATCTTGATGATGTCATTTAAAAGCCATAACCAATCACAATTAAGTAACCATTTGACTAATTAATAAAAGAGATAAATAAAGACCAAGGAAGACCAAAAACAAGCAGCCATCTTCTTCTTCAAAACGTGATCCTCTCCTCCATAACCCTCCATGGAAGTTTTCTTTAATTACTTCCATTTTCCCATGAATTTGCACTATAAAACCCTAAGTCCCTTCTTGTCTCTACCTCTTAGGAAGTGTTTGGCAGCCTAGAAAGTGAAGGAAAGTGAAGTTTTAGCTTGGAGAAATCTGCCCTACAAGAGGTTAAAGTGAGGTTAGTGCCTACTTATATATATACTTCTTTGATTCCATGTTAGAAGCTTGAAATAAGTGAGAAATTGTAAATTAAATGAATAAAAGTTAAGTGTATGCATCCCTTGAATTTTCAGCAGCCCTAGGAAGGAATGAGTTTGATTGTATTAATGGACTTAGAGTGAATTGGAGATTATGTTTAAAGTGTATACATATATATATACAAAGAATGAAAGAGTTAACTAAAGAAATTGTGAAAACCATGACTTTGAGCTAGGGTTTAGGAGTGAAAATTTGACTTTGCTTATGAAATTGTTAAAGAACATTCTAATGGTCAATTAGTGACCATTTGAGGTAAGTTGACCATAATTAGGAGTGAATTATTGCATGGCAAAGTGGAATGGGCAGGCTGCCCAATGAGTGCAAAGAGGTGGCTGAGATTTCAGTCCACTTGGACTGCCATATCTTTGGCTGTGTAGGTTCAATTGGTGTTTGGCCAATTGGATATGAAATTAGGCTTATAATGGCACATTTTTGCTGAAGAAACCATGCCCAAAAGACCAAAGCAAGTGGACCAAAAGTTGGCCCCAATCCGGATACCCTGCAAACAGCCCCTGCAGAATGACCAAATGAATAGTAACTGTTCATTTGGCCATAACTCACTGTAGAGTTGTCAAATTGACCTGAAATGTTTACAGCAACAAGATAGGATATAGACAAACAACTTTCATGAAGAAACCTACCCCAAATTATGCCATTAACCCATTCAAATTATTGAACAAAGTTGAGTTATCAAACCTGCAACTCTGCAGATTTACATTTGAACAGTAGTGTTTGGATGGCTATAACTCTCTCTAGAAAACTCGGATTTAGGCGATTCTTGAACTGATGGAAACCTAAGGCATGGTAGAACATTTCATATGAAGAAAGTTAGACCAAATTATGAACTTAACTTGGTCAAATTACTGACCAAAATTGGACCAAAATCTGCCAAAACCCAAAATTTCAGTGAGCGATGCAGTGAACAGTAAACTTATTTTGGCCATAACTTGAGCTACAAAACTCCAAATGGAGTGATTCAAAAAAAGAAATTCAACTAGACAAAATAAGGAACAACTTTCATGTTTACCATTTCCTCAAATTCCCACTGTAACAGTGCTTAATGGAATAGTAAAGTTAAGCTTCAAAAACCGAAAATTTTGTTTCCCTTGGTTTAAGCCTAGAAATGGTAATGGTAATCACTTCCAACAAGTTTTAAATGAAAAATGAGGTATGTTTGAAGTGCCAAAGTCAATGTACCTACTTTCTATGCAAAAGTCAACTTTCTTGTTGACCAATGAAATGAATAGTGACACCAAAAGTTGAAATTCAAAGATTGAAGAATTTTAAAGTATCAAATGCCCTAGTATACCTAACAAGATTGGTTTGGATAGTTTGGCATGCCAATAGGGTATTGTTTTAGCAGTACTGCGAAAGGCTTTATGCCCGTATTCATGGCTTTTATGCCCGATTATGTGATATCATGGCTTTTTAGCCATACATCGCATACGTGGTAGGCGTTCTGCGTCCCATGGTATGACGGCGAGGCACGCGGTGTCGGTGCCAACGACCCGTTATCGATCCGATCGTCAAAGATAGGTTACTTGGGCATGGAAAAGTATAAGCGTGATTGAACCGATCATTAAAGAAAATACGAAAATTAAGTATCAGGAATGATTACCAAAAATACAAAGAAGCTCAAGATCATGAAGAAAATAATTAACGAAATGCATGAAGAAGTTAATATCATAAAACATGAATAGCCCTCGACTAAACAATAAGTTAGTAATTATTCATTTATTATGAACACAATAGCAAGGAAATTATTATCTTTATTTGCATATTATATTTTCTTTTATTATAGTCACCACTAAGCTTTATTATTATCGCGTAACTTTTGCAAAGCGTAGGTACTTAAGATTTGGACAGAGGCCCAGAGACCACGATTCGGTAAGGCGGTTCACGCTCAAGCATAGCGTCCGTGTCACCTCACCATCCACGATTGCATTGGTAGGACACTAGGTCCCATTTTGTATTTTGAGGTTTTTGTAAATTTTGTAATTAAACTCTTATTTTATCATGTGTATTTGAAATAAATGTAATATAATTTTGTATTAATGTAAGTACTTGTAAATTGTGATTATAAATCACATGTGAGAATTTATTTATGATTTGAGTCTAATGATGATGTGAAATGAATGAATGACAAATAGAGGAATTGTTAAGAAAATTGTGTTTGTGAAAGGAAAAGTGAATACATAACTGTGACTTGTACATGATTATCACATGAGATGAATGATTGAGAAATGAATGGTGAAAAATGTTGAGATTTTGATATTGAAGTTTGAGAGTGATGAGATGATTGAATATGATCATAGGAAGTGTTTTTCACAGGTTCCGAAGAACTGTTTTCTCTATTTTTAGCCGGTACTCTGCCGGATTTTCTATAAAATTCTCGGAACCTCAAATAAATTATGATTTTGATAAATGACTTAAATAAATTATATTTGACAAATTATATTCAAAAGCATGATATAAATTAATTAAGATAAAATAGAGTGCTCGGCACACTGAGTGGCATAACTTGCTCGGCTACACTGTAGTCGGGTAAGGGGTGTCACATCAGTAACTTTAACCCAAAAGTTTATCTTCTTACATTCATAATTTGAGGAAGGTGTCTACAACACAATTTAAGCTCTGTTTTGTAGGTTTGCAGAACTATATGGCACATCTCAATTGAATATTTCTAATGAGAGATAGGACTAAAAGAATATTCTGGAGTCAATAGTCACTTAAGAAATTTCTAGATTTTGTGTACTAACTTGACCTAGCCAATTGACCTATTTCTCTTGATTTTTGGATTCTGGTCAAAATAGAAATATTGTAGGTCTATGTCTTATTGAATTTTGGCACTACTTTCTTGTCATTTGGAGTTCTGTGGATCAAGTTATGGTCTTTTTACCAAAACTGGTCAGGTTGCATATGCCCAGCAATTCTAGGCTGTTTTGGTTCTGGATAGTTTTGGTGTCCCAATTTATGCAAGCAATTTGACTTGGTTAATGGCATTTCTAGGCTTTGTGTTCTGCACAAAAGTTATAGCTCTATGTATACACTTTCCAATTGTATAAATATCAGGGCATTTAGACCTGTTTAGAGTGAGTTATGACCAAATGAATATACACTGTTCATTTGGTCAATTTTCTGGGTTCACTATTTGGTAATCTGGATTAGGGTAATATTTAGGTCGCTTTTTAGGCAAAATTTGTGCATGGTTTCTCCATGAAAATTGGTGCATTTTAGGTCTAGTTTTACCTCCAATCAGCCTCATACCAATTGGGGTCACACAATTTCGATTAGGGCTCAAAATACACACTATTTTCAACAATTCTCAACGTGCAAGAAAATTTTACACTTCCAATTTCATTCCTCCAACTCCCAAACTACATTTTTGCATTCATGGCACTTCTAATATCATCAATCAAATCTCAATTAGTCAAATTTCCAACAATTTACACAAGTCTCTAATAATCAATTCAAAACCCTAATTCAAATGGTCAAAGTCAATAATTCACATTCCATAAATTTTCTAGTACATGTAACCTCAATTACTTATCAATCAACATCACTAATCTCTATTTACATGTATGAATTAATCACACTCCCATTCTTCTCAAGGCTGCCAAAATTCAACAATTACACAAGTCTCGTCAAACAATCTCAATTTGCCAATTTCAACAATTACACAAAGTCTCTATAATTATCATCAAACACTAATTCAATTTGTCAACCTCAAACCTACACATGCAATTAAATTCTAACACATATAATTACCTTAATCAACATCACAAATCACCTCTTTCATATATGAATTAATCAAATTCTCAAATTTCCCATGGCTGCCAAAATGAAGAGCTCACCATTCCTGATCATTTTCTTTAATTTTCTTAGCAAATCAACTCAAATCAACCTCAATTCAATTTTTAATGAAGCAAGGAAGAGGAGACAAAGTTTCCACTTCTTGTTGCTTCCTATAGCCTTCCCAAGGTGTAGAGACAAAGTTTAATGAAGTGATCTTGTGATTTTATATTGAGAAGGAAGGGATTTCTAAGCTTGCATGAAAACTTCCATTGAGAAAATGAAAAACCCAATTTTGGCCATGTTTAGAAGATTGAAGAAGAAATAAAAGTGAAGTGGTGGAATTTGTCTTCTTATGGCTTTTATACTCTCCACTAAGTTTAATTAATTATTTTTATAATCAAAGTTTCAATATTTGTAATTATTCCCCCACGTTTTCTTTAATTACATTACATGTAATTTCATATTTTTATGGGGTTTTCAAAATTTATTATCACTTATTTTAATGGACATTTAGGTTAAAAGTCAACCCTATGTGTCAAATGACCAAAATGCCCCTTTTCGGGTTATAGTCCAACTTTTTTGGTAATACCGATTAAATCCCTGATCAGACGGTTCCTTTAATTTTTATTTTCATCTGTACTGATTAACTAAATTTTCTTTGACATTTCTAATGCCAATTATATCTCAGTAAACCCTTAATTAGATCCCGAAAATTATTTCCTAGGGTTCCTCGCGAGTGCAGGGTCACAATCTGCTCTGTGATGACTTCCGTCTGATCACCCATCGCTAGAACCGCAGCTCATTTAACCTTGTTAAATTTCATCTCTTTTATTTTTTCTTAATTTTTCTTGTATTTTCTTATCATTTATTCTATCATTTTATGCCTCCTCACTATCATTTAAGTGTAGTTCCAGACATTTTGGCTATTCGAACAGACGTTAGTTGTCAGAACAGTAGAACGTATAAACTATCTACAGTGAGGGCGTTACAATTGCTGTCAACGAAAGGAAACAAGAAAGGCGTGGGAGAGAGAAAATAAAGAATTCTACATTCTTTCTTCCTTTTTGGCCAACTCTAGTAACCCACCTGCATGGGAAGGGTTGCTCTTAACTACCCTCCCTCTAGGCTTCTATTCTTGACCAAAAGTAATGTTAAGTGTATTTTATGCCCACTTTTATGCTATAATCCTTGGTCTTTTGTTATGTTTTTATGATTTATATAATTTATTAGGTAAGTTTTTATGATTATAGGTCACTTATAATACTTATGATGAATATGTGCTCAATTGTAATAATTTAAGCTATTTTTGCACTTAAGGATAATTTGGTCTAGAATTGTATTTTATGTTTTTGACCTTGATTGATGTTATTCTATGTTTCTCTAAGGTTAAGGAAAATTTTGGGTTGAAAAGGATTCAATCTTGGTTAAGTTTGGGCTTACTTTGCATGTTTTAGACCTTTAAGGGCATTTTGGACATATGTTGCATTCTTGTCATGGTAAGATGTATAGTAAAATGTGTAAGACATGTTTATTGAGCTTTTAAATGTGTTTTTATGATGTCTTAAATCAATTTTAGGTTTTTGGTCTTAATTTGGACATATGTCTAATAAAGGTTTTAAGTTAATTAAGCATGTCTTAATATGGACCCATGTGTGAAGTGTCTTATTTAATTTCTATTGTGGGCTTATAAAATACATATTTCATTTTAGGTTTAAGCAGTAGTAACTAATGTTTAATGGGCTTATTAATAGGCTAGGGCTTTTAGTTGCATGACATGTGTCATAAGTTAATTAAACAAGTATTAATTAGTTCATTAATATGTTGGCATCGTGTTATTGGCCAAGCAAGTAAAAATGTGCATGTGTGAGTGTGTGCACATGTGTGGCATGTGGATTGTAACACCCTCCCAGTAGCAACTCCGTACATTCTACTGTTCCGGTGACCGGTGTCGGTATGGACAGCTAAAACGTCCGGAAAAATATTTAAACTAAAGTCAGGAACCATAATTAACTCAAATATTAACAAGAAAAATTTAGGAAAAATTTTAGAAATAAAATACAACCAAGTTAAACGAGCCGGTGCCCAAGCGATGGGTAACCAGAGGGAAGTTGCGGTTCTAACAACGAGGAGCCCTAGACCCGGGGAAAAATTCATAAAATAATTTTTGGGACTCCAGAGAAGGGTCATTGAGGTTCCTATGGCATTAGAATGCCAAGAAAATATTTAGAAAAATTTTTCAATCGGTACAGACAATTTTGACCCGTTAAGCCAAACGGAGGGCATTTTGGTCATTTCGCCTTCAGAGACGATTTTTGGCCGACTTGTCCAGTTGAGTAAATAATTATTATGACATAAAATATGAATTAATGTTGATGAAAAATTAATTTGAAGTTAGTAGAAAAGAAAATAAAAGAAAATAAAGAAAATTAAAGATAATGACATCACATGATGTCACTCACTTACTCCCAACCAATCACAAGTTAACAAGCATTCTTAAAACACTTAAAAGAGTCAAAAATAGAAAAAAAATTTCTGGTCTCCTTCTTCATCTTCAACCAGCCGAAAATCCATTCCTCTTCCTCCATAGCTTTTATTTTTTTTATACCTTCCAATCTTTGATTTCTTACCCTAAAACCCTTATTAAAACTTGTCCACTCATCTTGGGAAAGTGATTGGCAGCCTAGAAAAGGAAAGAAAGTGAAGAATTTGAGCTCTTGAAAAGCTCTCAAGTGAGGTTAGTGCTTATTTATATAAGTATTTCTTTTATTTCATGTTAGGAACTTGAAATTATTATGAAATGGTAGATTAAATGAACTAAACTCATGTATATGTACTCTATGAATTTCAGCTGCCCTAAGAAAGGAATAGGATTGAGTGTTTTTGATGGACTTGGAGTGAACTAGAAATCATGTTTAAAGTATATAAACATAAGGATATTGATTTAGTTAGTTAACTAGGGTAGTTTGTACAAAACCATGAATTTGAGCTAGGGTTTGGGAGTGAAAATTTGAATTTGCTTATGAAATTGTTAAAAAACATTCTAATGGTCAATTAGTGACCATTTGAGATAAGTTGACCATAATTAGGAGTGAACTATTGCATGGCAAAGTGAAATGGGCAGGCTGCCTAGTGACAGCAGCAGGGAGGCTGTGAGTCCAGCCTGTTTGGACTGCCATATCTTTGGCTGTGTAGGTTCAATTGGTGTTTGGCCAATTGGACATGAAACTAGACTTATAATGGCACAATTTTTCTGAAGAAACGATGCCCAAAAGACCAAAGCAAGAGGACCAAAAGTTGGCCCCAATCCAGATACCCTGCAATCAGCTTCTGCAGAATGACCAAATGAACAGTAACTGTTCATTTGGCCATAACTCACTGTAGAATGGGTCAATTGACCTGAAAGTTTTACAGCAACAAGATAAAACATAGATAAACAACTTTCATGAAGAAACCTACCCCAAAATATGACCATAACCTATTCAAAAAGGCAGTGGCAGTCACTGTTCATGGTACTGTAGATTTGGTAAATTCTGCAGTTCTCTAATTCGGCCAGCTGTGGTTTTTGGACCATATCTGGAGCTACAAAACTCCAAATGGAGTGATTCAAAAAAATAAATTCAACTAGACAAAATAAGGAACAACTTTCATGTTTACCATTTCCTCAAATTCTTAATGTAACAGTCCCTAATGGAATAGTGAACTTAGGGCACAAAATCTGAAATTTCTGCCCCCTTAGTGCTAAGCTTGGAAATGGATTTGGAGATTAATTCCAACAAATTTTGAATGCAAAATGTGGTATCTTTGAGAACTTAGGTTCAATAAATTTATTATGTATGAAAAAGTCAACATTTTGGTTGACTAGTAAGGTGAATAGTAATCAAAATAATTAGCAAATTAAGATGAAGACCTAGAACCAATTCTAAGCTTAAATGCTTAGAATTGTATGACAAATGTGGACTATGCATCTTAGTCAAAATTGTTAAAAGGAAATTAAGAGCATAAATTTGAAGTCCATGAAATTTTCATGGATTACTGGAAACATGAAAAATAAGTCATCTAATTGATGTAAATAGATAGTTAGGGCTTATATGCCCATTACAAATGGAATTCATAAAATATTAGTAACTCAACTTGAAATATAAAATTTGTAATTACATAAGTAGATTTTTGAATGTATAAATGAGAAAGGAATGTATGAATCATAATTGAAATTTATCATGAAATAATGAAGTCATAAAACACAACATATTAATATTTAATGATATTATGTGCCCGTGTATTGCCTAGACATGTGTGTCAGATTGGATAGTTTGGCATGCCAATAGGGTATTGTTTTAGCAGTACTGCGAAAGGCTTTATGCCTGTATTCATGGCTTTATGCCTGCATTCATGGCTTTATGCCAACATTCATGGCTTTTATGCCTGATTATGTGTTATCATGGCTTTTTAGCTATACTGACTGCATACGTGGTTGACGTTCTGCGTCCCATGGTATGACGGCCCAAGGCACCGCGGTGTCCAGTGCCAACGACCCGCTATCCAGTTTAGTCAGCCTGTCGTAGGTTACTTGGGTAGTGTAATTTATTGAACTAAATTAAGACTATTAGTAATTAAAAATATTAGAAATCAAATAAATGAGTTAATAAGACTTTAAAAGAATTAGTTACAATTATGAAATGATCCAAACCACATAAAAATTGTTAAGTAAAATGACAAAAGAGTTGCAAAAATAGGTCTAACTTAACTAAATATTTTAAATGTACCTTCTATTGCCATATGAATATAAATTGAGTATTTTTATTAATTATGTGTATCGTACATTATTACTGTGAATTTCGGAATTAAACGCTTCCAAAGCGAAACAAATGAGAACAAAAGATAATTAATATTAGACACATTGTATTAAATTAAATTGATTCTTAAATATTCAAATTATGCTTCGTTCTTTCTTTATTTGTATATTTTATTTTCTTGTTCTATTATTGCACCACTAAGCAGCAATGCTTAGCGCGATGGATTTGTTTCCTCGCGCAGGTACTTTGATTAAGATTTTTGGAGTCCAGATCTGCAGAAGTGCCTGAAGTATTCAAGGTTGTCACCTCCTCAGTAATGCATGTAGATAGGGCCCATATAGATCATATTTTGTATTTAGTATAAAATGCTAGATATTGTATTATAATGTAGATTATGAGCAGGTAATTAATAGAAATGTAATGTAATTTAATAAATAGCTTTTTCATATGTAATTAATTTATATATCATGTAAATTATGAAATTATGTAAATTAAAGAAATTTGAAAATTTTACTTATGTGATTTGAGCATGAATGAGATTGTATGGATTCGAAGACATATTTGAAATATATAGATAATGCATGGAAATGAATATGAAATTGAGATATATGAATGAGATGGTTATGAAAATAATTGATGAGATTTTATTTGTAAAATATTATTGAAATTTTCAAACAGGTAAATAGTAAAATACGTCAACTGGTAATAAAATAGGGGAAACTCCGCTGGTTTCTCCGTCGAAAAATAATTAATATTAAAATATAATGAGATCAAATTATGAAAGGAATAAAGTAAGATAAGATAGGGTGCTCCGGCACCGAATGTAGCACACTTTGCTCGGCTATACTGTAGTCGGGTGGGGGGTGTTACATGGATGGATAGATTTAACGATAAGTCTGCTTTCTTTTCCTTGTTGCTTCATGATTCCTAATTCCTATCCTAGTTTACTTAAGATTGGATTTATTTTTTTCATGTAGGATAAGGTGATGACATTCATGGACCAATAAGGAAAAGACATATGGCACTTCAACCAGCCAAAATTTGCCATGCTAACAAGAGCTCAAACCATGTTCCCCCACCATGGAAATTTCAGCTAACTTCAGAAATCATGCTTAGAGTTGGATTCTGATTTCCACATCTTCATGAATTCTCTTTAGCCATTCATATGCAAGATAAATATGCATCAACCAATCAGATTTGAGCAAGAAAATCAACCCAAATCCTCCCTTGAAGAATTCGACCAAGGCATGAAGTCCTATTCCTAGTGGAATTTCACCTAGCAACACTATAAAAAGGGCTCTTAAGAATTATAAGAGGGCATTTACTTGCATTAGAAATTTCATACTTCTCCCCTTTCTCTCAAATTGACCAAATATTACCCAAGAAAATCCAAGGATTTTTGCATTAAAGATTCCTTAGGTTTCTGCAAGTGTAAAGAGGCTACCATTGTGCATACATCACAGTATAGTTGTGGCTATTTTTAAGTTGAAGAATTGAGTTGTTTAGAGCATCATACCCCTTGGTAGCAATGAGTTAATCAAGTTGGAGATTTGTTTGGCACAACCTTAGTATGGCTGCATATTCATCTTGGTGTATCTTCAAAGGATTTCATGTGTATTCAATTGGGGAATATGTTTTCCATAACTCTATCTCTTTTATTTTGTGTTTTGTTTTTAGTTATGTGTGAGTAGATTAGATTCTTAGCATAGATAGCATGAAGCTACCAAGTTAACATTATGAACCCTTAATTCTATTTTAATGAGAAAACTTAATTTTGTTCATGCATTCATATACTTTTGTGATTGAATCAATGAATACATGTTATTAGGGTGCCTTGTAATTTTCATGTGATTCTACAGCTAGTTTAATTAGCTTAATCCATAATTGTTAAGTTGATTATTCAAAGTGGCACCAATTAATATGTTGAGTATTCATCATTATTAATTGAAGGTATATGAGCTACGATAAGTGTTTATGCGCTTGTCATCTACACTACCTTATTTTGATGATGTCTCTTTGGTACATTAATGCAATCATTGAATTTAATTCACATGCATGATTGGATGGATCATATGATTAGGGGTTAGTTATGCTTATTAGCTAATTAATCTAAGCTTAAGAAGAGATAGGGAGTAGTCATGCAAGTAATAATCCACAATCAAATTCTATGAACTAAATTAACTTAATTTTGGTCCATCATTAATGTTAACAAAGTAGTGGAATTGGTTATCTATGCTAAGGTTTGTCATATCATTATTTTAGCATCAAACTCATTCATCTTAGTGTCTTGCATACATTAGGTATTTGGTAGATTAATTTTTAGATTATTATCTCTATTTTCTCTACATAAACGAATCATACCTCCCCCCCCCCCCCCCCCCCCCCCCCAATTTAGTTAGTATTAATTGTTTTTAGTTTATTAGTTTAGTTACTTCTGAGATTGAATTAGTTTAATTATATATTTTCTATGGAAATGATATCCTGTTTGCCCTAATTACAAGTTAATCGGATTAGGATAAATAGTAATTTAATTGGTGACTAGCACTCATCAAATTTTAGCACCGTTGATGGGGGGTTTGGTTAATTAAGTAATTAGACTTTAGAAGTGTTTATTTATTGTTTATTTACTTTATTTTGCTTTTGTTTGTATTCTGCTATTATTAGGATTTCATTCACTTTTTGTTTTCTTTTGTTTTTCAGGTATTAGTGTATATGTGATGAAGACATTAATCCAAAGTTAAGGCGAATTCATGAGTTCATCTTCTTAGTTAACACACCTGGATCTTTAGTTTAACGTACTCCTGATATTTCATTAAACACCCCCATCACTGAAAGATTTGATACAAGGCTTGAAGAGGAAGTTAGGGTAGAGGACACCAAAACTAAAACCTCATCATCTAGTGCATTAAAAATTGAAGCTAAAACCATGGCATTGGATAATCCTTGGTGCACCTTAAAGGAGCTTACAAGAGCTGAGCTCAATTAATAACCTTGTGCATAAACATCCCTACTGGTGCACCATCTATGGAGCTAAAATCAGGCTTAATTCACATTTTGCCTACATTTCATGGACTTCCTAATGAAGACCAACATAAAAATCTGAAGGAGTTACATGTGGTTTACTCTAGCATGAAACCACAAGGTGCTACAGATAAACAAATGAAGCTTAAGGCCTTTCCTTTTTCTTTGATTGATTCAGCTAAGGAATGGTTATATTACTTACCTTCAGGTACTATTAATTCTTGGGATGAAATGAAGAGATTTTCCTTGAGGAATACTTTCCCACTTCTAAGGCTATGCAAATGAGGAAGGCAATCAGAGGAATTTAGCAATTTGATAAAAAAAAAAAAAAAAACTCTCCATGAATATTGTGAAAGATTCATGAAGTTGTGTGCATTAAGTCCACATGAATTTGGAGATCAATTGTTAATTCAATATTTTTATGAGGGACTGCTTCTAGTTGATAGAGGGATGGTGGAGGCTGCTTCTGGAGGAGCATTAATAGACAAAACACATGAGGAAGCTAGAAACTTGATTGCTAATATGGCTGCTAATTCACAACAATATGTTATGGATAAAAATTTATCATCAAAAAGAGTTGTCAATGAGGTAAGTTATTTTGTTGAGAGAAAGATTGATAATTTGACTTCTTTTATTTCTTAGTTGATGGTCGATAATCAAGTTGCTGTTAAAAAGTGTGGGAGTTGCTTTATGCAAGGATATCCCATAGATGCATATCCTACATTTTGTGAGGAATAATATGAGCAAGTAGGAGCTATTAGTGGTTTTTCAAATCAACAACAAAGGAGGTATGACACTTTAGGGAATACCTAAAATCCAAATTGGAGGAACCATTCAAATTTGAGCTATGGAGGAGGAGAGCACCAAGGCCAAACATACCAAGGACATGCATGCTTAAAATGCAAAGCTCTAGAAAATTCCCATCACAACCTTTCATGAATCCTAAAGATAATGTGAGTGCTATCACATTAAGGAGTGGGAAGGAATTAGAAGATGCTCCTTTGTACAAAAAAGGAGCTCAAAAGCACACTAAGGGTTAGAATGATGATGAGGCCGAATTGGAGGTGGCCAATCCAACCATGGCTGAAAGCACCACACCTCCTCCAAAGGTAAGTAATTCTTCCCCTATGCATGAATATAGAGAACCCCCTCCCTTTCCTTCAAGATTTGCTAAGTCTAAGAAAGAGGAAGAAGAAAAAGTAATACTTGATACATTTAGAAAAGTGGAGGTGAATATCCCCCTTTTAAATGCTATTAAATCAATTCCTAAGTATGCAAAATTCTTAAAGAATGTGTGCACTAATAAAAGAAAGTTAACAGGTAAAGAAAAAGCTAGTGAGGTAGAACATGTTTCTTTGACAATTGAAAAGAAGCTCCCACCAAAGCTAAAAGATCTGGGTATGTTTTCCATTCCTATTCAAATTAGTAATACTAGGATTGAAAGAGATATGCTAGATTTAGGTGCATCCATTAATGTCATACCGAGATCTATTTATGCATCATTGAATCTAGGACCTCTTAATGAAACTAGTACTCTCATTTAATTAGCTGATAGATCCAATGCTTGCCTTGATGGTGTAATTGAGGATGTGTTAGTACGTGTGGATAACTTGGTTTTTCCTGTTGACTTTTATGTGCTCGATATGGAAAAGAGTGAAACACCTTTTATTTTGTTAGGGAGACCATTTTTTAAAATAGCAAGGGTAAGATTCAGACATTTGATGGTAGTGTTTCTTTGGAATTTGATGGCGAAATTTACAAATTCAATATTTATGATGCCATGAAATATCCAAGTGATGATAACTCAATATGCCATCTAGATGTTGTTGATTCTTGTGTTCATGATGTTATTGATTTTTCTACTAATGATCATTTGAATTTAGCACTTATGCATGGTATTTATCCTAAGAATGCAAAAATTCTGAACAATATTTTTGTGATGAATGTCAAACTGAAGGAGACACTGAAGGACTTAGTCCTTGCACCACAGGTAAAGTATGGACATAGATTTGAAGAGTTGCCTATTTTTCATACAAAGCTTTTACCTTTTATTATGCAGGCACCTCAATTGGAATTAAAACCTCTTCTGAATCACTTCAAGTACATGTACCTAGGAGAGAATTAGACACTTCCTATCATAATCTCTAATAAGCTCATGTTGGAGTAAGAGAAAAAGGTGGTTCAGGTTTTGAAAGAGCATAAGAGTGCAATTGCATGGACCATTATTGACATAAAGGGAATAAACCCTTCCACTTATATGCATAGGATTCTTTTGGAGAAGGATGCCAAACCTATTCATAAGCCACAAAGGAGGCTAAATTCGCCTATGATCGAGGTAGTGAAGAAAGAGATATTAAAGCTCCTAGATGCTAGAATAATCTACCCTATTTCTAACTCAAAGTGGGTGAGTCCTATTCATGTGGTTCCAAAGAAAATAGGTATTACTATTATAAAGAATAAGGATAATGAGATGGTACCCATAAGGATCCAAAATGGATGGAGAGTGTGCATTGATTACAAGAAGTTAAATAATGCGATACGCAAGGATCACTTTTCATTACCATTTATGGATCAAATGCTTGAAAAGTTGGCTGGTAAGTCTTTTTATTATTTTCTTAATGGATATTCTGGTTATAATTGAATTTTTATCGCACAAGAAGATCAAGAGAAGACTACTTTCATATGCCCCTTTAGCACCTTTGCTTATAGGTGCATGCCCTTTGGGTTATGCAATGCACTAGCAACTTTTTAAAGATGCATGATTAGCATATTTTTAGATTATGAAGAATGCATCATAGAGGTTTTTATGGATGATTTTACAATATATGGAAACTCTTTTGATGATTGTTAGGCTAACCTTGCATTAGTACTTAAGAGATGTGTGGACACAAACCTTGTCTTGAACTATGAAAAGTGTCATTTTATTGTTGATCAAGGTATTGTGCTAGGCCATGTACTTTTGGCCAAGGGACTTACTATTGATAAATCTAAGATAAATATCATTGCCATATCCTATATGTGTTAGAGATGTTAGATCTTTTTTAGGTCATGCTGGATTTTATTGTAGATTTATCAATGATTTTTCAAAGATTTCTTCTCTTTTATATGCATTGCTTGTAAGAGATATAGTGTTTACTTTTGATGATAAATGTAAGCATGCTTTTGATAGGTTGAAAGAGTGCTTAACTTTTGCCCCTATTATCCAACCTCCTGACTAGAATTTACCTTTTGAGATTATGAGTGATGCTAGTGATTATGCTATTGGTGCTATTTTAGGATAAAGAATTGATAAAGCTTCACATGTAATTTACTATGCTTCTAAGACATTGGATGAGGAGCAAACGAACTATTCCACCACTAAAAAGGAGCTTTTTGCTATTCTATTTGCTTTAGAAAAGTTTAGATCCTATTTGCTTGGTACTAAAGTGATAATATATTCTGATCATGCAGCTTTGAAATACTTCTTGTGTGAAAAGGAGGCTAAACTAAGGCTGATTAGGTGGATATTATTACTTTGAGAATTTGACATAGAGATTAGAGACAAAAAAGGCTAAGAATAATGTGGCCGACCACCTAAGTAGGCTACCAAGAGAATAAGAGTCTTTAACCCTTCATGAGTTTTTCCCTGATGAGCATCTTTATGCTCGAAAGAGTAAAGTACCATGGTATGCTAATATTATTAATTACATTGTTGCTAATACTTTACCCTTTCATTTGACTAGGGCTCAAAAGGATAATATAAGGAGTGATTCAAAGTGCTACTTCTGGAATGATCCTTATCTATGGAAGCAAAGTGGTGATGGAATAATAAGAAGGTGTGTTATCGAATCTGAATTTCATTCCATTCTTTCCTTTTGTCATGAATTTGAAGCTGGTGGACACTTTGGAATTAAAAAAAAAAAAAACTATACTCAAAGTGATGGAGAGTGGGTTTTATTATTCTACATTGTTTAGAGATGCATACTTCCATTGTAAGTCATGTGATAAATGCCAAAGAACAGGTAACATCTCTTATAGAGTTCAACTGCCTATTAGTAATATCTTTTTTTGTTAAATTTTTTATGTTTGGGGCATTGATTTCATGGGAACCTTTCCTAAATGTTTTGGTTATGAATACATACTTTTAGCAGTTAACTATGTGTCCAAGTGGATAGAAGCTATTCCCACAAAAAAAGATGATGGTAAAATTATTATGGAATTTGTTAAATCTTTTATCTTTAATAGGCATGGAATTCCAAGAGCTCTAATTAGTGATAGAGGTACTCATTTTTGTAATAAAATTGTTACAGCTCGTTTGAAAAAGTATCATGTTTCACATAGAATATCTACTACATATCATCCTCAAACTAGTGGAAAAGCTAAAATTTCAAATAAAGAGATCAAATCCATCTTAGAAAAGACAGTCAATCCTGTTAGGAAAAACTAGAGTTTGAGGTTAAATGATGTATTATGGGCATATAGGATAGCTTACAAAACACCAATAGGTATGTCACCATATAGACTAGTTTATGGTAAAGCTTGTCACTTACTTGTGGGACTTGAACATAAGGCTTGTTAGGCTATAAAATGTTGCAACATGAACATAGATGAATGTGGTACACATAGGAAGTTTTAATTACAAGAATAAAAAGCCATAAGGAATGATGCCTATGAAAATATGATGATTTATAAAGCAAAGACTAAGGCATTCCATGACAAAAGGCTTCAGCCTAAGGAGTTCAAGTTGGGACAAAGAGTGCTTCTCTACCACTCTAGACTTCATCTATTTCCTGGTAAGCTTCGTTCTTGCTAGCTTGGCCCTTGTATTATTACTAATGTTTATGATTATGGTGCAGTGGAGTGAAGGAGCATAAGCATGAAAATTATTAGATTAGAAAATTAAATTCAAAATTTTTCTTCTAAGGTCTCATGCATCATGCAATATTCATTATATACCTAATTGATTTCATTGTTCAATTGCATATTAAAACCCTTTTAATATGTATTAGGATCTACATTTGCCATTTAAGATTTTTGAATTAACATATTAATTCATTAGAGCCGTAGATTAATACAAGAACATGTGCACTAACCTTTTGATGCACTGTAGATGTGTTTGGTACCTTTGTGAAGCACCTAGGACCCCAGATGTTGTCCCTCTAGCTTGTCCATACCAAGATCACCAATGGCAGCCCCTTGAACAGCTCCTCAAGCCTTTCCAACCAATTAGAAAATAGGAATTTGCCTTTAGAGAGGTTGTAGATGTATATAGGACACTAGAAACAATTTCTAGCAATTTTAATTCAAGAGAATATGGGCAATTCTCTTTGAATTGATGAGAGATGAAGAAGAAGAGAGGAAAACAGAATATGGGTGGCGGCACCTTTTGATAAAAATCAGAACGTTATGTTACTCTTTCATAACATCACATTATATAATTAGGTCATCACTTAAAACTCTTGTCACATGTCATCTTCTGATTGCACTTTAATTTTAATCGACCTAATCACATTAAGCCAAGTGTCAAAGCTAGGTTTAATCTTGACTTTGATCATCATGTATGATTGTAAGGCAAATGGCAAGCTTATTGGTGCCATGTGCCACCATCTCATGGTGCCACATATCACCCTATGAAATGACCAAATTACCCTTGTGTTGTAATTTTTAATTCTTAACCCAAAATAATTATTTCTCCTCTTCTAATCAATTTATATCAAATATAAATTAATTAATTAATCTCTATTAATTAATTTCTTATAATTAAATTCATATTGAAACACTTTAAATATAAATTTAACTTATATTATACATCAAATAACCTAGATTTGATTTCAATCCATGCTAGGGACTTTACAGTCTTATTGCAAACCAAACATATTAAATTAATCAATTAAACTCTTTAATTAATCAATTAAATCACATTTAACTTGGTGATTATCTTGTGTATGTGTGTGACTCACTAGGCTCATCACTGATTGGTAATGAGATATGATATTAACCCTTAACATGATCAGAACTCTTTCTTACCATAAATGATTTCTCTAAATCATTTTAGGCACCTCATAGACCATGGTTAACACCTAGCATAACATGCCATGGCCACCTAATCAGCAATAAGGAATACCTTAAATGAACCTTTAATCATATGTTACCATGCACTAGAATCTCTTTGTTACAAAATCCCAATAGCTGGAGTCATGGTTTATGTCAGACTCCATTTGCTATGAATATTATGTCCTTTTTTAATTCTAATTCTTGATTAAAAAGATTTTCTTATCAGAAACTGTTTTCTGATTAAATTTGTCTATCCTAGCCAAGAACTTGAAACATCAAGAACAATTAAATGAACGTAGGATTTTATCCCTATTTACTTAGGATAACATATTCCATCTTGATCAACACCTACCTCCATATATAACTAGTAAGAGCCAACACATGCTCATATACCTATACACAATACAAGTATGAAAGCAGTATCAAACCCAAACCACCTATATACAAGATAACTGTGTTATCTCATAACTAAAGATTATATGCACTGATATGATTTATAACAATGCATTGATAAGAGTAAACTCCACGTGCTTGTCATAAGTGTCACTGGTTTGGCCTACTTATCATGTATAAGTGCCTATCATGTTTGTTATATGGCATGAGATTCATCATTCCATCTTATTTATATCTCATATAAATACCTTGGGAATAAATATGAATACAATCTTTCTGGATAAGTCATGTCCTGTGTGAAATATCCTCAATTATGAACCAATTTATGATACTTTGTGCTAGAAATACTATCACTTATATTCTTAATGTAACACCCTCCCTGTAGCAACTCTGTACATTCTACTTTTTCGGTGACCAGTGTCGGACTGGACAGCTAGAACGTTCGGAAAAATATTTAAACTAAAGTGAGGAACCATAATTAACTCAAATATTAATAAAAAAAATTTAGGAAAAAATTTTGGAAATAAAATACAACCAAGTTAAATGAACCGGTGCCCTAGCGATGGGTAACCCAGTGGTAAGTTGCGGTTCTCGCAACTAGGAGCCCTAAACCCGGGAAAAAATTCATAAAATAATTTTTAGGACTCCAGAGAAGGGTCATTGAGGTTCCTATGGCATTAGAATGCCAAGAAAATATTTAGAAAAATATTTCAATCGGTACAGACAATTTTGACCCGTTAAGCCAAACGGAGGGCATTTTGGTCATTTCGTCTTTAGAGATGATTTTTGACCAACTTGTCCAATTAAGTACATGAATTATATGACATAAAATATGAATTAATGTTGATGAAAAATTAATTTGAAGTTAGTAGAAATGAAAGAAAAAAAAAAGAATAAAATGACTAATTATGACATCATAATGATGTCATTTAAAACCTCCCACCAATCACCATTTAACAAACCTTCTTAAAACAATTAAAAGAAAGAAAATGGACCAAAAAATTCTGGTTTTTATCCTTCTTCTTCAGCCAGCCGAGAGTCTCTCCCTCTTCCTCCATAACTCTTATTTTCTTATACCTTCAATCCTTTGATTTCTCACCCCAAAATCTATAAAATCATTCACTAAAATTTGTCACCCAACCTTGTTAGAGTGTTTGGCAGCCAAGAAAACAAAAGAAAGTGAAGAATTAATAAGAGAAAATTCTACCCTACTAAGGTTAGTTCCATCTTTCTCTTTCTTTCTTTGGATATCCATGTTAAGACACTAAGTTAGGCTAGGAATTTGTGGGAATTGAAGAGAATTATGCATGCTAGGGTATATGGTAAATTTTGGCAGCCTATTGGGGGTGGTGATTTTGATTGTTTTGATGGGTTTAGAGTGGATTAGAGATGGTGTTTTAAGTGTATATATATATTGATAATGAATTAGTATGTTTAATTAATGTATGTTATGTGAATTTGAATGGGAAATTAGGGTTTTGGAGAGAAATTTGGGCTTTGCTTAGGTAATGGTGAATGAACATTCTAATGGTCAATTAGTGACCATTTGAGGTAAATTGACCATAACTTGGAGTGAATTGTAGCATTAAAAAACTGATTTGGTATGCTGCCTAGTGAGACCAGCAGGTTTGGATGTGAGTCTAGCCTATTTGGACAGCCATAACTTGGGCTGTGTAGGTTCAATTGGTGTTTGGCCAATTGGACATGAAACTAGACACATAATCGCACAACTTTGGTGAAGAAAACATGCCCATAAGAAAATATTTAGAAAAATATTTCAATCGGTACAGACAATTTTGACCCGTTAAGCCAAACGGAGGGCATTTTGGTCATTTCGTCTTTAGAGATGATTTTTGACCAACTTGTCCAATTAAGTACATGAATTATATGACATAAAATATGAATTAATGTTGATGAAAAATTAATTTGAAGTTAGTAGAAATGAAAGAAAAAAAAAAAGAATAAAATGACTAATTATGACATCATAATGATGTCATTTAAAACCTCCCACCAATCACCATTTAACAAACCTTCTTAAAACAATTAAAAGAGAGAAAATGGACCAAAAAATTCTGGTTTTTATCCTTCTTCTTCAGCCAGCCGAGAGTCTCTCCCTCTTCCTCCATAACTCTTATTTTCTTATACCTTCAATCCTTTGATTTCTCACCCCAAAATCTATAAAATCATTCACTAAAATTTGTCACCCAACCTTGTTAGAGTGTTTGGCAGCCAAGAAAACAAAAGAAAGTGAAGAATTAACAAGAGAAAATTCTACCCTACTAAGGTTAGTGCCATCTTTCTCTTTCTTTCTTTGGATATCCATGTTAAAACACTAAGTTAGGCTAGGAATTTGTGGGAATTGAAGAGAATTATGCATGCTAGGGTATATGGTAAATTTCGGCAGCCTATTGGGGGTGGTGATTTTGATTGTTTTGATGGGTTTAGAGTGGATTAGAGATGGTGTTTTAAGTGTATATATATATTGATAATGAATTAGTATGTTTAATTAATGTATGTTATGTGAATTTGAATGGGAAATTAGGGTTTTGGAGAGAAATTTGGGCTTTGCTTAGGTAATGGTGAATGAACATTCTAATGGTCAATTAGTGACCATTTGAGGTAAATTGACCATAACTTGGAGTGAATTGTAGCATTAAAAAACTGATTTGGTATGCTGCCTAGTGAGACCAGCAGGTTTGGATGTGAGTCTAGCCTATATGGACAGCCATAACTTGGGCTGTGTAGGTTCAATTGGTGTTTGGCCAATTGTACATGAAACTAGACACATAATCGCACAACTTTGGTGAAGAAAACATGCCCATAAGACCAAACCAAGTGGACCAAAAACTTGCCCCAATCCGGGTGTCCTGCAACCTGTTTCTGCAGAATGACCAAATGAACAATGGCCATAACTCAGTGTAGAATGGCCCAATTGACCTGAAATTTTATCAGCAAAAGCTAAGATATAGACCAACAACTTTCATGAAGAAACCCACCCCAAATTATGACCAGAACCTATCCAACAAGGGAGTTGTAGTCACTGTTCACTGCATTGTAGATATGGTCAGTCCAGAAAAATTCCAATCCGGCCAGTTGTGGTTTTTTGACCATAACTTGAGCTACAAAACTCCAAATGGAGTGATTCAAAAAAAAAGAAATTCAACTAGACAAAATAAGGAGCAACTTTCATGTTTATCATTTTTCCAAATTACCATCGCAATAAAGAATTAATGGAACAAAGAAAGATAAGGTATGAAAACTGAAAATTCTGCTCCATTAACTTTAAGCTTAGAAATGGTATTGGTTAGTATTGGTAACCAATACCAACAAATTTTGAATGCAAAATGTGATATGTTGGGAGTATTAAAACCAATGTACCTATTATCTATGCAAAAGTCAACATTTTTGTTGACTAATGAAGAGAATAGTAACACCAAAACTTGAAATTCAAAAATTATAAAACTCAAAAGTGTCAAATGCCCTAGTATACCTAACAAGATTGGTTTGGATAGTTTGGCATGCCAATAGGGTTTAGTTAGCAGTACTGCACATGGCATTATGCCATTCTGTGATTTCATGGCTTTTAGCCATTCTGACCTTGTGTTGAGATTTGGCCTTGTGCCTGATGTTATTACAGCTTATTAGCCGCTCAAGGTACACCGAGATACATATGTGACCGATGGTGTGACGCCGAGGTACTTGATACCCAAAGGCCGCTTACCCATTTATCTAGTCCATGTCCAAAGATAGGTTACTTGGGCAACCAAAAATGAAAGTGGATAAATTTAATGAAATAATGAATATAACCAGTACAAAATAAGTATGACTACAAATACTCAATGAAAATTTATTTACAATGAGACATCAATACATTCACTACATATTTATTTTCTGTTATTTCTTTTTATTTTATTATTAGCACCACTAAGCATTATTGCTTAGCGCGTTGCTTTTGCCACGCGTAGGTTCTGGAGATACTGACCGAGAGCCCAATAGACCACAGACTGGGTGAGACCTCCTGCAGCTCTGCATAATGTCCGTGTCACCTTACTGACATCAGTGCATTGGTAGGACACTAGGTTTCATTTTTGATATTTTGTAATTAACTTTTATTTTCTCATATATAATTGAAACTTATGTAATGTATTTTGGTATTAATGTAAATATTGGAAATTGTGTTTATGAATGGAAAATTGAGTATTTATTTATTGCTTATATATGAATACCATGAGAAATGAATGATTGAGAAATGGAAATGTTGTTGAAAAATATTGAGATTTTGATGATTATTGGAGTTGAGAATGATTGGAAATGATTAGTGGAAGTGTTTTTCACAGGTTCCGAAGAACTGTTTTCTCCATTTTTAGCCGGCACTCTGTCGAATTTTCTATAAAATTTGCGAAACCTCAAATAAATTATAATTTCAATAAATGACTTAAATGAATTATATTTCACAAATTGTACTTCATAGCTTTGAGAAAAAAAAATAAATTAGGAAGAATAAAAATGATTGAAATAAAATAGTGTGTTCTGGTACACTATGTGACATATCTTACTCGGCTATACTGTAGACGGGTAAGGGGTGTCACATTTAGTGGTATCAGAGCACGGTTTAGGCGTTTCTGGGCCTAGATTGAGTCCATACCATGCATTGCATTTGTAAGAGTTGAGGTGACACTAATGCAGGTCTGTTTGTCTTTGTTATTTTGAATAGGATATGGACCCTACATCTCAGAGGGCAGTTGAGGAGGAAGTGGAGAGTCATGCTTCACCTGCAACAGCTGAGACTAGGGATAAGGGAGAACCTGCTCCACCAGCTCAAGCAGAGCCTGCTCAGCCTCCACAGGCCATGTTCTAGCAAATGGCCGAATTCTTCAAACAAATGGCTGGGGTAATGCCAGCACCACCACCACCACCTCCTCCACAGCAGAAATCACACCTGGAAAGACTAAGAAAATTTGGAGCAGTGGACTTCTTTGGCAAGAGAGAAGATGATTCTGTTGCAGCCGAAAATTGGTTGAACAGAATAGGCAGAGTTTTAAAACAACTCCACTGCACTCCAGAGCAAAATCTAGAAGCTGTTGTATCTCTGTTGCAAAGATGATGCATATGAATGGTGGGATACGGTGTCCAATGAAGTACAGCCAGAAGTAATAACTTAGGACTTCTTCCTCTTCAAATTCAAGAAGAAATATGTGGGTAGTGTATACCTGGAAGAGAGAAGAAGAGAGTTCATTAACCTGAGGCAGAGACAGCTAACAGTGGCCGAGTATGAAAAGGAATTTGTCAGATTGAGCCGCGATGGAAGGGAGATAGTCCCTAACGAGGCCGAAAGGTGTAAGAGATTTGAAGAGGGATTAAATGACAACATAAAGATCATGATCACTGCCTTGGGAATCACCGACTTCACCAAGTTAGTGGAAGCTGCAATAAAAGTTGAAAAAGTAAGAATAAGTGAGCACTGTAAGAGAGAGACAAAGAGAAGAGGGGCCTGTGTCGCCTAGTTCATCTCCCGCATCCGGGAAGAAGTTCAAGGGTCCACCCGCATGCAGTTCAGGTCAATCACAAGGTCGTGGTCACCTGGGGCCCAGTGCCACGCTTACCCCTAGAGAGGTCACCCACACCATCGTGGGCGCTCTCCGAGGATGGGGTTCAGGGACCAGCCAAAGAATCTCGCATGTCCACATTGCACGAAGTGGCATAAGGGGAAGTGTTGGAGAGTGACTGTGCTCGCTAAGGTGTGGGTCAACAGAGCATCAGTTGAGGAACTGTCCACGCAGAACTACTACAGCTGCTCCAACACAAGCAGACAGACCTGCTCCTGCACCACAAAGGGGTAGGAAATCTGGTAAATCTGAGGCAGTGGGACTATCATAGAGGCCTGCATCTGAGCCAACAGAGAGGCCTGAGAGCAGACCACCTGCCAGAGCCTATGCCATGAGAGCCCAGGAGGAGCAAGATGCCCCTAACATCATCAGGGGTACGTTCTCCCTCTACAATACATCTGTGCATGCATTGGTGGATCCAGGATCCACTCATTCATACATCTGCGTCAACCTACCTGTAGAAAGGGGGATACTAGTGGGGGAGAGTGACCAAGGCATTCTGGTCACTAATCCATTGGGCCACAGTGTAGTGGTGAACAAAGTGTACAAGGGTTGCCCATTAAGGATTCAGGGGTATGAATTCTCGGCAGATCTAATTGAGTTTCCCTTCCACGAGTTTGACGTGATTTTAGGAATGGACTGGTTGTCACATCATCAGGCAATAGTTGATTGCAAATTGAAGAGAATTTCTCTGAAAACTTCTGAGGGTAATGAAATCACTGTTATGGGTGAAAGGACAGATTTCCTGTCCAATGTTATCTCAGCCACAGCTGTAAGAAAACTGATGAGAAAAGGCTGTGAAGCCTACCTAGCACATGTGGTGGATACTAGGAAGGCTAAGCCAGATCTGTGTGACATACCCACAGTAAAAGACTTCCCAGATGTGTTCCCTGAAGAATTGCTTGGTTTGCCACCAGAAAGGGAAGTCGAGTTTGCTATTGAGGTAATGCGGGGTACAGCACCCATTTCCATTGCTCTTTATAGGATGGCACCCACTGAATTGAGGGAGTTGAAAACTCAGTTGCAAGAGTTGCTTGATAAGGGGTTCATACGCCCCAGTGTGTCACCATGGGGAGCTCGATCGCTTGTAAAGAAGAAAGATGGGACTTTGAGGTTATGCATTGATTACCGACAGTTGAATAAAGAGACAGTGAAGAATAAGTATCCGTTGCCTAGAATTGATGATCTGTTTGATCAGTTGAAGGGAGCAGGAGTATTTTCTAAAATTGATCTCAGATTAGGGTATCATCAGTTGAGGGTGAAGGATGCAGATGTGCCAAAGACTGCATTCAGGACCCGATATGGGCATTATGAGTTCCTAGTAATGCCCTTTGGCCTAACAAATGCACCAAAGAAAGATTCATGGACCTTATGAACCGTATCTTCCATCCATACCTAGATCGGTTTGTAGTGGTCTTTATTGATGATATTTTGGTGTATTCCAAGACCAGGGAAGAACATGATGAGCATTTGAGAATTTTTTTGCAAACCTTGAGAGAAAAGAAGCTGTATGCTAAGTTGTCCAAGTGTGACTTCTGGTTGAATGAAATTGCATTCCTTAGACACATAGTGTCAGCTGATGGGACTAGAGTGGATCCCAAGAAAATAGAAGCAGTGATGGAATGGAAGCCTCCCAGGAATACAACTGAGATCAGAAGTTTCTTGGGGCTAGCTGGGTATTACAGAAGATTTGTGAAGGGATTTTCCTGAATAGCTGCTCCAATGACCAAGTTGTTACACAAGAATGTTAGATTTGACTGAAATGACAAGTGTCAGACCAGTTTTGAGAAGTTGAAGGCTATGTTGACAGAGGCACCAGTGTTAACACAGCCAGTGTCAAGAAAGGACTTTGTGGTCTACAGTGATGCCTCTCATAATGGGTTAAGGTGTGTATTGATGCAAGAGGGGAAGGTGGTCGCTTATGCTTCCAGACAGCGAAGGCCACATGAACAGAATTACCCTACCCATGATCTAGAGCTTGTAGCAATTATCTTCGCAATGAAGATATGGAGGCATTACTTGTATGGTGAAAAGTGCTACATTTACACAGACCACAAAAGCTTGAAATACTTGCCAACCCAAAAAGAGCTCAACCTTAGACAGAGGCGATGGATTGAGTTCCTGAAGGACTATGATTGTGTAATTGACTACCATCCTGGGAAAGCAAATGTAGTTACTGATGCTTTGAGCAGAAAATCCATCACAGCTTTTGAGATCATTGAATGCCCATCTAACTTTGGTTCGAGATGGAGCTATTTTGGCTGAGTTGCAAGTGAGGCCAAACCTATTACAGCAGATTTTAGATGGGCAGAAGGTAGATGAGAAGCTAAAGGCTATTATTAGAAAAATCCTAGAAAGGAAGGCAACTGACTATGAGGTGAAAGCAGATGGGTGTCTATACTACAAAGGAAGAGTATGTGTACCAGATAATGGGGAATTAAAAGCCAATATTCTGAAAGAGGCACATGCCAGTGTTTATGCTATGCACCCAGGAAGTACAAAAATGTATCATGATCTGAAACTTTAGTATTGGTGGCCTGGTATGAAGAAGGACATAGCTGACTATGTGACTAAATGCTTGACATGTCAGCAAGTCAAGGCAGAACATCAAGTTCCATCAGGTTTGCTACAGCCTATACGCATACCTGAATGGAAATGGGATCGGGTCACCATGGATTTTGTAAGTGGTCTACCTCTCACCCAGAAGAAACATGATGCAATATGGGTGATAGTAGATAGATTGACGAAGTCAACACACTTTCTGCCAGTTAGGATTGACTACTCACTGGAGAAGTTAGCAGAATTGTATATCAATGAGATAGTTAGACTGCATGGAATTCCACTTTCCATCATATCTGATCGAGACCCAAGGTTTACATCGAGATTTTGGAAGAAGTTGCATGAGTCATTGGGTATACAACTCCACTTTAGCACAGCTTTCCATCCTCAGACGGATGGGCAATCAGAAAGAGTAATCCAGGTAAACAATTGAACCAATTGAATTAATACAAATATTGAACTAAAATGATAATAATAACATGAAATATATGTCAGATCCTTGAGGATATGCTGAGGAGTTGTGTCATTGAGTTTGAGGGAAGTTGGGATAGATACCTCCCACTGGCAGAATTTGCATACAACAATAGCTACCAAGCTAGTATCCAAATGGCCCCGTATGAATTGGGAGAAAATTTAGAACTCCAGTGTGCTGGACTGAATTGGGCGAAGACAAACTGGTAGGTCCAGACTTGGTGAAACAGACTGAAGAGAAGGTAAAACTAATCAAAGACAATCTGAAGGTTGCCTCAGACAGGCAGAAATCCTATGCCAACTTGAAGAGAAAAGAAATGGAATATGCGGTTGGCGATAAAGTGTTCCTCAAGGTGTCACCGTGGAAGAAGGTACTGAGGTTTGGAAGAAAAGGTAAGTTAAGCCCTAGGTTCATTGGCCCATATGAAGTCATTGAACGTGTGGGTCCAGTGGCCTATAGGCTAGCTTTACCACCAGAGCTGGACAAGATCCACAATGTGTTTCACGTATTTATGCTAAGAAGATACCGCTCAGATCCTTCACATGTCATCTCCATGGAAGAAATTGAAGTACAACCGGATTTGACATATGAAGAAGAACCCATACGGATCCTGGCTCGGGAAGTGAAAGAGTTGAGGAATAAGCAGATTCCACTGGAGAAAGTGCTGTTGAGGCACCACAACACCGAAGAGGCAACTTGGGAAAGTGAAGAGACGATGAGGCAACAGTTCCCTCAACTGTTTGCATCAGGTAAATTTCGAGGATGAAATTTAAATTAGAAGGGAAGAGTTGTAACACCCTCCCTGTAGCAACTCCGTACATTCTACTATTCCGGTGACCAGTGTTGAACTGGACAGCTAGAACGTTCGGAAAAATATTTAAACTAAAGTGAGGAACCATAATTAACTCAAATATTAATAAGAAAAATTTAGGAAAAAATTTTAGAAATAAAATACAACCAAGTTAAATGAGCTTGTTCTAGCGATGGGTAACCTAGTGGGAAGTTGCGGTTCGCAACTAGAGCCTTAGACAGGGAAAATTCATAAAATAATTTTTAGGACTCCAGAGAAGGGTCATTGAGGTTCCTATGGCATTAGAATGCCAAGAAAATATTTAGAAAAATTTTTCAATCGGTACAGACAATTTTGACCCGTTAAGCCAAACGGAGGGCATTTTGGTCATTTCGTCTTCAGAGATGATTTTTGACCAACTTGTCCAATTAAGTACATGAATTATATGACATAAAATATGAATTAATGTTGATGAAAAATTAATTTGAAGTTAGTAGAAATGAAAGAAAAAAAAAAGAATAAAATGACTAATTATGACATCATAATGATATCATTTAAAACCTCCAACCAATCACCATTTAACAAGCCTTCTTAAAACAATTAAAAGAGAGAAAATGGACCAAAAAATTCTGGTTTTTATCTTTCTTCTTCAGCCAGCTGAGAGTCTCTCCCTCTTCCTCCATAACTCTTATTTTCTTATACCTTCAATCCTTTGATTTCTCACCCCAAAATCTATAAAATCATTCACTAAAATTTGTCACCCAACCTTGCTAGAGTGTTTGGTAGCCAAGAAAACAAAAGAAAGTGAAGAATTAACAAGAGAAAATTCTGCCCTACTAAGGTTAGTGCCATCTTTCTTTTTCTTTCTTTGTATATCCATGTTAAGACACTAAGTTAGGCTAGGAATTTGTGGGAATTGAAGAGAATTATGCATGCTAGGGTATATGGTAAATTTCGGCAGCCTATTGGGGGTGGTGATTTTGATTGTTTTGATGGGTTTAGAGTGGATTAGAGATGGTGTTTGAAGTGTATATATATATATTGATAATGAATTAGTATGTTTAATTAATGTATGTTATGTGAATTGGAATGGGAAATTAGGGTTTTGGAGAGAAATTTGGGCTTTGCTTAGGTAATGGTGAATGAACATTCTAATGGTCAATTAGTGACCATTTGAGGTAAATTGACCATAACTTGGAGTGAATTGTAGCATTAAAAAACTGATTTGGTATGCTGCCTAGTGAGACCAGCAGGTTTGGATGTGAGTCTAGCCTGTTTGGACTGCCATAACTTGGGCTGTGTAGGTTCAATTGGTGTTTGGCCAATTGGACATGAAACTAGACACATAAGCGCACAACTTTGGTGAAGAAACCATGCCCATAAGACCAAACCAAGTGGACTAAAAACTTCCCCAATCCGGATGTCCTGCAACCTATTTCTGCAGAATGACTAAATGAACAGTGGCCATAACTCAGTGTAGAATGGCCCAATTGACCTGAAATTTTACCAGAAATAAGCTAAGATATAGACCAACAACTTTCGTGAAGAAACCCACCCCAAATTATGACCAGAACCTATCCAACAAGGGAGTTGCAGTCACTATTCACTGCACTGTAGATATGGTCAGTCCAGAAAAATTCCAATCCATCCAGTTGTGGTTTTTGGACCATAACTTGAGCTACAAAACTCCAAATGGAGTGATTCAAAAAGAGAAATTCAACTAGACAAAATAAGGAACAACTTTCATGTTTATCATTTTTCCAAATTCCCACTACAACAGTAACTAATGAAATAGTAAAAATAAGGTATGAAAACTGAAAATTCTGCTCCATTAACTTTAAGCTTAGAAATGGTATTGGTAACCAATACCAACAAATTTTGAATGCAAAATGTGGTATGTTGGGAGTATTAAAACCAATGTACCTATTGTCTATGCAAAAGTCAACATTTTTGTTGACTAATGAAGAGAATAGTAATACCAAAACTTGAAATTCAAAAATTGTAAAACTCAAAAGTGTCAAATGCCCTAGTATACCTAACAAGATTGGTTTGGATAGTTTGGCATGCCAATAGGGTTCAGTTAGCAGTACTACACATTGAATTATGCCATTCTGTGATTTCATGGCTTTTAGCCATTCTGACCTTGTGTTGTGATTTGGCCTTGTGCCTGATGTTATTACAGCTTATTAGCTGTTCTATTGCACACCGGGAGATACATACGTGACCGATGGTGTGACGGCCCGAGGTACTTGATACCCAGTGCCAGTTTACCCGTTTATCCAGTCCAGTCGTCCAGTATAGATTACTTGGGCAACTAAAAATGAAAGTGGATAAATTTAATGAAATAATGAATATAACCAGTACAAAATAAGTACGACTACAAATACTCAACGAAAATTTATATACAATGAGACATCAATACATTCACTACATATTTATTTTTTGTTATTTCTTTTTATTTTATTATTGGCACCACTAAGCATTATTGCTTAGCGCGTTGCTTTTGCCACGCCTAGGTTCTGGAGATACTGACCGAGAGCCCAGTAGACCACAGACTGGGTGAGACCTCCTGCAGCTCTGCATAGTGTCTGTGTCACCTCACCGACGTCAGTGCATTGGTAGGACACTAGGTTTCATTTTTGATATTTTGTAATTAACTTTTATTTTCTCATATGTAATTGAAACTTATGTAATGTATTTTGGTATTAATGTAAATATTGGAAATTGTGTTTATGAAAGGAAAATTGAGTATTTATTTCTTGCTTATATATGAATACCATGAGAAATGAATGATTGAGAAATGGAAATGTTGTTGAAAAATATTGAGATTTTGATGATTATTGGAGTCGAGAATGATTGGAAATGATTAGTGGAAGTGTTTTTAACAGGTTCCGAAGAACTGTTTTCTCCATTTTTAGCCGGCACTCTGCCGAATTTTCTATAAAATTTGCGGAACCTCAAATAAATTATAATTTCAATAAATGACTTAAATGAATTATATTTCACAAATTGTACTTCATAGCTTTGAGAAAAAAAAATTTGGAAGAATAAAAATGATTGAAATAAAATAGTGTGTTCCGGTACACTGTGTGACATATCTTACTCGGCTATACTGTAGACGGGTAAGGGGTGTTACACTTAACAACTTAATAATAGAATTTCTAACAAAATATCAATGGACCTTTTCTATTACACATAAATATATCATGTAAATAGAAAAGTAAAATTGCCTTTTTATTAATAAAACAGTATAAGATACATACTAAATGATATGCTCTAGGGCATACTACTAACAATCTCCCACCAGCACTAGAGTCATTCATTACATACCTTAGACCCATCTTCTCAAGATGTCGGTGTTAGTAGTATGCCCTAGAGCATATCATTTAGTATGTATCTTGTACATATTTTATTAATAAAAGGCATTTCCACTTTTCCGTTTATATAATATATTTATGTGTAATAGAAAAGGTCCATTGATATTTTGTTAGAAATATTATTCTTAAGTTGTTAAGAATATGAGTGACAATATTTCTAGCACAAAGTATCATAAATAGGTTCACAATCGAGGATACTTCATAATAAGGACATGACTTATCCAGAAAGATTGTATTCATGTTTGTTCCTAAGTTATTTATATTAGATATAAATAAGATGGAATGGTGAGTCTCATGCCATATAACAAACATGATAGGCACTTATGAATGATAAGTAGGTCAACCAAAGGACACTTATGACAAGCACATGGAGTTTACTCTTGTCAATATTTTGTCATAAATCATATCAGTGCATATAATTTTTAGACTGAGATAGCACGCTTATCTTGTATATAGGTAGTTTGAGTTTGATATCGCTTTCATACTTGTACGTGTATGGGTATATGGGCATGTGTTGGCTCCTACTAGTTATATATGGAGGTAGGTGTTGATCAAGATGGAATCTGCTCTCTAAGTAAATAGAGATAAAATCCTATGTTCGCTTAATTGTTCTTGATGTTTCAAGTTCTGGCCAGATGATAGATTTATTCGTAAAAGAGTTTCGATGAGAAAATCTTTTAATCAAGAACTGGAATTAAAAGAGAACATAATATTCATAGCAAATGGAGTTTGACATAAACCATGACTCAAATTTGAGTTGGGATTTTGTAACAGAGAGATTCTAGTGCATGGTAACATATGATTATAGGTTCATTTAAGGTAAACCTTATTACTAATTGGGTGGCCATGGCATGCTATGCTAGGTGTTAACCATGGTCTATGAGGTTCATAAAATGATTTAGAGAAATCATTTATAGTAAGAAAGAGTTCTGATGATATTAAGAGTTGATATCATGTCTCATTGCCAATTAGTGATGAGCCTAGTAAGTCACACACATACACAAGTTATCACCTAATTAAATATGATTTAATTAATTAATTAAAGAGTTTAATTGATTAATTAAATAGGTTTGGTTTGCAATTAGATTGCAAAGTCCCTAGCATGACTTGAAACCAAATCTAGATTATTGGATGTATAATATAAGTTAAATTTATATTTAAAGTGTTTAAATATGAATTTAATTAATGAGAAATTAATTAATAGAGATTAATTAATTAATTTATATTTGATATAAATTAATTAGAAGAAGAAAATAATTATTTTGGGTTAAGAACTCAAAATTAAGACACAGGGGCATTTTGGTCATTTTGCAGTGTGACACATGGCACCATGAGATGGTGACACATGGCATAACACATAAGCTTGCCAAAAGTTTTTTTTTAATCATGTAAGATGATTAAAATCAAGATTAAATATAGGTTTGACACTTGGCACAATGTGATTGGGTCACTTAAACCTAGAGCTAATCAAAGGGTGACATGTGGCAAGGGTTTAATGTGTTAACCTAGCTATTTAAGTGTTGTTATGAGAAAATAAAATACAACCAGCAGCCACACTCCTTTGTCACGCCACTTTGAGGGTTTTCATCTCTTCTTCTTCATCTCTTATCAATTCAAAGAAATTAGCCATCAATCTCTTGAATTAAGAACACTAGAAATTGTTTCTAGTGTCCTGTTTACATCTTTAATCTCTTAAAAGGCAGAACTTGATTTTCTAATTAATAGAAAAAGCTTTAGAAGCTATTCAAGGGCTGCCATATGTGTTCTTGGTGTGGACAAGCTAGAGGGACAACATCTGGTGTCCTGAAGATGAATCTCAAAGGCGCAGACACGCTGCAGTGCATCAAGAGGTTAGTGTAATCGTTCTTGATTTAATCTAGGGTTCTAAAATTAATCTGATTTATTTTAAAATCTTAAATGGCAAATACAGATCCAAAAACATATTAAAAGAGTTTTAATATGTTGTTTATCATTGAAATCAAATAGATAAAAATAAATCTTGCGTGATGCATGTGACCCTAGGTGAAAATTTTTGAATTCAATGGTATAAACTGGTGTTTTTCACGCTTCCGTTCCTTCAATTGGTATCAGAGCCACTATATTTGCCATTTAAATTGTTGATTATATGATTTAATTGTGTGTTTGATCATGAGATCAAGAGTTCATTGCTGGTTGCAAAGCAAGTTGGCGGCATACTTGAAAAAACACCATCAATGGTGCGCATGGTTTGGCTTCCATGGGTGGTTTAACGTTTCGCTTTTAATTCTGCAATTGTTGTATAATCTAAGGCCTATTCTTTGACTAATTAAAGTGTTTAATTAGTAGTTTTTATCACACAATTAAATTATGATTCAAATCAGAATTTTAAAAATTGTTTGAATGTGATTCAAATTTGAATTTTAAAAGTTGTTTGAATGTGATTCAAATCTGAATTTTTAAAGTTGTTTGAATCATATTTAAATCTGATTTTTAAAAATTGATTGAATAAAATTCAGATCTGATTTTTTAAAAAATGTTTGAATGTGATTCAAATCTGATTTTTTAAAAAATGTTTGAATGTGATTCAAATCTGAATTTTTGAAGTTGTTTGAATGTGATTCAAATTTGAATTTTTAAATTTGTTTGAATGAGATTCAAATCTGAATTTTTAAAATTATTTGAATCATATTCAAATCTGGATTTTTAAGTTGAATATGAGATATTCAATTTAATTTAAGTATGTATGTTTTATTTAATTGTTAAATAGTGATATGCATGATGGATGATCATGGACTATAAAAGACCAATGTGATTGGATTTATTTCTTTTATGTTTCTTTGGGATTGTAAATTAAATAAATTTATTTTAATTTATTTTGGGCATGTATTATTAAGTTTGTAATAATTTTTGGGTTGTAATTTCATTTATTTAAGTTCTTGTAAATTCGCCTTGGTATGCCAAGGATTACTATGTAATATTGGATTGCAAGAAGTTCAAGGAGGTCAAGAGCATTGGTGGGACTAGTGGGAGGAATTCAAGATCAAGTGTTGATTATGTACTCCTTCAGCAACTCTTGTAAAATGAATGAATGAAATGCACCTAGGAATGCCCTGATTCAATTCTTGGTGGCTCAGAATTGAATCCCTTAGAAAGTCCATGATCATACCATATTTACTGCTTATCCATGAATGCATGAGATGTATGGGAATGTATGCAATTATATGATATATGCATGCTAAATGGATAATGTGCAAAGTGAGACCTTAATAGTAATTAGAATGACCATAAAATCTTCCAAACAAATGATTAAGTTGGAAATGCTATCATTAAAGTAATTATAACATAGGCCCTCCATTGGGGCAATTATTTTAAGAAATTTTAAATAGTTGCATAAGATGCAATTTATTTAAGAGATTTTCTTAAGAATAATTGTTAAGCATGAGATGTTGTAAATATGTAAATGGTTTAGTGGCCAATATTGGATGTACCTGAGGACATTAAAATTATTTGCATAATTACTAGCTCAATGGGATCAACTTAACTAATGCAATATAAGTCAATAATGGATGTACCTGAGATTTTGAGCATTAGGGGCTAGGTAAAGGATTGAACCTCACATGAGATGTGATGGGCAAGGAGTTGCTCACTTATAGTTTATTGTAATTCCAATAATGGATGTACCTGAGGATGATCAATAGAATTATAAGAATTCAATCACCCACTAGAAATCCATCCAACTAGGATTTCCGTTTTCTACTTTGGAAGTGTAGGATTCGCTAAGTTAGTGGGAGGACCAATTTGATTAAAAGACCATAATCATTTTGGTTAATTACATGATACATTTACTAATTAATCTGGTTATTTTCTCACTGTTAATTTTACGATAAAAATGAGCACAAAACAACCACCACCATCCAATATCCTTGCAAGCATACTTGATCACAATAGGTTGACAGGACCTAATCTGCGATTGGCTAAGAAATTTGAATCTTGTCTGAACCTTGAACATATAGGAGATGTTCTAGATTCAAATGTTCCTGGTCCCTTACCTCCAGAGGCCACACAAGAGGAACATGAAACTTTGGACAAGTGGAAGGAGCATGATATGAGAGCTAAGTGTTGCATGCTTGCTTCCATGAGTAATGAGTTCCAGAAGCAACATGAGAACATGCAGAGTGCGAGTGAGATCCTCCTTCACCTACAAGAGTTGTACGGTGAGCACAACAGGAATGCTAGGTATGAGATATCTAGACACTATTCCGTATGAGGATGTCCGAGGGACGAGAATATTGGGGATCATGTCCACAAGATGATTGGTGATTGAGCGGTTGGAACATCTTGACTTCAACATGGATTTCCAACTACTGACGGATTTGATCCTTGATCCCTTCCCGAGTCTTTTGGGAATTTTGTGACAAATTTCCATATGACTAAACAGGAATGCACTTAGCTGGTTTACTCAACATGCTGGTAATTGCCCAAAAGAATATGCCAGGCAATAAAGGAAAAGAGGTAGCTTTGGTTGCATCTTCTCCTACTGGAAAGTCCAACAAGAAGAAGGGCGTTAAGAAAAAGAAACCTCAGATTCCTGGTCCTTCCAAGAAAATAGCTAAACAGAAAAGGAAGACTAAAGCTGATGGTGGCAAAAGAAAATGTTTCCACTGGCCAGAGTATAGCAATCTAAAAGAATGCAATGCCATGGTGAAAACCAACTCAAGTTCAAAATATATTTGGCAGTTAAGGTTATGTCATGTTGCGAAGATAGGATTGCAAACCGGAGAAAATGGGGATTCTATCCTCTTTAGGCTCTGAGCCTACTCCAACTTGTGAATCTTGCCTTTAGGGCAAAATGACTAGATCACCCTTTGTTTGACAAGGGCTAAGAGCTGAAAATATTTTAGAGCTAATACATAGTGATGTATGTGGTCCATTTAAAAAAATGGATAGAGGGGGCTTTCATTATTTTATTACCTTTAATGATGATAAATCAAGATTTGGGTATTTGTATTTGATGAAATACAAACATGAATCCTTTGAAAAGTTTAAAGAATTTAAATCTGAAGTAGAAAATCAAACAGGAAAGAATATTAAAGCTCTTCGATCAGATCGTGGAGGTGAATATTTGAGTAATCGAATTTGATGAATACTTGAGAGAGCATGGCATTGTTTCTCACCGACTCCTCCAGAACGCCACAATGAATGGTGTATCTGTAAGGAGAAATCGTACCCTATTGGATATGGTACGTAGTATGATGAGCTATACTGATATGCCAATCTCCTTTTGGGGATTTGCATTAGAATCAGCTTTGTATATTCTGAATAGGATTCCATCAAAATCAGTTTCTTCCACACCTTATGAGATATGGCATGGAAGAAAACCAAGTCTTAAGCATGTTAAGATTTGGGGTTGTCCAGCTTATATCAAAAAGCTGAACACTGATAAATTGGAGACCAGATCAGAAAAAGGTCGATTTGTTGGATATCCAAAAGAAGTTTTGGATATTATTTTATTTGCCTACTTCACAAAAGTTGTGATAAGTAGAGATGCCACATTTCTTGAACAACAATTTGTCCAAGAAGGAGGCAAAGGAAGGCAAATAGAGTTAGAATTGGAGAATTCTGACCAACCAATGCATCGATGGTTATAGATCCATCTAGTCAACCAATACCCGTTGATGAAATATCTACACTGTTCCTCGTAGAACAACCAGGTATCTCACCCACCGATGAGATATGGTTTTCTTCATGAAGAAGAACAAGAGTTGTCTACTCATGAAGAAGTAGATCATGGGATGATCCACTTACCTATGAAGAAGCTATATCGGATATAGACTCTTCAAAATGGATTGATGCTATGAAATCCGAGATTGATTCCATGTATAAGAATCAAGTTTGGGATTTGTTGACCCACAGAAGGTATTGTACCTATAGGGAACAAATGGGTTTTCAAGAAGAAAATTGGTTACGATGGAAAGGTAGAGACCTATAAGGCAAGGCTAGTAGCGAAAGGGTTTTGCCAAAGGCAAGGAATCGACTATGAGGAGACTTTCTACTTTGTTGCCATGCTTAAATCAATTAGGATTTTATTAGCAATATTGCATACTATGATTATGAAATTTGGCAAATGGATGTCAAAGACTTTTCTCAATGGATACATTGAAGAAAACATTTTCATGGAACAACCTAGGGGATTTGAATCCCAAGATGGTTCCAAGGTATGCAAGCTAAAGCGATCCATTTATGGGTTGAAACAAGCTTCGAGGAGTTGGAACATCCATTTTGATGAAGCCATTAAATCCTTTGGTTTTATCAAAAATGAGGATGAGCCATGTGTATATAAGAAGGTTAGTGACAGTGCTATCACTTTCCTTGTCTTATATGTGGATGACATACTGTTGATGGGTAATGACACAGGTATGTTGACGACTATAAAGGTATGATTGTCAAATACATTCTCCCTGAAAGACTTAGGAGAGGCAACCTATATTCTTGGGATTCGCATCTATAAAGATAGAGCGAAAAGAACAATTAGTTTATCCCAAAGTCTGTACTTGGAAAAGGTGTTAAAGAGGTTTAACATGCTTGATTCCAGGAGAGGATTGTTACAAAGTGAGACATGGTATCCATCTTTCTAAGAAGATGTCTCCAAAGAAACTCAAGAAAGAGATAAGATGGCCAGGATTCCATATGCTTCGGCTATTGGAAGTTTAATGTATGCAATGTTATGTACTAGGCCAGATATCGCATATGCTGTTAGTTTGACTAGCAGGTATCAATCCAATCCAGGTTTGGAACACTGGATAGCTGTCAAGAATATTCTTAAGTACTTGAGAAGAACTAAGGATTTATTCTTGATTTATGGAGGTGGAGACTTGCAATTGGATGGTTATATCGATTACGATTTCCAATCGGATATCGATGATAGAAAGTCTACCTCTAGATATGTGTTCATTTGTAATGGAGGTGCGATCGGTTGGAAGAGTTCCAAGCAGAGCACGCATCAGATTCCACTACGAGGTCGAGTATATTGCATCGGATCTTGCATAGGAAGTGTTTGGATAAAGAAGTTCATGACGTAACTTATAGTAGTTCCTTCCATTGAGTCAAGCCCACTACATCGTGACAACAATGGAGCGATCATACTGAGCTAAGGAACCAAGGTCTCACCCAAAATCCAAACACATAGAAAGGCACTACTTCATTATCGAGAGATATAGTTGGGTAAGGCGATATAGCCATGCAGAAAAATAACATCACCGAAAAATCTAGTCGATCCATTCACTAAGCTTTTGTCATAAGCTCGCTTAGACCGACATCTTGAGAAGATGGGTCTAAGGTATTGTAATGAATGGCTCTAGTGCTAGTGGGAGATTGTTAGTAGTATGCCCTAGAGCATATCATTTAGTATGTATCTTGTACATATTTTATTAATAAAAGGCATTTCCACTTTTCCGTTTATATAATATATTTATGTGTAATAGAAAAGGTCCATTGATATTTTGTTAGAAATATTATTCTTAAGTTGTTAAGAATATGAGTGACAATATTTCTAGCACAAAGTATCATAAATAGGTTCACAATCGAGGATACTTCATAATAAGGACATGACTTATCCAGAAAGATTGTATTCATGTTTGTTCCTAAGTTATTTATATTAGATATAAATAAGATGGAATGGTGAGTCTCATGCCATATAACAAACATGATAGGCACTTATAAATGATAAGTAGGCCGAACGGTGACACTTATGACAAGCACATGGAGTTTACTCTTGTCAATATTTTGTCATAAATCATATCGGTGCATATAATTTTTAGACTGAGATAGCACGATTATCTTGTATATAGGTAGTTTGAGTTTGATCGCTTTCATACTTGTCTTGTGTATGGGTATATGGGCATGTGTTGGCTCCTACTAGTTATATATGGAGGTAGGTGTTGATCAAGATGGAATCTGCTCTAAGTAAATAGAGATAAAATCCTATGTTCGTTTAATTGTTCTTGATGTTTCAAGTTCTGCCGTGACAGATAGATTTATTCGTAAAAGAGTTTACGATGAGAAAATCTTTTAATCAAGAACTGGAATTAAAAGAGAACATAATATTCATAGCAAATGGAGTTTGACATAAACCATGACTCAGCTTGAGTTGGGATTTTGTAACAGAGATTCTAGTGCATGGTAACATATGATTATAGGTTCATTTAAGGTAAACCTTATTACTAATTGGGTGGCCATGGCATGCTATGCTAGGTGTTAACCATGGTCTATGAGGTTCATAAAATGATTTAGAGAAATCATTTATAGTAAGAAAGAGTTCTGATGATATTAAGAGTTGATATCATGTCTCATTGCCAATTAGTGATGAGCCTAGTAAGTCACACACATACACAAGTTATCACCTAATTAAATATGATTTAATTAATTAATTAAAGAGTTTAATTGATTAATTAAATAGGTTTGGTTTGCAATTAGATTGCAAAGTCCCTAGCATGACTTGAAACCAAATCTAGATTATTGGATGTATAATATAAGTTAAATTTATATTTAAAGTGTTTAAATATGAATTTAATTAATGAGAAATTAATTAATAGAGATTAATTAATTAATTTATATTTGATATAAATTAATTAGAAGAAGAAAATAATTATTTTGGGTTAAGAACTCAAAATTAAGACACAGGGCATTTTGGTCATTTTGCGGTGTGACACATGGCACCATGAGATGGTGACACATGGCATAACACATAAGCTTGCCAAATGTTTTTTTAATCATGTAAGATGATTAAAATCAAGATTAAATATAGGTTTGACACTTGGCACAATGTGATTGGGTCACTTAAACCTAGAGCTAATCAAAGGGTGACATGTGGCAAGGGTTTAATGTGTTAACCTAGCTATTTAAGTGTTGTTATGAGAAAATAAAATACAACCAGCAGCCACACTCCTTTGTCACGCCACTTTGAGGGTTTTCATCTCTTCTTCTTCATCTCTTATCAATTCAAAGAAATTAGCCATCAATCTCTTGAATTAAGAACACTAGAAATTGTTTCTAGTGTCCTGTTTACATCTTTAATCTCTTAAAAGGCAGAACTTGATTTTCTAATTAATAGAAAAAGCTTTAGAAGCTATTCAAGGGCTGCCATATGTGTTCTTGGTGTGGACAAGCTAGAGGGACAACATCTGGTGTCCTGAAGATGAATCTCAAAGGCGCAGACACGCTGCAGTGCATCAAGAGGTTAGTGTAATCGTTCTTGATTTAATCTAGGGTTCTAAAATTAATCTGATTTATTTTAAAATCTTAAATGGCAAATACAGATCCAAAAACATATTAAAAGAGTTTTAATATGTTGTTTATCATTGAAATCAAATAGATAAAAATAAATCTTGCGTGATGCATGTGACCCTAGGTGAAAATTTTTGAATTCAATGGTATAAACTGGTGTTTTTCACGCTTCCGTTCCTTCAGTCGGTCTAACTGAGCTTGTGACATAGGCTTAGTGAATGAATCAGCTAGATTTTCAGCTGATGCTATTTTCTGCATGGCTACATTGCCTCGCCCAACTATCTCTCTGATAGTGTGGTAGCGCCTTTCTATGTCTTTGGATTTCTAGTAAGACCGGGATTCTTTAGCCTGTATGACTACTCCATTGTTGTCACAGTAGAGTGGAACTGCTGACTCAATAGAAGGAACTACTGCAAGTTCTGTTATGAACTTCTTTATCCAAATAGCTTCCTTTGCAGCATCTGATGCAGCAATATACTCAGCCTCTGTAGTGGTGTAACACCTCTATATTCGATAGTGCGTTCTACTATTCTGGTGACCAGTGTCTGCCCGGACAGCTAGAATGCCTGGAACTACACTTAAATATTAGTGAGGAGACATGAAATAATGAAATAAATAAAAAGAAAATATAATAAAAATTAAGGAAAAATAAAAGATAGAAAATGAAACTAAGTTAAACGAGCCAGCACCGCAGCGATGGGTGACCGCACGGGAAAGTTACGGCGCAGGTAATAGCCGACCCCAGGATTGCGGTGAACCCTCAGAATTAAGTTTCGAGACATAATTAAAGACTTATTGAAGTATAATTGACATTAGAAATGTCTAAGAAAAATTAATGAATTAGTACAAAGAAAAAACAAAAAATTGAGAAATTGACAAAAATCGGTGTTACCGAAAAATTTGAAATACAAACCGAAAAAGGGCATTTTGGTCATTTGACACCTACAGTGGACTTTTAACCTAAATGTCCATAAAAAATAAGTGGTATTACATTTTGAAAATTTAATGAAAAATGAAATTGAAGATAAAATGTAATTTAAGGAAAGTTGAGGGCAAAAGTGCAATTAAAATAAATCTTAAATTAAACCAAATTTTAATTAACTTTAATGGAGCACCATGTGGGACATTTAGTGGCCATATAAAGCCACATTTGGACAGCACAAACTTCATCTTCTTCCTCATTTTTTTCACTAGCCCAATTGCTCTCCTATAGAACCTCCATTGACGTCCCCAAACCAAGCTCCATGCATCCATTTTCAAGCCATTTTCCATATGATGTCCTTCATTAAATTTAGTCTACACAGCTTGGGAAGTGTTATGGCAGTAAAAGGAAGCAAGATTGGTGAGGTTTTAGTAAGCTCCAATAAGAGGTAAGTGCCCATTTTCTTCCCTTGCTTAATTAAAACTTGTGTTGAGGTTATGGGTAATATTTTGGGTGAAGAAATTTGAATAAATGGTTGAGTTATGGACTGTCCATTTTTGGCAGCCATGGGAGGTGAGTTGCTTGAGTTTTTCTTACATTAAATTGATGGTAATTGATGGGAATTAGTGTTAGTTGAGTCCATTTGAAGTGCTAGAAATTTAATCCTCTTGTATGTGTGAATTATGAATGTAAAGTGAGATTATATATTGAAATTGGTAAGCTTTATGTATATGAGCAATTGGGCAGCCTTGTGATGTATGGTAGAGTGTTTAAATTCATAAAATAATTTATTGAATTATAGTAATAAGGATGGCAGTATGTGTATGTAATTATTGGTGTGAAATTAGATGTGTTAATGAGAGGTATTCATGTGTATGTATTGTTGAAGTTGGATATTGTGAAATGGAAGTGTAAATGGTGCTTTGCCAATTGGTTATATTCTGCCCAAAGTTACTATAATGTAAACTAATGAATGGTTATGGTTAATACCAAATGCAGAATTAGGTTTGGTAAGTGAAGTATGGTTAGTTGAATGTGTGATTGGTTGATGCCTCAAAAATGAGTTAAAGGCAGTATGCAAATAAGCTTATAACCCTAGTGTGTGACTCCAATTGGTATGAGGCCAGTTGGAGGTGAAACTAAGCACAAAATGTGCCAACTTTCATGTTGGAAGCCTACCTAAATTCTGTCCAGAAAGTGACATGAAAATTGACCAAATCCGGATTAGTGACTTTGCAAACCTGAAAATTGACCATTTGAACAGCAATCAGTATTTTGGCCATAACTCACTCAAAACAGGTCCAAATGACCTGAAATTTATACCATGGAAAGCTTAGACATAGAGCTACAACTCTTATGAAGACACCAGAACCTATAAATGACCATAAGTAAGTCAAAATTCTTGCACACATTTAGGTATAAAAATTGCCAGAATCAGAAATGACCTAAAAATGACCTAAGTTTGCCATTTTAGTGCAACCTGTCCAGCATTGGTAAAATGACCATAACTTGGTCTAATAAACTCCAAATGACATAAAATTTGTGGCAAAAGTTCACTAAGACATAGACCTACAAGTTTGTAATTCGGACCAGAACTCGAAAATCGTGGGAACTAGGTCATCCAGCTAGGTCAACACAGAATACAAAAATCCGATAAATTACAATCAAATGCAATACACTTGGAAATGAAATTGGTAACATATGCCAACACTTGAGGACTATAAAATGTGACATATTGGTAATATTAAAATTAATTCACCTAGTGTGCATTAAAGTTTAACATTATAGGTTGACTAATGAAAGGAATAGTATCAATAAAATTCAATTATGGAACCTTATGATTAGAAACAATTTAAATGAGTACTGAAACACTTTAAATTGTGTGTTTCAGTTGAAAAGGATATTGAGAAGCATAAGGGACATTGAGTCAAGGCCTAGAGGCGACTTAAACCAGGTCTGTGCACATTACTTTTTATATTCACTGCTTTTACTAGAAAATTTATTTGGAGAAATGAGTTATGAATAATTTTTTATTGTTTTGACTTTGGGAATTTTGTTTGGAAATTATTGTGTTGGCTACTTTGCAAATGGAAATTTTGAGTTAAAATGTGATTTTTGGTTTGTATGAAATATTTAAATATTGTGATTTAGAATTGTTTTGACTCACACTTGGCATGACAATATTACTATGTTCCTCCTCCATTTATGGGGTGAGTATGACTATATTCCTCCCTCTTTGACTTGCCAGTCTGATGTGAGTATGGATGAGTACTCATTAGCTAGCTAGCCACCTCCCTCATTGATTTTGATTAGTGGGGTGAGTATGCCTTATCGTGGTGTACAACACGGCATGTTCAGAAAAGTTTGTGTCATGACCTAAGTTGTGTTATTGATTGGCAACACTGTGTTATTCAATTGTTTGATCAAATTTGTATTATATGAGCTTTGAAAATTGTGACAGAAAATTGTGAATTATTTTAATTGTAAATTATCAATAAAAATTTTATATACCACATTTTAAATTGTTATTGTCCACCACTGAGTAAATTTTACTAAGCAATAGCTTTTTCATTGCTGTTGTAGGTAGACAGATAGATAAAGCAGCAGAGTAGGCTACTTTACTACACTTTTGGGATTTTGCCTGGCATTTTGAGTATACCACCTCCTTGTAATTTTTGTTATGATGTATGTGAACTGTATGTATATATTGTACTTGGTCTTGAGTAGTTGTAAAATAAAGTTGTAAATTATTTTGGCCTATAAAAATATTGTATTACAATTCTCCTATTTCAGCTTTTGAAATACTTATTTATTTTGCACTTTATCTTTGGAATTGTTGAAAATGATATTGAATTGAGTTTGAACTGCGTTGAGGACACTAATTTGAGTTGAGCCATATTGGAGTTTGGGATTGAACAAATATATTGGAAGTGCTTTTTACAGGTTTTTGAAGAACTGTTTTGCTCTAAATATAGATGGTATTCCGCAGAAATTTTCATAAAATTTGTGGCTATTTCAGACCTAATGTGTGATTTAACTTCGATTAAAAAATTTTAACACCGGTCAAAAGTGCTCACCACTGTAAAAAGAAATAAGAAAAGGTTTAAAATTCCTTGTAGTGTATTTAATGGGTTATCAGTAAACGAAGTTTGGTAATTCATTAGGTATACTACGGGATCATATTATGCCTTACGGAGGGTTAAGGTGTGACAAGTGGAATCTGCAGTCGTACTCTGTTTGGAACTCTTCCAATTGACTACACCTCCATTAAAATGAACACATACCCAAAGGTAGACTTTCTATCATCGATATCTGATTGGAAATCAAAATCAGTACAACCATCCAATTGCAAGTCACTACCTCCATATATCAAGAATAAATCCTTAGTTCTTCTCAAGTATTTAAGGATATTCTTGACAGCTGTCCAGTGTTCCAAACCTGGATTAGATTGAAACCTACTAGTCAAACTAACAGCATATGCGATATCCAGCCTAGTACACAACATTGCATACATCAAACTTCTAATATTCAAAGCATATAGAATCCTGGCCATTTTATCTCTTTCTTCAAGTGTCTTTGGAGACATCTCTTTAGAAAGGTAGATACCATGTCTCACTAGTAACAATCCTCTCTTGGAATTAAGCATGTTAAACCTCTTTAACATCTTTTCCAAGTATAGACTTTGGGATAAACCAATTATTCTTTTCGCTCTATCTCTATAGATGCGAATCCCAATAATAAGTTGCTTCCCCTAAGTCTTTCATGGAGAATGTATTTGACAACCGTATCTTTACAGTTGTCAACATACTGTGTCATTACCTATCAACAAAATGTCATCCACATATAAAACAAGGAAAGTGACAGCACTATCACTAACCTTCTTATGTAGACATGGCTCATCCTCATTTTTTATAAAACCAAATGACTTAATGGCTTCATCAAAACAGATGTTCCAACTCCTCAAAACTTGTTTCTATTAGTAGTATACCCTAGAGCATATCATTTAGTATATATAGGCGGTTTGAGTTTGATACTGCTTTCATACTTGTACTGTGTATGGGTATATGGGTATGTGTTGGCTCCTACTAGTTATATATGGAGGTAGGCGTTGATCAAGATGGAATTTGTTACCCTAAGTAAATAGGGATAAAATCCTATGTTCATTTAATTGTTCTTGATGTTTCAAGTTCTTGGCCAGGACAGATTGATTTAATCAGAAAAGAGTTTCTGATGAGAAAATCTTTTTAATCAAGAACTGGAATTAAAAGAGAACATAATATTCATAGCAAATGAGGTTTGACATAAACCATGACTCCAGCTCGAATTGGGATTTTGTAATAGAGAGATTCTAGTGCATAGTAGCATATAATTATAGGTTCATTTAAGATAAACCTTATTACTAATTGGGTGGCTATGGCATGCTATGCTAGGTATTAACCATAGTCTATGAGGTGCCTAAAATGATTTAGAGAAATCATTTATGGTAAGAAAGAGTTCTGATGATATTAAGAGTTGATATCATATCTCATTGCCAATTAGTAATGAGCCTAGTGAGTCACACACATACACAAGTAATCACCAAGTTAAATGTGATTTAATTAATTAATTAAAGAGTTTAATTGATTAATTAAATAGGCTTGGTTTGCAATTAGATTGCAAAGTCCCTAGCATGGCTTGAAACTAAATCTAGTTTATTAGATGTATAGTATAAGTTAAATTTATATTTAAAGTATTTAAATATAAATTTAATTATGAGAAATTAATTAATATAGATTAATTAATTAATTAATTTATATCTGATCTAAATTAATTAGAAGAAGTGAAATAATTATTTTGGGTTGAGAACTCAAAATTAAGACATAAGGGTAATTTGGTCATTTCACAGGGTGACATGTGGCACCATGAGATGGTAACACATGACACTACACATAAGCTTGCCATTTGTTTTTTAATCATGTAAGATGATCAAAGTCAAGATTAAATCTAAGTTTGGCACTTGGCACAATGTGATTGGGTCAATTAAAATAAGAGCCAATCAGAAGGTAATATATGGCAAGGGTTTTAAGTGATGACCTAGCTATATAAGGGAAAGGATAAAAAAAAAGAAAAAAAATAAGCTGCTATTTTTCTTTTGTGCCGCCACCCAAAAGAGCCTCTCCCCTCTCTTCTTCTTCATCTCTCATCAATTCAAAGAGAATTGCCAACATTCTCTTGAATTAAAAATACTAGAAATCGTTTCTAGTGTCCTATATGCATTTATAACATCTCTAAAGGAAAAACCTGAATTTCTAATTGATTAGAAAGGCTTGAGAAGTTGTTCAAGGGGCTGCCATTGGTGATCTTAGTGTGGACAAGCTAGAGGGACAACATCTGGTGTCCTAGGTGCATCCTAAAGGTACCAAACACAACTACAGTGCATCAAAATGTTAGTGCACTTGTTCTTGATTTAATCTAGGGTTCTAATGAATTAATATGTTAATTCTAAAATCTTAAATGGCAAATGTAGATCCAAAAACATATTAAAAGAGTTTTAATATGTTGTTTATCATTGAAATCAAATAGATAAACAATGAATCTTGTATGAGACCCTAGAAGAAAAATTTTGAATTCAATGATCTAAACTTATGTTTTTCATGCTTCCACTCGTTCAGTTTCAACCCATAAATGGATCGCTTTAGCTTGCATACCTTGAAACCATCTTGGGATTCAAAACCCCTAGGCTATTCCATGAAAATATTTTCTTTAATGTATCCATTGAGAAAAGTTGTTTTGACATCCATCTGCCAAATCTCATAATCATAGTATGCAGTTATTGCTAATAAAATCCTAATTGATTTAAGCAAGGCAACAGGCTAGAAAGTCTACTCATAGTCGATTCCTTGCCTTTGGCAAAATCCTTTCGCTACAAGCCTTGCTTTATAGGTCTTTATCTTTCCATCAGAACAAATTTTCTTCTTGAAAACCCATTTGTTCCCTATAGGTACAATACCTTCAGGTGGGTCAACAAGATCCCAAACTTAATTCTTATACATGGAATCAATATCGGATTTCATAGCATCAATCCATTTTGAAGAGTCTATATCTGATATAGCTTCTTCATAGGTTAGTGGATCATCTCCATGATCCACTTCTTCATGAGTAAACAACTCTTGTTCTTTTTTATGAAGAAAACCATATCTCACTAGTGGGTGAGATATCCTGGCTGATCTGCAAGGAATTACAGTAGATGTTTCATCAACAGGTGTAGGTTGATTAGATGGATCTATATCCATTTGATCTGTTGGTTGGTTAGAATTCTCCAATTCTAACTCTATTTGTCTTCCTTTGCCTCCTTCTTGAACAAACTGTTGTTCAAAAAATGTGGCATCTCTACATACCTCAACCTTTTGTGATGTAGGCAAATAAAAATTGTAACACCCCTATGTTCGGTAGTGCGTTCTACTGTTCCGGTGACCAGTGTTGTCCGGACAGCTAGGATGCCTAGAACTACACTTCGATATGAGCGAGGAGACATAAAATAATGAAATACAAGAAAAGAAAACACAAGAAAAACAAAGGAAAAATAATAGCAAAGAAATGTAACCAAGTTAAGCGAGTCGAGAACCCTAGCGATGGGTGACCGCACCGGGAAGTCACGGCGCGGACCGTTGACTAGCCCTGGACTGCGGGAATCCCTGGAAAACATTTTTAGGACTTAAATAGACCCTTATTGAAGAATAAATATCATTAGGAAGATCAAAGAAAAATTAAATAATTAGTACAAAGAAGAGTGAGAAATCGAAAAACAGACAAAACCCGGTGTTACCGAAAAATCGGGAATGCAACCCGAACAGGGGCATTATGGTCAATCGACATCCCGAATTGTCTTTTGACCTAAATGTCCATTAAAGATAAATAATATTACACTTAGAAAATAAAATGAAAAATTAATTTGGTGGTACCTAAAGTGAATAGCAAGAATTAAGGGTTTAATGTGGAATAAGTGGGAATTTAACTTATTAAATGATTAAATTGTGTGAGTGGGCCACTAATGAATAAACTAAAAGCAAAATGGGGCAGCTGTAATTCCATTACACCATCAGAAACTTCATCTTCTCCAAATCACTAAACCTTGCCTAAATGAAGAATTAAAAGAATTCCATTGCCGTTTTCTCTCAAGCTCACCTAACCTCCTCATTTCACTTCCAATCATTTAGGGCTCTTCATTAAAGATTGTCTACACATCATAAGGAAGAGCTTGATACTAAAATCAAGAAGTTTAATCAAGTTTTAGCAAGTTCCAACCATAGGTAAGTTTACATTTTTGAATATTGCTTTGTTAAACTTTGTGTACATGTTATGGGTGTTGGATTTGTGAAGAAAATTTTCAAGTTTGAGGAGTTATTGATATGTCCATTTTGGACAGCCATGGAGTTATGTATTTAATGATTTATTATTACATATATTTGATGTAAATTCATGTTGAGTAGAGGGATTTAATATCCTAGTAAGTTATTTCCATGAAAATGTGGTGATTGTGCACTTAAATTGGAGATTGACGAATTGTGGGACACTTTGGCATTGTAGAACATTTCGGCAGCCTTGGGACACTTTGATAAATGTATGAGTTTACGAAGGTATTGGCAGAATATTGACATTGAGGATTGATGGATATGTATATAGATTGGTTGTGTAAAGTGTATGTAAGAATGAGTAATGTTTAGGTGTATATGTGATTGTACTTAGACTTTGTAAATTTGAGTTTATTTGGTGTATTGAGGATGTGTGTAATCTGCCCAAAGTGACTTTAAAGTGAAGTGGTATATGGTTTTGGTAATGTACCAAAACAGAATTGGTAGGGGAAGTGGACATATAGTAAGGTGAATATGTCATTGATGTATGTTTAAGCAAGGTAATTAAGGGCAGTATGCATTTTAGCCTATAACTTTAAATGTGTAACCTCAATTGGTATGAGACTAATTGGAGGTGAAACTAGGCACAAAATGTGCCAACTTTCATTGAGAAAGCATACCAAAATTCTGCTTGCAAGGTGATATGAAAAATGACCAATTCGGATTAAGTGCAAGTGAGGCCTGAAAATTGACCATTTGGGCAGCAGTTAGTGTTTAGGCCATAACTCACTCAAAACAGGTCCAATTGACCTGAAATTTTAACTATGAATAGTTAAGACCCATACCTACAAGTCTTATGAAGACACCAAAGCCCAGAAATGACCAGAAGCAAGTCAAAAAGCTTGCACAAGTTCGGGTCCAAAAACTGGCCGAACCAGAGTTGACCAAATTGACCTAAAATTGACCTAATTTGATGCCATTTGACCAGCAATAGTATAATGACCATAACTTGGTCTACTTAACTCAGAATGACCTAAAATTTTTCCCCACGTTCCATAAGACATAGATCTACAAGTTTGTAGTTTTAACCGAAACCCGAAAACCGAGGGAACTAGGTCGTCCGACTAGGTCAAACTAGTATCCTGGAATCCAGCAAGTTGCATTGAAATGCACTAAACAAGGAAATGAATTTGGTAAAACGTACCAACCCTAAAACCCTATCGAATGTGACATATTAATGACACTAAAACCTAATTTACCTAAAACGCATCGAGGGTCGGTACATTAGGTGATTGAGCAAATAATAGCCTTCAGTGAATTACTTATCGAACATTATCGTTTGAGACAGTTTAATTTAGTACTGAAACACTTCAAATTGTGTTTCTCAGTTACCAAAGACTCAGGAAAAGGGAAGGAAACACTGAGTCCAGACCGAGAGACAGTTATCAGAGGTTTGTGCACAATAACTATTTCTTTTGAATTATTTTCAATTGAAATAAATTATGACTATTTGCATATTATTGTTTTAAGTTGTGAAATTGTGAAAAATGGTTTGAATGATATTTGATGGATACTTATTGATTGAAAAGCACTGTAATTGGTTTGAAACCACATCTATCATGTACATTGATTGTATTCCTCGCTAGCTTTTCTAGTGGGACGAATTGAATTCCCTCTCTGGCTGAAGTGTTGAGGTGTGTGCCTGTTGAGGACAAATAAAATGAGTACTCATATTTTTGCTAGCTAGCTATGTTATTCCTCATTAGTCATTGACTTTTGGGATGAATTGAATACCTCATTAGCCATCGGCTTTTAGGATGAATTAAACTTGGGAACATGATTAAAGCTATGTGTGATTTATTAATGCATATTGTAAGATTGTAAAATGAGTTTAAATTCTTATTGACATTCACTGTCTTTTGAATTTAGCTATGTTTTGATTACTGAGATTTATTGTAATATTGTGTTAAATTCCTTATGACATTATTGTCTTGAATTTAACTATAGTTTTAAGTATCCACTATTTACATGACTTATGAATTGTGATTTAAATTGTATTTGATTGATGTTGTGCACCACTGAGACATTGTCTCAACGATAGCTTTTATTCTTTATCGCAGTAGACAGACAGAGCAGGCGAGACTAGGCTGCTAGTACCTCCAGCGAGAGACTACCGGGTATAATGAGTATACCAATATTTTGTATTTTGTAATGTAATGTATGTTCACTGTATGTACATATTGTTGTCGGTTTTGAGCAGTTGTAAATAAAAATTGTACATTGAAGTTGTAAAATAATTATGAGTTATTTTGGCTTGTAAAAATTGTATTATATTTCTTTTATCTCAGTCTTTGAAAAATTACCGTGGATTTGAGTTGAGAAATGTATTGTGTTGAGAAATATGTTGGAGTTGAGATTTGGAAATCTATTGAAGTGCTTTTTACAGGTTTTCTGAAGAACTGTTTTATCCAAAATACAGATGGCACTCTGCCAAAATTTTTACAGAAATTCCAAATAATTCAAATGTGTTAGTTCTATCACTTCAGTTCATAAAAGTCTTTTAACACCTGTAAATAGTGCTCACCACTGTAAAAGAAGTAAGAAAAGTTTTTAAAATCCCTTGTAATGTATTTAATGGGTTATCAGTAAACGGAGTTGGTAATTCATTAGATATACTACGGGATCATGTTATGCCTTACAGAGGGGTAGGGTGTGACATGTTTTAGTGGTATCAGAGCAAAGTTTTTAAATTCTGTTTTCACATGTTACTTGAATAGTCTTTCTTCATAGTACAACTGCTCAATATCATTGTTTGATACATACAGTACATTACATTATAAATATGCACTAACGGGAGGAAATCTCCTTGTGTTATTGGTTTAGGAGATCTAAAATCCTTACATTGACTATGGAAGAGGGTGATCGTTCAGTTGATCAATCTATAGAGGCTGAGGTGCAAGGGGATGCCCCAGGCCTACAAAATGTCAGTGGTTCAGTAGCACCACCTGCAGATCGCAGTTTCTGCTCGATTCGCTCGTGAGATGGCTGCAATATTCCAACAAATGGCTGGCAATGTACCTACTCAAGTCCCAATACAGACACCAGTGGTACAACCACAATCTCCTACTAGGCAGTATGACAAATTGATGAAGTATGGGGCTACAGAGTTTAAGGGGACAGTAGATCCTCTAGAAGCTGAACAGTGGTTAGAGAGGATGGATAGGGTATTCAAGAAACTGCATTGCACAGAGGAGCTCAGATTTGAATACTCTGTATCTTTGTTCTGAGGATGCTTATGATTGGTGGAAAACCATTCCCCATGATGCAGTAGAACTGCGGTGCAAACATGGAATGACTTTCTCGAGAATTGATGTAAATATGTCCCTGATGCTTATGTAGACCAGAAGCTGCAAGAATTCCTAAGTCTGAAATAGGGGGGCAGATCAGTGGCTGAGTATGAAAGAGAATTTTCCCGCCTAAGCCATTATGCAGTGAGTTTACTTGCTACCAGCAGGGAGAGATGCAAGAGGTTTGAAACTGGCTTGAACCCTAGTATCAGATTACAAGTAGTCGGCTTCAAACACACTAACTTCTCTGAACTTATTTCTCAAGCTCTAGAGTTAGAAAGAATTGAGTCTGAAGCTGTTCCTGAGAAAAAGAGATCAGAGAAGACAGAGAAAGAGGGAAAATCAAGAAACAGAGTTCGGTGGTCCCTCTTGGAAAGAGGAAGAACCATGGGGACATGGCGAGGTGGCAAGAAGTGCAGTAGGGAAGATATTCAGGACAGAGACCTCCCCTATCTGGTCAGCAGAGTACCAGAAGTTCCTACCCTCCCCGCCAATGTGAAACTTGTGGAAAAAATCATGGTGGGATATGCTATAAGGCTATTGGAGCCTGTTATAACTGTGGAGGCACCGAACACTTTGCCAAGGATTGCACCAGTAGTCGCAGAGTTGGACCACCTCCTACTACTGCAAAAGGGTCAGTTCAGAGCCACGTCACCAGAAGTTCACAACCACCCAGCAGAGGTAGAGGCAGGGGTAGAGGTAACCCAGCAGGCAGCCAAGGCACAATGAAACAATCAGAGCAAGACAGTGCTCCAATCAGAATGTATGCAATGAGACAGAGGGAAGAGGCCGAGACATCTGATGTTGTGGCTGGTACCTTCTCAACTTTTAATCAGAATGTGTTTGTGTTATTTGATCCGGGTTCTACCCATTCTTATGTGAGTTCTAGCATCATTGATTGCACTGCTGTTCCATGTACAAAAATGGACTTTGAGGTGCTAGTAACAAGTCCACTAGGACAGGAAGTCAGGGTTAATAGAATGTATAGAGATTGTCCTTTGGTGATCCAAGGACACACTTTTCTGTCCGATCTCATTGAAATGCCCTTCAGAGATTATGATATCATCTTGGGCATGGATTGGTTAGCTAGGCATCATGCCATGATTGACTGTAGGCTGAAGACAGTCACTTTTGGCCTTCCTCAGTATAGTGATGTGGTAATACATGGGGAGAGGCAGTTATTGCCATCAAACATCATTTCGGCTGCACTAGCCAGAAAAATGATCAGAAAGGGGTGTGAAGCCTACTTGGCACATGTGGTAGACACCCAAGTGGGGAGTCCAGCATTGAAGGACATCCCTACAGTACATGACTTTCCAGATGTGTTTCCTGATGAATTGCCAGGATTACCTCCGGAAAGAGAAGTGCAGTTTGAAATTAATGTTATGCCTGGTGTGGATCCAATCTCCATAACGCCATACAGAATGGCACCAGCAGAGTTGAAGGAGTTGAAGATACAATTGCAAGAACTACTTGAAAAGGGCTTCATCCGCCCTAGTGTGTCACCTTGGGGAGCACCAGTGTTGTTTGTTAAGAAGAATGATGGTACTCTCCGCTTATGCATTGACTACCGGCAGTTGAATAAGGTGACAATAAAGAACAGATATCCATTGCCTCGCATTGATGATCTGTTTGATCAGTTGAAGGGTGCAGCTGTATTCTCCAAAATTGATTTGCGATCTGGTTATTATCAGTTGAAGGTGCAAGAGCAGAGTATTCCAAAAACTGCTTTCAGAACTCGGTATGGACACTATGAGTTTCTAGTAATGCCATTCAGGTTAACAAATGCTCCAGCGGCTTTCATGGATCTGATGAACACTATCTTCAGACCATATCTTGATCAATTTGTGGTGGTGTTTATTGATGACATTTTGATATATTCAAGGAATGCAGAGGAGCATGATAGACACCTGCGGATTGTACTGCAGATTTTAAGGGAGAAACAGCTATACGCCAAGTTGTCGAAATGTGAATTTTGGCTGAAAGAAATCTCTTTTTTGGGACATGTTGTGTCAGCTGAAGGGATCAAGGTAGATTCCAGCAAGGTAGAAGCTATCCTTAATTGGAAGCCGCCCAGGAACATCACAGAAATTCGCAGTTTTCTGGGTTTAGCTGGATATTACCGTCGGTTTGTGAAGGGTTTTTCTATGTTATCTTCTCCACTGACCAAACTGCTTCGGAAAGATGTAAAATTTCAGTGGACTGATAAATGCCAGCAAAGTTTTGATGAGTTGAAGATGTGTTTGACTGAAGCTCCAGTTCTCACTTTACCCACTTCGGGTAAAGAATACACAGTTTATAGTGATGCTTCTCACAATGGGTTAGGCTGTGTACTGATGCAAGATCGGAATGTCATTGCTTATGCATCACGCCAGCTGAAACCGCATGAGAGGAACTACCCAACACATGATCTGGAGCTAGCAGCTATTATTTTTGCTCTGAAGATCTGGAGACACTATTTGTATGGGGAGAAATGTTACATTTACACAGATCACAAGAGCTTGAAGTACTTAGGCACCTAGAAGTAATTGAATTTGAGGCAGAGGAGATGGTTAGAACTCATCAAAGATTATGATTGCTTAATAGACTATCAGCCAGGAAAAGCAAATGTGGTGGCTGACGCCTTAAGTCGCAAGACTATGGCAAGTCTCAAAGTTTCTCCTTTGTCCATGGTATATGAATTGAAAGCACAGCATGCCAGTTTAGAGATTGATGATGAGGGACAGGCAGAGTTGCATGGCATGTACAGCCAGTGTTGACTGATCAGATTAGAATGGCTACTTAGAGTGATGAAAAATATCAGAAGTTACCGAAAGAAGTCCAGCAGGGCAAGAAACCTGAATTCTCTGTGAGAGATGATGGTTTATTGCTACATCAGGGCAGAATGTGCGTTCCTAGTGATGTGGAATTGAGACAGATCATTATGAAGGAAGCACATGAGTCTCCATTTGCTATGCACCCTGGTGGAACTAAAATGTCTGAGAGGGTTTGAAAGAGCATTACTGGTGGATGGGCATGAAGAGAGATATAGCTGAATTTGTTTCCAAATGCCTAACTTGTCAGCAAGTAAAGGCAGAACATCAAGTTCCAGCTGGTTTGTTACATCCTTTATCAGTACTAGAGTGGAAATGGGAACGAATAACTATGGATTTTGTTACAGGACTTCCAAGGACACAGAGTAGTCATGATGCAGTATGAGTTATAGTTGACAAATTGACCAAGTCTGCTCACTTTTTGCCAGTTCGGATGGACTATAGCCTGGAAAGATTAGCCAGATTGTACATATATGAGATTGTAAAATTGCATGGAGTGCCAGTATCAATTGTGTCTGACAGAGATCCTAGGTTCACTTCTAGATTCTGGGGTAGTCTTCAGAGAGCCCTAGGAATTAGAATGAACTTCAAAGACAAAGATTCCACCCACGCATGGATGGCGATCTGAAAGGGTTATCCAGATATTGGAGGATATGCTACGGGCTTGTGTGATTGAATTTGAAGGTAGTTGGGATACACACTTGCCTTTGATTGAGTTTGCTTATAACAACAGCTACCAATCAAGCATTGGGATGCCTCCATACGAAGCTTTGTATGGTAGAAAGTGCAGAACTCCCTTATGTTGGGATGAGGTAGGTGAAAGGAAGATGATTGGGCCAGAAATTGTTCAGCAGACAGAGGAAGTGATCAGATTGATCAGAGATAGACTTAAGGCTGCATCAGATCGTCAGAAGTCCTATGTTGATCTGAAAAGAAGAGATATTGAGTATGCAGTGGGTGATAAGGTATTCCTCAAAGTTTCTCCTTGGAAGAGGATTATGAGATTTGGCAGAAAGGGGAAACTGAGTCCTCGTTTCATAAACTTGAAAAGGGCTTCATCCGCACTAGTGTGTCACCTTGACAATTATTGTCTTGAAATTAACTATGGTTTTAAGTATCTACTATTTACATGACTTATGAATTGTGATTTAAATTGTATTTGAGTAATGTTGTGCACCACTGAGACATTCACTACAAGAAAATTAATATTTAACGAGAGGAAAAATCATCGTTAAAAGTTAAAAAGTAGTCGTTAATAATAATTAACAACCACAAAAGTTGGTCGTTAAGTCGTCGTTATAGGCTCCGTCGTTAAAAAGTTTAACGAGGACTTTATATAACTCGTCGTTGATACTAATAACGATGACACAATAAGCGATCGTTAAAATTATAGTATTAACGACTATTTTAGCCGTCATTAATATTATTAACGACGGAGAAAATGGTCATCAAATTTAAATTAAAAGATCGTTATTTTACAATGTAACGGCCTCTAAAAACTATTAACGATGAAAAAATTAGTCGTTAAAAAATATTAACAACAGCAAATAATGCTCGTTAATGGTTATTAACAATTAAAAAAAATGTCGTTAAAAAGATTAACGAGAGCAAATGATGATCGTTAAAAACTACTAACGATAGTAAAAACTAGTCGTTGAAAATAATTGAGGATGAACATTAAAAATTAATAACAATGATGCAAAATGGTCGTTAAAAATGATTAACAACTATAAAAATAGTTGTAAAAACATATTAACAATAACAAAAAGAGGTGATTAACAATCAATATGAATACAAAAATCATCATTAATGATGATGATTTAATTGTGTTAACTTTTAAAACTCTAAAAAAATTAATAAGCAATTAATAATAATAAATAATATGCTTCATAAGTAAAAAAACATTCATACATCAATATGAAAAATGTCATAACCGTCTCAAATGTCGGTTTAATATTAATTATTTACACTTAATTTGTTTATGTCAATAAGGAAACTATAAATACGTGAAGGCTGCAATAAAATTCAACAATATCTTCCAAGTTACTTTTGAACACCTTCACCCAAAAAAGTTACTTCAATGCTTTCACTATTTGCCTAATCACATCTGCATCAAAATATAAAAATATAATTAGATTGCAACAACTATGAAATCCACTAATAGCTTGAAATGAGTTTCACATTTAACTTAAAATTTGTTAATATTTTATTTCTAAACAGTTTAAGTATAAATATCAAATAAAAAATTTGACAAAATTCCGTTTGTATTTTGAACATTTTCAAAATTTCAAATAAATAATTTAAATTTACAACTTGCATAAAACATAAATTCAAAAATAGTCATCAACTTCCAATCCAATTTCCGTGCTCTTTAATTAAATTATATACATTTATCTTCAATAAATATATAATAGTGAATATTATATTTCCATTTATAAATGTACAACTTAAAATATGACCTATATTAAAAACAATATAAAGAATATAGTAGATGAAAAAGAAGATAATTTACCTTATCACAATCATGTAGATTGATCTGTAGATAGCGGAGTTCTAGATGGAGCATTAGAGTATTGGCTCAATAATAAGTCCTCCAGGTATTTCATCCTAGTTTCTACTTCAGACAAACGATCCTTAAGCAATTGATTCTCCTCTTGAAGGCCAACATTGGAACGAGATTTCTTAACTTCTTTTGCCTTTATTCCACCCCCATAACCAATAACTTGATCACGATGTCGTGTTTCAAAACATTGTTCTACTACCTCCATATGAGACAAAAAAGGGTTGGATTGGATGACATCACGTATTTGATCCTATAATAATTATGATTAATCAATGACACAAATATAATAATTTATAAAAAGAAACAAATTTGCAATAAAAGTAATATAACATACATATTTCTCTTGAACATTAGAGTCAACCAAATTTGCACCCTTCTTATGAGTTTCAAAGAATATAGTTCCAATATCCGGTGGATTGCCATCCTTGCCTCCCTTTACAAAATACAATATTGTTACACAATAGCATAATATATTTAATCTCAAAAATGCAAAAGCATGAAAAAATTTCACTAATATTACTAAATCATAGATAATTTGTCTGTAAGGTTTGCTACCAGTACGATGAAGCATAGTTAAATTTTTCCTATTTTCAGAGTTTCGAACACTTGTTTCCTACATTAAAAAAAGTACTTAAAAACATTATGTTAACCCTTTTAAAAAATAATAAAACTGAAGATAAAAATACTTATATTTAATTTACATAATTTTTAATATTAGTAAAATAAAATGTCATACCTTAAATTTTCTAGTGTAAAAATGGTTCTTAACTAACCACTCCCAATCTTCTTGATGCATCCCTTGAGGAACATTTTTCAACATCTCTGGAAAAGAACCACAAGGCTTTATATTGTGGCGTTTCAAATCCCCTCTCCAATTATTCCACAAATGATTCATATGCTCTAAAGTCTTTTCTCGATATAGCTCAATGTCAAAATTTCTAAATTTCTCCTATAAAAAAAAAAGAATGAATAAATAAATGCAAATTAAATTAATCTAATGTTTTATTAAAAGTAAAGGTACCTTGACTGAATCCCACATATGATCTTTTGCATCTTCTCCAATTTGCTTCCATGAGTGCACTCTTATTGGACAAATGTTTGGGTCACGCACTATTTTGCCCAAATGTCTTGACTATTCTGTATGATTTTCTCCAACAACTCGATTATTATAAAAAACCACATCCAGTTTCTCTCCATCCTTAAGTGCTGCAATCTTTTTACCCTTGTTCATTCCTCTTGTTTTTCTCTTTTTTTGTATAGTGGAAATATCTAAATAAAAAAGTCTCTAGAAATTCATTAATAATATAGAAATAATGCATCAATAATAAATATAAATTATTAATAATACATATGACAATAATTATTTGAACCTTCTTGTGTTTCTTCCTGAGCTGGATTGTTATTACTTTGATGTTGCCTTGTTGTATTACATTGCATAGTATCAAAATCTATCAATATTAAAAATAAAAAGTAAATTATTAATGTAAACTAAATTCATAACGCTGAATGAAATAGAAAAATAGGAGTTGAACCTTCATGCACTTGTTCAGGTATTTGTTCTTGTATTCCACCATCTTCTTCCCTATGATCAACATCTTGAACAAGAGAGATGTCATTATGTGGCTCTAACGAACAACGTGCAATTGATGCAGTTTGACTTTGTGTAGATGTCATAGGTAAAAATGATCTTGATCAATGTCCATGTCCCCTTGCCCTTCTTAATGCACCCGGTGGTATAAATGAATTCTTCACTATATTTGTCCTAGGTCCTTTCTTTTTTTTGACCCCATTTCTAGCGTCATTTACCTGGAATATTAGCACATCAAATATATGTGAATTTTTTTTCAAACCAACAAAATATATCATGACATAAATAAATATGGGGAACAACATAAATAAAATATGGAAAAAAGACGAAATGAAATGTAAACTACATTGAATAACTAAATTACACATAAACATCCAAAACAAATTATGTATATGTTATAGAGTTTATTTTGAAAAGAAATATTATACAGTAGCATTCAAACAATAATAATTAAATAAACTTCAAGATCCATGTTTTCTTTTCTTCTGTGTTGAAGATATATCAATTATTTGTGGCTCTATATCCATACTCTTCTAACTAATTTGGTCATTTGCATCAACTATAGTTGTTTCTCCAGATTCAAGATTGATAGATTCATCAGCTTGATATGCTTCACTGAATTGATTCAAATCAACGGGGTCAATGTCTTCTTCTAATGGGATGTCATAGGAATCTCGAGGATGTGCCTTTATCACACAATGCCAGCCTTTGTGAATATTGTCTGGAACATAAAAGACTCGTGATGCTTGGTTAGCTAAAATGAAAGGTTCATTTGTTTTCAAAGTTCGTTTACAGTTAACACTAACCCCCCCATATTCATCAATCTTAACCCCCCTCACTCGATCATAAACATCCCACCAATTACAATGAAATAACACCACACGTCTTCCTCCAAGATATTGCAATTGAATAATCTCAGTTAAGACACTGTAGTAATCTATGTTGTTAACTTCATCACCAATATCTCCAATTACAACAACTCCACTATTTTGTGTCCTCAAACCTTGGTCATGATATTCAGTATGAAACCTATATCCATTGACAATGTAACCATAAAAAGATGTCACATATCGAGCAGGACCACGTGATAATGAGAGTAGGGCTCCCATCATTGGACTTGAGTCATTTTTATGCAACCATGCAACCTATAAAAAAAATTTGTTTGAAAAAGTGAAAAAATCAATTCCTAATGGTTACAAACAATTGAAATAATTAATTACTCAAAATACATACAAAACTTAAAGTGTACTTACTTTCGTCTTAAACCATCTAACAAAATTTTTATTCCATTGACCTTCTGACATACCTACTAAATTGGTTGCTGGCAATTGTGAATACTCTCTAAGGGGTAAAAAAAAAAAAAAAGAGGATTATAGGCGATTGTGATAAATTAAAAAAAAAAAGAGTACATACAATATGAATAAACAAAAAAAAAATATCATACTCGATGTATAGCTGGACTTCATCACAATTCTTTAATACATAAATATGAGCTTGCTCCCACTACTGTGTATCAAGATCACGAGTTTTACTAGCACCTAATCCTTGTCCTACTTTGGAGAAAATTGATAAGCCTCCTTTATTTTTATTACTGCCACCATCATAGTTGCGCTCCATTCGATTGAACTTTGTCTCAATGCCATGCAAGTACCTTGAGCAAAGAGTCATGCACTCATTTGCAATGTATGCCTCTGCAATTGAACCCTCTACACAAGCTCTATTACGAATACATGACTTAAATGAATATAATGCTCGTTCTATTGGGTACATCCAACGATATTGTACTGGTCCACCAATTTTAGCTTCATTAGCCAAATGCATAGGCAAATGCACCATAATGTCAAAGAATGAAGGTGGAAAGATCATTTCTAGCTTACAAAGAGTTATAGGAATTTGCTTTTCTAATTGCTCCAATACATCTACCTTTAATGACTTTGCTCCTAAATGAGTGAAGAACAATGATAGCTCAACAAGTGGTTCATATACTACTTTTGGAAGTAAACCACGTATTGCAAGAGGAAGTATATGTAATAGAAGAACATGACAATCATGACTCTTTAATCCTGAGATTTTACTCTCTTTCATGTTTACACAAAGAGAAATATTGGATGAAAATCCATCTGGAACTTTTAACTGCTTCAAGAATTGGCAAAGCCTGTATTTTTCTGTAGTAGATAAACTGTACAATGCTGAAGGTATCACGACTTTATTCCCCTGCTGTACTGGGTGTAACTCTGGCCTTATATTTAATGCTTGCAAGTCAAGGCGAGTTTTGATGCTATCTTTAGTTTTTCCCTTTATGTTCATGATTGTCCCTAGTATATTATCGCATATATTCTTTTCAATGTGCATGACATCTAAGTTGTGGCGTAGTAATAAGGTCCTCCAATATGGAAGGTCAAAGAATATACACTTTTTATTCCAATTGTCCCCCCTGCCATCATGTGAGATTGCTTTCTTCATATGAGGAGCCTTAGTTAATATGACCCCTTCAAGATTTTTCACTTGATCAAGTATATCATCTCCTGAAAGTGGCTTGGGTGGTAACCCTCGCTCCCTTGTGCCATTAAAAGATTTGTTATCATTTCTCCATTTGTGATTAAGAGGAAGATATCGTCGATGACCCATATAACATTGCTTGCCTCCATTGGCCAACCTCATCCAACAGGTGTCCTTATTACAACAAGGACAAGCCAACTTTCCCTTAGTACTCCAACCTGATAAGTTCCCATATGCAGGGAAATCATTGATAGTCCATAGTAAAACTGCATGTAACTTGAAATTCTGTTGTGCATATGCATCAAATGTATCAATGCCAGTTTCCCATAACTCTCTTAGTTCTTCTACTAAAGGTTGAAGATAGATATCAATTGCATCTCCAGGACCCTCAGGACCTGGAATAAGCATTGATAAAATAAAATTTGATTATTTCATGCACATCCAAGGTGGCAAATTGTATGGAATGAGTAGAACTGGCCAAACACTATATGGCATTTTTAAATTGGCAAAAGGTTGAAATCCATCACTAGCAAGGCCTAGTCTCACATTGCGAGAGTCTGAGGCAAAATTTGGATGTAGTTTGTCAAAGGAAATCCATGCCATTGAATCAGCAGGGTGTCTCATCACTCCATCATCTACCCTCTTATCTTTATGCCATCTCATCAAAGACGCTGTCTTTGTGGACATAAACAATCTTTGAAGTCTTGGCTTTAGTGGAAAGTAACGCAGAATTTTTTTGGTATTCTCTTCCCATTGGTTTTAACCTTGTCTTCCCCATTATATTTATCAGTCTTCCATCTAGAATAGCCACAAATCTTACAAAAATCTAGCCTCTCATCCTCTTTCCAATATAACATGCAATTATTTACACATGCATCAATTTTTTTGTATGAGAGACCAAGATCTTGAATTACTTTCTTTGCATCATAATATGATTGTGGCAAATTAGATCCTTGAGGTAATAATTCATCTTTCAATAATTGCAACAACATAGTAAATGACTCATTACTCCATCGACCAAGGCTCTTGATATGGAGCAATTTGACTAATCAAGATAACTTTGAGCTCTTAGAACCTTGGTATAATGGTTGCTCAAAATCTCTTAGTAACCTATAGAATTTATTCGCTTCCTCATTCGGTTCCTCTTTATGAATATCACTAGCGAAGATATCTGTATCCATATCATTTGTATCTTGACCACAAAACTCTGGATATAAATCCCTTAAAATGTCATGCATCTCATTGCTAGGCTCATCTTCACTTTGTTGAACACTTTCTAAATTAGATTCAGATTCACCTACCCTTTCTCCATGGTGATACCAAAATGTATAATTACGTATTATTCCATACACCTTGAGGTGTGTCCCTACCACTTCTCGTGTGGCGGAATACATGTTACTACACTTGACACATGGACAACGTATTTCCCCACGCCTCCCAGTCTTTTTAAAAGCATAGTCCAAAAATTCCTCAACCCCACGTAAATATACATCATTAAGACAATCACCAACAAGATCCATCCATCCTTTACTAGGAGCCATTATCTAATAAATTGATAGTTAGAAATATAACCTATAAAAATAAGCAAACATATTTGACAAGAAAAAAATTTAGTTTAAAATTTAGGTTACATTATTCAATAAATAAATATTAAAAAAAATTAAATAACATTGATCACAAAAAGGATGGTGCCAAAATATTATATGAAGTGGAAATTTAAAAGTATGGTCAGAATGGAGGAATTTGAAAGACAAAGAACTATAAAAGTGAATTTTCTAAATACAGAAGGACTTATGGAATAATTGTGCATTGATCAAAGAAAGGGAGACACTTGGTAAAATAAAAGCCACTCCTTTTTGTTCCTAAATCAATCAGCTGTACTCTCAATCTCCCTCAATTTTTCATTTTCCTTCATCCTCTATTTTTTGTTTCTTCTTTTATTCATTTTTGTTAATTAATAATATATATTTATTTTATAGGTGTATTAGTATTTTTATATTTTAATAAGATTATTAAAATTTAAAAAAATATTTAAAAAAAATAAAATAAAAGTCATTTTCCTTAAATATGGCATAATTAAAATTTTATTTTTAAGTCTAAAAAATATTAAAATTATGAATTTATATTTTTAATAATTTTTCTACTTATCTTTTAATTTAAAAAGAAAATTAAAATAATTCCATTTTTTTCTCTCATTTTCTTTTAATCTAAAGTAAATATTAATGATTGACAATAAATAATAGCTAGTTACAATATAAAATTTTGATTTCTAGTTCTCAGCTTACCTAAAATCTCACATTCCTTACTTTTGAAACTCATTAATAACAACCTTCAATCTTAAGAACTAATTTGGGCATGAGAACATTGGTTATGGGCTAGGCTAGCGGGACTCATCCATATTCCATAGGCCTATTCTTCAATTTTCTCTAACTATGGGCTAATCTCTCTTAGTTTGAGCTTTTCTCATAAATTTGGCTCCATAGATAGTTCTTAATTTTCATTGGATTACTAGTGTTTTATTATGAGTTAAAAGCTTCCAGTACTATTAATGGTAGCTATAATGAGATTTCTACTTATTATCAATCTCATTATTCATTTCTACAACATATTATTTATATCATATAGGGATATTTTTATAGTAAGTATATATTATATAAGGACCAATTTATAAAAATATAGGGGCTTAATTGTAAGTGTTTTTATTGTATAGGGATATTTTAAAAAATATAGAGGCTTATTCATAATTATTTATATTATATAGGGATCAAGATTGTTGAGTCAGGTACTTTTGATAAGTTAATGGACTATGCATAAACTAGCACAAGATCCTTACATGTGTAACATATGCACCTATTGTGGAGCTTTTGAACTTAAGGGTCATGTCAAATTATTTTAGTCCAAAGTGTCCTAAATTTTCACACTCTAATTAAATTAGTAATTAATTCAAGGCATATTTCATGTTGACTATAGGAGAGGAGGTCATTATCTAGCTAATTCAACTAAATTTTATATATAAATATATATATATATATATATATATATATATATATATATTCTTTCCATATTATGGAGAAAAAAAATTATTGAAGAGTAATACTAAAAGCCACGTCAATAACCTTTATATGCATAAATTAATTTATTTTGATTTTGTTCATATGTCAAGTTTTATAGTGTCTTTTATGGAATTGTGAATACAATTATTAAACTTGGTTGGTGGATGGTCAATTTGGAAAGAAATTCCTTGTAAAAACATGTGATATAAAATCTTGATTCTGGCTACATCTACCTTCCCTCTTCCCTTTGTTCAATATTATAATATATGGCGGTTGAGCAATACTCAAATTAAGATTTCAATTAAAATAAATAAACAAATAGATAAATAATATTTATCCTGCATTGCTAATTTGTTGACAGATTTTATCTTTTTTTCTTTTTTTTTTTTCCCTCTATATAATCTTACCATTTCAATAATCCCAAACATTCCAGTGTTAATATCTATTCCACAGGGATTAACAACCTTCCAAACAAATTTTTAGGTGAAATTATTTGCATTGCACTAATTAATACCTGATTAATAAGTACACTTTGGCCTACAAGCAGTATCCTACCATACAACCATTCTTGGTCAGTAACAAATTTAATATTGCAGGCAGTATTGCAGGGTTAATTCTCACTCCAAATAAATTCACTCATTAGTTTAAAAATGGTTACTCACTTCTGCAATATTGCAGGGTCTATTCTCAACATCTGTCACTAATGGAGAATTTGGCATATTAACATCTTGAATCTAAAAGAATTGTGAGAGCACTCAACAATAATCTATTCCATAAAAGTTATGATTTCCAATCTAATTGATATCTAAAGAATAAGTTGGATGAAAGACACTAAGAAGAGTTTTCATGAACAAAAATCAAATCTAAAAATGATAGAATTAAAGAAATCTAGAAGAGAAAGAAAGGATTTGAGTTGCTAAAATTTGTAATTATTTACAGGATTTCAGATATGGTTTTACTGTCAAAATAAAGATTCTAAGCTTCACATTAGAATTCCTTAGGTATTAAGCCCCTGTTTATAAATTCTAGTGCTGATCAATAATTAATATAACTCTAATATGAAGTTAGCTTGCTGCAACCAAATAAATTTGAACTATTTAATTCAATTATCCAATATTAATCAATTTAATTTCTAACTCTCTCTCTCTCCACAATCTTTCTTTTAATCTTCCCCTTCTTTTTCACCTTCTCTCATTTTTTCTATTTCCTCTGAACAACCCCATATTAACATCTTGAATCTAAAAGGATTGTGAGAGCACTCAACAACAATCTATTCTATAAATTATGATTTCCAATATAATTGATATCTAAAGAATAAGTTAGATGGAAGATAGCTAAGAAGAGTTTTTATGAACAAAGATAAAATTTGAAAATGGAAGAACTAAAGAAATCTGGAAGAGAAAGAAAAGATTTGAGTGGCTAAAATCTTTGTAAGATTTCAGATATGGTTTTACTATCAAAATAAAGATTCTAAGCTTCACATTAGAGTTCCTTAGGCATCAAGCCCTTGCTCATAAATCCTAGTGAAAACAAGCGTGATGTGCATTAGGATCAACTTTTAATTTTAAGTCGCTAATTTTAACAAGAAATAGGGTTAGTTTATATTATTGTCATTTATCATTTTTATTAACTAATTAAAAAACATATGCTTGGTGTTACCTAAGCACATGCATAAGAAAAGGTAGGCATTATTTATCATCTTCACCACTTTAAATAATGTTGACAATAAGGGATAAAATGCAAATGAAGGAATAATGCTAACTTGTGCTTGGTGGGTTGTTGAACTAAATGCTAACAGATATGTGCTCTAAACATCACAAGAACATTTAGGAGTTTAACAAGAGATGAGGATTAAGGAAGTGGAGGGAAAGGAGAAGGCCTTATTGTTCAGTTAGATTAGAAGGTGAAGGGAAAATGAAGGTAAATTATTTCCCTCCCTAACAAATTAACAATTACACATACAGGTATTAAAGCACTTAGAATTTAAAAATTAAATAGGGAGAAAAAGAACCTAGACAGAACTTCCATTTGGATACTCACCTTATCCTTGATCGGAAGTAGGGCGATTATCAAAACAAGTACATCTTGTATTCTAAGTCCTTTAGGAACACCATCTACAATCGATGGAAACAACATATTAGTCAGAGATCAAACAAAGCATAAAAGAATTTGTAACACAAGATAATATAAAATTCATGATGAGAGAATCAATCACCGCAAAGTTTGGCAAGTCGCTTATATCTTCAAGAATGTGAGATAAGAAAAGAACCCCATAACTGAAATTGAGGTTGAAAAGACACCACAGATCAAGAGAGAAATAGGCACAACATCCGGTTCAAAAACAAAGAATAAATGAATTCATACATATTAAACTTGGCAGAAAAAAAAAATGAAAGCACAAAGACTCTTTGAGAAAGTGATATGGAGGTATGAAAATTAGATTACTAAGCTAAAATGCCAATATGATTCCAACTGGAGTTATGGATACAATGATTCTCTATGAATAAGAAGATTTTAGATGCATCTCAAGCTCAATGTGTGTCTTGAAGAATGTTCTTATAATGATCATAAATGGTATTTAAGACTTTTCACAAGATTTAGGCATTTAGATGAATGTCGTAATTTTACACTTTACAAATGGGCTTCCTAAATTTGCATAAAAATGTTGAAAATATATGCTTCAATTTCTCAATAAAAGAAACCATAATTGGGTGAAAACTAAGCAAATGCATCTTCTAGCAATTATAGGCACATGCATTTCGCAACAAACAAAGAAATAAAATAAAAACATCAATGCAAGACTTGAAATGGATGGTAATTTGATTTAAAAAAAAAAGAAGAGGAAATGTGTAGAAAATTTATGTTTTATTTACATCATTTAGTGGCCATTTGGTACTTTAGGAGCATAATGAAAGTAACAATGAGAACAACGGTAAGGAATTCATTCCATCATTGTTGATCCTTAGGCATCAAGCCCTTTGATAACCAAAACTATTCTCGCTTTTAATGCAAATAATCATCAGAGAAGGAATTTCAAGATAACACCATTCAAAATTTATATAAAATTAACATATAGTATGGATGATAGCCGAGTTAATACCATTCCTCATATTACACTGCCAAGCCTTTCTTCATACTCAATGCCATCCCCATCTTCAAATAGCTTCAAAAACTGAGCTTGCTCTTGCTCCCTTTTCTTCTTTTGCTAGCACTTGAAGGCTATCACTATCCCAAGAATCAATATAATCAAAACCACAACACTCATTAAAATTAGCTTGTTCCCTTTATTATGCAAACCTGAGGCAGAGTTGGAATCTGAGACAAATGGAGAATCCAAACCATAACCATTCTTCTAACGAATAAAAGATTATACATCAAGTCATGAATTAATTAATATTCATATATAATGCATGCAAAACACATTGGAAGCAGAAATTTTCAAAGTCTAATGGCCTTAGAGGTTGATTTAAATATGCAATATTTAAGAAAATAATAGGTTGATTAAGGTGTTCAGCAAAAGTATTAAGTGCAACTGATGAACTGGAAACATGATGAATGAAAATACTAGTCATTGCCCAAAACGCAAAACCAGATTTATCCCTTATTGGCACTGCCAAAAATATCTAGTATCATTGGGATTAAAACCACATGCCCTTAATGTTAAACAGAGCAGTCAATAATGCAGAGCACAGATGAAACTAGCAGCTAGAGGTACACAGCGTGGAAACTAACAAGACCCAACAATCCAACAAAACCCAACAGGAAACTAACAAGCTTAGTGGAGTAAGGAATGGAACGAAAAACAATGGAAGAAAAAGGATAGTTTGAATAAGCAGAAAAATAGCTCCTACGGTAAATGTAGCCACAAAAATGAGATTGAAATCAACTGCGTATATGCCCAAAGCAAACAGGAATGCCATGAACATTTGGAAAATAGAGGCACCAACCAACCATGAAGCTAAACAAATCGCAGGGTGTGAAAGTTTCAGATCATATAATTGTGCCCAACACAAGATCATAGATGCTGCCACCGAGAAATTCAATGCTAGCAAGTCATATAGAAAATATAAATGCTTGAGGATTTTTACTTTTTGAGATAAGTAAATCAACAAGACCCAACAGTCCAACAAAACCCAACAACCAAGAAGAGCATAAAAACCTCCAAGAATCTCCATATCACAAAAATCACAACAGGAAATAATTAAAGTGCCTAGCTGAATGGATGAAAGAACACCACAAAATAAAATCAAGTTCTTCCATTAGAACACGCAAGAGAAAGTTTTTTCCTCAAAAATAGAATCAATTACATGGTCTGAATCAAAACTTGCTAAACAAATTTAGCATCAAAAGGAACTCAACAATTGGAATTGAAATTGAAAATGTAAAACATACCTATTGAAGACACACCCACACAGCAATACTTCCAAATCCACGCTTGGCAACAGGTGAAAGCTTTCAAATCTAGGTTGCGAGAATCTGGAACACTCAATTTTGAATGAAACCCTAAGGACCAATTAACTCTACTCTTATAGAACCCTATGAAACACGTATGTTAAGGCTGCAACATTAGGGAGAAATTGGTTTTGTGTGGAAGTTACTAATTGGAAGGAATTAGGAAACCTTAGAGATAAAAGAAAAAACCCGCCGCTGGAGGGAAACCAAATTCTAAAAGGAAAAAAGTATAATTAATCAACAAGGGCAATATTTTTCCTTGTAAAAGACTTTTAAAAATTAAGAAAATAAATCAATAAAAAAAGTTTATATATAACGACCAAATTTTATTGTTTAACGAGGAAATTTTATAATGGTTGTTAAAATTTTACATAATTACAACCAATTATAGCATTGGTCGTTATTCATATATTATTAACGAGGAAATAATAATTCGGTTGTTAAAATTGGTCGTTAAAAGTAATAATTCTTGTAGTGATTGTCTCAGCGATAGCTTTTTATTGCTGTCGCAGGTAGACAGACAGACAGGGCAGCAGACTAGGCTGCTAGTATCTCCAGTGAGAGACTACCGGGTATAATGAGTATACCAATATTTTGTATTTTGTAATGTAATGTATGTTCACTGTATGTACATAATGTTGTTGGTTTTGAGCAGTTGTAAATAAAAATTGTACATTGAAGTTGTAAAATAATTATGAGTTATTTTGGCTTGTAAAAATTGTATTATATTTCTTTTATATCAGTCTTTGAAAAATCACTGTGGATTTGTGTTGAGAAATATGTTGGAGTTGAGATTTGGAAATCTATTGAAGTGCTTTTTACAGGTTTTCTGAAGAACTGTTTTATCCAAAATACAGATGGCACTCTGGCAAAATTTTTATAGAAATTCCAAATAATTCAAATGTGTTAGTTCTATCACTTCAGTTCACAAAAGTCTTTTAACACCTATAAATAGTGCTCACCACTGTAAAAGAAGTAAGAAAAGTTTTTAAAATCCCTTGTAGTGTATTTAATGGGTTATCAGTAGACGGAGTTGGTAATTCATTAGATATACTACGGGATCATGTTATGCCTTACAGAGGGGTAGGGTGTGACAATTCATGTTGAGTAGAGGGATTTAATATCCTAGTAAGTTATTTCCATGAAAATGTGGTGATTGTGCACTTAAATTGGAGATTGACGAATTGTGGGACACTTTGGCATTATAGAACATTTCGGCAGCCTTGGGACACTTTGATAAATGTATGAGTTCATGAAGGTATTGGCAGAATATTCACATTGAGGATTGATAGATATGTATATAGATTGGTTGTGTAAAGTGTATGTAAGAATGAGTAATGTTTAGGTGTATATGTGATTGTACTTAGACTTTGTAAATTTGAGTTTATTTAGTGTATTGAGGATGTGTGTAATCTGCCCAAAGTGACTTTAAAGTGAAGTGGTATATGGTTTTGGTAATGTACCAAAACAGAATTGGTAGGGGAAGTGGACATATAGTAAGGTGAATGTGTCATTGATGTATGTTTAAGCAAGGTAATTAAGGGCAGTATGCATTTTAGCCTATAACTTTAAATGTGTAACCTCAATTGGTATGAGACCAATTGGAGGTGAAACTAGGCACAAAATGTGCCAACTTTCATTGAGAAAGCATACCAAAATTCTGCTTGCAAGGTGATATGAAAAATGACCAATTCGGATTAAGTGCAAGTGAGGCCTGAAAATTGACCATTTGGGTAGCAGTTAGTGTTTAGGCCATAACTCACTCAAAACAGGTCCAATTGACCTGAAATTTTAACCATAAATAGTTAAGACCCATACCTACAAGTCTTATGAAGACACCAAAGCCCAGAAATGACCAGAAGCAAGTCAAAAAGCTTGCACAAGTTCGGGTCCAAAAACTGGCCGAACCAGAGTTGACCAAATTGACCTAAAATTGACCTAATTTGATGCCATTTAACCAGCAATAGTATAATGACCATAACTTGGTCTACTTAACTCAGAATGACCTAAAATTTTGCCCCGCGTTCCATAAGACATAGATCTACAAGTTTGTAGTTTTAACTGAAACCTGAAAACCGAGGGAACTAGGTCGTCCGGCTAGGTCAAACTAGTATCCCGGAATCCAGCAAGTTGCATTAAAATGCACTAAACAAGGAAATGAGTTTGGTAAAACGTACCAACCCTAAAACCCTATCGAATGTGACATATTAATGACACTAAAACCTAATTTACCTAAAACGCATCGAGGGTCGGTACATTAGGTGATTGAGCAAATAATAGCCTTCAGTGAATTACTTATCGAACATTATCGTTAGAGATGCTTTAATTTAGTATCAAACACTTCAAATTGTGTTTCTCAGTTACCAAAGACTCAGGAAAAGGGAAGGAAACACTGAGTCCAGACCGAGAGACAGTTATCAGAGGTTTGTGCACAACAACTATTTCTTTTGAATTATTTTCAATTGAAATAAATTATGACTATTTGCATATTATTGTTTTAAGTTGTGAAATTGTGAAAAATGGTTTGAATGATATTTGATGGATACTTATTGATTGAAAAGCACTGTAATTGGTTTGAAACCACAGCTATCATGTACATTGATTGTATTCCTCGCTAGCTTGTCTAGTGGGACGAATTGAATTCCCTCTCTGGCTGAAGTGTTGAGGTGTGTGCCTGTTGAGGACGAATAGAATGAGTACTCATATTTTTGCTAGCTAGCTATGTTATTCCTCATTAGTCATTGACTTTTGGGATGAATTGAATACCTCATTAGCCATCGGCTTTTGGGATGAATTGAACTTGGGAACATGATTAAAGCTATGTGTGATTTATTGATGCATATTGTAAGATTGTAAAATGAGTTTAAATTCTTATTGACATTCACTGTCTTTTGAATTTAGCTATGTTTTGATTACTGAGATTTATTGTAATATTGTGTTAAATTTCTTATGACATTATTGTCTTGAATTTAACTATAGTTTTAAGTATCCACTATTTACATGACTTATGAATTGTGATTTAAATTGTATTTGATTGATGTTGTGCACCACTGAGACATTGTCTCAGCAATAGCTTTTTATTGCTGTCGCAGGTAGACAGACAGACAAGGCAGCAGACTAGGCTGCTAGTACCTCCAGCGAGAGACTACCGGGTATAATGAGTATACCAATATTTTGTATTTTGTAATGTAATGTATGTTCACTGTATGTACATATTGTTGTTGGTTTTGAGCAGTTGTAAATAAAAATTGTACATTGAAGTTGTAAAATAATTATGAGTTATTTTGGATTGTAAAAATTGTATTATATTTCTTTTATCTCAGTCTTTGAAAAATCACTGTGGATTTGAGTTGAGAAATGTATTGTGTTGAGAAATATGTTGGAGTTGAGATTTGGAAATCTATTGAAGTGCTTTTTACAGGTTTTCTGAAGAACTGTTTTATCCAAAATACAGATGGCACTCTGCCAAAATTTTTACAGAAACTCCAAATAATTCAAATGTGTTAGTTCTATCACTTCAGTTTAAAAAGGTTTTTAACACCTGTAAATAGTGCTCACCACTGTAAAAGAAGTAAGAAAAGTTTTTAAAATCCCTTGTAGTGTATTTAATGGATTATCAGTAGACGGAGTTGGTAATTCATTAGGTATACTACGGGATCATGTTATGCCTTACAGAGGGGTAGGGTGTGACATGTTTTAGTGGTATCAAAGCAAGGTTTTTAAATTCTGTTTTCACCCGTTATTTGAATATTCTTTTTTCATAGTACAACTGCTCAATATCATTGTTTGATACATACAGTATATTACATTATAAATATGCACTAACGGGAGGAAATCTCCTTGTGTGATTTGTTTAGGAGATCTAAAATCCTCGCATTGACTATGGAAGAGGGTGATCGTTCAGTCGATCAATCTATTGAGGCTGAGGTGCAAGGGGATGCCCCAGGCCTACAAAATGTCAGTGGTTCAGCAGCACCAGCCCCTGTAGTACCGCAGTTTCCTGCTCAGTTCGCTCAGCAGATGGCTGCAATGTTCCAACAAATGGCTGGTAATGTGCCTACTCAAGTCCCAATACAGACACCAGTGGTACAACCACAGTCTCCTACTAGGCAGTATGACAAATTGATGAAGTATGGGGCTACAGAGTTTAAGGGGACAGTAGATCCTCTGGAGGCTGAACAGTGGTTAGAGAGGATGGATAGGGTATTCAAGAAATTGCATTGCACAGAAGAGCTCAGATTTGAATACTCTGTATCTTTGTTACAGGGGGATGCTTATGACTGGTGGAAAACCATTCCCCACAGTCTGGTAAAACCAGCAGTATTAACATGGAATGACTTTCTCAGGGAATTTAGACAGAAATATGTCCCTGATGCTTATGTAGACCAGAAGTTACAAGAATTCCTAAGTCTGAAACAGGGGAACAGATCAGTGGCTGAGTATGAAAGAGAATTTTCCCGTCTGAGCCATTATGCAGTGAGTTTACTTTCTACCAGCAGGGAGAGATGCAAAATGTTTGAAACTGGCTTGAAGCCCAGTATCAGATTACAAGTAGTCGGCTTCAAACACACTAACTTCTCTGAACTTATTTCTCAAGCTCTAGAGTTAGAAAGAATTGAGTCTGAAGCTGCTCCTGAGAGACAGAAATCAGAGAAGACAGAGAAAGAGGGAAAATCAGTAGAATAGAGTTCCACTGGTCCTACTGGAAAGAGGAAGAACCATGGGGGACATGGCAGAGGTGGCAAGAAGTCTGGTAGGGGAAGATATTCAGGACAGAGACCTCCCCTATCTGGTCAGCAGAGTACCAGAAGTTCCTACCCTCCCCGCCAATGTGAAACTTGTGGAAGAAATCATGGTGGGATATGCTATAAGGCTGTTGGAGCCTGTAATAATTGTGGAGGCATAGGACACTTTGCCAAGGACTGCACCAGTAGTCGCAGAGTTGGACCACCTCCTACTACTGCAGAAGGGTCAGTTCAGAGCCCTGTCACTAGAAGTTCACAACCACCCAGCAGAGGTAGAGGCAGGGGTAGAAGTAGCCCAGCAGGCAGCCAAGGCACAGTGAAACAATCAGAGCAAGACAGTGCTCCAATCAGAATGTATGCAATGAGACAGAGGGAAGAGGCCGAGACATCTGATGTTGTGGCTGGTACCTTCTCAACTTTTAATCAAGATGTGTTTGTGTTATTTGATCCGGGTTCTACCCATTCTTATGTGAGTGATAGCATCATTGATTGCATTGCTGTTCCATGTACAAAAATGGACTTTGAGGTGCTAGTAACAAGTCCACTAGGACAGGAGGTTAGGGTTAATAGAATGTATAGAGATTGTCCTTTGGTGATCTAAGGACACACTTTTCTGTCTGATTTCATTGAAATGCCCTTCAGAGATTATGATATCATCTTGGGCATGGATTGGTTAGCTAGGCATCATGCCATGATTGACTGTAGGCTGAAGACAGTCACTTTTGGCCTTCCTCAGTACAGTGATGTGGTAATACATGGGGAAAGGCAGTTATTGCCATCAAACATCATTTCGGCTGCACTAGCCAGAAAAATGATCAGAAAGGGGTGTGAAGCCTACTTGGCACATGTGGTAGACACCCAAGTGGGGAGTCCAGCATTGAAGGACATCCCTACAGTACATGACTTTCCAGATGTGTTTCCTGATGAATTGCCAGGATTACCTCCGAAAAGAGAAGTGCAGTTTGAAATTAAAGTTATGCCTGGTGTGGATCCAATCTCCATAACGCCATACAGAATGGCACCAGCAGAGTTGAAGGAGTTGAAGATACAGTTGCAAGAACTACTTGAAAAGGGCTTCATCCGCCCTAGTGTGTCACCTTGGGGAGCACCAGTGTTGTTTGTTAAGAAGAAGGATGGTACTCTCCACTTATGTATTGACTACCGACAGTTGAATAAGGTGACAATAAAGAACAGATATCCATTGCCTCGCATTGATGATCTGTTTGATCAGTTGAAGGGTGCAGCTGTATTCTCCAAAATTGATCTGCGATCTGGCTATTATCAGTTGAAGGTACAAGAGTAGAGTATTCCAAAAACTGCTTTTAGAACTCGGTATGGCCACTATGAGTTTCTAGTAATGCCATTCGGGTTAACAAATGCTCCAGCTGCTTTCATCGATCTGATGAACACTATCTTCAGACCATATCTTGATCAATTTGTGGTGGTATTTATTGATGACATTTTGATATATTCAAGGAATGCAGAAGAGCATGACAGACATCTGCGGATTGTACTGCAGACTTTAAGGGAGAAAAAGCTATACGCCAAGTTGTCGAAATGTGAATTTTGGCTGAAAGAAATCTCCTTTTTGGGACATGTTGTGTCAGCTGAAGGGATCAAGGTAGATTCCAGCAAGGTAGAAGCTATCCTTAATTGGAAGCCGCCCAGGAACATCACAGAAATTCGCAGTTTTCTGGGTTTAGCTGGATATTACCGTCGGTTTGTGAAGGGTTTTTCTATGTTATCTTCTCCACTGACCAAACTACTTCGGAAAGATGTAAAATTTCAGTGGACAGATAAATGTCAGTAGAGTTTTGATGAGTTGAAGAGGTGTTTAACTGAAGCTCCAGTTCTCACTTTACCTACTCCGGGTAAAGAATACATAGTTTATAGTGATGCTTCTCACAATGGGTTAGGCTGTGTACTGATGCAAGATCAGAATGTCATTGCTTATGCATCACGCCAGCTGAAACCGCATGAGAGGAACTACCCAACACATGATTTGGAGCTAGCAGCTATTGTTTTTGCTCTAAAGATCTGGAGACACTATTTGTATGGAGAGAAATGCTACATTTACACAGATCACAAGAGCTTGAAGTACTTAGGCACCCAGAAGAAATTAAATTTGAGGCAGAGGGGATGGTTAGAACTCATCAAAGATTATGATTGCTTAATAGACTATCAGCCAGGGAAAGCAAATGTGGTGGCTGACGCCTTAAGTCGCAAGACTATGGCAAGTCTCAGAGTTTGTCCATTGTCCATGGTAAAGGAGTTGAAAGCACAGCATGCCAGTTTAGAGATTGATGATGAGGGACAGACAGTAGTTGCTTGGCATGTACAGCCAGTGTTGATTGATCGGTCGTAATGGTCGCTCAGTGATGAAAAATATCGAAGTTACCGAAAGAAGTCCAGCAGGCAAGAAACACGAATTCTGTGAGAGATGATGGTTTATTGCTACATCAGGGCAGAATGTGCATTCCTATTGATGTGGAATTGAGACAGATCATTATGAAGGAAGCACATGAGTCTCCATTTGCTATGCACCCTGGTGGAACTAAAATGTACAGAGGGTTGAAAGAGCATTACTGGTGGATGGGTATGAAAAGAGATATAGCTGAATTTTTTTCCAAATGCCTAACTTGTCAGCAAGTAAAGGCAGAACATCAAGTTCCAGCTGGTTTGTTACATCCTTTGTCGCATGCAGTGGAAATAAGAACGAATAACTATGGATTTTGTTACAGGACTTCCAAGGACACAGAGTAGTCATGATGCAGTATGGGTTATAGTTGACAGATTGACCAAGTCTGCTCACTTTTTGCCAGTTCGGATGGACTATAGCCTGGAAAGATTGGCCAGATTGTACATATATGAGATTGTAAAATTGCATGGAGTGCCAGTATCAATTGTATCTGACAGAGATCCTAGGTTCACTTCTAGATTCTAGGGTAGTCTTCAGAGAGCCCTAGGAACTAGATTGAACTTCAAAGACAAAGATTCCACCCATGCATGCATGGCCACCGAGAGGGTTATTCAGATATTGGAGGATATGCTATGGGCTTGTGTGATTGAATTTGAAGGTAGTTGGGATACACACTTGCCTTTGATTGAGTTTGCTTATATCAACAGCTACCAATCAAGCATTGGGATGCCTCCATATGAAGCTTTGTATGGCAGAAAGTGCAGAACTCCCTTATGTTGGGATGAAGTAGGTGAAAGGAAGATGATTGGGCCAGAAATTGTTTAGCAGACAGAGGAAAAGATCAGATTGATTAGAGATAGACTCAAGGCTGCATCAGACCGTCAGAAGTCCTATGTTGATTTGAAAAGAAGAGATATTGAATATGCAGTGGGTGATAAGGTATTCCTCAAAGTTTCTCCTTGGAAGAGGATTATGAGATTTGGCAGAAAGGGGAAACTGAGTCCTCGTTTCATCGGACCATATGAGGTTCTGGAAAGAGTGGGTCCTTTGGCATATCGATTGGCATTACCTCTAGAGCTAGCAAGGATACACAGTGTCTTCCATGTGTCCATGTTAAGGAGGTACAGATCTGACCCATCTCATGTACTATCGATTGAAGAGATTTAGGTAAATCCAGACCTCTCATATGAGGAAGAACCCATAAAAATTCTGGCTTATGAGGTGAAGTAGCTGAGGAATAAACAGATACACCTGGTTAAAGTGATGCGAAACCATCATTCAGGCCAGGAAGCTACTTGGGAACGTGAAGAGGATATGAGGAGACAGCACCCACAGCTGTTGAGAGACTAATGCCAGGTAAAATTTCGAGACGAAATTTATTTAAGGGGGGGAGAATTGTAACACCCCTATGTTCGGTAGTGCGTTCTACTGTTCCGGTGACCAGTGTTGTCCGGACAGCTAGGATGCCTAGAACTACACTTCGATATGAGCGAGGAGACATAAAATAATGAAATACAAGAAAAAAAAACACAAGAAAAACAAAAGAAAAATAATAGCAAAGAAATGTAACCAAGTTAAGCGAGTCGAGAACCCTAGCGATGGGTGACAGCACCGGGAAGTCACGGCGTGGACCGTTGACTAGCCCTGGACTGCGAGGAACCCTGGAAAACATTTTTAGGACTTAAATAGACCCTTATTGAAGAATAAATATCATTAGGAAGATCAAAGAAAAATTAAATAATTAGTACAAAGAAAAGTGAGAAATCGAAAAACAGACAAAACCCGGTGTTACCGAAAAATCGGGAATGCAACCCGAACAGGGGCATTATGGTCAATCGACATCCCGAATTATCTTTTGACCTAAATTTCCATTAAAAATAAATAATATTACACTTAGAAAATAAAATGAAAAATTAATTTGGTGGTACCTAAAGTGAATAGCAAGAATTAAGGGTTTAATGTGGAATAAGTGGGAATTTAACTTATTAAATGATTAAATTGTGTGAGTGGGCCACTAATGAATAAACTAAAAGCAAAATGGGGCAGCTGTAATTCCATTACACCATCAGAAACTTCATCTTCTCCAAATCACCAAAACTTGCCGAAATGAAGAATTAAAAGACCTCCATTGCCGTTTTCTCTCAAGCTCACCTAACCTCCTCATTTCACTTCCAATCATTTAGGGCTCTTCATTAAAGATTGTCTACACATCATAAGGAAGAGCTTGATACTAAAATCAAGAAGTTTAATCAAGGTTTATCAAGTTCCAACCATAGGTAAGTTTACATTTTTGAATATTGCTTTGTTAAACTTTGTGTACATGTTATGGGTGTTGGATTTGTGAAGAAAATTTTCAAGCTTGAGGAGTTATTGATATGTCCATTTTGGACAGCCATGGAGTTATGTATTTAATGATTTATTATTACATATATTTGATGTAAATTCATGTAACACCCCTAAGTTCGATAGTGCGTTCTGCTGCTCCGGTGACCAGTGTTGTCCGGACAGCTAGGATGCCTAGAACTACACTTCGATATGAGTAAGAAGGCATAAAATAATGAAATACAAGAAAAGAAAATACAAGAAAAACAAAGGAAAAATAATAGCAAAGAAATGTAACCAAGTTAAGCGAGCCGAGAACCCTAGCGATGGGGGACCGCACTGGGAAGTCACGGCGTGGACCGTTGACTAGCCCTGGACTGCTGGGAACCCTGGAAAATATTTTTAGGACTTAAATAGACCCTTATTGAAGAATAAATATCATTATAAAGATCAAAAAAAAATTAAATAATTAGTACAAAGAAAAGGGAGAAATCGAAAAATAGACAAAACCTGGTGTTACCGAAAAATCGGGAATGCAACCCGAACAGGGGCATTATGGTCATTTGACATCCCGAATTGTCTTTTGACCTAAAATTCCATTAAAAATAAATAATATTACACTTAGAAAATAAAATGAAAAATTAATTTGGTGGTACCTAAAATAAATAACAAGAATTAAGGGTTTAATGTGGAATAAGTGGGAATTTAACTTATAATATGATTATTTGTGTGAGTGGGCCACTAATGAATAAACTAAACATAAAATGGGGCAGATGTAAGTCCACTATACTAGCTGAATACTTCATCTTCTCCATTTCCCTTAACCTAGCCGAATTGAAGGAAATGAAAACCACCATTGCCGTTTTTGCATGAGCTTGATCCACTCATCCATTTCAACTCCAATCACTTAGATAGCTTCATAAAAAATTGTCTACACATCATAAGGGAGAGCTTGATACCAAAATCAAGAAGTTTAACAAAGGTTTAGCAAGTTCCAACCATAGGTAAGTTTACATTTTTTGAATATTGTTTTGTTAAACTTTGTGTACATGTTATGGGTGTTGGATTTGTGAAGAAAATTTTCAAGTTTGAGGAGTTATTGATATGTTCATTTTGGACAGCCATGGAGTTATGTATTTAAGGAAATATTTATACATATATTTGATGAGAAATGATGTTGATTAGGGTGATTTAATATCCTAGTAAATTATTCCACATGTATATGGTGATTGTGCACTTGGAATGGAAATTGATGAATTGTAGGACACTTTGGCATGGTGAAGATTTTCGGCAGCCTTGGGACACTTTGATAAATGTATGAGTTCATGAAGGTATTGGAAGAATATTGACATTGAGGATTGATGGATATGTATATAGATTGGTTGTGTAAAGTGTATGTCAGAATGAGTAATGTTTAGGTGTACATGTGATCGTACTTAGACTTTATAAATTTGAGTTTATTTGGTGTATTGAGGATGTGTGTAATCTGCCCAAAGTGACTTTAAAGTGAAGAGGTATGTGGTTTTGGTAATGTGCCAAAACAGAATTGGTAAGGGAAGTGGACATATAGCAATTAAATGTGTAATGGATACATGTATAAGTAAGGTAATTAAGGGCAGTATGCATTTTAACCTATAACTTTAAATGTGTAACCTCAATTGGTATGAGACCAATTGGAGGTGAAACTAGGCACAAAATGTGCCAACTTTCATTGAGAAAGCATACCAAAATTCTGCTTGCAAGGTGATATGAAAAATGACCAATTCGGATTAAGTGCAAGGGAGGCCTGAAAATTGACCATTTGGGCAGCAGTTAGTGTTTAGGCCATAACTCACTCAAAACAGGTCCAATTGACCTGAAATTTTAACCATGAATAGTTAAGACCCATACCTACAAGTCTTATGAAGACACCAAAGCCCATAAATGAACAGAAGAAAGTCAAAAAGCTTGCACAAGTTCAGGTCCAAAAACTGGCCGAACCAGAGTTGACCAAATTGACCTAAAATTGACCTAATTTGATGCCATTTGACCAGCAATTGTATAATGACCATAACTTGGTCTACTTAACTCAGAATGACCTAAAATTTTGCCCCACGTTCCATAAGACATAGATCTACAAGTTTGTAGTTTTAACCGAAACCCGAAAATCGAGGGAACTAGGTCGCCCGGCTAGGTCAAACTAGTATCCCGGAATCCAGCAAGTTGCATTAAAATGCACTAAACAAGGAAATGAGTTTGGTAAAACGTACCAACCCTAAAACCCTATCGAATGTGACATACTAATGACACTAAAACCTAATTTACCTAAAACGCATCGAGGGTCGGTATATTAGGTGATTGAGCAAATAATAGCCTTCAGTGAATTACTTATCGAACATTATCGTTAGAGACAGTTTAATTTAGTACTGAAACACTTCAAATTGTGTTTCTCAGTTACCAAAGACTCAGGAAAACGGAAGGGAACACTGAGTCCAGACCGAGAGATAGTTATCAGAGGTTTGTGCACAACTAGTTTTCGACTGATTTTGCTCTCAATAATATTTCATATGATTAATTGTATGTTATTGTTTTAAATTGTGTTTGTGCACAACAGCTATTTCTTTTGAATTATTTTCAATTGAAATAAATTATGACTATTTGCATATTATTGTTTTAAGTTGTGAAATTGTGAAAAATGGTTTGAATGATATTTGATGGATACTTATTGATTGAAAAGCATCAGAATTGGTTTGAAACCACAGCTATCATGTACATTGATTGTATTCCTCGCTAGCTTGTCTAGTGGGATGAATTGAATTCCCTCTCTGGCTGAAGTGTTGAGGTGTGTGCCTGTTGAGGACGAATAAAATGAGTACTCATATTTTTGCTAGCTAGCTATGTTATTCCTCATTAGTCATTGACTTTTGGGATGAATTGAATACCTCATTAGCCATCGGCTTTTGGAATGAATTGTGATTTATTGATATGTATTGTGAGATTGTTAAATGAATTTAAACTCTTTTTGACATAAACTGTCTTTTGAATTCAACCATGATCTGACTTATTGAAATTTATGGTGATATTGAGAAATGGAGTTTAAATTCTGGTTGACAATTATTGTCTTGAAATTAACTATGGTTTTAAGTATCCACTATTTACATGACTTATGAATTGTGATTTAAATTGTATTTGAGTAATGTTGTGCACCACTGAGACATTGTCTCAAATGATAGCTTTTATTCTTTATCGCAGTAGGCAGACAGATGCAGCGTAGAGACTAGGCTGCTAGTATCTCCAGTGAGAGACTACCGGGTATAATGAGTATACCAATATTTTGTATTTTGTAATGTAATGTATGTTCACTGTATGTACATAATGTTGTTGGTTTTGAGCAGTTGTAAATAAAAATTGTACATTGAAGTTGTAAAATAATTATAAGTTATTTTGGCTTGTAAAAATTATATTATATTTCTTTTATATCAGTCTTTGAAAAATCACTGTGGATTTGAGTTGAGAACTATGTTGGAGTTGAGATTTGAAAATCTATTGAAGTGCTTTTTACAGGTTTTCTGAAGAACTGTTTTATCCAAAATACAGATGGCACTCTGCCAAAATTTTTACAGAAATTCCAAATAATTCAAATGTGTTAGTTCTATCACTTCAGTTCACAAAAGTCTTTTAACACCTGTAAATAGTGCTCACCACTGTAAAAGAAGTAAGAAAAGTTTTTAAAATTCCTTGTAGTGTATTTAATGGGTTATCATTAAACGGAGTTGGTAATTCATTAGATATACTACGGGATCATGTTATGCCTTACAGAGGGGTAGGGTGTGACATGTTTTAGTGGTATCAGAGCAAAGTTTTTAAATTCTGTTTTCACATGTTACTTGAATATTCTTTCTTCATAGTACAACTGCTCAATATCATTATTTGATACATACAGTACATTACATTATAAATATGCACTAACGGGAGGAAATCTCCTTGTGTTATTGGTTCAGGAGATCTAAAATCCTCACATTGACTATGGAAGAGGGTGATCGTTCAGTTGATCAATCTATAGAGGCTGAGGTGCAAGGGGATGCCCCAGGCCTACAAAATGTCAGTGGTTCAGTAGCACCACTGCGATCGCAGTTTCTGCTCGATTCGCTCGTGAGATGGCTGCAATGTTCCAACAAATGGCTGGCAATGTACCTACTCAAGTCCCAATACAGACACCAGTGGTACAACCACAATCTCCTACTAGGCAGTATGACAAATTGATGAAGTATGGGGCTACAGAGTTTAAGGGGACAGTAGATCCTCTAGAAGCTGAACAGTGGTTAGAGAGGATGGATAGGGTATTCAAGAAACTGCATTGCACAGAGGAGCTCAGATTTGAATACTCTGTATCTTTGTTACAGGGGGATGCTTATGATTGGTGGAAAACCATTCCCCACAGTCTGGTAGAACCTGCAGTGCTAACATGGAATGACTTTCTCAGGGAATTCAAACAAAAATATGTCCCTGATGCTTATGTATACCAGAAGCTACAAGAATTCCTAAGTCTGAAACAGGGGGGCAGATCAGTGGCTGAGTATGAAAGAGAATTTTCCCGCCTAAGCCATTATGAAGTGAGTTTACTTGCTACCAGCAGGGAGAGATGCAAGAGGTTTGAAACTGGCTTGAAGCCCAGTATCAGATTACAAGTAGTCGGCTTCAAACACAGTAACTTCTCTGAACTTATTTTTCAAGCTCTAGAGTTAGAAAGAATTGAGTCTGAAGCTGCTCCTGAGAAAAAGAGATCAGAGAAGATAGAGAAAGAGGGAAAATCAGTAGAACAGAGTTCCAGTGGTCCTACTGGAAAGAGGAAGAACCATGGGGGACATGGCAGAGGTGGCAAGAAGTCTGGTAGGGGAAGATATTCAGGACAGAGACCTCCCCTATCTGGTCAGCAGAGTACCAGAAGTTCCTACCCTCCCCGCCAATGTGAAACTTGTGGAAAAAATCATGGTGGGATATGCTATAAGGCTATTGGAGCCTGTTATAACTGTGGAGGCACCGGACACTTTGCCAAGGATTGCACCAGTAGTCGCAGAGTTGGACCACCTCCTACTACTGCAGAAGGGTCAGTTCAGAGCCCTGTCACAAGAAGTTCACAACCACCCAGCAGAGGTAGAGGCAGGGGTAGAGGTAACCCAGCAGGCAGCCAAGGCACAATGAAACAATCAGAGCAAGACAGTGCTCCAATCAGAATGTATGCAATGAGATAGAGGGAAGAGGCCGAGACATCTGATGTTGTGGCTGGTACCTTCTCAACTTTTAATCAGAATGTGTTTGTGTTATTTGATCCGGGTTCTACCCATTCTTATGTGAGTTCTAGCATCATTGATTGCATTGCTGTTCCATGTACAAAAATGGACTTTGAGGTGCTAGTAATAAGTCCACTAGGACAGGAAGTCAGGGTTAATAGAATGTATAGAGATTGTCCTTTGGTGATCCAAGGACACACTTTTCTGTCCGATCTCATTGAAATGCCCTTCAGAGACTATGATATCATCTTGGGCATGGATTGGTTAGCTAGGAATCATGCCATGATTGACTGTAGGCTAAAGACAGTCACTTTTGGCCTTCCTCAGTATAGTGATATGGTAATACATGGGGAGAGGCAGTTATTGCCATCAAAAATCATTTCGGCTGCACTAGCCAGAAAAATGATCAGAAAGGGGTGTGAAGCCTACTTGGCACATGTGGTAGACACCCATGTGGGGAGTCCAGCATTGAAGGACATCCCTATAGTACATGACTTTCCAGATGTGTTTCCTGATGAATTGCTAGGATTACCTCCGGAAAGAGAAGTGCAGTTTGAAATTAATGTTATGCCTGGTGTGGATCCAATCTCCATAACGCCATACAGAATGGCACCAGCAGAGTCGAAGGAGTTGAAGATACAATTGCATGAACTACTTGAAAAGAGCTTCATCCGCCCTAGTGTGTCACCTTGGGGAGCACCAATGTTGTTTGTTAAGAAGAATGATGGTACTCTCCGCTTATGCATTGACTACCGGCAGTTGAATAAGGTAACAATAAAGAACAGATATCCATTGCCTCGCATTGATGATCTGTTTGATCAGTTGAAGGGTGCATCTGTATTCTCCAAAATTGATTTGCGATCTGGTTATTATCTGTTGAAGGTGCAAGAGCAGAGTATTCCAAAAACTGCTTTCAGAACTCGGTATGGACACTATGAGTTTCTAGTAATGCCATTCGGGTTAACAAATGCTCCAGCTGCTTTCATGGATCTGATGAACACTATCTTCAGACCATATCTTGATCAATTTGTGGTGGTGTTTATTGATGACATTTTGATATATTCAAGAATGCAGAGGAGCATGATAGACACCTGCGGATTGTACTGCAGATTTTAAGGGAGAAACAGCTATACGCCAAGTTGTCGAAATTTGAATTTTGGCTGAAAGAAATCTCTTTTTTGGGACATGTTGTGTCAGCTGAAGGGATCAAGGTAGATTCCAGCAAGGTAGAAGCTATCCTTAATTGGAAGCCGCCCAGGAACATCACAGAAATTCGCAGTTTTCTGGGTTTAGCTGGATATTACCGTCGGTTTGTGAATGGTTTTTCTATGTTATCTTCTCCACTGACCAAACTGCTTCGGAAAGATGTAAAATTTCAGTGGATTGATAAATGCCAGCAAAGTTTTGATGAGTTGAAGATGTGTTTGACTGAAGCTCCAGTTCTCACTTTACCCACTCCGGGTAAAGAATACACAGTTTATAGTGATGCTTCTCACAATGGGTTAGGCTGTGTATTGATGCAAGATCGGAATGTCATTGCTTATGCATCACGCCAGCTGAAACCGCATGAGAGGAACTACCCAACACATGATCTGGAGCTAGCAGCTATTATTTTTGCTCTGAAGATCTGGAGACACTATTTGTATGGGGAGAAATGTTACATTTACACAGATCATAAGAGCTTGAAGTACTTAAGCACCTAGAAGTAATTGAATTTGAGGCAGAGGAGATGGTTAGAACTCATCGAAGATTATGATTGCTTAATAGACTATCAGCCAGGAAAAGCAAATGTGGTGGCTGACGCCTTAAGTCGCAAGACTATGGCAAGTCTCAAAGTTTCTCCTTTGTCCATGGTATATGAATTGAAAGCACAACATGCCAGTTTAGAGATTGATGATGAGGGACAGGCAGAGTTGCATGGCATGTACAGCCAGTGTTGACTGATCAGATCATAATGGCTACTCAGAGTGATGAAAAATATCAGAAGTTACCGAAAGAAGTCCAGCAGGGCAAGAAACCTGAATTCTCTGTGAGAGATGATGGTTTATTGCTACATCAGGGCAGAATGTGCATTCCTAGTGATGTGGAATTGAGACAAATCATTATGAAGGAAGCACATGAGTCTCCATTTGCTATGCACCCTGGTGGAACTAAAATTTACAGAGGGCTGAAAGAGCATTACTGGTGGATGGGCATGAAGAGAGATATAGCTGAATTTGTTTCCAAATGCCTAACTTGTCAGCAAGTAAAGGCAGAACATCAAGTTCCAGCTGGTTTGTTACATCCTTTATTAGTACCAGAGTGGAAATGGGAACGAATAACTATGGATTTTGTTATAGGACTTCCAAGGACACAGAGTAGTCATGATGCAGTATGAGTTATAGTTGACAAATTGACCAAGTCTGCTCACTTTTTGCCAGTTCGGATAGACTATAGCCTGGAAAGATTAGCCAGATTGTACATATATGAGATTGTAAAATTGCATGGAGTGCCAGTATCAATTGTGTCTGACAGAGATCCTAGGTTCACTTCTAGATTCTGGGGTAGTCTTCAGAGAGCCTTAGGAACTAGAATGAACTTCAGCACAGCATTCCACCCACAGACAGATGGCCAGTCTGAAAGGGTTATCCAGATATTGGAGGATATGCTACGAGCTTGTGTGATTGAATTTGAAGGTAGCTGGGATACACACTTGCCTTTGATTGAGTTTACTTATAACAACAGCTACCAATCAAGCATTGGGATGCCTCCATACGAAGCTTTGTATGGTAGAAAGTGCAGAACTCCCTTATGTTGGGATGAGGTAGGTGAAAGGAAGATGATTGGGCCAGAAATTGTTCAGCAGACAGAGGAAAAGATCAGATTGATCAGAGATAGACTTAAGGCTGCATCAGATCGTCAGAAGTCCTATGTTGATCTGAAAAGAAGAGATATTGAGTATGCAGTGGGTGATAAGGTATTCCTCAAAGTTTCTCCTTGGAAGAGGATTATGAGATTTGGCAGAAAGGGGAAACTGAGTCCTCGTTTCATAAACTTGAAAAGGGCTTCATCCGCACTAGTGTGTCACCTTGACAATTATTGTCTTGAAATTAACTATGGTTTTAAGTATCCACTATTTACATGACTTATGAATTGTGATTTAAATTGTATTTGAGTAATGTTGTGCACCACTGAGACATTGTCTCAGCGATAGCTTTTTATTGCTATCGCAGGTAGACAGACAGATAGGGCAGCAGACTAGGCTGCTAGTATCTCCAGTGAGAGACTACCGGGTATAATGAGTATACTAATATTTTGTATTTTGTAATGTAATGTATGTTCACTGTATGTACATAATGTTGTTGGTTTTGAGCAGTTGTAAATAAAAATTGTACATTGAAGTTGTAAAATAATTATGAGTTATTTTGGCTTGTAAAAATTGTATTATATTTCTTTTATATCAGTCTTTGAAAAATCACTGTGGATTTGTGTTGAGAAATATGTTGGAGTTGAGATTTGGAAATCTATTGAAGTGCTTTTTACATGTTTTCTGAAGAACTGTTTTATCCAAAATACAGATGGCACTCTGGCAAAATTTTTACAGAAATTCCAAATAATTCAAATGTGTTAGTTCTATCACTTCAGTTCACAAAAGTCTTTTAACACCTGTAAATAGTGCTCACCACTGTAAAAGAAGTAAGAAAAGTTTTTAAAATCCCTTATAGTGTATTTAATGGGTTATCAGTATACGGAGTTGGTAATTCATTAGATACACTACGGGATCATGTTATGCCTTACAGAGGGGTAGGGTGTGACAATTTATGTTGAGTAGAGGGATTTAATATCCTAGTAAGTTATTTCCATGAAAATGTGGTGATCGTGCACTTAAATTGGAGATTGACGAATTGTGGGACACTTTGGCATTGTAGAACATTTCGGCAGCCTTGGGACACTTTGATAAATGTATGAGTTCATGAAGGTATTGGCATAATATTGACATTGAGGATTGATGGATATGTATATAGATTGGTTGTGTAAAGTGTATGTAAGAATGAGTAATGTTTAGGTGTATATGTGATTGTACTTAGACTTTGTAAATTTGAGTTTATTTGGTGTATTGAGGATGTGTGTAATCTGCCCAAAGTGACTTTAAAGTGAAGTGGTATATGGTTTTGGTAATGTACCAAAACAGAATTGGTAGGGGAAGTGGACATATAGTAAGGTGAATGTGTCATTGATGTATGTTTAAGCAAGGTAATTAAGGGCAGTATGCATTTTAGCCTATAACTTTAAATGTGTAACCTCAATTGGTATGAGACCAATTGGAGGTGAAACTAGGCACAAAATGTGCCAACTTTCATTGAGAAAGCATACCAAAATTCTACTTGCAAGGTGATATGAAAAATGACCAATTCGGATTAAGTGCAAGTGAGGCCTGAAAATTGACCATTTGGGTAGTAGTTAGTGTTTAGGCCATAACTCACTCAAAACAGGTCCAATTGACCTGAAATATTAACCATAAATAGTTAAGACCCATACCTACAAGTCTTATGAAGACACCAAAGCCCAGAAATGACCAGAAGCAAGTCAAAAAGCTTGTACAAGTTCGGGTTCAAAAACTGGCCGAACCAGAGTTGACCAAATTGACCTAAAATTGACCTAATTTGATGCCATTTAACCAGCAATAGTATAATGACCATAACTTGGTCTACTTAACTCAGAATGACCTAAAATTTTGCCCCGCGTTCCATAAGACATAGATCTACAAGTTTGTAGTTTTAACTGAAACCCGAAAACCGAGGGAACTAGGTCGTCCGGCTAGGTCAAACTAGTATCCCGGAATCCAGCAAGTTGCATTAAAATGCACTAAATAAGAAAATGAGTTTGGTAAAACGTACCAACCCTAAAACCCTATCGAATGTGACATATTAATGACAATAAAACCTAATTTACCTAAAAAGCATCGAGGGTCGGTACATTAGGTGATTGAGCAAATAATAGCCTTCAGTGAATTACTTATCGAACATTATCGTTAGAGACAGTTTAATTTAGTACTGAAACACTTCAAATTGTGTTTCTCAGTTACCAAAGACTCAGGAAAAGGGAAGGAAACACTGAGTCCAGATCGAGAGACAGTTAACTGAGGTTTGTGCACAACAACTATTTCTTTTGAATTATTTTCAATTGAAATAAATTATGACTATTTGCATATTATTGTTTTAAGTTGTGAAATTGTGAAAAATGGTTTGAATGATATTTGATGCATACTTATTGATTGAAAAGCACTGTAATTGGTTTGAAACCACAGCTATCATGTACATTGATTGTATTCCTCGCTAGCTTGTCTAGTGGGACGAATTGAATTCCCTCTCTGGCTGAAGTGTTGAGGTGTGTGCCTGTTGAGGACGAATAGAATGAGTACTCATATTTTTGCTAGCTAGCTATGTTATTCCTCATTAGTCATTGACTTTTGGGATGAATTGAATACCTCATTAGCCATCGGCTTTTGGGATGAATTGAACTTGGGAACATGATTAAAGCTATGTGTGATTTATTGATGCATATTGTAAGATTGTAAAATGAGTTTAAATTCTTATTGAAATTCACTGTCTTTTGAATTTAGCTATGTTTTGATTACTGAGATTTATTGTAATATTGTGCTAAATTCCTTATGACATTATTGTCTTGAATTTAACTATAATTTTAAGTATCCACGATTTACATGACTTATGAATTGTGACTTAAATTGTATTTGATTAATGTTGTGCACCACTGAGACATTGTCTCAGCGATAGCTTTTTATTGCTGTCGCAGGTAGACAGACAGACAGGGTAGCAGACTAGGCTGCTAGTACCTCCAGCGAGAGACTACCGGGTATAATGAGTATACCAATATTTTGTATTTTGTAATGTAATGTATGTTCACTGTATGTACATATTGTTGTTGGTTTTGAGCAGTTGTAAATAAAAATTGTACATTGAAGTTGTAAAATAATTATGAGTTATTTTGGCTTGTAAAAATTGTATTATATTTCTTTTATCTCAGTCTTTGAAAAATCACTGTGGATTTGAGTTGAGAAATGTATTGTGTTGAGAAATATGTTGGAGTTGAGATTTGGAAATCTATTGAAGTGCTTTTTACAGGTTTTCTGAAGAACTGTTTTATCCAAAATACAGATGGCACTCTGCCAAAATTTTTATAGAAACTCCAAATAATTCAAATGTGTTAGTTCTATCACGTCAGTTCAAAAAGGTTTTTAACACCTGTAAATAGTGCTCACCACTGTAAAAGAAGTAAGAAAAGTTTTTAAAATCCCTTGTAGTGTATTTAATGGATTATCAGTAGACGGAGTTGGTAATTCATTAGGTATACTACGGGATCATGTTATGCCTTACAGAGGGGTAGGGTGTGACAAAAATAATATCCAAAACTCTCTTTTGGATATCTAACAAATCGACCCTTTTCTGATCTGGTTTCTAATTTATCAGTGTTCAGCTTTTTGATATAAGCTGGACAACTCCAAATCTTAACATGCTTAAGACTTGGTTTTCTTCCATGCCATATCTCATAAGGTGTGGAAGATACTGATTTTGATGGAATCCTATTCAGAATATGCAAAGCTGATTCTAATGCAAATCCCCAAAAGGAGATTGGTATATCAGTATAGCTCATCATACTACGTACCATATCCAATAGGGTATGGTTTCTCCTTTCAAATACACCATTCAACTGTGGTGTTCTTGGAGGAGTCAGTTGGGAAACAATGCCATGTTCTTTCAGGAATTCATCAAATTCAATACTTAAGTATTCACCTCCACGATCTGATCGAAGAGCTTTAATACTTTTTCCTGTTTGATTTTCTACTTCAGATTTAAATTCTTTGAACTTTTCAAAGGATTCACATTTGTATTTCATCAAATACAAATACCCAAACTTTGATTTATCATCAGTAAAGGTAATAAAGTAATGAAAACTGCCTCTAGCCATTTCTTTAAATGGACCACATACATCACTATGTATTAGCTCCAAAATATTTTCAGCTCTTAGTCCTTGTCCTACAAAGGGTGATTTAGTCATTTTGCCCTGAAGGCAGGATTCACAAGTTGGAGTAGGTTCAGAACCCAATGAGGATAAAATCCCCATTTTCTCTAGTTTTGCAATCCTATCTTCTGCAACATGACCTAATCTTAAGTGCCAAATAAATTTTGAACTTGAGTTGATTTTCACCATGGCATTGCATTCTTTTAGATTGCTTGCATTCATTTTATGTTTATTATTATTTTCCAAATAATAAAGACCATCATGCATATAACCTGAGCCAACATATTTATTTCCAAAATAAATATTACAAACATCATCTGTGAACTGAAATTCACAGCCATTTCTAGTCAAACTAGATATAAAAATGATGTTCTTAAAAGCATCAAGTACATATAAGATATTATTCAAACACAAAATATGTCCAGACATATAAAAAGATTTAGATCCTATGGCCAAAGCTTCAACAGTTGAGCCATCACCAATCCGGAGTCTAACATCTCGAAAATGCAAGCTGCTACTGTTTGCTAGTTCCTGCATATCATAAGAAATGTGAAAATTGGCAACAGTATCTAAAATCCAAGTTGTAGATGAACTATGAGCATCATTAACATCTAAATAACAAGATATAGACATACCTTCTGAAGGTATATCCTTTTTGTCCTTCAGAGAAGAAAGATACTCTGGGCAGTTCCTTTTCCAGTGCCCATCCTTCTGGCAGTGGAAACACTTTCCTTTGCCTCCATCAGCTTTGGTCTTTCCTTTTTGTTTAGCTATCTTCTTGGAAGGACCAGAAATTTGAGGTTTCTTTTTCTTATTGGACTTTCCAGCAGAAGAAGATGCAATCAAAGCTACCTCTTCTCCTTTATTAGTCGGTATATTCTTTTGGGAAATAACTAGCATGTTAAGTAGACCAGCCAAGGTGTATTCCTGCTTAGTCATATGGAAATTTGTCACAAAATTCCCAAATGACTCAGGAAGGGACTGAAGGATCAAATTCGTCTGCAGTTGGAAATCCATGTTAAAGTCAATATGTTCCAGCTGCTCAATAAGCCGAATCATCTTATAGACATGATCCCCAACATTTTGTCCCTCAGATATCCTCATGCAAAGTAGCTGCCTAGATATCTCATACATGGCATTCCTACTATGTTCACCATACAACTCTTATAGGTGAAGGAGGATCTCACTTGTATATTGCTTGTTCTCATGTTGCTTCTGTAACTCATTACTCATAGAAGCAAGCATGTAACACATGGCTCTCATATCATACTCTTTCCACTTGTCCAAAGTTTCATGTTTCTCTTGAGTGGCCTCTAGAGGTAAGGGGCTAGGAACATTTGAGTCTAGAACATATCCTATATGTTCAAGATTCAGGACAAGTTTTAAATTTCTTAGCCAATTAGAAAGATTAGGTCCTGTCAACCTATTGTGATCAAGTATGCTCGCAAGGATATTGGATGGTGGTGGTTGTGGTGTGCTCATTATTATCAGAAAATTAACTGCAGAAAATAACCAGATTAATTAGTAAATGTATCATGTATTTAATCAAAATGATTATGGTCTTTTAATCAAATTAGTCCTCCCACTAACTTAGCGAATCCTACACTTCCAAAGTAGAAAATGAGAATCCTAGTTGGATGGATTTCTAGTGGGTGATTGAATTCTTACAGTCTGATTGATCATCCATTATTGGAATTACAATAAACTGTAAGTAAGCAACTCCTTGCCCATCACATCTTATGTGAGGTTCAATCATTTACCTAGCCCCTAATGCTCAAAATCTTAGGCACATCTATTATTGACTTATCTTCTTTGCAAGGTGCACAACCAAGCATGCCGCCACACTCTTCTTTGCAACCAGCAATGAATCAATCAACTTATGATCAAATCACACAATTAAATCATATATTAAACAATCTAAATGGCAAATATAGTGGCTCTGATAACAATTGAAAGAGCGGAAGCATGAAAATTATTAGATTAGAACATTGAATTCAAAATTTTTCTTCTAGGGTCTCATGCATCATGCAAGATTCATTATATATCAAATTGATTTCAATGTTCAATTGCATATTAAAACCCTTTTAATAGGTATTAGGATTTACATTTTCCATTTAAGATTTTTGAATTAACAGATTAATTCATTAGAACCCAAGATTAATGCAAGAACATGTGCACTAACCTTTTGATACACTGTAGATGTGTTTGGTACCTTTGTGAAGCACCTAGGACCCCAGATGTTGTCCCTCTAGCTTGTCCACACCAAGATCACCAATGGTAGCCCCTTGAACAGCTTCTCAAGCCTTCCAACCAATTAGAAAATAGGAATTTTCCTTTAGAGAGGTTGTAGATGTATATAGGACACTAGAAATAACTTCTAGCAATTTTAATTCAAGAGAATATGGGCAATTCTCTTTAATTGATGAGAGATGAAGAAAAAGAGAGGAAGAGAGAATATGGGTGGCAGCACCTTTTGATAAACATCAGAATGTTATGTTATTCTTTCATAACATCACATTATATAATTAGGTCATCACTTAAAACCCTTGCCATATGTCATCTTCTGATTGCACCTTAATTTTAATTGACCTAATCACATTAAGCCAAGTGTCAAAGCTCGGTTTAATCTTGACTTTGATCATCATGCATGATTGCAAGACAAATGGCAAGCTTATATGGTGCCATGTGTCACCATCTCATGGTGCCACATGTCACCCTGTGAAATGACCAAATTACCCTTGTGTTGTAATTTTGAGTTCTCAACTCAAAATAATTATTTCTCCTCTTCTAATCAATTTATATCAAATATAAATTAATTAATTAATTTCTCATAATTAAATTCATATTTAAACACTTTAAATATAAATTTAACTTATACTATACATCCAATAACCTAGATTTGGTTTCAAGTCATACTAGAGACTTTGCAATCTTATTGCAAACCAAACTTATTTAATTAATCAATTAAATCACATTTAACTTGGTGATTATCTTGTGTATGTGTGTGACTCACTAGGCTCATCACTGATTGGCAACGAGATATGATATTAACCCTTAATATCATCAGAACTCTTTCTTACCATAAATGATTTCTCTAAATCATTTTAGGCACCTCATAGACCATGGTTAACACCTAGCATAGCATGCCATGGCCACCCAATCAGTAATAAGGAATACCTTAAATGAACCTTTAATCATATGTTACCATGCACTAGAATCTCTCTGTTATAAAATCCCAATTCAAGCTGGAGTCATGGTTTATGTCAAACCCCATTTCCTATGAATATTATGTTCTCTTTTAATTCTAATTCTTGATTAAAAATGTCACACCTTACCCCTCTGTAAGGCATAACATGATCCCGTAGAATACTTAATGAACTACCGAACTTCACCTACCGATAACTCATTAAGTACCCTACAAGGGATTTTAAAACCATTTTTTTACTTTTTGGAAGTGGTGAGCATTTTGGTAGAAATTAAAAACATTTAATTGAAGTTTCAAAACTAGTAAAAATTTTTGTCCATTTTTATTTGTCCGCAAAGTTTGGAAAATTTTCGGTAGAGTGCCGTCTGTATTTTGAGAAAACAGTTCTTCAAAAACCTGTAAAAATACTTCCAATAATTGTTTCCACAACTCCCAACACCAAAACAACTCAACACAATTCAATTTAAGTCCACAATTCAACCAAAGTTTGTCATCTCAAATGCTTCATAAATTCATTCACATTGCGTATAGTACTAAATTTACAAATACAGATCTTATTTTAGTAAAAGGAAAATCCACAATAAAAATATTACAATTTACTGTACAACTGCTCAACTTTACATTAATACATATGACATTACAATATTTACATCAAATAACTACAAGGATATAAACAAATACCTATACAAAAAGATTCATGAAGTCTTTGTCAATTCAGCAGCTCACCCTGCTGCTTTTTCTTTGCTCTTATCTATGACAGCAAAATAAGCTATCGCTAAGTATAGAAATACTCAGTGGTGCACAATAAAAATTTGAAATGCAGTACAAATAACATTCATTGATAAATCTAATTTTAAATATATCGCAAATTATCAAAACTCATTATAGCACAGTTTTGGTCAAACAATTTAATAAACATAGTGTTGCCAATTCATACACAACTTAAGCCATGACACAAAATTTTCGATCAATGCCGCGTTATACACCACGACAAAGCGATCTACAATCTTACTAATCGAAATCAATGAAGGAGGTGACTAGCTAGCTAATTAGTACTCAGCCGATCTACAACCTCAATTGGTAAACCAGAGAGGGAGGAAAATAATCAATCTCAACCCCATAAATGGAGGAGGAAGAATAAGGCACTGTCATGCTAAGTGTGAATCAGAAATCAATTTCAAACATTTTATTCAAATAATTCATGAGAAATCTGATAAATTTCCAAAGTCATAATTATAATTTACAAAGTGGCAATACAATTAATGATCAACCCTAAATTTTCATAAATCATACCCAATCAAATCAATAATAAGAAAATGATGAAATAAGATTTATTGTGCACAAACCTGACATGAGTCGCCTCTAGGCCTTGACTCAGTCTCTTAGACCGTCCGGGTCTTTTTCAATTGAAACACGAAGTTTATAGTGTCTCAGTATCTTTGCCTCACAATAATTCCAATAAATAATTTATATATGTTCAATTCTAGCCCCAATATGCTTAAACTTACATTCTTAAAAATTTTCATGTTGAGGTTACTATTCATAGTACTATTCAAGTCAAAATATCGACTTTCTTATGCTTAATAGGTATGGGAAATCCAATTATACCCACATACCACATTTTGGTTACCTAACTTATTGGTTTTGGTCATTTTCTCAAAACTTAAGTCTTTTAGGCAAACTTTCAAATTTTCAGTTTTGGTAACCTATTTTGCACTGTTTCATTGGTCATGTTGTTGTTAGAATTTGGCCAAGTTTTCTTCATAGAAATTGTTCCTTATTGTCTTAAATTTATTTCCCTTTTTGAATCACTCCATTTAGAGTTTTGTAGCTCAAGTTATAGCCATTTGAAAATGGCTGGCCGGATTGGTCTAACCCAGATTTTCTGGGCACCAAAACTGGTTCTGGCAGTTTTAGGTCACTAAATTTGGGTGGCTAAATGACTTAGTTAGGGGCATAATTTGGGTTTTTGTTCTTCATGAAAGTTGTAGTCTATATCTCAGCTTTCTACTGGTAAAATTTCAGGTCATTTAGACCAGCCTAGCCCTAGATATGGCCAAATGAACAAACACGGTTCATTTTATCATTTTTGTACAGGGTAGAACACTCAATTCTGGATTTGGCCAATTTGTTCACTATGCTATGGTCACTTTCTGGGCATGATTCCTAAATGAAAAATGTGTCATTTTGTGTCTAGTTTCATTCCCAATTGGCCTCACACAAATTGGGTTGGTAAATTTTTAGTTTTGGTCCCTGAAAGGGACCTTGGTCCTGTTGCCTGCAAAATGTACATAACCAATTTGAATTTCCATTTGATTCCAACACTTCCAACATACTACAATTGGTCATGCATGACCATTTTTTAGCTCAAACAAGGTCAAACACACCATTTAACTAATTCTCAAAATTTTTTTTCTCAAAACCCTAGGTCCAAAACCCTAACTCGCTAATTTTGTTACATTTTACTAAATAAAAAATATAAACATAATTTCTTAACTCATTCAAGCTCATGTACACTTTTAATTCAATCAAACTCATGCAAATCATACCCCCACCTAGGCTGGCCAAATTTCCCTTTGGTCCTCCAAAGATGTTTTCTTTTGATTGTAAGTTAATTTCTAGGTTACTCAAATCACAAACACAACTAATAAACTAAAATTTCAATTAAAAGAACTAACCTCACTTTGATATTCAATCTTTAATTTTCTTCTTCCTTTCTTCCTTTTTTTCTTGATCAATCTTCTTCTCAAGTGAGGTTAACAAGGTTTAACTAAGGAGTTTCCCTTTTCTATGGCTGAATTATGGTTTTGTCAAGCTCAAAAATGAGCTTTCATGGAGGTTTTAAAAATGGAGAGCGAGAGAGAGAGTTGGCCAGCTTGGTGAGGAAGAAGAAGACTTTTGTTTTATTTTTTTTTTCTTTTCTTTTATGTGTTTTTAATCTAATTTAATTCACAATTATCCAATGATAATTTCAAATTTTCAATTATTAAGCTTATTGCATCATGCATGATGTCATGCATGATGTAATAAACTTTTTCACTTTTTCACTTTTTTTTTCATTTATTTTTCTTTAGTTATTTAATTTAATTCTTGATCCCAAAATTTTCTTTTCTCCGATTTTATTTGACAGTCAGGTCAAGAGTCAGCTCTAGGGGTCAATTGATTAAATTGCCCCTCGCCAGTTCGATCCGGTTTGTAAATAATTCAATATTTCTTTCGGATCTCTGACCTAATTATTTGACCTGCTTAACCACTTTTTTTTTTTTTTGTGATTTTCTCTTTTCCAATGTGTTCACAATAGTCCTAAGCACTACGGCGTCATATTTTACAGTTCGAAATTTGAGTTTAAATCGACCTCATGGTCGTTCCCGAGAAGGTCACCCATCGCTGTAACTCTCGGCTCATTTAACTTCTTGTGTTCTATTTTTCTTATTTATACTTAACTAATTGAAAATTACTAATTATTTTTGTTCAGGGCTTATCTAGTTGTCTTAGATGTGGTTCTAATCCCCTTAATTATCCGGACCGACACTGGTCACCAGAATAGTGAAATATACTAGGCTATGCAAATAGGGGTGTTACAATTCTCCCCCCCTTAAAATAAATTTCGTCTCGAAATTTTACCTGGTATCAATTTCTTAACAGCAGTGGGTGCTGTATCCTCATGTCCTCCTCTCGTTCCCAAGTAGCCTTTTGGCTCGAATGATGGTTCCATAGCACTTTTACCAACGGTATCTGCTTGTTTCGTAGTTGCTTCACCTCATAAGCCAGAATCTCCATGGGTTCTTCTTCATATGTGAGGTATGGATTCACTTCAATTTCTTCCACCAGTAATACATGAGATGGGTCTTATCAATACCTCCTACATAGACACATGGAAGACATTATGTATCTTCTCCAACTCTGGAGGTAGTGCCAAACGATATGCCAAGGGACCCACTCTCTCCAAAACCTCATATGGCCCAATAAAATGAGGACTCAATTTCCCCTTTCTGTCGAATCTCATGATTTTCTTCCAAGGGAAAATCTTGAGGAATACCTTTTCACCCACTGCATACTCAATATCCCTTCTCTTTAAATCACTATGGACTTCTGACGGTCTGATGCAGTCTTTAGTCGATCTCTGATCACCCTGATCTTCTCCTCGGTCTGCTAAATAATTTCAGGCCCAATCATCTTCCTTTCACCTAATTCATCCCAACACAGGGGAGTTCTGCGCTTTCTGCCATACAAAGCTTCATATGGAGGCATCCCAATGCTTGATTGGTAGCTGTTGTTGTAAGCAAACTCAATCAAAGGCAAGTATGTGTTCCAACGGCCCTCAAATTCAATCACACAAGCCCGTAGCATGTCCTCCAACATCTGAATTACCCTTTCAGATTGGCCATCTATCTGTAGGTGGAATGTCGTGCTGAAGTTCAATCTAGTTCCTAGGGCTCTTTGAAGACTACCCCAGAATCTAGAAGTGAACCTAGGATATCTATCTGACACAATTGATACTGGCACTCCATGCAGTCTCACTATCTCATCTATATAAAATTTGGCCAATCTCTCTAAATTATAGTCCATCCGGACAAGCAGAAAGTGAGCAAACTTGATTAATCTATCAACTATGACCCACACTGCATCATAGCTCTTCTGAGTCCTCGGAAGTCCCATAACAAAATCCATCGTTATTCGTTCCCATTTCTATTCTGGTACTAGTAGTGGATGTAACAACCCAGTGGGAACTTGGTGCTCTGCCTTCACTTGCTGGCAAGTTAGGCATTTGGAAACAAATTCTGCCACATCTCTTTTCATATCCATCCACCAGTAATGCTCCTTTAGCCCTCTATACATTTTTGTACCACCAGGATGCATAGCGAAAGGAGACTCATGTGCTTCCTTCAAAATGATCTATTTCACGTCAACGTCATTAGGAACGCACATTCTGCCCTGGTGAAGCAGTAGACTGTCATCTCTTATTGAGAATTCTGGTTCTTGCCCTGCCGGACTTCTTCTAACAGCTTTTGATACTTCTGATCATTTTGAGCAGCCATTCTGATCTGTTCAATCAACACTGGCTGTACATGCCATGCAGCTGCTGTCTGTCCCTCATCATTAATCTCTAAGCTGGCATGTAATGATCTCAACTCATGTATCATAGACAAAGGAATAACCCGCAGACTTGCCATAGTCTTGCGACTTAAGGCGTCAGCCACAACATTAGCTTTCCCTGGCTGATAGTCTATCAGATAATCATAGTCATTTATCAACTCTAACCATCTCCTCTGTCTCAAATTCAACTCCTTTTGAGTACCCAGATACTTCAAACTCTTATGATCTGTGTAAATGTAGCATTTCTCTCCATACAAATAGTGTCTCTAGATCTTAAGAGCGAACACAATAGCTGCTAGCTCCAAGTCATGTATCGGATAATTCCTCTCATGCGGTTTCAGCTGGCATGATGCATAGGCAATGACATTTCAATCTTGCATTAATACACAGCCTAACCCATTGTGAGAAGCATCACTATAAACTGTATATTCTTTACCCGGTGTAGAAATGTAACCAAGTTAAGCGAGCCGAGAACCCTAGCGATGGGTGACCGCACTGGGAAGTCGCGGTGTGGACCGTTAACTAGCCTTGGACTGCCCGAAACCCTAGAAAATATTTTTAGGACTTAAATAGACACCTATTGAAGTACAAATACCATTAGAAATATCAAAGAAAAATTAATTAATTAGTACAAAGAAAAGTGAGATATCGAAAAACGGACAAAACTCGGTGTTACCGAAAAATCGGGAATGCAACCCGAACAGGGGCATTGTGGTCATTTGACACCCCGAGTTGTCTTTTGACCTAAATGTCCATTAAAAATAAATAATATTACACTTGGAAAATATAATGAAAAAATAAATTAGGGGTACCTAATATAAATAGCAAAAATGGGGTTCAAATTAGGTAATTAACATATTTAAGCATATAATATAATTGATTTCATGTGAGTGGACCACTAAGGATTATAATATGTATTAAGTGGGCAGATTGCTCCACTAAAACTTCATCTTCAACCTTTGAAGACCACCATTGCCGAAATGAAAGCCTTAGAAACCTCCATTGCCATCCATGTGTGGAGCTTCATCCACTCAAGATCAAGCCACAATTTCTTCAAGTCTCCTTCATTAAAGTTTGAGTACAAACCTTGGGCAGTATTTTGGGAGCAAAAAGGGAGAGATTCGAAGAGGTTTGACAAGCTCCACTTGAGGTATATGTCCATTTCCTTCATCCTTGCTTCATTAAAGTTTGTGTGGGTGTTATGGGTAGTTGAATTGTGGAAGGAATTTTGGAGTTTAATGTTCTAAGGGAGATGTGTACTTTTGGAAGCCATGGAAACACCTTGAAGAAAGTTTATTTTTGCTTGTAAATGGTGGATTAAAGGATTGATTAAATGTATATATGTGTAGGAAATTATTTGGGTGATGTATACTTAGGATATATGAATGTGTGTTGAAATTTGAATGCTTGGAAATTATGGAAATGTAATGCATGAAATGGCAGCTTGGTTTGGTGAACCATAAGGATGTTATTTCATGTTTGGATTATGAAATATTAATGTTGAATTGTGTTGGTTGTTATGGCAGTTTGGGTATGTGTGTGATGGTGTGAAGTTGGACATGTAAAAGTGTTATGGTTAGGTTATTGAATTGTTGTAAATTTGGTTTGAAAAATTCTGCACTTTATGGTGTATGTTGAATGTAATGGTAAGCTGCCAAAATGACCTATAATATGTTGTGAATTATGTTTAGGTTATGGTACAACCAGAATTGGCTTGAATGTTGAGTTTGGTAAGTGTTAGGAGTGATCCTTGATGTGTATGAAAGAAATGCAATAAGGCAGTTTGTGTTTTAGGCCTATAACTTTAAGTGTGTAGCTCCAATTGGCATGAGACCAATTGGAGGTGAAACTAGGCACAAAATGTGCCAACTTTCATGAAGGAAGCTTGCCAAAATTCTGCTTGCAAGGTAGCTTGAAAAATGACCAAATCCGGATTAAGTGCAAATAAGGCCTGAAAATTGACCATTTGGGCAGCAGTTAGTGTTTAGGCCATAACTCACTCAAAACAGGTCCAATTGACCTGAAATTTTAACCATGAATAGATAAGACCCATATCTACAAGTCTTATGAAGACACCAAAGCCCAGGAATGACCATAAGCAAGTCAAACAGCTTGCATAAGTTCGGGTCCAAAAACTGGCCGAACCTAAAATGACCTAAAGTGACCAATTTTGATGCACTTTGACCAGCAATAGTAAAATGACCATAACTTGGTCTACATAACTCAGAATGACCTGAAATTTTGCCCCGCGTGCAATAAGACATAGATCTACAATTTTGTAGTTTTGACCAAAACCCAAAAACTAAGAGAACTAGGTCGTCCGGCTAGGTCAAACTAGTATCCCGGAATCTAGCAAATTGCAAGAAAATGCAAGATACATGGAAATGAGTTTGGTAACATGTACCAACCCTAAAAGGCTATCGAATGTAACATGTTAGTAACATTAAAACCTAATTTACCTAGAATGCATCGAGGGTCGACATATTAGGTTGACTAAGCAAATAATAGAATTCAGTGAATTAATTATCAAGCATTATCATTAGAGACAGTTTAAATGAGTACTGAAACACTTCAAATTGTGTTTCTCAATTAGCAAAGACTTAGGGAAAGGGAAGGAAACACTGAGTCAAGGCCAGGAGACAGTTATCAGAGGTTTGTGCACAACAGTTATTTCTTTTGAATTTTTCAATTGAAATAAATTATGACTATTTGTATATTATTGTTTTCAATTATGGAAATGTGTTTGAATGGATACTTATTGCTTGAAAAGCATTGTAAATAGTTTGAAACTGTGGAAAATTGATTTAGTGTGATTTGTGAAAATTTGAAGTTAATTATGAATTGTGTTGCCATTTTGTGAATGAATTTATGACTTTAGAAATTTATTGGATTCTCACGAATCATTTGAATAAAATGTTTGGAATTGATTTTGTGTTCACACTTAGCATGACAGTATCATATCATTCCTTCTCCATTTATGGGGTTGTGATCGTTTATTTTCCTTCTCCATTTATGGAGTCGTGATCGTTTATTTTTCTCCCTCTCTGGTTTACCAGTTGCGGTGATCGGATGAGTACTCATTATATAGCTAGCTCCCTTCCTCATTGATTTCGATTAGTGGGGTTGTGATTGCTTTGTCGTGGTGTACAACGCGGCATTGATCGAAAATTCTGTGTCATGGCTTAAGTTGTGTATGAATTGGCAACACTGTGTTCGTAAATTATTTGACTAAATTATGTTATTATGAGCTTTGATAATTTTTGAAATGGAGTTTAAATTCTTATTGACATTCACTGTCTTTTGAATTTAACTACGTTTTGATTACTGAGATTTATTTTGATATTGTGTTAAATTCCTTATGACATTCATTGTCTTGAATTTAACTATGGTTTTACGTATCTATCATTTATATGATTTATGAACTGTGATTTAAAGTTGTATTTGGTTAATGTTGTGCACCACTGAGACATTGTCTCAGCGATAGCTTTTCATTACTGTCGCAGGTAGACAGACAGACAGGGCAGCAGACTAGGCTGCTAGTACATCCAGCGAGAGATTATCGGGTATAATGAGTATACCACATTTGCATTTTATACTGTAATGTATGTACACTGTATGTATATATTGTTTTTTGTTTTGAGCAGTTGTAAATTAAAATTGTACCTTGAAGTTGTAAAGTAAATTATAAGATATTTTGGCTTGTAAAAATTGTAATGTATTTCTTTATTTCAGTCTTTGAAAAATCACTGTGGATTTGAGTTGAGAAATATGTTGAGATTTGGAAATATATTGAAGTGCTTTTTACAGGTTTTCTGAAGAACTGTTTTATCCAAAATACAGATGGCACTCTGCCAAAATTTTTACAGAAATTCCAAATAATTCAAATGTGTTAGTTCTATCACTTCAGTTCAAAAAGGTTTTTAGCACCTGTAAATAGTGCTCACCACTGTAAAAGAAGTAAGAAAAGTTTTTAAAATCTTTTGTAGTGTATTTAATGGGTTATCAGTAGACGGAGTTGGTAATTCATTAGGTATACTACGGGATCATGTTATGCCTTACAGAGGGGTAGGGTGTGACATGTTTTAGTGGTATCAGAGCTAGTTTTTAAATTTTGTTTTCACAGGTTATTCGAATATTCTTTCTTCATAGTACAACTGCTTACTCAATATCATTATTTGATACATACAGTACATTACATTATAAATATGCATTAACGGGAGGAAATCTCCTTATGTTATTTGTTCAGGAGATCTAAGATCCTCGCATTAACTATGGAAGAGGGTGATCATTCAGTCGATCAATCTATAGAGGCTGAGGTGCAAGAGGATGCCCCAGCCCTACATAATGTTAGTGGTTCAGCAGCACCAGCCCCTGCAGCACCGCAGTTCCTTGCTCAGTTCGCTCAGCAGATGGCTGCAATGTTCCAACAAATGGCTGGTAATGTACCTACTCAAGTCCCAATATAGACACCAGTGGTACAACCACAGTCTCCTGCGAGGCAGTATGACAAATTGATGAAATATGGGGCTACAGAGTTCATGGGGACAGTAGATCCTCTAGAGGCTAAACAGTGGTTAGAGAGGATGGATAGGGTATTCAATAAGCTACATTGTACAGAGGAGCTCATATTTGAATACTCAGTATCCTTGCTACAGGGGGATGCTTATGACTGGTGAAAAACTATTCCCCATAGTTTGGTAGAACCTGCAGTGTTAACATGGAATGACTTTCTCAGGGAATTCAGACAAAAGTATGTCCCTGATGCTTATGTAGACTAGAAGCTACAAGAGTTCCTAAGTCTGAAACACGGGAGCAGATCAGTGGCTGAGTATGAAAGAGAATTTTCCCGCCTGAGCCATTATGCAGTAAGTTTACTTGCTACCAGCAGGGAGAGATGCAAGAGGTTTGAAACCGGCTTGAAGCCCAGTATCATATTACAAGTGGTCAAATTCAAACACACTAACTTCTCTGAACTTGTTTCTCAAGCCCTAGAGTTGGAAAGCATTGAGTCTGAAGCAGCTCCTGAGAAAAAGAAATCAGAGAAGACAGAGAAAGAGGGAAAATCAGTAGAACAGAGTTCCAGTGGTCCTACTGGAAAGAGGAAGAATCGTGGGGGACATGGCAGAGGTGGCAAGAAGTCGGGTAAAGGAAGATATTCATGACAGAAACCTCCTCTATCTGGTCAGCAGAGTACCAGAGGTTCCTACCCTTCCCGCCAATGTGAAAATTATAGAAGATATCATGGTGGGATATGCTATAAGGCTATTGGAGCCTGTTATAACTGTGGAGGCATAGGACACTTTGCCAAGGACTGCACCAGTAGTCGCAGAGTTGGACCATCTCCTACTACTGCAGAAGGGTCAATTCAGAGCCCTGTCACCAGAAGTTCACAACCACCCAGCAGAGATAGAGGCAGGGGTAGAGGTAGCCTAGCAGGCAGCCAAGGCACAGTGAAACATGCAGAGCAAGACAGTGCTCCAGTCAGAATCTATGCAATGAGACAGAGAGAAGAGGCCGAGACATCTGATGTTGTGGCTGGTACCTTCTCAACTTTTAATCAAGATGTGTTTGTGTTATTTGATCCGGGTTCTACCCATTCTTATGTGAGTGCTAGCATCATTGATTGCATTGTTGTTCCATGTACAAAAATGGACTTTGAGGTGCTAGTAACAAGTCCGCTAGGACAGGAGGTCAGGGTTAAGAAAATGTATAGGGATTGTCCTTTGGTGATCCAAGGACACACTTTTCTGTCTGATTTCATTGAAATGCCCTTTAGAGATTATGATATTATCTTGAGCATGGATTGGTTAGCCAGGCATCATACCATGATTGACTGTAGGCTGAAGACAGTCACTTTTGGTCTCCCTCAGTACAGCGATGTGGTAATACATGGGGAGAGGCATTTATTGCCATCAAAAATCATTTTGGCTGCACTGGCCAAAAAAATTATCAGAAAGGGGTGTGAAGCATACTTGGCACATGTGGTAGACGCCCAAGTGGAGAGTCCAGCATTGAAAGACATCCCTCTGATTACATGACTTTCGGATGTGTTTCCTGATGAATTGCCAGGATTACCTCCGGAAAGAAGTGCAGTTTGAAATTAATGTTATGCCTGGTGTGGATCCAATCTCCATAACACCATACAGAATGGCACCAGCAGAGTTGAAGGAGTCTGAATACTTTTATGTTAGTGTTAGAATTATATGTTCTGTTGTTATTCCTTTACAGGGGAATAAATTTTGATGCATTAGTGATTAGTCCTTTAGGATAAGGATTGTGATAATAAGTGAAATTAGTTTTGGAAGAGTTTATCGGCGAAAAGTATTTTCTGACACACCATAAATTATAAAGCTAATTGGCGAGCCTACTTAATGTAAGGCAAGAGGACGTAAAAGTAAGATGCAGTAATGGAATTGCTCTAGATGAGGGCAAGGATGTTATTGTTAGTAATTACTAATGGACATTGTAATCAGAATAAGTTCGGATATCAGTGAATTCGAAAAGGATAAAAGATAGGAAAGTTTGATCTATTGGAATGTATCGTAGTAACTATGCAATGTTCTTGATGTTTATCTTTGTAAATTCTGCAGATTACTAACTTGAGATTATTGTGTAGAGCTACGTACTACCCGATAGTACACCTAGATGAGAATAGCTGCCAACGACATTTATTTTGGTATAGTTATGCCAGGACAGAATTTAATTGTTAGGAATAAGTTTGGAAATCCTACTTAGGGATCTAAAACTCAAAAGTTAGAATATCGAAAGGTTATAGTTCAGTACAAAAGGAAGTAAGTTATAGAATATTGACAGATAAAAAGAGTTATGGAAGTAAAAATTCGAACAGTTGATTCATATATAACAAAGAAATATTACGACTGTGAGGAAGACTATGGACTAGAATGGTCAGAGGACCAATGACTAGATAAATGATTCTAACATAACCTCAAGGGTCATTCAAGAAGGAACATGAACCGAAATATTAAACAGCACAATAGTAAGAGGAGATTGGTGTTATCCAAACAAATTAAACGTTGTATTAGATTGTTAAAGGTCTTATACAAATTTGAGGAAAAGAAGATTATACGATCGTATAGAAAGGAAAAAAATAAACGTGTGACTATTGTAAGATGGCTATTGGGTAAAATTTCGTGGACGAAATTTATTTTAAGGGGGGGAGAATTATAACACCCCTAAGTTCGGTAGTGCGTTCTTCTGTTCCTATGACCAGTGTTGTCCGGACAGCTAGGATGCCTAGAACTACACTTTGTTACGATTGAGGAGACATAAAATAATGAAATACAAGAAAAGAAAATACAAGAAAAACAAAGGAAAAATAATAGCAAAGAAATGTAACCAAGTTAAGCGAGCCGAGAACCCTAGCAATGGGTGACTGCACAGGAAAGTCGCGGCGTGGACCATTGACTAGCCCTGGACCGCGGGGAACCCTAGAAAATATTTTTAGGACTTAAATAGACACCTATTGAAGTACAAATACCATTAGAAATATCAAAGAAAAATTAATTAATTAGTACAAAGAAAAGTGAGAAATCGAAAAACGAACAAAACTCGGTGTTGCCGAAAAATCGGGAATGCAACCCGAATAGGGGCATTGTGGTCATTTGACACCCCGAGTTGTCTTTTGACCTAAATGTCCATTAAAAATAAATAATATTACACTTGGAAAATATAATGAAAAATTAAATTAGGGGTACCTAATATAAATAGCAAAAATGGGGTTCAAATTAGGTAATTAACATATTTAAGCATACAATATAATTGATTTCATGTGAGTGGACCACTAAGGATTATAATATGTATTAAGTGGGCAGATTGCTCCACTAAAACTTCATCTTCAACCTTTGAAGACCACCATTGCCGAAATGAAAGCCTTAGAAACCTCCATTGCCATCCATGTGTGGAGCTTCATCCACTCAAGATCAAGCCACAATTTCTTCAAGTCTCCTTCATTAAAGTTTGAGTACAAACCTTGGGCAGTATTTTGGGAGCAAAAAGGGAGAGATTCGAAGACGTTTGACAAGCTCCACTTGAGGTATATGTCCTTTTCCTTCATCCTTGCTTCATTAAAGTTTGTGTGGGTGTTATGGGTAGTTGAATTGTGGAAGGAATTTTGGAGTTTAATGTTCTAAGGGAGATGTGTACTTTTGGCAGCCATGGAAACACCTTGAAGAAAGTTTATTTTTGCTTGTAAATGGTGGATTAAAGGATTGATTAAATGTATATATGTGTAGGAAATTATTTGGGTGATGTATACTTAGGATATATGAATGTGTGTTGAAATTTGAATGCTTGGAAATTATGGAAATGTAATGCATGAAATGGCAGCCTGGTTTGATGAACCATAAGGATGTTATTTCATGTTTGGATTATGGAATATTAATGTTGAATTGTATTGGTTGTTATGGCAGTTTGGGTATGTGTGTGATGGTGTGAAGTTGGACATGTAAAAGTGTTATGGTTAGGTTATTGAATTGTTGTAAATTTGGTTTGAAAAATTCTGCACTTTATGGTGTATGTTGAATATAATGGTAAGCTGCCAAAATGACCTATAATATATTGTGAATTATTTTTAGGTTATGGTACAACCAAAATTGGCTTGAATGTTGAGTTTGGTAAGTGTTAGGAGTGATCCTTGATGTGTATGAAAGAAATGCAATAAGGCAGTTTGTGTTTTAGGCCTATAACTTTAAATGTGTGGCTCCAATTGGCATGAGACCAATTGGATGTGAAACTAGGCACAAAATGTGCCAACTTTCATGAAGGAAGCTTGCCAAAATTCTGCTTGCAAGGTAGCTTGAAAAATGACCAAATCCGGATTAAGTGCAAATAAGGCCTGAAAATTGACCATTTGGGCAGCAGTTAGTGTTTAGGCCATAACTCACTCAAAACAGGTCCAATTGACCTGAACTTTTAACCATGAATAGTTAAGACCCATATCTACAAGTCCTATGAAGACACCAAATACCAGAAATGACCATAAGCAAGTCAAACAGCTTGCACAAGTTCGGGTCCAAAAACTGGCCGAACCTAAAATGACCTAAAGTGACCAATTTTGATGCACTTTGACCAGTAATAGTAAAATGACCATAACTTGGTCTACATAACTCAGAATGACCTGAAATTTTGCCCCGCGTGCAATAAGACATAGATCTACAATTTTGTAGTTTTGACCAAAACCCGAAAACTGAGGGAACTAGGTCGTCCGGCTAGGTCAAACTAGTATCCCGGAATCTAGCAAATTGCAAGAAAATGCAAGATACATGGAAATGAGTTTGGTAACATGTACCAACCCTAAAAGGCTATCGAATGTGACATGTTAGTAACATTAAAACCTAATTTACCTAGAATGCATCGAGGGTCGACATATTAGGTTGACTAAGCAAATAATAGAATTCAGTGAATTAATTATCAAGCATTATCATTAGAGGCAGTTTAAATGAGTACTGAAATACTTCAAATTGTGTTTCTCAGTTAGCAAAGACTTAGGGAAAGGGAAGGAAACACTGAGTCAAGGCCAGGAGACAGTTATCAGAGGTTTGTGTACAACAGTTATTTCTTTTGAATTTTTCAATTGAAATAAATTATGACTATTTGTATATTATTGTTTTCAATTATGGAAATGTGTTTGAATGGATACTTATTGCTTGAGAAGCATTGTAAATAGTTTGAAACTGTGGAAAAATTGATTTAGTGTGATTTGTGAAAATTTGAAGTTAATTATGAATTGTGTTGCCATTTTATGAATGAATTTATGACTTTAGAAATTTATTGGATTCTCACGAATCATTTGAATAAAATGTTTGGAATTGATTTTGTGTTCACACTTAGCATGACAGTATCATATCATTCCTTCTCCATTTATGGGGTTGTGATCGTTTGTTTTCCTTCTCCATTTATGGAGTCGTGATCGTTTATTTTTCTCTCTCTCTCTGGTTTACCAGTTGAGGTGATCGGATGAGTACTCATTATATAGCTAGCTCCCTTCCTCATTGATTTCGATTAGTGGGGTTGTGATTGCTTTGTCGTGGTGTACAACGCGGTATTGATCGGAAATTTTGTGTCATGGCTTAAGTTGTGTATGAATTGACAACACTGTGTTCGTAAATTATTTGACTAAATTGTGTTATTATGAGCTTTGATAATTTGTGAAATGGAGTTTAAATTCTTATTGACATTCACTGTCTTTTGAATTTAACTACGTTTTGATTACTGAGATTTATTTTGATATTGTGTTAAATTCCTTATGACATTCATTGTCTTGAATTTAACTATGGTTTTACGTATCTATCATTTATATGATTTATGAACTGTGATTTAAAGTTGTATTTGGTTAATGTTGTGCACCACTGAGACGTTGTCTCAGCGATAGCTTTTCATTGCTGTCGCAGGTAGACAGACAGACAGGGCAGCAGACTAGGCTGCTAGTACATCCAGCGAGAGATTATCGGGTATAATGAGTATACCACATTTTCATTTTGTATTGTAATGTATGTACACTGTATGTATATATTGTTTTTGGTTTTGAGCAGTTGTAAATTAAAATTGAACCTTAAAGTTGTAAAGTAAATTATGAGATATTTTGGCTTGTAAAAATTGTACTGTATTTCTTTATTTCAGTCTTTGAAAAATCACTGTGGATTTGAGTTGAGAAATATGTTGAGATTTGGAAATATATTGAAGTGCTTTTTACAGGTTTTCTGAAGAACTGTTTTATCCAAAATACAGATGGCACTCTGCCAAAATTTTTACAGAAATTCCAAATAATTCAAATGTGTTGGTTTTATCACTTCAGTTCAAAAAGGTTTTTAACACCTGTAAATAGTGCTCACCAGTGTAAAAGAAGTAAGAAAAGTTTTTAAAATCCCTTGTAGTGTATTTAATGGGTTATCAGTAGACGGAGTTGGTAATTCATTAGGTATACTACGGGATCATGTTATGCCTTACAGAGGGGTAGGGTGTGACAATGTGTGTGACTTACTAGGCTCATCACTAATTGGCAATGAGACATGATATCAACTCTTAATATCATCAGAACTCTTTCTTACCATAAATGATTTCTCTAAATCATTTTATGCACCTCATAGACCATGGTTAACACCTAGCATAGCATTCCATGGACACCCAATTAGTAATAAGGTTTACCTTAAATGAACCTATAATCATATGTTACCATGCACTAGAATCTCTCTGTTACAAAATTCCAACTCAAGCAAGAGTCATGGTTTATGTCAAACTCCATTTGCTATGAATATTATGTTCTCTTTTAATTCCAGTTCTTGATTAAAAAGATTTTCTCATCAGAAACTCTTTTCTGATTAAATTTATTTGTCCTGGCCAGGAACTTGAAACATCAAGAACAACTAAATGAACATAGGATTTTATCTCTATTTACTTAGAGGAACAGATTACATCTTGATCAACACCTACCTCCATATATAACTAGTAGGAGCCAACACATGCCCATATACCCATACACAGTACAAGTATGAAAGCAGTATCAAACTCAAACTACCCATATACAAGATAACTGTGCTATCTCAGGTCTAAAGATTATATGCACTTATATGATTTATGACAAAACATTGACAAGAGTAAACTCCATGTGCTTGTCATAAGTGTCATTGGTTTGGCCTACTTATCATTTATAAGTACCTATCAGGTTTGTAATATGGCATGAGACTCACCATTCCATCTTATTTACATCTCATATAAATAACTTGGGAACAAACATGAATACAATATTTCTGGATAAGTCATGTCCTTATTATGAAGTATTCTTGATTGTGAACCTATTTATGATACTTTGTGCTAGAAATAATGTCACTCATATTCTTAACAACTTAAGAATAATATTTCTTACAAAATATCAATGGACCTTTTCTATTACATATAAATATATTATGTAAACAGAAAAGTGGAAATGCCTTTTATTAATAAAAATATGTACAAGATACATACTAAATGATATGCTCTAGGGCATACTACTAACAAATAATGGCCATAGCGGGTTCTAAAGGCAGTTTTAGGAATACTCTGCTCTTGTACTTTCAGCTGATAATAACCTGATCTCATGTCAATTTTGGAGAACACAGCTGCACCCCTTAACTGATCAAACAAATCATCAATCCGGGGCAATGGGTATCTATTCTTTATTGTCACCTTATTCAACTGTCGATAGTCAATGCATAACCAGAGAGTGCCATCCTTCTTCTTTACAAACAAAACTGGCGCTCCCCAAGGTGACACACTAGTTCGGATGAAGCCCTTGTCAAGCAGCTCTTGTAACTGCACTTTCAATTCTTTTAGTTCTGCTGGTGCCATTCTATATGGTGTTATGGAGATTGAGTCCACACCAGGCATAACATCAATCTCAAACTACACCTCTCTTTCTGGAGGTAATCCTAGCAATTCATCAGGAAACACATTCGAAAAGTCACATACTGTGGGGATGTCCCTCAATGCTAGACTACCCACTTGGGTGTCTATCACATGTGCCAAGTATGCCTCACACCCCTTCCTAATCATTTTTCTGGCCAGTGTAACTGAAATGATGTTTGATGGCAATAATTGCCTCTCCCCATGTATTACTACATCACCATACTGAGGGAGACCAAAAGTGATCGTTTTCTTCCATACCAATCATTGCATGATGCCTGGCTAACCAATCCATGCCCAAGATAATATCATAATCTCTGAAGGGCATTTCAATCAAATCTGACAAAAAAACATGTCCTTGGATCACCAAAGGACAGTCTCTATAGATTCCATTGACCCTAACCTCCTGACCTAATGAACTAGTTACTAGTACATCATAGTCCATTTGTATACACTGGATAGTAGTAGAACACATCACACTAGCACTGACATATGAATGTGTGGAGCCAGGATCAAACAACACATATGCATCTTGGTCAAGGATAGAGAAAATACCAGCTACTACATCTGATGTTTCAGCCTCCTCTCTCTGTTTCATGGTATAGACTCTAGCTGGTGCACCACTTGGTTCTGGCTGGTTAATAGTACTCTGACTTCCATGAGTGCTGCCCGGACCCCTACCTCTGCCTCTACCTCGACCAGCTGGCTGTGACCCTCTAGGTGCCGAGACTTGGGTTGATCCCTCAAATGTAGCAGAAGGTCCAGATCGGCGTGGACTAGTACAATCTTTAGCAAAATGTCTACTCCCTCCACAGTTAAAATAGGCACTTGTGGCCTTGAAACACACCCCATCGTGTGTTCTACCACAAGTCTCACACTACCGGACTGATAAAGCTCCTCAAGATACCTACTGGGTCTGCTAACTAGACCAGGGTGGTCTTTGGCCAGAGTATCTGCCTCTGCGAGAGCTGGATCCCCCAAACTGTTTCCTCTTCCTAAAACCACTCTCAGTAGCTTAACTCGTAGCCTTTTCAGTCTTTTCTTTCTCTTGAGTGCCCTTCTTCACTTACCCTTCTTATTCTATCTTTTCCAGTTTCAGGGCTTGTGAAATTGGGTCAGAAAAATTCTGGTGTCTGAATCCCACAACTTACATTCTTAAGCTAGGCCTTAACCCAGCCTCAAACCTCTTACATCTGTCTCTGGGGGTGGAGACTAAGCTTTCAGCATAATGACTTAGCCTTGAAAAGTCCCACTTATACTCTGCTATTGTTCTGTCCCCTTGCTTCAAGCTCAAGAATTCTTGCAACTTTATATCTATATAAGCATCGAGAACCCATTTCTGCCTGAATTCCCTCAGGAAGTCTATCCATGTCAGCACAGGTGGCTCAACCAGGCTATGGGGGATGGTCTTCCACCGTTCATATGCATCCCCTTGCAATAGAGAAACAGAGTACTCGAACTTTAGCTCTTCTACAGTAGCTTTTTGAAAACCAGTTCCATTCTTTCTAACCATTGTTCTGTCTCCAGTGGATCCACAGTGCCCTTAAACTCGGTGGCCCCAAATTTCATTAATTTTTCATATTGCCGAGCCGAGGTCTATGGTTGTGCTACAGGTGCTTGCATCTGAGCTTGAGTTGGCACATTTCCCACCATTTGTTGGAAAATGCAGCCATCTGTTGTGCAAACTGAGCAGAAAACTGCAGTGCTGGAGTAGTAGCTGGAGTGGCTGACCCACTCACGTTCTAGAGTGCTGGGGCTTCCCCTTGGACCCCAGCCTTGACAGATTACTCTACGGAATGATCTCCCTCTTCCATTCTGTTTCTCAAAAATTCCTACTTCCTGAGATCAAACACGAAGAGGTTGACCTCTATTAGTGCATATTCATGATGTAAATATGTCATATGTATCAATTAAAGACACTTGAGTAGTTATACTTATTAAAGAAATATTCACATACATAGTCAAAATTCATTACAAAACCATGCTTTGATACCACTAAAACATGTCACACCTTACCCATCTGTAAGGCATAACATGATCCCGTAGAATACCTAATGAACTACCGAATTTCACCTACCGATAACTCATTAAGTACCCTACAAGGGATTTTAAAATCATTTTCTTACTTTTTGGAAGTGGTGAGCATTTTGGTAAAAATTAAAAATATTTAATTGAAGTTTCAAAACTAGCAAAAAATTTTGTCCATTTTTATTTGTCCGCAAATTTTTGAAAAATTTCGGCAGAGTGCCGTCTGTATTTTGAGATAACAGTTCTTTAAAAACCTGTAAAAACACTTCTAACAATTGTTTCCACAACTCCCAACACCAAAACAACTCAAGTCAACACAATTCAATTTAAGTCCACAATTCAACCAAAGTTTGTCATCTCAAATACTTCATAAATTCATTCACATTGCATATGGTACTAAATTTACAAATACAGATCTTATTTTAGTAAAAAGAAAATCCACAATAACAATATTACAATTTATTGTACAACTGCTCAACTTTATATTAATGCATATGACATTATAATATTTACATTAAATAACTATAAGGGTATAAACAAATACCAGTATAAAAAGATTCGTGAAGTCTTTGTCAATTCAGCAACTCACCCTACAGCTTTTTTCTTGCTCTTATCTACGATAGCAAAATAAGCTATCGCTGAGTATAAAAATACTCAGTGGTGCACAATAAAAATTTGAAATGCAGTACAAATAACATTCATTGATAAATCACAATTTAAATATTTCACAAATTATCAAAACTCATTATAGCACAATCTTGGTAAAACAATTTAATAAACAGAGTGTTGCCAATTTATACACAACTTAAGCCATGACACAAAATTTCCTATCATTGCCGCATTGTACACCATGACAAAGCAATCTATAACCTCAATAATCAAAATCAATGAGGGAGGTGGCTAGCTAGCTAATAAGTACTCATCCGATCTACAACCTCAACAGGTAAACCAGAGAGGGAGGAAAATAATCGATCTCAACCTCATAAATGGAGAAGGAATAATAAGGCAATGTCATGATAAGTGTGAATCAGAAATCAATTTCAAATATTTTATTCAAATAATTCATGAGAAATCCGAAAAATTTCCAAAGTCATAATTTCATTCACAAAGTGGCAACATAATTCATGATTAACGCCAAATTTTCATAAATCATACCCAATCAAATCGGTAATAAGAAAATGATGAAATAAGATTTATTGTGCACAAACTTGACGTGAGTCACCTCTAGGCCTTGACTCAGTCTCTTAGACCTTCCGGGTCTTTTTCAGCTGAAACACGAAATTTATAGTGTCTCAGTATCTTTGCCTCACAATAATTCTAATAATTAATTTATATATATTCAATTCTAGCCCCAATATGCTTAAACTTATATTCTTGAAAATTTTCATGTTGAGGTTACTATTCATGACACTATTCAAGTTAAAATATTGACTTCTTTATGCTTAATAGGTATGGGAAATCCAATTATACCCACATACCACATTTTGGTTACCTAACTTATTGGTTTTGGTCATTTTCTCAAAACTTGAGTCTTTTAGGCAAACTTTCAAATTTTCAGTTTTGGTGACCTATTTTGCATAATTCCATTGGTCATGTTGCTGTTAGAATTTAGTCAAGTTTTCTTCATAGACATTGTTCCTTATTGTCTTAACTTTATTTTCCTTTTTGAATCACTCCATTTGGAGTTTTATAGCTCAAGTTATAGCCATTTGAACATGGCTGGCCGGATTGGTCTAACCCAAATTTTCTGGGCACCAAAACTGGTTCTAGCAGTTTTCGGTCACTAAATTTTGGTGGCTAAATGACTTAGTTAAGGGCATAATTTGGGTTTGTGTTCTTCATAAAAGTTGTAGGTCTATATCTCAGCTTTCTACTGGTAAAATTTCAGGTCATTTAGACCAGCCTAGCCCAAGATATGGCCAAATGAACAAACACTGTTCATTTTGCCATTTTTGTACAGGCTAGAACACTCAATTCCGGATTTGGCTAATTTGTTCACTATGCTATGGTCACTATATGGGCATGATTCCCAAATGAAAAATGTGTCATTTTGTTTCTAGTTTCATTCTAAATTAGCCTTACACCAATTGGGTTGGTAAATTTTCAGTTTTAGTCCCTGAAAGGGACCTTGGTCCTGCTGCCTGCAGAATGTCCATAACCAATCCGAATTTCCATTTGATTTCAACACTTCCAACTTACCACAATTGGTCATACATGACCATTTTTCTGCTCAAACAAGGTCAAACACACCATTTGACTAATTCTTAAAATTTTGTCTCCCAAAACCCTAGGTCCAAAACCCTAACTCGCTAATTTTGTTACATTTTACTAAATCAAAACATATAAACATAATTTCTCAACTCATTCAAGCTCATGTACACTTTTAATTCAATCAAACTCATGCAAATCATACCCCCACCTAGGCTGGCTGAATTCCCCTTTAGTCCTCCAAAGATGTTTTCTTTTGATTGTAAGTTAATTTCTAGGTTACTCAAACCACAAACACAACTAATAAACTAAAATTTCAATTAAAAGAACTAACATCACTTTGATGTTAAATCTTCAATTTTCTTCTTCCTTTCTTCCTTTTTTTCTTGATCAATCTTCTTCTTAAGTGAGGTTAACAAGGTTTAACTAAGGAGTTTCCTTTTCTATGGCTGAATTATGGTTCTTCAAGCTCAAAAATGAGCTTTCATGGAGGTTTTAAAAATGGAGAGGGAGAGTGAGAGTTGGCTGGCTTGGTGAGGAAGAAGAAGACTTTTGTTTTATTTTTTTTTCTTTTCTTTTATGTGTTTTTAATCTAATTTAATTCACAATTATCTAATGATAATTTCAAATTTTTAATTATTAAGTTTATTGCATCATGCATGATGTCATGCATGATGTAATAAACTTTTTCACTTTTTTTTTCATTTATTTTTCTTTAGTTCTTTAATTTAATTCTTGATCCCAAAATTTTCTTTTCTCTGATTTTATTTGACAGTTAGGTCAGGAGTCAGCTCTAGGAGTCAATTGACTAAACTGCCCCTCGCCAGTTCGATCCGGTTTGCAAATAATTCAATATTTCTTTCGGATCCCTGACCTAATTATTTGACCTGCTTAACCACTTTTTTTGTGATTTTCTCTTTTCCACTGTGTTCGCAATAGTCCTAAGGATCGCGGTGTCACATTTTACTATTCGAAATTTGAGTTTAAATCGACCTCACAGTCATTTCCGAGAAGATCACCCATCGTTGTGACTCTCGGCTCATTTAACTTCTTGTGTTATATTTTTCTTATTTATACTTAACTAATTGACAATTACTAATTATTTGTGTTCAGGGCTTATCTAGTTGTCTTAGATGTGGTTCTAATCCCCTTAATTATCCGAACTGACACCGATCATCAGAATAGTGAAATATACTTATGTTTTTCTTATTTATACTTAACTAATTGACAATTACTAATTATTTGTGTTCAGGGCTTATCTAGTTGTCTTAGATGTGGTTCTAATCCCCTTAATTATCCGAACTGACACCGATCATCAGAATAGTGAAATATACTAGGCTATGCAAATAGGGGTGTTACAAAAAAGATTTTCTCATCAGAAACTCTTTTCTAATTAAATCTATCTGTCTTGGCCAAGAACTTGAAACATCAAGAACAACTAAATGAATATAGGATTTTATCCCTATTTATTTACGGTAACAGATTCCATCTTGATCAACACCTACCTATATAACCAGTAGGAGCCAACACATGCCCATATACCATTACTCAGTACAAGCATGAAAGCAGTATCAAACTCAAACCACCTATATACAAGATAATTGTGTTTTCTCAGGTCTAAAGATTATATGCGCTGATATGATTTATGACAATGCATTAATAAGAGTAAACTCCATGTGCTTGTCATAAGTGTCACTGGTTCGGCCTACTTATCATGTATAAGTGCCTATCATGTTTGTTATATGGTATGAGACTCACCATTCCATCTTATTTATATCTCATATAAATACCTTGGGAATAAACATGAATACAATCTTGCTGGATAAGTCATGGCCTATGTGAAGTATCCTCGATTGTGAACCAATTTATGATACTTTGTGCTAGAAATAATATCACTCATATTATTAACAACTTAAGAATAGAATTTCTAACAAAATATCAATGGACCTTTTCTATTACACATAAATATATTATGTAAATGAAAAAGTAAAATTGCCTTTTTATTAATAAAACATGTACAAGATACATACTAAATGATAAGCTCTAGGGCATACTACTAACATGGAGATCAAGAGCGAAGCTACTAAAAAAATGTTCAAAGTTAATGGCCATCGTTTGAAACACTACTATGAAAAATTCCAAGAGCAAAAAGGTGATGAAGTCATGTTAGAGGTTCCTTCCTATGAGGAGCTGAATATGGAAGAGTGATCACAAGTTATCATGTCTAGGCATAAAACACAATAAAAAAATGCGCTACATTAAAGGCAACCCATGCTATTTCAGATTTTCTTTCTCATTCCCTTTCTCTTTTATTTTTATGTTTAATCTAGTTCTCTTTTCCCTTACATTAAGGACAATGCAAGTTTCAAGTGTGAGGGAGGGAAATTGTGTTGTGTTTTGTGTTTATGTGTGATTTTGTGCATCAATTTTGCTTACATTGAATGTTGTTCATCATATATAGAAAAATAGGTAAAAAAATTTTAAATTTCAAGATAAAATGTGCATGACATATAGTATGTTTCAGTTCATTGATGTACATATTACATGTGAGTATAGGTAAGTTTATGTCTGTTTTAGGTTCTTGCCATGAATTGAGAAGATTATGCATGCTATAAGTGAACCTTGATTGAACTATTAAGGTGATTATGAATAAAGAGGATGAATTAAATTGCAAAGTTTAGTCTTTCTTAATATGGTGATCAAATTAAAGAGTTAAGCATGTTTATCTAGAGAATCAAAACCTTTTATGTGAGCATTTGAGCCTAAAGATTGAAACAGTTATATCAATCTCTTTCCTTATTGTGTGATATGATTCATGCATAATTTTGTCCTCTAGAACTTGCTTTAAATACTTTTCGAAGACTACATTTATAAATTGTATGCACGCATTAAAATGATAAAGGCAAATTCGGGATAACCACTTGACTTAAATTAGCCTACCTATATTATAACTATAAGTTATCCCATTAGTGAGCCAATTTTGAGCCTACATTATACCTATTACAAACTCACTAATTTGAGCCATGAACTAGAAAAACAAAATTATCACCCTATCAAGGAAATTGGTAGAGCATTAGTGCATATGAGATTATGGCGTGGCTATGAAATAAAAAGAAAGGTGGTCATTATGTGTTGCATCATTCTTATCAAAATAAAAGTGCAAGTACATCAATTCAAAAAGAAGGCCAAAAAAAAAAGAGCCCCCAAATACAATAGAAGCACTAATGAATGCACACTTTAATTATCTTGATATGACACATATATATCATATGGTGGAAGTTTGTAATGAGCTCAATGTATAAAGGAGTAGAGGAAAAAGCTTGTGGAGTATATTTACAATCTAAAGAACATGTTATGAATGATATATCCTTAGTGTTCTTAATGCCCTACTACTTTCATTGAGATTTAACTCCTTACCTTTATTCCATACCTTATACCTTGGCCCCATTACAACCAAATGAAAAGTGTAACACCCCTCACCCATCTGCAGTGTAGCCGAGCAAGGTGTGCACATTAGGTGCTCGAGCACCCTATCTTGTCCTGTCGTGTCTCTTGTTAATTTTAAACTTATAGAAATTTGGTAGTAATATATTTTTTTTCACAATTATTTCCTATGGAAACTCGGGCAGAGTCCTCTCTGTTTTATTAACATTTGACGGGTTTCACTAGCTACCTGTTAAAAATAGTTTTATATATATAATCATCTTGTCCTATCACATATCATTTCATGTTCATACAATTTCAAGTGAAAATACTTTTCATTCATTCATTCATATGGAAATTTAAATACATTTACAGTCTCAAACTTTATTTACAATCCCAAAATATAATTTACAATGTTCTAAATTAGTATAAATGTGACTATACATGATACAAAATGCAAAAACCTAAGTACATGGGCCCTACCCAAAATATAACACTCTGCTGAGGTGGACACTGTAACTGTAGCAATAGCTATAGCAGATCTGGGCACTGTGTAGCCGATACTCTACTGTGGCGGCTGCTGCTATGTCTGGTGGATCTGATCTCCACTACTTGCGCGATGGAAAAACCAACGTGCTAAGCTAATAGCTTGGTGGTGCATAGCTTTAAAGAAAGTCAAGTAAATAATTAAAAATAAGTATTCTATGTAAACCTTGGAACTTTTAGATCACTTGCATATTTTATTGCACTTTGGGAATAAATTAATTAAAAGTATCTTTTCTGTGTATTTATTTCATTCTCTAGCTTTTTGAACTCATGTTTGAGTCTTTGTAATCATATCAGTATATTTTATGTCATATTTGTAATTTTCATGTCATATCTGAAATTTTCATGTCATATCTGTAATTTCATGTCATAATTTTACATTTGTGTCATATCTGTAATTTTTGTGCCCAAGTAACCTATAACAAACTACAATGCTGGATACATGGGAGCATAAGGGTTAGATAGCCATATGTCTACCCTATCTATATCTATCAGGCACGAGGCTAGCTGTCAGGCTTGTAAAGCTAGAAATAAAGTTATGCACAATGGCATCTATCATGTCATCTGTCATCTATCATGTCGGCACAAGGCTAGTGGGCAGGCATATAATAGCCTGTATACAACTGTCTGTTAGGCACAAGGCCAGCGGTCAGAAATCATATCAGACATATTTTGTCAATCAATTATTATTCATGTAGGCAGTACTACTATTTGTAGTCCCTAATTGGTATACCAATCGATCAGACTATATATATAAGTCTAAGTATACTTTGGGCAAATTAGTATTATTAAGCACTTACAATTTTATTATTTCATACTATGTATTATTAAGGGTTCGTAACATATTGTTATTTCACTTCATGTACTATCTATGCTTTATACCATTTTCATGTCATTATAATGGGAACATAGGTCCCAAGTACATATTCATATAACTTATGTATTTATCACTCTCATTATTTTATATCATGTACTATACATATTTAAATTTTATGTATCAACTGATTTCATGTCACCTTGTTGTGGGAAAGTAGGTCCCACATGCTTATTTCATGTAATTTAGCATGTAGTGACTTATTAGGGATAAGTCAATAATTTATTTTAAGAACCTTTCTTTAGGTTTAGCTTTTCTGTCTTATATTTGCATATCAAATTGAGTAAATTGTGACTACTATTTGGCCATACTTCCTCAATGGAAGTTATTCCTTTATGTCTTGTCTTTATTTTGCTTTTTGAATAATGTCATTTGGATTTGTACAACTCAAGTTATGGTCAAATAACCATAACTAGGTCAATTCTGGATTTTGGTTCCCTTACTAGGTAGTTTTAATGTTGAACTTAACCAATTTATTTGGACAGCTTATGGTGACATTTAGGCCTATTGTGCTTCATAGAATTTGTTTCCCTATGTCTTATGGTCACTTAAAAATTTTAATTGTAATTTTTCAAGTCTTGCACAACTAATTATAGCCACATTATTGGCCTGGACTTAAATGTCCTATACTAACATGATAGTTTTACCTTAAATTTAGGTCAGTAGTCTTGACCTTAAATTTAGGCTTCATACATTTAAAGGTTAAGGAAGATGTCTAAAATAAAGTTTTAGATCTGTTTCTTAGCTTTTCAAATTGGTATGGATCATTTCATTTGAAGACTTCTAGTGGTAGATAAGCTTAAAAGAATATGTTGGATTTGTTGGTCACTTATACCATTTCCAGATTTTGTGCATCAAATTGATCAAGCTAATTAACCTATTTCTCTTAGTTTCTGGGTTTTGGTCCAATTACCAATTTTGTAGGTCTATTTCTTATTGAAATTTTGGCACTGGTTTCAGGGAATTTGGAGTTCTATGGACCAAGTTATAGTCTCTTTATCAAAACTGGTCAGTTTTCCTTTGTCTAGCAATTCTGGGCAGTTTTAATTCTAGACAGTTTTGGTGTCCCTAATTAGGCAAGCAATTTGACTTGGTTAATGGCATTTATGGGTTTTGGTGTCTTTACAAAAGTTATAGCCCTATGTCTAAGCTTTCCATCGATATAAATTTCAGGTTATTTGGATCTGTCTACAATGAGTTATGGCCAATTATGTGAATACTGTTCATATGGTTAAATTCTGGGTTTGCACATTACCAATTATGGATTAGGTCAAATTTGAGGCCATTTTCCAAATAGAATTTTGGCAAGGTTCCTGCATTGAAGTTGGCACATTTTATGTCTAGTTTTACCTCTAATTGAGCTCATACTAATTAGGGTCATACAATTAGGATTATAGGCTCAATTGCATACTACCCTTTACACTTCCCTCAAACACAAATCAAATACACATCCAACTTGTTCTACTTAAACTTCCCATACCTAATTCTGAATTTGTACCATACCATTTTCATTCATCACATCACATTATGATCAATATGGACAAAATACACAATTCCTCAATACACCAAATACAACTCTAAATCACAAAGTCAACATTGATAAAATTTTTACATGATATCACCTAACTAGTACATGGAATTCCATCAACAATTTAAATATGCTTCTATCAATCTTTAGTATCATAATTCATCAAACAATTCTGTGAAATTAAACACTATTCATTATACCACAAGGCTGCCTAAAATCACCATTGGCCAAAGTCTTCAATACCTCTTACAAAATCCCAAATCAATTGTACTAATTTCACATATACATATAAAATAACTTGACAACTCAAATAGTACTTAAATTAACATCATAATTCGCTTCTTTCACACATGAGCTAATCCATTCTCATGGAATCAAGGCTACCCACTTTAAGCAATTACACAGAAAATTCCCAATTCAAAATCTAATTCTAATTCAATTACTCAATCTCAACAGACACATAAAATTAACTTGCTAGAACTTTTAATTACTTTAATCAACATCAATTCCCATCAAATTCATGTGAAAACAAACCAAACCCCTTTAATCACCATGGCTGCTGAATTTAAGATTTACCAAAACTCAATCATTTCCTCAATTTTTCTTAACCATTCAACTTGTCTCAAGCTCAACACAAAGTTTAATTAAGGAAGATAAGAAAACTAGCACTAACCTTTTATGGAGCTTGATCAAACTTCAACTATACCTCTTCAAATTACCATCAATGGCTTCCTTGTGATGTGGGGATTAACCTTAATGAAGACAACTTGTGAAGATAATGGCTTGAAGGTGGTGAAATGGGAGCTTGCATGCAATTCGGCTATGGTGTTTTTAGGAGCTTCATTTCGGCCATGAATGGATGAGTGAAGGAGATGAAGTGGTTAGTGGAAAATTCAGTCCACTTATAGCTATTTATATGTCCCACTAATCTCCACTCACTCAATGTTAATTATTTAATTAATCAACTTTTAATTATTCTAATTCATACCCCTTAATTTCTTTTAATTTCATTACATATTTAATTTCCTTTTTCATGGGGTTTCCAAAATTTAATACTACTTATTTTTAATGGACATTTAGGTCAAAAGTCAACTCTAGGTGTCAATTGACCAAAATGCCCCTCTTCAGGTTATATTTCAGATTTTTCGGTACTACCGATTTACTCCTTGTACCGCCGATTCCTTAAATTTTCGTTTTCATTTATACTGACTTACTAAATTTTTTTTTTACATTTCCAATGTCAATTACACCTCAGTAGACCTTTAATTAAGTCGCGAAAATATTTCTAGGGGTTTCCCGCGGTGCAGGGCTAGTCAACGGTTCCCGCCATAACTTCCCGATGCGGTCACTCATCTCTACGGTTCCAAATCGTTTAACCTAGTTACATTTCCTTTCTTTTATTTTTCTCTTAATTTTTCTTGTATTTTCTTATCATGTATTCCATCATTCTATGTCTCCTCACTATCACCAAGATGCGCCTGCACTTTCCGGTCATGCACTCTAACCGTGCATTCTCGCCGCACTGACTCACCACTGCCCTTTTGGCTATCCGGACAAACATCAGCCCTCAGTACAGTAGAACATACCAACTACGTAAGTGAGGATGTTACAACTCTTTCCCTCTAAAAAGGAATTTCGTCCTTGAAATTCATCGGATTTAAGCAACTGAGCTTATCGTTATCTCATAATTCTATTCACTTTCCCATCATTGTTTTCTTTTGCCTTTATTATCTCTACTCATGAAAGTCTATTATTTATTAGTTCTCTGATTTCTCATACTGGAATCCTTGCTGGTCCTTCAGTCTCTTTTACCAATTCCAACTCTGTTAAATTACCCTTTGTCTAGGTATTCTGCATTTATCTCATACAAAACTTATATCTTGATGTCATCATGCTTATTTAATAAATATCACTATACATAAACTCAATCAATGGAAGGTATCTATTCTTGCTTCTAGAGGGAGTAGCACTATAATTTCTAAATATATTTTCAAATACCTAAATCATTCTTTTCTGATAAAAATATCAAAATAATTATAAGACTCTATATCAATGTCTAGATATCTTTACCCAACTCAATTCAACGTACTGGTGTTCTGCACTTTTTCCCTTACAGTGTTTCATAGGGTGCCGTTTGTATGCTAGCTTTACACTTATTATTATGTACAAATTCTGTTAGTGGAAGGTATTTGTCCCATCTCCCCTCAGATTTAATGACACAAGTTCTCAGTATATTCTCGAGGACTTATCACATATTACAAGTTATTATTATCATTTCATTTCATTATTTACAGGAACTTAATGAGTTTCAGAATTTACCTGAATTACTCATTTCGACTGTCCATCTATCTGAGGATGATAAGTCGTACTGATATCTCTAAGCTTATAGCAATTATTGTGGTACAAGTAGTTCAAATTAATGTAATCGAGTCACTGACTTTAGCTACCTTACAAGTGTAGTCTTTCGATAGGCTAGTTCTAAAGTTTTAAATTTCTGACTAGAATTTTCACATTTATTTCTTGTAATAGTACTCTATTCGAGCATAACTGTATCAAACTATAGATTACTTATAAATATTCTTATTTTATTGTACCACGAGGAAGCACATAGCTCTACACAATAATCCCATGTCGGTACTGTAATCTGTAGCTTACAATACAAACATCGAGAACATTACATAGTCACTACATTATAACCTCATGAACTAGGTTTTCTACTTCTTTTTCTAATGCCTCTGCGACTCTAAGTCGATATCTTAACCTTGAATAATCAAAAGTAAATAGATCTGCATTAGTGTCACCTCGACTCTTATGAATGCAATGCATGTATGCACACTAGTTCTTTCTACTTATTTGTGCCTAGAAACACCTAAACCGTGCTCTGATATCACTAAATGTAACACCCCTCACCTGTCTACAGTGTAGCCAAGTAAGGTTTGCACATTAGGTGCCAAAGCACCCTATCTTGTCCTGTCGTGTCTCTTGTTAATTTTAAACTTATAGAAATTTGGTAGTAATATTTTTCTTTTTTTTTCACAATTATTTCCTGTGGAAACCCGGGCAGAGTCCCCTCTGTTTTATTGACATCTGACGGGTTTCACTAGCTATCTATTAAAAATAGTTTCATATATATAATCATCTTGTCCTATCACATATCATTTCATGTTCATACAATTTTAAGTGAAAATACTTTTCTTTCATTCATTCATATGGAAATTTAAATACATTTACAATCTCAAACTTTATTTACAATCCCAAAATATAATTTACAATGTTCTAAATTATTATATGTGACATCCTTCACCTGTCTACAGTGTAGCCGAGCAAGGCATGTCACACTTAGTGCCGGAACACCCTAACTTATCTTACTTTATTTCTTTAATAATTTTGAACTCGTTATATTTTAATATCAATTATTTTTCTATGGAGAAACCAACAGAGTTTCCCCTATTGGATTATTGTTTGACGTGATTCACTATTCACTTGCTTGAAATTTTCAATAATATATTTTACAATAAAAATCTCATCAATAATTCTCATAATCATCTCATCATTTCATGCATCATCTATATATTTCAATTTTGTCTTCAAGCCCATGCAATCTCATTCATGCTCAAATTACATAATTTCATAATTTACATGATATATAAATTAATTACATATGACAAAAAACTAATTTATTAATTTACATCACATTCCTATTAATTACCTGTTCATAATCTACATTATAATACAATATCTAAGCATTTTATACAAAATACAAAATATGATCTATATGGGCCCTATCTACATGCATTGTTGAGGAGGTAACAACCTCGAATACTTCAGACACTTCTGTATATCATAAATCTAAAATCCCTGTTTAATATTCGCTCGGCTTTACCTTCAGTACCTATGCAAAGGAAACAATCCATCGTGCTAAGCATTGCTGCTTAGTGGTGCAATAACAAAGAAAATAATATATACAAAATGCAAATGAAAATAAAACCTAATTTGCGTAATCAAGAATTATTCTTATTTCATATGGAATTCCTAATATTAATTATCTTTTGTCATATTATATTATTCTTTGAAATCGCTTGTTTCCTAAATTTACTGTAGTGATATACAAAATATATTAGTATATTATATTTCTATTCATGTTATTTCATAAGATGCAGTTGTAATTATTTATTTAAATGATATCTATTTTGCTAATCTTTTTATCCTTTCACTCAACATTTCCTAGGTGTTTGGATCATTTTATAGTAAATAAAATTTTAAAACTAATTCTAATTTCTTTCTTATTCACTCATTTAATTCACATTATTTTTAACAAATTTCACTGCCCAAGTAACTTATGACAAGCTGACTAAACTGGATAACGGGTCGTTGGTACTAGACACCACGGTGCCTTGGGCCGTCATACCATGGGACGCGTAATGTCAACCACGTATGCAGTCAGTATGGCTAAAAAGCTATGATTGAAGGAGCGAAAGCGTGAAAAACACAAGTTTATATCATTGAATTCAAAAATTTTCACCTAGGGTCACATGCATCATGCAAGATTTATTTTTATCTATTTAATTTCAATGATAAACAACATATTAAACACTTTTAATATATTTTTGGGTCTGTATTTGTTATTTAAGATTTTAAAATTAATTAGATTAATTTTAGAACCCTAGATTAGATCAAGAACAAATACACTAACTTCTTGATGCACTGCAGTGTATTTGTGCCTTTCGGACGCGTCTTCAGGATACCAGATGTTGTCCCTCTAGCTTCTCCACACTAAAAACACCTATGGCAGCCCTTGAAAAGCTTTTAAAGCTTTTTCTATTAATTAGAAAATCAAGTTCTGCCTTTTAAGAGATTAAAGATGTAAACAGGACACTAGAAATTATTTCTAGTATTTTTAATTCAAGAGATTGTTTGCTAATCTCTTGGAATGGATGAGAGATGAAGAAGAAGAGACGGAGAGCTTCAAAGTGGTGGCACAAAGGAGGAGTAGCTGCTGGTTGTATTTTTTCTCTTCATAACAACACTTATATAGCTAGGTTAATACATTAAACCCTTGCCACATGTCACCCTCTGATTGGTTCTACGTTTAATTGACCCAATCACATTGTGCCAAGTGTCAAACCTATATTTAACCTTAATTTTAATCATCTTACATGATTAAAAGACATTTGGCAAGCTTATGTGTAATGCCATGTGTCACCATCTTATGGTGCCACATGTCACCCTGTGAAATGACCAAAGTGCCCCTGTGTCTTAATTTTGAGTTCTCAACCCAAAATAATTATTTCTCTTCTTCTAATCAATTTATATCAAATATAAATTAATTAATTAATCTTTATTAATTAATTTCTCATTAATTAAATTCATATTTAAACACTTTAAATATAAATTTAACTTATACTATACATCCAATAATCTAGATTTGGTTTCAAGTCATGCTAGGGACTTTGCAATCTAATTGCAAACCAAACCTATTTAATTAATCAATTAAACTCTTTAATTAATTAATTAAATCATATTTAATTAGGTGATAACTTGTGTATGTGTGTGACTTACTAGGCTCATCATTAATTGGCAATGAGATATGATATCAACTCTTAATATCATTAGAACTCTTTCTTACCATAAATGATTTCTCTAAATTATTTTATACACCTCATAGACCATGGTTAATACCTAGCATAGTATGCCATGGCCACCCAATTAGGGTTTACCTTAAATAAACCTATAACCATATGTTACCATGCACTAGAATCTCTCTGTTACAAAATTCCAACTCAAGCTGGAGTCATGGTTTATGCCAAACCCCATTTGCTATGAATGTTAAGTTCTCTTTTAATTCTAGTTCTTGATTAAAAGATTTTCTCATCAGAAACTCTTTTCTGATTAAATCTATATGTCCTGGCCAGGAACTTGAAATATCAAGAACAATTAAATGAACATAGGATTTTATCTCTATTTACTTAGAGGAACAGATTCCATCTTGATCAACACCTACCTCCATATATAACTAGTAGGAGCCAACATATGCCCATATACCCATACACAGTACAAGTATGAAAGTAGTATCAAACTCAAACCACCTATATACAAGATAACTGTGCTATCTCAGGTCTAAAGATTATATGCACTGGTATGATTTATGACAATGCATTGACAAGAGTAAACTCCATGTGCTTGTCATAAGTGTCACTGGTTCGGCCTACTTATCATTTATAAGTGCCTATCATGTTTGTCATATGGCATGAGACTCACCATTCCATCTTATTGATATCTCATATAAATAACTTGGGAACAAACATGAATACAATCTTTCTGGATAAGTCATGTTCTTATTATGAAGTATCCTCGATTGTGAACCTATTTATGATACTTTATACTAGAAATACTGTCACTCATATTCTTAACAACTTAAGAATAGAATTTCTAACAAAATATCAATGGACCTTTTCTATTACACAAAAATATATTATGTAAATGGAAAAGTAGAAATGTTTTTTATTAATAAAAACATATACAAGATACATACTAAATGATATGCTCTAGGGCATACTACTAACAATGATAACATATAATCGGGCATAAAAGCCATGAGTGCGGGCATAAAGCCATGAATACAGGCATAAAGCCTTACGCAGTACTGCTAAAACAATATCCTATTAGCATGCCAATCTATCCAATCTGACACACGTGTCTAGGCAATACATGGGCATATAAGTACCATTAAGTGTTAATAGATTTTATTATTTCATTATTTTATGATAAATTCCAATTATAATTTATAATATTTCAATTCTATTCTTAACAGAAATATAAATTTCTAAAACATAATTCTACATAATTCATGCATTCATCATAATTTATACATTCATTTTGATCATTCATATGATCGCAATTCACATCATTTATCCTTATGTCCCATTGTACTAAAAGTATATTTTCTTTCTCCAACAATGAGAATTACTATCTCATTCGTACATTAATATAATTCATTTATTCATTACACTATTTATATAACTTATCATTTGAAATTCAAAAAACATTTTTGCTTACAAAATATTTATGATTCCTTTTATTTTCACTCATGTACCATTAAGTTTTAATAAGTTTTGTTTTATTTCCTAGTGGAAATACTATGTCCAAATTCTTTTTTTTTTTTATCTAATGCATATATTCATAAATTTCATTTATATAGTTCACTATTTATCAATCTCACTATCTATTTATCACTTATAATTTCTTATCTAATTTATTACACCAATTTACATGTGCCTAGATTCAAGCAAATTTCATTTATATGTACCTAGATTCAAGCATATTCATTTGTATTCATAAAAGGAACCTAAGTCTCAAATATTATTTGTACATCATTTACGCCTTTAATATTTTATTTATAATAATTTATAAATCACATTTCAAATTATATTAATAATGTCTCATAAGTTTTATTTGGGATGAGAATAGAAATCCCATCCACCTATTCTCATAATTTATGTATACATTAAATCCTTTAAGTGGGGTACCATTGACCCCATTAGCAACTTAAGTTTTTGGTAGTTACTATTCACTTGACCATTTCCTTCAAATGTTGACTTTTTATTTCATAATAGATTTGTTAAGCCTAAGTTCACCAAGATACCATATTTTGCATTTTATTTTTGTTAGCATTGATTGCCAAACTCAATTCCTAGCCTCCTAAGTTTTATTTCAAATTTTTTGAATTTGAGGTCCAAATTCACTGTTCCATTAAACCTTGTTACAGTAAAAATTTGACAAAAATTTCTTCATAAAAGTTGTTCCTTTATGTGTTTTCTTTAATTTTCTTGTTGAATCACTCCATTTAGAGTTTTGTAGCTTAAGTTATGGCCATTTTACCATAACTGGCCGGATTAACATGTACCCAGAATTCTAGGCAAAATTGGTTCTGCCAGATTTGGTGTCTTGATTTTGGTGGACAATTCCATTAGGTTAAGTCCAAAATTTGAGTTTGTGTTCTACATGAAGGTTGTTATAAATTGTCTAAGCTTTTCATTGATATAAATTTTAGGTCAATTGGACCTTTCTACACTGAGTTATGAGCAAATGAACAGTTTGATCACTTTTACCTGGTCCAGAATTAGTTACCCGGATTTGGCCAATTTTTAGATCATCCTTATTTTCTGGGCAAGGTTGTTTCATCAAAGTTGTGTCAAATAGTCTTAGGTTTCATCTCCAATCAGTCTCACACAAATTGGAGTAACACAACTCTACTATGGGCTAAAAACCACACTGGACTCAAGGTCTAGAAAATCCTGCATAAGCACAACACTCCCAATACCACCATTCCACACTACTACCAACCTCAAATCACATTCCATGCACTTTAAATAGTCCATAATTGATCTCAACAACATCAATTATTAACATATCATCAAATTCTCAATTTTCATACTAAATCCTAACTTATAACTTTTGTAAATCTCATGCAACACATATGCAACATCATCTAACTCAATATACACATCAATTAACATTAATCTACAAATTTAATTAAAACTAAACCTTCAAAACCCTAACCCTCTCATGGCTGCCAAAAATGGAGAGTTTCCCTAACATGCACATATTTATTCAATTTCTCAATTTTCTAGCATAATTCATGAGACTAACACAAAATCTAAAGAAAAGAAGAAGGATTAGGCGTTAACCCTTGTGTGAGCAGAATTTTCCCTCATCCAATCTTATTTTTTCCTTCACTTTCTTGGCTTTTCTTGGCAACCAAACACCTTCCCAAGAGGTGTAGACATAACGCCCTCATTTTACGTAGTCCGTACATTCAACTACTCCAGTGACCTAATGTCAGTCCGGACAAGTCAAGATGTGTGGAACTAAACTTCAGTGATAATAAACAGGCATAAAATGATGAAATAAATAAAAAAAATACAAGAAAAATTAAGGAAAAATAAAATAGAGGAAATGAAACTAGGTTAAACAAGCCGACACCGTAGCGATGGGTGATAGCACCAGGAAGTTACGGCGAAGGCAATTGCCGACCCCAGGACCGCAGGAAACCCTCGAAAATAATTTTTGGGATATAATTAAAGGCCTATAGAGGTGTAATTGACATTAGAAATATCAAAGAAAAATTAATGAATTAGTACAAAGAAAAACGAAAAATCAAGAAAACGACAAAAATTGGTGTTACCGAAAAATCTGGAATGCAACCCGAAGAGGGGCATTTTGGTCATTTAACACCTAGAGTTGACTTTTGACCTTAATGTCCATTAAAAATAAGTGATATTACACTTTGAAAATATCATGAAAAATAAAAATATGGTACATAATGTAAATAGTGGAAGTAATGAGGCAAATTTGCAAATTTAGTAACTTTAATTAAAGAAGTCATTTCCTAAAGTTAGTGCTCCACTAACTCACATTGTGGGACACCTATATAAAGCACTTTGGGACAGAAATGTTCATCTTCAACCTCAAAACAAAACCAGCCGAGAGAATCTCCATGGAAACTCCATGACCAAGCTTGGAAACACTACCATGCACCCATGATTGAAGCCTCATTTCACCATACTTTCTTCATTAAAGCTTGCACACACACCTTGGGCAGCATGTTGAGAGTAAAAAGAAGGAAGTTTAGTGAAGTTTGATCAAGCCCAAGTTGAGGTTAGTGCTAGTTTTTCATTATTTGCTTCATTAAACTATGTTTTAAGGTTGAGATGAGTTGAATGGTGAAGAAATTTGAAACAATAGTTGAGTTATGGGACTGTCCATTTTTGGCAGCCATGGGAGGTGAGTTTGCTTGAGTTTTTCCGACGTGTAATTGATGGGAATTAGGATTGATTTGGTTAAATTGATGTATTAGCAACTTACTTCCCATGTATGTATATTGAGCACTTGAATTTAGGGGTTTATAAGGAAAATTTAATACTTAAGTAAACTGCTATTTTTGGGCAGCCTTTAAACCCATGAAATGATGTATGGTATCATGAAATTTATTGATGAATTCTGGTGGTGATGATGTAGGGGTAGTTTGTATAATTGATAATGAAAGTTATATGTAATGGTTAGGAGTGTTATGTGTATATGTTGTTTAGAATTGGATATTGTGAATTGGAAGTGTAATTGGTACATTGTAAATTGGTTATATTCTGCCTAAAGTGACTATAATGTAAAGTGATGAATGGTTGTGGTATGATACAAATGCAGAATTAGGTTAGGGAAGTGAAGTATGGTTAGTTGAATGTGCGATTGGTTGATGCTTCAAAAATGTGTTAAGGGCAGTATGTGTTTTAGGCTATAAATGGATTTGTGTGATTGGTATGAGGCCAATTGGAGGTAAAACTAAACTCAATATGGACCAACTTTTATGCAGAGAGCTTGCCCAAATTCTGCCTAGAAGTGACCTAAAAGAATAACCAAATCCGGAATTGCATGACATGAAAACCCAGAATTTTGATTATATGAACAGTAGTCAGTATTTTGGCCATAACTCACTCAAAACAGGTCCAAATGACCTGAATTTATATCATGGAAAGCTTAGACATAGAGCTACAACTCTTGTGAAGACACCAAAGCCCAGAAATGACCAGAACTAAGTCAAAATGCTTGCAAAAATTGGGTTACAAAAACTGGCTGAATTGACTTTGACCTAAAAATGACCTAAACTTTGCAATATAAGTGCAACTTGACCAGCATTAGTAAAATGACCATAACTTGGTCCATAGAACTCCAAATGATATGAAATCAGTCCTAAAATTTCAATAAGACATAGATCTACAATATTGGTATTTTGACCAAAACCCAAAAATCAAGGGAACTAGGTCAATTAACTTGATTAATTTGGCACACTAAATATGGAATTAGCACATTTGACCATAAAATCCAGAAAATTCAAATAAGCATATCTCCCACCAAAAGTGTCCAATTTAAATGAGTCATACCAATCTGGAAAGCTAAGAAAGAGACCTAAAATATTGTTTGAGACAATTTCCTCAAATTATAAATGTATAAGGTCATAATTTAAGGTCAAAGTCATTGACCTAATTGAGGACCATGCCAATATAGGACCTTTGAGTCCAAGTTAACAATTTATCTATAAAGAATTCTATAAGACTTGAAAAATGGTAAGCAAAATTTTTGGTTGTCCCTAAGACATAGGGCAACAATACTTATGAAGAATGTTAGACCTCAATGTGATTACAAATAGTCCAAATAAATTAGTAAATTCAGAATCGAAAATGCCTAAAAAGGAAACTAAAATTTAGATTTGATCTAGTTATGGTTAATTGATCATAACTTGAACTATACAAGTCTAAATGGAGTGATTCAAAAAGGAAATTAAAGAAGACACAATGAGAAACAATTTAATGAAGAGAAATATACTAAATTTACACTGTAGCTTGGTACAATAAACAGTAAACATTGGCCATAAAATCTAAATAATTGCAATAAAATGCAATAAGCTTTGAAATAAAATTGGCAATATATATCAACATGTGAGGAATGAAAAATGGAACATATTAGTGACATTAAAACTAATTCACCTAGTATGTATTAAAGGTCAACATTATAGGTTGACTAATGAAAGGAATAGTATTAATAAAATTTAATTATTGAACCTTATTATTAGAAACAATTTAAATGAGTACTGAAATACTTTAAATTGTGTGTTTCAGTTAGAAAAGACACTGGGAAGGGAAAAGACCCACTGAGTCAAGGCCAAGAGGCAACTCATCAGAGGTTTGTGCGCAAGTAGTTTTTAATTGATTTTGTTCTAAATATTTCATATGATTAAATGACGTTATTTTCCTTATGTATTATGTTTATCAAGTATTGGATTTAATTCAATGATTATTGAAATTGTTATAGTATGTATGAATTTAACTTTGTGAAATGGTATTTCAACAAGTATTAAGGATTTTTGTGGATTGAATAAATTATGTTTTGAAAAATTATAATAGAATATGTTTTGAATTGTGATGGGCACTTTGCATGGAAAAATAGAAATTTATGTTTTGAATTGCGATGAGCATAAAAAATTATTGGATATTGAAATTGACTTTGAATTGAATTGTGTCGTGATTTATGCTCACAAAAAGGACAAAGAGATTGATGATATTATTTTCTATCTCACTATAGATGCTTGACTAGGTTATTACCTATCTCTCTCATTTGTTGAGGAGACAATAGAGTTAGCTTTGTTTTGATTACCATGGTACGTGCACAGGCTTAGATTCTCCTCTTATTGGAGGTTAGATCTAAGTTTTTATGTTATGGCCCTTTCGGAAGTTTCATTATTGTGATTTGTACTGTGCACGATGATTCGACCTCCCAGACCATAAGGAGTTAGAATTCGATTCAACCTCCCCGACCATAGGGAGTTAGAATCACCTTGAAGATGGCCCTTATGGATTAGTCTTGCATAGTTAGTGAGATAAATAATAGTTTTTGAATAGTAAAGAATTGTGATTTCAATTATGATTTATGTATAATTGATTTTGTTGGAATTAATCTTTATTTTCATGATTGCTGGAATTACTTTAAATGTCCAATTGTAATTTGATAAGTTGAATTTCTTGCTCAAAATCATTTTAACTAATGATTTATATTATTGGCAATGAAGATTTTGACTTTTAGAATTTTGTTGAATTTCAAGACTTTCAAATTAATTATTATAATTTTGTCAATGTATATTGTACTATGTCTTAAATTATAGTTGTGCACCACTGAGTTCACCACTCAGCGATAACTTTGTATGCTATCACAGGTGAAAAGAGCATAGAGCAGTTGAGTAAGCTTATTTAAAGACACATTCATATCAACTCCAGGTATATCATAGGTATACCCATGTACATAGGTTTTGATGTATGCATGTAATAATATGTATGTAAATTATTTGAGCAGTTGTATAAAAACTCTTGTAAAATATTTTGGTATGTAATTAAATGTAAATTATTGTAATGTAAATTTGAGATTTCATTTACCTGTATAGTTTTGTAATATTAATTTTTGAGTCTTGTAATCAATGAAATGTTTCTTTTATGATGAGGTTGGTTTGAAAATGAAATGATTTGAATATTGAGATTGAATTATGAGATGAAATGAAGTTTATTTGAGTTGTATTTGAGAAAACATATTGGGAGTGTTTTCCTTTTCAGGTTTGAAGAACTATTTTCTCAAAATACAGCCGGCACTCAACCGAAATTTTGAAAAAAAAAATTTATAACACCAGATTTTAATCGATGATTTAAATTTCAGGAAAGTTGAGTTAAAATCCCTTGTAGTATATTTAATGGGTTACCGGTAGGCGAAGTACGATAATTCATTAAGTGTACTACGGGATCATGTTATATCTTATGGAGGAATAGGATGTGACATGTTTTCTCAAAATACAGCCAGTACTCTGCCAAAATTTTGAAAAATCTTTATAACAACAGATTTTAATCGATGATTTAAATTTCACGATAATTATTTTAAAATCCCTTGTAGCATATTTAATGGGTTACCGGTAGGCGAAGTACGATAATTCATTAGGTGCACTACGGGATCATGTTACATCTTATGAAGGGTTAGGGTGTGACAGTAGACAAGTTTTAATGAAAGATGCTTTGGGTTGAGTAGTGAGAATTCATGGGAAGTGGAAGAGATGAAAGAAAATTTTTATGGAGGGAGAGAGAAGAGAGGGTCACGGCTGGATGAGGAAGAAGAAACAAGAAATTGGTTTCTTAATTTGACTCATTTTTCCCTTTTTAAAGAATTTTAATTGTGTTGATGAATGGTGATTGGTGGAGGACATTTTAATGACATCATCTTATGTCATAATTCCAATTTTTATTCATTTTCTTTTCTTTTCTACTCATTTTCAATTTAATTTTTAGTCATATTTATTCATATTTTATGCCATATAATTTATTTACTCAATTAGACAAGTTGGTCAAAAATCATCTCTGAAGACGAAATGACCAAAATGCCCTCCGTTTTGCTTAATAGACTAAAATTGTCTGTACTGATCTAAAAATTTTTCTAAGTATTTTCTTGGCATTCTAGTGCCATCAAAACCTCAATGACTCTTCTCTGGAGTCCCAAAAATTATTTCACAGAATTTCCCTCGGGTTTAAGGTTACTAGCTGTAAAGACAAAACTTCTAGTTAGGGTCACCCATCACCGGGGCACCAGCTCATTTAACTTTGTTGTATTTCATTTCTAAAATTTTTCCTTAATTTTTCTTACACTTATTTGAATTATTTATGACTCTTCACTCTAGTCTAATTATAGTTCCAGACATTCTAGCTGTCCGATCAGACATTGGTCAACGGAATAATAGAACGTACAGACTATCTAAAGTGAGGGCGTTACATTATACATATGACTATACATGATACAAAATGCAAAAAACCTAAGTACATAGGCCCTACCTAAACTATAACACTCTACTGAGGTGGACATGTAGCTATAACAATAGCTGTAGCAGATCTGGGCACTGTGTAGCCGACACTCTATTGTGGCAGCTGCTGTTGTGTCTAGTGGGTCTGATCTCGAGTACTTACGCGATGGAAAAACCAACGCACTAAGCTAATAGCTTAGTGGTGCATAGCTTTAAATAAAGTCAACTAAATAATTAAAAATAAGTATTCTGTGTAAACTTTGGAACTTTTAGATCACTTGCATATTTTATTGCACTTTGGAAATAAATTAATTAAAAGTATCTTTTCTGTGTATTTATTTCATTCTCTGGCTTTTTGAACTCATGTTTGAGTCTTTTCAATCATATCAGTGTATTTTATGTCATATTTGTAATTTTATGTCATAACTGTACATTTGTGTCATATCTGTAATTTTTGTGTCCAAGTAACCGATAACAAACTATAATGCTGGATACACAGGAGTACATGGGTTAGATAGCCATATGTTTACCCTGTATACATCTATCAGGCACGAGGCCAGTTGTCAGGCTTGTAAAGCCAGAAATAAAGTTATGCACAATGGCATCTGTCATGTCAGGCACAAGGCCAGTGGGTAGGCATATAATAGCCTGTATACAACTGTCTGTCAGGCACAAAGCCAGCAGTTAGAAATCATATCAGACATATTTTTTCAATCAATGATTATTCATGTAGGCAATACTGCTATCTGTAGTCCCTAATTGATATACCAATCAATCCAACTATATATATAAGTTTAGGTATACTTTGGGCAAATTAGTATTATTAAGCACTTATAGTTTTATTACTTTACACTATGTACTATTAAGGGTTCATAACATATTGTTATTTCACTTCATGTACTATAAATGCTTTATACCATTTTCATGTCATTATAATGGGAACATAGGTGCCAAGTATATATTCATATAACTTATGTATTTATCACTCTCATTATTTTATGTCATGTACTATACATATTTACATTTTATGTATCAACTGATTTCATGTTACCTTGTAGTGGGAAAGTAAGTTTTACACACCTATTTCATGTAATTTAGCACGTACTGACTTATTAGGGATAAGTCAATAATTTATTTCAAGAACCTTTCTTTAGGTTCAGCTTTTCTGTCTTATCTTTGCATATCAAATTGAGTAAATTGTGACTACTGTTTGGCCACACTTCCTCAATGGAAGTTATTCCTTTATGTCTTATCTTTACTTTCCTTTTTAAATCATGTCATTTGGATTTGTATAACTCAAGTTTTGATCAAATAACCATAACTAGGTCAATTCTGGATTTTGGTTCCCTTACTAGGTAGTTTTAATATTGAAATTAACCAATTTATTTAGAAAGCTTATAGTGACATTTAGGCCTAGTGTGCTTCATAGGATTTGTTGCCCTATGTCTTATGGTCACTTAGAAATTTTAATTGTAATTTTTCAAGTCCTGCGGAACTAATTATGCCACATTATTGGCATGGACTTAAATGTCCTATACTAACATGATATCTATTTAGGTCAGTAGTTTTGACCTTAAATTTAGGCCTCATATATTTATAAGTTAAGAAAGATATCTAAAACAAAATTTTAGGTCTATTTCTTAGCTTTCCATATTGATATGGCTCATTTCATTTGAAGACTTCTAGTGGTAGATAAGCTTAAAAGAATATGCTGGATTTATTGGTCAGTTATACCATTTCCAGATTTTGTGCATCAAATTGATCAAGCTAATTGACCTATTTCTCTTAATTTCTGGGTTTTGGTCTAATTACTAATTTTGTAGGTCTATGTCTTATTGAAACTTTGGTACTGGTTTCAGGGCATTTGGAGTTCTATGGACCAAGTTATGGTCTCTTTATCAAAACTGGTCAGTTTGCCTTTGTCTAGCAATTCTGGGCAGTTTCAATTCTGGACAATTTTGGTGTCCCTAATTAGGCAAGCAATTTTACTTGGTTAATGGCATTTCTGGGTTTCGGTGTCTTTACCAAAGTTGTAACCCTATGTCTAAGCTTTCTATCAGTATATATTTCAGGTCATTTGGACCTGTCTACAATGAGTTATGGCCAATTACGTGAATACTATTCATATGGTCAAATTCTGGGTTTGCACATTACCAATTCTGGATTAGGTCAAATTTGAGGTCATTTTCCTGATAGAATTTTGGCAAGGTCCCTACATGAAAGTTGGTATATTTTATGTCTAGTTTTACCTCCAATTGGCTTCATACCAATTGGAGTCATACAATTAGGATTATAGGCTCAATTGCATACTGCCCTTTACACTTCCCTCAAACATAAATCAAATACACGTCCAACTTGTTCTACTTAAACTTCCCATACCTAATTCTGAATTTGTACCATACTATTTTCATTCATCACATCACATTATGATCAATATGGGCAGAATACACAATTTCTCAATACACCAAATACAACTCTAAATCACAAAGTCAACATTGACAAAATTTTTACATGATATAACCTAACTAGTACATGGAATTCCATCAACAATTTATGTATACTTCTATCAATCTGTAGTACCATAATTCATCAAACAATTCCATGAAATTAAACACTCTTCATTGTACCACAAGGCTGCCGAAAATCACCATTGGCCAAAGTCTTCAATACCTCTTAAAAAATCCCAAATCAATTGTGCCAATTTCACATATACATAAAAAATAATTTGACTACTCAAATAGTACTTAAATTAACATCATAATTCACTTATTTCACACATGAGCTAATCCATTCTCATGGAATCAAGGTTGCCCACTTTAAGCAATTACACAGAAAATTCCCAATTCAAAATCCAATTCTAATTCAATTACTCAATCTCAACATACACATAAAATTAACTTGCTAGAACTTTTAATTACTTTAATCAACATCAATTCCCATCAAATTCATGTGAAAACAAACTAAACCCCTTTAATCACCATGGCTGCCGAATTTAATATTTACTAAAACTCAATCATTTCCTCAATTTTTCTTAACCATTCAACTTGTCTCAACCTCAACACAATGTTTAATTAAGGAAGATAAGAAAACTAGCACTAAACTTTTGTGGAGCTTGATCAAACCTCAACTATACCTCTTCAAATTACCATCAATGGCTTCCTTGTGATGTGGGGATTAACTTTAATGAAGACAACTTGTGAAGATCGTGGCTTGAAGGTGGTGAAATGGGAGCTTGCATGAAATTTGACTATGGTGTTTTTGGGAGCTTCATTTCGGCCATGAATGGATGAGTGAAGGAGATGAAGTGGTTAGTGGAAAATTCAGCCCACTCATAGCTATTTATATGTCCCACTAATCTCCACTAACTCAAGGTTAATTATTTAATTAATCAACTTTTAATTATTCTAATTTATACCCCTTAATTTCTCTTAATTTCATTACATATTTAATTTCCTTTTTCATGGGGTTTCCAAAATTTAATACTACTTATTTTTAATGGACATTAAGGTCAAAATTCAACTCTAGGTGTCAATTGACCAAAATGCCCCTCTTCAGGTTGTATTTCGGATTTTTCAATACAACCCATTTACTCCTTATACCGTCGATTCCTTAAATTTTTGTTTTCATTTATACTGACTTACTAAATTTTCTTTGACATTTACAATGTCAATTACACCTCATTAGGCCTTTAATTAAGTCCCGAAAATATTTCTCAGGGTTCCCCGGGATCTAGAGCTAGTCAACGGTCCCCGCCGTAACTTCCCAGTGCGGTCACCCATCGCTACAGTTTTGGCTCATTTAACCTAGTTACATTTCCTTTCTTTTATTTTTCTCTTAATTTTTCTTATATTTTCTTATCATGTATTCCATCATTTTATGTCACCTCACTATCACCAAGATGCAATTCTAGACTTTTTGGCTATCTGTACCCTAACTGTCTGCATTCTGGCTGTCCGTACTCTGGCCGCCTGTCCTTTTGGTTGTCCAGACAGAAATCAGCTATCCGTACAGTAAAACGTACCGACTACATAAGTGAGGATGTTACAAAAAGACCTTTTGATTTTTACATGTATGTAATTTCTAGTGGTGGGGATTAGATGGACAAGCAAGCTTATGGTAGGACACAATTATGTAATGAATTTGAAAGCTTAAACACTTAAACCAAACACATGAGAGAGAGTGCTTATTGAACCCTAGTGAGGATTCTCTTGGTGGGTATGCTTTGCTTTTTAAGGAGATCGTCGTATTAAGTTGAGATCACACTTTGCAAGAAGATGAGACCTTAATATGAATGATTTCTTTAATGGTTTAATCAAACTTGAGCATGGCATGCATGATTTTTCATATTCATAGTAAGATGTTTTAGTTGAGTTTAAATTTAGATTTGTTTGAGGACAAACAAAGGCTGGGGGAATTTGTTAAGTGCATTTTATGCACACTTTTATGCTATAATCCTTAGTCTTTTGTTATGTTTCCATGATTTATATAATCTATTAGGTTAGTTTTTGTGATTATAGATCACTTAGGATACTTATGATGAATATGTACTTAATTGTAACAATTTATGCTATTTTTGCACTTAAGGGCAATTTGGTCCAGAATTATATTTTATGTTTATGACCTTGATTGATGTTCTTCTATGTTTCTCTAAGGTTAAGGAAAATTTTGGGTTGAAAAAGATTCAATCTTGGTTAAGTTTGGGCTTACCTTGTGTAACATCCCCACTGTACGTGTTCTGTACGTTTTGTTGCTCCGGTGACCTAATGTTAGTTTGGGCAAGTCAGGATGTCTGGAACTAAACTTCAGTGATAGTGAACAGACATATAATGATGAAATAAATAAAAAGAAAATACAATAAAAATTAAAGAAAAATAAAAGAGAGAAAATGAAACTAAGTTAAACCAGTCGGCACCGTAGCGATGGGTGACTGCACCGGGAAGTTACGACGAAGGCAATTAACGACCCCAGGACTGCAGGTGTAACACCCCTACCCAGTCTATAGTGTAGCCGAGCAAATTATGCTACATTCGGTACTGGAGCACTCTATTCTGTCTTGTCATGTACAATAATAATTCAATTATATTGTATTACGTGTAGAAATTTTTTTTTATCCCATTCCATCACATTATTTCTCATGTCAGTTGTTCATGTACCATATTATACCATTACTCATAAAATTTTCAAATAAAATAAACTTTCATTCTTTTCATATAACATTACTCACAATAATATACAATTTTATATACAATCCAAAATTATTTACATCACTTAATTACATACAATACCAAAATGCAAAGTCTAATATGTACATGAGCCCTACCAAAACAACTAATGAGGTGACAACCACTCTTTAGCAGATCTGATCAAAGTCCTGTCTAAACTCTACTACCGCTACTGCTATGGCTCTCCTGTACCTACGCGTGGTAAGAACCAACGCGCTAAGCATAATACTTAGTGGTGCATATATTGAAATAAAAATAAACAAATAACTGAAATAATTATTCTGCGTGTATTCTTATAAGGAAATATAAAATTTTATGAATTTTTAGGTCTTTTACATGTTTATAGAACTTTGGACAAAATAAATTAATCGAAATCTTTTTATCATGTATCTTATGTTTAATTCAATGAAGTTCACCTTAATAATATTCTCATGTATTTATTTCAATTAAAGATTTCTACTCATTTCTGTGCCCAAGTAACCTATGACAGACTATAAAGACTGGATACACGGGAGTATACAAGTTAGACAGCCGTATGTCTATCAAGTATACAACGGTCATATCAGGCACAAGGCCAGTGGGCAGGCATAAGCCAGTAATAATAAAATTTGGCACTATGGCCATCGGGCAGGCATAAAGCCAATAGAATAATCATCTTAGACATATGTTATCTGTCAATGATTATCCCTATGGGCAGTACTGCAATATGTAGTCCCTAATTGGTATATCAATCGATCCAAGCTATATAAATGAGTCTAGGTGTACTCTGGGCAAAATAGTATTATTAAGTATTTATAATTTCATTAATCATGTTATTTTTATGCTTAACAATTTGTTCTAGTTCATTTCATCTCATATGCCTAGTTGTTTTATGGACTTTTCCTTAGGACCAGATTTGGTGCACTGTCTTTACATAGCAGATTGACCAGGATGTGGCCACTGTTTGGCCACACTCCCTTCATAGAATTTGCTTCTCTATGTCTTATAGTCACTCATAAATTTTTATTACAATTTTTGAAGTTTTGTAGAATTAATTATGGCCAAATCACTGGCCTAGAATCATGTAGCCTGTTCTACCAGGACTCATGTTCAGATCAAAAACTTTGACTCCCATTTTAGGGTTCTTATGTTCATAATTTGAGGACCAAGTCTAAAACGAAGTTGGAGCCGTGTTTCTTAGGGTCCCAGATCTGTATGGCTCAACCTAATTGGGGTTTTCTAGTAGGAGATATAGCTAAATGAGTGTTCTGAGGTTAAATGGTTCTTTTCAAAATTTCCAGAATTTATATGTTAACTTAACCTAGTCAATTGACCTAGTTCCCTAGGTTTTTGAGTTTTGGTTAAAAGACCAATATTGTATATCTATATCTTATAAAACTTTTTCCATTGGTTTCATTGCATTTGGATTTTTATAGACCAAGTTATGGCCATTTTGCTAAAACTAGTCGGATGAGCTTTAGTCCAGAAAATTCTGGGCAGAATGGTGCACATCAGTTTGGTGTCCTAACTTGAGTCAAAAATTTCATTTGATTAGAGCCATTTCTGGGCTTAGTGTTCTCAATGAAAGTTGTAGTCCTAGGTCTATTCTTTCGAATGGTTAAAATTCAGGTCATTTAGACCTGTCTAGAGGAAGTTATGGTTACTGTTCATTTGGTCAATTTTCTGGGTTCAAGGTCTGGACATCCGGATTGGGATAGTAAATTGATCAACTTATTGGCAGAATTTAGGCATGGTTTCTTCATGAAAAATGGGGCATTTTGTCCTAGGTTTCATCTCCAATTGGCCTCACACCAATTGGAGCAACACAACTCCAGTTATAACTCAAGCAATGCACTGGACTCAAAGGTCCGATTTTCTTGCATAAGAATCAACGCTCCCAAATTCAATTCTCCCAACTCCACAAACTTTATTTGACATATATAGCACTTCTAATGGTCATTAAATCATCTCAACATCATCTATTTCAAGACACACATCAATTTCCTCAAAGTTAGGTCAAAAACCCTAACTCACAATTCCTCAATTCATGTAAACACATGACAATCAATTTACTCATCACAATTACTCATCAATATCACTAATAAATATAAATAATTTCATCAAACCATCAAACCACAACTCTTATAATGGCTGCTGAAATTTATTAATTTCCTATCTCTTTAAATTTCTTTTAATTTTATATCAACCTAACTTAATTTAGCAAGCTTGTCATGCTTAGAAAAGAAATAGAAATGAATTAGTGCACTAACCTCTTTGGTGACTTGATAAACTTTACTTCAACCTCTTCTTATGACTATCAATAACTTCCTTATGATATGGTGAGTAATTTTTGTGAAGACAAATTAGGGTTTTGAGGTGAAAAAGCTAAGAAAAAAGAGCTTAAAAAAAATGAAAATGGTGGAGCTTGGGGTGGGGTGTCTCGGCCATGGGAGTGGAAGGAAGAAGATGATGGCCAATTTAATTATTTTTGTCCTCTTTTAAGCCTTCTTATCCCTTCTTGTAAATTTGTTAATTTCCTATTGGTTCAAAAATTTTTAAATGATGTTATATGACATCATAAATAAAATAATTACTTTATTCCTTTTCTTTTCTTTTCATTTCTTATTTTCCTTTTACAAAATTCATAATTTAAATTTATTTTGTTATTTTTAATCTATTTTATTTTAATTGACATTTAGGTCAAATTTTAACTCTGGGTTAAAATGACCAAAATGCCATTCGTTATGCTTGTCGAGTTATTTTTGTCTGTACCGATAAATAAATTTTCCTGGATTTTCTTTGACATTTTTAATGTCATTTATACCTCATTAACCCTTAAATTAAGTCTTGAAAATCATCTCTCAGGATTCCTCACTTGTCTGGGTTCAGTAACTATCTGTACCGATACTTCCCCATACGGTCACCCATCGCTGTGACCCTAGCTCGTTTAACCGAGTTGCACTTCGTTTCTTTTACCTTTCTTTAATTTTTTTTAGTCTATATTCAGTCAATTTATGTTTCCTCAGTCTAATTTGAGTATAGTTCCAGACATTCAAACTGTCTGAATAAAAAATTAGTCATCAGAACAGTAGGATGCATGGACCACTTAAAAAGAGGGCGTTATAGCGGGGAACCCTCGGAATTAAATTTTGGGACATAATTAAAGGTTTATTGAAATATAATTGACACTAGAAATATCAAAGAAAAATTAATAAATTAGTACAAAGACAAAACGAAAAATAGAGAAACAGACAAAAATCGGTGTTACCGAAAAATTGTGAATACAACTCGAAGAAGGGCATTTTGATCATTTGACACCTAGAGTTGTCTTTTGACCTCAATGTCCATTAAAAATAAATGATATTATACTTTGAAAATGCCATGAAAATAAGAAAGTTTACACACCATGTAATTAAAGGAAGTTTGGGGGGATTAATTGAAATATTATTAAGTTTACTTATTAAATTATTAAACTATACTTAGTGGAACTTAGTGGAGGATTAATGGGACCATATAAGCCACTTAAGGATAGATTTTCTTTCCCACTAACAACTTCATCTTCAACCTCACTCTCACTTGCCGAAATTAATCCTCCCATTTCCACCATCGCCGCCCATACAAAAGCTCCATTGGTGCATGATCAAGCCATGATTTCTTGCAAGTTTCTTCATTAAACTTGGTCTACACATCATGGGCAATACATAGGCAGCAAAAAGGAGAGAAAGCATCAAGTTTTTAACAAGCTCCAAAAGTGGCAAGTGTCCAAATCCTCTCCCTTGCTTTAGTAAACTTTATGTTCAGGTTGAGGTGAGTAAATTGGTGAAGAGAATGGAAGAAATTATTGAGTTATGAAATTGTTCACTTTCGGCAGCCATGAAAGCTTGATGTGTTTGAGTTTTTCTTACCTCTAATAGATGGGAATTAAGGTTGATTAACTCAAATAGAAGTTGTAGTAGGTTAATGCCCAAGTATGTGTATGTTAGTGCTTGAATTAAGGGTTTAAAAATGGGACTTTGATACTTTAGTAAACTGCCATGTTTGGCAGCCTTTAATCTCATGAAATTATGTGTGAGTTTATGAAATTTATTGATGAAGTATGATGGTATTGAATTGTGGGCAGTTTTTTGTAATTGCCATGGAAGTGTATGTGTAATATAGATGTTTATGTATATTGAATTTGGGTTGAAGTAAATGTTAAACATTAATGGTGTATTGTGTGCATTAAGCACTTGAGTGTTTTGCCCAAAATGCTTTAGTAGAATTGTGTTGAATATGTATAGAAGTGCCTTGAATGAATATTGAAGTATTGGAAGGAGTAGGGTTGTCAAATTGGAAGTGTGATTTTCATGTGCAAGTTGTGTGTTGTTGGCAGTACATTATGAACCCAATTGGTATGAGGCCAATGGGAGGTGAAATTAGACACAAAATAGGCCAACTTTCATGTAGAAATATTGCCAAAATTCTGCCTATAAATTGACCTTAAAAATGACCAAATCCTGAATTGCAACCTTGCAAACCCAGATTTTTGACCATATGAACAGTAGTCACTAAGATGATCATAACTCACTCAAAACAGGTCCAAATGACCTGAAATTTTTACCATAGAAACCTTAGACATAGAGCTACAATTCTTATGAAGACACCAAAGCCTAGAAATGGCCAGAACCAAGTCAAATTGCTTGCCCAAGTTCGGGTACCAAAACTAATAGAACTGAATTTGACCTAAAATTGACCAAATTTTGCTCTAAATATGCAATCTATCCAGCTTTAGTAAATTGACCATATCTTTGTCTATACAACTCAGAATGACCTGAAATTTATGCCAAAAGTTCAATAAGACATAGAGCTACAATTTTGCTTCTTTGACCAGAAGCTAAAAACCAAGAGAAATAGGATATTAAGCTAGACCAATCTAGAACACTAAAACTGAAAATTTGACATTTACCTGCAATGAAGCTTGAAGTAAATTGGCAATGAATGCCAACTTGTGAAAAGGGTAAATTGCATTAGATTGGCATCATATTGAATTAAAAAATGTGACATGTTGATGTTAGAATCAACTTATCCATATTATCTAAAAAGGTCAACATTTACATTGACTTGTGAATTACATGATAATTAGTAAACTCAAAAAAATGAAGAATTAAACAATTAATTTCTAATGTGCCCTAGTTTGCCTAGTTGACTAGTTTGGATAGGTTGGCATGCCAATAGGATTCTGACAGCTATTTTGTAAATGGTTTTATGTCATATTGTGTTTTTACGGCATATTATGCAGCACAATGACTTTAATAGCCTACGGCTATACGTATTGTGTTATTATACTTGGCTTATAGCCGGATTGATTATATGGCTTTTTAGCCACACTGTTTGCACACCGGGAGACACTTTGTGACTGATGGTATGACGGCCCGAGGTACTAGGTACCTAGTGCCAGTATATCCATTTATCCAGTCTGGTCAGTGTTAGGCTACACGGGCAGTTAATTTAAGCACTGTTAAATTCAAATAGCTAAATCGAGTCTTCTGACATACAGCACCACCAAAATTAGCAAAAATTGAAATGTTAGCAAATAAAAATATAAACAGCAACTATAAGAATATCAATGTCATAAATTCATAAACAATTCATTTATTTTATTTTAGTGTATATTTCTTTATATTTGGCACCACTAAGCAGAATTGCTTAGCGCGTTGCTTTTGCTACGCGTAGGTATTGGAGACACAGCTGGGGAGCCCAACAAATCTACAACCAGGTAAGACATCAGATCTGCATAGGTATCTTCACTACACAGCATACATGGTAGGACTTAGGATCTTGTGTAATGACTATCAGTTGTATTTTGACATTTTGTTATGTAATTTTGTATATTCTAAAACTTTAAGGTTTGTAATAATTTGTCTATATTAAACTCTTATGGAGAGTGTTTGGATGAATGTAAATTATGATGGATTGTATTTTGAAACTATGAAATTTTGAGACTGATAAAGAATTTGGAAGGTTGAGATTATCATATTGAATTGTTTTTAACAGGTTTAAAAGGACAGTTTGTTCGAAATACAGACGGCACCTTGCCGGATTTTTATTACCATTTTTGAAACACTGATTTTATTAAAGTATGAAAATAGAACCATTATCATATGAACTTTACATAAAAGGCTGCGTAAATCAAAATTTAGTTCAGAAAATGAGATAATCACAGACTAGGTGCTCCGGCACGCCATGTAGCACGCTTTTCTAGACTACACTATAGACGGGTGAGGGGTATTACATTTAGTAGTATCAGAGCACGGTTTAGGCATTTCTGGACCTAGATAGACAGCATATCATGCATTGCATTGTAAGTGTTAAGATGACTCTAATGCAGATCTTTTGATTTGTTATTTTGATCAGAATATGGACTCCACATCGCAGAAAGCAGTCGATGAGGAGGTGGAGAGTCATGCTCCATCTATGACTAAACTAGGAGAGAAGAGGGAACCTGCTCCACCAGTACCAGATGCAACAGCCACATTCTAGCAAATGGCTGAGTTCTTTAGACAGATGGCAGGAGTTATGCCACCACCACTACCTCCACATCAAAAATCTCATATGGAGAAACTCAGGAAGTTCGGAGTAGTGGATTTTCTGGGCAAAAGGGAAGATGATTCTGTCACAATTGAAAATTGGCTGGACAGAACTAGAAGAGTCTTAAAACAGCTTCATTGTATTCCAGAGCAGAATTTGGAAGCTGCTATATCACTACTGCAAAATGATGCATACCAATGGTGGGATACAGTAACTAGTGAGGTGCCACTAGAACAAATAACTTGGGATTTCTTTCTCACTGAGTTCAAAAAGAAGTATGTGGACAGTGTATACTGGAAGAGAAGAGAAGGGAATTTATTACCCTACTTCAGAGACAGCTGACAGTGGCTGAATATGAAAGAGAATTTGTCAGACTGAGCCACTATAGGCAGGAAATAGTCCCTAATAAGGCCGAGAGTTGTAAGAGATTTGAGGAAGGACTCAATGATAACATTAAAGTAATGATTACAGCCTTGGGGATTATAGAGTTTTCCAAGTTAGTGGAAGCCACACTGAAGGTTGAAAAAGTTAGAATAAATGAGCAGAAAAGAAGGAACAGATAGCAAAAAAGAGGTCAGGGTCAGACTAGTACATCTTCTGCCCCTAGTAAGAAATTCAGAGGTTCCCCTACTCAGAGTTTCAGTAGAGCACCAAGTCAAGGTCAGTCACAAAGGCCCAAATCTCAGTTTGCACCGAGGAGAGGCCAGTCCACCCCTTCAGTGGCTAGCTCTCCAGGGACAGGGTTCAGGGGACCAGCCCCAACAGTATCTGTTGCTTGCCCGCATTGCTAAAAATAGCATAAGGGGGAATGTTGGAGAATGATAGGTGCTAGTTTACGGTGTGGATCTACAAACCACCTAATCTAAGATTGTCCGTGCAGTACTGCTACATCCACTCCGGTATCAACTGTTAGGCCTGCCCTTCTAGCTCCAAGGGGTAGAAAGCCGGGTAAGGCTGAGGCAGCCGATACTTCACAGAAACCTATATCAGAGTCTGTGGAGAGAGCAGAAGGTAGAAAACTAGCCAGAGCCAATGCTATAAGGGCACAGGAGGAACAGGATGCTCTAAATGTCATCAAGGGTATGTTCGTCCTCTATAATACTTTTGTGCATGCATTAGTGGATCTTGGATCTACTCATTTATATATTTGTATCAAGTTGCCCGTAGAAAACGGAATACCTGTAGAGTAAAGTGACCAAAACATCCTGGTTACAAATCCGCTAGGCCACAGTGTGGTAGTAAACAAAGTATATAAGGGCTGTCCATTGAAGATTCAAGGGAAAAAGTTCTAAGTAGACTTAATCGAACTGCCTTTCCATGAGTTTGATGTGATTTTGGGAATGGATTGGTTATCCCATCATTAGGCAATAGTAGATTGTAAATTGAAGAGAATCTCTCTGAAAACTACTGAGAACGAAGAAATAATTGTTGTGGGTGAAAGGACAGATTTCTTGTCCAATGTCATCTCAGCTACAATTGCAAGGAGATGGTTGAGAAAAGGGTGTGAAGCCTATTTGGCACACGTGGTTGATACTAGGCAGGGTAAACTTGACTTGTCTGACATACCCACAGTAAGGGATTTCTCTGAGGTATTTTCTGAGGTATTACCTAGTTTGCCACTAGAAAGGGAAGTTGAGTTTGCTATTGAGATTATGCCGGGTACAGCTCCAATTTCAATTGATCCATATAGGATGGCACCTACTGAATTGAAGGAGTTAAAAATCCAGCTGCAAGAATTACTAAACAAGGGATTCATACGGCCCAGTGTGTCACCGTGGGGAGCTCCAGTACTATTTGTAAAGAAGAAAGGTGGGACACTGAGGTTATGTGTTGACTACCAGCAGTTAAACAAAGTAACAGTGAAGAACAAGTATCCATTGCCTAGAATTGACAATTTGTTTGATCAGTTAAAGGCTATGTTTTCTAAGATTGATCTTAGATCAGGGTATCATCAGCTTAGGTGGGGATGCAGATGTGCTTAAAACTGCATTCAGAACCCGATATGGGCATTATGAATTCCTAGTTATGCCATTTGGGTTAACAAACGCTCCAGCAGCATTCATGGACCTTATGAACCGTATCTTCCATCCATACTTAGATCGGTTTGTAGTGGTCTTCATTGATGACATCCTGGTGTATTCCAAAGATAAAGCAGAACATGATGAGCATTTGAGAATTGTTCTACAGACTCTAAAAGAGAAGAAACTATATGCTAAATTGTCCAAGTGTGAGTTCTGGTTGAATGAGATTGCATTCCTTGGACATGTAATATCAGCTGAAGGGATTAGAGTGGATCCCAAGAAGATTTAAGCAGTGATGGAATGGAAGCCTCCCAGAAATACAACTGAAATCAGAAGTTTCTTGGGGTTAGCTGGATATTACAGAAGATTTGTAAAGTGATTTTCCCTGATAGCTACTCCAATGACCAAATTACTACACAAGAATATGAAATTTGACTGGAATGACAAGTGTCAAGCCAGTTTTGAGAGGCTGAAGGCTATGTTGACAGAGGCACCAGTGTTAATACAGCCAATGTCTGGAAAAGACTTTGTAGTCTACAGTGATGCCTCACATAATGGGTTAGGGTGTGTACTCATACAAGAAGGGAAAGTGGTCGCATATGCTTCCAGGCAGTTAAGGCCACATAAAAAGAATTACCCTACTCATGATTTGGAGTTAGCGGCAATTATCTTTGCATTGAAGATATGGAGGCATTACTTATATGGAGAAAAATGCTACATATACACAGACCATAAGAGTCTGAAGTATCTGCCAACTCAGAAGGAACTTAATTTGAGACAGAGGTAATGGATTGAATTCCTGAAAGATTATGATTGTGTGATTGACTACCACCCTGGGAAGGCAAACGTAGTCGCTAATGCCTTAAGCAGAAAATCTATTATAGCATTAAGATCTCTGAACAGCCAACTGTCCTTAACTCATAACGGAGTTATTTTGGTTGAGTTGCAAGTGAAATTAATGGTTGTTATGTACAAAATCACTGAGAGAAAGGAAATTGAATATGAAGTAAAAGAAAATGGGTGCTTGTACTATAAAGAAAGAGTGTGTGTACCAAATAATAAAGAGTTGAAAACCAGTATTCTGAGAGAAGCACATAACAGTGTGTATGCTATGCACCCAAGAAGCACAAAAATGTACCATGACCTGAAATTTTGATACTGGTGGCCGAGTATGAAGAAGGACATAGCTGATTATGTAACTAGATGCTTGACATGTCAGCAAGTCAAAGCAGAACATCAAGTTCTATCAGGTTTGTTACAGCCCATAAACATACCTGAATGGAAATGGGACCGAGTCACTGTGGACTTTGTCAGTGGTCCACCTCTCACTCAGAAGAAGCATGATGCAGTATGGGTGGTTGTGGATAGGTTGACCAAATTAGCACATTTTCTGTCAGTTAGAACTGACTACTCACTGGAAAAGCTAGCAGAATTGTACATTAGTGAGATAGTTAGACTACAAGGAATTCCACTTTCCATTATATCTGATAGAGACCTGAGGTTTACATCTAGATTTTGGAAGAAATTACAAGAATCCTTGGGCACACAACTCCATTTTAGTATGGCTTTTCATCCTCAGATGAATGGACAGTCAGAAAGAATAATCTAGGTAAATTTTGAAACTCATTGAGTTATTATAAACAATAACTTGAACTGATAATGATAATAATAACCGAACATATGTGATAGGTCCTCAAGGATATGCTGAGGAGTTATGTTATTGAGTTTGAGAGAAGCTAGGACAGATACCTTCCACTGACAGAATTTGCATACAACAATAGCTATCAAGCTAGCATACAAATGGCACCCTATGAAGCACTGTATGGGAGAAAATGCAGAACACCTGTATGTTGGACTGAATTGGGTAAACATAAGTTAGTGGGGCCAGACCTAGTAAAACAGACAGAGGAAAAGGTGAAACTGATAAAGGCCAATCTGAAAGTTGCCTCAGACCGACAGAAATCTTATGCTGACTTGAAAAGATAGGACATTGAGTATGAAGTTGGCAAGAAGGTATTTCTCGAAGTATCGTAGTCGAAGAAAGTACTGAGATTCGGGAAAAAGGGAAAATTAAGCCCTAGGTTCATTGGCCCATATGAAGTTATTGAACGTGTGGGACCAGTAGCCTACAGATTAGCCTTACCACCTGAGCTAAACAAGATACATAATGTGTTCCATGTCTCGATGCTCAGAAGATACAGATCAGATTCTTCACATGTCATCTCAGCAGAAGAAATTGTGGTATAACCTGACCTAACATATGAAGAAGAATCGATTAAAATCTTAGCACGAGAGGTAAAAGAGCTCAGAAACAAGACAATTCCACTACTGAAAATCCTATGGAGGCACCATAACACGGAAGAGGCAACATGGAAGAGCGAGGTCACAATGAGGCAACAGTTTCCTCAGCTCTTCACATAAGGTAAATTTCGAGGATGAAATTTTTTTTTAGAGGGGAAGAATTGTAACATCCCCACTGTATGTGTTCTGTACGTTCTGTTGCTCCGGTGACCTAATGTTAGTCCAGGCAAGTCAGGATGTCTAGAACTACACTTTAGTGATAGTGAACAGACACATAATGATGAAATAAATAAAAAGAAAATACAAGAAAAATTAAAGAAAAATAAAAGAGAAAAAATGAAACTAAGTTAAATGAGCCAGCACCGTAGCGATGGGTGACTGCACCGGGAAGTTACGGCGAAGGCAATTGTCGACTCTAAGACTGCGAGGAACCCACGAAATTAAATTTTGGGACCTAATTAAAGGTTTATTGAAATATAATTGACAATAGAAATGTCAAAGAAAAATTAATAAATTAGTACAAAGAAAAACAAAAAATCGAGAAACAGACAAAAATCGGTGTTACCGAAAAATTGGGAATACAACCCGAAGAAGGGAATTTTGGTCATTTGACATCCAGAGTTGCCTTTTGACCTCAATGTCTATTAAAAATAAATGATATTATACTTTGGAAATGCCATGAAAATAAGAAAGTTTACACACCATGTAATTAAAGGAAGTTTGGGGGGATTAATTCAAATATTACTAAGTTTACTTATTAAATTATTAAACTATACTTAGTGGAACTTAGTGGAGGATTAATGGGACCATATAAACCACTTAAGGATAGATTTTCTTTCCCACTAACAACTTCATCTTCAACCTCACTCTCACTTGCCGAAATTGATCCTCCCATTTACACCATTACCGCCCATGCAAAAGCTCCATTGGTGCATGATCAAGCCATGATTTCTTGCAAGTTTCTTCATTAAACTTGGTCTACACATCATGGGCAATACATAGGCAACAAAAAGGAGAGAAAGCATCAAGTTTTTAACAATCTCCAAAAGTAGTAAGTGTCCAAATCCTCTCCCTTGCTTTAGTAAACTTTATGTTTAGGTTGAGGTGAGTAAATTGGTGAAGAGAATGGAAGAAATTATTGAGTTATGAAATTGTTCACTTTCGGCAGCCATGAAAGCTTGATGTGTTTGAGTTTTTCTGACCTCTAATGGATGGGAATTAAGATTGATTAACTCAAATGGAAGTTGTAGTAGGTTAATGCCCAAGTATGTGTATGTTAGTGCTTGAATTAAGGGTTTAAAAATGGGACTTTGATACTTTAGTAAACTGCCATGTTTGGCAGCCTTTAATCTCATGAAATTGTGTGTGACTTTATGAAATTTATTGATGAAATATGATGGTGTTGAATTTTTGGCAGTTTGTATAATTGCCATGGAAGTGTATGTGTAATATAGGTGTTGATGTATATTGAATTTGGGTTGAAGTAATTGTTGAACATTAATGGTGTGTTGTGTGCATTGAGCACTTGAGTGTTCTGCCCAAAATGCTTTGCTAGAATTGTGTTGAATATGTATAGAAGTGCCTTGAATGAATATTGAAGTATTGGAAGGAGGAGGGTTGTCAAATTGGAAGTGTGATTTTCATGTGCAAGTTGTGTGTTGTTGGCAGTACATAAATTAGGTTATAAGTGCAAAATCGTGAACCCAATTGGTATGAGGCCAATGGGAGGTGAAACTAGACACAAAATAGGCCAACTTTCATGTAGAAATATTGCCAAAATTCTACCAAGAAACTAACCTTAAAAATGACCAAATCCTGAATTGCAACCTTGCAAACCCAGATTTTTGACCATATGAACAGTAGTCACTAAGATGATCATAACTCACTCAAAACAGGTCCAAATGACCTGAAATTTTTACCATAGAAAACATAGACATATAGCTACAATTCTTATGAAGACACCAAAGCCTAGAAATGGCCAGAACCAAGTCAAATTGCTTGCCCAAGTTCGGGTACCAAAACTACCAAAACTGAATTTGACCTAAAATTGACCAAATTTTGCACTAAAGATGCAATCTATCCAGCTTTAGTAAATTGACCATATCTTTGTTTATACAACTCAGAATGACCTGAAATTTGTGTCAAAAGTTCAATAAGACATAGAGCTACAATTTTGCTTCTTTGACCAGAAGCTAAAAACCAAGAGAAATAGGACATTAAGCTAGACCAATCTAGAACACTAAAACTGAAATTTTGACATTTACCTGTAATGAAGCTTGAAGTAAATTGGCAATGAATGCCAACTTGTGAAAAGGGTAAATTGCATTATATTGGCAGCATATTGAATTACAAAATGTGACATGTTGATGTTAGAATCAACTTATCCATATTATCTAAAAAGGTCAACATTTACATTGACTTGTGAATTACATGATAATTAGTAAACTCAAAAAAATGAAGAATTAAACAATTAATTTTTAATGTACCCTAGTTTGCCTAGTTGACTAGTTTGGATAGGTTGGCATGCCAATAGGATTCTGACAGCTATTCTGTAAATAGCTTTACGCCATACTGTGTTTTTACGACATATTATGCCACACTGTGACTTTAATAGCCTACGGCTATACGTATTGTGTTATTATACTTGTCTTATCGCAGGATTGATTATATGGCTTTTTAGCCACACTGTTTGCACACCGGGAGACACTTTGTGACCGATGGTGTGACGGCCCGAGGTACTAGGTACCCAGTGCCAGTATATCCGTTTATCTAGTCTGGTCAGTGTATAGGCTACACGGGCAGTTAATTTAAGCACTATTAAATTCAAATAGCTAAATCGAGTCTTCTGACATACAGCACCATCAAAATTAGCAAAAATTGAAATGTTAGAAAATAAAAATATAAACAGTAACTGCAAGAATATCGATGTCATAAATTGATAAACAATTTATTTATTTTATTTTAGTGTATATTTCTTTATATTTTGCACCACTAAGCAGAATTGCTTAGCGCGTTGCTTTTGCTACGTGTAGGTATTGGAGACACAGCTGGGGAGCCCAGCAGACCTACGATCGGGTAAGACATCAGATCTGCACAGGAGTCTAGAGTCATCTTCACTACACTGCATACATGGTAGGACTTAGGATCTTGTGTAATGACTATCAGTTGTATTTTGACATTTTGTTATTTAATTTTGTATATTCTAAAACTTTAAGGTTTGTAATAATTTGTATATATTAAACTCTTATAGAGAGTGTTTAGATGAATGTAAATTATGATGGATTGTATTTTGAAACTATGAAATTTTGAGACTGAAAAAGAATTTGGAAGGTTTATATTATCATATTGAATTGTTTTTAACATGTTTAGAAGGACTATTTATTCGAAATACAGACGGCACCTTACCAGATTTTTATTACCATTTTTGAAACACTGATTTTATTACAGTATGAAAATAGAACCAGTATGATATGAACTTTACATAAAAGACTTCTTAAATCAAAATTTAGCTCAGAAAATGCTATAATCACAGACTAGGTGCTTTGGCATGCGGTGTGGCACGCCGTGTAGCACGCCTTGCTCGGCTACATTGTAGACGGGTGAGGGGTGTTACACCTTGCATGTTTTGGACCTTTAAGGGCATTTTGGGCATATTTTGTATTCTCGTTATGGTAAGATGCATAATAAAACATGTAAGACATGTTTATTGAGCTTTTAAATGTGTTTTTATGATGTCTTAAATAAATTTGGGGCTTTTGGTCTTAATTTGGACATATGTCTAATAAAGGCCTTAAGTTAATTAAGCATGTCTTAATATGGGCCCATGTGTGAAGTGTCTTATTTAATTTCTGTTGTGGCCTTATAAAATAAATATTTTATTTTCGACTTAAGCAGTAGTAACTAATGTTTAATGGGCTTATTAATAGGCTAGGGCTTTTAATTGCATGACATGTGTCATATGTTATTAGTTCTTTAATATGTTGGCATCGTGTGATTGGCCAAGCATGTAAAAAATGTGCATGTGTGAGTGTGCGCACATGTGTGGCATGTGGATGGATAGATTTAACATGGATAATCATATAAAAATGGTATAATCATGGACTTTCTAAGGGATTCAATTCTGAGCCACCAAGAATTGAATTATAGCATTCCTAGATGTATTTCATTCATTCATTTTACAAGAGTTGCTGAAGAAGTACATAATTAATATTTTGATCTTGATTTCCTCCCACTGGTCCCACCAATGCTCTTGACCTCCTTATTCTTCTTGTAATCTAATTATAATGTAACCCTTGGCATACTAAGGTGAACAAACAAGAATTCGGACTTTAAGTCCTTAAATAAATGAAAATACATCCTAAGTTATCACAATTTTATGATACATGCCACTAAAACAAAATTAATTATTTTACATCCTAAATCCAATCACATTGATCTTTTATTGTCCATGATCATCCATCATACATATTAAAATTTAACAATTAAATAAAATATACATATTCAATTAGGATTTAATTTGAATCTTATTCAAAATAATCTTTAAATTTAGGAACTTTTCCCAAATTCAATTTCATGAAAACAATTTTCACAATTATTTGTGTGATTTGAAATCCTAATTAAACCATTTAATTTGGTATAAGCTTGATTTGGGTTACAAATTTCATAGCAATTGCATAAAAACACAAAATTTCAACAAAAACACATCCCTGGCAGAAGATTACATGCCCCTGGCACATAATTACACAGGCCGTGTAAAGTTATACGCCGCTGCCAAGCAAAAAGAAACACAGGTCGTAGCACGAGGAAGCACGGGCCGTGTACCGCTACACGCCCGAGCTGTGATCACTGACTTCCAAAACATGGCCCATGGTATGGGACACGCCCAGGCCGTGTTCTTTTCAGCAATTAGGTTTTTCTTTGATTTTCTCCAACTGAATCTCATTCAAATGCACTCAAACCTCATCCAATCACACAATTAAGTTCCAAAATTAATCCAAATGGCAAATATAGTGGCTCTGATACTAGTTGAAGGCAGGGAAGCATGGATTTGGGGCCATTAGAACATTGGAATTCAAAAATTTTACTAGGGTTTCATGCATTCATGTTAAATGATTTATGAACCTAGCAAAGTTCTAATGCCCTCTAGCATACCAAATCACACTTTTAGCACACATTAGGAGTTCATTTGCCATTTAAGATTGAGAATTAACTATTAATTCATTAAAACCTAATTAAAAGAGGGATTAAAATTCTCTAACCTCCAAGGCACAGAATCAATCCTTCTTACTCCCTTTCTGTGCTCCTAGGGCTCCAAATGTTGCTCCTCTAGCTTGTCCACCACAAGCACACCAAGGTCCACCAATGGCAACCCCAAAGCTCTCTTTTTTTTGTTTGCCAGCCAATTGAAATGAGATAGGTTTGCTTTGGTGAGGATTAAGAGATGTAGTGCACTAAAAACTCTTTCTAGCAAATTAATTCAAGAAGAAATTAAAGCTTTTCTTCAAGAATTAATTGAGAATTGAAGAAGAAAGAGAAAATTGCCATGGTTGCCATCCAAGACAAGAAGAAGAAGAAGATAATTGTTTCTTCTCTTTCTTCTTTATATATGTAAGACAAAAATGAATTAATTTTTGCCACATGTTAAGCCATGATCCAATCTTACTTTATATTTGTCTTAATCTCATTAAGACAAGTGTCAAGTTATAATTAAATCTTCATTTAATCATCTTCTATCATGGGAAGACAAGTGGCACACTCACATGGGTGCCATGTGTCACCATGTAAAATTATCAATTTGCCCTTGTTTGCAATTTTGAGTTCTCAACCCAAAATTGTATTTTCTTCTTCAAATTAATTTATATCACATATAAATTAATTAATTAATTAATCTCCATTAATTAATTTCACCATTTGATTTATATTTAAACTCTTTAAATATAAATCTAATTTATATTATACATCTAATAACCTAGATTTGGTTTTAAGTCATGCTAGGGACTTTGCAATTTTATTGCAAATGAAATATATTTAATTAATTAATTAAACTCTTTAATTAATTAATTAAATCATATACACTTGGTGATTTGCTTATGTAGGTGTGTGACTTACTAGGCTCATTATTAATCGGCAATGAGAAATGATATTAACTTTTAATATCATTAGAACTCTTTCTTACTGTAAATGATTTCTCTAAATCATTTTAGGCAGTTTATAGACCATGGTTGACACCTAACATAGCATGCCATGACCACCCAATTAGTAATAAGGAATACCTTAAATGAACCTTTAATCATATGTTACCGTGCACTAAAATCTCTCTGTTATAAAATCCCAATTCTAGCTGGAGTCATGGTTAATGTCAAACTCCAATTGCTATGAATATTATGTTCTCTTTTAATTCTAGTTCTTGATTAATCAGACTTTCTCATCAAAAACTTCTTTCTGGCTAAGTCTATCTGTCCTGGCTAAGAACTTGAATCATCAAGAACAATTAAATGAACATAGGATTTCATCCCTATTTACTTAGGGTAACGAATCCCATCTTGATCAACACCTATCTCCATATATAACTGGTAGGAGCCAACACATGCCCATATACCATACACAGTACGAATATAAAAGCAGTATCAAACTCAAACCACCTATATACAAGATAACTATGTTATCTCAGGTCAAAAGATTATATGCATTGATATGATATATGACAATGCATTGACAAGAGTAAACTCCACGTGCTTGTCATAAGCATCACTGGTTCGACCTACTTATCATATATAAGAGTCTATCATGTTTGTTATGTAGCATGAGACTTACCACTTCAACTTATTCATATCTCATATTAATACTTTGGAACAAACATGATTACAATCTTTCTGGATAAGTCATGTCCTTTGTGCAGTATCCTAGACTGTGAACCAATTTATGATACTTTGTGCTAGAAATACTATCTCTTATATTCTTAACAACTTAAGAATAGAATTTCTAACATGAACACAACTACAAACTTGTAATACCCCAAACCTTCGAGCTCTGAATAGTACCATTTTTTGTCTGTGACTTGTACTATTCAAAGACACCTTGAGGACAAAAAATAAAATGAAAATTTATTGAGATAGACATAATAAAAATTCAAGTGAACAAAAAATATAAGGACTTATCGGGTATTATAAAAAAGAAGGATTATGACCCAATGTGGGGCATTTTGGTCATTCACTTTAAGAGTTGATTTTTGACCAAAATATCAATTAAATTAAATAAAAATAATATATTTAATTAGGAAGAAAAAAAAAATTTTTAGGAAAATTCAAGTAAAAATGTGTGAAGGAAATTTTACATTTTTAAAATTAGAATTATGACATCACCATGACACAATTAAAATTTATAATTTAAATAAACTAAAATTAGGGATAAATATATAAGAGACAGGATAAAAATTTACTAAAATGAAAAACTCATTTTCCCCTCTTCCCTTGATGCGCCACCCATCCCCCACTCTCTCTCCCTTCTTTCTTCATTCCACCATTAACAATCTCTCTCCCAACCCTTGATTCCTTACTTTTCTTCCATGGGTTCTCCATTAAACTAGTAGAAAACATTAAGAGGGATTAAAGTAAGAAGAATAATAGTTTTGAAAGAGAATTAGAAGATTGGAAACTCTCCATACGAGGTAAGTTTCTTTTCTTATTTAATTAGTTATACAACCCTTGAATCAAGTTAGCTTGTGATAAAATTATATGAAAAAACATGAGAATCATGCATTTATGGAGAGAGGAATTTTTGGCCAATTTGGAGAAAATTAGGGTTTAATGTGTTTTAGTTAAATTGATGATGAATTCAAGTTAATTGAAGTAGTTTACATGATTAGGTTAGTGAGATTGCATGGGACTTGCATAAATTGAAAAATGGAAGATTAGGGTTCATGAGAAATTAGAGCTTTTGTATTATGTTATGCAATTGAGAGTTATAAAACCTAATTATGGTCATTTGAGGTTCCTTTATTTGAATTGACATTGGGTTGATGACTGGAAGTAATGAAATAGTAGGATTGGGGAAAAGTGCAAATAGGGATTTGAAAAATTGAGGATTTTTGTGCTATGAGTGCTATGGATGTATTAATGCTAAATTATGGTCATTTGAGGTGAGTTAAATGTGAATTGATGTTGGTTAGTGGGAGTATTTGAAGGAAGTAACAATTGAACCATAGGGCAGAAACTGTGCACACTGAGTCCAGTGTGTTTGGTAGCTCATAAGTTGAGCTACACAACTCCAATTAGTGTGAAACTAATTGGAAATGAAACTTAAGACATAGGGCTAGAAGTTTCATGAAGATACCCTATCCAAAAAATGACCATAAACTACCCTAAATGAACCTTGAAACTGGAAGTGAAATTCTGGACCTGATAGAGTTGGAACACATAAATAGTAAACTTTGAATTATCATAACTCACTCTAGAGAACTCCAATTTAGGTGATTCTTGAACCAATGGAAACCTAAAATTTAGTAAAATATTTCATATAGGGAACTTAAGGCCAAATTATAAGCTTAACCCAATCAAATTGCTAAGCAAAGTTGAGTCACCAAATCTACCAAAATCTGAAAATCTGCAAATTGACCATATGAACAGTAAATTTTGTAAGGCCATAACTCTCTTTAAAAAACTCTAATTTAGGTAATTCTTAAATCGATGGAAACCTAAAACACATTAGAACATTTCATATGAAGAACTTGAAGCCTAATTATGAACTTAATCCAACCAAATTGCTAGCCAAAATTAAGTCAATGAATCTGCCAGAACATGAAAAGTCACATGAACAGTAATATTTGCATCGCCATAACTTTTTATAGAAAACTCTGATTTAGGTAATTCTTAAACTGATGGAAACCTAAAAGATATTAGAACATTTCATATAAAGAACTTGAAGCCTAATTATGAACTTAACCCAACCAAATTGCTAGCCAAAGTTAAGTTAATGAATCTGCCAGAACATGAACGGTCATGTGAACAGTAATTTTTGTATGGCCATAACTTTCTCTAGAAAACTCTGATTTAGGTAATTCTTAAAAAGATGAAAACCTAAAACATAGTATAATATTTCATATGAAGAATGTTAGGCCAAATTTGAAGGAGCGGAAGCATAAAAAATTATTAGATTAGAACATTGAATTCAAAATTTTTCTTCTAGGGTCTCATGCATCATGCAAGATTCAATTTTTACCTATTGATTTCAATACTCAATTGCATATTAAAACTCTTTTAATATGTATTTAGATCTATGTTTGTCATTTGAGATTTTTAGAATTAACAGATTAATTCATTAGAACCCTAGATTAAATCAAGAAGATGTACACTAACCTTTTGATGCACTGTAGTTGTGTTTGGTACCTTTGTGAAGCACCTAGGACCCCAGATGTTATCCCTCTAGCTTGTCCACACCAAGATCACTAATGGCACCCCCTTGAACAGCTTCTCAAGCCTTTCCAATCAATTAGAAATTAAGGTTTTGCCTTTAGAGATGTTATAGATGTATATAGGACACTAGAAATAATTTCTAGCAATTTTAATTCAAGAGAATGTTGGCAATTCTCTTTGAATTGATGAGAGATAAAGAAGAAGACAAGGGTGGCGGCACCTCTTTTTGAGAAAATCATATTGCATTTTTTGTTCTTTCATCCTTTCCTTTATATAGCTAGGTCATCACTTAAAACCCTTGCCACATGTCATCTTCTGATTGGCTCTTAGTTTAATTAACCCAATCACATTGTTCCAAATGTCAAACCTAGATTTAATCTTGACTTTGATCATCTTATATGATTAAAAGACAAATGGCAAGCTTATGTGTAGTGCCACATGTCACCCTGTGAAATGACCAAATTACCCTTGTGTCTTAATTTTGAGTTCTCAACCCAAAATAATTATTTTTCTTCTTCTAATCAATTTATATCAAATAAAAATTAATTAATTAATCTCTATTAATTAATTTCTTATAATCAAATTTATATTTAGACACTTTCAATATAAATTTAACTTATACTATACATCTAATAACCTAGATTTGGTTTCAAGCCATGCTAGGAACTTTGCAATCTAATTGCAAACTAAACCTATTTAATTAATCAATTAAACTCTTTAGCTAATTAATTAAATCACATTTAACCTGGTGATTACTTGTGTATGTGTATGACTCACTAGGCTCATCACTAATTGGCAATGAGATATGATATCAACTCTTAATATCATCAGAACTCTTTCTTACCATAAATGATTTCTCTAAATCATTTTATGCACCTCATAGACCATGGTTAACACCTAGCATAGCATAGCATGCCATGGCCACCCAATTAGTAATAAGGAATACTATGAATATTATGTTCTCTTTTAATTCCAGTTCTTGATTAAAAAGATTTTCTCATCAGAAACTCTTTTCTGATTAAATCTATCTGTCCTGGCCAGGAACTTGAAACATCAAGAACAATTAAATAAACATAGGATTTTATCCCTATTTACTTAGGGTAACAGATTCCATCTTGATCAACACCTACCTCCATATATAACTAGTAGGAGCCAACACAATCATAGTCTTTAATCAGTTCTAACCATCTCTTCTGTCTCAAATTCAATTCTTTCTGAGTGCCCAAATACTTCAAGCTCTTGTGATCTGTATAGATATAACACTTCTCCCCATATAAGTAATGTCTCCAGATCTTTAGAGCAAAAACAATAGCTGCTAGCTCCAAGTCATGTATTGGATAGTTCCTCTCATGCGGTTTCAGTTGGCATGATGCATATGCAATGACATTTCAACCTTGCATCAGTACACAGCCTAACCCATTGTGAGAAGCATCACTATAAACTGTGTATTCTTTATTCAGGGTAGGTAAAGTAAGGACTGGAGCTTCAGTCAAACACCTCTTCAACTCATCAAAACTCTGCCGGCATTTATCCGTCCACTGAAATTTTACATCTTTCTGAAGCAGCTTGGTCAGTGGATAAGCCAACATAGAAAACCCTTTCACAAATCGACGGTAATATCCAGCTAAACCTAGAAAACTATGAATTTTTGTGATATTCCTAGGTGGCTTCCATTCAAAGATAGCTTCTACCTTGCTGGAATCTACCTTGATCCCTTCAGCTGACACAACATGTCCCAAGAAAGAGATTTCTTTCAGCCAAAATTCACATTTCGATAATTTAGCGTATAGTTGTTTCTCCCTTAAGGTCTGTAGTACAATCCGCAGATGTCTATCATGCTCCTCTGCATTCCTCGAATATATCAAAATATCATCAATAAACACCACCACAAATTGGTCGATATATGATCTGAATATAGTGTTCATCAGATCCATAAAAGCAACTGGAGCATTAGTTAACCCGAATGGCATTACCAGAAACTCATAGTGGCCATATCGAGTTCTGAAAGCAGTTTTTGGAATACTCTGCTCTTGTACTTTCAACTGATAATAACCAGATCGCAAATCAATTTTGGAGAACAGAGCTGCACCCTTCAACTAATCAAACAGATCATCAATGCGAGGCAATGGATATCTGTTCTTTATTGTCACCTCATTCAACTGCTGGTAGTCAATACATAAGCGGAGAGTGCCGTCTTTCTTCTTAACAAACAACACTGGCACTCCCCAAGGTGACATACTAGGGCGGATGAAGCCCTTTTCAAGTAGTTCTTGCAACTGTACCTTCAACTCCTTCAATTATGCTGGTGCCATTCTGTATGGTGTTATGGAGATTGGATTCACACCAGGCATAAAATCTCAAACTGCACTTCTCTTTCTAGAGGTAATCCTAGCAATTCATTAGGAAACACATTTGGAAAGTCATATGCTGTAGGGATGTCCCTCAATGCTAGACTCCCCACCTGGGTGTCTACCACATGTGCCAAGTATGCTTCACACCCCTTTCTGATCATTTTTCTGGCTAGTGCAGCTGAAATGATGTTTGATGGCAATAGCTGCCTCTCCCCATGTATTACCACATCACTGTACTAAGGGAGACCAAAAGTGACTGTCTTTAGTCTACAGTCAATCATGGCGTGATGCCTGGCTAACCAATCCATGCCCAAGATGATATCATAATCTCTGAAGGGCATTTCAATGAGATCAGACAGAAAAGTATGTCCTTGGATCATCAAAGGACAATCCCTATACATTCTATTAACCCTGACCTCTTGTCTTAGCGGACTTGTTACTCGCACCTCAAAGTCCATTTTCACACATGAAACAGCAATGCAATCAATGATGCTAGCACTCACATAGGAGCGGGTAGAACCCGGATCAAATAATACAAGCACATCTTGATTAAAAATTGAGAAGGTACCAGCCACAATATCAGATGTCTCAGCCTCTTCCCTCTGTCTCATTGCGTAGACTCTGACTGAAGCACTGCCTTGCTCTGACTGATTCACTATGCCTTGGCTACCTGCTGGACTACCTCTAACCTTGCCTCTACCTCTGCTAGGTGGTTGTCTACCTCTGCTAGGTGGTTGTAAACCTCTGGTGGTAGGATTCTGAACTGACCCTTCTGCAGTAGTAGGAGGTGGCCTAATTCTACGAGCACTGGTGTAGTCTTTAGTAAAGTGTCCTATGCCTCCGCAGTTATAATAGGCTCCTGTGGCCTTATAGCATACCCCACCATGATTTCTTCCACAAGTTTCACATTGACGGGGAGGGTAGGAACTTCTGGTAGTCTGCTGACCAGATGGAGGAGGTCTCTGTCCTGAAAATCTTCCCCTACTAGACTTTTTACCACCCCTGCTGTGTCCCCCAATGTTCTTTCTCTTTTCAAGAGGACCACTGAAACTCTGATCTACTGACTTTCCTTCTTTCTCTTTTTCTGTCTTCTCTTATTTCTTTTTCTCTGGGGTCGCTTCTGACTCAATTCTTTCTAATTCTAGTGCTTAAGAAATAAGCTCAGAGAAGTTATTATGTTTGAATTCGACCACTTGTAGTCTGATACTAGGTTTTAAGCTGATTTCAAACCTCTTACATCTTTCCCTACTGGTAGAAAAGAGACTTCCTGCATAGTGGCTCAGGCGGGAAAACTCCCTTTCATATTCTACCACTGATCTACTTCCTTATTTCAGACTTAAGAACTCCTATAGCTTCTGGTCCACATAGGCATCTGGGCCATATTTTTATCTAAACTCCCAAAGAAAGTCATCCCAGGTTAGCACTGGAGGTTCCACCAAACTATGGGGAATGGTTTCCACTAATCATATGCATCCCCTTGTAGTAGTGACACTGAATACTCAAATCTGAGCTCCTTTGTACAGTGTAGTTTTTTGAACACCCTATCCATTCTCTCCAACCATTGTTCTGCCTCTAGTGGATCTACTGTCCCCTTAAACTCAGTAGCCCCATATTTAATCAGTTTGTCATACTGCCTAGCTAAAGGCTATGGTTGTACCACTGTTGTCTATAGTGGGGCTTGAGTAGGCATGTTACCTGCCATCTGTTAGAACATTCTGACCATCTCTTGAGCAAGCGAGCGGGAAGCTGATCGAGGGGTGGTGCGGCTGATCCGCTCACATTATGAAGAGCTGGGGCTTCCCCTTGTACCTCAGTCTCTATTGATTGATCGACTGAATGATCCCCTTCTTCCATAATCAATTTGATGATATTATACCTCCTGAACAAATAACACAAGGATATTTCGTCCTGTTAGTGCATATTTATAATGTAATGTACTGTATGTATCAAACCATGACATTGAGTAGTTGTACTATGAAAAAAGAATATTCAAATTACAAGTCAAAACAGAATTTAAAAACTAACTCTGATACCACTAAAGCATATCACACCTTACCCCTACGTAAGGCATAACATGATCCCGTAGTATACCTAATGAATTACCAAACTTCGTCTACTGTTAACCCATTAAATACACTACAAGGGATTTTAAACCTTTTCTTATTTCTTTTTACAGTGGTGAGCACTTTAGACAGGTGTTAGAATTTTTTTTTTTTTTAACTGAAGTGAACCCAAATAACAAATATGAAGTATCAGCAATTTCTGTAAAAATTTTGGCAGATTGCCATCTGTATTTTGAATAAAACAATTCTTCAAAAACCTACAAAAAGCACTTTCAATATATTTGTTCAATCCCAAACTCCAGTATGGCTCAACACAAATCAATTTTCTCAAGATTTGTCAAACTCAATTTAATATCAATTTTCAATATTTCCAAAGATAGACTATAAAATGACTGAGTAGTTCAAAAGCTGAGATAAGAAATAAATATATTACAACTTTAGTTTACAACTGCTCAAGACCAAGTACATTATATACATACAGTGCACATACATTACAACAAAAATTACAAAAAGGTGGTATACTCAATATACCCAGCAGAATCCTAAAATGTAGCACAAGCAGCCTACTCTGCTGCTCTGTCTGTCTATTTACCTGCGACAGCAATAAAAAAGCTATTGCTGAGCCAATGTCTCAGTGGTGCACAATATTAAGAAAATGCAATTTAAAATCATAAACTATAAATCATATAAACTGTGGATACTTAAAATAATAGTTAAATTCAAAGACAGAGAATGTCATAAAGAATTAAACTATAATTCACAATGTCTCAATGAATATCAATAAATCACACACATAGGTTAATCATGATTCCATAGTCCAATTCGTTACAAAAGCCGATGGCTAGTGAGGAATAACATAGCTAGCTAGCAATTATATGAGTACTTATCCTATTCGTCCTCAACTGACACACACCTCAACAGTTCAGCCAGAGAGGGAATTCAAAGTCAATTCCTCCCACTAGACAAGCTAGCAAGGAATTCAATCAATATACATGATAGTTGTGGTTTCAAACCATTCGCAATATTTTTCAAGCAATAAGTATCCATCAAATTCCATTCAAACAAATTTTCCACAATTTAAGCAATAATATACAAATTGTCATAATTTATTTCAATTGAAAATTCAAAAGAAATAATTGTTGTGCACAAACCTCTGATGAGTAGCCTCTTGGCCTTGACTCAGTAGTTCTTTCCCCTTCTCTGAGTCTTTGATAACTGAAACACACAATTTAAAGTATTTCAGTATTCAGTTAAATTGTCTCTAACAATAAGGTTTAATAATTAATTTTATTTAATATTATTGCTTTCATTAGTCAACTGATAATGTTGACCTTTGAAGCACTCTAGGGAAATAAATTTTAATGTTACCAATATGTCACATTTTATAGTCCTTTAGTGTTGGTATATGTTACCAATTTCATTTTCAAGTGAATTGCATTTTATTGCAATTTATCAAATTTTAGTATGCTGTTTTGACTTAGCCGGATGACCTAGTTCCCTCAGTTTTTGGGTTTTGGTCCGAATTACAAACTTGTAGGTCTATGTCTTAGTGAACTTATGCCACAAATTTTAGGTTATTTGGAGTTTACTAGACCAAGTTATGGTCATTTTACTATTGCGGGACAGATTGCACTAAAATGGCAAACTTAGGTCATTTTCGATTCTGGTAGTTTTTATACCCGAACTTATGCAAGCATTTTGACTTGCTTATGGTCATTTCTGGGTTTTGGTGTCTCATAAGAGTTGTAGCTCTATGTCAAAGCTTTCCATGGTATAAATTTCAGGTCATTTGGACCTTTTTTGAGTGAGTTATGGCCAAAATACTGACTGCTGTTCAAATGGTCAATTTTCAAGTTTGCAAAGTCACTAATCCGGATTTGGTCAATTCTCATGTCACTTTCTGGACAGAATTTAGGTAGGCTTTCTTCATGAAAGTTGGCACATTTTGTGCCTAGTTTCACCTTCAATTGGCTTCATACCTATTGGAGTCACACAAGTCCACTTATAGCCTAAAACACATACTGCCCTCTACATGTTTCTCAAACACCAATCCAAATACACATTAACCTTGTTATAACTTCATGCCCAAACCAAATTCTGAATTGGTACTGACTATAACCACTCAACACATCATATTTAGGTCAACTTGGATAGAATATAACAACTTACATACATCAAATACAATTCAGAATTTCAAAGTCCAATTTCAACATCTTACACATGAAATTACTTAGCTAATACATATACTTTAATTAGCAACATACTATACACTTTTACTAATTAAATCAATACCATAATTTACCAATTAATTTCATAAAATTATCCACCTTCTAAGCTCATTAAGGCTGCCAGACTTTATCACTTGTTCAAGGTTTTCCACAATTGCTCAAACCCTACCTCAAAACATCAACATTAAACATACACATGAAGCAATCTTTCTAATTCTTGTAATACCTTCATTAACATCACAAAACATCTCTTTTACACATGAATAAATAAATCTCTAAGTTCTTCCATGGCTGCCAAATTTGAGTTCACCAAATACTCAATTAATTCTTCAAATTCCTCAACAAATTAACCCACAATAACATCAATTCAAAGTTTAATGAAGCAAAGGAGAAAAAATTAGCCCTAACCTTATTTTGAACTTTATAAAATCTCACCCAAACTTCTTCTTTTTGCTGCCTATGTGTTGCCCATGATGTGTAGACTAAGTTTAATGTAGAGAATTCATGAATTTAGCTTGAAAATGGAGGAGATCTCAAGCTTGCATGGGCGACTTCCATTGAAAGAAATTGGGACACCATTTTCGGCCATAAGAGAAGCTTGGTGAGGATGATGAAGTGAGTGGGAAATCTGTCATCTTATTAAGTATTTATAAGTCCACTTATTGCTCCACTAAACATAGGTTAATTATATTATAATCCAAGGTTTCAATAATTGCAATTATGGCCTTAATTTCCCTTAAATTAGATTTTATCTTTAATTTCATTTTTCATTAAATTTTCAAAATGTAATACCACTTATTTTTCATTGACAATTAGGTCAAAAGCCAACTCTATGTGTCAAATGACCAAAATGCCCCTCTTCGGATTGTATTTTCAATTTTTTGAAAGCACTGATTTTTGCTGGTTTCTTGAATTTTTCGTTTTTCTTTGTACTAATTATTTAATTTTATTTGACATTTTTAATGTCAATTATACTTCAATAAGTCTTTAATTATGTCTCGAAACTTAATTCTGAAGGTTCCCTACAGTCCTGGGGTCAGCTATTGCCTGTGTTGTAACTTTCCTGCACGGACCACCCATCGCTGCGGTGCTGGCTCGTTTAACTTAGTTTCATCTTCTCTCTTTTATTTTTCCTTAATTTTTCTTGTATTTTCTTTTTATTTATTTCATCATTTCATGTCTCCTCACTAACATTTAAGTGTAGTTCTAGGCATTCTAGCTGTCCGGACAGACACTGGTCGTCGAAACAGTAGAACGCACTACCGAATATAGGGGTGTTACAGTGCCAGCTAAAAATGGAGAAAACATTTCTTCGGAACCTGTAGAAAACACTTCTAATAATTGTTCAAATCACAACTCCAATTATCACATCAATTTTCAATAATTTCTCAATAATTCCTCTATTTGTCATTCATTCATTTTACATCAAAATCATACTCAGATTTTGAATAAATACTCAAATTTTATCTATAAACACAAATTTATAGATAATCACATTAATACAAAATTACATTAGAGATGTTTTAAATATACATACTAAAATAAAAGTTTAATTACAAAGTTTAACAAAAATTACAAAATACAAAATGGGTCCTAGTGTCCTACCAATGCACTGTAGCTTGAGAGGTGACTCTGACTCTATGCAGATCTGTGGCCTCACCCAGTCCGTGGTCTCCTGGGCTCTCTATCAGTCTCTCCAGAACCTACGCGTGGCAAAAGCAACGCACTAAGCAATACTACTTAGTGGTGCCAATAATAAAATAAAAAGAGCTAAAATAAATTAAACATGCAGCGTATATGTTGATTTCTTATACGGATAAATTTTTTGTAATTATTTGTAGTATTATTTATTTGGTACTTTTTATATCAATAATTGATTAAAATTTATCAATATTTATTTTTGGCTGCCCAAGTAACGTATATGAATTGACTAGACTGGATAATGGGTAAACTAGCACTGAGTACCAAATACCTCAGGCCGTCACACCATCGGTCACAATGGGTCTCCCGGTGTGCAACAGAACAACTAATAAGATGTAACAAATATTAGGCACAAGGCCAAGTATCACAATAGTGTCAGAATGGCTAAAAGCCATAAAATCACATAATGGCCATTTAAGCCATGAATCACAGAATGGCATGCTGCCACATGCAGTACTGCTAACAGAACCCTATTGGCATGCTAATCTATCCAAACCAATCACATTAGGCCTACTAGGGCATTTAACATTTTTAATTATGCAATTCTTTGAAATTGAAATTTAATTGTTATTATTTATTCTATTAGTCAACTAAAATATTGACTTTTTCATAGACAATAGGTATAGTGATTCTAATATCACCAACATACCACATTTTGCATTTTAAAATTGTTGGCATTGGTTGCCAATACCATTATAAAGCTTAGTATTGGTTATTTTAAAATTTTCAGATTTCAAGCAATAAATTTACTGTTTCATTGGTCATTTGTACAGTAGGAATTTGATAAAATTATCTTCATGAAAGTTGTTCCTTTATGTGTCTTCTTTAATTTCCTTTTTGAATCACTCCATTTGGAGTTTTCTAGCTCAAGATATGCCAATTTGAATAAGGCTGGCCAGATTGGTATCTGCCTAGAATTTTTGGGCAGAATCCCATTCTGCCAGGTTTGGTAGTTTAATTTTGGCTAACAATTTCCTTTGGTTAAGTACAGAATTAGAGTTTGTATTCTACATGAAAGTTGTTGTTGTAAATTGTCTAAACTTTTCATTGATTTAAATTTCAAGTCAATTGGATCTTTCTACACTGAGTTATCACCAAGTGAATTAATACTGTTCATTTGGTCATTTTGCCCAGGGCAGAATGTGTGTTATCCAGATTAGGTCAATTTTTAAGGACACTTAGTTTAGTTTTCTGGAATAGGTTTCTTCATCAAAGTTGTTGCATTTTGTGTCTAGTTTAACCTTCAATTGGCCTTGCACCAATTGGAGGTACCTAGCTTGAGTTATAACCCCAAGAGCACACTGGACTCAAAGGGTCCAGAATGCACACTTAAGGCAGCCTAATTCTTTACATTAGTTAATGTCACAATTCACACAAATTCTTGTTCAAACTACACCAAATGGTCATTAATTGACCAATTAAACATCACTTTGTACTCAGTTTCACTAGCCTCCAATCGTTGGTCCAAAGCCCTAACCCTAATTTGACCAAGGTTTCCAATTCATACATTAAGCCTCAATTGTTGTGTTAATCATAAAACTCATGTTAAGGGCAGCCAATATATCACTTTAATTCAAGAATTCATCAAAGCCCTAGCCTATCTATGGCCGCTGAAAATATAAAGTGTGTACATCAAAGGTTTTCATTTGAATTTCTTATAAATTTCAAATTAAATCAACTTTCTAGTCATGAATTTAAAGCGATAGAAGGATATTGGACACTAACCTTATTAAAACTCCCATTTTAGCTTGCTAATCTTCAAGATTTCTCCCTCTAATGGCTGCCTAAAGGTGATTTAGGGTGTGAGGATAAATTTTAGTGAAGTGAGGATGAGGTTTTATGGTGTAAAGGGTGAGGTTTTAGCAATAGAAAGAGAAAGCTTTAATGGAGGTAGTGAGGGAAAGAGTGGCTACTGAAAATTGAAGGTTGAAGATGAGCAGAATTTTGTTTTAATTTATATCATTTTATGTGTATTTATCTCATTTTAAAATGCTTGTTGAAATTTGATTGGTGGAGGGTATTTTAATGACATCATAGTGATGTCAAAATTCTAATTTTAATTCATTTTCTTTTCTTTTCTACTCATTTTTAATTTAATTTGTAGCGATATTTATTTATATTTTATGTCATAATAATTATTTATTACACTAGACAAGTTGGCCAAATATCATCTCTGAAAACGAAATGACTCAAATGCCCTCCGTTTGGCTTATTGAGCCAAAATCGTTTGTACCGATCTAAAAATTTTTCTTAGCATTTTCTTGGCATTCTAATGCCATCAAAACCTCAACGACTCTTCTCTAGAGTTCCAAAAATTATTCATGAATTTTCTTTAGAGTTTAGGGCTCCTAGCTGCGAGAACCGCAACTTTCCACTGGGTTACCCATCGCTAGGGCACTAGCTCATTTAACTTAGTTGTATTTTATTTCTAAATTTTTTCCTAAATTTTTCTTACCATTATTTGAATTATTTATGACTCCTCACTCTAGTCTAAATATTTTTCCGACGTTCTAGTTGTCCGGACCGACACCGATCACCAGAACAGTAGAATGTACAAAATTGCTACAGTGAGGGTCTTACAAACTTCCTTAGCTCTATCATTTCAGATGCAAACTTCTTTTTCTCAGTTAACAACTCATTAATCAGATTAGTTGCGTGCAATGAAGCTTTTGTATCAATTCACTGAAAAAACCCACAACCTCTGCATTCCACATTCTACAATTAAAAAAAATGAAATGCATAAATTATATACCCTAATTCCAAACCAACCGTATATAACTTACAGATCAATTACACAAATAACTCTTACTCACCTGAAATTTTGCACGCCCAAATAACCTTGACCAGGATTGGTCTCCTTCCATGTTGTCTATATTTTCACTGGTGCTCGAAAATAGCAACTCACTATAGTCTTAGCATTGTCGACTAGTAACCTTCGACGCGAACTCCCCCTAGCTAAAACAATGATCTACCGAAGATGAAGAATCCATTTATGTCTCCCACACTACCTCTCATGAATTAAGGTTGCTACTAAATCGTAATGGCGTCAATCTTGCTTATGCATCAAATTGTTAATTGTTCATTATTTGTTAATTGTTCCTTAGGCTAGGAATGGTATTCCTTTTATTTAGTTGCTTTGTTACTCTCTGCAAATTGTGGTTATTTGTTGATGGTTCATGTTGCTTATTACAGATTCTTGTAATCTATAATAACTCTACTCCCATGAAAATTATGAGCGAGTTTGCCAATTGCTATATGAAAATTGCATCATGATACAACTGCATTTTATTTTTGTTTTATAGTTCTTGCCCTGAATTAAATGAAAACCAATAAACCGTATCTAATCAAACTAATTTATTTCAACTTGATTTGATTCAATTAACCTCTTCAATTAAATTTAATCTCTTATAAATTGATTTTTTATTTTTCAATTTTTTTTCATTCCATTTATATCCAAACCAACCAATTACACCCCTTATCCATTGCCACTCCACTCCTTTCCATGTATTGGATTGCCACTCCTCCCCATGTACTTTGGGATTCATTCACATCTCATGCAAAATACAACCACATTTGTGAAAGAACATCGTCCATTTTAATCCTATCCAATTGGTGCACCAAACTTGGGAAACAAGTGGACAAAATTCTCCAATTTTGCACTACAAGAATTAAACCGAGTCGCATACTGTTATCACAAAATTGAGTGTAGATCATAAGCTAGAAAAAAAAATCCACCACAGATTTTACCATTAATAACCCTTCACTATGCCCCCATCCCGGATTACAACCTTGCCAGGCGATGGAGCGAAGTAGAATTATGGAAAGACAGTCAACATCATAAACATTGGATCCTCAGCATGCCAAATTGATAAAAGCCCAAGGAACTAATTAAAACCACAAACGGTTTCTTAAGCAACAACAGAGGCAATTTTTGACACATCTACCTAGGAAAGTAAAACTTTATAGCAGAAAATCATAATCAATATCTTCAGAAATCAGCAATTGTTAACAAGTGACTTGTCAAATTGTATATAGTGATGTAATCATCCCACTGAAGTCCAGAAGATATATCCTGATGATACATGATGAGATCCGCTTCATTGTTTCTACTAGAAAGATTATAGTAAAAAAAGCATATAGTAAGCAGTGATCAGACATCAGAGTTTTCTACAGGGAATCGGCTGCACAACCAAGCTGCCACAAGCTAAATGCAAAACACCAGCTTGAACACAAATAACCTTCCAAAATTTTTCCTTTTAGCTCTTTTTGGTGCTGCAATAAAAGGAGGCAGCATATTTTAAACATCTAAGAATATGTAAACAACAACAGAAGCAATATGTTAAGTGGCTCTTTCCATCTTTAATGACTCTTTTTTTTTCAGTAAAAATAGTCAGGAAAAGTATTTAGTTGGGTTTCTTCCTTCTATAAAATGAAAAAAATGAAAACCAGTAACAGATGGATGTTTTAAGAAAAAGGGCAGGGGTAAGATTGTGACAATTAGTTGTTACAACTCTAATGGTGTGATTGCCAAAATTACCACCTCTACCATCGCTATCGTCAACACAACACTACCACTGCATTTGAAGCCACAATGTCTATCACCAGTGATACCCTACCACCTCCAATCACGCCCAACATCCGACACAGGAAAATAAAAGAGTCGAGTTGAATTATGAAGATATCATGCGATACCATAGTTATTAAAGGCGCGCCTCAGGAACGCCTCAGGCTCAAGGCTCACCAGGCTCGAACCCTAGCGCCTTATGCTCCTAGGTGTGCGCCTTTGTTCCAGGCACAAGATTCTAAAAAGGCATGCTTTCTTTATTTCTATCTTTAGCGAGCACTTTCATTGGCAAAAAGGACAACCACTTAAACTCAAATCAGCAAACCCAATTCAAGATATATGCCAAAGGAAAAAAAAGAAAAACATCACATTTATTTGATTTTTATGAACTTTTTAAATTTTTTACTTTTGCGCCTTACCTCGCTTAGGCACGCGCCTGAGCCTTGCACCTTGCGCCTAGGCTCTAGGACTCCTTGGCGTCTTAGTGCGCCTTGAGCCTTTAATAACTATGTGCGATACAATTATACCAAATTGCTTTATGATGAGCAAACAAATGATTCTTAATTTTGTTTTGCCTCATGGGAGAATTACACAAATTATCAACTTCTATTTTTCCAGTTCTCAATTTGATAAATTTTGATAATGCTTCCAAATGAGCCCTAAATAAAATGAAAAAGTAAAGAGTGATGGAACAAGACACACCTTTGTCCACAAAGAGCATGCACATTTCCATCTATAATGATTCTTTTTGTGATATTCTTCATCATCATCAGTGTCAAATCAGGGTTCACCCATGCACACTAATGATCCACCCAGCCTTTGAGCTTCTACATCATTCATCACAAGTGGAAGAAGCTTCAACTGATACTCTGAGTGAAGGAATGGATCAGAACACAAATGCCCATTGCCTCCCACCTCAGTTCCTTGTGCCTGCACTCCTGCAAGCTGAGATATGATAATGAAGCTGTATCATCAGCCCATAAAATATTCCAAGCCCAGGTCCCAGCGGCCAGGGTGCAGGCATGGCCCAAGCCCCTCATCGGGGCCGGGCTAAACCAAAACTTGCATCAGGTTGCTGTTGATGAGACTGCACAAGCACAAAAGTTAATTATGTTATCCAAGTCCATTATTGGAAACAATCATTGCTGTCAAAAATCACGGGTTTGCTAGTACTATTTTACAATTTAGAATTTGTAGCATTTTTAAAACATATAAACTAAAATCAATATGATTATTCGAGTTTGAATAGTAAAATCATATTATTTTACCTATTTGAACTTCTGTAATTTAAAATATAGCCACTCCGTGAGATAAATTTTAACAACTATCCGTGAACTTATATGGTTGTAACAGTATAGTCTTTCAACTTTAAAATGTAATATAAAACCCCCTCAACTTTTAAATTTTGTACAGTAAAATCTCTCTGACTTCCGATTACTGATTTTTCAGTTAGATGCTAACGTGAACGGATCCAGCGTAGCGCTTAGCCGGTATTTTTCTTTTCTTTCTTATGCAAAGTATAAAATTATTCTTTCTACACATGAAAAATTATTTTCACTATAGAGAGTAGAATGATTCAATTTACACATGACTTGAGAGAGGAAAGAGAAATGATGACTGAGCGTTATGCTAGAACTGTCTAGGTCAACGTCTAACTGAAAAACTAGTGATTGGATATTAGAGATATTTTATTGTACAAAATTTGAAAATTGAGGGGGTTTTATGTTACATTTTTAAATTGAAAGACCGTAGTGTTACAACTATATAAGTTCAAGGACAGTTGTTAAAATTTATCCCCACTCCGCATGTGGAAGCCGTTGCTACTTGTTTACTAGGACATCAATTTGATGCTTGAAGTTTTAAATACTAAGTTACTTAATAAGAAGTAAATAGTATTACTTGTATGCTGTGGTACTGTTTACTTAGGCATGTAAATATCCACATATTATAGTTTTGTTATTATCATCATGGATATTAACTATTGTTCTATACCATACTAATTATATTAAAACGAGATGAATTACTTGAATAATTCCATTGCAATTCCCTTTCTATTTAATGAGCAACAACCAGAATCCCTCTTTTGTATTTTGTCTTTTTTCCTTCTTAAAAATAAATATTGCAAGAAGGAAGTATAAATTCAATCTTTCAATGATTTTTCCCTTTTACTTTTCAGTAGGAGGAAGTTGTATTTCAATCACTCCATTACATACACCATACAGAACAACTTCTCATTAAACATTTACATTTATTATGAGCACAAACATCACTCATAATAATATTAACTTAATCATTAGCAAATCTCAATTGAAAATCATATTTGAGTGAAAAAAGATTCAAGCTAGGGAGCTTGGAGATTATAAAACTATAGAAATATCTGAAAAACCATATGACGTTAGCTGCAAATGATGGCTCCCAACTGCAACAAGAGAAGATTCATAACAAGCATTCTATAAATGATAGGAAAGAAATGCCACTCCGATTGACATACCTGTGAAAAAGGTTGGATAAAAGGCATTCCCGGGCACTGACATGGATACTGAGAGGAATGTAAATAAATGGCAGAAGAGGGGTGTGCACCGACATGATTTTGGTTGAATGGTGGCATCATTGTTTCTGGATGACCATATCCAATTCCAGCAGGAGTCGATGGGGAAGCCCATGGCCCACGTAAATGTTGAGGGAGAGGTAGAGGTTGATGTTCTGGGGATATTTGTGGCCTATGGCTGGAACCAAGTTGTGGAAATTCAGTGTTGTAGTTCAATGCAGGAGTGTACATTGGCCGCATGGTGTAAGGTCCTCCGTTGAATCCAAATCCAGGATCAAATCTTTGCATATACCTGGATAAAAAAATCTTATTAGATTATTTGCTGTTCAATAAAAGAAATCAAGCTCGCTATTGTTTGGGTGCATCAGCATTTCAGACCCTCAGAATCAATTTTCATACCTTGATTAGTTGAAGTTGTTTGGAACCTTAAACAGTTGATTGTCCAGGTTCCTGAACAGAATAGTTAATATATTTGGTACCACCTTTATATAGTCATCAAGCATCCCTTTTTGTCTTTCAGTTAGTAGATGCCAGATAGCTACTACCGACCAAATAAGGCGACTTCCATTTTCATTAACCACGACTAAATAATTCTTCTAACAAAAATTGCACAACCTAAATATTCCATCCATATAGCTGTAGAAGCTATGAGCACCAAAGTTCTCTCTCCAACACACCTATGTGTATGTGCATGTTATTTATCCTGTTATTTTCTATTCAATTTATCCCCTATTTGTTATCACATTATCATACATTTAAAGTTCTGAGTACAATTATGGAATTCGAAAAGGGAGAACAGTTGACACACAAGAAATTAGTAAAATACCTATCATAGCTCCTGTCATAGTCTGGATCTTTCCTATCAACTTCACGGTCTCGAAAGATGGCCACCCTATTATTCGGTTTGTACCTACTACTTGGCTCCTTCTCTGTCCTAGTTCTAGCAGATCTACTGCTACTTGTAGAAGATTCAATAGAACCTCTACCAGAATTTATATCTGAAATTCCAGAAACAGGTTTTTCCTCTGTCTTCAACATACCCAATAAACCATGGTGAGACCCATCTTGCAATCTTGGTTCACCTTCTGGTTTCCCACTAGCACCACTGTTAAAACCACTAGAGTTAAATATTCGTGCACGTGCCCTGTTGTACTCCTCTTTTCTTTCCTCTACACTTTTGGAACTATTTTTCTTCATGGAATTTGAATTTGAATTATTGACAGTTTGTGGCCTCTTCTGTGGTCTTTGTTTAATTGCAACTTTAACAACTCCACTGTCTTCTGATGGCAAATTTACAGGGATGTCTGCAAGGCGGATCAAAGGCAACCTACACTCAGAAGTCTTGCGAACAATAATTCTGGAACCAGATGCATCGGGTACATTATTGTCTAACAACACCATTGATTGAAGCGAGTAATGCTGTGCTACACGGTGCGCAGCCAACCGTAAATATGAAGTGGGCAACTGCTGAAATTCTAATTGCTGCTGTGTAGGATCACGGATAAACTTTTCAACATCTTGCTCCATCCTCAGAACTACACAAAAGAAATCACTAGTATTTATTTGCATAAGAACACATAGAGAGAGAGAGAGAGAGAGAGAGAGAGAGAGAGAGAGAGAGAGAGAGAGAGAGAACAGGGAGGGGGCAATAAAACAAAAACATGTCTTTCTCAAATGTTGACAAAATAGACACTTTATGCATTAAATCATATATTGAAGACAGACATGTTTTAAGATAAACACGAGCTGTCTGATCACAAATTCACAAGAGTATCCACCACAATGCCATAAATAAAAACCGAAAAAGAAAAGAAATAAGTAACTCAGAAAATGAATATTGATGCATGAATTCTGGAGATTGTTAAGGTTATTGAAACAGTAGATTAATGGAGAGTAAATCTACAAAATATATTATAGCGCTTTTTACCCCCCTTTATCACAGAACCCCCTTCCCTATAAAGTGAATTGAATTTTAACCTTCAACAAATATGAGCCACAAAAACTAAACAATATCATCTCAAATCCCATCAAAAATATCTTAAGACTTTGCTTTGGGAGAGAGAGAAAGGAGGATAGTATTTCATGGAAAGCTAAATTTTGCTGTCTTTCTTATTTCTTAGAGGCAATGGTTGCAGATCTTAACCTTTTTCTAGTCATCAATTTGCGGAAGAAAAAAATTTTTCTTGTTCTGTGATATTTCAATTCGTAAACAAAATTCTTTGCACACAGTTTTGCACCCCATTTATCTCACATTAATAGTCTTTTGATCTCTTTACTAATAACACGTTTTTATTCTTGGGCGCGGAGGTGCAGGTGGGGGATGGACGGAATCTAGGATTCCATTCTTAAGTTCACATCCTGCTGTGTCATCTAATTTAGTAGGAATGTTCCACACACACACACACCCCACCCTTTCAACCCCTTTTCCACATGCCTTGTTAGAATCAAAGAGGGCCAAAAAAAAAAAATCCTTTTTTTTCAGTCACCTTAGATTAAGCAAGAGCTAAGTTTGTTTAATCGTTCCTAAAATACTTCGAATTTCCCAATCTCAATTGGTGTAACATATGACATAGATACGTGAATTCATCACCTCTAAGAGCATCACATCCCGCTAAAAACCTCATAATTGAGCAACAAAAGCACATAATTGAACAAAAATTTTGTAAAATCAACTAAACTACCCAGTCAATCAAAACACATAGTCCAGCTAGATAGCAATCTACAAGGACCATCAGAATAAATAAATAAATAAATAGACAAGTGGAAACAATCGCTATACATGTTTGGATAAGAAAACTTACTGGAGAGCCGCTCACGAGGGTTCTGCAAGGCTTCACGGAGGAACTGATCGACCTGATCAATTATATCGTCCGACACTTTCTCACCATTTCCGGTACTGGAATATATCGACCCATAACCCGACACCGACCCCGAATGAACAGAAACATCGGGGAAGAGCTCTTGAGGGGGTTGTTCAGAGTCTTTCTTCGAATCCTTGAGCATAAAACGGCTCATCGTTTCCTCCAAATCGGCCACCTCCCAGGACACGGGGGTTCCGAGATCCTCCACCACAGAGCCCTCCATAGATTTCTAAGCTGAGACAGACACGGAGAAAGAGAATTACTAGAGTTTAGGAGAGTATGATAATTTGATAATAGCCATCAAACTAAGCTTCGATTTATTTGGATCGACGATTTGATTGGGAATCCAGGGCTTGCGCGATGCTGGAATTTCATGTGAGAAATTTTGTAGTCTTTCAGAGTAAATTTTGGGGCTAGGGTTTGGAATTTGGTGTTAGAGAGAAAGGGGGACTCTCTAGAGAGAGAGTGAGACAGGGCTTGACGATGACGCGTGTGCGTATGGCAAGCATACTGATATTCTCTCAGTCAAATGACCTGTTGATATGTATTCGGGAAATATTCTGGTATTTATGTCTCCAAATGCATCTGCTGGCCAATGGAGTTTTCTTTTATCCATGTTAGTCCATTTTTTCCGCATAGACGTGTAAATATATTAAATTATTTTCTTAAATCACAAATTATGTCAACTCAATATTTATTATAATCTAGATGATATATAAATATGAAAAAAATAATTAAATTATTTTTTATTATTTATAGTATTTAAATTATATTTTTTAATATTTAATTTTAAATTTTATATAATTTTTATAATTTAAAATTTAATTATCTAATAATTTTAGAGTATATATAAATTTAAATTTTAAAATTTTATTTATATTTAAAGTATACTTAATTAAATTTTATTATAATATAATTTTAAATAAAATTTTATAAAATATTTTTATTATTTATATTACTTACAAAAAAATGAATGTATTTTATTTTTTTAAATAACTTTTTAACTAATGCTAATAAATTTTTATCTCTATCTTATAATTATTTATATAAAATTATTTTAATGTAATTATATTTAAATTTATGTTAAAGAGTAAGAAAAAAAATTAATTTTTATCAATAAAATATATGAATTTTTTTATTATTATTTTAAAATTTCTATTTAATTTAATTTCTTATAATTTATTAAAAAAATATTTTATATAAAATAAATTTATATTTTTCTCAATTTTAGATATGTATCTAAACTTCTTAATTATTACATTAGTTTTAATTAAAATTGAATTTATAAATCTTATATAAATACTACTAATTGATAATATATATATATATATATATATATATATATATATATATATATATATATTGATTTATAAAAAGTATTTAATTAGTGTGTAATATATATATTAAAATTATATGAATCTAAAAGTTTTAAATAATATATAATTATATACAAAGCATAAAAATAAAATTATATATATGAGATAAACATTTAAATAAATATATATATATTATTTTTAAAATTAATAATTAATAGAATATATTAAGTTTGAATTTAATTATAAAATTAACATAATTAATAAAATGGTTAAAATTATAATACTGATTTTTTTATTTTAAAATGATATATTATTAAAAGTTTAAAAATGTTAATTTTTGTATTAAAAATAATATTTTTTAATTTTTTTTAATATTATAATATGATCCTAACTTGATAAATAGTAAATACGTATAAAAAGAATTAAAAATTATATTTGGAATATAGAATTATTATTTTAATTTAATAAATTTATATTTAAATATAAATATAAATTGATAATTCAATTAAAAAAAGTCATAATTTTTGTATGAAAACAAGTATTACCATATTTAATATTTATTTATTTAGATTCAATAACTTCTTTTATTGAAATTTGATATTTACTTCTAGAAAAATAATTATAAAAAATTTATTTTAAAAATATATTATAAGTTAGTTTAACAATATATTTTACTGTGAACGAATAATTGTCTATATATTTTTTTCAATAATCATTTTAATTAAAATAATAATATATTGACGTCAATTTTTTTTCTATTAGCATTATTTTTTTTATTTTTTACACAAAAAGAACAATTTAGTTATTAATTTATTATTTATGAATAATTTATTAATATTAATATAATTTATTAATATTAATATATTTTTAAAGTTTTTCTCCATATTATAAAAAAAATGTGAAATTATGTAAAATATTATATATCAAATAAAAATTAATAATATTGATATTTAATGATATAGATATGCACAATTTTTTGTCAAACAAAATTAAAAATCAAATTAAAAATAACTAGAAATAAAAAATAAATTAATATTATATGAAATTTTACTATTATGTGTATAAACTCTTAAATATTATTAGAAAAAAAGTTTAAATTTTTTACGTTAATTTTATGCATTTTATAAAAATTATAAAATGATAAAAACTAATTAGTTTTGATAAACTTAACACTTATAAACTAACAAAATAATAAATAGTTAAATTTATATATTTATAAAACACTTATAATTATAAAAATATATTATAATAATAAATTTTTTATTATAAATTTCACTTCTATAATTTTTTACTTTTATTGATATACTTTTATTTAGGAGGATGTTAGTCATAGGATTAAAGCCGGATGGTTGAAGTGGAGATGTGCCACGGGAGTTTTATGTGATCGTAAGATTCTCAATAAATTGAAAAGAAAATTTTACTGCATCTGACCATACGATAGGCTATGTTATATGGTAGTGAGTGTTGGGCACTGAAAGAGTCGTATGCATCTAAGATAAGAGTTGCAGAGATGAGAATGTTAAGGTGGATGAGTGGCCATACTAGACTAGATAAAGTCCGTAATGAGAGTATTAGAGAAAAGGTAGGAGTGGTGCCAATTGAAGATAAGTTGAGAGAAGGGAGATTGAGGTGGTTTGGTCATGTGAAGCGTAGACATACGAAGGCTCCAGTTAGGCAAGTAGAGCACATTAGGTTAGAGGATATAAAGAAAAAAAGGGGTAGACCTAAATTAACTTGGAAGAGAGTAGTATAACATGACCTAGAAGCATTATACATTTCGGAGGATTTAACCCAAAATCGTTCAGAGTGGAGAAAGCGAATCTATATAGCTGACCCCAAATTTTTGGGATAAAGTCTTAGTTGAGTTGAGTTGAGTTGTATTGATATACTTTTATTTCATTAACTTAATTTGAAAATGATAAGTGTGTATACAACATAAATACCATGAGAAATGAAAAATTATTATATTATCATAATAATAATTAATATATTATAATAATACCATATCATATAAAAATTTAACAAAAATAATATATAAAAATATTAAATTACTAGTGCATACAACGAATACAAAAAAAAAACGTGTAATGCATGTTTAAAAAAATTAGTAACATAATATATATATATATATATATATATATATATATATTTATAAATTTTTAAATTTTATATATGTTATATAATAAAGTAATTATATATCTATTTCAATAATTATAAAATAAATAATATAACATATACTTTTATTATTCAACTAAATATAGTTTTACGAAACGTTTAACATATATCAGTTATCATATATCAACTACTATCTATAATTAACAGCTAAACTTAACATACTCAAAATCTATAATTCATTAATAATTTAAAATAAAATCAATTCTAGTTTTTAATTTTAAATTTTGATATTAAACATAGCAATAAAGAATTAAAATTCATTAATAATGGTGAAATGATCGGATGTGATTTGGGCTATCAATTTATATCTTTTTATCTTTTATTAATGGGTATTTTTCTAGTAAAAGTTTAAATAGTCAAACTCTTTTTAATTAGACTAATTACACAAAAATATACTAAACACCGATATTTAAATGTTGGATCTAACACTAACTTGGAAATTAAAATGATCACTTTGTGGACATATCCTTAATAGACTCATATTTAGTCCAAACAATTTCTAACAAAATTTTAAAAAATTGATTTTTTAATTAGCTCAGTTAAATAAAAAAATTTAATGAGTTTGTATTTTAATAATTCAAAATGTTATTTTTTTTATTAATCTAACTAAATTAAAAAATTAGTAGTTTATTTTTTTAAAATTTCTCTTTTTCTGTTTTATCAAGCTATACCATTATTGTCCGTTTTACTGTAAGAGTTTGTGCTTATCCCTTCCAACAACGAAAATCACCTGATAAGCACCCAAATGAACATTGCCTAAGGATGCAGACCTCTAATGGAACCCAAGGATCATCAACACCAAAATAAGTTTTCTTTGAACAAAATAAGATGCAATCTCTATGGAAAAAGAAGCACCAGAATATATATTTCAAAGAGGAATAGATCAAGTGTCAACACAATAACCCAACTTGTGGGAGATTACATTGATTATCAAGTAAAATAGGCAAGTGGTCAAGTTGCCTAAGTTCTAGTTCTTCCAGAAACTAGCAAGAAAGAAAACTCAAACTCTCTCTAAGGGAGGTTCTCATCTACAGCAGAAAATGAAAAATGAAGGAAGAAGATGGTATTCTCTTCCTTATAAACCTAGGGCTACAGAAACACAAGCTAAAATTGTTAAGACAAAAGATACAAATAATTATGCCATGTTGGCTATCCTAACAAGAATAGTAAGTGCATTAATCATAAAGACAAAAAATGGCAGCAGCATTAATTGCAAAAAGGCAGAAGGTGGCAGCAATTAGTTCCTCTTTGTGGCAGAATATTGGGGCCCACTTGATCAAAAAGTAGCTCTCTTTAATTCAAATGAACCAATGAGCTCCTTCCACGTGGCGTCAACCCTACAAACACCTAGGTGGCTGCCAAGTGGACTCCAAGGTGGCATGAGGTATGTCCAAAGTGGCTGGTGACGTGGCAATGGAATCTGACGTGGCTGGTGACGTGGCAATGAAAGCTCTAACTTGGCACATGGTGATCCACTTAGATTCTTGGAGCAAGCAAGCTAGGTTTTCCCTATACAGCTCTCCTCCTAAGCTGAAAATCCTTTTATGGTCCATGAGCATGCTTTGAAGTTGCTTAGCTCTCGCCTTAGTGATTGCCCCTTTGAAGGATGGTGGTGTTCCATGATGATCCTCATCATCCTCTCCCACTTGAAAAGAATTCATCTTCGAATTTGTTTCTGCACCAAGGAAAGGAGTAAGATCAGTTACATTAAAAGTATTCCTAACACCATAATCACTAGGCAATTCTATCTTATAAGCATTATTGTTAATTCTTTCAAGCACTTGACAAAGGCCATTACTTCTAGGATGCAACTTAGATTTCCTTTGGTTAGGAAACCTTTCCTTTCTCAAATGGATCCATACCAAGTCACCAGGTTCAAAAATCATAGGCTTTCGCCCCTTATTAGCATGAGATGCATATTGCTCATTTTTCTTTTCTAGATGCAACCTAGCTTGTTCATGCATCTTTTTAACGATTTCAGCCTTTTTCTCACCATCCAATGAAGCAACATGATCAATAGGCAATGGTAACAAATTTAAGGGAGTAAGTGGATTAAAACCATAAACAAGCTCAAAAGGAGAGTATCCACTAGATGAATGCACAACCCTATTATGTGCAAATTCTATGTATGGTATGCATTCCTCCCAAGACTTTAAATTTTGTTTCACTAAGGCTCTCAAAAGTGTGACTAAGGTCCTATTCACTACTTATGTTTGGCCATTAGTTTGGGGATGGCAAGTAGTAGAGAAAAGTAGCTTAGTTCCCAATTTTCCCCAAAGAACCTTCCAAAAATGACTCAAAAACTTGACATCCCTATCACTCACAATGGTTCTAGGTATACCATGTAACCTAACAACCTCCCTAAATAATAGATCAGCAACATATGTAGCATCATTATTTTTGTGACATGGGATAAAATGAGCCATTTTTGAAAACCTACCCACAACAACAAAAATTGAATCATAACCCCTTTGTGACCTAGGTAATCCCAAGACAAAGTCCATGGACAAATCAACCCAAGGATGCTTAGGCACGGGTAAAGGTGTGTATAGCCCATGAGGCATCACCTTAGACTTTGCTCTCTTGCAAGTCTCACATCTAGCACATAGTCTCTCAATATCTTTTCTCATATGGGGCCAAAAGAAATGCTCCCTAAGCACATCTAGTGTTTTGGAAGCACCAAAATGCCCCACAAGGCCTCCACTATGACTCTCATTTACAAGCAATTCCCTCAAAGAACTTTTAGGCACACACAATCTATTTTCTTTAAACAAATATCCATCATGCCTAAAGTACTTTTGGAATGTAGATTTCTCACATGCATGGAATATGGCAGCAAAGTCATCATCATGCTCATATAATTCTTTAACATACTCAAATCCCAATAATTTAGAATCAAGAGTAGTAAGAAGATTATACCTGCGGGAGAGTGCATCAGCTACCATATTCTCTTTGCCCTGCTTATATTTCACAACATAAGGAAAAGACTCTATAAATTCTACCCATTTAGCATGTCTCCTACTCAACTTATGTTGGCTTTTGATATACTTCAAAGACTCATGATCAGAATATATGACAAATTCCTTAGGCCATAGATAATGTTGCCATGTCTCTAATGTCCTAACTAATGCATACAATTCTTTGTCATATGTAGAATAATTCAATGTCGCACCATGCAACTTTTCACTAAAGTAAGCAATTGGACGTTTCTCTTGCATGAGAACAGCTCCAATCCCTACACCTGATGCATCACATTCAATCTCAAATGTCTTGTCAAAATTAGGCAAACTTAATAAAGGTGCAGAACACAATTTCTCTTTAAGCATGGCAAATGCATGTTCATGTTCTTTACCCCAAACAAATGTCATATTCTTTTTGACAAGTTCATTTAATGGAGCAGCTAATGTATTAAAGTTAGGTATAAATCTCTTATAAAAACTTGCTAATCCATGAAAGCTCCTAACTTCATATGCATTTTTAGGTGTTGGCCAATCTCTAATTGCCTTAACCTTTTCATCATCTACTTCAACATCTTTGCTACTCACAACAAATCCCAAAAACACAATTCTTTCTAAGCAAAAAGAACACTTTTTCACATTTGCATATAATTTTTGTTTTCTCAACACATCAAACCCAAGTTTCAAATGATGCAAATGATCATCAATGTTTTTGCTATAGACAAGAATATCATCAAAGTAGACAATAACAAACTATCTAATAAAAGCTCTCAAAACATGATTCATAAGCCTCATGAAAGTACTAGGGGCATTAGAGAGACCAAAAGGCATCACTAGCCACTCATATAAGCCATGTTTTGTTTTGAAGGCAGTTTTCCATTCATCACCAACTCTCATTCTAATTTGATGGTAACCACTCTTCAAATCAATCTTACTAAAAAAACAAGAACCATGCAATTCATCCAACAAATCATCCAATCTAGGAATAGGATGGCAATACTTTACGGTGATTTTATTCACAGCTCTACAATCCACGCACATCCTATATGTTCCATCCTTCTTTGGCACAAGCAAAACAGGAATCGCACAAGGACTCATGCTCTCACGAACATGTCCCTTAGCCAAAAGCTCATCTAACTGTCTTTGAAGCTCCTTAGTCTCAGCTGGACTACTCCTATGCGTCTATTAGGAATTTGAGCACCAGGAATGAAATCTATTTGGTGTTCAATACCCCTAATAGGTGGTAAATTCGAAGGTATCTCATCCGGAAACATATCCTGGTATTCCTGCAAAAGAGACACAACAGAATAAGGAAGATTGGGGTCAAGGTCAGAAACATTTAAATAATTCTCCCTATACATGAGAATGCACAATGGCATCCCACCCCTCAAATCTCCTCTCAACTCCCTTCCCCCAAGATACAAGCTCATCTTTTTCTTTTTTCTCTCCTTTTGTCCCGAGCCCTCTCCCTTTTCCATTGCACTCACTTTCTTTTCTTTCACTTCTTTCTTTTTCTCTTTCTCATCACTCTTTTCTTTACTTTCTTCACTCTTGTGCTCAGCCTCTCTTAATTTTTCTCTCCAACTCTCTTTTCTCTCCTGAACAGCCCTCAATATTCTCATTTGGTCCTCATGTTCTTGTGATGGTGACAAAGGCACCAAGGCATATGTGCGGCCATCTTTCTTCAAATTGTAGTGATTCTTCCTCCCATTATGAATCACAAACCTATCATACTACCATGGCCTACCTAGCAAGATATGTATAGCTATCATGGGCTCTACATCACATAAGACCTCATCATGGTAGCTCCCTATAGTGAAAGGTACCACTACTTAGTTACCTTCACTTTGTTGTAACCATTTAGCCATTGTAACCCATAAGGTTTAGGATGCTTAAGGGTAGGCAATCCTAATTTCTCCATAAGTAAGGAACTAGCCACATTGCAACAACTACCCCCATCTATAATCATGCTAAACAATTTCTCCTTCACCATACACCTAGTATGAAAGATGTTTTCCCTTTGCAACTCATCACTATCCACAATAGGTTAAGCACTCAAGGTCCTCATGGTAACTAATGCAAAGTCATACCCATCGGATGGCTCTTCAACGTGCACATCCTCTTCATTTTCATTCCCCTCAACTAACATCAAAGGTTCGGATTCTTTTTCTTCCTCACTCTCTACCTCCCCATCTTCCCTAATCACCATGACTCTCTTGTTAGAACATTGGGAAGCATAATACCCATATCCCAAACACTTGAAACACTTCACATCTCTAGTCCTAGTAGTGGTAGTACCTCCCTTCTCCTTATCTTTACTTTCTACCCATTCTTTCCCCTTCCACTCTTCTTTCCTAAACTTAGGAATTTCTTTCTCACCCTTAGAAGTCTTATCTACATTTGGTTTCCAAGGGGCCTTTGGAGCTGAATGGACACCACTACCATACTTCAAAGCTCTCTTCATCTTCAATTGTTTTTCTACTTTAATGGTTATGTGCACCAACTCAGTCAAATTAGTGTAAGAGTGTAACTCAACAACATGTGCAATCTCTATGTTAAGACCAGCTAGGAAACGTGCCATAGTAGCCTCTAGAGGTTCATCTAATTGTGCCCTTGCTAAGGCTATCTCCATTGCCTTATAGTACTCCTCTGCACTCTTCACTCCTTATGTCATCCTTTGCAACCTTTGGTGGAGTTCCCTAAAGTAGTGTTGGGGAACAAATCTCTCCCTCATTGCTTCTTTCATAGCCTCCCAAGAAGCAATGGGTCTAAGACCTAAATTCCTTCTCCTAACCATCAATTGGTCCTACCACATTATAGCATACTCTTTAAACTCTATGGCTGCAAGCTTCACCTTCTTTTCTTCACTATAGTTATGACACTAAAAAATTAGCTCAACTTGCCTTTTCCATTCCATGTAAGCATCTAGATTCTCCTTCCCATGAAAGGGAGGAATTTTCATTTTAATACTACCCACATTAGTCTCTACCCTCTCTTCTGGGCCTCCATATCCATAATCACCATATCTATACTCCCTAAATCTAGGCAACCTACCTCCTCTTCTACCTCTAGCTCCCTTGGCCCTAGGTGGTCTATAACCCCTACCACCATAGTTGTAGTTCCCAACCTCAAATTTTTCTTGTATCTCTTCCTCAAACTCTTCCCCAACATGCACTTCACCCTCAAAGGTTCTCAACTCTTGGTTCCCCTATATTTCTCACTTCTTGCCTTTTGTCTCTAGCATCATCTCTAACCCTTGCTCTCTCTTCCCTATCCCTTCTCATCTCCTCCAAAATCCTATTCATGTCATCCCTCAATGTATTCATGCCCAAGGTCAACCTCTCAAATTGTGCAGCCACGACGTCCCTATACATAGCTTCATCAACTAGGACTCTCTCCCCACTACTACCAGTTTCATTTGACATGATTTTGAGCTGCAAGAAAACAAGTTAGTAGGAAATGGCTAACCCTCTCTAGGTGTTTCACACAAACAGATGGCTTTTACCCCATAATGCACTCACACCCTCAAGCCTTTTACCACTCACTTCTTCTTGCTTGGTTCCCTTAGAACTAAGATACCAATGGCAATTCAAAAACTCACAAATTTTAACCAAAATGATCAAGAACGATAAGGAACAAGAAGTGACACAAGAACAAGTAGTGTGACATTAGGGTCAAAATAAGATATAGACGCTAAATCAAGAATTAGTAAACTGAAATGAAGACAACCTAATGAAATGATATCAAGCTCAAATATCAAATTTCATAATCAATGTAGCACAGATGCTAGCAGTTAACATAATTTACCAAAAATATGCTCCAATTTTTGTTCACCACACAAACGATTATATTTTGATCTGAAATTTGGTACACACTAGAAACCCAATACTGGCCAACAACGGGTAAAATTTTAGGAGTTTCTAAGGGGTTTACTATATAAACTAAATTTGATCAGGTCTGCCACAAAATTTTGGTTCGATAAAAAAACAGTATCAAACAACCCCCAAAATTGACATGGGAACTACTAAAATGGGGTATAAATAGCCTATAAATTTTCAGAGTTTTCTAGATTGGTTTCTTATGTGAACTAAATTTGATCAGATCTGTCGCAAAATTTTAGTTTGCTAGGCAAACAACATCAAACAACTCCGAAAATTGACACAGGACCTAGTGAAATGAGCTGTAAAAAGCTTGTAAATTTTCAGAGTTTTTTGGGTTAGTTTGATATGTGAACTAAAAATAGTCCAGTTTCTCCGCAAAATTTGGTTCAATAGGCAAACAATGGTATTTTCTCCCCAAATTTGGTATGAAGTACAATAATTATACCCAAATGATTCTGGTGAAATTTCAAAACCAATTCAAACTTTAACCCCACGTTTCTATAATTTCCCCCAATTCAACAATGGTAAGAAATCACAATTTCCAGCAAAAACATCACAAACTGCAATAGTGCAGTTGATATATCATCAAAATTGTACTACTATCAGTTACTAATCATGTTAATTCCCAATTTCAGTCATGTATTCATCAATCTCTCATAAATCAAAATTACTACAGTAGGCTCAACATGCTTGATATTATGCAAGAGTTCAAAGAAATTAGCTAGCACAAAGATGGTATAAGCTGGAATATAGATTAAACCCTAAGACAAAACTGGAATCAAAAACAAATTTAAAGAAATTTCTGTAAAACCCTATATGAAGATTTCAGTAGCAAGTATTAGAAACAGAAATGAAAAGCATGAAAGATGAAGAAAAACAAAAACCCTAGAACTGTCTTCTTTGGCAGAATGCCTTAGAAGCTTAAACCAAACAGAAAAATCAACTTAAAGAATATAAAGAATGAAGGATACTTACTTGATTTGATGCCCTAATGCTCTGATACCAATATGATAAGCACCCAAATGAATATTGCCTAAGGATGCAGACCTCTAATGGAACCCAAGGATTTTTAACACCAAAACAAGTTTTCTTTGAACAAAATAAGATGCAATCTCTATGGAAAAAGAAGCACCAGAATATATCTTTCAAAGAGGAACAGATCAAGTGTCAACACAATAACCCAACTTGTGGGAGATTACATTGATCATCAAGTAAAATAGGCAAATGATCAAGTTGCCTAAGTTCTAGTTCTTCCAGAAACTAGAAAGAAAGAAAACTCAAACTCTCTCTAAGGAAGGTTCTCATCTAGAGCAGAAAATGAAAAATGAAGGAAAAAGATGGTATTCTCTTCTTTATAAACCTAGGGTTATAGAAACACAAGCTAAAATTATTAAGATAAAAGTTACAAATAATTGTGCCATGTTGGCTATCCTAACAAGAATAGTAAGTGCATTAATTATAAAGACAAAAGATGGCAGCAGTATTAATTGCAAAAGGGCAGAAGGTGGCAGCAATTAATCCCTCTTTGTGGCAGAATATTGAGGCCCACTTGGTCAAAAAGTAGCTCTCTTTAATTCAAATGAACCAATGAGCTCCCTCCACGTGGCGTGAACCCTACAAACACCTAGGCTGCTGCCAAGTGGACTCCAAGGTGGCCTGAGGCATGTCCAAAGTGGCTGGTGACGTGGTCAGTGATGTGGCAATGGAATATGACGTGGCTGGTGACGTGGCAATGGAAGCTCCAACTTGGCACATGGTGATCCACTTAGATTCTTGGAGTAAGCAAGTTAGGCCTTCCTTATGCAGCTCCTCTCCTAAGCTGAAAATCCTTTTATGGTCCATGAGCATGCTTTGAAGTTGCTTAGCTCTCGCTGTGACACCCCTTACCCGACTACAGTGTAGCCGAGCAAGTTATGCTATTCAGTGTGCCGAGCACTCTATTTTATCTTAATTCATTTTTATCATAGTTTTGAAAATAACTTGTGAAATATAATTCATTTATTGAAATTGTAATTTATTTGAGGTTCAGAAAATTTTATAGAAAATCCAGCAAGGTACCGGCTAAAAATGGAGAAAACCGTTCTTCGGAACCTGTGAAAAACACTTCCTATATTCTTATTCATTCATCTCAACTCCATTTATCAAAATCTCAATATTTTTCAGTTCACATTCATTTCTCAATCATTCATCTCATTTGTTAATCATGTACAAGTCATAAATAGACATTCACTCTTCCATTCACAAATACAATTTTCATTATTTACATGAACATCAAAATATGTTACATAGATCCAAATACATATGAGAAGATAAAAATTTAGTTACAAAATATCAAAATGACACCTATTGTCCTACCAATGCACTGCAGGTGACGAGGTGACACGAACACTATGCGTAATCGTGAACCGCCTTACCGAATCGTGGTCTCTTGGGCCCTCTGTCCAAATCTTCAGTACCTACGCGTTGCAAAAGCGACGCGCTAAGCATAAAGCTTAGTGGTGCCAATAATACAAGAAAATATAATATGCAAATAAAAATCATAATTTCTTAGCCATTGTGTTCATAAGAACTGAATAATTACCAACTTAATGTTTAGTCGAGGGCTAATTATGTTTCATGATATTAGCTTCTTCATGCATTTCGTTAATTATTTTCTTCATGATATTGAGCTTCTTTGTATTTTTGTAATCATTCCTGATACTTAATTTTCGTATTTTCTTTAATAATCAATTCAATCACAGTTATACTTTTCCATGCCCAAGTAACCTATCTTTGGACGATCGGTGGATAACGGGTCGTTAACCGACACCGGTGCCTCGGGCGATCATACCATGGGGCCTTGAACGCCAACCACGTATCACGATCAATATGGCTAAAAAGCCATGATATCACATAATCGGGCATAAAAGCCATGAATACGGGCATAAAAGCCATGAATACGGGCATAAAGCCATGAATACAGGCATAAAGCCTTCCGCAGTACTGCTAAAACAATACCCTATTGGCATGCCAATCTATCCAAACCAATCACATTAGGCCTACTAGGGCATTTTGCACTTTTAAGTTTCACAATTTTTGAATTTCAAGTTTTCATGTCACTATTCATTTCATTAGTCAACTAAAATGTTGACTTTTGCATAAACAATAGGTACATTGGTTTTGACACTCCCAACATACCACATTTTGCATTCAAAACTTATTGGTTTTAGTCACTTTCTCAAAGCTTAGGTCATTTTGGCAAAATTGCCAATTTTTGGTTTTGGTGTCACTATTCACCTCATTGGTCAACAAAAATGTTGACTTTTGGATAGAAAATAGGTGTATTGGTCTTAACACCTCAAACATACCACATTTTGTATTTCAAACTTGTTGGTATTGGTTGCCAATACCATTTTTAAGCTTAATGCTAATTGAGCAAAATTTTCGGTTTTCATGCTTCATATTTACTGTTCCATTTGTTATTTTTACAGTGGGAATTTGAGGAAATGGTAAACATGAAAGTTGTTCCTTATTTTGTCTAGTTGAATTTCCTTTTTTGAATCACTCCATTTGGAGTTTTGTAGCTCAAGTTATGGCCAATATAAGTTTACTGTTCACGTGTACTGTTCATGCTGAGATTTTGGGTCTGGCAGATTTTTGGTCCAACTTTGGTCAGTAATTTGATCAAGTTAAGTTCATAATTTGGTCTAACTTTCTTCTTATGAAATGTTCTACCATACCTTAGGTTTCCATCGGTTCAAGAATCGCCTAAATCCGAGTTTTCTAGAGAGAGTTATAGCCATCCAAACATTACTGCTCAAGTGAAAATCTGCAGAGTTGCAGGTTTGATAACTTAACTTTGCCCAATAATTTGAATGGGTTAATGGCATAATTTTGGGTGATGTTCTTCATGAAAGTTGTTTGTCTATATCCTATCTTGCTGCTGTAAAAATTTCAGGTCAATTGACCATATCTACAGTGAGTTATGGCCAAATGAACAGTTACTGTTCATTTGGTCAATTCTGCAGGGGCTGTTGCAGGGTGTCCGGATTGGGGCCAAGTTTTGGTCCTCTTGCTTTGGTCTTTTGGGCATGGTTTCTTCAGCAAAAATGTGCCATTATAAGCCTAGTTTCATATCCAATTGGCCAAACATCAATTGGACCTATACAGCCAAAGTTATGGCAGTGCAAGTGGACTGAATTTTCAGTCCCTCTCACGCCTGTCTAGGGCAGCCTACAACTTCACTTTGCAATCCTATTTTTCAGTCCATAATATGGTCAACTTACCTAAAATGGTCACTAATTGACCATTAAAATGTGCTCTAACAATTTTATAAGCCAAATCAATTTTTCACTTCTCAAAACCCTAATGTCCAATTCAATTTGCCCATAAACCTCAATTAGCACACTAGTTCAACATCCATGCATATTCATACCTTAAACATCATTTCTATCCACTCTAAATTCATTAAAACAATCAAACTCATCCTTCCTTAGGGCTGCCAAAAATTCAAGGGATGCATACACTTAACTTTTATTCATTTAATTTACAATTTCTCACTTATTTCAAGCTTCTAACATGGAATCAAAGAAGTATATATATAAGGAGGCACTAACCTCACTTTAACCTCTTGTAGGGCAGATTTCTCCAAGTTAAATCTTCATTTTCTTGTACTCTCTTGGCTGCCAAACACTTTCTCTAGGTCCAAGGATTCATTTTAGTGTTGGGGTCTTGAGGAAATATGGTGAGGAAGCATGAGAAATGAAGCTTTTGTTTGAAAATCAATGGAGAGAGAAGAGGGAGAGATTCACGTTTTGGCTAAAGAAGAAGAAGGAAACAGCAGAATTTTGGGTCCATTTGTCTCTTTTAATTGTTTAAAAAAAGACTTATTGAATGGTGATTGGTGGAGGGTATGTAAATGACATCATGTGATGTCATTATCCATAATTTCCTTCATTTTTCTTTTCTTTTCTTTTCTACCACATTTCAATTTAATTTTTAGCAATATTTATTCATATTTTAGATTATAATAATTATTTACTCAACTGGACAAGTCGGCCAAAAATCACCTCTGAAGGCGAAATGACCAAAATGCCCTCCGTTTGGCTTAACGGGTCAAAATTGGTTGTACCGATTGAAAAATTTTTCTAGGTATTTTCTTGGCATTCTAATGCCATGGGAACCTCAATGACCCTTCTCTGAAGTCCCAAAAATTATTTTACAATTTTTCCCCCGGGTCTAGGGCTCCTCGTTGCGAGAACCGCAACTTCCCTCTGGTTACCCATCGCTTGGGCACCGGCTCGTTTGACTTGGTTGTATTTTATTTCAAAAATTTTTACTAAATTTTTCTCATTAATATTTGAGTTAATTATGGTTCCTCACTTTAGTTTAAATATTTTTCCGGACGTTCTAGCTGTCCGGACCGACACCGGTCACCGGAACAATAGAATGTACGGAGTTGCTACAGGGAGGATGTTACAACTCTTCCCCTCTTATTTAAATTTCGTCCTCGAAATTTACCCTGTGTAAATAGCCAAGGAGCTAATACCTCTTTATTTCTTCACCTTTCCGTGTTATCCTACTTCACTTTCTCCTTAGTCTCAATCCTATCCTCAAACAGTTATGTACTCATCCTTTTTCATCTTAAATATAGTCTCCTTCTCATCTCCATTCACTACCTCATTGTCTCTTCATTCTCTTATTCCATACCTTAACCTAAAATAAACAGGAAATACAGATCTGCAATAGTGTCACCTCGACTCTTATGAATGCAATGCATGATATGCAACCTATCTAGGTCCAGAAACGCCTAAACCGTGCTCTGATACCACTAAATGTGACACCCCTTACTCGACTATAGTGTAGCCGAGCAAGTTATGCCACTCAGTGTGCCGAGCACTCTATTTTATCTTAATTCATTTTTATCATAGTTTTGAAAATAACTTGTGAAATATAATTCATTTATTGAAATTGTAATTTATTTGAGGTTCCGAAAATTTTATAGAAAATCCAGCAAGGTACCGGCTAAAAATGGAGAAAACCGTTCTTCGGAACCTGTGAAAAACACTTCCTATATTCTTATTCATTCATCTCAACTCCATTTATCAAAATCTCAATATTTTTCAGTTCAAATTCATTTCTCAATCATTCATCTCATTTGTTAATCATGTACAAGTCATAAATAGACATTCACTCTTCCATTCACAAATACAATTTTCATTATTTACATGAACATCAAAATATGTTACATAGATCCAAATACATATGAGAAGATAAAAATTTAGTTACAAAATATCAAAATGACACCTAGTGTCCTACCAATGCACTGCAGGTGACGAGGTGACACGAACACTATGCAGAACTGTGAACTGCCTTACCGAATATGTGGTCTACTGGGCCCTCTGTCCAAATCTTCAGTACCTACGCGTTGCAAAAGCGACGCGCTAAGCATAAAGCTTAGTGGTGCCAATAATACAAGAAAATATAATATGCAAATAAAAATCATAATTTCTTAGCCATTGTGTTCATAAGAACTGAATAATTACCAACTTAATGTTTAGTCGAGGGCTAATTATGTTTCATGATATTAGCTTCTTCATGCATTTCGTTAATTATTTTCTTCATAATATTGAGCTTCTTTGTATTTTTGTAATCATTCCTGATACTTAATTTTCGTATTTTCTTTAATAATCAGTTCAATCACAGTTATACTTTTCCATGCCCAAGTAACCTATCTTTGGACGATCGGATGGATAATGGGTCGTTGGCACCGACACCGCGGTGCCTCGGCGATCATACCATGGGACCTTAACGCCAATCACGTATCACGATCGGTATGGCTAAAAAGCCATGATATCACATAATCGGGCATAAAAGCCATGAATACGGGCATAAAAGCCATGAATACGGGCATAAAGCCATGAATACAGGCATAAAGCCTTTCGCAGTACTGCTAAAACAATACCCTATTGGCATGCCAATCTATCCAAACCAATCACATTAGGCCTACTAGGGCATTTTGCACTTTTAAGTTTCACAATTTTTGAATTTCAAGTTTTCATGTCACTATTCATTTCATTAGTCAACTAAAATGTTGACTTTTGCATAAACAATAGGTACATTGGTTTTGACACTCCCAACATACCACATTTTGCATTCAAAACTTGTTGGTTTTAGTCACTTTCTCAAAGCTTAGGTCATTTTGGCAAAATTGCCAATTTTTGGTTTTGGTGTCACTATTCACCTCATTGGTCAACAAAAATGTTGACTTTTGGATAGAAAATAGGTGTATTGGTCTTAACACCTCAAACATACCACATTTTGTATTTCAAACTTGTTGGTATTGGTTGCCAATACCATTTTTAAGCTTAATGCTAATTGAGCAAAATTTTCGGTTTTCATGCTTCATATTTACTGTTCCATTTGTTATTTTTACAGTGGGAATTTGAGGAAATGGTAAACATGAAAGTTGTTCCTTATTTTGTCTAGTTGAATTTCCTTTTTTGAATCACTCCATTTGGAGTTTTTTAGCTCAAGTTATGGCCAAAATAAGTTTACTGTTCACGTGTACTGTTCATGCTGAGATTTTGGGTCTAGCAGATTTTTGGTCCAACTTTGGTCAGTAATTTGATCAAGTTAAGTTCATAATTTGGTCTAACTTTCTTCTTATGAAATGTTCTACCATACCTTAGGTTTCCATCGGTTCAAGAATCGCCTAAATCCGAGTTTTCTAGAGAGAGTTATAGCCATCCAAACATTACTGCTCAAGTGAAAATTTGCAGAGTTGCAGGTTTGATAACTTAACTTTGCCCAATAATTTGAATGGGTTAATGGCATAATTTTGGGTGATGTTCTTCATGAAAGTTGTTTGTCTATATCCTATCTTGTTGCTGTAAAAATTTCAGGTCAATTGACCATATCTACAGTGAGTTATGGCCAAATGAACAGTTACTGTTCATTTGGTCAATTCTGTAGGGGCTGTTGCAGGGTGTCCTGATTGGGGCCAAGTTTTGGTCCTCTTGCTTTAGTCTTTTGGGCATGGTTTCTTCAGCAAAAATGTGCCATTATAAGCCTAGTTTCATGTCCAATTGGCCAAACATCAATTGGACCTACACAGCCAAAGTTATGGCAGTGCAAGTAGACTGAATTTTCAGTCCCTCTGTGCTGTCCTAGGGCAGCCTACAACTTCACTTTGCAATCCTATTTTTCAGTCCATAATATGGTCAACTTACCTAAAATGGTCACTAATTGACCATTAAAATGTGCTCTAACAATTTCATAAGCCAAATCAAATTTTCACTTCTCAAAACCCTAATGTCCAATTCAATTTGCCCATAAACCTCAATTAGCACACTAGTTCAACATCCATGCATATTCATACCTTAAACATCATTTCTATCCACTCTAAATTCATTAAAACAATCAAACTCATCCTTCCTTAGAGCTGCCAAAAATTCAAGGGATGCATACACTTAACTTTTATTCATTTAATTTACAATTTCTCACTTATTTCAAGCTTCTAACATGGAATCAAAGAAGTATATATATAAGTAGGCACTAACCTCACTTTAACCTCTTGTAGGGCAGATTTCTCCAAGTTAAATCTTCATTTTCTTGTACTCTCTTGGCTGCCAAACACTTCCTCTAGGTCCAAGGATTCATTTTAGTGTTGGGGTCTTGAGGAAATATGGTGAGGAAGCATGAGAAATGAAGCTTTTGTTTGAAAATCAATGGAGAGAGAAGAGGGAGAGATTCACGTTTTGGCTGAAGAAGAAGAAGGAAACAGCAGAATTTTGGGTCCATTTGTCTCTTTTAATTGTTTAAAAAAGACTTATTGAATGGTGATTGGTGGAGGGTATGTAAATGACATCATGTGATGTCATTATCCCTAATTTCCTTCATTTTTCTTTTCTTTTCTTTTCTACCACATTTCAATTTAATTTTTAGCAATATTTATTCATATTTTAGATCATAATAATTATTTACTCAACTGGACAAGTCGGCCAAAAATCACCTCTGAAGGCGAAATGACCAAAATGCCCTCCGTTTGGCTTAACGGGTCAAAATTACTGTCTGGATTGAAAAATTTTCTAGGTATTTTCTTGGCATTCTAATGCCATGGGAACCTCAATGACCCTTCTCTGGAGTCCCAAAAATTATTTTACAATTTTTCCCCCGGGTCTAGGGCTCCTCGTTGCGAGAACCGCAACTTCCCTCTGGTTACCCATCGCTTGGGCACCGGCTCGTTTGACTTGGTTGTATTTTATTTCAAAAATTTTTACTAAATTTTTCTCATTAATATTTGAGTTAATTATGGTTCCTCACTTTAGTTTAAATATTTTTCCGGACGTTCTAGCTGTCCGGACCGACACCGGTCACCGGAACAGTAGAATGTACGGAGTTGCTACGGGGAAGATGTTACACTCGCTCTAGTGATTGCCCCTTTGAAGGGTGGTGGTGCTCCTTGATGATCCTCATCATCATTGTTAATTTAGAATTTTCATATCTCAAATCTCTCTTTCTCTCTCTCTCTCTCTCTCTCTCTCTCTCTCTATATATATATATATATATATATATATATATATATATATATATATATATATATACATAGTAGAGTGATATTTCTATGAAAATACCACATGACACTTTTCTTGAAAAAGCTTGTCATGTGTACTTTCCTTAAAATGTTTGACATGTGTCACATTCCATTAATAAATCTCTTTTATACTCTTTTATAGTAATAATTATTTAATTCTTTTTTATGTCTTTTTTAATTTTTAATATTTTTTATAATTCTACCATAATATTTATAATTTAAATTATTTTTTTTAAAAATTTTAATTTTTAAAAATTAAAATCTTTTTGTGATTAAATGTAATATTTAAAAATTATTTATATTATTTTTTTATAAATTTATTTATGTAAAAATATTATATACTACATGTCACTCTCCATAATAATAATAATAATAATAATAATAGTTTAAAATAATAAAATAATTTAACAACAGCAACAATAACAATAATAATAATAATGAAAGGTTAGTCGTTAATTTGTGATCTCATAATCAACTATCATATAATTTAATCAACCTTAAATTATTTCATATCTTTAATAAATATTTTTATTATATTATTATATTTTCTTTTATTTTTATTATGAAATTTTTGTTAAAAAATTTGAGAGACAAAAAGCGTAGTCTACATAAAAAATTTATAAAATTAAAATATAGAGATTTGACTTTATTTCGTATCTTTAATAACTATTTTTATTATATTGTTATATTTTCTATTATTTTTATTATTAAATCTTTATTAAAAAAATTTGAGAGACAAAAAGTGTAATTTACATAACAAAGTTATAAAAATAAAATATATAGATTTGACTTCTTTATAATTAGTATGTATTAATTTTTATATTAATAATTTAATATTCTTTTTATTTTACTTTTCTAAGATCAATTAATGCTTATTATTATTATTATTATTATTATTATTATTATTATTATTATTATTATTATTATTATCATTGTGGCTAATTTATGGCCATTGATTTGAAACAGCCAAATAAATGAGAAATATTTTACTGTTATAAAAATTAAATTTAAATGCTTTTATTACAGTTTTTCAATTAAATAATATTTAATTATAAAATTAAACTTTTATTTTAATGGTTTCTATTTATTTGTTTATATATAATATATCACATGAGACATTTGATACATATCAATCATACTCCTCTCATCAATTATTTTCATTTCATCTAAGTATTTTCAAATCTTTTTTTTATTTACTCTTAGTTTTTATTATTTTTTTAAAAAGTTATTAATTATCATTCTTAAAATATATTTATTTAATATTTATTTAATTACTAATTTTTTATAGATTTTTTATTTAATATTTCTTAAAATTTTTAATATTTTATTTCATTATAATTATATATTGAATGTAATTATAACTAATATTTTGATTATCTATATTTTATTATCATTAATTTTGAATAGAAATATTTTCAAATTTTAATTAAATATCTAAATTTTATGCATAAATTATCTCTCAACTATATTTTTATATAGAAGTAGAATTTTAAAAATATAATATAAATATGATTACATAGAAAATTTAACTAAAAATAAAAATGATTAAAAAAAATAAAGTTATAATATTAAAATTATGGAATCTATCTTTTGAAAAATAGTAAGCATTTTTAACATTTATTATATTAATAAAAAATGATGATATTTTAAAATTTTAATTTTATGAAATATATTTACGCAAAAAAATATTCATTTTTGTGAAAGAATTATTTATAAAAAATATATCAGATTAATAAAAAAATTTACGCTTTACAAAAATTTAAAGATATAATACTTTTCAAAAATAGTATAATAAAATGTTATTTTTAATTAATAATTATATTATATATTTTCATTATTATTAAAATTAAATAATTCATTTCATTATTAGTAATTTAATATATTTTTTTATTATATTAATAACAAAAAATTATATTTATATATTTTTTAAATAACATTATTTTCTTATTAATCAAATATATTTTCTGTAATACAAAAAAATTAATTTATATAAATTATGAGATAAAATATAAAAATTTCATGTAATTTAAATTATTTTTTAAATAAAGTAATTTTATTACTTTTTAATCGAAACAATTATAGAAACTACTATTAATATATATATATATATATATATATATATATATATATATATATATATAAAGAATTAAATAGGAATTTTAATTCATTACACCATAAATTAATTAAAAATTTATTATTATAATAAATAAAAATTTATTCAAATTAAACTAATAAAAGAGAAATTTTAATTAAAAATTAATTTAATAGTAATAATTTATATTATTTAGAATATAATTAAAAAATAAATTATAAATTATAAATTATAAATTATTCATGCATAACATTATCATAATGCTAATATATAAACTATGATTATGCCAAATTAACCATAAAACTAATGTCATTTGCTTAGTTAGAGACGAACTCAACCTATTTAAAAGCTTTTATTTTTTAATACACTATTTATTGACTTTTAATTGGATTTATATTTAATATATACTTATATATCTAAAAAAAAATATGAGTATAACAACAAATGAATGCTTATCTGTAATTTAAATATGAGTATAAAAATAAACCATTTAGGCAATTTACATTTTATGTATCAAATGATTTCATGTCTTCTTGTAGTAGGAAAATGGGTTCCACATACGTATTTCATGTAATTTAGCATGTAGTGACTTATTAGGGATAAGTCGCTACCAAAAATAATTTATTTCAAGAACTTTTATTTATGTTCAGTTTTACTGTCTTGACTTTGCATATCAAATTGAGCAATTTGTGGCCACTGTTTGGCCCCACTTCCTTCATGGAAGTTGTTCTTCTATATCTTGTCTTTATTTTTCTTTTTGAATCATGTCATTTGGATTTGTATAACTCAAGTTATGGTCAAATAACTATAACTGGTTCAGTTGCAAATTCTGTTTCCTTTAGTTAGGCAGTTTTGGTATCATACTTTAGCAATTTATTTGAACAAGTTCTAGCAACATTTAGGCCAAGTATTCTTCATATGAGACATTGTTCTATGTCTTATGGTCACTCATAATTTCTAGTTATAATTTTTCAAGTCTTGTAAAATTAATTATAGTCACATTATTGGCCTAGACTCAAATGTCCTATACTAATGTGAGTCTCATTTTGGTCAGTAAATTTGACCCAAAATTTAAGCTTCTTACATTCATAATTTAAGGAAGGTGTCTAAAACAAAGTTAAAGCCTTATTTCTTAGGTTTTCAGAACTATATAGCACATTTCAATTGTAGTTTTCTAGTGGAAGATATGCTTAAAAGACTATTCTAGATTCAATGGTTACTTATGCAAATTTTCAGAATTTATACACTAATTTAACCTAACCAATTTACCTATTTCTCTTGATTTTTGGGTTTTGGTCCAAAATACCAATTTTGTAGGTCTATGTCTTATTGAAATTTTGGCATTGGTTTCATGTCATTTGGAGTTCTATGGACCACGTTATGGCCTCTTTGCCAAAAATGGTCAAGTTGCCTAGACAAAGGCAATTCTGGGCTGTTTTGGTACCGGACAGTTTTGGTACCTCAACTTGGGCAAGCAATTTGACTTAGTTAATGGCATTTCTGGGCTCTGGTATCTTCACAAAAGTTGTAGCCCTATGTCTAAGCTTTCCAATGGTATAAATTTCAGATCATTTGGGCCTGTCTAGAGTGAGCTATGGCCAAATGAATGAATACTGTTCATTTGGTCAAAATTCTATGTTTACAATTTGGTAATCCAAATTAAGTCAGATTTTAGGTCACTTTTTAGACAAAATTCTAGCATGGTTTCTGCATGAAAAATGGACTATTTTAGGTCTAATTTTACCTCCAATTGGCCTCATATCAATTGGGGTCACATAATTTCACTTATGGCTCAAAACATACACTGCCCTAACGCATACTCAACCTGCACAAAAATTTACACTTCTAATTTCATTCTCTAACTCCCAAATTCCACATTTACATTCATAGCACTTCTAATATCATCAATTCATTTCTCAATTTGGTAAAATTTCTAGCAATTATACAAGTCTCCAAGAATCAATTCACAACCCTAATTCAAATGGTCAAGGTTAACAATACTCACATTCAATCAAATTTCTAGCACAAGTATTTCCATTAATCAATACATAGCCTACATTTACTTATTCATCAACATCACAATTCACCATTTAAATTCATAAAATTATCAATTTCCCATGTTCTCATGGCTGCCAAATTGAGATAATTAAACAAAGTCTTCAATAATTATTCAAACCCTAATTTAAATTGTCAATCTCCAGCATATAATGCAATTAATTTCTAATACATATAATTATCTTGATCAACATCAGAAATCATCCCTTACATGTAAGAATTAATCAAACTCCTAAGATTTTCATGGCTCCCCAAATACTCATCAATTTCCTCAATTTTTTTAGTAATTCAACTCATCCCAAGCTCAAAACAAGAATTAATGAAGAAAAGTGGGAAGATTAAGCACTAACCTTAAACCAAGGATTTCCCAAGCTTGTAAATCTTCACCAAATTCTCTTTTTCTTGTTGCTTATATACTTCCCAAGAGGTAAGGACTAATTCTTGTGAAGGAAACTTGTGATTTTATGTTGAGAAGGGAGGGATTTTAAGCTTTGCATGTGAAGAACTCCATGGAAGAAATGAGAGGAAATTCGGCCATTGTTGAAGTGAGGAAGAAGAAGTGAAGGTGAGTGGATTTAACTTGTCATCTTATGCTTTTATACATCCACTAAGATTTAGTTTAATTATTATAATAATCAAGTATTGGTATTTCTAATTATGTCCCCCCATATTTACTTTAATTACTTTACACATGTAATTTCATTTTTCATGGGATTTCAAAAATTTAATACCATTCATTTTTAATGGACATTTAAGTTAAAAGTCAACTCTAGATGTCAAATGACCAAAATGCCCCTCTTCGGGTTATAGCCTAACTTTTTTGGTACTACCGATGTAACACCCTCCCTGTGGCAACTCCGTACATTCTACTGTTCCGGTGACCAGTGTCGGTCCGGACAGCTAGAATGTTCAAAAAAATATTTAAACTAAAGTGAGGGACCATAATTAACTCAAATATTAACAAGAAAAATTTAGAAAAAAATTTTAGAAATAAAATACAACCAAGTTAAATGAGCCGGTGCCCTAGCGATGGGTAACCTAATGAGAAGTTGCGGTTCTCGCAACTAGGAGCCCTAGACCTAGGAGAAAAATTATAAAATAATTATTGGGACTCCAGAGAAGGGTCATTGAGGTTATTATGGCATTAGAATGCCAAGAAAATACCTAGAAAAATTTTTCAATCGGTACAGACAATTTTGACCCGTTAAGCCAAACGGAGGGCATTTTGGTCATTTCGCCTTCAGAGGCGATTTTTGATCGACTTGTCCAGTTAAGTAAATAATTATTATGACATAAAATGTGAATAAATATTGCTAAAAATTGAATTGAAAATGAGTAGCAAAGAAAAGAAAAGAAAATGAATTAAAATTGCAATTTTGACCTCATGCTTATGTCACTAAGCACTCTCACCCAATCACCTTGTGACACATGTCCATAAACCAATTAAAATGAGTCAAATGGGCAGAAAATTGAAGTGAAAAAAACTGAACCCTTTTCCCTCAATTCCCATCCACCATAGCCATGGAAGCCTCCATTTCCTTTTTTCCTTATAGCTTGAATTTCTCTCCATTTTTACCCCAAAACCCTTAGGTCCCTTCACTAAAATTTGTCACCCAACCTTGCTAGAGTGTTTGGAAGCCAAGAAAACAAAAGAAAGTGAGGAATTTACAAGGGAAAATTCTGCCCTACTAAGGTTAGTGCTTATTTATACATATTTCTCTCTTTATTCCATGTTAGGGACTTAAAATGAGTATGAAATTGTAAATTAAATGAAATAAAACTTATGTGTATGTACACCATGGAATTTGGCAGCCCTAAGAAAGGGATAATGTTGATGGTTTTGATGGATTTAAAATGGCTTAGAAATGGTGTTGATGTGTAGATATAAAGTTGAAATAGATTAGTATGCCTAAATGACATGTGTTGTGTGAACCTTGAATTTGAGCTAGGGTTTTAGAGAGAAATTTGGACTTTGCTTATGTAATGGTGAATGAACATTTTAATGGTCAATTAGTGACCATCTGAGGTAAGTTGACTATAATTTGGAGTGAATTATAGCATTACAAACTGATTTGGTATGCTGCCTAGTGAGAGCAGCAGGTGTGGCTGTGAGTCCAGCCTGTTTGGACAGCCATAACTTGGGCTGTGTAGGTTCAATTGGTGTTTGGCCAATTGGACATGAAACTAGACACATAATGGCACAATTTTGGTGAAGAAACCATGCCCAAAAGACCAAAGCAAGTGGACCAAAAACTTGCCCCAATCCGGATGTCCTGCAACCAGATTCTGCAGAATGACCAAATGAACAATAATTGTTCATTTGGCCATAACTCATTGTAGAATGGCCTAATTGACCTGAAATTTTTACAAAAACAAGTTAAGATATAGACCAACAACTTTCATGAAGAAACCTACCCCAAATTATGACCAGAACCTATCCAACAAGGCAGTTGCAGTCACTGTTCACTGTACTGTAGATATGGTCAGTTCTAAAATTTTTCAATCCGGCCAGTTGTGATTTTTGGACCATAACTTGAGCTACAAAACTCCAAATGGAGTGATTCAAAAAAAGAAATTAAACTAGACAAAATAAGGAACAACTTTAATGTTTATCATTTTCTCAAATTCTCACTGCAACAATAACTAATAGAACAGTAAAGTTAAGGTATAAAAACTGAAAATTTTGCTCCATTAGTTTTAAGCTTAGAAATGGTATTGGTGATTAATGCCAATAAGTTTTGAATGCAAAATGTGGTATGTTGGGAATGTTAAAACCAATGTACCTATTTTCTATGTAAAAGTCAACATTTTTGTTGACTAATGAAGTAAATAGTAACACCAAAGCTTGAAATTCAAAAATTACAAAATTCAAAAGTATCAAATGCCCTAGTATACCTAACAAGATTAGTTTGGATAGTTTGGCATGCCAATAGGGTTCAGTTAGCAGTACTGCACATGGCATTATGCCATTTTGTGATTTCATGGCTTTTTAGCCATTCTGACCTTGTATTGGAATTTGGCCTAGTGCCAGATGTTATTACAGCTTATTAGCTGTTCTGTTGCACACCGGGAGATACATATGTGACCGATGGTGTGACGGCCCGAGGTACTTGATACCCAGTGCCAGTTTACCCGTTTATCCAGTCCAATCGTCCAGTATAGGTTACTTGGGCAACAAAAAAATGAAAGTGGATAAATGTAATGAAATAACGAATATAACCAGTACAAAATAAGTACGACTACAAATACTCAAAGAAAATTTATTTACAATGAGACATTAATACATTCACTACATATTTATTTTCTGTTATTTCTTTTTATTATATTATTGGCACCACTAAGCATTGTTGCTTAGCGCGTTGCTTTTGCTACGCGTAGGTTCTGGAGATCCTGACCGAGAGCCCAGTAGATCACAGACTGGGTGAGACCTCCTGCAGCTCTGCATAGTGTCCGTGTCACCTCACCGTCATCAGTGCATTGGTAGGATACTAGGTTTCATTTTGGTATTTTGTAATTAACTTTTATTTTCTTATATGTAATTGAAACTTATGTAATGTATTTTGGTAATAATGTAAATAGTAGAAATTGTGGTTATGAATGGAAAATTTGAGTATTTATTTATTGCTTATATATATGAGTACCATGAGAAATGAATGATTGAGAAATGTTGTTGAAAAATAATGAGATTTTGATGATATTGGAGTTTGAGAATGATTGAATATGATTATCGGAAGTGTTTTTCACAGGTTCCGAAGAATTGTTTTCTCCATTTTTAGCCGGTACTCTGCCGGATTTTCTATAAAATTTTCGGAACCTCAAACAAATTATAATTTCAATAAATAACTTAAATGAATTATATTTCATAAGTTATATTCAAAACTATGATAAAAATAAATTAAGGAAGAATGAAAATGATTATGATAAAATAGAGTGTTCCTGTACACCGTGTGACATATCTTACTCGGATATACTGTAGACGGGTAAGGGGTGTCACATTTAGTGGTATCAGAGCACGGTTTAGGCGTTTCTGGGCCTAGATTGAGTCCATACCATGCATTGCATTTGTAAGAGTCAAGGTGACACTAATGCAGATCTGTTTGTCTTTCTTATTTTGAATTGGATATGAACCCTACATCTCAGAGGGCAGTTGAGGAGGAAGTGGAGAGTCATGCTCCACCTGTAGTAGCTGAGACTGGGGGTAGGGGAGAACCTGCTCCACCAGCTCCATCAGAGCCTACTCAACCTCTACAGGCCATGTTCCAGCAAATGGTCGAATTCTTCAGACAAATGGCTGGGGTAATGCCAGCACCACCACCACCACCACCTCCATAGCAGAAATCACACCTGGAAAGATTAAGAAAATTTGGAGCAGTGGACTTCTTTGGCAAGAGAGAAGATGATTCTGTTGCAGCCAAAAATTGGTTGAACAGAACAGGCAGAGTTTTAAAACAACTCCACTGCACTCCAGAGCAAAATCTAGAAGCTGCTGTATCTCTGTTGCAAGATGATGCATATGAATGGTGGGATACTGTGTCCAGTGAAGTACAGCCAGGAGTAATAACTTGGGACTTCTTCCTCTCCGAATTCAAGAAGAAATATGTGGGTAGTGTATACCTGGAAGAGAGAAGAAGAGAGTTCATTAATCTGAGGCAGAGACAGCTGTCAGTGGCCGAGTATGAGAAGGAATTCGTCAGATTGAGTCGCTATGGAAGGGAGATAGTCCCTAATGAGGCCGAAAGGTGTAAGAGATTTGAAGAGGGATTAAATGACAACATAAAGATCATGATCACTGCCTTGGGGATCACCGACTTCACCAAGTTAGTGGAAGCTGCAATAAAGGTTGAAAAGGTTAGAATAAGTGAGCAGATCAGAAGAGAGAGACAGCAGAAGAGGGGCCCAGGTCAGTCTAGTTTATCTCCTGCATTTGGGAAGATGTTCAAGGGTCCACCTACATAGAGTTCAGGTCAACCACAAGGTCAGGGTCAGTCTCAGGGGCCCAGGCCACAGTTTACCCCTAGGAGAGGTCAGTCCACACCATCAGTGGGTAGCTCTCCAGGGATGGGGTTCAGGACCACCCAAAGAACTCGTGATGTCCACAATGCCCGAAGTGGCATAAGGGGGAGTGTTGGAGAGTGACTGTGCTCGCTAAGGTGTGGGTCAACAGAGCATCGGTTGAGGAACTGTCTATGCGTAACTACTACAATGCTCCAACACAAGCGCATGCACTGCTCCTCACCACAAAGGGGTAGGAAATCTGGCAAATCTGAGGCAGTGGGACCATCACAGAGGCCTACATCTGAGCCAGCAGTGAGGCCTGAGAGTAGACCACCTGCCAGAGCTTATGCCATTAGAGCTCAGGAGGAGCAAGATGCCCCGGACGTCATCAGGGGTACGTTCTCCCTCTACACTACATCTGTGCATGCATTGGTGGATCCAGGATCTACTCATTCATACATCTGCATCAACCTACCCGTAGAAAGGGGGATACTAGTGGGGGAGAGTGACCAAGACATTCTGGTCACTAATCCATTGGGCCACAGTGTAGTGGTGAACAAAGTGTACAAGGGTTGCCCGTTAAGGATTCAGGGGTATGAATTCTCGGCAGATCTAATTGAGTTGCCCTTCCACGAGTTTGACGTGATTTTGGGAATGGACTGGTTTTCACGTCATCAGGCAATAGTTGATTGCAAATTGAAGAGAATTTCTCTGAAAACTTCTGAGGGTAATGAGATTACAGTTGTGGGGGAAAGGACAGATTCCTTGTCCAATGTTATCTCACCACATTATAGAAAACTGATGAGAAAAGGCTGTGAAGCCTACCTAGCACATGTGGTGGATACTAGGCAGGCTAAGCCAGATCTGTGTGACATACCCACAGTAAAAGACTTCCCAGATGTGTTCCCTGAAGAATTACCTGGTTTGCCACCAGAAAGGGGAGTCGAGTTTGCCATTGAGACACTGCCGGGTACAGCACCAATCTCTATTGCTCCTTATAGGATGGCACCCACAGAATTGAAGGAACTGAAAATCCAGTTACAGGAGTTACTGGATAAGGGGTTCATACGCCCTAGTGTGTCACCATGGGGAGCTCCAGTGCTGTTTGTAAAGAAGAAGGATGGGACTTTGAGGCTTTGCATTGATTACCGGCAGTTGAATAAAGTGACTGTGAAGAACAAATATCCGTTGCCTAGAATTGATGATTTGTTTGATCAATTGAAGGGAGCAGGAGTATTTTCTGAGATTGATCTCAGATCAGGGTATCATCAGTTGAGGGTGAAGGATGTAGATGTGCCAAAGACTGCATTCAGGACCCGGTATGGGCATTATGAGTTCCTAGTGATGCCCTTTGGCCTAATAAATGTACCAGCAGCATTCATGGACCTTATGAACCGTATCTTCCATCCATACTTAGATCGGTTCATAGTGGTCTTTATTGATGATATTTTGGTGTATTCCAAGACCAGGGAAGAACATGATGAACATTTGAGGATTGTTCTGCAAACCCTGAGAGAAAAGAAGCTGTATGCTAAGTTGTCCAAGTGTGACTTTTGGTTGAATGAGATTGCATTCCTTGGACACATAGTGTCAGCTGATGGGATTAGAGTGGATCCCAAGAAAATAGAAGCAGTGATGGAATGGAAGCCTCCCAGAAATACAACTGAGGTCAGAAGCTTCTTGGGGCTAGCTGGGTATTACAGGAGATTTGTGAAGGGATTTTCCTTAATAGCTGCTCCAATGACCAAGTTGTTACACAAGAATTTCAGATTTGACTGGAATGACAAGTGTCAGACCAGTTTTAAGAAGTTGAAGGCTATGTTGATAGAGGCACCAGTGTTAACACAGCCAGTGTCAGGAAAGGACTTTGTGGTCTACAGCGATGCCTCTCATAATGGGTTAGGGTGTGTATTGATGCAAGAGGGGAAGGTGATCGCTTATGCTTCCAGGCAGCTAAGGCCACATGAACAAAATTACCCTACCCATGATCTAGAACTTGCAGCAATTATCTTCGCACTAAAGATATGGAGGCATTACTTATATGGTGAAAAGTGCTACATTTACACGGACCACAAAAGTCTAAAATATTTGCCAACTCAGAAGGAGCTCAACCTTAGACAGAGGCGATTGATTGAGTTCCTAAAGGACTATGATTGCGTAATTGACTACCATCCTGGGAAGGCAAATGTAGTTGCTAATGCTTTGAGCAGAAAATCCATCACAGCTTTGAGATCATTGAATGCCCATCTATCTTTGGTTCGAGATGGAGCTATTTTGGCTGAGTTACAAGTGAGGCCAAACCTGCTACAGCAGATTTTAGATGGGCAAAAGGCAGATGAAAAGTTAATAGATATTATGAGCAAAATCTCAGAAGGAAAAGCAACTGACTATGAGGTGAAAGCAGATGGGTGTCTGTACTACAAAGGAAGACTGTGTGTACCAGATGATGGGGAATTGAAGGCCAGTATTCTAAAAGAAGCCCACACCAGTGTATATGCTATGCACCAAGGAAGTACAAAGATGTATCATGATCTGAAGCTTCAGTATTGGTGGCCTGGTATGAAGAAGGACATAGCTGACTATGTGACTAAATGCTTGACATGTCAGCAAGTCAAGGCAGAGCATCAAGTTCCATCGGGTTTGCTACAGCCTATACGCATACCTGAATGGAAATGGGATCGGATCACCATGGATTTTGTAAGTGGTCTACCTCTCACCCAGAAAAAACATGATGCAGTATGGGTGATAGTAGATAGATTGACGAAGTCAGCACACTTTCTGCCAGTTAGGACTGACTACTCACTGGAGAAGTTAGTAGAATTGTATATCAGTGAGATAGTTAGACTACATGGAGTTCTACTTTCCATCATATCTGATCAAGACCCAAGGTTTACATCGAGATTTTGGAAGAAGTTGCATGAGTCCTTGGGTACACAACTCCACTTCAGCACAGCTTTCCATCCTCAGACGGATGGGCAATCAGAAAGAGTAATCCAGGTAAATAATTGAAACCAATGGAATTGATGCAAATATTGAATTAAAATGATAATAATAACATGAAATATATGTCAGGTCCTTGAGGATATGCTGAGGGGTTGTGTCATTGAGTTTGAGGGAAGTTGGGATAGATACCTCCCACTGGCAGAATTTGCATACAACAATAGCTACCAAGCTAGTATCCAAATGGCCCCGTATGAAGTAATCGTATGGGAGAAAATGTAGAACTCAGCAGCTTTGGACTGAATTGGGCGAAGACAAGCGGTGGGGCTGCACTGTGAAACAGATCGAGGAGAAAGTCAAACTAATCCACGCCAATCTGGAGGGTGCCTCGCATGCATGTAAATCTTATGCCGACCTGAAGAGAAAAGAAATAGAATATGTGGTTGGCGATAAAGTGTTCCTCAAGGTGTCACTGTGGAAGAAGGTATTGAGATTTGAAAGAAAAGGTAAGTTGAGCCCTAGGTTCATTGGCCCATATGAAGTCATTGAACGTGTGGGACCAGTAGCCTACAGGCTAGCTTTACCACCAGAGCTAGATAAGATCCACAATGTGTTCCACGTGTCTATGCTAAGAAGATACCGCTCAGATCCTTCACATGTCATCTCCATGGAAGAAATTGAAGTACAACCGGATTTGACATATGAAGAAGAACCCATACGGATCCTGGCTCGGGAAGTGAAAGAGTTGAGGAATAAGCAGATTTCACTAGTGAAAGTACTTTGGAGGCACCACAATACTGAAGAGGCAACATGGGAAAATGAAGAGACGATGAGGCAGCAGTTCCCTCAACTGTTTGCATCAGGTAAATTTCAAGGACGAAATTTAAATAAGAGGGGAAGAGTTGTAACACCCTCCCTGTGGCAACTCAGTACATTCTACTATTCCGGTGACCAGTGTCGGTCCGGACAGCTAGAACGTCTGGAAAAATATTTAAACTAAAGTGAGGGACCATAATTAACTCAAATATTAACAAGAAAAATTTAGAAAAAATTTTAGAAATAAAATACAACCAAGTTAAATGAGCCGGTGCCCTAGCGATGGGTAACCTAGTGAGAAGTTGCGGTTCTCGCAACTAGGAGCCCTAGACCCAGAGGAAAAATTATAAAATAATTATTGGGACTTCAGAGAAGGGTCATTGAGGTTATTATGGCATTAGAATGCCAAGAAAATACCTAGAAAAATTTTTTAATCGGTACAGACAATTTTGACCCGTTAAGCCAAACGGAGGGCATTTTGGTCATTTCGCCTTCAGAGGCGATTTTTGGCCGACTTGTCCAGTTAAGTAAATAATTATTATGACATAAAATGTGAATAAATATTGCTAAAAATTGAATTGAAAATGACTAGCAAAGAAAAGAAAAGAAAATGAATTAAAATTGCAATTTTGACCTCATGCTTATGTCACTAAGCACTCTCACCCAATCACCTTGTGACACATGTCATAAACCAATTAAAATGAGTCAAATGGGCAGAAAATTGAAGTGAAAAAAACTGAACCCTTTTCCCTCAATTCCCGTCCACCATAGCCATGGAAGCCTCAATTTCCTTTTTTCCTTATAGCTTGAATTTCTCTCCATTTTTACCCCAAAACCCTTAGGTCCCTTCACTAAAATTTGTCACCCAACCTTGCTAGAGTGTTTGAAAGCCAAGAAAATAAAAGAAAGTGAGGAATTTACAAGGGAAAATTCTGCCCTACTAAGGTTAGTGCTTATTTATACATATTTCTCTCTTTATTCCATGTTAGGGACTTAAAAAGAGTATGAAATTGTAAATTAAATGAAATAAAACTTATGTGTATGTACACCATGGAATTTGGCAGCCCTAAGAAAGGGATAATGTTGATGGTTTTGATGGATTTAAAATGGCTTAGAAATGGTGTTGATGTGTAGATATAAAGTTGAAATGGATTAGTATGCCTAAATGACATGTGTTGTGTGAACCTTGAATTTGAGCTAGGGTTTTGGAGAGAAATTTGGACTTTGCTTATGTAATGGTGAATGAACATTTTAATGGTCAATTAGTGACCATTTGAGGTAAGTTGACCGTAATTTGGAGTGAATTATAGCATTACAAACTGATTTGGTATGCTGCCTAGTGAGAGCAGCAGGTGTGGCTGTGAGTCCAGCCTGTTTGGACAGCCATAACTTGGGCTGTGTAGGTTCAATTGGTGTTTGGCCAATTGGACATGAAGCTAGACACATAATGGCACAATTTTGGTGAAGAAACCATGCCCAAAAGACCAAATCAAGTGGACCAAAAACTTGCCCCAATCCGGATGTCCTGCAACCAGATTCTGCAGAATGACCAAATGAACAGTAATTGTTCATTTGGCCATAACTCATTGTAGAATGGCCCAATTGACCTGAAATTTTTACAAAAACAAGTTAAGATATAGACCAACAACTTTCATGAAGAAACCTACCCCAAATTATGACCAGAACCTATCCAACAAAGCAGTTGCAGTCACTGTTCACTGTACTGTAGATATGGTCAGTTCTGAAAATTTTCAATCCGGCCAGTTGTGGTTTTTGGACCATAACTTGAGCTACAAAACTCCAAATGGAGTGATTCAAAAAAAGAACTTCAACTAGACAAAATAAGGAACAACTTTCATGTTTATCATTTTCTCAAATTCGCACTGCAACAATAACTAATAGAACAGTAATGTTACGGTATAAAAACTGAAAATTTTGCTCCATTAGTTTTAAGCTTAGAAATGGTATTGGTGATTAATGCCAACAAGTTTTGAATGCAAAATGTGGTATGTTGGGAATGTTAAAACCAATGTACCTATTTTCTATGTAAAAGTCAACATTTTTGTTGACTAATGAAGTGAATAGTAACACCAAAGCTTGAAATTCAAAAATTATAAAATTCAAAAGTATCAAATGCCCTAGTATACCTAACAAGATTGGTTTGGATAGTTTGGCATGCCAATAGGGTTCAGTTAGCAGTACTGCACATGGCATTATGCCATTTTGTGATTTCATGGCTTTTTAGCCATTCTGACCTTGTATTGAAATTTGGCCTAGTGCCTGATGTTATTACAGCTTATTAGCTGTTCTGTTGCACACCGGGAGATACATATGTGACCGATGGTGTGACGGCCCGAGGTACTTGATACCCAAAGGCGGTTACCCGTTTATCCAGTCCGATGCCCAAAGTATAGGTTACTTGGGCAACAAAAAAATGAAAGTGGATAAATGTAATGAAATAATGAATATAACCAGTACAAAATAAGTACGACTACAAATACTCAAAGAAAATTTATTTACAATGAGACATTAATACATTCACTACATATTTATTTTCTATTATTTCTTTTTATTATATTATTGGCACCACTAAGCATTATTGCTTAGCGCGTTCCTTTTACTACGCGTAGGTTCTGGAGATCCTGACCGAGAGCCCGGTAGATCACAGATTGGGTGAGACCTCCTGCAGCTCTGCATAGTGTCCGTGTCACCTCAACGTCATCAGTGCATTGGTAGGATACTAGGTTTCATTTTGGTATTTTGTAATTAACTTTTATTTTCTTATATGTAATTGAAACTTATGTAATGTATTTTGGTAATAATGTAAATAGTAGAAATTGTGGTTATGAATGGAAAATTTGAGTATTTATTTATTGCTTATATATATGAGTACCATGAGAAATGAATGATTGAGAAATGTTGTTGAAAAATAATGAGATTTTGATAATATTGGAGTTTGAGAATGATTGAATATGATTATCGGAAGTGTTTTTCACAGGTTCCGAAGAACTGTTTTCTCCATTTTTAGCCGGTACTCTGCCGAATTTTCTATAAAATTTTCAGAACCTCAAACAAATTATAATTTCAATAAATAACTTAAATGAATTCTATTTCACAAATTATATTCAAAACTATGATAAAAATAAATTAAGGAAGAATGAAAATGATTATGATAAAATAGAGTTTTCCGGTACACCGTGTGACATATCTTACTCGGATATACTGTAGACGGGTAAGGGGTGTCACAACCTATTAAATCCCTGATCCGACGGTTCCTTAAATTTTTATTTTTATCTGTACCGATAAACTAAATTTTCTTTGACATTTTTAATGTCATTTGTACCTCAGTAGACCTTTAATTAAATCCCAAAAATTATTTCTTGGGATTCCTTATAGTCCTGGGGTTGTCAATTGTCTACGCAGTGACTCCCCGATGCGGTCACCCATCGCTACAGTTCCGGTTCGTTTAACCTAGTTACATTTCATCTCTTTTATTTTCTCTTAATTTTTCTTATATTTTCTTATCATGTATTCCATCGTTTTATGTCTCCTCACTATCATTTAAGTGTAGTTCCAAGCATTCTGACTGTACAAACAGACATTAGTTATCAGAACAGTAGAACGTATGTACTACCTACAGTGAGGGTGTTACAATTCTTCCCCTCTAAAAAAAATTTGATCCTCGAAATTTACCCAGTGTAAATAATCAAGGAACCACTATCTCTTTGTCTCTTTTCTTTTTCATGTTATAATACTTCACTTTCTCTTTAGTCTGTCTTACTAGTCCTAGCTTTACAATCTTATCCTTATCTCGATTTACTATCGGAAATACGTAGCTCTACACAATAGTCCCAAGTCGGTACTGTAATCTGCAGCTTATAGCACAATATCGAAAACATTGTTTAGTTACCACGGTATATCCCAATAGATCATATTTTTTTTCTATACTTATCCTTTTTGTAATACCCTCACTGTAGCAATTCCGTGCATTCTACTGTTCCGGTGACTGGTGTCGGTCCGGACAACTAGAACGTCTGAAAAAATATTTAAACTAAAGTGAGGAACTATAATTAACTCAAATATTAATAAGAAAAATTTAGGAAAAATTTTAGAAATAAAATACAACTAAGTTAAATGAGCCGTTGCCCTAGCGATGGGTAACTCAGTGGGAAATTGTGGTTCTTGCAACTAGGAGCCCTAAACCTGGGGAAAAATTCATAAAATAATTTTTGGAACTCCAGAGAAGGGTCATTGAGGTTTCTATGGCATTAGAATGCCAATAAAATGCTTAGAAAATTTTTTCAATCGGTACAGACAATTTTAGTATGTTAAGCCAAACGAAGGGCATTTTGGTTATTTCGCCTTTGGAGTCAAATTTTGACCAACTTTTCCATTTAAGTAGGTGAATTATATGACACAAAATCTGAATTAATATTGATGAGAAATTAATTAAAAATGAATAAAAGAAAGGAGAAAAGAAAATAAAAATTTAAGTGGAATTATTACCTAAGCAAAGATGTCATAATGCATGAATTAAAAATTACAACAAATAAAATTCAAACCAATGGGAAATTGCCAAGCTATTAAAAAGGGATAAAGCCTAATTAAATGGAGACAAAAATGAAAAAAATTCAGACCTTCTTCTTAAGGCAGCCGGCAACTCACTCTTCCCTCCATTGAAGAAGCTTTCTTCCACCTCTTCCAAACCTTCATCTTACTCCACTAAACCTTAAGTCCACTTCAACAAAACTTGTCTACACAACTTGGCAAGGTGTTTAGTTGCCAAGAAAAGCCAAGAAACTGAAGTTTGTGAAGGGAGAAATTATGCTCCAACAAGGTTAGTGTCCAACTTTTACTCCTTTTAGTTTAGTTCATGTTTAAGGGCATGAAATGTATAGAAAATGTAAGAAAATAAAATAAACACATGTGTGTGTGCACTCTAAAAATTTTAGCAGCTATGGTTGGTTAGGGTTTGGTGATTTTGCTTGATAGCAAAATGATTATGAGCAGCCTTTGGTAGTGGATGAGTGATTGAACATAGTTAAGTAAGTGAAATGCAAGAATTGTGCATGCATGAACATGAAAAATTGGACACTTGAACAACTTTAGGGTTTGCTCATACAATGGTATGTTAACCTTGTAATGGTCAATTAGTGACCATTTGAATATGTGTGAGAAGGAATTGAAGTGAGTAAGGAGGTTGGAGTTGAAATTAGATGTGCTGCCCTTGGTGACCTGCAGGACTGGGTGTGAGTCTAGCAGGTTTGGGCAGCTATAAATGGAGTTGTAGAGGTTCAATTGGTGCAAAGCCAATTGGACATGAAACTAGACACATAATGGCATAACTTTGGTGAAGAAATCCTGCTCAGAAAACCAAATAAAGTTGACCTAAAAATTGCCCTAATCCGGGTGACTTGCATTCTGCTTAGGCAAAATGACCAAATAAATAGTGTCTATTCATTTGGTCATAACTCAGTGTAGAGAGGTCCAATTGACCTAAAATTTCACCAAAAGAAAGCGAAGACATAGACCTACAACTTTCATGAAGAAACTAAACCCAAATTTTGATCATAACATATTCAAAAATTGACATGCATTCCGTATACAAAACATTATAGATTTGGTTCTGTCCAGAAAATTCTGGAAATTTGCAATCCGGCCAGTTATGGTGTTTAGGCCATAACTTGAGCTAAAAAACTCCAAATTGAGTGATTCAAAAAAAGGAAATGTAACTAGATACAATAAGGAACAATTTTCATGAAGGCAACTTTGCCAAATTCCTATTGTATAAATGACCAATGAAACAGTGAACATAATGCTTGAAATCTGAAAATTTTGAATAACTAACACCAAGCTTAGAAAGGGTGTTGGCGACCAATACTAACAACTTTAAAATGTAAAATGTGGTATGTTGGGAGTATTAGAACCAATGTACCTATTGTCTATGCAAAAGTCAACATTTTAGTTGACTAATGAAATGAATAGTAACACCTAAACTTAAATTTCAAGAATTGAAAAATTTAAACATGCCCTAATACACCTAGCAAGATTGGTTTGGATAGGTTGGCATGCTAATAGGGTTCAGTTAGCAGTACTGCACATGGCATTATGTCATTCTGTGATTTTATGGTTTTTAGCCTTTCTGACATTGTGTTGATACTTGGCCTTATGCCTAATGTTATTACAGCTTATTAGCTGTTCTGTTGTACACCGGGAGATACATATGTGACCGATGGTGTGACGGCCCGAGGTACTTAATACCCAATGCCAGTTTACCCATTTATCCAGTCCAATCATCCAGTATAGGTTACTCGGGCAACCAAACATAAAAATTGATAAATTTAATGAAATAATGAACGTAACAAGTACAAAATAAATAAGACTATAAATAATTATCGAAAAATTGTCTGCATAAGACATCAGAACATTCACTGCATATTTATTTTCTATTATTTCTTTTTATTTTTTATTGGCACCACTAAGCATTATTGCTTAGCGTGTTGCTTTTTGCCACATGTAGGTTCTGGAGAGACCGATAGAGAGCCTAGTAGACCAAAGACTGGGTGAGACCATCTGCAGCTCTGCATAGTGTCCGTGTCACCTCACCGTCTTCAGTGCATTGGTAGGACACTAGGTTTCATTTTAGTATTTTGTAATTAACTTTTACTTTCTCATGTGTAATTGAGACTCACATGTAATGTATTTTGGTATTAATGTAAATAGTGGAAATTGTGTTTATGAATGAAAAAGTGAATATTTATTTATGACTTGTATATGAATATCATATGAAATGAATGAATGAGAAATGGAAATATTGTTGAAAAATATTGAGACTTTGTTGATGAAATGGAGTTTGGGAAAGATTGAAAACATATTGGAAGTGTTTTCACAGGTTCCGAATAACTGTTTTCTCCATTTTTAGCCGGTACTTTGCCGGATTTTCTATAAAATTTGCGAAACCTCAAATGAATTTATGCTTCAATAAATGACTTAAATGAATGATATTTCACAAATTGTACTTCATAACTATGAAAAAGATAAATAAGGAAAAATAAAAATAATTGAAATAAAATAGAGTGTTCCGGTACAAGGTGTGGTATATCTTACTCGGCTATACTGTAGACGGGTAAGGGGTGTCACATTTAGTGGTATCAGAGCACGGTTTAGGCGTTTCTGGGTCTAGATCTAGTCCATACCATGCATTGCATTTGTAAAAGTCGAGGTGACACTAATGCAGATCTGTTTGTCTTTGTTATTTTGAATAGGATATGGACCCCACATCTTAGAAGGCAGTTGAGGAGGAAGTGGAGAGTCATGCTCCACCTGCAGTAGCTGAGACTGGGGGTAGGGGAGAACCTGCTCCACCAACTCCCGCAGAGCCTGCTCTGTCACAACCTACTCCTCGTAAGATGTAACATGCTCTCATAGTACACCTAATGAATTACCGTACTTCGCCTACCGATAACCCATTAAATATACTATAAGGGATTTTAAAATAATTTTCATTCATTTTTAAATTGGTAGGTAAAATTTTTTTCAGATATTAAAAACCTTTATTTAAAGTCCAAGCATAAATCTAATTTTTAGATATTTAAAATCTCCATAATTTTTACAAAAATTTTGGCATAGTGCCTTCTATATTTTGAGAAAACAGTTTTTCAAAATCTGAAAACAAAGACACTCCCAATATATTTCTCAATCACAACTCCATTATTCAACCTCATTTTACAAATCAGCACAAGGAACTCAGTACACCGTTTAAATTAAATCAAACATTGAAACATCTCATTAAGGTAACAAAATTAATATTTACATTCATGGAATTATTAAAAATTTAGTAGTGTAAAACTTTATAAATATATAAAATCTCAAGATAACCTTATAATAATTTGTATTTGATTACAATCCAAAAATATATTATAAAAGAGTTGGTACAACTGCTCAAAGGAAATTTCATCCATATAATTACAGAATTACATCAAAATCTAAAGTACAAGGATATACCTATGATATACCCGAAGATAGTCTCACTATATCTTTCAGTAATCTTGCTCAGCTGCTTTATATTTTCTTTCACCTGCGACAGCATACAAAGCTATCGCTGAGTGGTGAACTTAGTGGTGCACAAACTAATAATTTAAAACTTAATACAAGTTATGTTTGACAATTCATAACAAATAAAATTTAAAATTTCTAAATTCTTCAAAATTCATAACATTCAGAAATCAATATTTTCATTTATGCAAATTATTCATTTGAATAACATTTTGATCAAATAGTAATCATTTATTTACATTTCTTTTAAATCTCGAAACAATACAAAAATATTTTGAATTACTGACAAATTATTTATTTCAATCATAATTTTATCAAACTATGCATAATTTAAAGGGCATTGCCAATAATTCACACAGTTGAACCCATGACCCAAAATTTAAATAGATGCCGTGTTGTACACCATGACATTTCGAACTCTCCCAATAACCGAGGCTGAAAGGGAGAAACAAAGACTAGCTAGTATATATGAGTACTCATTCAAACTCTTCCCCAACTGGCAAGCCAGAGAGGAAGGAACTCACCCCATCTAGTGAAGGAGATATCTCACTAGACAAGCTAATGAGAATTCACAATATATATTGCCATGTCAACCGTGGTTTCAAATCATATTCAAAACAATTTCTATTTACCAAGTGTTTACAAACCATTAAGATATTGAATCATTATAAATTCATGCTTAAGGTTGGTAACACATCAAACTTAAAATTTACAATCCTCAAAACCATGCAATAAATCCTTAAATGCATAATAAAAAGTCATGATGCAGTATAGGTCATTATTGACAGACTGACCAAATCTGCCCATTTTCTGCCAGTACAGATGGATTACAGTTGAGAAAGATTAGCCAAGTTATACATTAATGAGATAGTAAGACTGCATGGAGTGCCAGTATCCATTGTAGTTGACCGAGATCCTAGGTTCACTTCTAGATTCTGGGGTAGTCTTCAGAGAGCCCTCGGAACTAGATTGAACTTCAGTATGACATTCCACCCACAGATAGATGGACAGTCTGAGTGGGTAATTCAAATCTTGGAGGACATGCTACGGGCTTGTGTGATTGAATTTGAGGGCAGTTGGGACATACACTTGCCTTTGATTGAGTTTGCTTACAATAATAGCTACCAATCAAGCATTGGAATTCCTCTATATGAAGCTTTGTATGGCAAAAAGTGCAGAACCCCGCTGTGTTGGGATAAAGTAGGCAAAAGAAAGTTGATTGGGCTAGAAATTTTTCAGCAAACTGAAGAAAAAATCAGATTGATCAGAGATCGACTTAAAATTGCATCAGACCGTCAGAAGTCCTATATTGATTTAAAGAGAAGAGATATTGAATATGTAATGAGTGAGAAAGTATTCCTCAAGGTTTCCCCTTAAAAGAGGATTATGAGATTCGATAGTAAGGGGAAACTAAGTTCTCGTTTTATCGGGCCATATGAGGTTTTGGAAAGAGTGGCTCCTTTGGCATATCATTTGGCACTACCTCCAGATTTGGAGAAAATACATAATGTCTTCCATGTGTCCATGTTGAGGAGGTATCGATTAGACCCATCTCATGTAATACCAGTAGAAGAAATTGAAGTACATCCAGACCTCACATACGAGGAAGAACCCATAGAGATTCTGGCTTATGAGGTGAAGCAACTACGGAACAAGCAGATACCGTTAGTGAAAGTGCTATGGAACCATCATTCAGGCCAAGAGGCTACTTGGGAACGAGAGGAGGATATGAGGAGATAGTACCCACAGCTGTTCAAAAATTAATACCAGATAAAATTTCGAGACGAAATGTATTTTAAGGGGGAGAGAATTGTAACACCCCTATTTACATAGCCTGGTATATTTCACTATTTCGGTGACCGGTGTCGATCCTGATAATTAAGGGGATTAGAACCATATTTAAGACAACTAGATAAGTCCTGAACACCAATAATTAGTAATTGTCAATTAGTTAAGTATAAATAAGAAAAATAGAACATAAGAGGTTAAATGAGCCTAGAGTCATAGTGATGGAGAGTCACAGCGATGGGTGACCTTCTTGAGAAGGACTGCGAGGTCGATTTAAACTCAAATTTCAAACTGTAAAATGTGACGCCGCGGTCCTTAGGACTATTGCAAACACAGTGGAAAAGAGAAATCACGAAAAAGAATTGTTAAGCAGGTCAAATAATTAGGTCAGAGATCCGGAAGAAATATTGAATTATTTGCAAACCGGATCGAACCGACGAGGGGCAATTTGGTAAATTGACCGCTAGAGCTGACTCCTGACCTAACTGTCTAATAAAATCGGAGAAAAGAAAATTTTGGGATTAAGAATTAAATTAAAGAACTAAAGAAAAATAAATGAAAAAGGAAAAAGAAAAAAATTGAAAAAGTGAAAAAGTTTATTACATCATGCATGACATCATGCATGATGCAATAAACTTAATAATTAAAAATTTAAATTTTAGGATAATTTTTGTCTTACTAAAGGTTAAAAATTCATAAAAGAAAAGAAAAAAAAAAATAACACTCTTCTTTTTTTGCCGTGACCATGCTCACCCTCTCCCTCACCACCATGTGTGATCACCATTGTTGAGTGAATCAAGCTTACCTAACTTGATTTTAGCTTCCCAAAATAAACCCTAAACCCTAAAAAGCTTCCAATCTGCACTAGATAAGAAGATTGAGGGAGAAGAAGAAAGGAGAAAGTGAAGGAGTTGGTGGATTGTAAATCAAAGAATTGGGGTTAGTGTTTTTCCTTCTTTCTCTCTTTGAATTTATGTTTAAGTAGCTAAGTTACACTTGAAATTAATAAATAAGTGAAACAAATCAAGTAGGTGGACTATGTATAAAATTCGGCCAGCACTTAAAGGAGTAGAGATTGCATGGTTTTGATGAATTAAAAAGCATATTTGAGTTGAAATATATGGGGAGGTGTTGAAGAATGACTTTAATTGCATTAGATTTGAATTGCATGAAAGTTAGGGTTTTGGACCTAGAGTTTGGGAGATGAAATTTTGATAATTGGTCAAATGGTGTGTTTGACCTTGTTTGAGCTAAAAAATGGTCATGTATGACCAATTGTGGTGTGTTGGAAGTATTAGAATCAAATGAAAATTCAGATTGGTTATGGACATTCTGCAGGCAGCATGACCAAGGTCCCTTTCAGGGATCAAAACTGAAAATTTACCAACCAATTAGTGTGAGGCCAATTGGGAATGAAACTAGACACAAAATGGCATATTTTTTTATTTAGGAATCATGCCCAGAAAGTGACCAAAACCTAATGAACAAATTGACCAAATCCGAAATTGGGTGTTCTGCCCTGTGCAAAAATGAACAAATGAATAGTGTTTGTTCATTTGGCTATAACTTAGGCTAGGAAGGTCTAAATGACCTAAAATTTTACTAGCAGAAAGCTGAGACATAACCCTACAACTTTCATAAAGAACTTAATTCCAAATTATTCCCTTCACCAAGTCATTTAGCCACCCAAAATTTAGTAACCTAAAACTGCCAGAACCAAATTAGTTGCCCAGAAAATCTGGGTTAGACCAATCCGGCCAGCTATGTTCAAATGGCTATAACTTGAGCTACAAAACTCTAAATGGAGTGATTCAAAAAGGAAAATAAAGTTAAGACAATAAGGAACAACTTCTATGAAGAAAACTTAGCCAAATTCTAACAGCAACATAACCAATGGAACAGTCCAAAACAGGACACCAAAACTAAAAATTTGAAATTTTGCCTAAATGACTTAAAATTTGGGAAAAGAACCAAAACCAAAAAATTAGGTAACCAAAATGTAGTATGTGGGTGAAATCAGAATTTCCATACCTATTAAGCATTAGAAAGTCAACAAATTAACTTGAATAGTATCATGAATAGTAATCCCGAAATACAAATTTTAAAGAACGTCAAGTTTAGCATATTAAAGCTAGGTATAAGTAGATTTGAATTTATTTTAGAGTTATGATAAATTGTGATACTGAAACACTGTGAAACTGTGTGTTTTAGTGGAAAAGAATACCGGGAAAGAACCCGAGACATCGAGTCAAGGCCAAGAGGCGAATCGTATAAGGTTTGTGCACAACTAACTATTTTGTTACTTTCACTTCTAAATTGATTTGAACAAGTTTATTTTATGACTTATAATTTTGTTGTGTTGAGAATTTTAACTTATTGAATGAAATTGTATAATTTAAATATAAATTTAAATAGGTTCTGGAGAGACCGATAGAGAGCCTAGTAGACCACAGACTGGGTGAGACCATCTGCAGCTCTGCATGGCGTCCATGTCACCTCACCGTCTTCAGTGCATTGGTACGACACTAGGTTTCATTTTGGTATTTTGTAATTAACTTTTACTTTCTCATGTGTAATGGAGGCTCACATGTAATGTATTTTGGTATTAATGTAAATAGTGAAAATTGTGTTTATGAATGAAAAAGTGAATATTTATTTATGACTTGTATATGAATATCATATGAAATGAATGAATGAGAAATGAAAATATTGTTGAAAAATATTGAGACTTTGTTGATGAAATGGAGTTTGGGAAAGATTGAAAATATATTGGAAGTGTTTTTCACAGGTTCCGAAGAACTGTTTTCTCCATTTTTAGCCGGTACTCTATCGGATTTTCTATAAAATTTGCGGAACCTCAAATGAATTTATACTTCAATAAATGACTTAAATGAATGATATTTGTAACACCCCTATTTACATAGCCTGCTATATTTTACTAGTCCGGTGACCGGTGTTGGTCCGGATAATTAAGAGGATTAGAATCACATCTAAGACAACTAGATAAGCCCTAAACACAAATAATCAGTAATTGTCAATTAGTTAAGTATAAATAAGAAACACAGAACATAAGAGGTTAAATGAGCTGAGAGTCATAGCGATGGGTGACCTTCTCGGGAAGGACTGCGAAGTCGATTTAAACTCAAATTTTGAACCGTAAAATGTGACGCCGTGGTCCTTAGGACTATTGCGAACATAGTGGAAAAGAGAAAATCATGAAAAAGAATTGTTAAGCCAGTCAAATAATTAGGTCAGGGATCCAGAAGAAATATCAAATAACTAGCAAACCGGATCAAACCAGTGAGGGGCAATTTGGTCAATTCACCCCTAGAGCTGACTCTTGACCTAACTGTCCAATAAAATTGGAGAAAAGAAAATTTTGGGATCAAAAAATTAAATAAAGAACTGAAGAAAAATAAAAAAAAAAGAGAAAAAAGAAAAAGTGATGACATCATGCATAACATCATGCATGATGCAATAAATCTAATAATTTAAAATTTAACTTTTAGGATAATTTTTGTCTTATTAAAGGTTAAAAATTCAGAAAAAAAAATAAAGTCCTTCTTCATTTTGTTGCCATGACATATCTCTCTCCCAAGCTTTCTTACATAACTCCATTGAAGCACTAAACTAAGCTTCATAAACCTTAAATTTCACTATATAAACCTTACTCTCCATCATTAAATCTTGCAGTTAGACCTTGATATGAAGCTTGACAACAAAAAGAAAATGAAAAAGAAAGAAAGAAGTTTTGAAAGGGAAAAAAAATTCTGCATAAAGGTTAGTTGATTTCTCTTTTTGTATCTTTACATATATAGTTAGGCAACTTGATGGAGTGATGATTTGTTGAAAAATGAAACAAAATGATATGTTTAAGAACTATATGAAATTCGATCAGCTATGAGTGGTTAGGGTTTGGTGTGCTTTAACCTAATTGAATATGAATTCTAAGGTTAGTGAAGTTATATGTATGTTTAAAGTATTGAATTTGCATGAATTGAAACAATTGTGTCATTAGGGTTTGGACCTAGGGTTTTGGAAGACAAAAAATTAGAGAATTGGTCAAATGGTGTGTTTGACCTTGTTTGAGCTGAAAAATGGTCATATGTGACCAATTGTGGTATGTTGGAAGTGTTAGAATTAGGTTTAAATTTGGATTGCTTAGGGCCATTATACAGGCAGTAGGACCAAGGTCCCTTTCAAGGACCACAACTGAAAATTGACAAACCCAATTGGTGTGAGGCTAATTGGGAATGAAACTAGACACAAAATAGTATATTTTTTATTTAGGAATCATGCCCAAAAAGTGTAACACCCCTGATTTTTTATATATTATTATTGGGCTTCGTGTAGGTATTCTCAATTCGCGGAAATTCGACAGTTGTCTAGATCTGTGAATTTCCGGCCAGACAGACCAGCTACCGGAAAAGTCTCCGAATTGGATCGAGGTTTTGGCTACCCCACCATTGTCAGGCATCCCGAGCGCGTTCCCGAAGTCGGAATCGGCAAAGGTAAACCCGAACCTTGCTTTTTCGTAATTTTCTAGTGCTTAAATAGGATTAAAAATCCATAAAATATTCATGGTAGCTTAGAAAATTACGATTCTTTTTGCAATAGCTTAGTAATATTTCTAAGGACCGCGGGGCAGAGTTTTATAATTTTTAGAGCTTATTTGAGCAGTTTTTGCAAAAATGATCAATTATAAGGACTAAATTGAAATTTTACATATTGTGATGAATGATTGATTTGATGGGCCTAGGAGGGGCTGTGTGATGTGATTGAGTTGTGGATATATGGATTGTGGATATAGAAGTGTGTTTTGAGCTCTTTTGCAGGTTGGGTAGGTCCTAGGTATAGGGGAGACTCACTGGATTTTCGGCACGACTTAGGACGTATTGGGTCTTTTCTTGATTTGTATTGAGTCATTTGTATTAAATAATTGTAATATAATTGTCAGGTGAGCCGGGACAGCCTTCTTCCTCCGCCCAGCCGCCACAGTGATTGCCGTCAAGTCTGTGAGTAAAATATTAATTTTAATTGTAATTTCGATATTATTATATGTCAGCATGCCCATGCATCACTTATATGCATATAGTTATGTAGTTAAACTTTAGGCACGATTTATGTTGCATTGATAATCATAAAGTGCCATGAATGTTGTTGCGTAATTTGGAGCGGTGCAGCGTGCGTTGGCGTGCGTGTGATGTGGTGTGGACTATGGATAGGACGGGAGTCACGCTTGAGTTCTTCATTGATCCGATCCTTCGAGGGGTAGTCACGGCTTGAGTTCTTCACTGGGACCCTCGATTTGGTTATTAAGTGGAAGTCCGAGTGAGTTCTTGGGCACTGAGTTGGATTTAAGAGAGTCAGATAGGGATCGGCTCCATATATTATGATTGATGTTACGAGTGCGTGAGTGCTCCAAATTTACCTTTTTGATGTTATGATGTGAAAATGTTGTTGATGTTGCATTTCACTCTACAGGGTGCATTAGTTTTAGATAGTTATAGAGATTATGGTTAAAATTGATATTTTACTCTCTGAGTCGAACGCTCACTCCTGTTCAAAAATTTTTACAGGCCACAGGAGGATATTTTATTCTGGGTTAACCTGCTTTTCTACTTCGCAGGTTGTTTATCAATATTTGTGTAATTTTATTTACTCCTAGAATTTCCGCATGTGTTAGAAGTATTTATTGATTATGGTCTGTAATATTATTATCATGTTGGACCTGTAAACGTATAATGATATGCATGTTTGATGGATTGGATGAGGGAGCTGAGCTCCCATTTATTATTATGAGGATATGAGTATGTGGAGGGTGAGCTGAGCTCCCCAATTGAGTATTTATTGTGTTTACAGGTCGGGTGAGTCAAAAACTCCCCGTTGGAAAGTCCATTTTTATGGCCGGACTCTGTCCGTTTGTTTTCTTGAAATTGGGCCCAAATGGGCCTTAGAATTGGGTAAATGAACAGTTAAGGCTTACTACGGGCCTCGGAGGCTTTAGGCTGGCCCAGGTCCTAGTGCCGTTCCGGCCCATAAGTTGGGTCGTGACAAATGTGGTATTAGAGCTTAGGCTCCAGATTCATAGGGAAAAATTATCTAAGTGTTGGGAAGAGTCTACTAGGAGTCACATGCGGAGTATAGGATTCTGTTTCGTCTTTTCCTGTAATTCTTTGTTTCTAGATTCTACGTTATACCTCGGGAAATATAAGATTACCTCAGTTAGTGTCTTGATTTTCGTGGAGTACACAGAAATGTGAAATAGAGTTAGTAGACATGTGAGATCTATCATGAGGATACATACTCCAAGAAATGTTATATTTTTGTCAGTATGGGTTTAAATGGTGTGCCCATTTCGTGTATGACACGAGTACATAAAAGTGAGTCTTAAAAGTACAGTTGCCCTAGATAAGGATGAGGATACCACTACTGGCAGTCATCAGTAGATGACCCAGTCAGAATAAGTTTGTGATAATAGAAGATTCAGGAGAGATAAGAAATTAGGAGACCTAGTGCGTCAGACGTATCGTAGTAACTATACAATGTTCTCGATGTCCGCTCTGTAAGTCGCAGACAAAGATCGACATGAGATTATTGTGTAGAGCTGCGTGCATCCCCGTGGTGCTCCATAATGAGGGTGTTTGAGATGGCTTCGCTTTGGTACAGATTATGCGAACAGAGTTCTATATTTGCAGAGGAGTTGGGAACTCCTGGCTAAGAGTCTAGAGTTAGAATATTGAAAGGTCACAGTTGGGTGATAACTAGAGTCAGTGACTCAGTTACCCCAGCATGAGCTAGAGTTACATCAAGAGTTGCCATCGGACTGAGGTTTGGACTAGTTGCAAAGTAAAGGTGACACTTATAGAGTGAGAATAGTATACCTTGTGTGTATCAGTATGGAATAAAGTACAACTCTACTACCTAGAGAAGGTCGAAACTATGAATTGATGATTTATAGAGCTATGATATGATAAAAGAGTCATTAACTTGACATGGTTACGGCAAGGTGGTAGATGTAGTACCTTTGTTGCGACAAGTTAGGATATAGTCCTATCTTTTGAGAATGGATCGAAGGTTATTCGATAATGATGACTTATGGAATAGTGTCCCGGATGGGACCGTAGAGTGTGGTAGAGAGTAGTTGGCTCGGGTATCACGGAGAGGATACAAGTTCCATTATAGGAATCATATATAATCAGATCACGATGGATGTAAATCCTTTGAATTGGATGACGGGTTTGGGTGCCCGAAATCTTAAGTTTTGGAATTGAGTAAACATGGAAAATAATAATAATAATAATAAAAATAATAATAAATAAAATTACTGTAGAATCAGTTCTCGAGGTAGTAAGGGTATTATGTAAGCTAAAGGATAAGAATAGAGATCATACAATAAAAGTATGACTGTAATTTGCTGAGTTCCTTTCTAATTTCAAATTATTCAAAACAATAGTATAATCTAATTATAATAGTGTTAAGAGTAATAAATTAGCGAAGATAAATCACAGAAGGCCAATGGATAAAGAAAGTGCAGAATGAAAGTTTGGGCAATTGATTGCAGATGCAATATAATCTAAATGCTAGTGGAAGTACTAGCTAGAGTGGTCAAAGGACCAAATTTGAGTAGCACAGACATATGATAACGCGATAGAGACTCTGAAAGATATAGTTAGCAAGTACAGCTATTATGTTAGGAAGAAGAATGGAACCAAGGATATAATAGTCAAGTTCTATTTTGGGTAAGATAAAGGAAATAAATGAAAGGACAACCTAAAGAGCACATAATAAAAGGAACAAAGTTAAGATATAGGATAGGCTAAGTGTTATTCTTGGCAAGGAGAATGACAAGGATGGAAAACCCAAAATGGGACCACATTAGTGAGAAAAGTGATGGAGGTATGGAATACAATAATAATGAGTAAATGTTAGAAGGTGTGCGATGGTATTGCGGACTACCTAAATAGGTAGAGAAAGAGAAGTTAGTAAGCAGTAAGTTGAATAAAAGTCAGTCTAAGGGATCAAATAGGTATGATGAGAGGAAAAGAATGATAGATAATGACACATAGGTTTTAGGTTAGACTTTTGAGATAGTGAGAAGGTAGTTAGAGGTTCGTTATGAATGTCAGGCAAACATTTTTAGTGTGATCAACAGAATCACTTTGTAGTGAAGCAATAATGACAGGACAATAGTAGGGGTAGAACGAAAAGTGACAAGTCTGGATGGTTATAAATCACTAGAAAGTTCAAGGATCAAATTAATGACCCTAGATAAGGGTGGAATTAGTGTTGGAAGAATTTATTAGTGAGAGAAATCTTTCAGGAATCAACAAAAGTTAAGGGCACAATAAAAACGATGATAGATATGAATCATAGGTCGAGTATAAGTAAAGTTAATAAATTATAAAATATTATGTCAAGAAGGAAAATGGTACGGTAAAGGGTTCATGCAGATGATACCTTATAGGTAGAGCATAATTGTGCTAGGAGATGATGAAATTTGGAGAGAAAGACCAAGAAACTTAGGTGAAACGTTATAATATGACAATCGGGTGTAGTTGAATATAAGAGGATATTTTCTTTCTTTTCAAGTTTAGCTTGTGCTTTTGGTTCTAGAAGGTTATATAAGGACCAGAACCGAGTCAAGGAGACCTAGTTATTGAGAGTTTAGTAGGCACAAATTCATATATAATTTCCTGATATGAGAATGATAGTAAGTGCATACCTAGTATTAAGTATGAAAGGACGAATAGAGTAATGACAGGAGTTAAATTGAGTTAGCTACTAAGGTTTGCAACTGTTTTAAACTATGAGCTGGAGGAAGTACTATTTATGGTTGAGATTCAATAGATGAAATTGTTGCTGATGGGTAATTTGAGGTTGAAGTTTAGAAAGCTATGGGCAGTATATATGATTATATTAAGGAGAATGAACACGTGAAGTATCTTGTTTGGAATTAAGGCATGACACATATTTCCTACAGCCGTGTTAGTTCAGATGGAACTTGTAGTTTATGGGGCTCATATTCATCCAGGATAAGCAATTTCCTACTAAGGCTGATAGGGAATGATAATGTTCTGATAGTTAAGTTGGAAAAAAGGGGATACAAGAAAAAAAAAAATTTCTATGGGTAATTATAAGTGTTACATAAGGTGAAGAATGTCTTTGGTAGGAGTAAATCATAGGGTTAGAATTCTTGAAGTAATGAAACTAGTATTCAAGATAAGACTAAGAAATAAAAAGAAAGTTAAAGTTGATGATGGGATAGACATCTTTGAAGGAAAAGGTGTAAGGATGAGATAGGACTAAAATTAAGGAATAAGTACAAAGAGTTGAAATGATACCAACAATACCAAAAATAGGAAAAGGGAAGTGGATAAGATGCAAAGGACGGAAGAGAGCTCGATAGAGTCGGTTATAATGATGAGGATAAGGAGTGTCTAACCACGCCTGTGTTAACACTACCTATGAGCGGTGAAGGATACACTGTGTCTTGTGGCGCCTCAGAGTTGGCCTAGGGTGTGTTTTGATGCGGAATGGAAAAGTAGTGGCTTATGCTTCAAGGCATTTGAAGAGGCATGAGCGTAACTATCCCACCCATGATTTGGAAATGGCGGTGTAGTCTTTGCACTAAAAATCTAGAGACACTACTGTATGGTGAAGTGTGCGAGATATACACCGACCATAAGAGTTTGAAGTACATCTTCCAACAGAGGATTTAAACTTGAGACAGAGGAGATGGATGGAGCTTACGGAAGACTATGATTGCCCCATCCGGTACCACCACAGGAAGGCCAATGTAGTAGCAGATGCTTTAGCGAGAAAATCTTACGCGATTTGGTGCACATTTCAGTGAGAGAAGAGTCGCTGATTCGGGAGGTACATGAGTTGATCGATCAAGGTTTAATCCTAGATCTTTCGGATGAGGGTATTGTTGGCTCACTTTTGGTGAGGCGGACTTGAGGATAGAGTTAGAGTTTCCGGCCACGAGACCAACAATTGATGAAGATTATAGAAAGAGTACAGCAAGGTGAAGGTGGTGAGTTCGGATTTGCCAATGATGGCGCCCTAGTGTAAGGTTCTAGGATATGTGTGCCCGATGTGGACAACCTCAGGAATGAAATCATACGAAAGGCACACTACACACTGTACAGTGTCCACCCAGGTTCCACCAAGATGTACCATGATGTGAAAGATAGCTATTGGTGAAATGGCATGAAGAGAGACATAGCAGACTTTGTGTCCAAGTGCTTGACTTGTCAGAAGGTGAAGTTTGAACACTAGAGACCGTCAGGGAAGCTGCAAGAGCTCTCTATCCCAGAATGGAAGTGGGAAATGATCACTATGGATTTTGTGACTGGGTTGCCTCGTACCACGCGAGGATATGATTCGATATGGGTAATTGTAGACCGCTTGACCAAATCAGCTCACTTCTTACCGATAAAGACTACATACTCTGTGGCACAGTATGCCCGGCTCTACATTCGAGAAATAGTCAGATTGCATGGAGTTCCGGCTTTCATAATATCTGACAGAGGGCCCCAGTTCACTTCTCGGTTTTGGAGAAAGTTCTGGAGGCACTTGGCACACTGATTGAACTTTAGTATGGCTTTCCACCCTCGCAGCAGACGGAGTCGAAAGGACAATCCAAACATCGGAAGACATGCTTCGCATGAGTGTTTTGGATTTTGGAGGTCAATGGGATGATCAGCTAGCTTTGGTGGAGTTTGCCTACAACAACAGTTATCACTCCAGCATAGGAATGGCACCCTATGAGGCACTATATGGAAGAAAGTGTAGGTCTCCTCTGTGTTGGACAGAAATGGGGGAAGCGAAGGTGCATGATGTAAACCTAGTGCAGTACACTTCAGAGATAGTTCCTTTAATCGAGCAGCAACTTGACTTTCAAGAGGCGTAAGAGTTATGCGGACCCAGACGGAGGGATGTGGAGTTTGCGATGGCGACTATGTATTCTGAAGGTTTCTCCAATGAAGGAGTCATGAGATTTGGAAAGAAGGGCAAGTTGGCACCTCGGTATATTGGACCTTTTGAGGTTACTGATAGAGTTGGAGCAGTTGCCTATCGGTTGGAGCTACCACCCAACCTCTCTCACGTTCATCCCGTGTTTCACATCTCCATGCTCAGGAAATACATTCCCGATCCTTCTCATGTACTGCAGCCGGATGTGATAGAGCTAAAAGAGAACTTGACATTTGAGGAGCAGCCTGTAGCCATAGTGGACTACCAAGTGAGACAGCTGAGATCAAAACAGATCCCTATGGTTAAGGTTTTGTGGAGGAGTCAGTCAGTGGAAGAGTGCACCTGGGAGTTAGAACGGGACATGCGTAGCAAGTACCCTTATCTGTTCAATGTATAATCATGTGCTTTATTCTGCCTTGTGTAAAATTCGAGGACGAATTTTTTGTAATTGTTGAAGAATGTAACACCCCTGATTTTTTTTATATTATTATTGGGCTTCGTGTAGGTATTCTCAATTCGCGGAAATTTGTGATTGTCAGATCTGTGAATTTAGGCGAACAGACCGACTCTGGAAAAGTCTCCGAATTGGATCGAGGTTTTGGCTACCCCACCATTGTCAGGCATCCCGAGCGCGTTCCCGAAGTCGGAATCGGCAAAGGTAAACCCGAACCTTGCTTTTTCATAATTTTCTAGTGCTTAAATAGGATTAAAAATCCATAAAATATTCGTGGTAGCTTAGAAAATTACGATTCTTTTTGCAATAGCTTAGTAATATTTCTAAGGACCGCGGGGCAGAGTTTTATAATTTTTAGAGCTTATTTGAGCAGTTTTTGCAAAAATGATCAATTATAAGGACTAAATTGAAATTTTACATATTGTGATGAATGATTGATTTGATGGGCCCAGGAGGGGCTGTGTGATGTGATTGAGTTGTGGATATATGGATTGTGGATATAGAAGTGTGTTTTGAGCCCTTTTGCAGGTTGGGTAGGTCCTAGGTATAGGGGAGACTCTGCCGGATTTTCGGCACGACTTAGGACGTATTGGGTCTTTTCTTGATTTGTATTGAGTCATTTGTATTAAATAATTGTAATATAATTGTCAGGTGAGCCGGGACAGTCTTCTTCCTCCGCCCAGCCGCCACAGTGATTGCCGTCAAGTCTGTGAGTAAAATATTAATTTTAATTGTAATTTCGATATTATTATATGTCAGCATGCCCATGCATCACTTATATGCATATAATTATGTAGTTAAACTCTAGGCACGATTTATGTTGCATTGATAACTGTTAAAGTGCCATGAATGTTGTTGCGGTAATTTGGAGCAGTGTGCGTGCGTTGGCGTGCGTGTGATGTGGTGTGGACTATGGATAGGACGGGTAGTCACGGCTTGAGTTCTTCGCTGGGATCCGATCCTTCGAGGGGTAGTCACGGCTTGAGTTCTTCATTTGGGACCCTCGATTTGGTTATTAAGTGGAAGTCCGAAGTGAGTTCTTCACGGCACCAGTTGGATTTAAGAGAGAGTGTATCTGGGATCGGCTCCCATATATTATGATTGATGTTACGAGTGCGTGAGTGCTCCAAATTTACCTTTTGATGTTATGATGTGAAAATGTTGTTGATGTTGCATTTCACTCTACGAGTGCATTAGTTTTAGATAGTTATAGAGATTATGGTTAAAATTGATATTTTACTCTTCGAGTCGAACGCTCACTCCTGTTCAAAAATTTTTTCAGGCCCCAGGAGGATATTTAATGCTGGGTTCACCTGCTTTTCTACTTCGGAGTGTGTTTATCAATCTTTGTGTACTTTTAGGTACTCCTAGAATTTCCGCATGTGTTAGAAGTATTTATTGATTATGGTCTGTAATATTATTATCATGTTGGACCTGTAAACGTATAATGATATGCATGTTTGATGGATTGGATGAGGGAGCTGAGCTCCCATTTATTATTATGAGGATATGAGTATGTGGAGGGTGAGCTGAGCTCCCCAATTGAGTATTTATTGTGTTTACAGGTCGGGTGAGTCAAAAACTCCCCGTTGGAAAGTCCATTTTTATGGCCGGACTCTGTCCGTTTGTTTTCTTGAAATTGGGCCCAAATGGGCCTTAGAATTGGGTAAATGAACAGTTAAGGCTTACTACGGGCCTCGGGGGCTTTAGGCTGGCCCAGGTCCTAGTGCCGGTCCGGCCCATAAGTTGGGTCGTGACAAAAAGTGACCATAGCATAGTGAACAAATTAGCCAAATCAAGAAGTGAGTGTTCTGCCCTATACAAAAATGACCAAATCTGTTCATTTGGCCATAACTTGGGCTAGGCAGGTCTAAATGACCTAAAATTTTACCAGTTGAAAGCTGAGATATAGACCTAAAACTTTCATGAAGAACACAAACCCAAATTATGGCCTTAACCAAGTCATTTAGCCACCCAAAATTGGTGACCTAAAACTGTCAAAACCCAGAAATTTACCCAAAAATCTGGGTAAGTCCAATCTGGCAGCCATGATTCAAATGGCTATAACTTGAGCTACAAAACTCTAATTAGAGTGATTCAAAAAGGAGAATAAAGTTAAGACAATGAGGAACAATTTCTATGAAGAAAACTTAGACAAATTTTAATAGAAACATGACCAATGGAACAGTGCAACATAGGACACCAAAACTGAAAAATTTGCAATTTTGCCTAAAGGACTTAAATTTTGAGAAAACAACCAAAACTAACAAATTTAGTAACTAAAATATGGTATGTGGGTGAAATTAGAATTCTCATACCTATTAAGCCTTAGAAAGTCAACAAATTGACTTGAATAGTATAGTGAATAGTAACTCCGAAACACAAATTTTAAAGAACGCCAAGTTTAGCTTATTAAAGCTAGGTGAATTTATTTTTGGAATTATGATAAGTTGTGATACTAAAACACTGTGAAACTGTGTGTTTCAGTGGAAAAGAATACCGGGAAAGAACTCGAGGTGTTGAGTCAAGGTCAAGAGGCGACTCGAATAAGGTTTGTGCACAATATAGAATTTCTATAAATTTTTTTCTGCACATCATTTTGAATGAATTGAAATATTGAATTGTGATATCATTGTCTTGAAATGTTTATTATGCTTTTAATTTAAATTGTTGAAAGTTTAATTGTATATATTTGAAATGGCATCAAATGTTTAGTAAATTATTAAGATAGTTTTTGAAACCACAGTGTCATGACCATATATTTGAATACCTCACTAGCATGACTAGTGGGGGAAATCAGTTTCGAATTTTGATTCCTTCTCTAACTGAAGTGTTGAGGTGTGTGCCAGTAGAAGAAGAAAAAGAATGGGTTCCCACATATTTAAGCTAGCTAGCCTTGTAATGTGACTTCTCCTTAGCCTCTGGCTATTGAGATGATATTTGTTTCGAATGACATGATATAACTGTGTATTTTTATGAAATTATTTTGAGACTTTCGAAATAAAATTGTTTGGATAAAATGCATATAAATCATGTTTTGTATTTATTTCTCATATTTAGTTTAAATTTTGAATGAATATGATTTAAATTCTGCATAAAGATTATTTTAGTATGTTGTGCACCACTGAGTCCTAGTACTCAGCGATGGCTATTATTGCTGTCGCAAATATTGAGACTAGAAGAGCAGCAGAGTGAGCTGCTGAGAATTGAGGAGCTACTTACTTTAAAGTCTATCGGGTATATTTTATACCCTGATTGTAAAAATTATTTTGATGTATGTAATGTATGTAAATGTAGGAAATGGTTATGAGTAGTTGTATAGAGTTGTATAAAACTTGTAATAAATTTTAGTTTGGATTTTTCTTAATGTAAATTTTTGTAATGGTGTATATAAATTTCTTTATCTTTAATTACATATGAATGGAAGTATTTTGTTTTAATTTGAATGAAATTGAATTATAGTATTTTGATGATGTTGAATTTTGAAATTTGAGAAATGATGTTGAAATTGGTTGAGATGGATGTTGAAATGATGAAGTTGTTGAGATAAATCTTTGGAAGTGCTTTTTACAAGTATTTGAAGAACTGTTTTCTCAAAATACATACGGCACTCTGTCAAAATTTTTATAAAATTTGCGGAAAAATAAAATGGGACAAAAATTTTAACTAGTTTTCAAACTCTAATTAAATGTTTTAATACCTAGTAGAAAATGCTCACCACTTATGAAAGTAAAAAAATTGTTTTAAAATCCCTTATAGGGTACTTAATGAGTTATCGGTACGTGAAGTTCGGTAGTTCATTAGGTATTCTACGGAATCATGTTATGCCTCATAGAGAGGTAAGGTGTGACATGTTTTAGTGGTATCAAAGCAAATTTTTTTGAAGTATGTTTTAACTTATGAATTTGTGTCTTTTCTTTGTTAAGTGCAATTGCTCAATGTCCTTATTTGTTACATACATTGTATTACATCATAAATATGAACTAACGGAGGGAAATCTCCTTGTGTTATTTGTTCAGGAGATATCCTACTTCAAATTGATATGGAAGAAGAGGATCGCTTAGTTGAGCAATCTATTGAAGCTGAGGCACAAGCGGAAGCCCCACTTTCTGAGAATGTCGGTGGCTCGATGGCACCACCATGAAATGCCACGATTTCTTACCAGATTCGCATAGCAGATGGCTGCGATGTTCCAACAAATGGCTGGGGGTATGCCTACTCAAGCTCCACCCCAGACTGCTGTGGTGCAACCTCAAGCTCCTGTTAGACAGTATGACAAGCTATTGAAGTATGAGGCCACAGAATTTAAGGGTACAGTAGACCCTTTAGAGGCAGAGCAGTGGCTAGAAAGGATGGATCGAGTGTTTAAGAAGCTGCACTACCCATATGAGTTGAAATTTGAATACTCCGTGTCACTACTGCAAGGGGATGTGTATGATTGGTGGAAGACCATCCCCCACAGCATGGCTGAACCACTAGTACTGACCTGGGAAGATTTCATCAGAGAATTCAAACAAAAATACGTCTTAGATGCATATGTGGATCAGAAACTAAAAGAATTTTTGAGTTTGAAGCAAGCAACAGAACAGTGGCAGAATATCAGAAGGAGTTCTCCCACTTAAGCCACTATGCTAGGAGTCTCCTTTCTACCAGTAAGGAAAGGTGCAAGAGATTTGAGACGGGTTTGAAGCCCAGCCTACGGATGCAAGTTATGGGATTCAGACATAGTAATTTCTCAAAGCTCATCTCTCAGGCACTTGAGTTAGAAAGAATTGAATCAAAAGCAACCCCAGTAAAAGAAAAATAAGAAAAAGCTGAAAAATTAGAGAAAGACAAGGGGAAAAGTCAGTAGAGCCAAGTCCTAGTGGTACTTCTAGGAAGAGGAAGAAATTTGGTGGAACTAGCAGAGGTCGAGGTGGAAGATTTGGAAGGGGCAGATTCTCTGGACAGAGACCCCCTAGGTCTAGTCAACAGTCGAGTAGGGGTTCACAATCTCCCCGTCCCTGTGAGACTTGTGGCAAGATTTATGGGGGAGAATGCTATTGGGCAACATGAGCCTGTTTTAACTGTGGAGGCAAGGGTCATGTTGCAAAAGATTGCACTAGTGCTCCTAGATTCGATCCAGCTCCTACTACTGCAAAAGGATCTATTCAGAGTCCTGCTCCCAAAGGTTCATAACCAGTTGGCAGAGGAAGAAGCTGAGGTAGAGGCCATGCTTCGGGCAGTCAAGGTACTATTGGTTAGTCAGCACAAGGAAGTGCTTCAGCTAGGGTTTACACGATGAGACAGCGAGAAGAGGCTGAGACTTCTGATGTTATAGTCGGTACATTTTCTATCTCTGATCAAGATGTATTTGTATTGTTTGATCCAGGTTCAACCTACTCGTATGTTAGTGCTAGCACAGTCAGTTCACTTGCTGTTCCGTGTGTCAAAATGAGTTTTGAAGTGCTAGTAACTAGTCCATTAGGATAAGTGGTTTGGGTCAACAGAATCTATAGAGACTGTCCTTTGGTGATCCAAGGACATGTTTTTCTATTAGATTTGATTGAAGTGCCCTTCAGAGATTATGATATTATCTTAGGCATGGATTGGTTAGCCAGGCATCACGCCATGATTGACTGTAGACTGAAGACTGTCACTTTTGGTCTCCCTCTGTACGGTGATGTGGTAATACATGGGGAGAGGCATTTACTACCATCAAACATCATTTCGTCTGCACTAGCTAGAAGGATGATCAGAAAGGGGCGTGAAGCATACTTGGCACATGTGATAGACACCCAAGTGGGGAGTTCGACACTAAGGGACATTCCTACAGTATGTGACTTTCTGGATGTGTTTCCTGATGAATTGCCAGGATTACCTCCAGAAAGAGAGGTGCAGTTTGAGATTGATGTTATACCTAGTGTGGACCCAATCTTTATAATACCATATAGAATGGCACCAGCAGAATTGAAAGAGTTAAAAGTGCAGTTGCAAGAGCTGCTTGATAAGGGCTTTATCTGCCCTAGTGTGTCACCTTGGGGAGCGCCAGTGTTGTTTGTTAAGAAGAAGGATGGCACTCTCCGCTTATGTAATGATTATTGACAATTGAATAAGGTGACAATAAAGAATAGATATCCATTACCCCGCATTGATGACTTGTTTGATCAGTTGAAGGGTGCAGCTGTGTTCTCCAAAATTAGCCTGAGATCAAGTTATTGTAACACCCTCCCGGTAACTACTCCGTACATCCTACTGTTCCGGTTACCGGTGTCGGTCCGAACAGCTAGAATGTCCGGAAAAATATTTAAATTAAAGTCAGGAACCATAATTAACTCAAATATTAATAAGAAAAATTTAGTAAAAATTTTAGGAATAAAATACAACCGAGTTAAACGAGCCGGTGCCCAAGCGATGGGTAACTAGAGGGAAGTTGCGGTTCTCGCAACGAGGAGCCCTAGACCCGGGAGAAAAATTATAAAATAATTTTTGGGACTCCAGAGAAGGGTTATTGAGGTTCCCATGGCATTATAATGCCAAGAAAATACCTAGAAAAATTTTTCAATCGGTACAGACAATTTTGACCCGTTAAGCCAAACGGAGGGCATTTTGGTCATTTCGCTTTCCGAGGTGATTTTTGGCCGACTTGTCCAGTTGAGTAAATAATTAATATGACATAAAATATGAAGAAACATTACTAAAAATTTAAATTGAAATTGAGTAGTGAAGGAAGAAAAAGAAAATGAGAAAAATGCTTATTAATGACATCATGAAGATGTCATTTAAAAACTATAACCAATCCTATTTAAACAACTAATTAACCAACAAATAAAAAGGACTAAATAAACACCAAATTAACAAAAATGCAGCAGCCATCTCCCTTTCAAGAAAACCAGCCGAAACATACCTAGAACCACCTCCATTGATTTTCAATCCAAACCTTAAATTCTCTCTTCATTTCACCCTAAAACCCTAGAGATCTTTCACTAAAATTTGCCCTAACACCTTGCTAAACCTTTTGGCAGCCAAGAAGGAGAAAGAAAGTGAAGTTTAGGGGCTTGGGAAATTCTGCCACTCAAGGTTAGTGCTACACTTTCATTTTCACTCTTTTAATCTTAGTTAGAACATCATTTTGAGCTAAGAGATTTTAAGAAATTGAAGTAAATTATATGTGTTAAGGGTACCTTCAATTTTCGGCAGCCCTATGGAAGGATGAGTTTGATTGTTTAATAAACTTAGAGTGGCTAGAAATGATGGTTAAGGTATTAATATGCATGGATATTGAACTAAGTATGTTAATTAAAGTTTATGAGCAAATTGATTTGGACATTAGGGTTTGGAAAGGTGAAAATGTGACTTGGCTTAGGAAATTGTTAGAGAACTTTTTAATGGTCAATTAGTGACTATTTTAGGTAAGTTGACCATAGAATGGACTGAAAAATAGGATTGCAAAGTGAAGTTGCTGGCTGCCCTAGGACAGCAGCAGAGGGACTGAAAATTCAGTCCACTTGCACTGCCATAACTTGGGCTGTGTTGGTCCAATTGGTGTTTGGCCAATTGGACATGAAACTAGGCTTATAATGGCACATTTTTGCTGAAGAAACCATGCCCAAAAGACCAAAGCAAGAGGACCAAAACTTGGCCCCAATCCGGATACCCTGCCACTGCTTCTGCAGAATTGACCAAATGAATAGTAACTGTTCATTTAGCCATAACTCACTGTAGATATGGTTAATTGACCTGAAATTTTTACAGCAATAAGTTAAGACATAGAAAAACAACTTTCATGAAGGAACCTACCCCAAATTATGGCCAGAACCTAACCTAAATGGCAGTGGAAGTCACTGTTCATGTTACTGTAGATATGGTAATTTCTGCAGAATGGGAATCCGGCCAGCTGTGGTTTTTGGACCATATCTGGAGCTACAAAACTCCAAATGGAGTGATTCAAAAAACGAAATTCAACTAGACAAAATAAGGAACAACTTTCATGTTTTACATTTCTTCAAATTTCCGTAGCAACAGTGTCCAATGGAACAGTGAAGTTGACTTACCAAAACTGAAAATTCTGCTTGTGTTGGTTTAAACTTGAAATGGTATTAACACTTAATGCCAATAAGTTTTAAACACAAAATGTGGTATGTTGGAAGTGCCAAAGTCAATGTACATATTTTTATTCTAAAAGCCAATATTTTTGTTGACCAATAAGATGAATAGTGACACTAAAAATTTGAAATTCACAAATTGAAGAATTTAAAAGTTTCAAATGCCCTAGTATACCTAACAAGATTGGTTTGGATAGTTTGGCATGCCAATAGGGTTCAGTTAGCAGTACTGCACATGGCAATATGCCATTCTGTGATTTCATGGCTTGTAGCCATTCTGACTTTGTATTGAGACTTGGCCTTGTGCCTGATATTATTCTGACTTGTTAGCTACATTACGCTGCCGTGAGATGCATATGTGACCGATGGTGTGGCGGCCCGAGGTACTAGGTACCCGGTGCGGTTACCGTTATCGATCCGATGCGTCTAGTGTAGGTTTACTTGGGGCAACCAAATGAATAAAAGTGAACAACGTTAACGAAATAATGGATATACCAATACCAAACAAAGAAAGCATACACATTCTATACACATTCATTTTCTCGCTATTTTCTTCTATTATATTATTGCACCACTAAGCATTATTGCTTAGCGCGTTGCTTTTGCCACGCGTAGGTACTGGAGATCCCGATCGTGAGCCCAGTAGACCACGGTACGGGTGAGTCCATCATGCGATTCTGCGATTATGTCCGTGTCACCTCGTCACCTGCAGTGCATTGGTAGGACACTAGATGTCATTTTGTCATTTTATAATTAAATTTTTATTTTCTCATATGTATTTGGGATTTATGTAATGTATTTTGAGGTTCATGTGAATAATAAAGATTTATGGTTATGTATGGAAGTAATTTGAGTATTTAATTGTTGTTTATATATGAGAACCCTGAGAAAGGGATGTTTGAGAAATGAAAAGGTTGTTGAGACCTGAAATTGAAAAATTGTTGAGAGCTTGATATTGAGTTTTGTGATGATATTGGAGTTGGGAATGAATGAATTTGTTTATTGGAAGTGTTTTTAACAGGTTCCGAACAACTGTTTCTCCATTTTTAGCCGGTACTCCGCCGGATTTTCTATAAAATTTTCGGAACCTCAAATAAATAAAAATTTTGCTAAATGGCTTAAATAAAGTATATTTCATAATTATATGCAAAAGCATGATATAAATTAATTAAGGTATATTAGAGTGTGCCGGTACACCGTGTGGCATTACTTACTCGGGTATACTGTACACGGGTAAGGGGTGTCACAGTTATTATCAGCTGAAAGTGCAAGAGCATAGTATTCCTAAAACTGCCTTCAGAACCTGCTATGGCCATTATGAGTTCTTGGTCATGCCATTCAGGTTAACTAATGCTCCGGCTGCTTTTATGGATCTGATGAACACTGTATTTAGACCATACCTCTATCAGTTTGTTGTGGTATTCATAGATGATATATTGGTCTATTCGAGGAGTGCAGAAGAGCATGATAGACATCTGCGGATTATACTGCAGACTTTGAGGGAAAAACAACTATACGCCAAATTATCGAAGTGTGAATTTTGGTTGAAAGAAATATCTTTCTTTGGGCATGTAGTATCAGTATAGGGCATTAAGGTAGATCCAAGTAAGATAGAAGCTATCCTTAATTGGAGGCCACCCAGAAATATCACGGAGATTCGCAGTTTTCTGGGTTTAGCTGGATACTACCATTGATTTGTTAAGGGATTCTCCATGTTAGCATCTCCATTGACTAATTTACTTCGAAAAGATGTGAAATTTCAGTAGACAGACAAATGCCAGTAGATTTTTGATGAATTGAAGAGATGTTTAACTGAAACTCCAGTCCTGACTTTACCTACTCCGGGTAAAGAATACACAATTTACAGTGATGCTTCTCACAATGGGTTAGGCTGTGTATTGATGCAAGAGCGAAATAGTCCAATTCATTTCCTTTCTTAAGTAAAGTTTATGTTTAGCTTGAGATGAGTTTATTGGTGATGAAAATTAATGGAATTGTTGAGTTATTGGACTGCCCAATTTTAGGCAGCCATGGGAGCCTATATTATTTGAGTATTCTGCTCAATTTACTTTACTGGAGTTGTATTGAATAAATATAGAAGTGCCAAGAATGAATATTGAAGTATTGGGAGGAGGATTGCCAAATTGGGAGTGTAAATTCTCTTATGCAGGTTGTGATTGTTGGCAGTGTATAAATTAGGTTATAAGTGTAAAGTTGTGACTCCAATTGGCATGAGGCCAATTGGAGGTGAAACTAGACATAAAATAGGCTAACTTGTCCGCAGAAGTGTTGCCCAAATTCTGCTTAGAAGTGACCTAAAAGAATGACCAAATCTGGATTAGCATAACATAAGAACCCAGAATTTGACCATATGAATAGTAATCAGCTTTTTTTGCCATAACTCACTCAAAACTGATCCAAATGACCTGAAATTTACACCATGGAAAGCTTAGACGTCGAGCTACAACTCTTATGAAGATACCAAAGCCCAGAAATGACCAGAACCAAGTCAAAATGCTTGCATAAGTTGGGTTACAAAAACTGGCCGAATTGACTTTGACCTAAAAATGACCTGAACTTTGCAATATAAGTGCAACTTGACCAGCAATAGTAAAATGACCATAACTTGGTCCATATAACTCTAAATGCCCTGAAACCAGTGCCAAAGTTTCACTAAGGCATAGGCCTACAATAATGGTATTTTGACCAAAACCCAGAAACTTAGGGAACTAGGTCAATTAACTTGATTAAGTTGGCATACCAAATCTGGAAATGGTTTAAATGACCATTAACTCCAGCAATGTAACGCGGAGTGAGGAACCATAATTAACTCAAATATTAATAAGAAAAATTTAGGAAAAATTTTAGAAATAAAATACAACCAAGTTAAATGAGCCGGTGCCCTAGCGATGAGTAACCCAGTGAGAAGTTATGGTTCTCACAACTAAGAGCCCTAGACCCAGGGAAAAATTCATAAAATAATTTTTTGAACTCCAGAGAAGGGTCATTGAGGTTCCTATGGCATTAGAATGCCAAGAAAATGCTTAGAAAAAATTTTCAATCGGTACAGACAATTTTGGTCTGTTAAACCAAACGGAGGGCATTTTGGTCATTTCGCCTTCAGAGGTGATTTTTGGCCGACTTGTTCAGTTAATGTAACGCCCCTAAGTTCGGTAGTGCGTTCTACTGTTCCAGTGACCAGTGTTGTCCGACAGTTAGGATGCCTAGAATTACACTTCGATATGCGTGAGGAGACATAAAATAATGAAATACAAGAAAAGAAAATACAAGAAAAACAAAGGAAAAATAATAGCAAAGAAATGTAACCAAGTTAAACGAGCCGAGAACCCTAGCGATGGGTGACCGCACCAGGAAGTTGCGGCGTAGACCGTTGACTAGCCCTGGACTGCGGGGAACCCTGGAAAATATTTTTAGGACTTAAATAAAGACCTATTGAAGTATAAATATCATTAGAAATATCAAAGAAAAATTAATTAATTAGTACAAAGAAAAGTGAGAAATCGAAAAATGGACAAAACCCGGTGTTACCGAAAAATCTGGAATGCAACCCGAACATGGGCATTGTGGTCATTTAACACTCCGAGTTGTCTTTTGACCTAAATGTCCATTAAAAATAAATAATATTACACTTGGAAAATGTCATGAAAAATTAAATTAGTGGTACCTAATGTAAATAGCAAAAATAGAGAGTTAAATTTGGAAAAATGAAACTTTGAATAAATAAACAATTAAACAACACTTAGTGCTCCACTCAACCACCAAAGTGGACCACTTATTCATCAATTTGGACAACAGATTCAACTTCATCTTGAAGCTCTCAAATTCAGCCGAAATTGCTCCCAACAAACCTCCATTGCCGCATGACTTGAAAGCTCCATGCAAGTGAGATTCAAGCTCCTTTTTTGGCATTTTCCTTCATTAAAAGTTGTCCATACACCTTGGGCAGTAGATAGGCAACAAGAAGACCAAGTTTTGGAGAGGTTTTGAAGAGTTTCCAAAGTGGTAAGTTTGTGTTTTTTATTATTGCTTCATTAAAGTTAGTAAGGATATTGTGGGTACTTGAATTATGGAGAGATTTTTGAGGTTTGATGTTTAAAGGGAGATGTGTACTTTTGGCAGCCATGGAAACTCCTTAAGGACAGTTTATTCTTGCTTGTAAATGGTAGATTGAAGGGTTGATTAAGTGTTTATGCGTGTAGGAATTAATTTGGGTGATGTATACTAAGTATATGTGAATGTGTACTTAAATTTAGAAGCTTGGAAATTAGTGGAGAGAGGTGTATGAATCGGCAACTTGAATGGTGAACCATAAAAATGTTATTTTATGTTTGGTTTATGGAATATTAATGTTGAATTGTGGTACTTGTTATGGCAGCTTGTGTATATGTATGATGGTGTGAGGTTGGACATGTAAATGAGCTAGGTTAGGTGATTGAATTGTTGTAATTTGAGCTTGAAAAATTCTGTACTATATGGTGTATATTGAATGTGATTATAAGCTGCCAAAATGACCAACAATGTGTTGTGAAATGTGTTTGTGTTATGGTACAAAACAGAAATGGCATAAATGTGCAACATGGTAAGTGTTAAAAGTGTATTTGGTATGTAATGAAAAGTGTTGCTATAGAGCAGTGTGCATTTTGGCCTAGAACCTTAAGTGTGTGGCTCCAATTGGTATGAGACCAATTGGAGGTGAAACTAGGCACAAAATGTGCCAACTTTCATGGAGGAAGCTTACCAAAATTCTGCTTGTAAGGTAACTTGAAAAATGACCAAATCCGGATTAGTGCAATTAAGGCCTGAAAATTGACCATTTGGGCAGCAGTTAGTGTTTAGGCCATAACTCACTCAAAACAGGTCCAATTGACCTGAAATTTTTACCATGAATAGTAGAGATATATATCTACAAGTCTTATGAAGACACCAAAGCCTAGAAATGACATAAGCAAGTCAAATAGCTTGCACAAGTTCGAGTCTAAAAACTGGCTGAACCAAAATTAACCTAAAATGACTTAAAGTGACCAATTTTGGTACATTCTGACCAGCAATAGTAAAATGACCATAACTTGGTCTAGTAAACTCAGAATGACCTAAAATTTTTTCCCACATGCAATAAGACATAGATCTACAAGTTTGTAGTTTTGACCAAAACCCAAAAACCGAGGAAACTAGGTCATCTGGCTAGGTCAAATTAGTATACCGGAATCCGGCAAATTGCAATAAAACGCAATATACATGGAAATGAATTGGGTAACATGTACCAACCCTAAAAGGCTACAAATGTGACATATTGGTAACATTAAAACCTAATTCACCTAGAATGCATCGAGGGTCAACATCTTAGGTTGACTAAGGAAATAATAGAACTCAATGAATTAATTATTAAGCATTATAGTTAGAGACAGTTTAAATGAGTGCTGAAACACTTCAAATTGTATTTCTCAGTTAGCAAAGACTCAGGGAAGGGAAGGAAACACTGAGTCGGAGCCAAGAGACGGTTATCAGAGGTTTGTGCACAATAGTTATTTCTTTTGAAATTTTCAATTGAAATAAATTGTGATTATTTATATGTTATTGTTTTAAATTGTGTTTGTGCACAATAGTTATTTCTTTTGAATTTTTCAATTGAAATAAATTATGATTATTTGTATGTTATTGTTTTAAATTGTGTTTGTGCACAATAGTTATTTCTTTTAAATTTTTCAATTGAAATAAATTATAATTTTTTGTATGTTATTGTTTTAAATTGTGTTTGTGCACAATAATTTTGATTTCTTATTTTCTACTTAAAAATTTATTTGAACATTATAGTTTTAAATTGTGTCTATGCATAATACTTTTTATATTCACTGCTTTTATCAAAAAATTTATTTGGAGAAATGAGTTATGAATAATATTTGATTGTTTTGGCTTTGGGAATCTTATTTGGAAATTATTGTGTTGCCTACTTTGCAAATGGAAATTTTGAGATAAATATGATTTGTGGTTTGTATGAAATATTTAAATATTGTGATTTAGAATTGTTTTGATTCTCCATTTATGGGGTGAGTGTGATTATATTCCTCCCTCTTTGACTTATCAGTCTGGGGTGAGTGTAATTATTTTCCTCCCTCTCTGGTTTACCAGTTGAGGTTGTAGATCGGATGAGTACTCATTAGCTAGCTAGCCACCTCCCTCATTGATTTCGATTAATGGGGTTGTAGATTGCTTTGTCGTGGTGTACAATACGGCATTGATCGGAAATTTTGTGTCATGGCTTAAGTTGTATATGAATTGGCAACACTGTGTTTATTAAATTATTTGACCCAAAATTTTTCTATAATGAGCTTTAATAATTTGTGAAATGTAATTGTGCAGCATTTAAATTGTATTATTGATTTGCAAAATAGTATTATTCAGTTATTTGATCAAATTGTGTTATTGATTGGCAAAACTGTATTATTCAGTTATTTGATCAAATGGTATTATTGATTGGCAAAACTGTATTATTTAGTTATTTGATCAAATTTGTGTTATATGAACTTTGTAAATTGTAAAATGGAATTGTGAACTATTTGATTTGTGAATTGTCAATAAAAGATTTATGTATCGCATTTCAAATTGTTATTGTGCACCACTGAGTAAATTTTACTCAGCGATAGCTTTTCATTGCTGTCGCAGGTAGACAGACTGATAGGGCAGCAGACTGGGCTGCTAGTGCTTCAGTGAGAGATCATCGGCTATATTGAGTATACCATATTTTGCATTTTGTATTATAATGTATGATCACTGTATGTATATAGTGTTATTGGTTTTGAGCAGTTGTAAATTAAAATTGTACATTGAAGTTGTAAAATAAATTGTAAATTATTTTGGGCTTGTAAAATTTATACTATATTTCTTTTATTGAGGCCTTTGGAAATATTTAAAAATTTTTGTGGTTTTGAGTTGAGAAACATATTGTGTTGATTAAATGTTGGAGTTTGAGATTGAGAAATATATTTGAAGTGCTTTTTTACAGGTTTTTGAAGAACTATTTTATTCAAAATACAGATGGCACTCCACCAAAATTTTTACAGAAATTACTAATAATTCAAATGTGTTAGCTGCTTCACTTCAGTTCAAAAAAGTTTTTAATACCTGTAAATAGTGCTCACCACTGTAAAAAGAAGTAAGAAAAATTTTAAAATCCCTTGTAGTGTATTTAATGGGTTATCAGTAGACGAAGTTGGTAATTCATTAGGTATACTACGGGATCATGTCATGCCTTACAGAGGGGTAGGGTGTGACAGTTAAGTAAATAATTATTATGATCTAAAATATGAATAAATATTGTTAAAAATTAAATTGAAAATGAGTAGCAAAGAAAATAAAAGAAAATGAATTAAAATTACAATTTTGACCTCATGCTTATGTCACTAAGCACTCTCACCCAATCACATTGTGGCACATGTCCATAAACCACTTAAAATGAGTCAAATGGGCAGAAAATTGAAATGAAAAAACTGCACTCTTCTTCCTCATTTCTCGTCCACCATAGCCAAGAAGCTCTCTCTCTATTTTCTCTTTTAAAGCTTGATTTTCCTAAGCTTCCTCTCCACAAAACCCTAAACTCACTTCACTAAAAATCATTCCCACATCTTGGAGAAGCTATTTGTAGTAAAAAGAAGAGAAAGGATTGAAGTTTTGTTACCTAGAAATTCTGCTCAACGAGGTTAGTGTCCAATCTCCTATCTCTTTTACTCAATTCATGTTTATTGGCATGAGATAAGTGGAAAAGTGTAAGAAAAACAAAATAAAACTTATGTATATTCATCCCTACAATTTGGGCAACCTAGGGATGGTTAGGGTTTGATGAATTTACTTAAAGTAAATTGTTTACGAGCTGCCCATAGCATAAGATGACTGATTGAACATGTAAGAGTAAGTGAAATGCAAGTGTGATGCATGAATGAACCTTGAAAATGTGGACACTTGAACAACATTAGGGTTTGCTCATGTGATGGTTCATTATTGTAATAGTCAATTAGTGACCATTTGAATGTGTATGATGAGGAAATGAAGTGAGTTGAGGCTTGGCATTTGAGTGTGGGAGAGCTACCTTGGCTGACCTGCAGGACTGAGCATGAGTCCAGTAGGTTTAGGCAGTTATAAATGGAGTTGTAGAGGTTCAATTGGTGCAAGGCCAATTGGACATAAAACTAGACACATAATGGCACCACTTTAGTGAAGAAAACTTGCCTAGAAAACTAAATCAAGTTGGCCTAAAAATTGTCCTAATCCGGGTGACTTGCATTCTACCTGGGCAAAATGACCAAATGAACAGTGTCTATTCATTTGGTCATAACATAGTGTAGAAAGGTCCAATTAACTTGAAATTTTACCAGCAGAAATCAAAGGCATAGACCTGCAACTTTCATTGAAGAATACAAATCCAAATCCTAACCATAACCTAGTCAAATTTCTAACCAAACTTAGGTTACCAAATCTGGCAGAACCAGTTTTGCCTAGAATTTTGGATTCTGTCCAATCCGGCCAGTTATGGTGTTTAGGCCATAACTTGAGCTACAAAACTCTAAATGGACTGATTCAAAAAAGGAAATATAACTAGACAAAATAAGAAACAACTTTCATGAAGACAATTTTGCCAAATTCCTACTGTACAAGTGACCAATGGAACAATAAACATAAGGTTTGAAATCTAAAAATTGTGAATAATTAATATTAAGCTTAGAAATGGTATTGGAAACCAATACCAACAACTTTAGAATAAAAAATGTGGTATGTTGAGAGTATTAAAACCAATGTACCTATTGTCTATGCAAAAGTCAACATTTTAGTTGACTAATGAAATGAATAGTAACACCTAAACTTAAATTTTAAGAATTGTACAATTTAAAAGTGTAACATACCCTAGTACACCTAGCAAGATTGGTTTGGATAGGTTGGCATGCCAATAGGGTTCAGTTAGTAGTACTGCACATGGCATTATGCCATTCTGTGATTTTATGACTTTTAGCCATTCTAACATTGTGTTGATACTTGGCCTTGTGCCTAATGTTATTACAGCTTATTAGCTGTTCTGTTGCACACTGGGAGATGCATATGTGACCGATGGTGTGACGGCCTAAGGTACTAGATACCCAGTGCCAGTTTACCTGTTTATCCAATCCAGTCATCCAGTATAGGTTACTTGGGCAACCAAAAATGAAAATGAATAAATTTAATGAAATTATGAATATAACAAGTACAAAATAAATAAGATTACCAATAATGATCGAAAAATTATCTACATAAGACATCAGGACATGCACTGCATATTTATTTTCTGTTTTTTTTTTATTTTATTACTGGCACCACTAAGTATTATTGCTTAGCGCATTGCTTTTTGCCGCGCGTAGGTTCTGGAGGGACCGACCGAGAGCCCAGTAGACCATAGACTAGGTGAGATCTTCTGCAGCTCTGCATAGTATTTGTGTCACCTCACCATCATCAGTGCATTGGTAGGACACTAGGTTTTATTTTGGTATTTTGTAATTAAATTTTATTTTCTCATGTGTAATTAATACTTATATAATGTATTTTGGTATTAATGTAAATAGTAGAAATTGTGTTTATAAATGAAAAAGTGAATATTTATTTATGACTTTTACATGAATATCATATGAGATGAATGATTGAGAAATGGAAATGTTGTTGAAAAATATTGAGATTTTGTTGATGAAATGGAGTTTGGGATTGATTGAAAATTTTGGAAGTGTTTTTCACAGGTTCCGAAGAACTGTTTTCTCCATTTTTAGCTGGTACTCTGTCAGATTTTCTATAAAAATTGTGGAACCTCAAATAAATTTATAATTATAATAAATAACTTAAATGAATGATATTTCACAAATTATACTTCATAACTATGAAAAAAATAAATAAGGAAAAATAAAAATGATTGAAATAAAATAGGATGTTCCGGTACACGGTGTGGCATATCTTACTCGGCTATACTGTAGACGAGTAAGGGGTGTCACATTTAGTGGTATCAGAGCATGGTTTAGGCATTTCTGGGCCTAGATCGAGCCCATACCATGCATTGCATTTGTAAGAGTCGAGGTGACACTAATGCAGATCTGTTTGTCTTTGTTAAATAGGATATGGACCCTACATCTCAAAAGGCAGTTGAGGAGGAAGTGGAGAGTCATGCTCCACCTGCAGCAGCTGAGACTGGGGGTAGGGGAGAACCTGCTTCGCCAGCTCCAGTAGAGCTTGCTCAGCCTCCACAGGCCATGTTCCAGCAAATTGCTGAGTTTTTCAGACAAATGGCTGGGATAATGCCACCACCACCATCACCTCCACTGCAGAAATCACATTTAGAAAGATTGAGAAAATTTGGAGCAGTGGATTTCCTTGGCAAGAGAGAAGATGATTCTGTTGTAGCTGAAAACTGGTTGAACAGAACAGGAGAGTTCTAAAACAACTCCACTGCACTCCAGAACAAAATCTAGAAGCTTTTGTATCTCTGTTGCAAGATGATGCCTACCAATGGTGGGATACAGTGTCTAGTGAAGTGCAGCCATAATTAATAACTTAGGACTTCTTTGTCTCAGAATTCAAGAAAAAATATGTGGGTAGTGTATACCTAGAAGAGAGAAGAAGAGAGTTCATTAACCTGAGGCAGAGACAGCTGACAGTGGCAGAGTATGAAAAAGAATTTGTCAAACTAAGCCGCTATGGAAGGAAGATTACTCTAATGAAGTCGAGAGGTGTAAAAGATTTGAAGAGGTATTAAATGATAACATAAAGATCATGATCATTGCCTTGGGAATTACAGACTTCACCAAGTTAGTGGAAGCTGTAATAAAAGTTGAAAAAGTAAGAATAAGTGAGCAGACCAAAAGAGAGAGATAGCAGAAGAGGGGCCTGGGTCAGTCTAGTTCATTTCCTGCACCTGGGAAGAAGTTCAAAGGTCCACCTACACAGAGTTCAGGTCAACCACAAGGTCAAGGTCAGTCCTAGGTGCCCAGGCCACAGTTCACCCCTAGGAGAGGTCAGTCCACACCATCAGTGGGCAACTCTCCAGGGACAGGGTTCAGGGGACTAGCCCCAACATCTTCTGCATGTTCGCATTGCCTGAAGTGGCATAAGGGGGAGTGTTGGAGAGTGACTGGTGCCTGCTTAAGGTATGGGTCAACAGAGCATTAGTTGAGGAATTGTCCAAGCGGAACTACTACAGCTGCTCTAACACAAGCAGACAGACCTGCTCCTGCACCACAAAAGGGTAGGAAATCTGGCAAATCTAAGGCAGTGGGACCATTACAGAGGCCTGCATCTGAGCCAGCAGAGAGGCCTAAGAACAGAACACCTGCCAGAGCCTATGCCATGAGAGCTCAGGAGAAGCAAGATGCCCCGGATGTCATCAGGGGTATGTTTTCGCTCTACAATACATCTGTGCATGCATTGGTGGATCCAGGATCCACTCATTCATACATCTGCATCAACCCTACCCGTAGAAAGGGAGATACAAGTAGGGGAGAGTGACCAGGACATTCTAGTCAGTAATCCATTGGGCCATAATGTAGTGGTGAACAAAGTGTACAAGGGTTGCCCGTTAAGGATTCAGGGGTATGAATTCTTGGTACACCTGATTGAGTTGCTTTTCCATGAGTTTGACGTGATCTTGGGAATAGACTAGTTATCACGTCATCAAGAAATGGTTGATTGTAAACTGAAGAGGATTTCTTTGAAAACTCCTGAGGGTAATGAGATCACAGTTGTGGGGGAAAATACAGATTTCTTGACCAATGTCATCTCAGCCACAGTTACAAGAAAACTGATGAGAAAAGGCTATGAAGCCTACCTAGCACATGTGGTGGATACTAGGTAGGCTAAGCCAGATCTATGTGACATACCCACAGTAAGAGACTTCCCAGATGTGTTCCCTGAAAAATTGCCTGACTTGCTACCAAAAAGGGAAGTCAAGTTTGCTATTGAGATACTGCCGAGTACAGCACTGATCTCTATTGCTCCTTATAGGATGGCACCCACAGAATTAAAGGAACTAAAAATCCAGTTACAGGAGTTGCTGGATAAGGGGTTCATACGCCCTAGTGTGTCACCATGGGGTGCTCCAGTGCTATTTGTGAAAAAGAAGGATGGGACTTTAAGGTTGTGTATCGATTACCGGCAGTTGAATAAAGTGACAGTGAAAAACAAATATCCGTTGCCTAGAATTGATAATCTGTTTGATCAGTTGAAGGAAGCAGGAGTATTTTCTAAAATTGATCTCAGATTAGGGTATCATTAGTTGAGGATGAAGGATGCAGATATGCCAAAGACTGCATTCAGGACCCGGTATGGGCATTATGAGTTTCTAGTGATGCCCTTTGGCCTAACAAATGCACCAGCGGCATTCATGGACTTTATGAACCATATCTTCCATCCATACCTAGATTGGTTCGTAGTGGTCTTTATTGATAATATTTTGGTATTCCAAGACTAGTGAAGAACATGATGAGCATTTGAGGATTATTCTGCAAACCTTGAGAGAAAAGAAGCTGCATGCTAAGTTGTCCAAGTGTGACTTTTGGTTGAATGAGATTGCATTCCTTGGACACATAGTGTCAGCTGATGGGATTAGAGTGGATCCCGAGAAAATAGAAGCTATGATGGAATGGAAGCCTCCCAGGAATACAACTGACGTCAGAAGTTTCTTGGGGTTAACTGGGTATTACAGAAGATTTGTGAAGGAATTTTTATTAATAGCTGCTCCAATGACCAAGTTGTTATACAAGAATGTCAGATTTGACTGGAATGATAAGTGTCAGACCAGTTTTGAGAAGTTGAAGACTATGTTGACTGAGGCACCAGTGTTAACATAGCCATTGTCAGGAAAGGACTTTGTGGTCTACAGTAATGCCTCTCATAATGGGTTAGGGTGTGTATTGATGCAAGAGGGGAAGGTGGTTGCTTATGCTTCCAGGCAGCTAAGGCCACATGAATAGAATTACCCTACCCATGATCTAGAACTTGCAGCAATTATCTTCGCACTAAAGATATGGAGGCACTACTTGTATGGTGAAAAGTGCTACATTTACAAAGACCACAAGATTCTGAAATACTTGCCAACCCAGAACGAACTCAACCTCAGACAGAGGCGATGGATTGAGTTTCTAAAGGACTATGATTGTGTGATTGACTACCATCCTGGGAAGGCAAATGTAGTTGCAGATGCTTTAAGTAGAAAATCCATCACAGCTTTGAGATCATTGAATACCCGTCTATCCTTAGCTCGAGATGGAGCTATTTTGGCTGAGTTGCAAGTGAGGCCAAACCTGCTACAGCAGATTTTAGATGGGCAGAAGGCAAATGAGAAGCTAAAGGCTATTGTGAGTAAAATCTCTGAAGGGAAAGCAACTGACTATGAGGTGAAAGCAGATGGGTGTCTGTACTACAAAGGAAGAGTATGTGTACCAGATGATGGGGAATTGAAAGCCAATATTCTGAAAGAGCCATATACCAGTGTTTATGCTATGCACCTAGGAAGTACAAAAATGTATCTTGATCTGAAGCTTCAGTATTGGTGGCCTGGTATGAAGAAAGACATAGCTGACTATGTGACTAAATGCTTGACATGTCAGCAAGTCAAGGCAAAACATCAAGTTCCATCGGGTTTGCTACAGTCTATATGCATACCTGAATGGAAATAGGATCGGGTCACCATGGATTTTGTAAGTGGTCTACCTCTCACCCAGAAGAAGCATGAAGCAGTATGGGTGATAGTAGATAGATTGACGAAGTCAGCACACTTTCTGCCAGTTAGGACTAACTACTCACTAGAGAAGTTAGCAGAATTGTATATCAGTGAGATAGTTAGACTGCATGGAATTCCACTTTCCATCATATCTGATCGAGACCCAAGGTTTACATCGAGATTTTGGAAAAAGTTGCATGAATTCTTGGGTACACAACTCCACTTCAGCACAGCTTTCCATCCTCAGACGGATGGGTAATCAGAAAGAGTAATCTAGGTAAACAATTGAAACTAATTGAACTAATGCAAATATTGAACTGAAATAATAATAATAACATAAAATATATATCAAGTCCTTGAGGATATGCTAAGGAGTTGTGTCATTGAGTTTGAGGGAAGTTGGGATATATGCCTCCCACTGGCAGAATTTGCATACAATAATAGCTATCAAGCTAGCATCCAAATGGCCCTGTATGAAGCACTGTATGGGAGGAAATGTAAAACTCCAGTGTGCTGGACTGAATTGGGTGAAGATAAACTGGTAAGGCCAGACCTGGCGAAACAGACTGAGGAGAAGGTAAAGCTAATTAAAGCTAATTTGAAAGTTGCCTTTGACAGATAGAAATCCAATGCCGACTTGAAGAGAAAAGAAATAGAATATGCAGTGGGCGACAAAGTGTTCCTCAAGGTGTCACCGTGGAAGAAGGTATTAAGGTTTGGAAGAAAAGGTAAGTTAAGCCCCAGGTTCATTGGCCCATATGAAGTCATTGAACGTGTGGGTCCAGTGGCCTACAGGCTAGCTTTACCACTAGAGCTGGACAAGATCCACAATGTGCTTCACATATCTATGCTAAGAAGAAACCGCTCAGATCCTTCACGTTATCTCCATGGAAGAAATTGAAGTACAACTGGATTTGACATATGAAGAAGAACACATACGGATCCGAGCTCTGGAAGTGAAAGAGTTGAGGAATAAGCAGAATCCACTAGTGAAAGTGCTTTGGAGGCACCACAACACCGAAGAGGCAACTTGGGAAAGTGAAGAGATGATGAGGCAACAATTTCCTTAACTGTTTGCATCAGGTAAATTTCGATGACGAAATTTAAATTAGAAGAGAAGAGTTGTAACACCCTCCCTATAGCAACTCCGTACATTCTACTGTTCTGATAACCAGTGTCGGTCCAGACAATTAGAACATCCGGAAAAATATTTAAACTAAAGTGAGGAACCATAATTAACTCAAATATTAATAAGAAAAATTTAGAAAAAATTTTAGAAATAAAATACAACCAAGTTAAATGAGCCGGTGCCCTAGCGATGGTTAACCCAATGGAAAGTTGCGATTCTCGCAACTAGGAACCCTAGACCCAGGGGAAAATTCATAAAATAATTTTTGGGACTCCAGAGAAGGGTCATTGAGGTTCCTATGGCATTAGAATGCCAAGAAAATGCTTAGAAAAATTTTTCAATAGGTACAGACAATTTTGGTCTGTTAAGCCAAACGAAGGGCATTTTGGTCATTTCGCCTTCAGAGGTGATTTTTGGCCTACTTGTCCAGTTAAGTAAATAATTATTATGATCTAAAACATGAATAAATATTGTTAAAAATTGAATTGAAAATGAGTAGCAAAGAAAAGAAAAGAAAAAGAATTAAAATTATAATTTTGACCTCATGCTTATGTCACTAAGCACTCTCACCCAATCATATTGTGACACATGTCCATAAATCACTTAAAATGAGTCAAATGGGCAGAAAATTGAAATTAAAAAAAACTGCACTCTTCTTCCTCATTTCCCGTCCACCATAGCCAAGAAGCTCTCTCTCCATTTTCTCTTTTAAAGCTTGATTTTCCTAAGCTTCCTCTCCACAAAACCCTAAACTCACTTCACTAAAAATCATTCCCACATCTTGGAGAAGCTATTTGTAGCAAAAAGAAGAGAAAGGATTGAAGTTTTGTTACCTAGAAATTCTGCTCAAAGAGGTTAGTGTCCAATCTCCTATTTCTTTTACTCAATCATGTTTATTGGCATGAGATAAGTGGAAAAGTGTAAGAAAAACAAAATAAAACTTATGTATATTCATCCCTACAATTTGGGCTTCATCCCTACAATTTGGGCAGCCTAGGGATGGTTAGGTTTTGATGAATATACTTGAAGTAAAGTGTTTACGAGCTGCCCATAGCATGAGATGAGTAATTGAACATGTAAGAGTAAGTGAAATGCAAGTGTGATGCATGAATGAACCTTGAAAATGTGGCACTTGAACAACATTAGGGTTTGCTCATGTGATGGTTCATTAACCTTGTAATGGTCAATTATTGACTATTTGAATGTGTATAATGAGGAAATTAAGTGAGTTGAGACTTGGCATTTGAGTGTGGGTGAGCTGCCTTGGCTGACCTGCAGGACTAAGCATGAGTCCAGTAGGTTTGGGCAATTATAAATGGAGTTGTAGAGATTCAATTGATGCAAGGACAATTGGACATGAAATTAGACACATAATGGCACCACTTTGGTGAAGAAACCCTGCCCAGAAAACTAAACCAAGTTAGCCTAAAAATTGCCCTAATCCGGGTGACTTGTATTCTGCAAAATGATCAAATGAACAATGTCTATTCATTTGGTCATAACTCAATGTAGAAAGGTCTAATTAACCTGAAATTTTACCATCAGAAAGCTGAGAAATAGACTTACAACTTTCATGAAGAACACAAATCCAAATTCTGATCATAACCTAGTCAAATTGCCAACCAAACTTAGGTTACCAAATCTAGCAGAACCAGTTTTGCCCAGAATTTTGGGTTTTGTCTAATCCAGCCAGTTATGATGTTTAGGCCATAACTTGAGCTACAAAACTCCAAATGGAGTGATTCAAAACAGGAAATATAACTAGACAAAATAAGGAACAACTTTCATGAAGATAATTTTGCCAAATTCCTATTATACAAATGACCAATGGAACAGTAAACATAAGGTTTGAAATTTGAAAATTGTGAATAATTAACACTAAGCTTAGAAATGGTATTGGCAACCAATACCAACAACTTTAGAATGTAAAATGTGGTATGTTGAGAGTATTAGAACCAATGTACTTATTGTCTATGCAAAACCCAATATTTTAGTTGACTAATGAAATGAATAGTAACACCTAAACTTAAATTTCAAGAATTGTATAATTTAAAAGTGTAACAAGCCCTAGTACACCTAGCAAGATTGGTTTGGATAGGTTGGCATGCCAATAGGGTCCAGTTAGCAGTACTGCACATGGCATTATGTCATTCTGTGATTTTATGGCTTTTAGCCATTCTGACATTGTGTTGATACTTGGCCTTGTGCCTAATGTTATTACAGCTTATTAGCTATTCTGTTGCACACCGGGAGATGCATATGTGACCGATGGTGTGACGGCCTGAGGTACTAGATACCCAGTGCCAGTTTACCCGTTTATCCAGTCTAGTCATTCAGTATAGGTTACTTGGGAAACTAAAAATGGAAGTGAATAAATTTAATTAAATTATGAATATAACAAGTACAAAATAAATAAGATTGCCAATAATGATCGAAAAATTGTCTGCATAAGACATCAGGACATGCACTGCATATTTATTTTTTGTTATTTCTTTTTATTTTATTATTGGCACCACTAAGCATTATTGCTTAGTGCGTTACTTTTTACCACGCGTAGGTTCTGGAGGGACTGACTGAGAGCCCAGTAAACCACAGACTATGTGAGATCTTCTGCAGCTCTGCATAGTATCTGTGTCACCTCACCGTCATCAGTGCATTGGTAGGACACTAGGTTTTATTTTGGTATTTTGTAATTAACTTTTATTTTCTCATGTATAATTAAGACTTATGTAATGTATTTTGGTATTAATGTAAATAGTGAAAATTGTGTTTATGAATGAAAAAGTGAATATTTATTTATGACTTTTACATGAATATCATATGAGATGAATGATTGAGAAATAGAAATGTTGTTGAAAAATATTGAGATTTTATTGATGAAATGGAGTTTGGGATTGATTGAAAATTTTGGAAGTGTTTTTCACAGGTTTCGAAGAACTGTTTTCTCCATTTTTTGCCGATACTCTGCCGGATTTTCTATAAAAATTGCGGAACCTCAAATAAATTTATAATTACAATAAATGACTTAAATGAATGATATTTCACAAATTGTACTTCATAACTATGAAAAAAATAAATAAGAAAAAATAAAAATGATTGAAATAAAATAGAGTGTTCTGGTATACGGTGTGGCATATCTTACTCGGCTATACTGTAGACGGGTAAGGGGTGTCACAAGCAAAGTGTTTTAAGTATAACTCCCACTAGAAGTCTTCAAAAAAAATGAGCCATACCATTTTGGAAAGCTAAGAAATAGACCTTCAACTTTGTTTTAGACCTCTCCCTCACCTTATGAATGTAAGAAGCTCAAACGTTGGGTCAAAGCTACTGCCCTAGTTGAACATCCTGTCACTACAAGACCATTGAGTCCAGTCCAATAACTTAACCATAAGTAACTCTACAAGACTTGAAAAATTACAATAAAAATCTTTTAGTGACCATAAGACATAGGGTAACATATCTTATGAAGGGTAATAGACCTAAATATGGCAGCAACCTATTCAAATATAATTGGCAAAGTGTAATACTAAAACTGCCTAGTAAGGGAACCAAAATTCATAACTGACCTAGTTATGGTCAATTGACCATAACTTGAGTTATACAAATCCAAATGACATGATTCAAAAAGGAAATTAAAGAATATACAATGAGAAACAATTTAGTAAAGAGAAATCTGTTAAATTTACATTGTAGCTTGGTCCAATAGACAGTAAACATTGGCCATGAAATCTGAATAATTACAATAAAATGCAATAAGCTTTGAAATGAAATTGGCAACATATGTCAACTTGTGAGGAATGAAAAATGGAACATATTAGTGACATTAAAACTAATTCACCTAGTGTGCATTAAATTTCAACATTATAGGTTGACTAATGAAAGGAATAGTATTAATAAAATTTAATTATTGAACCTTATTATTAGAAACAATTTAAATGAGTACTGAAACAATTTAAATTATGTGTTTCAGTTAGAAAAGACACTAGAAAGGGAAAAGACCCACTGAGTCAAGGCCAAGAGGTGACTCATCAGAGGTTTGTGCACAACTAGTTTTTAATTGATTTTGTTCTGAATATTTCATATGATTAAATGAAGTTATTTTCCTTACGTACTATGTTTATCAAGTATTGGATTTAATTCAATGGTTGTTGAAATTATTATAGTATGTATGAATTTAGCTTTGTGAAATGGTATTTCAACAAGTATTAAGCATTATTGTGGATTGAATAAATTATGTTTTGGAAAATTGTAATAGAATATGTTTTGAATTGTGATGGGCAATTTGCATGGAAAAATGCAAACTTATGTTTTGAATTGTGATGAGCATAAAAATTATTGGATATTGGAATCGACTTTGAATCGAATTGTGTTGTGATTTATGCTCACAAAAAGGACAAAGAGATTCATGATATTTTTTTTATATCTCATTATAGATACTTGACTAGGTTATTACCCGTCTCTCTCATTTGTTGAGGAGACAATAGAGTTAGCTTTGTTTTGATTATCATGATACATGCACAGGCTTAGATTCTCCTCTAATTAGAGGTTAGATCTAAGTTTTTATTTGTTATGGCTCTTTCGGAAGTTTCATTATTGTGGTATATACTGTACACGATGATTCGACCTCCCTGACCATAAGGAGTTAGAATCACCTCGAAGATGGCCCTTTTCGGATTAGTCTTGCATAGTTAGTGAGATAAAGAATGGTTTTTGAATAGTAAAGAATTTCGATTTCAAATGGGATTTATGCATAATTGATTTTGTTGGAATTAATCTTTATTTCCATGATTACTAGAATTACTTTAGATGTCCAGTTGTGATTTGATAAATTGAATTTCTTGCTCAAAGTCATTTTAAGTAATGATTTATATTATTGGCAATGAAGATTTTGACTTTTGGAATTTTGTTGAATTTTGAGACTTTTAAATTAATTGTTATAATTTTGTTAATGTTTATTGTACTATATTTTAAATTATAGTTGTGCATCACTGAGTTCACCACTCAGCGATAGCTTTGTATGCTGTCGCAGGTGAAAAGAGCATAGAACAGTTTAGTAAGCTTCTTTGAAGACACATTCAGATCAGCTCTAGTTATATCATAGGTAGACCCATGTACATAGGTTTTGATGTATGCATGTAATAATATGTATGTAAATTATTTGAGCAGTTATATAAAAACTCCTGTAAAAAATTTTGGTATATAATTAAATGTAAATTATTGTAATATAAATTTGAGATTTTATTTACCTGTATAGTTTTGTAATATTAATTTTTGAGTCTTATAATCAATGAAATGTTTCTTTTATGATGAGGTTGGTTTGAAAATAAATTGATTTGATTATTGAGATTGAATTGTGAGATAAAATGAATTTTATTGGAGTTGTATTTAAGAAATCATATTGGGAGTATTTTCCTTTTCAGGTTTAAAGAACTGTTTTCTCTAAATACAGCCGGCACTTTGTCGAAATTTTAAAAAATTTTTATAACACCAGATTTTAATCGATGATTTAAATTTCACAAAAATTAATTTAAAATCCCTTGTAGTATATTTAATGGGTTACCGGTAGGCGAAGTACGGTAATTCATTAGGTGTACTATGAGATTATATTACATCTTACGGAGGAGTAGGGTGTGACAATTTGGCTAAGTGTCCTTTATTAAAGTTGTTCCTTATTGTCTTAGCTTTAATTTCCTTTTTAAATCACTCAATTTGGAGTTTTGTAGCTCAAGTTATGCCTATTTTTCTAAGGCTGGCCGGATTGGTCCAAACCTAGAATTCTGGGCACAATTCTGATTCTGGCAGTTTTGGTGTGCCGACTGCAGCTCACTTTTCGAATGAGTTATGATCAAAATTTGGGTTTGTGTTCTCCATAAAAGTTGTAGTTCTATGCCTCAGCTTTCCATTGGTATAAAATTCAAGTCATTTGGACCTTCCTACACCAAGTTATGGCTAAATGAACAAAAACTATTCATTTAGTCATTTTTGTACAGTGGCAGTGTGCTAATTTCGGGTTTAACCTAATTGTTCACTAACTTAATGTCACTTTTAGGGTAGGGTTTCTACACAAATTGTGGCATTATGTGTCTACTTTCATATCCAATTGGCCTCATACCAATTAGGATGGCAGAATTACATTTTTGGTCCCTAAAACAGACCTAGGTCATATTGCCCAAAAGTGAACCTTGTCCAATCCAAATTGCATTTCAATTCTCACCATTCTAACACACCCCAATTGGCCCCAATTGACCATTTATAACCTCACTTAAGTCCAATTGGATCAAATTCCAATTTTCACCAAATTTTGCCTTAAGTTCATTGGCACTAAGAACCCTAATTTTTGTATATTGTTCAATTAGTGCAATTAAAGTGTATAAATATCTTCTACACAGTGATTTAGACTCAATTACACTTTTAAATTCATGAAAATCATGCAACCCTAATTAACCCCATGTTGGCTGAAAATTTCATGACTCTCCCTAACATGGTATTTTGTTTTATTTTTCAATAATTTCTCACTTAATTCACTTATCTAAGCATAAATATAAAGAAGAATTTAAAGAATTATTACTAACCTTGTTTAGACAAAATTTCCTCTTCTCAAATATTCAATTCCTTTCTTCATTTTACTCCTAAGTTGCTTAGCAAGGTCCAAAGACAAGATTTAATGGAGGAATTTATGGATTTAGTGATTGGATTTAGGGTTTCTCAAGCTCAAAGTGGAGCTTCAATGGAGTTTGAGAGAGAGAAATGAGAGAGAGATGGGGCGGCTTATATGAATAAGAAGAAATGAATTTTTTTCTTTTTATTTTTGTATTTTAATTATTAGGATTTATCCCCAAAATTTCAATTTTTTAAATATTGAGATTTAGTGCATCATGCTTACCTCATTTAAGTGATGCCATAAAGTTTTATTTTAATTTCTTTTCTTTCTCTTTTCATACACCCTTCCTCTTTTAATCTATATTTCAAACTATTAATTTCCTATATTTTATTAGACATGTAGGCCATAAATTACCTCTAAGGGTGAATTGACTGAATTGCCCCTCGCCGGTCTGATCCGATTTATCAATAATACTGTATTTCTTTTGGAATACTGATCTAATTATTTGATCTGGTTCTGTACCTTTTTCTGTAATTTTCATATTTCCCCTAGCTTCATAATTTTTCTTAGGCCTGCGGTGTCACAATGCCCTACATGAAATTAGGGTTTTGACTGATCTCGCAATTACTTTCCGGTGCGATCACCCATCGCTGTGACCCCCGACTTATTTAACTTTTTATGTTTTATTTTTCTGATCTATATTTAACCTTAGGGTAATCACTATTAATTTTTATTCAGGCTTTTTTAGGTGACTTAAATATGATTCTAATCCTCTTAATGGTCCAGACTGACACCGGTTATCAGAACAGTGATTTGCACAGGACTATACATATAGGAGTGTTACATTCTCATAGTATTTTAAGATTTATAATTAATTAATATGAAATTTTTCCTAAAATTGCATATAATACAATTAAATCACGAATATGAAAACGAATACAACGTGCAAAACATGTTAAAAAAGAAAAAATTTATAACGATCGGACTCCAACCACTAGAAGAATTGTCCGCTTTGGCCATAAGCCTCACGGTTTTGTCCCATAGGTGGAATGGAGAACTTCCCAGGAGGTTCCGTTTGCGTGTCCTCTTCGGCGATGGTGGGGCAAACCTCAGCGAGGACGCTGAGTCCCGAAAGGGGGGGAGAAAGGTCCCTTAGGCAAATCCCATATCGGCAAAGCACGGAGATGGTCTTGGGCTCAAAAAGTAATGATATATAAAATAGTGGAATTAATCACTAGAGGTGCCTTTTGGTGGAATGGCCTAGAAAGTTAGAAGAACTTCAGAGTTAAGCGTGCTCGCTTGAGAGAAATCCTAGGATGGGTGACCTCCTGGAAAGTTCTCCATTCCACCTATGGGACAAAACCGTGAGGCTTATGGTCAAAGCGGACAATTCCTCTAGTGGTTGGAGCCCAATCATTACAATTGGTATCAGAGCCACTCGCGTGTCCTCTTGAGCGATGGTGGGGCAAACCTCAGCGAGGACGCTAAGTCCTGAAAGGGGGGGAGAAAGGTCTCTTAGGCAAATCCCACATTGGCAAAGCGCGGAGATGGTCTTGGGTTCAAAAGGTAATGATATATAAGTTGGGGGAACTAATCATTAGAGGCGCCTTTTGGTGGAATGGCCTGGAGAGTTAGAAGAACTCCAGGGTTAAGCGTGCTCACTTGAGAGAAATCCTAGGATTGGTGACCTCCTGGGAAGTTCTCCATTCCACCTATGGGACAAAACTGTGAGGCTTATGGCCAAAGCGGACAATTCCTCTAGTGGTTGGAGCCCGATTGTTAAAAAATTAGTGTATATAAAAGTACAAATGAAGGAAGAATTTACATACCAACTAAAAAATTATTTATAAAATTAGTAATTAATATAAATTAAATATCAAGGATAGAATTCTAATGGAATTCTAACACCACTATATATTAATACAACTAAGTCTTACAGGTTTAACAAAACTAACTCATAGATTAATTATTAGTGTAAGTTTGATATTCATTTGATCCTTAAATTTTAAGGAGGTTAACAATTTGGTTACACATTTTACTTCTATTAATAAATTGGTCTATATGACAATAAATTTTGAGGATCAAATTGTTAATAAAAGTAAAATGTGATGACTAAATTATTAATAAAAATAAAATTTAAGGACTAAATGTTGCCAAACTTACACTAAGGAGTACTTTGTAAATTATGTTAAACCTCATAAATTTAGTTGTAATTTTCCCAAAAATACATAATTACCCTTTAAATGTCTATTAAATTATTGGCTATTATATATTTAAAACCTGGCTACATGTCTATGACTGAAATGTTATGTGTGTGTATATATATATATATATATATAAAAGAAATAATTAACTAAAATAAGAAATTAATAAATAATAAATAATAAATATTATTAATATAAAAAAAAATATTAAATAAATATAAAAATAAATAATAAAATAATAATATACTAATAAAAACAAAATATAGCTAATTATTTAAATCACTAATACTATTTAAAAAAAAAAAAATATAAAAAAAAAAAATTAAAATAATAATTTTTTTTTAACATTATTCCTAATCTTAAGAAGAAAGAAAATTTTATCACTTTTATTATTTAATTTAACAATATATAATATATCATCTAATAACTTTAGCGATCAAAATATTGTCACAAAATACTAAAAATTCATTTTTTTTATTAATTTAATAATTAATCTAAATTAAAATTTTAATATTATTGTAATAATAATTCTGCCTAAACTAAATATATATTATAATTCTTAATATAGTAATTCTATAATTATAATCCTATAAGTATTATTACTTTTTGAACTAATAAAAATATTCTTATAAATATTAATAATCTAAATTTTTATTTTTTCTTTTATAAATTTTATTTTTTAAAAATTATTATACAAAAATCTTGTTATAATTTTTAATTTAAAATTTAAAAAATAAATAACATATATAACATATATATATATATATATAATTATTTTATTTTTATTTTTATTTTTATTTTATAATATATATAATATATAATATATATATATATATATAATAAATAATAAAAAAATTAAAAATTTTTTATTATTATTATTTATATATTATTTATTATTCGTAGGTATCGAATAATTGGGGAAATCCTGAATTATTCCAATTCGATGAGAATTCTACACATGAAAAAAAAGAAAAAATTAGATAATTTTTTGAGGTTTTGCCCACATTGGCATCCCGCATCATCCCCAGCCTGCAATCAAAAAAAGGTAAACAAACTTTGCTTTTTTTTTTTTTTGCTTGCTTAAATTTAAATAAATAAAAAAAATAAAATATGGTGTAAAAATTACGATTCTTTTTCTTTTGCAATATAAATAGTAATATTTCTAAGGACAACAAAGTTTTTTATATTTTTAGAGCTTATTTTTGATTTTTGCAAAAATGATCAATTATAAGGACTAAATTGAAATTTTACATATTGTGATGAATGATTGATTTGATGGGCCGGGGGAGGGTGTGTGATGTGATTGAGTTGTGGATATATGGATTGTGGATATGTATGTGTAGATAGTGTTTTTTTTTTTTTTTTGCAGGGTGGGGGGGTAGGGAGTATAGGGGAGGAGACTGGGATTTTTAGGACGACTTAGGGGGGTCTTTTCTTGATTTGTATTGGGTCATTTGTATTAAATAATTGTAATATATTGTCCTGTGAGGGAATGACCTTCAGTAAAATATTAATTTTAATTGTAATTTCGATATTATTATATGTTCAAGCATGCCATGCATGCATCACTTATATGCAAATATATATAAAGTTAAAAACTAGGCACACGATTTATGTTGCATTCATAAGCATTAGCGTGTCATGGATGTTGTTGTGGTAATTTCGATGCGTTGGCGTGCGTGTGGCGTGGTGGACTATGGATGGGACGGGTAGACACGGCGGCAGGTTCTCTGGCTTTGACCCCGATTTGGTTATTAAGTGGAAGTCCAGCCGAGTTTCTTGGGCACGGGTTTGGTTATTTAAGAGAGTGTATGGGGATCGGCTCCATATATTATGATTGATGTTAGTGGTACGTGAGTGCTTCAAATTACCTTTTGTTGTTATGATGTGAAAATATGGTTGCTTTGTTGCATCACTCCACACAGTTGCATTAGTTCTAGATAGTTATAGAGATTATGGTTAAAATTGATATTTTACTCTACTGAGTTGAACGCACCTCAATTTTTTTTTTTTTTTTCTACGGAGGGAGGATTTTATTGTGGTTTACTTTTTTTTCTCCTTATGAGTCAATGTTTTTATCAATAGTTTTATAATTTTATTTACTCCTAAATTTCCGCATGTGTTAGAAATATTTAAAAATTCAGTGCTGTAATATAAATTGTCATGTGGACGTGTATAAGTATATGCATGTTTGATGGATTGGATGAGGAGCTCCCATTTATTTTATGTCGATATGAGTATGTGGAGGGTGAGTGAGCTCCCAATTGATGATATATTTTGTTTGGGTCGGGTGAGTCAACGTGTCGGGTGAGTCAAAACTCCCGTTGAAAGGTCCATTTATGGCGGACTGTCAGGTTGGTTTAGGCTGCAATTGGGCCCAAATGGCACTTAGAGTTGGGTTAATGAACAGCAGTTATGCTTACACTACAGCCTCGGGGCTTTAGGTGGCCAGTCCTAGTGCGGGTCGGCCCATAGGTTGGAGTCGTGACAAATGTGGTATCGAGCTTAGGCTCAGATTCATAAGGAAAAATTATCTAAGTGTTGGGAAGAGTCTACTAGGAGTCACATGGAGTATAGGATTCTGTTTCGTCTTTTCTGTAATTCTTTGTTTCTAGATTCTACGTTATACCTCGGGAAATATAAGATTACCTCGATTAGTGTCTTGATTTTCGTGGAGTACATGAAATGTGAAATAGAGTTAGTAGACATGTGAGGTCTATCATGAGGATACGTACTCCAAGAAATGTTATATTTTTGTCAAGATGGGTTTAAATGGTGTGCCCATTTCGTAAGGCACGAGTACATAAAAGTGAGTCTTAAAAGTACAGGTTGCCTAGATAAGGATGAGGATACCACTCTTGGCAACATCAGTAGATGACCCAGTCATAATAAGTTTGTGATAATAGAAGATTCAGGAGAGATAAGAAATTAGGAGACCTAGTCTGTCAGGACGTATCGTAGTAACTATACAATGTTCTCAATGTCTGCTCTGTAAGTTGCAGATTATAGTACCGACATGAGATTATTGTGTAGAGCTGCGTACTTCCCTGTAGTGCTTATGATGAGGATGTTTGCAGGCAGTCTCTGTTTTGGTACAGTAATACCATAACAGAGTTCTATATCTGCAGAGGAGTTGGGAACTCCTAGTTAGGGGTCTAGAGTTAGAATATTGAGAGGTCACAGTGGGGTGATAACTAGAGTCAGTGACTCAGTTACCCTAGCATGAGCTAGAGTTACAATAAGAATTGCTATCGGACTGCAGGTTTCGGATTAGTTGCAAAGTAAAGGTGACACCTATAGAGTGAGATTATCTAGTATTCAGTATGGAATTTTGGATGGTTTTTGCAGTATGACAAACATTTGGTTAGAACTTAGTGAGAATAGTATACCTTGTGTGTATCAGTATGAAATAAAGTACAACCCTACTACCTAGGGAAAGTCGGAACTATGAATTGATGATTCACAGAGCTATAATATGATAGGAGAGTCATTAATTTGACATGGTTTTGGGCAAGGTGGTAAATGTAGTATCTTTGTTGCAGCAAGTTAGGGTATAGTCCTATCTTTTCAGAAGGGATCGAAAGTTATTACTAATAATGGTGACCAACAAAATAGTGCCCCAGATGGGACTATAGAGTGTGGTAGAGAGAAGTTGGCTCAGGTATCCTGCGGAGGATGCAAGTTCTATTATAGGAATCATATATAATCAGATCACGATGGATGTAAATCCTTTGAATTGGATGACGGGTTTGGGTGCCCGGAACCTTAAGTTTTGACTAATTGAGTAAACATGGATAATAATAATAATAACAAATAAATAAAATTACTACAGAATCAGTTCTCGAGGTGGTAAGGGTATTATGTAAGCTAAAGGATAAGAATAAAGATCATACAATAAAAGTATGACTGTAATTTGCTGAGTTCCTTTCTAATTTCAAATTATTCAAAACAATAGTATAATCTAATTATAATAGTGTTAAGAGTAATAAATTAGCGAAGATAAATCACAGAAGGCCAATGGATAAAGAAAGTGCAGAATGAAAGTTTGGACAATTGATTGCAGATGCAATATAATCTAAATGCTAGTGGAAGTACTAGCTAGAGTGGTCAAAGGACCAAATCTGAGTAGCACAGACATATGATAACGCGATAGAGACTCTGAAAGATATAGTAAGCAAGTACAGCTATTATGTTAGGAAGAAGAATGGAACCAGGGATAGAATAGTCAAGTTCTATTTTGGGTAAGACAAAGGAAATAAATGAAAGGACAACCTAAAGAGCGCATAATAAAAGGAACAAAGTTAAGATATAGGATAGGCTAAGTGTTATTCTTGGCAAGGAGAATGACAAGGATGGAAAACCCAAAATGGGACCACATTAGTGAGAAAAGTGATGGAGGTATGGAATACAATAATAATGAGTAAATGTTAGAAGGTGTGCGATGGTATTGCGGACTACCTAAATAGGTAGAGAAAGAGAAGTTAGTAAGCAGTAAGTTAAATAAAAGTCAGTCTAAGGGATCAAATAGGTATGATGAGAGGAAAAGAATGATATATAATGACACATAGGTTTTAGGTTAGACTTTTGAGATAGTGAGAAGGTAGTTAGAGGTTCGTTATGAATGTCAAGCAAACAGTTTTAGTGTGATCAATGTAATCACTTTGCAAAGGACGCAATAACAGCAGAGCAACGATGAGGGGTAGAATAAAAAGTGACAAGTATGGAAGGTAATAAATCACTAGAAAGTTTAAGGATCAAATTAATGACCATAGATAAGGGTGGAATTAGTGTTTGAAGAATCTATTAGCGAGAGAAATCTTTCAGGATTCAACAAGGGTTAAGGGCACAATATAAACGATGATAGATATGAATCATAGGTCGAGTATAAGTAAAGTTAATAAATTATAAAATATTATGTCAGGAAGGACGATGGTATAGTAAAGGGTTCATGCAGATGATACCTTATAGGTAGAGCACAATTGTGCTAGGAGATGATGAAATTTGAAGAGAAAAACTAAGAAACATAGGTTAAACATTATTATATGGACAATCGGGCGTAGTTGAATATAGAGGATATTTTTCTTTCTTTTCAAGTTTAGCTCGTGTTTTTAATTCCAGAGTGTTATATAAGGAGCAGATCGAGGCAAGGAGACCTAGTTATTTGAGATTTTGATAGGCACCAATTCATATACAATTTCCTGATATGAGAATGACAGTAAGTGCATACCTAGTGTTAAGTATGAAAGGACGATCAGAGTAATGACAGGAGTTAAATTGAGTTAGCTACTAAGGCTTGCAACTGTTTTAAACAATGAGCTAGATGAAGTACTATTTATGGATGAGTTTCAATAGATGAAATTGTTTGATGGGTAATTTGAGGTTGAAGTTTAGAAAGCTATGGGCGTATATATGATTATATTAAGGAGAATGAACACGTGAAGTATCTTGTTTGGAATTAAGGCATGACACATATTTCCTACAAATGTGTTAGTTCGGATGGAACTTATAGTTTATGGGGCTCATATTCATCCAGATAAGCAATTTCCTCCTAAGGCTGGTAGGGAATGATAATGTTCTGATAGTTAAGTTGGAAAAAAGGGGGTACAAAAAAAAAAATTCTCTATGGGTAATTATAAGTGTTACATAAGGTGAAGAATGTGCTGGTAGGAGTAAATCATAGGGTTAGAATTCTCGAAGTAATGAAACTAGTAATCAAGATAAGACTAAGAAATAAAAAGAAAGTTAAAGTTGATGATATAGACATCTTTGAAGGAAAAGGTGTAAGGATGAGATAGGACTAAAATTAAGGAATAAGTACAGCAGGTTGAAAAGATACCAACAATACCAAAAATAGGAAAAGGGAAGTGGATAAGATCTAAAGGACAGGAAGAGAGCTCGATAGAGTCAGTTATAATGATGAGGATAAGGAGTGTCTAACCATCCCTCGTGTTAACACTACCTATGAGCGGTGAAGGATACAGTGTCTTTGTGACGCCTTGAGTTGGCCTAGGGTGTGTTTTGATGCGGAATGGAAAAGTAGTGGCTTATGCTTCAAGGCACCAAGAGGCATGAGCAGAACTATCCCACCCATGATTTGGAAATGGCGGCTGTAGTCTTTGCACTAAAAATCTGGAGACACTACCTGTATGGTGAAGTGTGCGAGATATACACCGACTATAAGAGTTTGAAGTACATCTTCCAACAGAGGGATTTAAACTTGAGACAGAGGAGATGGATGGAGCTTCTGGAAGACTATGATTGTACCATCCAGTACCACCCTGGGAAGGCCAATGTAGTAGCAGATGCTTTAAGCAGAAAATCTTACAGCGATTGGCGCACATTTCAGCAGAGAAGAGACCGTTGATTCAGAAAGTACATGAGTTGATGGATCAAGGTTTAATCCTAGATCTTTCAGATGAGGGGGTCTTGTTGGCTCATTTTTCAGTGAGGCCAGACTTGCGAGATAGAGTTAGAGTTTCCCAACACAGAGACCAACAATTAATAAATATCATAGAAAGAGTACAGCAGGGTGAAGGTGGTGAGTTTGGATTTGCCAATAATGGCGCCCTAGTGCAAGGTTCTAGGATATGTGTGCCCAATATGGACAACCTCAGGAATGAAATCATGCGAGAGGCACACTATACACTGTACAGTGTCCACCCAGGTTCCACCAAGATGTACCATGATGTGAGAGATAGCTATTGGTGGAATAGCATGAAGAGAGGCATAGCAGACTTTGTGTCCAAGTGCTTGACTTGTCAGAAGGTGAAGTTTGAACACCAGAGACCGTCAGGGAAGTTGCAAGAGCTCCCTATCCCAGAATGGAAGTGGGAAATGATTTCTATGGATTTTGTGACTGGGTTGCCTCGTACCACGTGAGGATATGATTCGATATGGGTAATTGTAGACCGTCTAACCAAATCAGCTCACTTCTTGCCTGTGAAGACTACATATTCTGTGGCACAGTACGCCCGGCTCTACATTCGAGAAATAGTCAGATTGCATGGAGTTACGGCTTCCATAATATCTGACAGAGGGCCCCAGTTCACTTCTCGGTTTTGGAGAAAGTTGCAGGAGGCACTTGGCACACAGTTGAACTTCAATACGGCTTTCCGCCCTCAGACAGACGGACAGTCCGAAAGGACAATCCAAACACTGGAAGACATGCTTCGCATGAGTGTTTTGGATTTTGGAGGTCAATGGGATGAGCAGCTAGCTTTGGTGGAGTTTGCCTACAACAACAGTTATCACTCCAGTATAGGGATGCCACCCTATGAGGCACTATATGGAAGAAAGTATAGGTCTCCTCTGTGTTGGACGGAAATGGAGGAAGCGAAGGTGCATGATGTAGACCTAGTGCAGTACACTTCAGAGATAGTTCCTTTAATCAGGGAACGACTGAAAACAGCTTTCAGTAGGCAGAAGAGTTATGCAGACCCCAGACGGAGGGATGTGGAGTTTGCAATGGGCGACTATGTATTCTGAAGATTTCTCCAATGAAGGAGTCATGAGATTTGGAAAGAAGGGCAAGTTGGCACCTCGGTATATTGGACCTTTTGAGGTTCTTGATAGAGTTGGGCGATTTGCCTACGGTTGGAGCTACCACCCAACCTTTCTCACGCTCATCCCGTGTTTCACATCTCTATGCTCAGAAATACATTCCGATCCTTCTCATGTACTCTGATCGAATGTAATAGAACTAAAGGAGAACTTGACATTTGAGGAGCAACTTTGTAGCCATAGTGGACTACCAAGTGAGATAACCTAAGATCAAAGCAGATCCCTATGGTTAAGGTTTTGTGGAGGAGCGATCGGTGGAAGAGTGCACTGGAGTCGAGCGGGACATGCGTAGCAAGTACCCTTATCATTCAATGTGTAATCATGTACTTTATTACGCCTTGTGTAAAATTCGAGGACGAATTTTACGTAAGGGAAGAATGTAACACCCACGATTTTTATATATTATTATTGGGCCGTGTAGGTATCCTCAATTCGCGGAAATTCGACGGTTGTCCGGATGCGTGAATTTCCGAACAGACCAGACTACGAAAAAGTCTCCGAATTGGATCGAGGTTTTGGCTACCCCACCATTGTCGGGCATCCCGGCGCGTTCAGAAGTCGGAATCGGCAAAGGTAAACCCGAACCTTGCTTTTCGTAATTTTCTAGTGCTTAAATAGGATTAAAAATCCATAAAATATTCGTGGTAGCTTAGAAAATTACGATTCTTTTTGCAATAGCTTAGTAATATTTCTAAGGACCGCGGGGCAGAGTTTTATAATTTTTAGAGCTTATTTGAGCAATTTTTGCAAAAATGATCAATTATAAGGACTAAATTGAAATTATACATATTGTGATGTATGATTGATTTGATGGGCGGGAGGGCTGTGTGATGTGATTGAGTTGTGGATATATGGATTGTGGATATAGAAGTGTGTTTTGAGCCCTTTTGCAAGTTGGGTAGGTCCTAGGTATAAGGAGACTCTGTGGATTTTGATGCGACTTAGGACGTATTGGGTCTTTTCTTGATTTGTATTGGGTCATTTGTATTAAATAATTTTAATATAATTGTCAGGTGAGCCGGAACAGCCTTCTTCCTCCGCCTAGCCGCCACAGTGATTGCCGTCAAGTCTGTGAGTAAAATATTAATTTTAATTGTAATTTCGATATTATTATATGTTCAAGCATGCCCATGCATCACTTATATGCAAATATTTATGTAGTTAAACTCTAGGCACGATTTATGTTGCATTCATAACTGTTAGCGTGTCATGGATGTTGTTGTGGTAATTTGGAGCAGTGTGCGTGCGTTGGCGTGCGTGTGACGTGGTGTGGACTATGGATAGGACGGGTAGACACGGCTTGAGATCTTATGGGACCACGTCGCCGGGGTAGACACGGCTTGAGTTCTTCGCTGGGACCCCGATTTGGTTATTAAGTGGAAGTCCGAGCTGAGTTCTTCGCTGGCACCAGGTTGGATTTAAGAGAGCTGTATAGGGGATCAGCTCCCATATATTATGATTGATGTTACAGGGTGCGTGAGTGCTTCAAATTACCTTTTTGTTGTTATGATGTGAAAATATGGTTGCTGTTGCATTTCACTCCACAGGTTGCATTAGTTCTAGATAGTTATAGAGATTATGGTTAAAATTGATATTTTACTCTCTGAGTCGAACGCTCACTCCTGTTCAATATTTTTTTCTCAGGCTACAGGAGGATTTTATTGTGGTTAACCTGCTTTTCTCCTTCGCAGGTTGTTTATCAATAGTTTTATAATTTTATTTACTCCTAGAATTTCCGCATGTGTTAGAAATATTTAAATAATTCGGGTCTGTAATATAAATTGTCATGTGGACCTGTAAAATTATATGCATGTTTGATGGATTGAATGAGGGAGCTGGGCTCCCATTTATTTTTATGCCGATATGAGTATGTGGAGGGTGAGCTGAACTCCCCAATTGATGATATATTTTGTTTACAGGTCGGGTGAGTCAAAAACTCCCCGTTGAAAGGTCCACTTTATGGCCGGACTCTGTCCGGTTGGTTTCTTGAAATTGGGCCCAAATGGGCCTTAGAGTTGGGTTAATGAACAGTTAGGCTTACTACGGGCCTCGGGGGCTTTAGGCTGGCCCAGGTCCTAGTGCCGGTCCGGCCCATAGATTGGGTCGTGACATAAAAATACTTACTAAATATATTAAATAATTAATATATTAAATAGGCTTTAATATTTTCTGTATTAAATAATATGACAATATAAAATTTTAAAATATCAATATAACAAAAATAAAAATTTTATAATAATAATACAGTAAACTAATAAAAATTTATTTTAAAAATTATTCTATTTTATAATTTTATAGATAATTTTCTTTCACATATTAGATATGTAATTTCATTATACAAGTAAAGATTATTTAAAATTATTAAAAATTAAAATAAGATATGTAAATCAAATTTAAAAAAGAAAAAATAAAATGATATAGTTTAAATGATTTAAATTCAATGAGTTAATTTGTATTTATCATTAATTTATTTTAATTTTTAAATATTTTTATCTATTTATATTTTAAAGCTTATTATTGTATTTTTTTATTATATTATATTTAAGTTTATAATTAAGTTAATATTATATATTAATAATATAACATATAACTTTGATAAAAGTATAATCGAATAAAAAAATAATTTTTAAATTGATAAATATGTTTAATGAATGTTATAACGATTATAATAAAATGAAATGCACATTTGCAAAAAAATATAATATATATATATATATATATATATATATATATATATATATATATAACTATTTAAATTATTATTATTATTATTATTATTATTATTATTATTATTATTATTATTATTATTGAAATAATTTTATTGACAATGAAGTGCAGTTAATTGTTCTAACAACAGTATTATAATTATTTTATACTGATAATTTTTTATTTTTAAATTTTTTTTATTTTGTTACTAATAATAAATACTTTCTTTTTAATTTTTACATAATATATCTTAAAATTTTTTGACATGTTATCTTTTTTTTTTCTTTTCAATTAATTGAACCTCTTGAACAATAAAAAAAAAAACACTAGAATCCCCTTTAAATTTTTATTTAGATGTTTTATTTAATTAATTGAATTTTTCGATTATTATTTTTTATTGTAATCTTTAAAGTTTAAACCACTTAGGGGTTGATATGTGAATTCAAAATATTTTTTCACTATTCTATTTTTGGTTATTGTCATTCTTATTGTTTTTAAATTATTTAATTATTAAATTTACAATAATTATCATTATCATTATTAAATCAATTTAAGATGATTTTATTTTATAAAAATAAATTTTATTTTATAAAAATAAATTTTATTTTATATATTAATATTATATTAATGAAATATTAGACTTTCTTTTCATTATAAGAAACGTGTAATAACAATAAATTGTTGCTCTATTTTAGCATATTTTTTACTTTTTTTTTTGTATACACTACTTGAAATAGTAATATTATCCTTTAGTTATAATTATAATAACAACAATAGTATTAATATCATTATTATATGAAAATATAATTAAAAATAATATTCATAAACTTTTCATAATATATGTTTAGAGTTTTTAGTCTATTAAATGTGTAAATTTAGTTGATAGTCATAAATAATTAAATTTTTTATGCTCTTAAATTCTAATATAATTCATAATATACTTATGCCATATTTGGTATGATGCAATTAAAATTGTAGTAAAATCGTGATTATCTTACATATTTAATTATATTATTTGGCAACAAAAAAAAATTGACGTAATAGAATGACAATTACATAGTATAATTAATTATATCTAAAGTAATGTAATGGTCATTACATATAAAAATGAACATAATCATGATTATTTATTTTATTTTTTTATTTATTATTAATACTATCACCATTATCATTACCACCATCACCACCACCATCACCATCTTATTACCATAATTGCTATTATTGTTGTTTAACCACCGCTATCATCACTTAATTATTGTCATCATTATCACTACTTAACTATTATCATCTCTACCACCACCACCACCACCACCACTATTTTAACTTGTCGCCACCACCACTAACATCTAACTGTCATTATCATCACCACCATCACTACTTAGCCATCATTACCACTCGACTACCAATGACTACAACCATTATTATTTATTATTAATATTATAAATAAATTAAATATTAGAATAAATATTACCATTATATTACACTATTTATATTTTTATTTTTATAACTAAATAAAAAGAATATAATAATAATAATTATATTATATTATAATTTTGATTGCATTACATAATTGATTATATTGTATTACCTATAAAATGTAATCTTAATTAATTTTTAATAATTAAAAAAATATTTTAAAACAATGTGTACGTACATTACTCTTGTAATCTAAACTTATTATCATAAAAATATTGTTAGGTTGTTATTTTTAATGAATTCATTAATTTACATTTTCTAGTAAGTATTATTAATATTATCTTTTTTTTTTATAATTAGACTCTATAATGTTGAAAAAAAAAAAATTAAAGCTTGTAAATGGCTAAATCAACGAACTGTTAGCATATTTCCTACTGAAGCGTTGACCCACCTTCAACTACTACAGGTAGCTACTTTGCCTTAATTATCTTTCGTCAATTCTTAATGTTTAGTCTGGCAAATATGGATTATGAACTGGGTTTTTACTTTCGTGTCTGGAGACTATGGATATCGCACTTGATTCTCTAAATGACGTATCAAAGAATTGAATACCAGAAATTAGTTTCTTCACTTAATTATCAGCAAATGGATGTCAATTGATTTTTTTGCTTTTTAACTATTTTGCGTGGATTTGGCTTGATTTGGAAAGTTTGTGTATTTCCCATAAGTTTATGTAGATGATTTTCTTTAATTTGCAAGCTGAGACTTGGACTTGTCACTTTTAATCTTTTGGTAATATTGATAATCTGATTGTTTGGCCAAAGTTTTAGACAAATTTTAATCTTCATTTTATTCCATCGTGAGTAATATTTTAGTAATCAACTTGTTCTGAGCCATTATTATTTGTTTTTGTCAAGTAATTTGAGAATTTCCCCAACTTTAGGTCAACTTTTGAAGAACTTTTCTAATTCTTTTGTAGGGATGTTCAGGGAAATTGCAGTAGTTCTGTTGATTGGGTTGCTGGCATGGGCGTATCAGGCTGCCTACCCGCCGCCTCCCAAGCTTTGTGGTAGCCTAGGTGGGCCTCCCATCACTGCACCTAGAATAAAACTGAGGGATGGAAGACATTTGGCTTACAAGGAGCACGGTGTATCAAGAGAAACTGCCAATTACAAGATCATATATGTTCATGGCTTTTCCACCACCAAAGATAATTTTGGGTTTGTAAAAGTCCTTCCTCAGGTACTTCATCTTCTATTTTAAATTGACATTGGTAATAAATCAAAAATTTTCTTTAATCAAGAGGTTTTTAGTTGTTTTCTGGAGAACTTCATTGTTTTCTTTCCGTTTTATGTTTCATTTTCAGGAAGTAATTGAAGAGCTAGGTGTGTATTTTGTGTCCTTTGACCGGCCAGGTTATGGAGAAAGTGATCCAGATTCAAAGCGAACTCTGAGGAGTTTGGCTTCTGATATAGAGGAACTTGCTGATCATTTAGGACTGGGATTAAAATTTTATGTAATTGGGTCTTCCATGGGAGGCCAGCTGGTTTGGGGCTGCCTGAAGTACATCCCTCATAGGTATGATTTTTTCCTCCTCACTTGCCATTGTGATCAATTTTCCACCTCAGGAATCTCTTGCCTTCTCTTATTTGGAATTTGGGATATATCATGAATGTAATGGAACAATTTGTGGAATGCATCCGAGTAAAATTAAGCATAGCATGCTATGAAATTGAACTAGCATTGTTCTTTTATTATTTAGTGCTAAGAATATGTTGGAATTCCCCCTTTTTTTTGGGTTTGAACTTCACAAATAATGACAAGAAAATGTGTTCATATGATTAGACATTCTTCTTAAATCTTTCTCATTTCTTTCACCGTGAAAATCCCTGAATATTGTTGTTTTTTGATTGTTGTTCTGGGAAATGTTGATTTTTCTGCATTTTTTCATCTGTTTTTGTGTGAAGTTATTATTATTATTATTATTATTATTATTATTATTATTATTATTATTATTATCTGGTCAAGTTGGGAGTTTCGGGTGCCTACAGGCTAGCAGGAGCAACACTGATTGCTCCTGTTGTCAACTATTGGTGGCCTCAATTTCCTGCCAACTTGTCTAAAGAGGCGTACTACCTACAGCTACCACAAGACCAGTGGACACTACGTGTTGCTTACTATACTCCATGTCTAACCTACTGGTGGAACACGCAGAAGTGGTTTCCTGCATCATCTCTTGTTGTCAGAAGGCCTGAGATTTTCTCTCGACAAGATCTGGAAATTTTTTCCACAGTTGCTGGGAGTCTAACACCCATGGTACTTCATTTTTCTATACACCATTACAAGTCATTGGTGATATGCTGCACTACTTAGAACTTAGAATATTTAGCCATGATATATTGCCATTTCTCACTTTTTTCCTTCCAGCAAAAGGTAACTCAACAAGGGGAATTTGAATCCTTACATCGTGACCTCATGGTTGCATTTGGGAAATGGGAATTTGATCCGATGGATATTGAAAATCCTTTTCCTCACAACGAAGGCTCAGTTCATCTATGGCAAGGAGATGAAGACAGGATTGTGCCAGTTACCTTGCAGCGTTATATCGTCCAAAAACTTCCATGGATTCACTACCATGAGTCGCCTGGTACTGGACACATGCTCTCCTATGTTCCTAGGATGAATGAAGCCATTTTGAAGGCTCTTTTGCTAAGCAGAAAGTAGCCTTTTTCTTGATTTCTAATATTCTTGTATCTTTACTTATGTTGTACAAGATATTTGCCTGCAACTGTTGTGGATTTTCACACTAATTTTAATCAAATTATCATATGAATGTTCTGTGTTCTAGCAGAGTTTCATGAGTGTCTTATTGAAGTCCACCTCTGGATTTCTGCATTACCTCAGAGTTTAACTTGTATAGCTAGAGAAACTACTGAATACTATTCATTATCACAAAATATAGCAGATGGTTTAGGTGTTAGTAACTGTACCTTTATCGTTGGAGGCTCAAGCAGAGGCTGGTTTACTTATGTTTTCTCATATGCTTGTCTCTAGCTATTAGAGATCCTATATCCGTACCAACTCAAGATATACTTATTGGGCTATATGTATTAACCAGCGGAAATTGTCGATATATTTGTGCAAATAGATATAATCCATGTAATCGCAAAAATTATCAAAATAAAAGAACAGACTGTAATAATGATAAATATACAAAAGAATCCTTTTTTTTCCTAATTTCTATGATGCATTTAGCACTTACCGATAGAAAAGAATCCATTTAGATAGTCCTTTGTGGCTCCAGTGACAGCTAGATCAACACACTTATTCCTCTAATCTCACACCATGCTAGATCAACTCGAGATTCACAACATGCTAGATCAACTCGAGATTCACACCATGCTAAATGTGCACTCTTATTATTTCAGACAGAATTAGTGGCAGTATTGCAAAAATTATATCTGTCTGTTGATCCCGCAGGTTAAAGCAAATTTTTTGGACAAATAATTAGAGTAAGACAGAAGAATCTTCTTCTGTTTAAATGATTCTAAATTAAAGATAGATTACTAAGTTCCCCTAACTTTTGGGATAATATACATTTTTTGTATATATATATTTTTTGTGTCACTGGTTGTAAACTATGAGTGCATTCGTTGTACTAAAAAATAATATTCTTTGCGCTCATATTTAAGTGTGAAGAAATTTTGCACCAGATATCTTATAATTTCCTTTCTAGTATTTAAAATTAACCATATTTTAATTCTTGACATTGTAAATTTCTAGTATTTAAAATTAACCATATTTTAATTCATGACATTGTAAAATATAGCGCCGCCTTAATTCTTGAATTTTTATATTGTAAAACACCTAACCTCAAATTTTACACTTATCACTGATAATAGTGCAAGGACTACAATTGTTAATTTTGGAACAAAAAAAATTATATGTAAATAATGGCAAACCTCAGGATTTTAAGTAATTTACTCTTGAAATTAATTTGAAATCTTAGCAGTTATACTACAGGAAGTGACACTTTTCTTGTTTGGGTTGCTGAGAATGCCGGGGAATTGGACCTGCAGGAGGAATGCTATGCATTTTTGCATACCGAACTTCTAGATCTTACGGTTGATTGTGACCTCATATTTGTACTATCCTTAAGTTCGAAAGTTGTAAGCATAAGTCATAGTGATGTTTCATTCTCTTTTAGGAATTCTCCGCGGAACCAGGGTTGACCACAGGTAAGAGAACTGCTAAATTATGACCCAGCTCGCGACCGACCCAAAGTTAAAAGGTAAATTTTTTTTTTAACTTGAAAATTGATGATGATTTTCTAAAAATTTAATACTTTGACGCGAAATGACTTGTAGCTCGCAAATTAATTCAAGTATGATCTGAAATCCTTTTTATATATAATCACTGATAGGTAATTTGAATCAACTCACAATTCGAAATAACTTAGACCAGTCTGAACCGTCCTGTTCGCAACATCTAGGTAGGACCATGTTGTACTTACATATATGATGAATTTTTGGTTCTCTTGAAGTTGTGCTCATGTTGTGGATTTTGCAACATGAAACACCAGAAAAGGCTTCTTTTCATCCTGAAGTTTCTGTGCACTCCAATTCCTGCTTCCAGAGCCGCAGGCTCAAAGGGAGAACTCCTTTCTAAGGTTACAAGGATCCCAATGGATTTCGTTGTTTTTGATGCATTGTAGATAAAAGGTTATTCTAAATTTTTTCCTTAATGCACAACCAATGCCTGGTGATTTTCAAACCAGGAAATAATGGATCTAAATGAAGGTGATACTGGCTATTATCCCGCAAGGCTCTTTGCATGGGAATTACACCCTCTCAAGCTTTGTCACCTAGACAGCTTATTCAAGCTGCTACTCTCTTTAGCTACAGTTTCTCAAGGTATATCGATTCAAATGTCTGGTAAGGGTAAAAATATATATCTGTAGCCATAGAGTTGCCTCATCTCTAAAACTAGTTTTGCCAAACAAACTCGGGGAGCGTACACGAGATATGCAAAAAACCAGTGAATTTTGACTTGGTGGAATTGAAATCGTCTCCAAAACCAAGGTTATGAGTTTGAACTCCAGTTAGAATCTAGTCAACATTCTAATTCAACCAAAAGACTTGCAGAAATCCACAGAACATTATTTGCTTTGTTGAACTGGTAATCCAAAGCATAAATTCAAATGATTTGATACCACACAAAAGTTTGTTCGAGTAATAGTAGGAGCAGATTCGCTTGTCTTAGGCAAGACCAACCATATGCTCATGGCTTCATCATTAAATCCAAGTCAATATGGATCATGTAAGTTGCTTCAGGACCTAGGTATTAGCCAATGTGATGGCTTCTAAAACTTTTGTGGGGGTTTATTATCTTAAGCTGCTATAAGAAAATTATGAACCTAGAGGGAGGGTCCAAAGAAGGATCACTAGGTTTCCGAAGACACAAAAACTGTTTGGCGTTTGACAAATCGATCAGTCCGATGATTTAGTACTTTAAGGCAGAAATATCTGGAATCTCCAGGTGTAAAGATGAAATAAAAAGCAAATTTAACTGTTCAAATCATTGAATATTGCAAAACTAACCACACAAGGAAGGGCAACATAAGCTGGCGAACCACATATAAGTCGCAGAATAAGTACAGTAACAATTTCAATTTAACAAGTAGGAATTTATTCATCAATCAGTGCATAGATATACAGAATTTCAAATTACTGTATCAACCATTTTAAGACTTGCAGCTGAATGAAACTTGAACTGTTAATTGAGAGTAAATAAACACTAAATGTACCCTGAAGCGAGGGAAAAAAAAAAAGAATACAAATGCAAATCAAAAGCAGCATCACTGCATATTTGTGAGGAAAAGTGACAGAATTACTTCAATGTAACTTCAATTACAAAAAACAATCATCAGGCTTACAAAGAGCTAGAAAGAAGGCAACGATTGCCCTTTTATTTAGGCAGCCCAGTTTCAGGACTGAGAAGAGCCTGACTTTCATCAGAGAGCAAAACTGGACCTCGACCTGGTCTTGTGCAGATGAAATAACTAACATCCCCTTTGTATCTTGGGGCATCCTTAATTTCTGAAGGTGGTGGGAATGCTTCCACATCCTTCAAATCTTCAATCCCAGCATCTTTCAGTATTGACTTATCACCAAGAACATAACTGGGGAGGGAGAAAATGTATCATCAAAGAACTCGTCTAACAAGGTTCTGTTAATGGCAGCCCCCAAACAACGCACCTAAATCCTTCTATTATATCTTCCATTAAGAAACAATTTATATTGTCATTAATATCCAAAGAAAACTTACCTGTTTAAATCAGTATCAGAATTAGGAGGGAAATAGAAAAGCAGCTTCTGCAGTAACCGGGCAGCAGCCTGCCTATTACGTGCAATTAGAACTGCATTAGGCCCAGCATCAAATGTATAAGCCACCTGTCAATTTTTCACTGATGGTCAACTACTATAGTAATCAGCAATATCTCACATGGAATATGGAATGCAGAATGTTTGATCAGTGTGACTCTAAACCATCTATGTTGCTTTACTTTCTACAATAAAAGTGGCCAACAGAAAGAAAATAGGCTAATTGAGAGGGCTTAATCCAACCAGGATGCTTGACATTCAATATTTCTTTTCCACGTGGAACTAATATAATCTTTCAACAGAAACAGCAATTAACAGTTTAGAACAATTGTTGCCACAAGTGAAAGAAGCCCTATGTCCAGGCATTCTGAAAGCATATACAAGTCTTTTAAGTGCCAAAGCCCAAATTGCCTAAAATTAACAAGTCAATACCACAAAGGGGAAACGCCTGTATCAATCATTGGAAAGGAAATTTGTAAAAACTATTATCATTATATCAAGAATAATAATGCATGTCTCAAGAGCAAAACATGAAAGTTATCACCCACGACTGAATCACTGAATTTTGATTAATGACTGTTACTGCAGCATATACTAATTCTGAACTTCAAAAACTGAGTTTCTATTATATGATTTCTCTTCTAAAATTGTGATTTATCCAGCCCAAATAAGAGTTCAAAACTAGACAAACCTGAGGTGTTCCTTCAGAACGATTCCATTTTTCAGCACAGCTGATTATCCTGCTACAAAGTCATTATATTAATACTAAGATCTAGAGTTTCGTTCCTCAATCAGAACATGAATAAATAAATGAAATAGCTTCTATTCCATGTCAAACTGGAAAGTGAAATTTGCCTGTGTGATGTATCATTCATGTAGAAAATTGGAGGACATGTATCCAAGCAGACAGCATGGAACTGATTACTATCAGCACAGGTTAAGTGTGCAAAAGATGCAAAATCACGATTTTTTATGGCCTCTTCCATTTGTATAATGCGTTTTGGTACGATCTCCTGAAAGCATTAATTAAATCAAATTCAAATGCTCTCATAATAATCTATAAACGACATAATACAAGGATAATTACCATCAAAGAAAGAGTGCAGAAGAAAAAAAATAGAAAACCTGAAGGAGAGTAATCCCAATGAAAATAATGCAATCAAATTATGAAGCACATTTATCATCTAGTTAGTAGTTAGATAGAGTATAGGACTCTAAACCTATTTTAAGTCCTTAAAGCTCTGTCATTGAAAAGACTTTCCTCAAATAGAGAGACAACCACTTAGAAAAATCAGCTGCCTAAACTATAATTAAAGAATTGAAAAGCACCTTAGCTCTATGTTGCAAAAGCAAGCTGGTTTCAACAGTCTCACGCATTCCTGTAGTGCTACTAGTTTCTTTCTGCCGTGAACTTACCTGGAAAAAAAAAAAATTAATAATAATAAGATCACAAGAACCCGGAGCATAGAGAAGTCATAAATGGCTAAATGAGAAAAAATTAATTCTCTATAGCGTGACACCATTAATGTAGAACAGGGGGTTGGTACATTAGAAACTAAACCTTAAAATAATTATAATGCTCTTTATAAACAGAAATTTTAACCCAAAATCTAAAATAGTTGTGCATATATCATCACACCAAAAGTGTTTGCATTACGATATGCATTGACCAACTGTACATCAAGTTTCTTCTGATATATTTAGATTGCAATTTGCAGCTACACAAGATATAAGCAGATTGTGATAACCAAAAGCACTGAGTAAACTCCAACATGCTGTAACAGATTCAAATGATGAATCTGCCAGTACAACGTATTAAGCCTGTATTGACAAGGTTCATACAGGACCTCTTTTACGAGATCTAAAAATTAGGAGAAAAGCTGCAGCCATTACTTGACAATCTATAGAAAATTCCTGTTATCTACCACCCAATTAACTCATTATAAGGTTGGTTCATATTTACTTCTTTCACGGCTGCTCAATACACCTAGATACTTCAATAATCTTTAGCCAACTTGTTCTAACATTTAGCATGCTTGCATTTTAGGAAGTAAAGATGCCTATATGTATGGTTCCACATGAAACTTATTTCTTAAAGTTCCAAATTCAGCAAGATGGAGAGATAATATATGGTAAAAGTTGAAAATGTTACGGCTATCCTCAGGGGAGGACATGAAAATGTCACCATAAACAAATAAAAGGAAATTCACGTAAAACACGGAATAAGAGAACACTTGTTGAAACCAATCACATGAACACATGTTTCCTGATGCAAACTTCAAAAACACATTCAACATTTATTGCAAATATGCACTACAAATAAAAAAGTCAATAATCAAAGTCTTTTAGCAGAAACTCTCACCATATAATAGGCAAGAATGTAAAATAAATAAATAAATAACCAAAAAAAAAACCAATTTTGATAATTTAAATGAAATAAGTGAGCCAAAACCACTAGGAAGAAAATTTTATGAAACACCAGGTCCACCCGCATAATTTCAGAATTAATTAATCCAAGAGGATAATAGCAAACAGGAAAGTTATTCAAACATCCAACTGTTAAATAAGAAAAAAGAAACATACCACAGCAATAATAATAACAAGATCATCCCAGTGCTTCTCATCTACAACTTCAACAGCAAGGCTGTCACTTCCATCCTCAAACTTGAGATGAATTAATAAATTATATGTTAGATTTAACTGGTCAAAATGACAAAGCACCTCCTACACTTAAGGGACCAAATATAAACCTCAAAATCAACATTACCTTTCCCATGTTCCACTTTACAAATCCACCAAACAAACTACGACAAGCACTGCCTGAACCTTGCCTAAGCAACAAGGTCACTAAAATATCAAAATCTGAATCCAACTTATATGAACATCTCTGACATATTTATGTATAAATTATAAAATATACAACTCAACTATAAAATAATTCAAGACAGCAGGAAATAGGGGGAAAAAAAAAGAAACATAGTGAATTTTAGATACCCATCATGACAAGAATTTGAAATATCAACTACATACAATAATTAGATACCAACAATGATCCATACATCAGGGCATTCAGAATTATAAAAGGCATAAAGATAGACATCCATTGAAACCAAACACTAAGCAACTAGAAAATAGAATATGTGTCAACCATAAAGCATATACCTTGCAATAGCAGAAAGCTTACTATTGTCTTCTTTAGCATTCATCAGCTTTGCAAGGGCAAAAACTGCAATAGAACATGACAAATCAGATATATTCATTGATGAATTCTTATGTCCGTTAAACATTAAAATTAAAGATAGAGGTTTGCACGTGTAAAGCTGAAAATTAATGAAGTCGTTGGTCATAGCAGAAGCTGCAGAGCCATTGTGGCTCAGTGGGAGATTCAGATGAACTCTATTAATCAAGTTAAGTAGATCAATTCAACAAGGCCAGAATGCAATCATAATAAATACAGTGCCTTTCACATAAATATTGATAACAAACTTAATGACAAGTGGGGGATCCAGCAGACAAAATCTTGTTACCAAACAAGAAAAAGTTCCCATACATGGACAGAGTAAATCAAAAAGACCATAACGTGTGGATTATTTCAACATGCATATTGAACAATAAAAAGATCTGCATCAGTGAATTGGAAACAATGTTGAAATAAGCCCACTTGTGCTCAGAATCATATCATTTTTGAGATTATCGAATCTAAAAGCATCTTGATGCTTGAGTTAGCTTGAACCACTTAAAAATCAACACTAAAGTCATTGCCAAATGTAGCAGATTATAAGATTACACCAGTACAAGGCATAAGGGAACAGACAAAGCCTATGAACATAAATCAATAGCAGAGATAACATGTCACAGGAGGCTGACTGTGACTTCTAAACCTCAAAAGATTATTCTTTTAAACTATATATTCTAGATTCTAGAATTTCCAAATTACATTCACACAATATATGGACAAGAAAGTAAGCTCCATCATCAATATTTCCAGCAGATGATATGAAGGTATGCACAATTCACATGTTATTGTAATAAAGATGAACTAAGAATCAAGCCAATTTTAGCAACCAGGAAAAAATAAATATTTTCAAATAGAATACAACTCAGATCATAATGATCTCTCAGAATCATGATAAGCAGCTTCATAATACCCAAAAGCCACCAGAAAATATATTTCAACACTGTAGGCTTGTCAACAATGTTGAAAGAGGGAAAAGGGGGTAAGAGGAAGGGAGAATTAATAAGCAAGAAAATTTGAGAAAATAATCTTCACCCAGACAAGCAAAACCAGCTGCTGAAGAAGCCAGTCCAGCAGCAGTAGGGAAATTGTTATATGATGCTATATGTACATGTAATTTCTCCCAATCCTTCTTTGAAATATTGATACCCCTTTCTTTATCCTCAACATCACAGGCTCGAGCACGAATTTCCCTTAAACAATTTTGGTACCTGCCTCCAGAAAGGGAAATCTCCTACACTAACCAGCAAAAACCAGAGCCATGAATCAACACAAAAAGGAAAGAAACTCTGCATGCAAATAAAAAAAAATCGCACTTTGTTTTAGTTGCAAAGAACCAAAATTAGATTTTAAGTATTGCATAAATTGTACAAAGTACTTCCAGTAGGGTGAGTTGACTCATTATAATTGTGATTAGCATAAGATAAAAATCCTCAGCGTGTGTTATCTGGGGGGAGATGGGATGAAAATTCAGATAATTAGAGTAGTTATCTTCTTCCACCCTTTTGAATATCAAATAATGGAAACAAAATCCAATTAGAGTCTAACTCAACCATGGATTCATGTCCAATCTTTCAAGATCAGTAGTTTTTTCCTGGTCTTCTCAACATTTTCTCAGCAAAAGTATTTTTCCTTCATTTCAAGTCATAGTAGATTTTAGACATAACACCATTAGAACTAGTTTATTTTATTACTATGGATAAAAATAAATCTAAAAGACTCAGTTAGCCTCAGAAGCTTATACTCTGAGAAGTTAAACAAAGAAAATTTACACTAGAGCAATGTCAGAATATAGAAGAAAAAAAAAATCATTTGCCCAAGGGAGCATATATGGTTGAACTCATTCAAGTGAACTCCCAAATAGCAATTCTACAGACAAAAACATATTAAACCCAGAAAAATTCATAATACCAATTTTCGTTTCTTTCAACTCTGATTTTTTTTTTTTCACCAACAAAAATACCCAATCCAATTAAGAAGTGAAAATGAGGAAAAATGCCACAAAGTCGATACCTTCCCATTAAGCCACATCCGATCCTGAACAAAACTAGGACTAACAGCCACAGTAGTGGTGGTACAAAGATGTGCAGGATCTAGAGTAACACTTATGCTATCGTTAACAGGCAAAATCAGGGTCTCATCCCTCTTCCCCCAGTACTTTATCACCGCTATATTAGTGGGTGTCTGCGCAGTCACCATTCTCACCCATGTCTCCGCCATTACAGAAAGCTTGTCCCACCTAAAAACTAAAACAAACAGCCAAAGAGAGATCTAAACGAGGATTCCGAAATTGAAGAGATTGATGATGTTGTTGAAGCTATTAATAGGAGAGAAAGAGAACGGAAAGGACTAGGACTAGTAGAAAACAACAACGGTGGGAATCATGGGGTTGAAGACTTGAGGGCTTGTGGGTCCAGTCTATATTTAATTCATTTCGGAGTTTCCAAGGCCTAGAGGTAGGATGTCTTAGTCAGGGGATTCGCCGGAACAGGCTCTGAATCATTTTATAGTCCAAAGCTTTTGTGACGTTGAACTGGTAAAGTGGCTACCAGACCAGGTTGAGTTTTGGTATCTACCTACCTATCAAGTTTTGTTTTTGAGTACTTTTATAATGGATAATTTAGGCTGAGGTAGACAAAATCTAGGACTTATTCTTTACATTTTTAAAATAAAGTAATTTAAATAAAATATACTTTAATTTTTACTATTAAAATTTAATTAAGTTACAAATTTTAGTAAAAATATTAAAATATTTTTATTTTCATTTTTATTTTTAATATGAAAATAATTTAATTGTTAATATTTTATTTTTTTAATAATTTAATTTTTAAAATTTTATTTTATTAATAATATAATTTTATAAATTAATTATTAAATATTATAACTATTTATAAATAAATCTTTATAATTTTGTAAAATTTTATTTATGTCATTATTATTTTAATAATATATAAATAATTATATATATATATATATATATATATATATATATAAAAATAAGAAAGAAATATGAAGCGAATCTTATTAAAATTTTAAGAATTAAATTATTTTGATATTGAAAATAGAATTTAAAATATTTTGATATTTTTATTAAATTTAATGAGAAATTAATTATAATTTTAATAATATAGATTAACTTATCGATTTATTAAAATGATAAAAATTAAATTATTTAGTTTTAAAACTATATGGATTGATTTATAAGTTTAATCAAATCTCAAAATTAAATTATTAATAAAATAAAATTTTAAAAATTAAATTATTTTTATATTAGAAAAAGTGTAAAGACCATTTTGATCTTTTTGCTAGAATTAAGGTTACTTAACTAAAATTCTAATGGAAATAATTAAGTCGTAAGTTTTGTTAAATTTATGAACTAAATTACTTAATTTTAAAAATATAAAAATTAAATTATATATTTTATTAAATTTTAAAAATTAAATTATGGTTTACCTTTTTATAATTTAGTGTATATGGTGTATTACTAGATTTTTTCTTTTTAAATTTGGCTCTATCGTTATATCAATAATAATAAAAAAATTTAAAATTTAGTCTAGTCGAAATGGTATTTAATAAATATATTATTAACATAAATTAATCATATATTATAATATTGATATATTTTAAAAATAATAATACTATGTTATGGAAAAAGGATAAGGTCAAATATCTTACTCCAATATGACAACTCCTATAAATTGTAAACAAATTTTCTTATTTTTTTTTTTTAGGAAATTCGAGTTTTTCTTTTGTTTTTTATTCATTTTGATTGCATGAAATTTAACTTTAAAATTAATATTTATCTATTTATTGTTAATTATAATTTAAAAAAATCTAAAGGTAATTGTATCTCACTAAAAAAATATTTTATATAATTTGATTAGATTTTTATGTTAATAAATGATATATATATATATATATATATATATAATGTAGCAAAATTTGTAATTTTAATCTAGTAAAAATCTATAAATATTTAATCATAATTTAATTACTATTATTACTTATTTCACAATATTTAAATTTTGTTATTAAAATAATGTTTAAAATGGATAAAAATATCTTTGCTAATATAATTATTTTTTTATGAAAAATAAATTAAATTAATTTTTAATAATGTAAAGTTGCGCAACGTGCAGACATGTAACTAGTTAAAACTAATAGTAACATATTTTATAATTAATCACTAAAAAGAAATTTATCTAAATTTTCATATATAATATTTATTAAAAATATTCTAAAATTTATAATTGAAATTTAAAGTTTTGATATACTAAATTTTATGAAATGATAAATATAAAAAATTTACAAATTAATCATATAAATAAATAAATATATTGGATTAATAGAATAATTGATTTAAATATTTCTATATGTAGTTATTTATTAAATGTAATTTGATTTAGGTATGTATATATATATATAAATATTAATTGAGAAATTAATAAAGATATAATGTAGTTCAAATGGCAAAAACTTTTTTATGTATCTAGAGGTTGGGTTCAATTGTCCTCGTTTACAAACCTTGAAGTTTCTTGTTTACCATTTAAAAAAAAAAAAAAAATCACTTTGAATATTTTTAAAACTGATCGAATTGACACTGGTCGATTCACTCAAGGCAACCTTGGTTTCAAATAAAATGGGTTCTTTTATCTAAATCAAACCGTTATTGATGCAACTTTCAATTAAACTAATTGAACAAACCAATTCGGTCCAATTCTCGCAAATCATACTAATAATTTAGTTTTGAGATTTAGTTTTATTAGTAAAATATTTATTTATTTATTTATTATTATAATTTAAATAAATAAAATATTTTTATTATATGTTTAATTGAAAATAATTTAATCTTTTTGTTAACAAAACAATCAATTTATCTAAATTTTATATTTAAATAAAATATAATTATTTAAATATAAAAACATTTCAACAATAATTATATATATATCATATATTTTTTATACAACAACAACAATAATAATAATAATAATAATAATAATAATAATAATAATTAAAGTGAAAATAAAATAAAAATATAATTTTTAAACAAATATCCATATATTAATAGTAAATATTTTATTTTAAATAATCTATATATGATTTTGTGTTGTTAATATAAATTGTATTATATTACATAAAAATAAATTTTCTTCTGCAATTTTTTTATTTAAATAATCACGTAAAAATAATTTTTAGTAGTGAGATATTATTTTATAAAATTATAGACCATAATAAAAGATTTAAGTATTAAGAAAACATATTTTTAAGAGTTATTACTTTCTAGTTAATTATTTTCTAGTATTTTATATTTAAATAAATATATATTATAAAGAATATTTAAATTATTCATAACTAAATAATTATATTTTTTAATTAATTAGTTGAATAATCAACGATTAACTATTAGTAGTTAAATGGCTAGAAGCTTAAAAGTATTTGATATTAATCATGTTATTATAATTTTGATTAATTAACTTCTAACTTTTTAAAAAATATATTGTAACACCTCTAATTTTTAAATAATTATTTTATATGTAAATATAAATATTTTAGTCTAACCCCCTGGTATTATGGGCTTTGCGTAGGTACTTTCGTTTCTTGGCAATTCGATCGTCACCAGGATCTACAATTTCAAACGGAGCAGATAAACTGTCGGAATCAGTTCAGAACCGGGTCAAAGTAATAGGCTATCCCACCATTTTTAGACGCCCTGGACGTGCTCCAAGCGTCAAAATTGGCATAGGTAAACCCGAACTCCGAGTTTCTTCAATTTCATAGTGCTAGTTTTAGAATAAAATTTCATTAAATATTCGCAGGTGGCTAGAAAATTATAATTCCTTTTGCGTTAGCTCTATAATATTGCTAAGGACCGCGTGACAAAATTTTAGAATTTTTAGAGCTAGCTAGAATAACTTTTGCAAAATATCTGTTTTAAGCCTTATAATTGAATTGTTAGATTATGTGAGATTTGCTTGAGTAAGAGGGTCTAAGAGGGGCCATATGTTGTTGTTGAGATGATGTGTGGCTTTAGAAGTGTGATTTGAACTATTTTGCAGGTTGGATAGGTCTTAGGTACAGGGGAGGCTCTGCCAAATTTCTGGCATAAATTAGGCTATCCTTATTTCTTCAAAATTTTGATTTGGGTTAGCGTTAATAAATTTATAACATAATTATTTATATGATCAAGGTCATCCATCCTTCTCTCCTCAGCCACTGCAGCAGTTTCTGATCAATCAGTGAGTAGATATTTATTTTATTTATAATTTCAATATTATTATATTTCTAGCATGCTCATGCATCACTTATACTTATTTTTATGTAGTTAAATATTAGACATGCCTTGTTTTGCATTTATACATGATGATATTACTTTGGTTGCTGTGTTTTGATAATCTGGAGCTGTGTGTGTGAGTTAGTGTATATGTCGAGTATATGGATAAGGGTAGGATGGGTAGACGTGGCTGGAGCTAGACTCGCTAGGACCCGATCCTTATTATGGATAAGTTCGAGTAGGCACGGCTTTGAGTTGATCTTGCTGGCCCCCTCATATGGATTATTAAGCGAAAGTCCGGCTTGAGTTGATCTCGCGGGTAGGTCTTAGATTAAGAGAGCCAGGTAGGGGGATCAGCTCCCCAAATATGTACGCGTAAGTATGGACTTGACATGGGTGCGTGAGTGCTTCAGATTATCCTTGATGTGACTTAATATGATTTATTTGACTTGTATGAAAATGATGCATTTCATTTCCAAGGTTGCATTAGAATTAGATAGTTATAGAAATTGTATGTAAAATAAATATTTACTCTCTAAGTCGAACACTCACTCCTGTTCACTTTTTTTCCAATGTTAAATATAAATTCTAGTCCTCTGCATGTTGTTTGCTGGTTTTACAACCTCGCAAGTGCACGGATCGCGAACAAGTAATAAAGTAGTGAGTAGAGTATCATCCCACGAGGAATTTAATTAGTAAATACTAAACTATACAGTGATTTTGGCTATCTAGTGTTAGTAGTATGCCCTAGAGCATATCATATAGTATGTATCTTGTACATGTTTTATTAATAAAAAGGCATTTTCACTTTTCTGTTTACATAATATATTTATGTGTAATAGAAAAGGTCCATTAATATTTTATTAGAAATACTATTCTTAAGTTGTTAAAAATATGAGTGACAGTATTTCTAGCACAAAGTATCATAAATTGGTTCACAATCGAGGATACTTCATAATAAGGACATGACTTATCCAAAAAGATTATAAACATGTTTGTTCCTAAGTTATTTATATGAGATGTAAATAAGATGGAATTGTGAGTCTCATGCCATATAACAAATCGAGGATACTTCACAATAAGGACATGACTTATCCAGAAAGATTGTAATCATGTTTGTTCCTAAGTTATTTATATGAGATGTAAATAAGATGGAATGGTGAGTCTCATGCCATATAACAAATATGATAGGCACTTATACATGATAAGTAGGCCAAACTAGTGACACTTATGACAAGCACATGGAGTTTACTCTTGTCAATGCATTGTCATAAATCATATCAGTGCATATAATCTTTAGACCTGAGATAGCACAGTTATCTTGTATATAGGTGGTTTGAGTTTAATACTGCTTTTATACTTGTACTGTGTATGGGTATATGGGCATGTGTTGGTTCCTACTAGTTATATATGGAGATAGATGTTGATCAAAATGGAATCTGTTACCCTAAGTAAATAGGGATAAAATCCCATGTTCATTTAATTGTTCTTGATGTTTCAAGTTCCTGGCCAGGACAAACAGATTTAATCAGAAAAGAGTTTATGATGAGAAAATCTTTTTAATCAAGAATTGGAATTAAAAGAGAACATAATATTCATAGCAAATAGGGTTTGACATAAACCATGACTCCAGCAGAAATTGGAATTTTGTAACAGAGAGATTCTAGTGCATGGTAACATATGATTATAGGTTCATTTAAGGTATTTCTTATTACTGATTGGGTGGCCATGGCATGCTATGCTAGGTGTTAACCATGGCCTATAAGGTGCCTAAAATGATTTAGAGAAATCATTTATGGTAAGAAAAAGTTTTGATGATATTAAGAGTTGATGTTATATCTCATTGTCAATTAGTGATGGGCCTAATGAGTCACACACATACACAAGTAATCACCAAGTTAAATGTGATTTAATTGATTAATTAAAGAGTTTAATTGATTAATTAAATAGGTTTGGTTTGCAATAATATTGCAAAGTCCCTAGCATGGCTTGAAACCAAATCTAGGTTATTGGATGTATAGTGTAAGTTAAATTTATATTTAAGTGTTTAAATATGAATTTAATTATGAGAAATTAATTAATAGAAATTAATTAATAGAAATTAATTAATTAATTTATATTTGATATAAATTGATTAGAAGAGGAGAAATAATAATTTTAGGTTGAGAACTCAAAATTACAACATAAGGGTAATTTGGTCATTTCACAGGGTGACATGTGGCACCATGAGATGGTGACATATGGCATCATGGTTTGTCATTTGTCTTCCTAGCATGCAAGATGATCAAAGTCAAGATTAAGTCTAGCTTTGACACTTGGCTTAATGTGATTAGGTCAATTAAAATTAAGATGCAATCAGGTGATGACATGTGGCAAGGGTTTTAAGTGATGACCTAATTATATAAAGTGATATTATGAGAAAATAAAAATGAGCCACTCTTCTTATTTTCTCTCGAGTGTGCCACCACCCATAGCTCTCTCTCCTCTCTTTATCTTCTCTCATCAATTCAAAGAGAATTGCCTAAATTCCTTAGAATTAAAATTGCTAGAAATTGTTTCTAGTGTCCATACACATCTACAACCTCTCTAAAGGCAAATCCCTAATTTCTATTTGGTTGACAAGGCTTGAGAAGATGGTTTAGGGGCTGCACATTGGTGATCTTGGTGTGGACAAGCTAGAGGGACAACATTTGGGGTCCTAGGTGCTTCACAAAGGTACCAATTATATCTACAGTGCATCAAAAGGTTAGTGCACATATTATCCTTTTAATCTAGGGTTCTAATGAATTAATTTGTTAATTCAAAAATCTTAAATGGCAAATGTAGATCTTAATACATATTAAAAAGTGTTTTAATATGCAATTGAACTTTGAAATCAATTAGGCACATAATGGATATGGCATGATGCATGAAACCCTAGAAGAAAATTTTTGAATTCAATGTTCTAATCTAATAATTTTCATGCTTCCACTCCTTCAATTAGTATCAGAGCCACTATATTTTCCATTTAGATTGTTTAATATGAGATTTAATTGTGTGATTTAATCAATTTTTGATTGATTCATTGTTGGTTGCATCAAAAGTGTGGCGGCATGGATGGCACCTCAGTGGTGCTCATGGTTGTTGGATGGCACCTCAATGGTGTGCATGGTATGGGGATGATTATACAATTGTTGTATGCTTTGATGCCCATAATTATGCATATGACTAATTAAATTGTTTAATTAGGAATTATAATCACATAATTAAATTTATTTGAATGTGATTCAAATCTACATTTTAAATTTGTTTGAATGTGATTCAAATTTGAATTTTTAAATTTAATTGAATGAGATTCAAATATGAATTTTTTAGTTGAATATGAGATATTCAATTTAATTTTAGTATGTATGTTTTATTTAATTGTTAAATAGTGATATGCATGATGGATGATTATGGACAATAAAAGACCAATGTGATTGGATTTATTTCTTTTATTTTTCTTTGGGTTGTAAATTAATAAATTTATTTTGGTGGCATGTATTATAAGTGTTGTAATAATTTTGGATTGTAATTTCATTTATTTGAGGACTTTAAAGTCCATGTTCTTATATATTCACCTTGGTATGCTAAGGATTACAATGAAATTGGATTGCAAGAAGATCAAGGAAGTCAAGAGCATTGGTGGGACCAGTGAGAGGAATTCAAGATCAAGTGTTGATTATGTACTCCTTCAGTAACTCTTGTAAAATGAATGAATGAAATGCACCTAGGAATGTCCTGATTCAATTCTTGGTGGCTCAGAATTGAATACCTTAGAAAGTCCATGATCATACCATATTTATTGTTTATCAATGTATGCATGAGATGTATGGGAAAGTATGCAAGTATATGATATATGCATGCAAATTGGATAATGTGTAAAGTGAGACCATAATAGTAATTAAGCCGACCACAAAATCTTCCAAACAAATGATTAAGTTGGAAATGGTATAATTAAGGTAATTATATCATGGGCAGGCAATTATTTTAAGAAATTTTAAATACTTGCAGATGATGCAATTAATTTAAGAGATTTTCTTAAGAGTAATTGTTAAGCATGAGATGTTGCAAATATGTAAATGGTTTGGTGGCCAATAATGGATGTGTCTGAGGACATTAAAATTATTTGCATGTTTACTGGCTTAATGGGATCAACTTAACTAATGCAAGATAAGTTAATAATGGATGTGCCTGAGATTTTGATCATTAGGGGCTAGGTGAATGATTGAACCTGCAAGGGGTTGCTCACTTACAGTTTATTGTAATTCCAATAATGGATGTGCCTGAGGATGATCAATAAGACTATAAGAATTCAATCACCCACTAGAAATTCATCTAACTAGGATTTCCGTTTCCTACTTTGGAAGTGTAGGATTCGCTAAGTTAGTGGGAGGACCAATTTGATTAGAAGACCATAATTATTTTGATTAATTACATGATACATTTACTAATTAATTTGGTTATTTTCTATAGTTAATTTTCTGATAATAATGAGCACACAACAACCACCACCATCCAATATCCTTGCAAGCATACTTGATCACAATAGGTTGACAGGACCTAATCTTTCTGATTGGCTCAGAAATTTGAAACTTGTCATAAACCTTGAACATATAGGATATATTATAGACTCAAAGGTTCCTGGTCCCTTACCTCCAGAGGCCATTCAAGAGGAACATTAAACTTTGGACAAGTGGAAGGAGCATGATATGAGAGCCAAGTGTTACATGCTTGCTTCTATGAGTAATGAGTTACAGAAACAACATTAAAATATGCAATATGCAAGTGAGATCCTCCTTCACCTGCAAGAGTTGTATGGTGAGTACAGCAGGAATGCTAGGTATAAGATATCTAGACAACTATTCCGCATGAGGATGTCTGAGGGACAAAATGTTGGGAATCATGTCCATAAGATGATTTGGCTGATTGAGCAGCTGGAACATCTTGACTTTCACATGGATTTCCAACTACAGACGGATTTGATCCTTCAGTCCCTACTTGAGTCATTTGGGAATTTTGTGATAAATTTCCATATGACTAAGCAGGAATACACCTTGGCTGATTTACTTAACATGCTGGTTATTGCCCAAAAGAATATGCTGAGAATAAAGAAAAAAAAGTAGCTTTGATTGCATCTTCTTCTGCTGGAAAGTCCAACAAGAAAAAGGGCAATAAGAAAAAGAAACCTCAAATTTTTGGTCCTTCCAAAAAGATAGCTAAACAGAAAGGGAAGACTAAAGCTGATGGAGGTAAAGGAAAGTGTTTCCACTGCCAGAAGGATGGGCACTGGAAAAGGAACTGCCTAGAGTATCTTACTTCTCTGAAGGACAAGAAGGATATACCTTTAGAAGGTATGTCTATATCTTGTTATTTTGATGCTGATGATGATCATAGTTCATCTACAGCTTGGGTTTTAGATACTGGTGCCAGTTCTCACATTTCTTATAATATGCAGGAACTAACAAACAGTAGCAGCTTACGTTCTCGAGATGTTAGACTCCGGATTGGCGATGGCTCAACTGTTGAAGCTTTAGCCATAAGATCTAAATCTTTTTATATGTCTAGATATATTTTGTATTTGAATAATATTTTATATGTACCTGATGCTTTTAAGAACATCATTTCTCTATCTAGTTTGACTAGAAATGGCTATGAATTTCAGTTCACAGATGATGTTTGCAATATTTATTTTGGAAATAAATATGTTGGCTTGGGTTATATGCATGATGGTCTTTATTATTTGGATAATAATGATAAACACAAACTGAATGCAAGCAATCTAAAAGAATGCAATGCCATGGTAAAAATCAACTCAAGTTTAAAATATATTTGGCACTTAAGATTAAGTCATATTGCAGAAGATAGGATTGCAAAACTGGAGAAAATGGGGATTTTATCCTCATTGGGTTATGAACCTACTCCAACTTGTGAATCCTGCCTTCAAGGTAAAATGACTAGATCACCCTTTGTTGGACAAAGACTAAGAGCTGAAAATATTTTGGAGCTAATACATAGTGATGTATGTGGTCCATTTAAAGAAATGTCTAGAGACAGTTTTCATTACTTTATTACCTTTACTGATGATAAATCAAGGTTTGGGTATTTGTATTTGATGAAATACAAACATGAATCCTTTGAAAAGTTTAAAGAATTTAAATCTGAAGTAGAAAATCAAACAGGAAAAAGTATTAAAGCTCTTCGATCAGATCGTGGAGGTGAGTACTTGAGTACTGAATTTGATGAATACTTGAAAGAGCATGGCATTGTTTCCCAGTTGACTCCTCCAGGAACACCACAGCTGAATTGTGTATCTAAAAGGAAAAATCGTACCCTATTAGATATGGTACGTAGTATGATGAGCTATACTGATATGCCAATCTCCTTTTGGAGATTTGCATTAGAATCAGCTTTGCATATTCTGAATAGGATTCCATCAAAATCATTATCTTCTACACCTTATGAAATATGGCATGGAAGAAAACCAAGTCTTAAGCATGTTAAGATTTGGGGTTGTCCAACTTATATTAAAAAGCTGAACACTGATAAATTGGAAACCAGATCAGAAAAAAGGTCGATTTATTGGATATCTAAACGAGAGTTTTGGATATTATTTTTATTTGCCTACATCACAAAAGGTTGTGGTAAGTAGAGGTGTCACATTTCTTGAACAATAGTTTATTCAAGAAGGAGGCAAAGGAAGGCAAATAGAGTTAGAATTGGAGAATTCTGACCAACCAATAGATCAGATGGATATAGATCCACCTAGTCAACCTACACCTATTGATGAAACATCTACAGTAATTCCTCACAGATCAACCAGAATATCTCACCCACCAGTGAGATATGGTTTTCTTCATGAAGAAGAACAAGAGTTATTTACTCATAAAGAAGTAGATCATGGAGGTGATCTACTTACCTATGAAGAAGCTATATCAGATATAGACTCTTCAAAATGGATTGATGCTATGAAATCCGAAATTGATTCCATGTATAAGAATCAAGTTTGGGATCTTGTTGACCCACCTGAAGGTATTGTACCTATAGGGAATAAATGGGTTTTCAAAAAGAAAATTGATTCTGATGAAAAGGTAAAGACCTATAAAGCAAGGCTAGCAGGGAAAGGGTTTTGGCAAAGGCAAAGAATCAACTATGAGGAGACTTTCTCGCCTATTGCCATGCTTAAATCAATTAGGATTCTATTAGCTATAGTTGCATGCTATGATTATGAGATTTGGCAAATGGATTTCAAAACAGCTTTTCTCAATGGATACATTGAAGAAAACATTTTCATGAAACAACCTAGGGGTTTTGAATCCCAAGATGGTTTCAAAGTATGCAAGCTAAAGTGATCCATTTATGGGTTGAAATAAGCTTCGAGGAGTTGGAACATCCGTTTTGATGAAGCCATTAAGTCATTTGGTTTTATAAAAAATGAGGATGAGCCATGTGTATATAAGAAGGTTAGTGATTGTGCTGTCACTTTCCTTATCTTATATGTGGATGACATTTTGTTGATGGGTAATGACACAGGTATGTTGACAACTGTAAAGATATGGTTGTCAAATACATTCTCCATGAAGGACTTAGGGGAGGCAACCTATATTCTTGGGATACGCATCTATAGAGATAGAGCGAAAAGAATAATTAGTTTATCCCAAAGTCTATACTTGGAAAAGGTGTTAAAGAGGTTTAACATGCTTGATTCCAAGAGAGGATTATTACCAGTGAGACATGGTATCCACCTTTCTAAAGAGATGTCTCCAAAGACACCTGAAGAAAGAGATAAAATGGTTAGGATTCCATATGCTTCTGCTATTGGAAGTTTGATGTATGCAATGTTGTGTACTTGGCCGGATATCGTATATGCTGTTAGTTTAACTAGCAGGTTTCAATCCAATCTAGGTTTGGAACACTTGATAGCTGTAAAGAATATCTTTAAGTACTTGAGAAGAACTAAGGATTTATTCTTGATATATGGAGGTAGTGACTTGCAATTGGATGGTTATACTGATTCTGATTTTCAATCAGATATCGATAATAGAAAGTCTACCTCTGGGTTTATGTTCATTTGTAATGGAGGTGCAGTCAGTTGGAAGAGTTCCAAACAGAGTATGATCAGAGATTCCATCGCAGAGGTCGAGTATATTGTCGCATCGATGTCGCAAAGGAAGCAGTTTGGATAAAGAAGTTCATGACAGAACTTGCAGTAGTTCCTTCTATTGAGTCAGCAGTTCCACTCCACTGTGACAATAATGAAGCAATCATACAGGCTAAGGAACCCCGGTCTCACCAGAAATCCAAACACATAGAAAGGCGCTACCACATTACCAGAGAGATAGTTGGGCGAGGCGATGTAGCCATGCAAAAAATAGTATCAGCTGAAAATCTAGCTGATCCATTCACTAAGCCAATGTCACAAGCTCAACTAGACAGACATCTTGAGAAGATGGGTGATGTGAACCTTCAAGTAATTGGTAACTTGAAAACCCACATTCAAGAAGTAAGGAACAATATGGAAAGCACCAAATCAAGATGTATGAATTTGATTCTTTGAACCAGCACAATTAGATTGCTGTGTAATTCAAAGAAAATATCAGAAATGGGATTCTTGACCTAATTCATATAGAGAATGAATAAACCAAGAATATTATGCACATTAAACCTTGCAAGATAGAAATCTCAACAAGTTAATGAGCTTCACAAGAACAAAGGCAACAGCCAATTCACTCACTAATGGAGCAAAAACAATCTTTCATTAATATTCAAAGTGTGTCCTCCACTCTCTCATTACACTTGTATTTATAGCCTCTTGGCTTCAAAGCTAAAGACAAAAATATCCCTACTTTAGTAACAGCTGTAAGGAGCTTTAAGTCCAAACAAAAAATTAATCTATCAAAAGACTAAAAACTCCTTACAAAAAGTAAATTTAATACAGCAGCAAGTAAGGGCATTTAAGTCTAAAAGAGAGGTGGTTATAACAGCAAGGAATATTCCTTGAAAAAAAAAAGGTGCCAGCAGATGCATGTATATGGGTTGGATCTGGTGCATGCATGTCCACAGGTTATTCCATGTAACCTAATGCTCCACATGACACCTGGTCACTTCCAAGCTTAATTTTCACCAAATTTAATCCTTTATAATTTTCTTCATGCCATTCCAGCTTATAATCCTTGCTCCTTATGACTTCACAAATTAAATTCCGAAGTGATTTAGCTCTAGCTCTAGTAATTGGACCTTGGATGAAATCCTTTGGCGTGGATGTAGCTTGATTCTCATCATTCCCCTCCGCTTCAAAAGGATTCGTCCTCGAATCTGTTCCTGCATCAACACAAGGAGATAAATCAGGAACATTGAAGGTGGCACTGACATTATACTCACCGAGTAGGTTTATTTTGTAGGCGTTATCATTAATTTTGGTCAGCACTTGAAAAGGTCCATCATATCTTGGTTGTAATTTTGATTTCCTTCAAGAGGGAAACCTTTCTTTGCGCAAGTGAACCCATACCCAATCTCCAGGTTGAAATGTGACTTTCTTCCTTCCTTTGTTGGCTTGACTAGCATATTTTTCATTTTTCTTTTCAATTTGAAGCTTGGCTTGTTCATGGATTTTCTTCACCAATTCTGCTTTTCTTTTTCCATCTAAACTAGCAAGCTCGTTCACAGGCAAAGGTAAAAGATCCAAAGGAGTTGAAGGATTGAAACCATAACACAATTTCAAATGGAGAATAGCCAGTAGAAGAATGAACATTTCTATTATATGCAAATTCAACAAGTGGAATGCAATCTTCCCATGACTTCAAATTTTGCTTAACCATAGCACACAAAAGAGTAGTTAGTGTCCTATTTACTACTTCAGTTTGACCATCGGTTTGTGGGTGACAAGTGGTGGAAAATAACAACTTGGTGCCCAATTTTCCCCATAAAACCTTCCAAAAGTGACTAAGGAATTTAACATCCCTATCACTAACTAAACTCTTAGGTATGCCATGCAACCTAACAATATCTCTAAAGAATAAATTTGCAACATTTGTAGCATCATCAGTTTTATAGCATGGAATAAAATGTGCCATTTTTGAAAACCTGTCAACAACAACAAAAATTGAATCATGGCCTTGTTTAGACCTAGGTAATCCCAACGCAAAATCCATAGACAAAATGAACCTAAGGATCACTAGGGGTAGGTAAAGGTGTATACAAACCTTGTGGCAAAACTCTAGATTTAGCCTTAGCACACACAACGCACCTAACACATACTCTTTCAACATCTCTTTTCATATTCGGCTAATAAAAATGTTCCTTTAACACATCTAAAGTTTTGGCAACACCAAAATGACCCATTAATCCACCAGCATGAGACTCATTCACAAGTAATTCACGCATGGAACTCTTAGGCACACACAATCTATTTTCTCTAAACAAATATCCATCATGCCTATAAAACTTCTCAAAAGTATTCTTTTCACAAGTTGCATACACACTAGCAAAGTCATTATCTTCAGCATATAATTCTTTCACATATTCGAATCCCAATAACTTTGCATCAAGAAGGGCAAGAAGGTTATACCTTCGAGATAAGGCATCAGCAACCACATTTTCTTTCCCATGTTTGTATTGAATCATATATAGGAAGGTCTCAAGGAACTCAACCCATTTTGCATGACGCCTACTCAACTTATTTTGCCCCTTGATATGCTTCAATGACTCATGATCTATGTGGATGACAAATTGCTTTGGCCAAAGGTAATGTTGCCACGTTTCCAAGGCAAGTACCAATGCATACAACTCTTTGTCATATGTAGAATAGTTCAAAGCTGCTCCATTAAGCTTCTCACTAAAGTATGCTATTGGTTTCTTATCCTGCATTAAAACGGCTCCAATACCTATTCCTGATGCGTCACACTCAATCTCAAAAGTCTTAGAAAAATCAGGTAAAGCAAACACAGGAGCGGAACATAACATCTCTTTAATTTTGTGAAAAGCATCATCTTGTTTCTGTTCCCAAACAAAATTAACATTCTTTTTGACAAGATCATTCAATGGTGTTGCAATGGTACTGAAATTCTTAATAAATCTTCTATAAAAACTAGCTAGTCCATGAAAACTACGTACTTCAGATGCATTCTTTGGAATCGGCCAATCTTTAATAGCTTTAATTTTTTCATCATCAACTTCAACACCATTAGCACTAATGACAAATCCTAAAAAGACAACATTTTCCATGCAAAATGAACATTTCTTCAAGTTAGCATATAATTTTTCCTTTCTTAACACATCGAATACAGCTCTTAAATGATGCATATTGTAACACCCCGTTTGCATAGCCTGGTAGATTTCACTGTTCCGGTGACCGGTGTCGGTCCGGACAATTAATGGGATTGGGGCCACACTTAAGACAACTTGAGAAGCCATAAACACAAATAATTAGTAATATTTAATTAGTTAACTATAAATAAGAAAAACAAAACATAAGAGGTTAAACGAGCCGAGAGTCACAGCGATGAGTGACCTCCTCGGGAACGACTGCGAAGTCGTTTTAAACTCAAATTTCGAACCGTAAAAAGTGACGCTGCGGTCATTAGGACCCTTATGAACACAGTAGAAAAGAGAAAATCACGAAAAAGAACTGTTAAGCCAGTCAAATAATTAGGTCAGGGAGCTGGAAGAAATATGGAATTATTTGCAAACCGGGATGAACCGGCGAGGGGCAATTTGGTCAATTGACCCAAGAGCTGACTCCTGACCTCACTGTCAAATAAAATCGGAGAAAAGAAAATTTCAGAATCGAGAATTAAATTAAAGAACTAATAGAAAAAATAAATAGAAAAAAAAAGGAAGAAGATGGAAAAGTCAAAGGTGATGACATCATGAATGATGTCATAAAGAAATTAATTAAGTTACTTATTAATTTGGAAATTTTGGTCTTCTTTAAGCCAACATTAGATAAAAGAAAATAAAGAAAAAAAAAATTTATTTTAGTCTTCTCCCTTCCCAACTTGCCGCCCCACTTCCTTCCCTAAATCCCCCATGGAAGCTCTTTCTTTAAGCTTGCACTAAGCTTAATTTCTCCTTACCCAACCTTAATAACCCTCATAAAAACTTCATTAGAGCTTGATATTGTAACTTGGGAAGAAGACTACAAGAAGAAAAAAGGGCTAAGAGAGAGATTTGAAGCTTTAAGTTGAGGTTAGTATGTTAAACTCCTTATTCTTCCATTTAAATGCATGTGTGATGATTGAAATGAGCTTAGAAATTATGAAATGAAATAAAATCATGGGAGAAGGACTAAACTGAAATTTTAGCCTAGTTGATGGGAGTATGATTGGTATGGTTTGATGTGTTTAAAGGGAATTAAAGATGTTAATAAACTTGCATTAGTATGGTGTTAAGATGGAAATGCACCAATTGTGATTGAATGAGTGAGTTAGGGTTTGAATGTTAGGGTTTGTGAACAAAATTTTAGAGAAATGAATAATTGATATCTTTGACCAATTGTGAACTGAAAAATGGTCAATAATGACCAAAAGAGATGTGTGGAAATTGTGAGAATGGAAGCCAAATTCGTAGGGCAATTGCAGCATGACCAAACCTACTTTCAAGGACCAAAACTCAAATTTTACAAGTCCAATTGATATGCCACCAATTGGGGATGAAAATAGACATAAAATATCACAATTGTCATTAAGGAACCATGGCAAAAAACTGACCAAAACTTAGTGAACCAATTGACCAAAGTGAAATGAGAGCAGGCTGCCACTGCACAAACTGACCAAATGAATAGTAACTATTCATTTGGTCATAACTCGAGCTAGATAGGTCAAATTGACCTGAAATTTTACCAGTGATTAGATGAGATATAGACCTAAAACTTTCATGAAGAACACCACCCCAAATTATGCCATTAACCTAGTCAAATTATTGAGCAAAGTTGAGTTATTGAACCTGCAACTCTGCAGAATTGCCATTTGAGCAGTAATGTTTGAATGGCTATAAATCTCTCTAGAAAACTCGGATTTAGGTGATTCTTAAACCGATGGAAACCTAAGACATAGTAGAACATTTCATTTGAAGAAAATTAGACCAAATTATGAACTTAACTTGATCAAATTACTGAACAAAATTGGATCAAAAACCTGCTAGAACCATAGTTGCAGTATGAACAGTGCACGTGAACAGTAACTGTATTTTGGCTATAACTTGAGCTACAAAACTCCGATTGGGGTGATCCAAAAATGAGAATACACTTAAGACAATAAGGAACATTTTCTATGAAGGAAGTTTTGCCAAATTCCAACAGTAGATTGACCAATGGAACAGTGCAACTTCGGAGCACCAAAACCGAAAATTGACAATTTTGCCAAAATGACCTAAGCTTTGAGAAAATGACCCAAATCAACAAGTTTAATGACCAAAATGTGGCATGTGGGTGAAGTTGGAGTTTCCATACATATCAAGCCTTAAAAAGTCAACAATTTGACTTGAATAGTGTAGTGAATAGTAACCCAAAACACAAAAACTTCGAGAACGTCGAATTTAACGCAATAGAGCTAGTTAAAATGAAGTGAAATTTATTTTTGGATTTATGCTAAGTTATGGTACTAAAACACTGTGAAATTGTGTGTTTCAGCTGAAAAAGACTTGGAAGCCCTTAAAGACTGAGTCAAGGCCTAGAGGCGACTTCAGTCAGGTTTGTGTACAATAAACCCTATTTAAGCATTTTATCCTTGAAAAATTGATTTAGTACGCATTATGAATTTATGAACTTTTGTGTTCACCTTGTGATCAAATTGTAACTTTGGAAATTGATTTGATTTTTGTATGCAATATTTGAATGAAATGTTTGAAATGGATTTTTGATTCACACTTAGCATGACAGTTACTTATTATTCCTCCTCCATTTATGGGGTTGAGATAGTTTATTTTCCTCCCTCTCTGGCTTGCCAGTTGAGGTTGTAGATCGGATGAGTACTCATTAGCTAGCTAGCCACCTCCCTCATTGATTTCGATTAATGGGGTTGAGATTGCTTTGTCGTGGTGTACAACGCGGCATTGATCAGAAATTTTGTGTCATAGCTTAAGTTGTGTATGACTTTGGCAACACTGTGTTTATGAAATTGTTTGACTAAACTGTGTTTAATAGATTATTTGACCAAATGGTGTTATTATGAACTTTGATCATTATTAAAATGTGATTGAGAAATATTTGAATTGTGTTTGGCAATGAATGATTTATTTACTACATTTTAAATTTTTATTGTGTACCACTGAGTATTTTTATACTTAGCAATGGCTTATTTTGCTGTCGCAGATAAGAGCAAGGAAAAAACAGCAGAGTGAGCTGCGATTAAATCGAGGATTACATTGATCTTTTGTACGGGTATTATTTTATGCCCTTGTAGATAAATTTTGATGTAAACATGGAAATGTTGTATGTATCAATATAAAGTCGAGCAGTTGTAAATAAATTGTAATGATATTATTTTGGACTTTCTTCTGTAAATTTAATATTTGTACAAATTCGTACTTTATGCTTTGTGAATGGAATTATTAACTATTCTGAGTTGATAAATTTGATTTGGATTGTGGAACTGTTTTGAAATGAATTGATTGGAGTTGAATTGTGATTTATTGGAGGTTGGAAATTGTAAAACATTTTTGGGAGTGTTTTTCTCAGGTATTTGAAGAACGGTTTTCTCTAAAAACAAACAGAACTCTGTCAAAATTTTTATAAAATTTGAGGCAAAATTTAAATGGACAAAAATTTTTACTAGTATTTAAACCTTGAATAAATGGTTTTTAATTTCTACCAAAATGCTCACCACTTCCAAAATGTAAGAAAATCGTTTCAAAATCCCTTGTAGGGTACTTAATGGGTTATCGGTAGGTGGAGTTCGGTAGTTCATTAAGTATTCTACCGGATCATGTTATGCCTTACGGAGGGGTAAGGTGTGACATGTTTTAGTGGTATCAGAGCATGGTTTTTCAATAAATTTTGACTATGTGTATGAACATTTTATTGACAAGTACAACTGCTCAAGTGTCTTTAATTGATACATATGACGTATTTACATCATGAATATGCACTAACGGAGGTCAACCTCCTTGTGTTTGATCATAGGAAGTAGAAAATTTGAGAAAACGGAATGGAAGGAGGAGATCATTCTGAAGAACAATCTGTTGAGGCTGAGGTTCAAGGGGAAGCCCCAGCACTCCAGAATGTGAGTGGGTCAGCCACTCCAGCTCTTGCTCCAGCACCGCAGTTCCATGCTCAATTTGTACAGCAGATGGCTGCATTCTTCCAGCAAATGGCGGGTAATGTGCCACCCCAAGCTCAGATGCCAGTACCTGTAGCACAACCACAGCCCTCAGCTCGGCAATATGAAAAACTGATGAAATTTGGGGCCACCGAGTTTAAAGGCACTGTAGATCCACTGGAGGCAGAACACTGGTTGGAAAGAATGGAACGGGTTTACAGAAAACTGTAGTGTACAGAAGAGATGAAGTTCGAGTATTTAGTATCTCTTCTCCAAGGGAATGCCTATGAATGGTGGAAGACCATCCCCCACAGCCTGGTAGAGCCACTTGTGTTAACCTGGACAGACTTTTTGAGGGAGTTCCGACAGAAATGGGTTCCCGATGCATATGTGGACATGAAGTTGCAAGAATTTTTGAGTTTGAAACAAGGGAACCGAACTGTAGCAGAATATGAGAGAGATTTCTCAAGGCTAAGCCACTATGCTAGAAGCTTAGTCTCCACCCCCAGAGACAGATGCAAGAGGTTTGAGTCCGAGCTAAGGCAGAGTCTGAGAATGCAAGTTGTGGGTTTCAGGCATCAGAATTTTGCTGAATTGATCTCACAAGCCTTGGAATTAGAAAGGATAGAATCAGAAGGGGCAGTGAAGAAGGGTCCTCAAGAGAAAACTGAAAAGACTACGGGGCAAGCATCTGAAAGTGGCTCTGGCAAGAGGAAACAGTTTGGGGGATCCAGCTCCCGTAAATCTGGCAGAGGTAGATTTTCTGGCCAAAGACCACCCCGGTCTGGTCAGTCGACCCAACAAGCTTCTCAAGGATCTCTATCAGTACGACAGTGTGAAACGTGTGGTAGAACTCATGGTGGGGTTTGTTTCAAGGCTACTGGTGCATGTTTTAACTGTGGAGGAAGCGGACATTTCGCTAAGGATTGCACTAGTCCGCGCCGGTCTGGATCTTTTGCCACATCTGAAGGATCAACCCAAGTTTCTGCACCTAGAGGGTCACAATCAGCTGCTAGAGGTAGAAGAAGAGGTAGGGGTCCTGGTAACACCCCTGGAAGTCAAAGCACTGTTAACCAGCTAACATCCAGTGGCGCACCAGTTAGAGTGTATACCATGCGTCAGAGGGAAGAGGCTGAAACATCAGACGTAGTAGCTGGTATTTTCTCCATCCTTGACCAAGATGTGTATGTGTTATTTGATCCTGGCTCCACACATTCGTATGTTAGTGCTAGTGTGATGTATTCTACTGCTATTCAGTGTGTACCAATGGACTATGATGTGCTAGTAACTAGTCCATTAGGCCAGGAGGTCAGGGTAAATAGGCTATATAGGGACTGTCCTTTGGTGATCCAAGGACACACTTTTTTGTCTGATTTAATAGAAATGCCCTTCAGAGATTATGACATTATCTTGGGCATGGATTGGTTAGCCAGGCATCATGCGATGATTGACTGTAAACTAAAGATAGTCACTTTTGGTCTTCCTCAGTATGGTGATGTAGTAATACATGGGGAGAGGCAGTTTTTGCCTTCAAACATCATTTCAGCTGCACTGGCCAGAAAAATGATTAGAAAAGGGTGTGAGGCGTACTTGGCACATGTGATAGACACCCAAGTGGGGAGTCCAAAGATCGAGGACATTCCTATCAGATGTGACTTTCTGGATGTATTTCCTGATGAATTGCCAGGATTACCTCCAGAAAGAGAAGTGCAGTTTGAAATTGATGTTATGCCTGGTGTGGACCCAATCTCCATAACACCATACAGAATGGCACCAGCAGAACTAAAGGAATTGAAAGTGCAGTTGCAAGAGTTGCTTGACAAGGGCTTTATTCGCCCTAGTGTGTCACCTTGGGGAGTGCCAGTATTGTTTGTAAAGAAGAAGGATGGCACTCCCCGGTTATGCATTGATTATCGGCAGTTGAATAAGGTGACGATAAAGAACAGATACCCATTGCCCCGCATTGATGACTTGTTTGATCAGTTGAGGGGTGCAGCTGTATTCTCCAAAATTGACCTGAGATCAGGTTATTATCAGCTGAAAGTTCAAGAGCAGAGTATTTCAAAAACTGCCTTCAGAACCCGCTATGGTCATTATGAGTTCTTGGTCATGCCATTCGAGTTAACTAATGCTCTGGCTGCTTTTATGGATCTAATGAACACTATTTTCAGACCATACCTCGACCAGTTTGTTGTGGTATTTATCGATGATATATTGGTCTATTCGAGGAATGCAGAAGAGCATGATAGACATCTGCGGATTGTACTGCAGACTTTGAGGGAGAAACAGCTATATGCCAAATTGTCGAAATGTGAATTTTGGCTGAAGGAGATATCCTTTTTGGGGCACATAGTATCAGCAGAGGGTATTAAGGTAGATCCTAGCAAGATTGAAGCTGTCCTTAATTGGAAGCCACCCAGAAATGTCACAGAGATTCGTAGTTTTCTGGGTTTAGCTAGATACTACCGTAGATTTGTGAAGGGATTCTCCATGTTGGCATCTCCATTGACCAAGCTGCTTAGAAAGGATGTGAAATTTCAGTGGACGGATAAATGCTAGCAAAGTTTTGATGAATTGAAAAGATATTTGACTGAGGCTCCAGTCCTTACTTTACCTACACCGGATAAAGAATATACAGTTTACAGCAATGCTTCTCACAATGGGTTAGGTTGTGTGTTGATGCAAGATCGAAATGTCATTGCCTATGCATCACGCCAGCTGAAACCGCTTGAGAGGAATTATCCAACACATGATTTGGAGCTTGCAGCAATTGTGTTTGCTCTTAAGATCTGGAGACATTATTTGTATGGGGAGAAGTGCTACATCTACACAGATCATAAGAGTTTGAAGTATTTGGGCACCTAAAAAGAGTTGAATTTGAGACAGAGGAGATGGTTAGAGTTGATAAAAGACTATGATTGTCTGATAGACTATCAGCCAGGAAAAGCTAATGTTGTGGCTGACGCCCTAAGTCGCAAGACTATGGCAAGTCTACGGGTTACTCCTTTGTCTTTAGTACATGAGTTCAGATCATTACATGCCGGTCTAGAGATTAATGATGAGGGGCAGACAGCAGTTGCATGGCATGTACAGCCAGTGTTAATTGATCAGATCGTAATGGTCGCCGAATGATAAGAAGTATCGGGTCGATGGAAGAAGTCCAGCAAGGTAAGAAACCAGAGTTCTCAATCAGAGATGATGGTTTACTGCTACACCAAGGCAGAATGTGTGTTCCTAATGATGTTGATTTAAGGCAGATCATTTTGAAGGAAGCACATGAGTCTCCTTTTGCTATGCACCCTGGTGGTACAAAAATGTATAGAGGGCTAAAGGAGCATTACTGGTGGATGGGTATGAAGAGAGATGTGGCAGAGTTTGTATCCAAATGCCTAACTTGTCAGCAAGTAAAGGCAGAGCATCAAGTACCAACTGGGTTGTTGCACCCACTACCAGTGCCAGAATGGAAATGGGAAAGGATAACGATGGATTTTGTAATGGGACTTCCAAGGAAACAGAAGAGTCATGATGCAGTATGGGTCATTATTGACAGACTGACTAAGTCTGCTCATTTTCTGCCAGTCCAAATGGATTACAGTTTAGACAGATTGGCCAGGTTGTACATCGATGAGATTGTGAGACTTCATGGAGTGCCAGTATCCATTGTATCAGATAGAAATCCTAGGTTTACTTTTAGATTCTGGGGTAGTCTTCAGAGAGCCCTAGGAACTAGATTGAACTTCAATACTGCATTCCACCCACAGACAGATGGCCAGTCTGAGAGGGTAATTCAGATCTTAGAGGACATGCTACGGGCTTGTGTGATTGAGTTTGAGGGTAGTTGGGATACACACTTGCCTTTGATTGAGTTTGCTTACAACAACAGCTACCAATCTAGCATTGGGATGCCTCTATATGAAGCTTTGTATGGCAGGAAATGTAGAACCCCGTTGTGTTGGGATGACGTGGGTGAAAGAAAAATGATTGGACCCGAAATAGTTCAACAGTCTGAAGAGAAAATCAGGGTGATCAGAGGTCGACTTAAAGCTACATCAGACCGTCAGAAGTCCTATATTGATTTGAAAAGAAGGGATATTCAGTATGCAGTGGGTGAGAAAGTTTTCCTCAAAGTTTCTCCTTGGAAGAGGATTATGAGATTCGGCAGGAAGGGGAAACTAAGTCCTCGTTTTATCGGGCCATATGAGGTATTGGAAAGAGTGGGTCCTTTGGCATACCGGTTGGCACTACCTCCAGAGTTGGAGAAGATACATAATGTCTTCCATGTGTCTATGTTGAGGAGGTATCGATCAGACCCATCTCATGTATTACCAGTAGAAGAGATAGAAGTGAACCCAAACCTCACATATGATGAAGAACCCATAAAGATTATGGCTTATGAGGTGAAGCAGCTACGGAACAAGCAGATACCGTTGGTAAAAGTGCTGTGGAACCATCATTCAGGCCAAGAAGCTACTTGGGAACGAGAGGAGGACATGAGGAGACAACACCCACAGCTGTTCAGAGATTGATACCAGGTAAAATTTTGAGACAAAATTTATTTAAGGGGGGGAGAATTGTAACACCCCGTTTGCATAGCCTGGTAGATTTCACTGTTCCGGTGACCGGTGTCGGTCCGAACAATTAATGGGATTAGGGCCACACTTAAGACAACTTAAGAAGCCATAAACACAAATAATTAGTAATGTTTAATTAGTTAACTATAAATAAGAAAAACAGAACATAAGAGGTTAAACGAGCCGAGAGTCACAGCGATGAGTGACCTCCTCGGGAACGACTGCGAAGTCATTTTAAACTCAAATTTCGAACCGTAAAAAGTGACGCTGCGGTCCTTAGGACCCTTATGAACACAGTGGAAAAGAGAAAATCACGAAAAAGAACTGTTAAGCCTGTCAAATAATTAGGTCAGGGAGCCGGAAGAAATATGGAATTATTTGCAAACCGGGATGAACCAGCGAGGGGCAATTTGGTCAATTGACCCTAGAGTGACTCGACCTAATCACAAATAAAATCGGAGAAAAAAAAATTTCGGAATCGAGAATTAAATTAAAGAACTAATAGAAAAAAATAAATAGAAAAAAAAGGAAGAAGATGGAAAAGTCAAAGGTGATGACATCATGAATGATGTCATAAAGAAATTAATTAAGTTACTTATTAATTTGGAAATTTTGGTCTTCTTTAAGCCAACATTAGAAAAAAGAAAATAAAGAAAAAAAAATTCATTTTAGTCTTCTCCCTTCCCAACTTGCCGCCCCACTTCCTTCCCTAAATCCCCCATGGAAGCTCTTTCTTTAAGCTTTCACTAAGCTTAATTTCTCCTTACCCAACCTTAATAACCCTCATAAAAACTTCATTAGAGCTTGATATTGTAACTTGGGAAGAAGACTACAAGAAGAAAGAAGGGCTAAGAGAGAGATTTGAAGCTTTAAGTTGAGGTTAGTATGTTAAACTCCTTATTCTTCCATTTAAATGCATGTGTGATGATTGAAATGAGCTTAGAAATTATGAAATGAAATAAAATCATGGGAGAAGGACTAAACTGAAATTTTGGCCTCGTTGATGGGAGTATGATTGGTATGGTTTGATGTGTTTAAAGGGAATTAAAGATGTTAATAAACTTACATTAGTATGGTGTTAAGATGGAAATGCACCAATTGTGATTGAATGAGTGAGTTAGGGTTTGAATGTTAGGGTTTGTGAACAAAATTTTGGAGAAATGCATAATTGATATCTTTGACCAATTGTGAACTGAAAAATGGTCAATAATGACCAAAAGAGATGTGTGGAAATTGTGAGAATGGAAGCCAAATTCGTAGGGCAATTGGTCATGCTGCTGGCAGCATGACCAAACCTACTTTCAAGGACCAAAACTCAAATTTTACAAGTACAATTGATATGCCACCAATTGGGGATGAAAATAGACATAAAATAGCACAATTGTCATTAAGGAACCATGGCCAAAAACTGACCAAAACTTAGTGAACCAATTGACCAAAGTGAAATGAGAGCAGGCTGCCACTGCACAAACTGACCAAATGAATAGTAACTATTCATTTGGTCATAACTTGAGCTAGACAGGTCAAATTGACCTGAAATTTTACCAGTGATTAGATTAGATATAGACCTAAAACTTTAATGAAGAACACCACCCCAAATTATGCTATTAACCTAGTCAAATTATTGAGAAAAGTTGAGTTATTGAACCTGCAACTCTGCAGAATTGCCATTTGAGCAGTAATGTTTGAATGGCTATAACTCTCTCTACAAAACTCTGATTTAGGTGATTCTTAAACCGATGGAAAAATAAGACATAGTAGAAGATTTCATATGAAGAAAGTTAGACCAAATTATGAACTTAACTTGATCAAATTACTAAACAAATTTGGATCAAAAACCTGCTAGAACCATAGTTGCAGTATGAACAGTGCACATGAACAGTAACTGTATTTTGGCTATAACTTGAGCTACAAAACTCCGATTGGGGTGATCCAAAAATGAGAATACACTTAAGACAATAAGGAACATTTTCTATGAAGGAAGTTTTGCCAAATTCCAACAGTAGATTGACCAATGGAACAGTGCAACTTCGGAGCACCAAAACCGAAAATTGGCAATTTTGCCAAAATGACCTAAGCTTTGAGAAAATGACTAAAACCAACAAGTTTAATGACCAAAATATGGCATGTGGGTGAAGTTGGAGTTCCCATACCTATTAAGCCTTAAAAAGTCAACAATTTGACTTGAATAGTATAGTGAATAGTAACCCAAAACACAAAAACTTTGAGAATATCGAATTTAACGCAATAGAGCTAGTTAAAATGAAGTGAAATTTATTTTTAGATTTATGCTAAGTTATGGTACTGAAACACTGTGAAATTGTGTGTTTCAGCTGAAAAAGACTTGGAAGCCCTTAAAGACTGAGTCAAGGCCTAGAGGCGACTCCAGTCAGGTTTGTGCACAATAAACCCTATTTAAGCATTTTATCCTTGAAAAATTGATTTAGTACGCATTATGAATTTATGAACTTTTGTGTTCACCTTGTGATCAAATTGTAACTTTGGAAATTGATTTGATTTTTGTATGCAATATTTGAATGAAATGTTTGAAATGGATTTTTGATTCACACTTAGCATGACAGTTACTTATTATTCCTCCTCCATTTATGGGGTTGAGATCGTTTATTTTCCTTCCTCTCTGGCTTGCCAGTTGAGGTTGTAGATCGGATGAGTACTCATTAGCTAGCTAGCCACCTCCCTCATTGATTTCGATTAATGGGGTTGAGATTGCTTTGTCGTGGTGTACAACGCGGCATTGATCGGAAATTTTGTGTCATGGCTTAAGTTGTGTATGACTTTGGCAACACTGTGTTTATGAAATTGTTTGACTAAACTGTGTTTAATAGATTATTTGACAAAATGGTGTTATTATGAACTTTGATCATTATTGAAATGTGATTGAGAAACATTTGAATTGTGTTTGGCAATGAATGATTTATTTACTGCATTTTAAATTTTTATTGTGTACCACTGAGTATTTTTATACTCAGCGATGGCTTATTTTGCTGTCGCAGATAAGAGCAAGGAAAAAGCAGCAGAGTGAGCTGCGATTAAATCGAGGATTACATTGATCTTTTGTACGGGTATTATTTTATGTCGTTGTAGATAAATTTTGATGTAAACATGGAAATGTTGTACGTATAAATATAAAGTCGAGCAGTTGTAAATAAATTGTAATGATATTATTTTGAACTTTCTTCTGTAAATTTAATATTTGTACATATGAAATTCCTACTTTATGCTTTGCGAATGGAATTATTAACTATTCTGAGTTGATAAATTTGATTTGGATTGTGGAACTGTTTTGAAATGAATTGATTGGAGTTGAATTGTGATTTATTGGAGGTTGGAAATTGTGAAACATTTTTGGGAGTGTTTTTCTCAGGTATTTGAAGAACGGTTTTCTCTAAAAACAAACAGAACTCTGTCAAAATTTTTATAAAATTTGCGACAAAATTTAAATGGACAAAAATTTTTACTAGTATTTAAACCTTGAATAAATGGTTTTTAATTTCTACCAAAATGCTCACCACTTCCAAAATGTAAGAAAATCGTTTCAAAATCCCTTGTAGGGTACTTAATGGGTTATCGGTAGGTGGAGTTCGGTAGTTCATTAAGTATTCTACGGGATCATGTTATGCCTTACGGAGGGGTAAGGTGTGACACATATGTTCATTCATGTCTCTACTGTAAACCAATATATCATCAAAATAAACAACAACAAATTTTCCAATAAAAGCACGCAACACATGATTCATCAATCTCATAAAAGTGCTAGGAGCATTAGTTAGCCCAAAAGGCATCACTAACCACTCATATAGTCCATGCTTTGTTTTAAGTGCAGTCTTCCATTCATCACCTACTTTCATGCGAATTTGATGATATCCGCTTTTCAAGTCAATTTTGGTAAAAACACAAGCACCACAAAGTTCATCCAACATGTCATCCAATCTAGGTATAGGGTGGCGATACTTTACAGTGATTTTATTGACCGCCCTACAATCCACACACATGCGCCATGTGCCATCTTTCTTTGGTACCAAAAGGATGGGTACAACACAAGGGCTTGTACTTTCTCTCACGTAACCCTTAGCTAGCAATTCCTCAACTTGCCATTGTAATTCTTTGGTTTCTTCAGGATTAGTTCTATAGGCTGGACGGTTGGGAATAACTGCTCCAGGTACAAAATCAATCTGGTGCTCAATCCCTCGAATAGGTGGTAGTCCAGCTGGCATCTCCTCAGGTAGCACATCCTCATATTCCTGCAAAAGGAAGACAACAACACTAGGCAAATTGGGGTCATAAACACAATTAATAATATTTGCTTGTTGGCAAAAAAGGCATTCCTCACATCTCTTCCTTTAGCATACAAGCTTAATTTTCTCTCTCCTCTTTCTGCACAGCTCTCCTTTTGCGCCGAAGTTTTACCTTTTTCAAGCACTCTTGGAATGTTTTCTTTACACTATTTTCTTTCCTCACAACCACCCTTGTCTTGCTCACTCACAACATTTTCAGTCAATTTCTTTTTACTCCTTTTTTTCTCTGCTCTCTTTTTGGCCATTCTTGATTTTACCTCACCCATTGCTTGCTTAAGCCTTGTTTGGTCTTCATAAATCTGTTTTGGTGAAATAGGTGCCAAAATGATTTTCCTTCCATTCATTTCAAAAGAATACCTATTTTTATACCCATCATGGATCACCTTTCTATCAAATTGCCATGGTCGGCCAAGTAATAAATGGCCAGCTTGCATTAGAACCACATCACACATAACCTCATATTGATACTTTCCTATTGCAAAGGAAATCAGCACTCGTTTTGTTACTTTCACCTCACCGCATTCATTCAACCACTGCAATTTATAGGGTCTAGGGTGTTTCAAAGTCCTCAACCCTAATCTCTGCACTAAAATAGTACTAGCAACATTGGCACAACTTCCCCCATCAATGATGACACTACAAGCTTTGTCTTGGATAAGACACCTTGTATGGAAAATTGTTTCTCTTTGCAATTCATCACCAACATCCTCCTTTACTTGAGTATTTAATGTTCTCATAATCACTAGAGCACTTCCTTCAGCAGCATATTCTACCTCTTCATCCTCCTCCCCTGAAGATGTGGAATCACTCACAATTTCCTCCTTCGTTTCTATCTCACCATTTTCTCTCATGACCATGACTCTCTTGTTAGGGCATTGAGAAGCTATGTGTCCACTGCCCAAACACCTAAAACACTTCACATCTCTATTTCGGGTAGTAGTTGCAACCTCCTTTCCTTTACTTTCTACAAATTTCTTCTCCACCTTTTTTTCCTTTTCCTCATTTCTCTTATATTTGCTAACAGCATTTTCCCTATCCTCCTTCTTCCAGTTAGACTTCCAAGATGAAGAAGTACCTGCATTCCTCCAAATTTTGACTTGCTTTTAAGTTGCCTTTCTACCTTCATAGCCATGTGGACCATATCCTCCAACTTAACATAGTGATGTAACTCAACAATATGAGCAATCTCCTTGTTTAGCCCATTCAAGAATCTAGCCATGGTGGCTTCTCTATCCTCCTCCACATTTGCTCTAATCATAGCAATTTTCATTTCTTTATGATAATCTTCAACACTTTTAGAACCTTGAGTCAATCTTTGTAACCTCTGATGTAGCTCTCTATAGTAATGACTAGGAACAAATCTCTTCCTCATTATAGTTTTCATCTCACCCCAGGTTGCAATTGATTGCTCATAATTTCTCCTTCTACTAATCAACACTTGATCCCACCATACCAAAGCATAATCAGTAAATTCTACTGCTGCTAACTTTACTTTCTTTTCCTCTGAATAGTGATGACAATCAAACACAGCTTCTACCTTCCTTTCCCATTCAAGATACACATTTGGATCATTTTTCCCTTGGAAAGAAGGGATGCTCATTTTAATACTTTTGATATTGTCTTCTACCCTATTCCTCTCTCTTTCCTCTCTTCTTATCCTCCTATCCCCATTCCTCCTATCTTCAGCTCTTCTCTCATACCTACCCCTCCTAGGTCTTTCAACCTCAAAATCGTAGTTATCAAACTCATCTTCATTAGATTCAACTACGGGAGGTACAAGATCCCTCCTATTTGGCCTTCTCTCATTTTGCCTACCTCTTTGCTCCAATCTTTCCAACCTATCTATGATTCCATTGCACACAACATTCATTCTTTCAAATTGTTGTCTGACAGCCTGCATGTAGAATGGATTTTTACCTTCCCCCTCACTACCATCACCCCTTCTAGACATGTTTTCAGACCTGCAAGAAAATGGTTAGTGTAAAGAAAACACCTCACTCACTCCCTTACGTGTTTACACTCAACAGGGGATAGTCCACTCGTGTTTAACTCAACAAGGCTTTTCCCCTCTTATGAACTCACCACTCTGTGCCTTTTACCTCTCTTGGCTATGTCCACAAGTTCTTATCAAACTCAAGTAACTCAAACCAAGACTGTACTCACAAAAAAATTAACACACAATAAAATTCTTAAACGAGACGGATCAAAACGAGTAATCAAGAAAGCAATAATGTGACTCAAGAAGTCAAGAAAAGAAAAGCTCAAGCATGGAAATGTAATGCAATAAGGAATCAAGAAAGAAGACACCAAAATAAAAGAGTAATAAGCTGGAAAAGTGACAACCTAAAGAAGTGATATCAAGCTTAAATATCTAAGTTTGCCACCAACTTATCACAATTACCAGCAGTTCACACAATACACTAAGAATTACATAAATTTAGGATCACCAAGCAAACGAGTGTATTTTGATCTGAAATTAAGTAAGCAAATGCAACCCAATACTGACTAACTGCTGCTAGAATTTCAGGCTTTTCTTGACAGGTTTACTATGTAAACCAAATTTAATCGTGTCTGCCGCAAAATTTTGTTCCCCACACAAATAGTTAAATTTTGAGCTGAGATTTAATTTGAGAATAGCTCAAATGTGGCAAAAACAACCTGTAAATTTTCAGGAATTTCTGGGCTGATTTGCTATGTGAACTTAATTTGATTAGGTCTGCCGCAAAATTTTGGTTCCCCACACAAACGGATGAATTTTAAGCTAAAATTTAATTTGGGAACTACTGATATGGGGTATAAACACCTGGTAAATTTTCAAAAATTTCTGGGTATATTTGCTATGTGAACTTATTTTGATCGATTCTGCCGCAAAATTTTGGTTCGCCACACAAATGATTGAATTTTAAGTTGAAATTTAATTTGGGAACTACCGAAGTGGGGTACAAATACCCTGTAAATTTTCAGGAATTTTTGGGTCTATTTGCTATGTGAAGTTAATTTGATCAGATCTGCCGCAAAATTTTGGTTCAGTAGGCAAACAATATCAAACAACCCCCAAAATTTACACCCAACGTCTTAAACACACCCAAATAATGCTGGTAAAGTTTCAGGCCTAATAGGTAAGTTGAACTCAATGACCCAAATAATCTCTTATGCTTGATATCAAAATGAAGGAAACAAGATGGATAACTAGAATAATGGCTTTGGCTTGATTAACCCAAAAACCTAAGACAAACTCAACAAAACAAATTTTTAAACAAACAAGTCATACTAAACCCCAAGAGCCAATTTTGGTCAAGCATACAATGAACAAAAATGTGAATAACAGAAACACAATAAGAAGCAAAACAAGGTTTAGCAAGAAAGAACCAGATGCAAGATGAAGAAGAAGAAACAAATATGGAACTAGAGCCAAACAGCAAATATGAAAAAGGTAACAAACAAAAAGAATAAGAAGCAAATATAGAATCTACCTTGTTTGGACGTCCCTTTGCTCTGATACCAAAACTGATGTGAACTTTCAAGTAATTGGTAACTTGAAAACCCACATTCAAGAAGTAAGGAACAATATGGAAAGCACCAAATCAAGATGTATGAATTTAATTCTTTGAACTAGCATAATCAGATTGCTGTGTAATTCAAAGAAAATATCAGAAATGGGATTCTTGACCTAATTCATATGGAGAATGAATAAACCAAGAATATTATGCACATTAAACCTTGCAAGATAGAAATCTCAGCAAGTTAATGAGCTTCACAAGAACAAAGGCAACAGCCAATTCACTCACTAATGGAGCAGAAACAATCTTTCATTAATATTCAAAGTGTGTCCTCCACTCTCTCATTACACTTGTATTTATAGCCTCTTAGCTTCAAAGCTAAAAACAAAAATATCCCTACTTTAGTTACAGCTGTAAGGAGCTTTAAGTCCAACAAAAAATTAATCTATCAAAAGACTAAAAACCTCCTTACAAAAAGTAAATTTAATATAGCAGCAAGTAAGGGCATTTAAGTCCAAAAGAGAGGTAGTTATAACAGCAAGGAATATTCCTTGAAAAAAAAAAAGGTGACAGCAGATGCATGTACATCGGTTGGATCTGGTGCATGCATGTCCACAGGTTATTCCATGTAACCTAATGCTCCACATAACACCTGGTCACTTTCAAGCTTAATTTTCACCAAATTTAATCCTTTATAATTTTCTTCATGCCATTCCAGCTTATAATCCTTGCTCCTTATGATTTCACAAATTAAATTCTGAAGTGATTTAGCTCTAGCTCTAGTAATTGGACCTTGGATGAAATCCTTTGGCGTGGATGTAGCTTGATTCTCATCAATGGGTCTAAGATATTATAATGAATGACTGTAGTGCTAGTGGGAGATTGTTAGTAGTATGTCCTAGAGCATATCATTTAGTATGTATCTTGTACATGTTTTATTAATAAAAAGGCATTTTCACTTTTCCATTTACATAATATATTTATGTGCAATAAAAAAGGCCCATTGATATTTTGTTGGAAATACTATTCTTAAGTTATTAAGAATATGAGTGACAGTATTTCTAGCACAAAGTATCATAAATTGGTTCACAATCGAGGATACTTCATAATAAGGACATGACTTATCCAGAAAGATTGTAATCATGTTTGTTCCCAAGTTATTTATATGAGATGTAAATAAGATGAAATGGTGAGTCTCATGCCATATAACAAACATGATAGGCACTTATGTATGATAAGTAGGTCGAACCAGTGATACTTATGACAAGCACATGGAGTTTACTTTTGTCAATGCATTGTCATAAATCATATCAGTGCATATAATCTTTAGACCTAAGATAGCACAGTTATCTTGTATATAGGTGGTTTGAGTTTGATACTACTTTCATACTTGTACTGTGTATGGGTATATGGGCATGTGTTGGCTTCTACCAGTTATATATGGAGATAGCTGTTAATCAAGATAAAATCTATTACCCTAAGTAAATAGGGATAAAATTCTATGTTTATTTAATTATTCTTGATGTTTCAAGTTCCTGGTCAGGATAGACAGATTTAATCAGAAAAGAGTTTTTGATGAGAAAATCTTTTTAATCAAGAATTAGAATTAAAAGAGAACATAATATTCATAGCAAATGGGGTTTGACATAAACTATGACTCCAACTGGAATTGGGATTTTGTAACAAAGAGATTCTAGTGCATGATAACATATGATTGTAGGTTCATTTAAGGTATTCCTTATTACTGATTGGGTGGCCATGGCATGCTATGCTAGGTGTTAACTGTAACACCCCGAACCTCTGAGTTATGAATAGTCCCATTTTTAGTCCGTGACTAGTACTATTTAAAGACACCTTGAGGACCAAAAATAAATAGAAAATTAATTGAGATAGGCACAATAAAAATTCAAGTAACCCAAAAATATAAGGATCCACCGGGTATATTAAAAAAGAGAGATTATGAACTGATGAGGGCCATTTTGGTCAATTCACCTCAAGAGTTGACTTTTGAACAAGATGTTAATTAATTTAAGTGAAATTAATGAATTAAATTATGGAATAACTTTTTTTAGGAAAAGAATTCAAGTATGAAGTGAAAGAAAAATAAAAGAAATAAAAATCTAGAATTTTAGGTCCATTTTGACCCAATTAAAATTTTAGGACCAATGGGCTTTAGACAACTCAATAAAAAAATAAATAAATAAATAAATAATTGGGATAAGTATAAAAGGAAGCCATCTTCCTCCCTCCCTCATTTAGTTGCCCCCCACACACCTCCTCTCCCTCTCTTTTCTTTCTTCTCTTTTCATTCTTCCACTTACAACCTCTCTCAACCCTTGATTTTCCCCATTTTTTCTCCATCGGTTTTCTATCTAATTGGTAGAAAACATCAAATTTATCTTTAATTGAGAGATTAGAAGCTAAGAGAACAAAAAAGTTAGAAGAAATTGAAGATTAGAAGTGGTCACTTGAGGTAAGTTTCTTTTCATGTTAGATTAGTTGTATAAGCTTTGAATGAAGTTAATTTATGATGAAATTTCATGAGAAATTGAAAGGAAACATGCATGGAACCTAAACTAGAGTTTTGGCTAATTTGGGAAAAATTAGGGTTTGATGTATTTTTAGTTAAATTGATGATAAATTTAAGTTAAAGTGAAGTAGTATGCATGATTAGAAGTAGTAAGATTTCATGGGATTAAATAAATTGAATTATGGAAGATTAGGGTTCATGGAGAAATTGGGTTTTGGTGCTAGAGAGTGAAGCTGGTGTGTGTAGTATTAAATTATGATCATTTGAGGTTTATTTAGTTTGAATTGACATTGGATTGATGAATGGAAGTAATGAAATGGTAGGATTAGGGAAAATTACAAACTTTGGTGTTTGAAAATTGTGGGGTTTGTACTAGGAAGTGCCATTGATGTGTCAATGCCAAATTAAAGTCATTTTGGGTGAATTAAATGTGAATTGAGGTTGGTTAATGGAAGTAATTGAAGAAATGAAAAATTGAACTTAGGGCAAAATTTTGCACACTGATATCAGTGTGTTTGGAAGCCCATAACTTAAGCTACACAACTCCAATTATTGTGAAACTAATTGGAAATGAAACTTAAGACATAGGGCTAGAATTTTCATGAAGATACCTTGCCCCGAAAATGACCTTAAGCTACCCGAAATGAGCCTTGAAATGGGAGATAAAATTCTGGAACCTGCAGAATTATGCACGTGAACAGTAAAGTTTAAACAGCCATAACTCTCTCTAGAAAACACTAATTTAGGTGATTCTTGAACCAATGTAAACCTAAGATATAGTAGAACATTTCATATGAAGAATGTTAGGCCAAATTATGAACTTAACTCAATCAAATTGCGGAACGAATTCGGGTCACCGAATCTGCCAGAATCTAGGCACCTAAAATTGACCAAATGAACAGTAAACTTTGCAAGGCTATAACTCTCTCTAGAAAACTCGGATTTAGGAGATTCTTGAACCGATGGAAACTTAAGACATAGTAGAACATTTCATATGAAGAACATTAAACCAATTTATGGACTTAACTTGATCAAATTGCTGCACGAAGTTGGATTGATAAATCTGCCAAAACTAAATCTGTAGCATGAACAGTGACATGAACAGTAATCGTGTTTTGGGCACAACTTGAGCTACACAGCTCCGAATTAGGCAATTCAAGAAGAAAAATAAAGTTAAGACCTAAATGAACAATTTTCATGTAGAAAACCTCATCAAATTATGATCAAAACTAGGTACAAATTGGGTTCAAAGATTAGGGCACCAAGCTGTCCCAAAACCAAAATATTCTAAAATTTCCAAAGCTAACTTGGGATGCATTAGACATGCATGTAATGAGTTCTTGGCAGCAATTGAGATTGGTATTGAGGTATTCTATTTGTTTATTTTTAGTAGAAAAAGAAGTTAGAATGGATAAGGAGAAGTAGGTAACAAGGAAGGAGAATTATTGAAGGTTTATGCACAACTAACATTTTTCTTTGTTTTAGCTTCGTAAATTGATTTGAATGAGTTTATTTGAATGAGTTTGATTTGAAATGAGTTTATTTTGAATGAGGCATGTTTTTCTCTTATATTTGAGGAATTTGTGTGTTGCCACCCCTTTTATGGGTTTTATAATGATTTGAATATGTTATTGTTTTGCAAACGTGATTATTGATTTAGAAACTCTTGAAAGTTGTTTTAAAACCACAGTTAGCATGACAGTCCCTTCGGAACTCCCCAGTAGTAATGGCTACTTGGGGTTTTATAATTGATATTGATTATGTCTCCCATTAATAATGGTTAGTGGGGTAAGACTACATGAGTACTCATTAGCTAGCTAGCCCTTCCCTCATTAATAACGGTTAGTGAGGTTGAGATTGCTTTGTCGTAGTGTACAACACGGCACTGATCGTGAAATTTTGTGTCATGGCCTAAACTGTGTGTTGATGTTGGCAACACTAATGCTTTGTGAATTGTGATTTATGAAGTGTGATTTCTTTTTTGAAGTGTTATTCCAATAAATGGCTCTTATGGACTTAGAACTTTTTTGAAGTTTTCATGCTTAAGAAAAATGTGATTTATTATGCTTTGACAAATTGTGTTTTACCTTAAGTTTTAAAGTTATTAGTTGTGCACCACTGAGTGATATACTCAGCGATAGATTCTTTATGCTGTAGCAGGTAAGGGAAAGGAGAAGGCTGCTAATTGAGAGACTTGAAAGTAGAATTTTGATATTGTTTGTGGGTATTTACGTTAGGTATACCCTTGTGATTCCTTTGGATGTATTTTGTACCTATATGTATGGATGTATGGACATCGAGCAGTTTGTATTTAAAAGCATTGCATTGCTATCACATTTTAAGTTTATAACTATTTTGTATTTTACTTTGAGACTTATGAATATATAACTTTTGCAATATTTAGTCTATCATTATTTCCAATGAATGTTTACATAGAATTTTAACTCTTCTCATGCAATTTTCCACAAAAGAATTGATAACATAAAAAGCTATGATTTGTTTTAAAATCCTTTGTAGCATAACTAATGGGTTATCGGTAGGTGGAGTTCGGTAATTCATTAGGTATGCTACGGGAACATGTTGTGCCTTATAAGGGATAAGGTGTGACATTAACCATGGTCTATGAGGTGCCTAAAATGATTTAGAGAAATCATTTATGGTAAGAAAAAGTTCTCATGATATTAAGAGTTGATGTCATATCTCATTACCAATTAGTGATAAGCCTAGTGAGTCACACACATACACAAGTAATCACCAAGTTAAATGTGATTTAATTGATTAATTAAAGAGTTTAATTGATTAATTAAATAGGTTTGGTTTGCAATAAGATTGCAAAGTCCCTAACATGGCTTGAAACCAAATCTAAGTTATTGGATGCATAGTATAAGTTAAATTTATATTTAAGTGTCTAAATATGAATTTAGTTATGGGAAATTAATTAATAGAGATTAATTAATTAATTTATATTTAATATAAATTGATTAGAAGAGGACAAATAATAATTTTGGATTGAGAACTCAAAATTACAATATAAGGGTAATTTGGTTATTTCACAGGGTGACATGTGGCACCATGAGATAGTGACACATGGCATCATGGTTTGTCATTTGTCTTCCTATCATGCAAGATGATCAAAGTCAAGATTAAGTCTAGCTTTGACACTTGGCTTAATGTGATTAGGTCAATTAAAATTAAGATGCAATCAGGTAATAACATGTGGCAAGAGTTTTAAATGATGACCTAATTATATAAAGTGATGTTATGAGAAAATAAAAATGAGCCAGTCTTCTTATTTTCTCTCAAGTGTGCCACCACCCATAGCTCTCTCTCCTCTCTTCATCTTCTCTCATCAATTCAAAGAGAATTGCCTAAATTCCTTTGAATTAAAATTGCTAGAAATTATTTCTAATGTCCTATACACATCTACAACCTCTCTAAAGGCAAATTCCTAATTTATATTTAGTTGGCAAGACTTGAGAAGCTGGTTTAGGGGCTGCCCATTGGTGATCTTTGTGTGGACAAGCTAGAGAGATAACATTTGGGGTCCTAGGTGCTTCACAAAGGTACCAATTACATCTATAGTGCATCAAAAGGTTAGTGCACATATTATTCTTTTAATCTAGGGTTCTAATGAATTAATTTATTAATTCAAAAATCTAAATGGCAAATGTAGATCCTAATACATATTAAAAGTATTTTAATATGCAATTAAACATTCAAATCAATTAGGCACATAATGGATATGGCATGATGCATGAAACCCTAGAAGAAAATTTTTGAATTCAGTATTCTAATCTAATAATTTTTATGTTTCTGCTCCTTCATCTAGGCTGTCGAATAAAATGAGGGAATAAAACTTGTCTTTTTTAAATGCTAGAATAATAAACTTAGAATGGAATAGTCTATTTTGAAATTATTTTAAAATTAAGATTTCACACTTTAATCTTACTATGGATGTAATCTTGTCTATTTACTGGATTGAGAATTGTTTGCCTTGATGGAAATTAATCCTAAGATATTTTAAGTCCTCTCTCAAGGCACCTAGGGTGTATTTTAATTAACCTAAACCCTGCTTTTGTGGTAATTAAATTAATTAAAACCCTTTAAGATCTTTGACTAATTTTGGAACTCCACGAAGGTCATCAGCCTATCTCTAGGTTAGATTTCCTAGGTTCAAAATCTTGATTTTCTAATATTAATCTTCACTTTCCAGTCCTTCAATTAATATCTGTAATCAATACTAATGGGGGTACCAACACATAGCATGCATTAAGATCACAAGAAATTAAATAAAGGAACAAATCTCAAATCCAATAAACAAAGCTTAATGTTTATCAATAATAATGATTACAAGCATTACTCTCCTAATTCCAGAATATGAAAATTACTCACTCATGGTGAGTTCAGCAAACATGATAAAAATAAAGTAAAAGACAATAAAAATCCTCTAAAAGAAATAGAACAAAAGAACCAAAGAGAATCTGCAGCTTTGATCTTGTGGAACTTTGGCTGAAGGCTCCTCCTTGATATTGATGTCCTGCTCTTCTAGACAGCTGTGAAAAAGTGATTATACGGCTCTAGGATTTTCCCTTGGTCTCCTCTCCTTTTCTATTATCTGTAGCCTCTATTTATATTAAATGGCTTAGGGTTAGGTTTTCAAAGTCCCTAGGGCATTAGGAGTCTCTTCTCTCTATTAAAAATTGCAGCTGGAGCGAAATCAGAAAGCTGGCTGTCGATTGATACACGGCCCATGTATCAGTACACGGCCTAGGGCCATGTAACTAACTGGAGTTCTGAAGGTTTACATCTCGTGATGTCACAAAAGATTACACGGGATGCAGCTGGTTACACGGGTCCAAGTACACGACTCTTGTACTTTTATTCTTCAGAGAAATCTTTAAATCTAGCCAGGCAGAGACTTACACGGGTTTCTATGATTTATACGAGTCTGAGTACAAGGCCCGTGTACTACGTTTCTTCCTTGTCTCTTTTAGCTTTCACTTAGTAGTAGGTTACACGGGTCTGTGTCTTTGCTTACACAACCCGTGCAAAGTGTATCAGCAACACTTCTCTTCCCCTTGTGTTTTTCCAAGCTTTCTTTTATACTCCTATACCTTGGAACTTCATCCAAACAACTGAAATGATGCAGAAAACATGGAATATAGAGTTTGTTAATGGAAATCACAAAAGTTAATGAAATTAATGACTATGCATGAGATTGCTTACCTACATGCTATGAAATAGTGTACAAATTTGCTTAAAAACATCTATATAATACAAGTGTATCAAATACCCCCAAACTCAAACTTTTGCTTGTCCTCAAGTAAAACAAAACTCTATTTTAAAACACATTTTAGGGGATAACTTACGAATATAACTAACGATTCGACAAGCACATAATTGAACTCCTCTAATCCTTCATACCAATTATGCTCTTTCAAGGTATAAGGGTTCCAATAGCTGCCTGCTTAGAACTGGCTCTCCCTTCATAGTGTTTCAACTAGTTATTCCTCTATGCAAGGCTATTAATAAGTCACAAATAGCCTGTTTCATCAGAATGGAATTAAGAAATACTTACTCCCTAAAATTGCCTCTATTATAGATAATTGTGATGAAGTGACTCAATTCCAACTCCATAGGCATATCCCAATTTTCTATCTCCACTAATATAGCATATACTTTTCAAAAGATTAAAAGGTCTTTAAAAGGGTTGTAATGGGGCTGAAGGGATAATGACTTGGTTGCTAATGAAAGGCTTTTAGGGAATGCAAATATAAGGATAACATGTATGCATAAAATATCAAGTATACTAAGTTTATTCTACTAATTTTGTATGGAGAGGAAGGGCTTTTGGTTTCTTATAGTGCCAAGCATGCTTCCATGACACTTATCTTGGGACTTCTTCTCTCTCTTTTTTTTTTAGTTTTTCCACTTTTTTTTTATGTCACTTTTGTCCTCTCCCCCAAACTCATTGCTTTTGTTAAGTTAGAAAGGCAAATTTTGATTTGATTTTAATTGCACACTTACATTCTTTCTTGAGTTCTACATCCTCTCTCCATTTTTTTTTGTTGCACTTAATATACTTTTTACTTATGCATTTAGTCTCCTCAAAAGGGTAGGGCAGGTGTTTAGGCTAGGGGCTAGGTAAATAATATAGGTAAGCAATAAATTCTAAGGGATAGATATGATTTTCAAATTGGTTACAAGTGATATATATTTTAATTAAGGGTGGCTAAGGCTTAGTGAAGTTATATTAAAGAATGCCTTAATCATCTCTTCATCAAGCATATACTAGGATTTCGCCTCGATAGGTCCAAGGGACATGTTCTAGAGCTGGTGAGGCATTTTTAGGTTTGCTTGTATTTCAAAAATTTTCACTCAATTTTACAAGTCTAATGTGATAAATTAATAGCTATGAAGGGGTTTAACTAGTTTAACTCTACTTAGGCGATTAAGTTCTTCACAAACAACATATTGAAGCCTTTTTGCCTATCCAGATACGTTCATTCCTCTATTCCCTGGAGTCCAATTATAAGCTCACTAGAATTTTTAGTTATAGTTCTAAGTTTCAGAAACTCAAGGTTCAAAATTTGTAAAATTTTTCTGAAATTTTGATACACAAGTATAATATATATAATTTTAAGCAATGTAATGATATACAATGCATGGAATGACCTTGTACCCCCAAACTCAAATCAGACATTATCCTCAATGTCAACACAATATGCAAAATTAAAAGATAGCACATAAATTATGAGAAAGCATATTATGTATTAAAAAATTTGAAAGTTTGAATAAAAAACAAGTAAAGCAGACTTAAGAGTGCAGTTTAGGACTAAGATATATGAAATTATCCTATAGTCCTAACTCTAAAAGGTCTCTGATGGTGAGGATGGTCCGTCTTCATTGAGCCTCTCCAGTATCATGTCCAGCTTGTTATGGGATTCCTGGAGGCTGTCCTCGAGTGCCTGCATTCTATTGTTAAGCGTGGTCTCCATACACTACAGGTATGCAAGGTCGGGTCTGTAGGTGGTGGTGTACATATAGGCACTCGAGCGGGAGACTCATGATGGAGTGGGTCTTGGGCTTCCTCTTGGGCATGTGAGTGTTCACCAGGGCCTTCTTGTGCTTTATCTCTCCTAGGGATGACATTCCCTTTGGCGTCAATCAGGTAGCAGGTGTTGCTAACCTTCTTACATATCCCTATGGATACGCAGATGGTCTGATCAATCTTTGAGGTGCCGGAGATAGATCGCAGCCTGTGATGACCTAGAACGAATCCAAAATGGAGTGCGATGGCTGTGATAAGGCCACCAAGCACGATTTGCCCTATACGCTGGTGATATAGGCGGCGAAGGTGGTTGCAAAAGAAGAAGCCAGAGCTGTAGTGTTGCTCGGTGACTATACACCCAAGGAAGAAGAGTTCATTGGCATTCACTACACCCAACCGATCACCGCAGCCCATGATAGTGTGTGCGGCTAACCGGTGCATGTAACGCAGAGCAGGACTAGTGATACCTATCGATTTTGACTTGCTGGAGTTGTAAGGCTCTGTGTTTGGGGCTATAGAATGCTAGAAGTCAATGCTGTTGTAGACCATCTAGTTTCGAGGAATCTCTTAGTGTCTGGTACTATTGAATCCAAAGATGGCATTGAACTCATCCATATTCATCACCCGGTCGACACTAAGGAGCCAAAATTCAATTCTGCCCCTATCCTCCCTATAAGTGGGCCATAAAGTGGCCCTGAAGCTCCTCAGAAATTCTGATGTGGTGTCCTAGTAGGCAGGAAATTGGAGTTAGGCAAATCTGGTCCACCCAATGCTGTCAAGGAGTCCGTTGATTTTTTCTTGCAGCCCTATTTGTTCCAGCAGCCCAAAATCTATGTATTTTGTGGAGATTATTTTCCAGGTGTGAAGCCGGGTGCATAGATCTCTATGTGTGTCATCGCGGAATCCCCAAGGGATGGAAAATTCTGGCTATGGTGGCTGTTGGGTTTGCAGTGGAGGTGGTGGAGGTGGTGCTGCCCTTGTTCTTAGGAGTTGTGGTGATGGCTAAGGGGGTTAGGATGAGGAGCTGCTTCCTTGCCTTGAGGGAGAGCCTACTTTTCTTGCTGGTCTCTTCGCAGGAGCCATTGGAGACTTTGGGAGAGGGAGAGCTAGGGTTTGGTGAGGGGTGAGGAGATTGGAGAGGTTTTTATAGGCTAGGAGAAGTGGAGAGGAAGGGTTTTGGCATGGGGAATGGTTTAAGGATAAGAGATGAATTTAAAGGGTCTTTGTGACCCTTCATTTCACGCGTTTTGCACCTCAGGTGTCAATTCTATGATGTGATACACGGATCATGTATCACTACACGGGTCCCGACATATAAGCCCGTGTAATTTTCTATCCGAAAACTTTAACTTCTGCTAAGATACACGACCCGTGTAAATTAGCTTGGGGACCCATTAACTCCCTGTCTCTCAAGTTGTCTTGTTGAATATGTTACACGGCTCGTGTAAATTGCATCGGGGACCTGTGTAACTACCTGTAGCCTTATGTAACCTTATTCCCGGGCTCTAGAATGTTACACGGTATGTGTAAATCATTACACAGCCCGTGTAACCCGCCCCTTTTTTTAATATTTATTTTATTTTATTTTATTTTATTTTATTTTTAAATCAAGTGCTTAAACCATTCCCACTTACATAAATGAGATGAATGCAAGAATTTTTGTTTAATTTCCTCTTGTGTGGTTTTAACTTGACAATTCCTCTCCTCTCTTGCTTTTAGTTCCTTTCTTTTCCAAAATTGATATCTTGGGGGTCCTACAAAATAAAACATGAGCATACAAAATAAAACATGAGCGAATATAGAACAAAAATCAAAATAAGAAAGAAAAAGAAGGAAAATTCAAAAAAATTTGGGTTGCCTCCTAAAAAGCGTTTGTTTATAGTCTTTAGCTGGACTTTGCTTTTATTGTTCATATTATGTCTGAAGGGTTATCGAAGGTGCAATTAACTCCCTTCTCTATGGGTTCTCCCTGAAAGTAAGGCTTCAGCCTTTACCCATTGACTTTAAGTGCGCCTGAGGTTTTGCTCCACACTTCTACTGCTCCATACAGGAAGACTTGGGTTACCTTAAAAGGTCCGGACCATTTTGATTTCAGCTTCCCTGGAAAGAGTTTCAATCTGAAGTTGAACAACAAGACAAGATCCCCTTTTTTGATTTCCTTCCTCGAGATGTGCCTGTCGTGCCATCTTTTAGTTTATCCTTAAAGATCTTGGCATTTTCATAGGTGTCATGTTTGATCTCTTCCAGCTCATTGAGCTGTAGAAGTCTTTTTTTGCCAGAAGCTTTAAGGTCATAGTTTAGGGTTTGGATGGCCCAATAGGCTTTGTGTTCAAGTTCGACGAGTAGGTGGCAAGCTTTCCCATAGACCAAGTGGAAGGGTGTTATTCTAATAGGAGTTTTATATGTAGTGCGGTATGCCCACAATGCATCATCTAGTTTCATGGACTTGTCTTTCCTTTAGCGATTAACTGTTTTCTCAAGGATATGTTTTAGCTCCCGATTTGAAATTTCTACTTGGCCGCTGGTTTGAGGATGGTAAGGAGTTGCCACTTTGTGAGTTGCTCCATATTTCTTCAATAGATTTTCAAATTATCGATTACAGAAGTGACTTCCTCCATCATTGATTATCGCTCTTAGTGAGTCAAATCTTGTGAAGATGTTCTTTCTGAGGAATTTCGTTACCACTCTTGCCTCATTTGCTGGTGTGGCTACTGCTTCTACCCATTTTGACACATAGTCGACGCCAACTAGGATATACTTATTTTCAAAGGAAGTTGAGAATGGGCCCATGAAGTCTATTCCCCACACATCAAATAGTTAGATCTCAAGTATACCGTGCAGGGGCATCTCATTCCTTCTTGAAATGTTTCCTGTACTTTAGCATTGATCACAAGCTAGCAAAAAGGATCTTACATCCTTAAATAGATATGGCCAGTAAAACCCTGCTTGCAAAACCTTGGTTGCTATTTTTGTGGTGCCAAAGTGTCCTCCATATAATGATGAATGGCAGTGTTGCAGAATGCTCTTTATTTCCTCTTCCGGTATGCATCTTCTTATTAACCCGTCATTACATCTCTTATACAGCAGAGGTTCTTCCCATATGTAGAACCATACATCATGCAGGAATTTCTTCTTTTGCTGATAAGTCATGTTTAGAGGCAGTACCCTACATACTAGAAAATTAACAAAGTCAGTAGAGCTTGTGAGAATGCTAGTAATTGCTCATCAAGAAATGAATCATCAATTGGTAAATCCTCGATGTCCCCTGTGTATTCTGGTTTTAGCCTGGAGAGATAGTCAGCTACCACTTTTTCAGATCCCTTTTTGTCCTTGATTTCAAGGTCAAATTCTTGCAGGAGTAAAATCCATCGAATCATCCTTGGTTTTGCCTCTTTCTCGCTCAAAAGGTATCGGATGACAGCATGATCTATGAATACAATGAATTTTGACCCAATTAGGCGGGATCTAAATTTGTCAATTACAAACACTACTACTATGAATTCTTTTTCTGTGGTAGCATAATTGATTTGTGTGTCGTTGAGTGTTTTGCTGGCATAATAAATGGCGTGAGGCTTTTTATCTTTTCTTTGCCCGAGCACTGCTCCAACTGCATAGTCTCTTGCATCGTACATCACCTCGAATGGTAGTTCCCAATCCTGTGGTTGCATTATTGGTGCTAAAATCAGGGCTTCCTTGATCCTGTTAAAGGAGACAAGGCAATTTTCATCAAAATCAAAGGGAACATCTTGACTTAACAAGTTAGTAAGTGGCTTAGCTATTTTGGAAAAATCTTTAATGAATCTTATGTAGAAGCCTGCATGTCCCAAAAAGCTTCGTACTCCTTTGACTGATGTTGGTGGTGGCATTTTTTCAATGATTTCGATTTTTACCTTATCACCTTCAATTCCTCTTTCTGATATCAAATGTCCTAGAACTATACCTTTCCTTACCATGAAGTAGCATTTTTCCCAAATTAGGACCACGTTTGATTCTTCACATCTTTATAATACTTTAGATAAGTTAGCTAGGCAATCATCAAAGTAGTTTCATAGACAGAAAAATCATCCATAAAAACCTCCATAATATTTTCAATATAATAAAAAAAAATAGCCATCATGTATTTTTGGAAAGTAGCAGGGGCATTACAAAGACTAAAGGGCATTCTTCTATATGTAAATGTTTCGTAAGGGCATGTGAATGTGGTCTTTTCTTGGTCTTCTGGGTGAATAGGAATTTGGAAGAATCCCGAATACCCATCAAGATAGCAGAAGTAGAAATGTTTTACTAATCTTTTTAACATTTGATCTATGAAAGGAAGAGAAAAGTGGTCCTTTCTGGTGGCACTATTCAATTTCTTATAATCTATGCACATGCACCAACCAGTAACTACCCTAGTAGGGATTAGTTCATCTTTTGCATTTTGAATGACAATTGTCCCACCTTCTTAGGCACTACATACACTGGACTAACCCATTTGCTATCAGAGATCGGGTATATAATACCTGCATCTAATAGTTTGATAATTTCCTTTTTTACTACTTTTTTCATGTTTGGGGTAAGTCTCCTTTGATGTTTAATAGTGGGTTTATTGTTTTCTTCCATAAGTATCCTATGCATGCAAATGGAAGGATTAATCCCTTTTAGGTCTCCTATTTTATACCCTATACTGTTGCTATGGGTCCTAAGTACCCTTAGCAATTTTTCCTCTTTTATTTTTTTGTTGGTTTTTCAACCACCGCAAGTGTGCGAATTGCTAACAAGTAATAAAGTGATGAGTAGAGTATCATTCCCATGAGGACCATGTTGAGTACCAAACTATAGTGATTTTAATTATCTAGATGATCGAATTGTAGAGAAATAATAATTATATCTAAATTGAAAGAAATAAAATCTAAATAATTAACTAAAATAAAATACTAATGGACAAAAGCATTCTAAAGCTAGGGGTTCACACTTCAACCAATTGTAGAATCAATCTGACTCATTCAATAAATGGGAGATCATTACTTTGATAGAAATTAATCCTAAGTTATCTTATATCCTCTCTCAAGGCACTCAAGGTGCATTTTAATTAACATAAACCCTACTTTCGTGGTGACTAAATTAATTAAAACCCTTTAAGATCTTTGATCAATTTTGGAACTCCACAAATGTCATCAGCCTATCTCTAGGTTAGATTTCCTAGGTTCAAAATCCTGATTTTCTAATATTAATCTTCACCTTTCAGTCCTTTAATTAATATCTGTAATCAATACTAAGTGGGTATCAATATATAGCATGCATTAAGATCACAAGAGATTGAATTAAAGAATAAAATAACCAATGTATTAAATAAAATCAAACCAGATCCATAATGAAATTGAGTGCTACACCCTAACCATAGAATAAAGAACTTACTCACCCATGGTGAGTTTTATAATCAAGTTTATAAAAAGATAAAGAGAAGACATGAGAAGAAAATAGAGTGAACGAACTTAGAAGAAGAATTGAAACCTTGGACTTTTGGAACTTCAGCTAAAAATCCCTTAGAGAAATCTTGCAGATCTTATTTTCTCCCTTGCCTCCCTTGAAGTTGATGTACATCCTTGAATGTAAATAACCTCCTTTGAATGTTAATTCTCTTTTTAGATGTAAATTCTCTCCCTCCCTCAATTCTTGACTTGTTATATTTATATCTGGTGTAAAAACCCTAATTTCAGAGTCCTAGAAACGTTAGGAGTCCATCCGGGTCGAGTTGGAAGCAAGAAAAGTCGCATCAGAATCGTTGTTAGGGGACTTTACATGGGTCGTGTAGTGATACACGCCCCGTGTAACTTTCTGCCACTTTTGTTTTTCAAGTTTTCTTTGTCTAGGAGGTTGCACAGGGTCTAGAAAGTTACATGGGGCAAGTTACAAGGCCCGTTTACTGCTTCTGGACTTGTATTCTCTATGTTTTGACATCTAAATCTCTTCCAAACTTGTCCTTGATTTTAGAATCACATAAAAACACCTGATAAAATATAAAAATCAATGAATTTAGTTGGATTAACATGTTTTCTAAAATAATAATAAAGACACATAAAAATAAACATAAAAGGAGACTAGATGCTAACAAAATGCAATGAATGTTAACCTTAAATGTTTATATAATTTGATTTAATCACTATTTCAAATAATCTGGCATTGACAATAATAGGATATTCAGAATTTGAGTCCAGGAATGCGTACCTTAGTGTAGAAGGAAGAGGTTTCAGTTCTACCTATTTGGTGTTTTCCTGAAGCTTGCCTTTGGGCTGTTCCTCCTTTAACTCTTCTATAGCAAAAACTTGAACCAATAGTAGGGGTGGATTAGCTGTCAAGAATTGAGCACAAGCTGCAATTTTCATGTTCTCCTTCTCTACTGTGTGGCTGTGCATGATGGATGCTCTTAGAGGATTTTCAAGGTGTGCTTTAATAAATTCCTCTTCAACTTGCTTGTCAATTATATCAACCTTGAAGCATTCATTAGGTTCAAGTTTGTGTTTCATTGCGCTGAACAGGTTGAACTCCACTTCTTCATCTCCTACCTTGAGAGTTGAAAGTCCGTTCTTAACATCTATGACAGCTCTAACAGTTGCTAAAAAAGATCTTCCCAGGATTATAGGGATTTGGACGTCCTCCTCCATTTCCAGTACAATAAAATCAACTGGGATAAAAAAATTTTCCACCTTGATAGGGATGTTTTTTAGAATGCCTACAGGGTATTTTACAGATCGATCAGCCAGTTGTAATGAAATTGTTGTAGGCTTAAATTCCCCCACATCAAGCTTCTTACATATTGACAAAGGCATTAGACTCACACTTGCACCTAGATCACAGAGGGTTTTATCTATATTCATGTTACCGATAAGACAATGTATGGAGAAGCTTCCTGGATCCTTAAGTTTTGGTGGCAGCTTGTTCTGCAATATGGCACTGCATTCCTCTGGAAGAGCAACAGTCTCATAGTCCTCCAGCCTTCTTTTCTTTGATAAAATATCTTTAAGGAACTTGGCATAAGATGGCATTTGAGAGAGTGCTTCTATAAAAGGAATGTTTATATAGAGTTTCTGCAAAACTTCTAGAAACTTCCCAAACTGCTTATCCAATTTGGCTTTCTGGAATCTCTGAGGAAAGGGAAGAGGAGGCTAATATGGCTCTGGTAGCTTCTTTTCCTTCCTTGCTTCCTCTTCTTGCTTCTTTTTAGCTTCTTCCTTTTTCTCCTCTGATTGGTTTTCAGATTTATCAGAGGTTCTCTCAATTGGTTCTTCTTCAGACTGTTCTAAAATCCTTCCACTCCTCAATGTAACTGCCTTACAGTGCTCTCTTGGGTTCATCTCGGGTTGACTAGGCAGCTTACCAACAATTTTGCTTGAAGATGTTGCTTGCTGAGTAATTTGATTTTCAAACGTTTTGTTGTGGGTAGCAAGTTGGTCCATTCTGGAAGCTAGCTGTTTGATCATTTCATTTTGCTGTTGCCGGGCTGCTAGGAAGCTTTCCATTATGGATTCCATAGTCGACCTTGGTTCAGGCTGTTGGCTCTTAGGGGGTGGCGGTGGTTGTGTAGGGTTTTATCCCCTATTCTGAAATCCCGGGGGCACTAGTGGTCTGTACACTTGCTGTTTGTTCATCTGCTAATTCTGTGAATTTGACCATGAGAAATTTGGGTGGTTCCTCCATCTAGGGTTATATGTATTTGAATATGGATTATAGGGCTATCTCTGGTTGAAGTTCCCTCCGTTATTCACATAGTTCTGTAGGGAGTTCACTGAAGCTATTATATTCTGAACCCATGTATCCTCTTCCACAGCTGTCATCGTGTTGACTGTTCATCCCTATAGCATTAGCTTGCATTTTATCAAGCCTCTTTGTGAGCTGGTCAAATTGAGCATTTATCATGCTTAGGGCATCCGCTTCTAGTATCCCTGTTGTTTTCCTTGTGTTCCCTCGTTCATTTGACCATTCATAATTGTGATATGCAACCCTCTCTAGAAGTTCAAGTGCTTGATCCACTGTTTTCTCCATTAGGTCACCTTCTACTGTTGAATCTACTGTGCTCCTTATAGAGGGCAGAAGCCCATTATAGAAGTTCTAAATCAGGAGCCAATCTTCTATGCCATGGTACAGGCATTCTCTCTGTAGGTCTTTATATCTCTCCCATGCATCATAGAGTGATTCACCTTCCCTTTGCCTAAAGGTGTTGAGTTCAACTCTCAACCTTGCAGTCTTTGTAGGTGGAAAGTACCTTGCTAGAAAAGCTTGTGAGAGGTGTAACACCCCTATTTGCATAGCCTGGTATATTTCACTGTTCCGGTGACCGGTGTCGGTCCAGACAATTAAAGGGGATTAGAACCACACTTAAGACAATTAGATCAGCCATAAACACACAAATAATTAGTAATTTCCAATTAGTTAAGTATAAATAAGAAAAATAGAACATAAGAAGTTAAACGAGCCGAGAGTCACAACGATGGGTGACCATCTCGGGAACGACTGCGAAGCCATTTTAAACTCAAATTTTGAACCGTAAAATGTGACGCTGCGGTCCTTAGGACCATTACGAACACAGTGGAAAAGAGAAAATCACGAAAAAGAACTGTTAAGCCAGTCAAATAATAATGGTCAGGGAGCCAGAAGAAATATGGAATTAATTACAAACCGGGATGAACAGGCGAGGGGCAATTTGGTCAATTGACCCCGAGAGCTGACTCCTGACCTAACTGTCAAATAAAATTGGAGAAAAAAAAATTTCAGAATCGAGAATTAAATTAAAGAACTAATAGAAAAAAAAAAGAAAAAGAAAAGTTGAAAAGGTGATGACATCATCATGATGACGCAACTATGACTTCATAATTAATTTTAATTTAATTGACTAAGTCAAATTAAAGAATAAAAACAAAATTGAAAGGCCAAATTTTATCTTCTTCTTCTTCTTCTTTTTTTTCTCTTTCCCGTAGCTTCTCATCTCTCTCCCTTTTCTCACTAAATCCTCCATGGCTACTTAATTTCAAGCTTTTAAAGCTTGAATCAACTCCATAAATCCCACAATTTTCCTAAATAAAACTTGTTCTTAGATCTTGGCAAGCCTATTGAGAAAGAAATTTGAAGGAAAATAAAAAGGAAATTGAAGCTTTGGGAATACTTCCTTAAAAGTTAGTCAAGAATCCTCTCAATTTTCCTTATATTCATGAAATTTCACTTGAAGTGAACTAGTATTGATGAAAATAAAATAAAAACAACATATTTAGGAATATAGTGAAATTCAGCCAGCTTCGAGGTAACTTGAAATTGATGGATTTTGATACAATTAAAAAGGTAGGCAAGCTTGATTGAAGGTGTAGTTGAGGTTTATATAGTTTAATTGTATGAAATGAGCTAAACATGGAAGTTAGGGTTTTGGACATTAGGGTTTAGAGAACAAAAATGTGAAAAACTTGTAAATGGTGTCTTTGACCTAATGTGAAGTGAGAAATGGTCATTTGTGACCTAATTAAGTGTGTTAGAAGTGTTGGAATTAAAGTCAAATTCGGATTGGGTATGCACCATGACCAAAAGTCAACTTTGAGGGACCAAAAATGAAATTTTACAAGTCCAATTGGTATGGGACCAATTGGGACTGAAAATAGGCACTAAATGACACAATTTTCATTTAGGAAGCATGCCCAAAAAGTGACTAAAACCTAGTGAACAAATTGACCAAACTTGAAAATCTGCAGTATGAACAGTACACATAAACAGTAATTGTGTTTGGGTCATAACTTGAGCTAGGAAGGTCTACATGACCTGAAATTTTACCAGTGGTTAGATGAGATATAGACCTAAAACTTTCATGAAGAACACAAACCCAAATTATGTCATTAACGAAGTGATTTGGCCACCCCAATTTGGTGACTCAAATCTGCCAGCACCAGAAAATTACCCAGAATTCTGGGTTGTGTCTAATCCGGCAGCCATGGTTCAAATGGCCATAACTTGAGCTACAAAACTCCAATTGGAGTGATTCAAAAAGGAGAATAAACTTAAGACAATAGGGAACATTTTCTATGTAGAAAGTTTTGCCAAATTCTAACAGTAAACTGACTAATGAAACAGTACAACTAGGGACACCAAAACTGAAAATTTGGCAATTTTGCCTAAAAGACCAAAGTTTTGAGAAAATGACCAAAACCAACAAGTTTGGTGATCAAAATGTGGTATGTGGGTAAAGTTGGAATTCCCATACCTATTAAGCCTTAGAAAGTCAATAATTTGACTTAAATAGTGTAGTGAATAGTAACCCGAAACACAAAATTTCAAGAACGTCGAGTTTAGCACATTAGAGCTAGATAAAAGTGAAGTTAAATTTATTTTTGGATTTAGGCTAAGTTATGGTACTGAAACACTGTAAAATTGTGTGTTTTAGTTGAAAAGAATACCAAGAAAGAACCCGATGAACCGAGTCGAGGCCAAGAGGCGACTCGCTTGAGGTTTGTGCACAACATCATTATGCTTTAAAATTCATTGATTAAGTGAATGAAATATGCATTTTACCTTTGCTTTGAATTGTTGAAAGTATTGTGACCTTATTTATGATGTTTGGATTTAAATTGTGAAAGTTACTGTGTATATTTGAAATGACAATGTTTAGCAAATTGTTAAGATAAGTTTTGAAACCACAGTGTCATGACCATATATTTGAACACCTCACTAGCACGACTAGTGGGGGTAATTAGTTTCGAATTTTGATTCCTTCTCTGGAGAATTGTTGAGGTGTGCCAGTAGAAGAGGATGTGAATGGATATCCATATATTTGAGCTAGCTAGCCTTGTAATGTGATTTCTCTTTAGCCTCTGGCTATTGAGATTCTATTTGTTTCGAATGGCATGATCTACTGTGGGTTTTATGAAATGTGTTTTGATACTTTGAAATGAACTTGGTATGCAGTAAAATCTCATAATTCATGTTTTGTGTTTAATGCTCATGTTTAGTCAATTTTTTGAATAAATGTGATTTATATTTTGCATAAAGATTATTTTAGTATGTTGTGCACCACTGAGTCCTAGTACTCAGCGATAGCTTTTATTGCTGTAACAGATACAGAGACTAGAGGAGCAGCAGACTGAGTTGCTAAGGATTAAAGATCATTCAGCTTGAAGTTATCGGGTATAATTTATACCCTAATTGTAAATATTTCTTTTGATGTATGTATTGCATATAAAAGTATGGACATGTAAATGGGTCTTGAGCAGCTTTTACAAAGTTTGTATGAAGTTTGTAATAAAAAAATTTAGTTTGAACTTCCTTTGATGTAAATTTTGTAATGATGTGTATATAAATTGTTTTATCTCTAATGAAATATGAGTGAAACTATTTCATTTAATTGAATGAAATGTATTGCTAGTATTTTGAGGATTATTAAATTTTGAACTTGAGAAATTGATTGAAATGATTGTGGAGTTATTGAAATGGATTGAGTGTGATTGTGAAATTGAAGTAGTTGTTGGGGAAAAATTTTTGGAATTGCTTTTTACAGGTATTTGAAGAACTGTTTTCTCAAAATACAGAGGGAACTCTGTTAAAATTTTTATAAAATTTGCAAAAAAATAAAATGGACCAAAAATATTAACTAGTTTTAATTTTAACTAAATGTTTTAAATACTTATTAGAAAATGCTCAACACTTATAAAAAATAAGAAAATTGTTTTAAAATCCCTTGTAGGGTACTTAATGAGTTATCGGTAGGTGAAGTTTGGTAGTTCATTAGGTATTCTACGGGATCATGTTATGCCTTACAGAGGGATAAGGTGTGATAAGAGATCTTCCCAAGTGGTGAATGTTCCAGCTGGTTAAGAAAGTAACCACTTCCTTGCTCTATCTCGAAGGGAAAATGGAAATGCTTTGAGCCTTATGGCTTGATCAGATACTCCATTCATCTTGAATGTGTCACAAAGGGCAAGAAAGCACTGGAGGTGGTAATGCGGATCTTCTGTTGGTGAACCCCCAAACTGGGTCTATTGAATCATCTGGAGCCATGCCGGTTTTAATTCAAAATTGTTGGCATCCACTGTGGGTCTTATAATACTAGGTTGGAATCCTTATATAGAGGGAGCTCCATAATCCTTCAAGAGTATCGGCCTGTTGTTGTTATTGTTGGCCATTTTTGGAATTTCTGGATTTCTTTGATCTTCTCCTTCACGTTACCTCTCCCTCCAGATAATTCTTAGGGTTCTGTCTATCTCTGGATCCAAATTAAAGACTTCTTCCTTTAGTCTTATTCTGGTCATGTACCAAACCAATCACCTAGGAAAGAATAAGAGAATAAAACAATTTAAACAAAATTAAACAATAAATGAAAATACCTAAATCAGTTAAATTACTTATCGCCTAATATTACTAAAATTAAAGTTCCCCAGCAACGGCACTAAAAACTTGTTTGCTGGTTTTACAACCCCGCAAGTGCATGGATCGCGAACAAGTAATAAAGTAGTGAGTAAAGTATCGTCTCACAAGGAATTTAATTAGTAAATACCAACGTATACAGTGATTTTGGCTGTCTAGACTGTCGAATAAAATGAGAGAATGAAACTTATCTATTTTAAATGCTAGAATAATAAACTTAAAATGGAATAGTCTATTTTGAAATTATTCCGGAATTAAGATTTTACACTTTAATCTTACTATAGATGTAATCTTGTCTATTTACTGGATTGAGAATTATTTGCCTTAATGAAAATTAATCCTAAGATATCCTAAGTCCTCTCTCAAGGCACCTAGAGTGTATTTTAATTAACCTAAACCCTACTTTCGTGGCGATTAAATTAATTAAAACCCTTTAAGATCTTTGACTAATTTCGGAACTTCACAAAGGTCATCAGCCTATCTCTAGGTCAGATTTTCTAGGTTCAAAATCTTGATTTTCTAATATTAATTTTCATTTTTCAGTCCTTCAATTAATATCTGTAATCAATACTAAGTGAGTACCAACACATAGCATGCATTAAGATCACAAGAAATTAAATCAAGGAATAAATCTCAAATCCAATAAATAAAACTTAATGTTTATCCATAATAATGATTACAAGTATTACTCTCCTAATTCCAGAATATGAAAATTACTCACTCATGTTGAGTTCAGCAAACATGATAAAAATAAAGTAAAAGACAATAAAAATCCTCTAAAAGAAATAGAACAAAAGAACTGAAAAGGATCTGCAACTTTGATCTTGTGGAACTTTGGTTGAAGGCTCCTGGTGATACCTGGGCATTACCTGGTGGCTTTATGCGATTCCAATAAATGATATTTCACCTCATGCCACAAATACTATGGTCCAATTTTGGTCTCCCTAAACATTGAACAAAAATTGATGATTCCAACTCAGACCAGCCCAATAGACACCCTTGCTCCCAATTAACATCACAACCACATTTAAAGGTTGCAAAGCACAACTCTATATCTCAATACATTGGGTAGTAACACCTACTACTTCTTTCATCACATATGGACAATAAAATCAACCACTTAATACACCTATATGTTGTTAAGAGAGTATTAATTTGGTTCAACTATTAGATATAACTGATAATTGTTAGAATTCAAACAATTAAATCAAAATGGTTGGTAAATCTATCAAAACTGCAGTTGATAGTTGATAGATTGCATATCAGCTATAGTTTGTATCTGTTTGCTGGTTTACAACCCCGCAAGTACATGGATCGCTAACAAGTAATATAGTAATGAGTAAAGTATGTTCCCACAAGAAATTTATAGACATAAGTACCAAGTTAGACAGCAAATTTGACTGTTTAAACTACCGAATAAGTTGAGAGATTAATTCTAAACTACTAATACTGAGAATTAAAAGAAAATAAAGCTATAAATTTAAATTTAGAAATCAATTGACTAAACAATTTCAGAATAAAGATTTCATACTTTAAACCTATTATGGACTTAACTTCACCTATTTAATAGATTGAGAATTGTGACATTAATGGAAATTAATCCTAAGATATCCTATGTCCTCTCTCAAGGTACCTAAGTGTATCTTAATTAATCTAAATTAAAACCCTTTAAGCTCTTTGATTAATTATGAGATTCCATAAAGGATGTCAGCCTATCTCCAGGTCAGATTTTCTATATTCAAAATTTTGATTTCCAATACTAATCTTCACCTTTTAGTTCTTCAACTAGTATCTTATATCATAACTAAGTGGGTACCAATACATAGTATGCATTAAAAATACAAAATATTAAATCAAAGAACAAAACTCAAATCCATTAAATGAACTTAGTATATATCCATAGCAGACATTAAAAGTGCTACTCTCCTAATTCTAGAATTAAACAAACTACTCACTCATGGTGAGTAAAATAAACATATTTAAATTAAAGTAAAGGAACATAAGACAAATTGGAAGCAATATAACAAAAGAACCCAGAACCAAGATTATGCAACCTTGAACTTTTGGAACTTCAGCTAAGAGTCATTCTCCTTGATGCTAATGCAGATTCCCTTCAACTTGCTTAGAAAACTAGGTGTAAACTAAAACTAACTCTAATTTGAACTAAAAGGTTTTCTGCTTGTTTTAGCCTTCTAGTATTTAAATTAAGTGCTTCAAAGTCATGCTTCAGAGTCTCAAGAGCCTTAAAAGTCTATTCGGAATGTGTGAAATGGAGTTAGAGTCGTATCAGAAGTCTCTGCTACAAAGTATACGACCCATGTGGAACTATACAGCCCTGGGCGGTGTAAGTCGCTAGACCAATTTCGAGCTTTATTCATGAGAAGGCAGCTAATTACATGGGGGTAGGGAGTTCACGCGGGGCTATTAGCACTGCTCGTGTACTGTTGTCCTTCCTTGGCTCTCCAGGTTTCAACCAATAGAAGATTACATGGGGGTTTGTGAGGTACACGAGGTCTTTTACACGACTCATGTACTGTGGCTTCTCCATGTCTTCTTCAGTTTCGCTTGGCCAGGGGGTTACATGGGTCAGGCTTTGTCCTTACATGACCCGTGTAAAGTTATGCGGCAATCCCTCTTGCTTTTCTTGCTTTTCAATCTTGTCCAATCGACTTCCATGCCTTGGTTCTTTTCTAAAACACCTGAAAAGATATAGAAAATACGAAATTAATAAGAGATCGCCATAATCAACAAAAACTAATGAAACTAAGTGAAATGCATGCAATTAACTACCTAAATGCTGTGAAATGCAATGTAATAGTGCTTTAGAATGCCTATATGATATAAGTGTATAAATATCAACTTTGAAATAGAAGATATTTTTCTTATTAGTTGGTAGCTGATTTGATTTTAACTTTTTTTATTTAGATTATGTTACCCTTCTAAAATTTATTAATTACAAGATTTTTGCGTTTCAAATTAATTTTTTATATCAATAAATTATTTATGATAACATGAAATAATTGATAAAAATAAAAATATTTTAAATAATAACTGAATTGTTATAATATTCATTCTTATATGATAAAAAAATGTATATACATAAAAAAATAAATACATTTTTTAAAAAATATATTTTTAATTCATATATATTGTATAATAAATTGTTAATTATATATCTATTTTCATAATAAACTAAATAGTATGATACATATTTTTATTAGTTATTTTAGATATAACAATAATAATTAGACATAATTTTGCCAATCAATTAAAATATATCAACTACAATAAACTACCAACTATTTACTACGAGCTCTAGCAACAACAAAACCAAATAGCACTAAATCAATCTTTTTATTTCAATATGATACAAACAAACTGAAATTATTTAGCTTATAATATGCATAATTCTCTAATATGCAGCTTTATTGGAAATTAATTTAATCCAAATAAGAAAAAAATGAATAAGTGTGAATGTTGAACTGAATAAATATACATAGTTTTAAGTTTTACCCACCTTTACCAGCATTTTAACTGATCCTTAGTCGTGGCATGCAATCCAAGTTGAAGCGGTCGGATTGGATCTTGATCGGTAAGAAAATGGAGTTAAAGATTTAATTAAAAAAATAAATTAAATCAAAATAAATGTAAAAAAGTAGAATAAAACTACTAAAATTATATATATATATAATTTAAAAAAATTAAACGTAAAGAAAATAATAGAATTTTCAACTGGGGATGGATGTCTAGGGATCAGCAAGGGCCCTGGCCCTAAGATTAAAAAATTTGAGGAGTTATCATGTGACTTAAAAAAAAAAATAGGACTGCCCTCCAAATTAAAGAAATTAGTTTTATATATATATATATAATTTATTTTTAAGACTTTAATTCTCCAATTAACCTTTTAATTTTCAATATGTTAAAACATATATTATTATTTTTCAAAAATTTTTTTGTGTAAAATTTTTTTTATACAACGGATCAATTAGAATAAAATTCAGAGGGTTCTTATGCCCAAAAAAAATTTAAAATTAAAAGGACAACTTTGAAACAATATTTAAAACAATATTATAAATATTTTGAACTTTTGAAATATTCAAATATAATATGAACTCTAAGATTAAGTTAATTATATACGTATTTTTTTCCTTTAAAAAAATTAAAAAAATATAGATTAATAGTTAATACTAAGACCCTATTTGGTTCAATTCTATGGTGAAATAGAATTTATTTATAAATATATTTTATGATAAAATTTATTTACAAATAAATTTTTTTATTTAGTGAATTTTATATTAAATATAAAATTCATTTCAAATAAAATAAATTTTGTGTTTAGAATAAATAAAATAAAATAAATGAATATATAATAAGAATGTAATTTTATTACTTAATATATATATAATTTTAAATTTGAAATTCATTCATAAATTTTATTAATTTTGATAGAATTTGATTTAATTATAATAAATTTTATAAAAATTTTAAATAAATTTTTATTTAAATCAAACAATAAAATTTTAAATTTAGAAATAAATTATATAAAATTTTATAAAATTCATTTATATCAAATACTATCTGATAAAACAAGTGGGAGGCATTTTAAATAACTTGCAAGACAAAAAATTTAGAAAATGAGGTGGTTTAAACATTGATTAATGATGTTGTTTGGTAGAATTAAGTGGACTTGTGATGGTGCAAACTAAAATCTTTATTTTAATATTTTTTATGATCTCAAGATATCCTTTCTTAATAATTATTCAAATTGGTAGTTTGATTGTACCATTTGGAACTAATTCAACATATGAGAGTAGCCAATAAGATGATATTTGAGAGTCATATCCAAAGGCTTACTATATAAATTAAATGCGAAAAGAAAAAGTCCAAACTTGAGAACAAAAGAAATAATAAGTTTCCACTGAGTGATACACTAGTGGATGTTTTGCATTCCTTTGGAAGTGGAGAATTGCTATATACGACAAGATAGTTTAATGTCACTTTCTGTGGTTATGCAATATTTTTGGGTTATGCAATATTTTTTTTGTTGGCTAATTTAAATGGGCACTTGCATGCTTTTGAATAAAATAAAAAAGAATAATAAGTAAATTGTCCGTAGTCTAGCGATTTGGTGAAATTTTTTGTAGTCTTAACAACAAGGGACATGATAATTGCTTGGTTGGATTAAAATAGACTTGTTGATGTGTTTGTCACCATTTCAAGTATCGATTTTATTAGGAATATGTAAATGTGAAATTTTTATATTAAAAATAGATGAGATGAATAAAAAATATAAAAGTAAAAATGACTTATAAATTTATTGTATTAAAATTTTGAGTTAGATATCGTGTTAAATTTATAAGTATATTATTTTATAAGATTCATAAAAAAAATTTCTTTCCAAGCACTGTAGACTCTTCGGATCTCTAACAGATTTTAATTAAAAAAATTAAATTAAATTAATTTAATTTTTTTAATATTAATTATTAATTTAAAAAAAATTAGTTACTCTATTTGATTCAGCTAAATCAAAACAAACTAATCTTACAGATTAAAGTTTTCCATTGCTTTCTTGTGTCACATTGCCTTCCTGAATAAAAGCCTAAATTTTTTTTACAGCTCTCACTTAACTTGTCCCTTTCAGTTTCACGCACGCCCTGGCCCTCCTCCCTTTGGGTCTTCTTCTTCTTTTCAAATCCTCGTCTTTGTCTTTTAAAAAATAAATTAAAAAAAATTAAAAATCTACACTGACTTAAGCCACACAATTGATGATTCAATTAAGAATTAATCCAATAACTTGAATGACCTAATTTGAAGTCGATCTATTTTAGTACACCTAATAATCTGGATTTTAACTCAAAGATTACATTAATAAAAATAATTTATTAATAAAATTAACATTTTGAATTAAAATGACCCACAACCTATGAATTGATTCGAAATTAATCTAAAATTATTTTTGCATAGTCGTTCAATGGAAATTAGAAATCAGTTCTCAATCCAAATGATTATGGTCCAAACTTGTTTGAAAAATAAAATCTGAAATAATTTATAATTCAAATAACTCTGAACCAAACCCACTCAATTCATTCCATTTATACCACATCTAAATACAACATATTTACCTCTTGACTAAGGTTATTTTTAAAGTGATTTGAATTTATGATTCATAATATATATATATATATATATATATATATTTTAAATATATGACTCGAAGAGAAATTATATCTATTTCATAGAATTTTAAAGCAATAATTTAATCACCTTACTAAATTCTTTGTTTTTTTTTTTTCGGTGAGTATTTTTCTCGGTAGTTGCCATTCTCTCTTTTTCTTTTTTCCTTTTATTATATTTATGCATTTTTCTTTATAATCTTTTGATATATATCATTTTAGAACAAATCTATATTTGTTCTTAGATCATCTGGGTTTGTCTCCTCCTTTTGGGAGGATTTATTATCTCTTCTTTTACAAATTTGTGGTTTCCTTTTTTTTTTTTTAGTTTAAAGTTTTTAATTGTTTTGCTTTATTATTTAGGTAGGAATATAATAATAAGATGTACAAATTTTTTCTTCATAAAGATATCAAAGTTTGATACTTTTTAAATTGGACTCATAGAAAAATTATGGAGTTGATGACCAACTCAAATGCTCTGTCAACACTATCAAGTCATTCAAATTAAGATAATTACTATTAGATTTTGTATAAGTGATTTGTTTTAAATTTTCTTACTCAAAATTATAATAGTATAAACTTTAAATTTATATTCTATCATTAAAGCTCCATAAATAAATAGGTCTAATTATTTAAACCAAGCTGAGTCTAAATTGAGACATAAAAAATTTTAAGGGTAATTTTGAAAAAATTATGATTTCATGCATTTACACCTAAAGGAAAAAAAGTTGCACTTAGGTTCACTTTGTTGGTAATTCCTATTCTATACAATGGGTTTTGACAAAAATATCCTTCATTATTAATATTATTTATAAAGATACCAATAAAAATATATTTATGGCCACAGATATACAAATTCGTAGCTTTCAATATATATTAGCGACAATGAGTTGTTGCTAATTCATTTTAGATCGTTGCTAACAACTTTAAATGATAGCATTTTTGTTTCTATACTTTTAGCACTGAGAGAATATTTAAGCTAATTGTTACTAATAATTTTTAACGACAATACATTTGTCGCTAAATTCATAAATAATTTCAATATCAAATATTAGTATAGTTAATATAAATTAAAATTTTAATAGTATTTTAATAATAATTCTATTTATACCAAAAATCCTATTATAGATTCTAGTAAAGCAATTCTATAATTTTCACCTTATTAACTCATTAAAACCTTTTAATTTATTATAATAAATTAATAAAAACCTTAAACACCAAATCTCACTTTTACTAATTTAATTATTGTTCTAAATATTCATAAATTTAAAATATAAAATTAATAAAATTTATTTTAATCATATTTATATAGGAAGGAGGGGAGAATAATAGGATAAACAAAAATATTCTTAACATAATTATAAAATTACTATTAAAAATTAACTATTTAATTAACATAATTATAAAATTGTTATTAAAACATTAACTATTTAATTAAACCAAAAAAATTGCATTTATATAAATAAATATGAAATTCTAATCCTATTCGTTGACAATTATTTTATTTGTTGCAAATTTATAACATCTTTTTAAAAAGAATCGTGAAAGAAAAAGCTTTAACTAAATATTATAATCAAGAACTAAAACTTTTAATCCAATCAGTTGTAATAACTACTTTATTATAAATTTATAGCTATTTTTTTTAAATTACAATATTGATAAAAATATAGTTTTAATCGTACTTAGAATATATTTTTATATGAACATGTTTTTAAATATAAAAAATTTTTCATTTATTTTATTTTCATTAAAAAATAAAATATTTTTTTATTCTCAAATTATTTTTAATTATAATAAATTCAAAATATTTAAAAATTAATAAAATTATTAGAATATCATTTAAATTTTGACTAATTTAGTTAAACATATAAAAATAAGTATAATTTTATGATCATGATAAAATTAATCAAAATTAAAAATTTAAATAAAATTGAAAAAACAAAGTTCTTAGATTTTTTTTATTTATTTTTCTAATTTACAAATAATTTTTTTTGTCAATAAAATATTTTAGTTTAGAAATTTATTAATAATTAAAAAGTACTATTCATGAAAAATATTTAGACTTTATTTAATTAAATAATTTAAAATTATATAATTTAATTTTATAAATACTTCATTTTATTAAGTTTTTTAATTTATGTTATATAATAATAATAATAATAATAATAATAATAATAATAATAATAATAATAATAATAATAATAATAATAATAATAATATGAATGGGAGAATTTATGAATTCATCAAATTATTCTTTTAGTTTTTTAATTTACATTAAATAATAATTAATATATTAAAATCTTAATATTATTATAATTCCTATTTAAAAAATAATTGTAAATATCTTAACTCACAAATAATTTTATTAATAATATATAATATTATGTATTTTAAAGAATTAATGATAAAAAATTAATTTTTAAAAATTTTTACAATAATAACTAATTCTTTTTTTCTTATATATACAATTTTAGCTTTGTGTGAAAAGTTTTTTTTAACCCATGCTTAAAATTGATTTAAACATATTAATGTGTTGTATTTTTTTATTGCTACTCTCTTTTTCAATCAATTAACATATCATATTTTAACCATTGATCTATTTTAAATTTTACCATTAATTAAAAATAATAAATATGTAAAATAAATCTAAAATTTATAAAAATTAAAAATTTAAGTACAATAGCAAAATGAAAGATATTTCAAATAACAAAATGAAAGATATTAGTGATAAATAATAATATATATTATTTATTTAAATATATACAACGAGAATAAAATGAAGTGTTTTTTTTTTAATTTTTTATATCTGTTTATAGTTTTTCATTAATTTGTATGCTTATTTTATTTTATTTTATTATTATATTATTACATTTGCTTTCAAGAAAAGTTTCTATTAGTTTCAAGATTTGTTAATTAATTAGTATGTAAACTTTTTTCAAAAATTGCATATACTTACCGACGAGTATAAATAACATGTAACGCACGTAAAAGAAAATAATTTCCTTAAATATTCTATTAATTAGCATTAAAAATAGAGATAATTTCAAAAATATTAGATTAGTGCTGACACTTAAGAGGAAAAAAAATGGGTTTTTTTGACATTTCCTGCCAATTTCTCGATGATCCAACCGTCAGATTAAAAATCCGAGACCACTTATGGACTCAGGGCAACGAAATCTTTGAGATGGGACTAACCCTGCTCCGATTGGACATTGTTTGAATAAGGCGATCATTGGACGGTCCAGATCACTTGGTGAGATTTTAAGACTTTTTCAATTTTCCAAAATTAAAAATAATTTTATAATAATTATTAACAAATTTTAGGCTTATTTTAGGTGTGATCGGAACAATGATAGCTCACCGACGCCTGGGACCGAGTTTTTAATCAGATTCAGCTGCTCGGCGGCTCGTCCTGAAATGTGGTCAATATTATAGTTGATTCTAGCGTTTTCAGATGCCTTGGACGCATTCCAAACGTTAGAATTGCCATAGATAAACCCAAACCCTAAGTTTTTTTAATTACCTAGTATCAAGTTTAGAATAAAAATTTATAAAATATTCATGGATAATTAGAAAATTATAATTCTTTTTGTAATAGTCTTATAACCTTGTTAAAGACTACGAGGAAAAATTTTAGAATTTTTAAAGGTAGTTTGAATGATATTTGCAAAATACTAGTTCTAGGGGCTATAACTGAATCTTTTGATTCTGTGAGATTTGCCTGGTTTGGAGGCCCTAGGAAGGGCCGTGTGATGTTGATGAGATATAGAGATGGGATGTGTGATTTAGTAGTGTTACTTGAACTACTTTGCAGGCTGGGTAGGTCTTAGGTACAGAGAAAACTCTACCAAAGTTTCGACAAGATCTTAGGAATTATTTTGATTTTATGGTTTAAATCAATTATTTAATTTTGTCAATCTTTTGATAGAGGTCAGTGTGTATATTTATGTGGTTGGTGATAGCCATCTTCTCCTTCTAGTCAAACCAGCTACAGTCCAGTCGATCAATCTGCGAGTAGATATTGATTTTATTTATAATTTCAATATTATTATATATTCAAGGCATGCTCATGCATCACATATAAATATATGTATGTAGCTAAATATTAGGCACGCCTTGTGTTGCATTTTAAATTAATAAAATTACTGTGGATGTCACCTTAGGGTAATTTAGAGCTATGTACGTGTGTCGGTGTGCATGTGGTGTGGTGTAATGAATATGGGTAGAGCGGGCAAATCAGCTTAAGCTAATCTGGCTTGGGGCCTGGTCCTTTTTGTAAAAGTCAGAGTGAGTACGGTTTTGAGTTAATCTCACTGAGCCCCGTATTTGGATTATTAAGTGAAAGTCTGGCTCAAGTTGATCTCGCTGGCAGACATTGGATTAAGAGAGCTGTATAGGAGATTAGCTCCTATATGTATATATATCTGATGTGATATATGGGTGTGTGAGTGCTCTAAATTATTCTTTGTGTTAGTGTTGTTTGAATTTGACTGAATATGATGATCTGTGCAGCATTTCATCCTTAGGGATGCATTAGTGCTAGATAGTTATAGAAATTATACTTAAAATCAATATCTTACTCTATGAGTCGAATGCTCACTCATGTTCACCCTATTTTTCCAGGCTACAAGTGGAGTTCTTTTTCAGGATAACCTGCTTCTTTCTTCACAGGTTTATTAGCAATTATTTATGTGTATTAATATTTTCTAAAATTGTAATCTAGAACTCCACATGTTTAGCAGTAATAATAATCTTGTTAGGTACTATGTAAATTTAAGTTTTGGTGTTTTAATAAATGCAAAATTTTTATGATATTTAAAATGTTTGTAAAAGGTGGTATTTTGGTTGAGCTAGGCTTCCTTAACTTTAGTTTTTCATGGTTATCGAGTTTAGTTGACCCAAATAAAAATGTAATATTTTATTTTATTTACAAGATAGGCCTTAGTTTTTGGCTCTAGTCATGGATTTGGGAACAATAAGGCTTACTACAGGCCACTGGAGCTTTATGCCGGCTTAGATCCTAGTGCCGACATAGCTCGTGGAATCGAGTCGTGATAAAGTTGGTATTAGAGCTTAGGCTCTAGATTCATGGAAAGATGTGTACCTAGAGTTGTCATATGCAGAGCATAGGATCCTGTTTCATCTTCTTCTGTAAATCCTTATTTCTAGCTTCTATATTATTCCTTGGGTAATGTAAGAGTGCTTCAATTTAATGTTTCAGTTTTCATGAAGTACATGGTGATGTGAACTGGAGTTAGCTGACGTGTTGAGGTCTGCCATGGGAATACGTACTTCAAGAAATGCTGTGTTTTATTAGTATAAGGATAACTAGCGTGCGTATCTAGTGCAACGCACGAGTACTTAAAGGTGAGTTATGACAGCATAGCTGCCCTAGATGGGAGTGAGAGTACGACTACTGGTAGTCATTAGTGGATAGTCCAGTTAGAGTAAGTTTATGATATCAGTGGATTCGAGAGAGATCAGAGATTGAGAAAACTAGTATGTTGGGATGCACCATAGTAAATGTGCAATATTCTCGATGTTTGTGCTATAAGTTGTAGATTACAGTACTGACACAGGATTATTGTGTAGAGCTGTGTGCTTTCTCGTAGTGCACCATAATGAGGGTGTTTGTAAACAGCCTCTATTTTGGTACAGTTACATCAAGACAAGGTTCTATTTCTGCAGAGGAGTTAGGAAAACTCTTTTTTAGGGTTTAAAACCCTTGAGCTAGAATACCAAAGGTCGTAGTTGGGTGATAACTAGAGTTAGTGGCTCAGTTATCCTAACTTGAGCGTAGATTTATAGCATAAGTCGCATAAGACTAGAGGTCTTTACTATGGTTGTAGTATAATGATGACACCTACTTAGTGGGGATCATTTGGTCTCCGATATGAGATCACTGGTAGTGTTGGCATTACGGTGGACGTATTGCCTAAAGTTTAATAAAGATAGCACCTCTTTTGTGTGACAGTGGAGAATAAATACGGCTCTATTTTCCAAAGGAGACTGGAGGTTATGAATAATATTCGTAGCCTACAAAGTGGCATTCTAGGAAAGTTTATGATATAAAAAGAGGGCAGATAGCCTTATATAGTTATGGCAATGCGGTAGAGGTAGTACCTCTCTTGTAGTCAGTTATGCCACATAGTATGGTAATGTCTTCTCAGAAGAGATAAAAGAGTACCACTACTATAATGATTTGTGGAATGATGTCCTAAATGGGACTGTAGTGGAAATAGTGGCTCAGGTACCCCCCCTTAGGGAGAGTACAATCAGATCATGATAGATGCAAAGCTTTGGAGTAGTAAGGGAAAAAGGGGATCCTGTAGATTCCCTCTTTGAGGTAGTAGAAGGTTGTTTAAAGTTAAGTAGAGGAAAAGAAAATGACTGCAAGTCAGCGAAAATAAGTCATAGGATATCAGTAGACAAAAGGAAAATAGAAATGAAAATTTGGATAGTTGGTTTCAGATGTAACAGGAAAGAAATTCGAATGGCAGTGGAAGTGCTAATTAGAGTGGTCGAAAGACTAATTCTTAGCAGTACAAAGGTGAAGATGACTTTGTAAAGACACTAAAAAGTACAGTTATCTAGCATAGCTATCAGGTCAATAAGAAGAGTGGAGCTGTAACGCCCTCACTTTAGTTAGTCTGTACGTTCTGCTATTTCGATGACTAAAGTCTGTTCGGATAGCTAGAATGTCGGGAACTATAATCAAACTAGAGTGAGGAGACATAAATTGGTTGAATAAAGACAAAAAAAATTAAGGAAAAATAAAAGAAAAGAAATGCCAATCAATTGAATGAGCCGGAAGTCACGGCAATGGGTGACCCTAATGGGAAGCGATTGTAAAGATAGTTATCAACCCCAGACTCATGGAGAAACCCTGTAAGATAAATATTAAGACTTAACTAGGAAATTTATGAGGTCTAAACAATAATAAAAATGTAACACCCCTCACCCATCTACAATGTAGCCAAGCAAGGCGTGCTACACGGCATGTCGGAGTACCTATTCTGTGATTATCTCATTTTCTGAACTCAATTTGATTTAAGAAGTCTTTACGTGATATTCATAACATATTGGTTCTGTTTTCATACTTTAATAAAATCAGTGTTTCAAACATGGTAATAAAAATCAGGCAAAGTGCTGTCTGTATTTCGGACAAACTATCCTCCTAAACCTGTTAAAAACAGTTCAATATGATAATCTCAACCTTCCAAATCTCAAAATTTCATAGTTTCAAAATAAAATCTATCATAATTTACATTCATCCAAATACTCTCCATAGGAGTTTAATATGTACAAATTTTTACAAACTTTAAAGTTTTATGATATATATATATTACATAACAAAATGTCAAAATACAACTGATAGTGATTACATAAGATCCTAAGTCCTACCATGTATGCAGTGTAGTGCAGATGACTCTGGACTCCTGTGTAGATCTGATGTCTCACCCGGTCGTAGGTCTACTGGGCTCCCCAGCTGTGTCTCCAATACCTACGCGTAGCAAAAGCAACGCGCTAAGCAATTTTGCTTAGTGGTACCAAATATAAAGAAATATACACTAAAATAAAATAAATGAATTATTTATGAATTTATGACATCGATATTCTTTGCAGTTGTTGATTCTACTTTTATTTGCTAACCTTTCATTTTTGCTAATTTTGGTGGTGCTGTATGTCAATAAACTAAATTTAGCTATTTGAATTTAATAATGCTTAAATTAACTGCCCGTGTAGCCTATATACTGACCAGACTAGATAAACAGATATACTGGCACTGGGTACCTAGTACCTCGGGTCGTCCCACCATCGATCACAAAGTGTCTGCCGGTGTGCAAACAGTGTGGCTAAAAAGCCATATAGTCAATCAGGCGATAAGCCAAGTATAATAACACAATCCGTATAGCTGTAGGCTATTAAAGTTACAGTGTGGCATAATATGCCGTAAAAACACAGTATGACATAAAGCCATTTACGGAACAACTGTCAGAATCCTATTAGCATGTCAACCTATCCAAACTAGTCAACTAGGCAAACTAGGGAATATTACAAATTAATTATTTAATTCTTCATTTTTTTTAGTTTACTAGTTATCATGTAATTCACAAGTCAATGTAAACGCTGAATTTTTTAGGTAATATGGGTAAGTTGATTTTAGCATCAACATGTTACAATTTGTAATTCAATATGCTGCCAATATAGTGCAATTTACCCTTTTTACAAGTTGGCATTCATTACCAAATTACTTCAAGCATCATTGTATGTAAATGTCAAATTTTCAGTTTTAGTGTGTTAGATTGGCCTAGCTTAATGTCCTATTTCTCTTGGTTTTTAACTTCTGATCAAAGAAGCAAAATTGCAGCTCTATGTCTTATTAAACTTTTGGCACAAATTTTAGGTCATTCTGAGTTGTATAGACCAAGATATGATCAATTTACTAAAGCTGGACAAATTGCATCTTTAGTGCAAAATTTGGTCAATTTTAGGTCACATTCAGTTCTGGCAGTTTTGGTACTCGAACTTATGCAAGCAACTTGACTTGGTTCTGGCCATTTTTGGGCTTTGGAGTCTTCATAATAATTGTAGCTCTATTTCTAAGCTTTCCATGATAAAAATTTTAGGTCATTTGGACCTGTTTTGAGTGAGTTATAGTCATCTTAGTGACTACTGTTCATATGGTCAAAAATCTGGGCTTGCACTTACCAATTCCAGATTAGGTCATTTTAAAGGTCAGTTTCTAGGTAGAATTTTGGCAATATTTCTACATGAAAGTTAGCCTATTTTGTGTCTAGTTTCACTTCCCATTGGCCTCATACCAATTGGGGCCACCAATTGTCACTTATGGTTCAATTTATCTACTGCCTTCATAACATAAAATCTGCACACAAAAAACATGACACTTCTCCTCCTCCCAAACTATAAATATACATTCATAACACTCCTATACCATTTATCATATCTCAATCATGTCCATTTGGGCAGAATATACAAGTGGTCCATGTACATTATACAACCCTAATTTGCAAAGTTAAATTCAACATAATATATACATGAAAACACTTGATTATAACATATACCTCCCAATCATTACTTCATATACACTGCCCTCAATTCATCTTCACCATAATTCATCAAGAAAATTCATGAAATTAAACACTAATTCATGAATTTAAAGGCTACCAAAAGTGGCAATTTACTAAGGGATACAAATTGCTTTCCAAACCTTCAAATTCAAATACTTAATGTACATATATACGAAAACTAAATTGCTACAACTTTAAAATGACTAAATCAATACTATTTTCCATCCATTAGAGGTAAGAAAAACTCAAGCAACATAGGTTCTCATGGCTGCCAAAATTGAACAATACCATAACTCAATAAATTCTTCCATTCTCTTCACCATTCAACTCACCTCAATCTAAACATGAAGTTTACTAAAGCAAGGGAGGGAATTTGGACACTTATGTCAACTTGACCTAGATAAAACCTTAGAATTTACTCTACTTTTTTCTGCCTAAAGGTTTCCCAAGATGTGTAGATCAACTTTAATGAATAACAATTGTTGAAATTATGGCTTGATGATGGAGAGAGAAAGCTTCAATGTGTGCATCCATGGAGGTTTTGGTGGAGAGCTACATTTCGGCAAGAAGATGATTGTAGAAGAAGAAGATGAAATGAGTGGGATCTGCTGTCCCAAAGTCCCTTATGTGTCCCAAATTAGGAGTTAGTGGAGCACTAAACCATTTGTTTAATGTTTAATGATTTAAAGTTTCACCATTTACACTTTAACCACCATTCTTTCCTCATTTATATTATGTATCTCATTTTTATTTTTCATGACATTTTCAAAGTATAATATCATTTATTTTTTAATGGACATTGAGGTCAAAAGGCAACTCTAGGTGTCAAATGACCAAAATACCCCGCATCGGGTTGTATTCCTGATTTTTTGGTAGCACTGATATTTTTTTGTTTCTCGATTTTTTATTTTTCTTTATACTGATGTATTAATTTTTCTTTGATATTTATAGTGTCAATTACATTTCAATAAACCTTTAATTATGCCTTGAAATTTAATTCTGAGAGTTCTCCGTAGTCCTGGGGTCGGCAATTGCCTTCACCGTAACTTCCCGGTGCGGTTACCCATCGCTATGGTGCCAGCTCATTTAACCTAGTTTCATTTTCTCTCTTTTATTTTTCTTATATTTTCTTTTTATTTATTTCATCATTATATGTCTGTTCATTATCACTGAAGTGTAGTTTCAGACATCCTGACTTGCTCGGACTGACATTAGGTCACCAGAGTAACAGAACTTATAGAACACGTACAGGGAGGATGTTATAACTCTTCCCCTATAAATAAAAATTTCATCCTCGAAATTTACCTGATGTGAAGAGCTGAGGGAACTGTTGCCTCATTTTCTCCTCGCTCTCCCATGTTGCCTCTTTCGTGTTGTGGTGCCTCCATAGGATTTTCACTAGTGGAATTGTCTTATTTCTGAGCTCTTTTACCTCTCGTGCCAAGATTTTAATTGGTTCTTCTTCATATGTCAGGTCAGGTTATACCACAAATTCTTCTGCTGAGATGACATGTGAAGGATTTGATTTGTATCTTCTGAGCATCGAGACATGGAACACATTATGTATCTTGTCTAGCTCAGGTGGTAAGGCTAATCCGTAGGCTACTAGTCTCACACGTTCAATAACTTTATATGGTACAATGAACCTAGGGCTTAATTTTCCCTTTTTCCCAAATCTCAACACTTTCTTCCACGGTGATACTTTGAGAAATACCTTTTCACCAACTTCATACTCAATGTCCTTTCTTTTCAAGTCAGCATAAGATTTCTGTCGGTCTGAGGCAACTTTCAAATTGGCCTTTATCAGTTTCACCTTTTCCTTTGCCTGTTTTACCAGGTGTGGCCCCACTAGCTTATCTTTACCCAATTCAGTCCAACATATAGGTGTTCTACATTTTCTCCCATACAGTCCTTCATAGGGTGCCATTTGTATGCTAGCTTGATAGCTATTGTTGTATGCAAATTCTGCCAGTGGAAGGTATCTGTCCCAGCTTCCCTCAAACTCAATAACACAACTCCTCAGCATATCCTTGAGGACCTATCACATATATTCGGTTATTATTATCATTATTAGTTTATTGTCTGCAATAACTCAATGAGTTTTAAAATTTACTTGGATTATTCTTTCTGACTGTCCATCCATCTGAGGATGAAAAGCCGTACTAAAATGGAGTTGTGTGCCCAAGGATTCTTATAATTTCTTCCAAAACCTAGATGTAAACCTCGGGTCTCTATTAGATATAATGGAAAGCGGAATTCCATGTAGTCTAACTATCTCATTGATATACAATTCTGCTAGCTTTTCCAGTAAGTAGTCAGTTTTAACTGGCAGAAAATATGCTGATTTAGTCAACCTATCCACAGTCACCCATACTGCATTATGCTTATTCTGAGTGAGAGGTAGACCACTGACAAAGTCCATAGTGACTCGGTCCCATTTCCATTCAGGTATGTTTATGGGCTGTAACAAACCTGATGGAACTTGATGTTCTGCTTTGACTTACTGACATGTTAAGCATCTAGTTATATAGTCCGCTATGTCCTTCTTCATACCTGGCCACCAGTATTGAAGTTTCAGGTCATGGTACATTTTTGTGCTTCCTGGGTGTATAGCATACACACTATTATGTGCTTATCTCAGAATACTAGTTTTCAACTCTTTATCATCTGGTACACACACTCTTTCTTTATACTACAGGCACCCATTTTCTTTCACTTCATATTCATTTTCCTTTCCCTCAGTGATTTTGCACATAACAACCATTCATTTCTCATCTTTCTTCTGCCCATCCTGTATCTGTTGTAACAGATTCGGCTTCACTTGCAACTCAGCCAAAATAACTCCGTCATGAGTTAAGGAAAGTTGGGCATTCAGAGATCTTAATGCTACAATAGATTTTCTGCTTAAGGCATCAGCAACTACGTTTGCCTTCCCAAGGTGGTAGTTAATCAAACAATCATAATCTTTCAGGAATTCAATCCATCGTCTCTGTCTCAAATTAAGTTCCTTCTGGGTTGGCAGATACTTCAGACTCTTATGGTTTGTGTATATGTAGTATTTTTCTCCATACAAGTAATGCCTCCATATCTTCAATGAGAAGATAATTGCTGCTAACTCCAAATCATGAGTAGGGTAATTCTTTTCATGTGGCCTTAACTGCCTGGAAGCATATGCGACCACTTTCCCTTCTTGCATGAGTACACACCCTAACCCATTATGTGAGGCATCATTATAGACTACGAAGTCTTTTCCAGATATTGGCTGTGTTAACACTGGTGTCTCTATCAACATAGCCTTCAGCCTCTCAAAACTGGCTTGACACTTGTCATTCCAGTAAAATTTTATATTCTTGTGTAGTAATTTGGTCATTGGAGTAGCTATCAAGGAAAATCCCTTTACAAATCTTCTATAATATCCAGCTAACCCCAAGAAACTTCTGATCTCAATTGTATTTCTAGGAGGTTTCCATTCCATCACTGCTTCAATCTTCTTGAGATCCACTCTAATCCCTTCAGCTGATACTACATGTCCAAGGAATGCAATCTCATTCAACCAGAACTCACATTTGGACAATTTAGCATACAGTTTCTTCTCTTAGAGTCTGCAGAACAATTCTTAAATGCTCATCATGTTCTGATTTATCCTTGGAATACACCAGGATGTCATCAATGAAGACCACTACGAATTGAGCTAAGTACGAATCGATCTAAGTATGGATGAAAGATACGGTTCATAAGGTCCATGAATGCTGCTGAAGCGTTTGTTAACCCAAATGGCATCACTAGGAATTCATAATGCCCATACTGGGTTCTGAATGCAGTCTTAGGCACATCTGCATCCCTAACCCTTAGCTGATGATACCCTGATCTGAGATCAATATTAAAAAACACACCGGCTCCCTTCAACTGATCGAACAGATCGTCAATTCTAGGCAACGGATACTTGTTCTTCACTGTTACTTTGTTTAACTACCGGTAGTCAACACAGAACCTCAATGTCCCATCTTTCTTCTTTACAAACAGTACTAGAGCTCCCCACGGTGACACACTGGGGCGTATGAACCCCTTGTCTAGTAATTCTTGCAACTGGATTTTTAACTCTTTCAATTCAGCAGGTGCCATCCTATACGGAATAATTGAAATCAGAGCTGTACCCGGCATATCTCAATAGCAAATTCAACTTCCCTTTCTAGTGGCAAACTAGGCAATTCCTCAGGAAATACCTCAGAGAAATCCCTTACTGTGGATATGTCAGACAAGTCAAGTTTACCCTGCCTAGTGTCAACTACATGTGCCAGATAGGCTTCACACCCTTTTCTCATCCATCTCCTTGTAACTATAGCTGAGATGACATTGGATAAGAAATCTGTCTTTTCACCCACAACTGTTATTTCTTCATTCTCAGCAGTTTTCAGAGAGATTCTCTTCAATTTACAATCTACTATTGCCTGATAATGGGATAACCAGTCCATTCCCAAATTCACGTCAAACTCATGGAAAGGCAATTTGATTAAGTCTGTCGAGAACTCTTTCCCTTGAATCTTCAATGGACAGCCCTTATATACCTTGCTTACTACCACACTGTGGCCTAGCAGATTTGTAACCAGGATGTCTTGGTCAGTTTCCTCTACTGGTATTCCCTTTTCTACGGGCAGCTTGATACAAATATATGAATAAGTAGATCCAGGATCCACTAATGCATGCACAGAAGTATTATAGAGGAGGAACATACCCTTGATGACATTTGGAGCATCCTGTTCCTCCTGTGCCCTTATAGCATAGGCTATGACTGGTTTTTCTACCTTCTGCTCTCTCCACAGAATCTGATACAGGTTTCTATAAAGTACCGGCTGCCTCAACCTTACCCGACTTTCTACCCCTTAGAGCTGGAGGGGCAGGCCTATCAGTTGATACAGGAGTAGATGTAGCAGTTCTGCGTGGACAATCTCATATTAGGTAGTTTGTAGACCCACACTGTAAACAAGCACCTATCATCCTCCAACATTCCCCCTTATGCCATTTTTGGCAATGTGGGTAAGCAACAGATACTGTTGGGGCTGGTCCTCTGAACCCTGTCCCTGGAGAGCTAGCCACTAAAGGTGTGGAATGGCCTCTCCTCGGTGTAAACTGAGATTTGGGCCTCTGTGACTGACCCTGATTTGGTTCTCTACTAAAACTCTGAGTAGGCGAACCTCTGAATTTCTTACTAGGGGCAGAAGATGTACCAGTCTGACCCTAACCTCTTTTCTGCTGTCTGTCCCTTCTGTTCTGCTCATTTATTCTAACTTTTTCAACCTTCAGTGTGACTTCCACTAACTTAACAAACTCTGTAATCCCCAAGGCAGTAATCATTACTCTCAACCTCATTAGGGACTATTTCCCACCCATAGCGGCTCAGTCTAACAAATTCTCTTTCATGTTCAGCCACTGTCAGCTGTCTCTAGCATAGGGTAATAAACTCCCTTATCTTTTCTTCCAAGTATACACTGCCCACATACTTCTTTCTGAACTCATTGAGAAATAAATCCCAAGTTATTTGTTCTGGTGGCACCTCATTAGCCATTGTATCCCACCATTGGTATGCATCATCTTGCAGTAGTGATACAGCAGCTTCCAAATTCTGCTCAGGAGTACAGTGAAGTTGTTTCAAGACTCTTCCAATTCTGTCCAACCAGTTTTCAGCTGTGATAGAATCATCTTCCCTTTTGCCCAGAAAATCCACTGCTCCAAACTTTTTGAGTTTCTCCATGAGAAATTTTTGATGTGGAGGTGGTGGTGGTGGCATAACTCCTGCCATCTGTCTAAAGAACTCAACCATTTGCTGAAATGTGGCTGCTGCATCTGGTACTGGTGGAGTAGGTTCCCTCTTGTCTCCTGGTTCAGTTATAGATGGAGCATAATTCTTTACCTCCTCATCGACCGCTCTTTGCCATGTGGAGTCCATATTCTGATCAAAATATCTGCATTAGAGTCATCTTAACACTTACAATGCAATGCATGATATGTAATCTATCTAGGTCCAGAAACGACTAAACCGTGCTCTGATACCACTAAATGTAACACCCCTCACCCGTCTAAACTGTAGCCGAGCAAGGCGTGCTACACGGCGTGCCGGAGCACCTATTCTGTGATTATCTCATTTTCTAAACTCAATTTGATTTAAGAAGTCTTTATGTGATATTCATAACATTCTGGTTCTATTTTCATACTTTAATAAAATCAGTGTTTCAAAAATGGTAATAAAAATCCAGTAAGGTGCCATCTGTATTTCGGACAATCTGTCCTTCTAAACCTGTTAAAAATAGTTCAATATGATAATCTCAACCTTCCAAATAATTTTTCAGTCTCAAAATTTCATAGTTTCAAAGTACAATCCATCATAATTTACATTCATCCAAACACTCTCCATAGGAGTTTAATATGTACAAATTATTAAAAACCTTAAGTTTTATGATATATATATTACATAACAAAATGTCAAAATACAACTGATAGTCATTACACAAGATCCTAAGTCCTACCATGTATGCAATGTGTGCAAATGACTCTGGACTCCTGTGCAGATCTAATGTCTCACCCGGTCATAGGTCTGTTGGGCTCCCCAGTTGTGTCTCCAATACCTACGCGTAGCAAAAGCAACGCACTAAGCAATTTTGCTTAGTAGTGCCAAATATAAAGAAATATACACTAAAATAAAATAAATGAATTATTTATGAATTTATGACATCGATATTCTTTACAATTCTTGATTCTACTTTTATTTGCTAACCTTTCATTTTTGCTAATTTTGGTGGTGCTGTATGTCAATAAACTGAATTTAGCTATTTGAATTTAATAATGCTTAAATTAATTGCCCATGTAGCCTATTTACTGATCAGACTGGATAAACAGATATACTGGCACTGGGTACCTAGTACCTCAGGCTATCACACCATCGGTCACAAAGTATCTCCCGGTATGCAAACAGTATGGCTAAAAAGCCATATAGTAAATCAGGAGATAAGCCAAGTATAATAACACAATCCGTATAGCCGTAGGCTATTAAAGTCACAGTGCGGCATAATATGCCATAAAAATACAGTATGGCATAAAGCCATTTACAGAATAGCTGTCAGAATCCTATTGGCATGCCAACCTATCCAAACTAGTCAACTAGGCAAACTAGGACACATTACAAATTAAATATTTAATTCTTCATTTTTTTGAGTTTACTAGTTATCATGTAATTCAGAAGTCAATGTAAATGTTAAATTTTTTAGGTAATATGGATAAGTTATTTCTAGCATCTACATGTCATAATTTGTAATTCAATATGCTGCCAGTACAGTGCAATTTATCCTTTTTACAAGTTGGCAATCATTGCCAAATTACTTCAAGCATCATTGTATGTAAATGTCAAAAATTTAGTTTTAGTGTGCTAGATTGGTTTAGCTTAATGTCCTATTTCTCTTAGTTTTTAGATCTAGTCAAAGAAGCAAAATTGTAGCTCTATGTCTTATTGAACTTTTGGCACAAATTTTAGGTCATTCTGAGTTGTATAGACCAAGATATGATCAATTTACTAAGGCTGGACAGATTACATCTTTAGTGCAAATTTTGGTCAATTTTAGGTCACATTCAGTTCTGGCAGTTTTGGTACCCAAATTTATGCAAGCAATTTGACTTGGTTTTGATCATTTCTGGGCTTTGGTGTCTTCATAAGAATTGTATATCTATATCTAAGCTTTCCATGGTAAAAATTTCAGGTCATTTGGACTGTTTTGAGTGAGTTATGGTCATCTTAGTGACTACTGTTCATATGGTCAAAAATCTGGGCTTGCACTTACCAATTCCGGATTAGGTCATTTTTAAGGTCAGTTTCTAGGCAGAATTTTGGCAATATTTCTACATAAAAGTTGGCCTATTTTGTGTCTAGTTTTACCTCCCATTGGCCTCATACCAATTGGGGCCACCAATTGTCACTTATGGTTCAATTTATCTACTGCCTTCATAATATAAAATCTGCACACAAAGAACACTTCCAAATGACACTTCTCCTCCTCCCAAACTATAAATATACATTTATAACACTTCTATACCATTCATAATATCTCAACCATGTCCATTTGGGTAAATATAAAAGTGGTCCATGTACATTATACAACCCTAATTTGCAAAGTTAAATTCAACATAATATATACATGAAAACACTTGATTATAACATATACCTCCCAACCATTACTTCACATACACTGCCCTCAATTCATCTTCACCATAATTCATCAAGAAAATTCATAAATTAAACACTAATTCATGAATTTAAAAGCTGCCAAAAGTGGCAGTTTACTAAGGTATACAAATTGCTTTCCAAACTTTTAAATTCAAATACTCAATGTACATATATACGAAAACTAAATTGCTACAACTTTAAAATGACTAAATCAATACTATTTTCCATCCATTAGAGGTAAGAAAAACTCAAGCAACATAGGTTCTCATGGCTACTAAAATTAAACAATACCATAACTCAATAAATTCCTCCATTCTCTTCACCATTCAACTCACCTCAACCTAAACATGAAGTTTACTAAAGCAAGGGAGGGAATTTGGACACTTACCTCAACTTGACCTTGATAAAACCTTAGAATTTACTCTACTTTTTGCTGCCTAAATGTAATGGCCCTGCCCACTAGTGATATTGTCCGCTCTAGGCCGAAGCCCTCATGGTTTTAAAATGCGTCAATAGGGGCTACGAACCACCAACTTATAAACCCAGCATCTCTCCTGTGTTTTGTCGATGTGGGATTTGCCTAGGGTGTTACAATCCACCCCCCTTATGGGACTCAGCGTCCTCGCTGAGGTTTGCCCCACCATCGTTCAAGGTTGCACGCGGAGCGGCTCTGATACCACAAATGTAATGGCCCTACCCGCTAGTGATATTGTCTGCTCTGGGCCGAAGCCCTCACGGTTTTAAAACGCGTCAATAGGGGTTACAAACCACCAACTTATAAACCCAGCATCTCTCCCGTGTTTTGTCGATGTGGGATTTGCCTAGGGTGTTACACTAAAGGTTTTCCAAGATGTGTAGATCAACTTTAATGAAGAACAATTGCAGAAATTATGGCTTGATGATGGAGAGAGAAAGCTTCAATGTGTGCATCCATGGAGGTTTTGGTGGAGAGCTCCATTTCGACAAGACGATGATTATAGAAGAAGAAGATGAAATGAGTGGGATCTGCTGTCCCAACTTCCCTTATGTGTCCCAAATTAGGAATTAGTGGAGCACTAAACCATTTGTTTAATGTTTAATGATTTAAAGTTTTACCATTTACACTTTAACCACCATTCTTTCTTTATTTACATTATGTATCTCATTTTATTTTTCATGACATTTTCAAAGTATAATATCATTTATTTTTTAATGGAAATTGAGGTCAATAGGCAACTCTAGGTGTCAAATGACCAAAATGCCCCACTTCGGGTTGTATTCCTAATTTTTCGGTAGCACCGATTTTTGTCTGTTTCTTGATTTTTTGTTTTTCTTTATACTAATTTATTAATTTTTCTTTGATATTTATAGTGTCAATTACATTTCAATAAACCTTTAATTATGTCTTGAAATTTAATTCCGAGGGTTCCTCATAGTCCTGGGGTTGGCAATTGCCTTCGTCGTAACTTCCCGGTGCGGTCACCCATTGCTAGGTACCGGCTCGTTTAACCTAGTTTCATTTTCTCTCTTTCATTTTTCTTTAATTTTTCTTATATTTTTTTTTATTTATTTCATCATTATATGTCTGTTCACTATCATCGAAGTGTAGTTCTAGACGTCCTGACTTGCCTGGACTGACATTAGGTCACCGGAGATAGAACACGTACAGGGAGGATGTTACAAAAAATGCCAAGAAAATATAAGAAAATTTATATTGATTGTCGCAAGGGGTTTTGCGGTCGCCTGGACGATCACTCACCGAAGTGGGAAGGAGTGAGGAGTCGCCACCTTAGTTTTGAGGGAAACTAAAGAAAACCATTTGGAGGAAAAATGAAACCACTTCAAGACAGAGATTCTAGGTTCGGGGTCCGTAAACGGGAGGGGAAGGTGTTAGGCACCCCACCTCGTCCCTTAATAAGGGTAAGTAGATTTAATTTTGGCGTTCTTTATAAATTGGTTAGGAAGGCTTGAATGGGAATGTTAGTCCTTTTAGTAAAAGGAATATTGGATCTTTCACTAAATTCGGATTACCCAGATACATAAGTAAATGAGACAACCTTAGTGAGTTGGTGTCGCGAATTATCTTGGTTTTGGGATTATTTTACATACAGGTTAAGATTTGGTGTGAGAATCGGATAAGAACTCTCCTCCGATCTCTTTTAAGTTATTTATTAAAATTTTGGGGAAGATCGGATAAGAACCCTCCTCCGATCTCCTCTAGACGTTTATTAAAATTTTTGAGTTGAGACCGGATAAGAACTCTCCTCCGATCTCTTTTTAATGTTTATTAAAATTTTGAGTTGAGACCGGATAAGAACTCTCCTCCGATCTCCTCTAGACGTTTATTAAAATTTTTGAGTTGAGACCGGATAAGAACTCTCCTCCGATCTCCTCTAGACGTTTATTAAAATTTTTGAGTTGAGACCGGATAAGAACTCTCCTCCGATCTCTTCGAAATTTGATCGCAGCTATATATCTTAAAAGCCTAAGTTTAAGAGTTCTGGTACTTAAAGGTGCCAAAGGTCGAAATAAGACTTCTTTTAACTCGTTGGCATTTTGTGACTAAATAAGGGGCGTCATGTGGGATTTTGCTAATCTCCCCTAAGGTCACTTTATCAGTATCCTATCTGTACCCTTTTACTTACCTGAGTTTTGATTTTTATTCCGCCTTATGGCATTTTGCCGGATCGCCTTCTACGTCAGCCTAGTGATTCAAACACAGTTACCTACATTTTGTCTAGCTGTTTCTACGTAACTCGGGACTAGATGACTTACGTTCAGAAATAATAAAGATTAACGGAAGTGTGGGTTAACCAGCACGGGAGTAAACTAGAACATATTTTTGCTTTGTTTTTTTTTAGCGTGACATAAACTTAAAGAAAACAACAGGCATAAGAAAGAGAACAAAGGAAATACGTGAAACGAGAGCTAGACTTAATAAAATGGCGATATTAACACTGACCTGTAGGGAGTCGAGTCTATTGATCTAACTACAGAATCGTAAAAAGTAGCAAGATTGCAGGTTGGCAGCCGGAGGACTGTGGTTTGCCTCGAAATGAAGTATTCTTTGTTAAAATGTAAACAGGTCAAAATAACCAAGCTTGAGTGGAGTTGAGCTTAGATAATATGAATGGAAATAGAGGATAACAGAGACAGAAAGTGGGAGTGCCACAGGATAATGAACGAACTGAAAATGAAAAGTTTCAGTATTCCAGAATCCCTTTTGCAAGAAAACACTTCAGAAAACTAGTTTCAAAAGTTTTTTCTACGAAAACTCAAAATAGCAGAGTAACAAACTGAATTAAGTTTCAGAGTTATTCCACTATAGTCACTGCCTCTTGCCTATATTTTCCGTTCTTTGAACAGTTTTTTATGCAGGTATTTATAGGAATCGGGTGCTCCCCATGAAGGGTCAGGATTTATTTTGAGGGAGATGGAGGGTCAAGATTTCGAAGGACATGATCGGATGTTCAGGAACTAAAGAGAATCAAAATGAATGGTTGAGATCACCCTTCAGAATTTTTGTCCTTTTCTTCTTTCAATCTGACGGTCCCAAATCTTCTCGTCCGGAACGATCTGAGGGCTAAGAGCGAAAGACGCTGGTATTGTCGTCTTCTCTCTTGATCCAAGGGTTCCGGATTTGTCCTTACATGTGAGATCAACGGTGGGGATTGGGATGTACAGGATTGTCATGACATACCCTGGCACCTATCAGCATTGCGGGCGATTCTTAGGCGTGCGGTGGAGATCTCGCCTGCAACGCTTTAACTACCTCGGCTCTGATTCTGACGACGGTTATTTGGGATTTGTCTTATTCCTTTTGTCTTCCGATCCCTCTTCTTGACACGCTCCTATTCCGATCTCTCATGTTAATCTCCCGTCTTCCGATCTATTATTCCGATCTCTCCCTTTCTCTGGTCCGGTCTGGTCAAAGCATTAATTTCCCCTTGATTCTCGAGGCGCTTGCCGTTTATGCTCAGCAATAAATGCTCATTTTCCCCTATATATACCCCTGTCGACAGAGACATTTCCTTCATCTGATTTTCCTCTCTTCCTTCTTACTTTTCCTGTTCTAGCTGCTCCGGCGGTCGTTCTGGCCATGATGGTGGTTTTTGATCCCTCTCCGATGGACTTCCTTATTCCTCGACTGAAAATTTACGATCCCGGTGATCGGATAATAGCGATAACCTTATCTGATGATGGTGAGAGAACTGAATCAATTAACCGATCTGGATTGCGGACCTCAATCGTGCCGATCTCGAGTCGTTCAACTGGCATAATCGGCGAACCGATTTTGGCCGAGCAAATTGCTGATGTTCCGCCAGCCCTTGACGGTTGTTCTTCCAAGTTTATTCGGCTTCTCACCACATTGGGTGTTCCAACAGCGGCTTTCCTCCACATTGGGTGTTCCGACAGCGCCTCGGTTCTGGTCGGTGACACCCCTTTGGATCAGTCACAATGTGACATTCCGGTCCCTAGAGATCGCCCAAATGATGTATTTTGTTTTCAATGTAATCCGATCTCTAGAGATCACAGAAATGATGTAATCCAATTTTAGTGTAATCCGATCCCTAGAGATCGCCCAAATGATGTAATCCGATCTTTTGAAAATAAAGACTTTATTTTGTCGATTATCATCTTATTATTTTTGCATTGATTATTTTTCGATCTCTAATGTGATTATCCGATCTGGTTCTTTACCTGAATGACACTTAACTGATCCTTTATTCAAAATATTCAACTTATTATGCCGATCTCCAATTAACCGATCTCGGAATGTTCGAGAGACGTGTCAGAACAGCTGGCGAATCCCGTTAACCGATGCACTGCCTGGAACCTCGTGAGCATTAAATGCTCGGACTAGTATAAATAGGGGTGAAGGGTTAGCCAGTTGTTCTTTCATTCCATTTTCAGTCTCTTGCTCACAACTCCGAAGTTCTCTCATTTTCTCAAGTTTCTTCCGACGCCGATCAGACTCCGGTAAGGGCTTTGATCTTCTTTTTAGTTTAAGTTCTTTGTTTTCTTTGAAAATGAGCGGTGCCGAGGGTCAAAGAGCGGCGAGTCCTCCTTCCATTCAGTTCTCGTGGTCGTCTGACGAAGAAGAGGTGGTCGGGCCAAGCGCGCAAGCAGGACCTCCTAGGGTCTCCGTTCCAACTCGGGGGCGGATCGGACCTTCAAGGCACGTACCTTCTTCAGGGAGGGAGAATCTCCCTATGGACGAGCTGCCATCGATCTTACAAGAGTCCGATCTACAATCGTTTAGCCAGGAGTACAATATTCGCCCTGATTCGTACGAACTTATCCGATGCCACGGCGATCACCGAGCCGATCACTTCTTTGAAGAGAATGACCTGGTTATGGTATACGAGGAACAGTTAAAGGCCGGTCTTCGGTTCCCTCTGGATGATTTCTTCAAGGAGGTCCTAAAACTTCACCGGGTATGCATTGCTCAGATTCACCCCAACTCGTGGCGGATCTTAGTAGCTTTCCGAGGTCTATGCCGATCTAAGGGAATCAGACCTATGGCTAAGGTGTTCGCCGAACTGCACAGGCTAACTCGCCGAAAGGACGATGATCACTGGTTCTTTCAGGCGAAGCCTCATTGCGGGCTCTTCACCGATCTGCCCTCCTCCCTTAAAAATTGGAAGAACCGCTTCTTCATTCTGAGGAGCAAAGATCCGTCCTGCTTTGAGGACTTCCCTCGTAGCTGGTGGCACCAGGGGCCCTTGCTTCCGAAGCACGTTAACCTGAACCAGGAAGAAAGCTTAATAGTGATGGATCTGAAAAGTCAGGCTGCCACTCAAAAGTATTCCTGTTTAGATGCGGTGACTGCCGAGCTGCACCATTGGACCATACAACTGCTCACCGGCCAAGATCGCGAACTTCCGCTCTCTGACCTCGGCACTGGTATTTTCTATATCTCATATCTTAGGACCTTAGCGATCTCACTGACCTCTTCTTTGTGCAGGTATGGCGGGTGGTGAGGGTTCTAGGAAGCGGAAGAAGGACAAAGAGATCTCCCGGAAAATAAAGGAGATGAAGCGTTCGGAAATGCTTCGAACGCCTGGTCATGAACCTGGGGAAGTACAAGGGGACCTGCCTCAACCCTCGGGTCCGCCAACCACAGAAGTGGTCCGGTCTCCTCCTCGCCAAGAAGAGTCGCCTCCACCTCCTCCAGTTGTTTCTAGTGCAGAAGGGGGTCCTTCCCAATCTTCTGCGAGGGCCTCTTCTCGTGGCGCTCAGGTACTGATCGATTCCCTGAAGAATAACCGGACTGTTCGGGAGAACCCCGGTCTTGCCAAAGTCTTGGGGTCTTCTATCTTCCTTCGGGAGGATCGGGACAGGCTATCCCCGAACAGCCTTGATGATATCTTGACTCAATCCATGAGCCTGAACGTGGAGTGCCTGGTGAATCAGACCATGGTTCGGGAAAAGGTTCAGCGTCTGGGTAAGGAGATCGGGAAGAAAAATCAGGAAGTGGCTTCCCTCCGATCCCAACTTGCATCCGCTCGGGATTACATATCTCAAGTTGAGGGGCGGGCAAAGTTCTATGAAGACAGAGTGGTCGAACAGAATCATATTCTGGCTGAAAGGGATCGTGCCCTCAGGGAAGTCGAGGCTCTCCGGGCCAATGATGCTTCTTAGGTCGCCCAACTTATCGAGGAGCTTAAGGCGAAAGACGAAGAGCTTAAGGAGAAAGATGAAGAGATGGTGACGGGAATAGCCGGAGCCTATGTGAATGCTCACAAGGACCTCTTGGTCGAACTCCAGAAGCGTTACCCAGAGGAGGACTTCTCTTGGATGGCCGATCTGGCTCCTGGGGGCGACGATGAGGACAGTGAGGAGGAAGCCGAGGGTGAGAAAGAGAGTGAGCAAAATGTAAATTAGGCTGGGGATGATCCTCCAGCTGAATAACTTATACAAAAAATGAAATGAAATGGAATGTCTCTTTTGTTCAATGAATGGATGTGATTGGAAAATCTCTGAATTGCCTAAGTATTTGATTATATGAGCATAGCGAAACAAGAACTAAATGCAATTATTAATCTAAGTATAAGAGATCAGAGAGCGCAATAAGCATGAGATCGGTGGGGAAGAAATGCTGAATGGGACTTGATTAAAATTGAAAATTTAACTCGAACAATTAAGATCGGAATCCTCATTAAACCGAACCAAAACCTTAGCTCTTAAACTTTCGAAAGGGAGATCGGCAATAAAACTGGTAAGAAAAGATCTAGTGCCAGTTCATTTCGTTTATCAGGAATATACTTGACGGGTCCTGAGTTTCGACAATGGGTTTGAGAGATCGGTGAGCGATAGACTGGTAAAGCTTTGACTGATGCGAGAACTTAACAATTTGATTTAATTCTTTGTGAGGAGAGATCGGAATTGTGACTGCCTATCAAAGAGGGATCGGAAATGTGATTAGCTGTCCAAAGGAGACTTAGTACCAGGGATCGGTTTCAAAGTTTTATTGATTTTGGGGATCGGCCAAAATATGGTGTCGACAGCTGCCCCTCTTTACATAATTTCTATTGAAGGAAAAAAATTTCCGTGTAGGAATTATGTAAAGATTCAGACTCATATTTTGGACGATCAGGTGTACCTAAGTTAATGACCTAGAAATTGGCAACGGGAGTTAGAATACTAGAAAATTAAAACCAACTTGGATCAAGGAACCAGAGGTTGATAACAGGAAAATTAAAATCAACTTAGATCAAGGAACCAGAGGTTGATAGCAGGAATGTAAATTGCAAGAAATTAAAATCAACTTAGATCAAGGAACCAGAGGTTGATGACATAAATTTAAATTGCATGAAATTAAAATCAACTTAGATCAAGGAATCAGAGGTTGATGACAGAAATGTAAATTGCAGGAAATTAAAATCAACTTAGATCAAGGAACCAGAGGTTGATAGCAGGAATGTGAATTGCAAGAAATTAAAATCAACTTAGATCAAGGAACCAGAGGTTGATAGTAGGAATGTAAATTGCAAGAAATTAAAATCAACTTAGATCAAGGAACCAGAGGTTGATGACATAAATTTAAATTGCAGGAAATTAAAATCAACTTAGATCAAGGAACCAGAGGTTGATAGCAGGAATGTAAGTTGCAAGAAATTAAAATCAACTTAGATCAAGGAACCAGAGGTTGATAGCAAGAATGTAAATTGCAAGAAATTAAAATCAACTTAGATCAAGGAACCAGAGGTTGATAGCAGGAAATTTAAATTGCAGGAAATTAAAATCAACTTAGATCAAGGAACCAGAGGTTGATAGCAGGAATGTAAATTGCAAGAAATTAAAATCAACTTAGATCAAGGAACCAGAAGTTGATGACATAAATTTAAATTGCATGAAATTAAAATCAACTTTGATCAAGGAACCAGAGGTTGATGACATAAATTTAAATTGCATGAAATTAAAATCAACTTAGATCAAGGAACCAGAGGTTGATGACAGAAATGTAAATTGCAGGAAATTAAAATCAACTTAGATCAAGGAATCAGAGGTTGATAGCAGGAATGTAAATTGCAAGAAATTAAAATCAACTTAGATCAAGGAACCAGAGGTTGATAGCAGGAATGTAAATTGCAAGAAATTAAAATCAACTTAGATCAAGGAACCAGAGGTTGATGACAGAAATGTAAATTGCAGGAAATTAAAATCAACTTAGATCAAGGAACTAGAGGTTGATAGCAGGAATGTAAATTGCAAGAACTTAAAATCAACTTAGATCAAGGAACCAGAGGTTGATGACATAAATGTAAATTGCATGAAATTAAAACTGGCAGGAAATTTAGATTGCATTCACAAAGCAAGCCTGATCCGAACACAAGAAGTTCTTCCCCGATGAAGTGTACTTAACAGAATCCCGAAGACCAATGACGAATGGAGGACAAGTTGCAAGACTTAGCCTATGACCCTACTTCTTCAAATACCCCTTTTCTGTTTTTCGAAAAACGCCGTTGCGGGTTTTCACTTCCCCTTCGTCCATGTGACTAGAAATGCCCTTTCGGGTTTTCACCTCTAGTTTGTTTTTTTTTTTTTTTTTTTTTTTTTTTTTTAAAGATGCCCTTTCGGGTTTTCATCCCTATTTCTTTTATATACCTTTTCTTGGTCATTCCCTGCAAATCTCATAGTAAAGTACGTGAGGTTATCAATTGTCAAATCTTAATCTTATGGCAAAAATTTTAACTGATTTAAATAGCGCATTAAATAACGAGATTGTAGAAAGATAAATATAAGGAAAAGATAGAAACATGGGGAATGAAGTGTGGCTTAATATAGATAAAGAAGGAGTTTCAAAGAAGAAGGGTACAAGGATAGATCTCACATATTCCACGTGGATGATCTTGAAATCCCTTAACTGCCGTTATCTCAAGTATTCTGAAGCCTCATGTCATGACGGTTTATTTTCCTTTTCGGTCTTATGCTTCTTTCCTTATTTCTCCCTTTTGGTTCCTGGGATGCCCTTGCGGGTTTTCACCCCTAGATTTTTGGTTTTTTTTATTTTTTTTTGGATAACTCATTTTTCAGGATGCCCCTTCGGGTTTTCATCCTTCACTCGTTTTACAGAAAGCGCCCCTTCGGGGTTTTCGCTTTCTTTCACACATTTTGCTAGGAGCGCCCTTTCGGGTTTTCACCCCTACACTTTTATTTATTTATTTTATTTTATTTTATTTTTTTTTTATTTTTTTTTAGGCAAAGTATTTCTTGACGGCGTTAGCATTCACAGGCCTCGGAAACTCTTCACCGTCCATGTGGGTCAAAATCAAGGCTCCTCCAGAAAATGCCTTCTTAACTACATAGGGCCCCTCGTAGGCTGGTGACCATTTGCCCCGGGGATCGTTTTGATTCGACAGTACTTTCTTCAGAACCAAGTCCCCGGGTTGGAATTCGCGGGGGCGAACATTTTTGTCAAACGCTCTAGCCATTCTCATCTGGTATAACTGCCCATGACATGCTGCTGCTAACCTTTTCTCATCAAGCAAGTTTAACTGATCCAACCTTGACTGGATCCATTCTGACTCATCGATTCCTGACTCCTTCAGAATCCTTAGAGAAGGGATTTCAACTTCAATTGGTGATACCGCTTCCATGCCGTAAACCAGCGAGTATGGAGTTGCCCCGGTTGAGGTTCTCACGGAAGTTCGGTATGCGTGAAGAGCGTAGGGAAGCATATCATGCCAATCCCTATACATGACCGTCATCTTCCGGATTATCCTCTTGAGATTTTTGTTTGCAGCTTCCACCGCTCCATTCATCTGGGGGCGGTATGGGGAAGAATTGAGGTGTTGGATCTTGTATTGATCACACAATTTCTGAACCTTTGGACCATTCAGATTCTTGGCGTTGTCAGTGATGATTTCATTAGGGAGGCCATGCCGACAGATGATATTGTTTCTGAAGAATTTGAGAAACGTATTCTGTGTGATGTGCGCGTATGACGTAGCTTCAACCCACTTGGAGAAGTAATCGATGGCTACAAGGATGAATCTGTGCCCATTGGATGCCTTGGGTTTGATGGGACCAATCACATCGATGCCCCACATTGCAAAAGGCCATGGTGAGACGAGGTTGAATAACTTGTGAGGTGGCACATTTATTGGATCCGCATAAATCTGACACTTATGGCACTTTCGGAAATACTCGTTGCAATCCTTTTCCATTGTAGTCCAAAAATACCCCCGTCGCATGATTTGCTTAGCCATCATGTGCCCATTGGTATGGGTTGCACAGTTTCCCTCATGAGTCTCAAAAAGGATTTTCTTTGCCTCCTTTGCATCCACACATCTCAACAGTTCACCGTTGGACCCTCTCTTGTATAGGGTTTCACCACTGGGGAAGTATCCCAATGCTAATCTCCGAAGCATCCTCTTTTCGTTTCGGTTTGCCCCCAGAGGGAATTCTCTGGTTCTGCAATAGATCAGGATGTCATGATACCAAGGTTTACCGTCGGGCTCTTCTTCAATCATGAAGTAGTAAGCTGGCTCATCTCTTGCTTTAATCCTCAATGTCTGAATCATCTGACCCTCTTCGATTTGAGCCATAGCGGCTAGAGTAGCTAAAGCATCGGCAAATTGATTCTTATCCCTACTAAGGTGAGTGAAAGAGATCTCTTCGAATTTCTTAATCAGCTCCAGTAAGTACTTCTGATATGGGATCAGCTTTGGATCCTTGGTTTGCCATTCTCCCTTGACTTGATAAATTATCAGAGCTAAGTCTCCATACACCTCCAATTTTCTGATTTTCTTCTCGATAGCGGCTTGCAGACCCATTACACAAGCTTCATACTCTGCGACATTGTTGGTACAACCAAACCTCAACTTGACAGCTATCGGAAAATGTTTTCCATCCGGGGATACCAATACAGATCCAATTCCATTACCGGACAAATTGACAGCTCCGTCGAAATACATTTCCCATACATTGGCTGGTCCCTCTTCTTTGCAGTCTACTTCATTAATATGCTCATCAGGGAACTCAAAATCCAGAGCTTCATAATCCTGGATAGGATTTTCTGCTAGGAGGTCAGCAATCACACTACCTTTCACCGCTTTCCGGGTCATGTAGACTATGTCATATTGGGAGAGTATAACCTGCCACTTGGCTATTCTACCTGGCACGAATGGGCTTTCGAATACATATTTGATAGGATCCATCCTGGAGATGAGCCATGTCTTGTGATTCAACATGTAGTGTTTGAGGCGATTTGCTGTCCAGGCTAATGCGCAGCAAGTCTTTTCTAAGAAGGAGTACCTTGACTCACAATCATTGAACTTCTTGCTCAGGTAATAAATGGCCCTCTCTTTTCGGTCGGTATCATCATGTTGTCCCAAAACACATCCCATCGAGTTCTGCTGGACTGCCATATACAGGATCAAAGGCCTGCCCGCCACAGGTGGGACCAATACTGGTGGATTTGACAGATACTGCTTGATTGTCTCGAAAGCCACTTGACAAACTGAATCCCATTGGGTAGGGTTGTTCTTCCGGAGTAGTCTGAAAATAGGCTCAGCTTTGGCAGTGAGATTAGAAATAAATCTCGAAATGTAGTTCAACTTTCCCAGAAAACTGCACACCTCCCTTTCTGTTTTTGGGGATGGCATTTCTTGAATAGCTCGAACTTTGTCTGGATCTACTTCTATCCCTTTCTCTCTTACTATGAATCCCAACAACTTTCCCGATCTAGCTCTGAATATGCATTTGGCAGGGTTCAGTTTCAACTGGTATTTCCTGAGCCTTTCGAATACCCTCCTCATCACCTGAACGTGGCTCTCTTCTCCCCTGGATTTAATGATCATATCATCCACGTACACCTCCACTTCTTTATGCATCATATCGTGGAATAATGTGACCATTGCGCGCTGGTAAGTAGCCCCGGCATTCTTTAACCCGAAGGGCATGACCCGATAGCAAAATACTCCCCATTGAGTGATGAAAGCAGTTTTATCCTTGTCTTCCTCGTCCATTGGGATCTGATTGTACCCTGATGCCCCATCAATACACGAACACCTTCCCAATCCCGCAGCATTGTCAACTAACACATCAATGTGGGGGAGAGGGAAATCGTCTTTCAAGCTAGCTTTATTAAGATCCCTGTAGTCAACGCACACCCTGACTCTCCCGTCCTTCTTCATTACCGGGACGACGTTAGCCACCCATTGGGGATATTTGACTACTTCCAAGAACCCGGCGTCATACTGTTTCTTGACTTCATCTCGAACCTTGAGCAGTGTGTCGGGATTCATTCTCTTTAGTTTCTGCTTCACCGGAATCGTTCCTGGAATTAAGGGAATTTTGTGCGTTACTATCTGAGGGTCCAAACCCACCATATCATCATAGCTCCAGGAAAATACATCGAGGAATTCTTTAAGCAGACTGATCATATCTCCCAATTCTTCACTCTCCACTACCTTAAGTTCCCTTTTTACTTCTTCCGTGCCTAAGTTTACGGTGCGCGTTTCGTCTCCACAAGGTATGAGGGAGGGCTCGTCCTTTTCACTGTTTTCTTGTGTAAGGTCTTCCTCGGAATCACTTGAAGTAATGGCAGTTATGGGGATTTCAAAATTAACCAGAGGAATTTCTGAGTCTATTGGATTATTAGGTGTTAATTGATGAATAGTCCTGAATGAATAAAGAATAGAACGTGTTATAAGGATGGAATTAAAAAGGAAAGAAAGAGAGTATTGGATTTAAAATGCGCTATCAATTCATTAATATTAATGCCATAAGAAAAGGTCCATTTACAGTATTACACTTGTCACCATGGACAAAATGATCAAGTGTAGATAACTAGAGGTACTTTACTCGAAATTGAGTACAGGGATATCCTCTGTTGTCCAGTTGTCCAGCTCCTGCCCCTCAGCCATTGGCGAGACTAGGGCCTCATACAAGGAGTCCATTTGGATGACATCTATGGATGGATCATCGGGTGATTCTTTTGTATTTGCCGGATGTTGAATGACCGGCTTAGTGAAGATCTCCGTGATTCTCGAGACTACTTTCATCTTTCCCATCTTCTGGTCAAACCTCTAATCCCGAAGTATTTTCCTCATCCAGAATCGTCCATCCACAAGGGCATCCTCCTCATATCCCAAACCACAACGGCCTATTTTCTGAATAGCCGGTATGGGTTCCACGATTCCTTGCAGTGTGGTGCCCAAGCCTTTCCCTTCTTGATACCCGTTCCTCGACATCACTTTGGCCACCATAGCCATAGCCCCCTCCTTTCCGGTATCTTGCAATTCAAGGGCCTGGAAAGAACTCTCCAACGACTCCTCGGCCGCTTCCACATAAGGAAGTGATTGCGGCTTGGTGACCAATATGGCCTCTTCACCCCTTACAGTGATGATTTTGCCGTCCTTAATGTATTTTATTTTCTGGTGCAAAGTTGAAGGAACAGCATTCGCAGAATGGATCCATGGCCTTCCCAACAGCATAGTGTAAGCCGGCTCAATGTTCATCACCTGAAACGTGACGTTGAAAGTACATGCACCGACTTGGATTGGCAAGTCAATGTCTCCCAGCACCTCTCTCTTGGTACCGTCAAAGGCTCTTACCACCATTGCACTCTGACGTATATACGACTGGTCGACCGGCAGCCTGGCTAAGGTAGCGCTAGGCAGTACATTGAGGGCTGATCCGTTATCGATGAGGACCTTGGCCACTATACAACCCTTACACTTCACAGTTACATGTAGAGCTTTATTGTGCCCTAAGCCTGCGGGGTCTACCTCCTCTTCAGAAAAGGCTACAAAGCTGGATGCCTGGATTTGTTCTACTATCTTCTCAAACTGCCCCGGAGTAATGTCGGGGTTTACAAAGGCTTGATCCAGGATTCTTTGTAAGGCTTGTCGGTGGACTTCCGAGCTCAGGATCAGTGATAACAGTGAAATTCGGGCGGGTGTTTTTCTCAACTGCTCCACCACATCATACTCACTCTGTTTCATTATTTGGAGCAGCAGTTCTTCCTCTTCCTTATGTTCAGCCGGGTCTACTTCCCCTGCTTTCTCAACCTCCTCTTCTGTATTTCTTGATGACTCTCCCATTTTTACTTTCCCTTTCCTCTTTTCTCTTTCTTCGTTTCCGTAACACCTCCCACTTCGAGTTATAAACTCGACTTCTTGCTCAGGTGGAGAGGGCTTTGTTGCGATAACGGGCTGAGGACTAGTTTGGGGAGTAATGTCGCTGGTAGGTCCAGCATAAGTCATTCTGAAATGCTCGTGAGGAGCGAAACATGGTTTTGGTGGTGCCGGAGGTGAGGCAAGACTAGGAGCGGATGTACTGCTTGACGCTCCCTGAGTGAAAACTTGGAAATTATAATTCCATGGGACAGCGTGAGTATTGGTGACGGGGAGCTGAGGCGGAGTTCGGATAACCGTTACTGGCGGTGAGGCTACCGGGGGTGAGAAGGTGATTCTGGGTTTGGAGGTAGAAGCCGTTTGGCTGAATCTGGTAGTGTTCACTTCCTCTTCCGTCTTCGACCTTGTCTGATATCTCAGAACTTTGAGGGATAGCAAGTTTTGGACCTCCCGTTTGAACCCCTCACAATCTCGCAGCTCATGGTCAGCTGCCCGCCATGGTAAGGACACCCCGTACTCTCTTCGAATCCCGCTACCTGAGGGCAAAGGTAGCCTTCCCTCATTGCTACAGCAAAAATCTCCTCAAAGTGAGGAACCAGCTTGTCTACTTCTGGTGTTGATCCTTCTTCCTCAGACTCTATCATATTTACACCACTGCCCGTATTATGGTTAGGCAGTGGGTTTGAGGTAACATTGGGGAGGGAACCATTTCCCTCAATCTTCAACCACCCGTTTCTGATTAAAGCGTGCACTCTTCCCCTGAGTGCCCCGCAGTTATCGGTTGAGTGCCCTTGTGCCCCTCCATGGTACTCACAACGGGCAGTAGCATCATACCACCTGGGGTATGGTGGCTGGATCGGGTCTAGGGGAACTGGTACAATTTGGTTTATACCGACAAGGTATCGGTATATTTCACTGAGTGGGAGGGGAAGAGGTGGATCAGGGTTTCTTGGGGGTCTTGGGTTGTTTAGTGGCGGTCTTGATTGAGCGGGAGGAAGAGATGGTCTTGGTTGGTAATTTGTAGGTGGGGGATATTGTGGGCGTGGGTGTGGATAGTTAGGGAAAGGAGATGGAATGTTTGCAACTGTTTGACCATGAGAGGAAGGATATGGTCGGTAGTTGTTTTGGGGAAATGGGGAGTAATTATTCTGACGGGTGACGGAATGCACATCACCCTCCTTCTTCTTGCCAAAGCTGGCAGTCTTCTTTACAGGGTTCTCTGCTGACTCCTGCAGTCGTCCCATTCTTAGGTTGGCCTCTATCCTCTCGCCAGCCTGTATGATGTCAGAGAAGCTGTTGGAGGTGTTCCCAATCATCAAGTTGAAGTAAGGGGCCTTCAAAGTTTCGATGAACAAAGAGCATAGCTCATTGTCAGTCACCGGGGGATATACTTCCGCCGCCTTTTCTCTCCATCTCTGGGCATACTGCTTGAAACCTTCCCGGTCTTTCTGTGCCAAGTTCTGGAGGTCCCTCCTTGTGGGTGCCGCATCACAATTGAATTTGTATTGCTTCAAGAAGGTATCAGCTAAATCCTTCCAGGAGTGCAGCTTGCTCCTGTCCAATTGTATGCACCATCTTAGAGCTGCTCCGGAGAGGCTCTCGTGAAAGAAGTGAATGAGAAGTCTGTCATCTTCTGTTAGGGCAGACATTTTGGCAATGTAGGTTGCCAGGTGGATGCGGGGATCTGAGTTCCCGGTGTATTTGTCAAAATCCGGAACCTTGAATTTGGGTGGCACCACCACATCTGGCACCAGTCTTAGTGATGCCACGTCGACCGAACCATACATATTCAGCCCTTCAATTGCTCTCAATCTCTCCTCTAGAGCAGACAGTTTCTCACTTTCTTTTGACTTATTTTCTCCCCCTACTGCGTGGAATACTCCCCCAGTTGGGAGATGAGGGGTGAAGTGAATGGGAGGGATCACATTTGAAGGGTATGGGTCGGTGTTTTGAACGGTTGGGTAATGAGAGTAAGGTAGGTCATTATTTGTAGTAACCGGATTGACAGTGATTGTCGGGTCCGGGATGGGAGACTGAAAGGTAAAAGAAGTTGAAGCTTGGTGAGGATGATTTGTTGGAGGTGGTGGAGGTAATGGCAGGCTAGGCTCTGCTGTGGGTTTATTCTGGGACATTTCCCTCATTAGTCTCATAAGTTCTGAGACCTGATCTTTCAATTCGGAGACTTGCCCCTGTAGGTTCTGTACTTGTTCCTGATCTTCCATCATCTTCTTTGTCCGAGATCTTGTTAAGTACACTCGCTTGGGCTGAACCGTGTGCTTGGTCAGACTTGCTTTGTTTGAAGCAATATTGATTTCCTGTAGGGTGTAAAGAAAAAGGAAAATTTTAAATAAACTTCGAATTTTGCAAAGAAACTAAAAGTCCTGGTCTGGACGAAGGATACAGTGGCATTTGAGGGCCAGGTTGTCATCTGTAAAAGGATAATCGCACCAACTTTATCATGGCATCGTTCGATGGTCTGACCGTGAATGACGAGATTGAATGCGCATTTATGATACCTGTCCATATATCGCATTCAATTTTTCACATAACCCTAGCGAGGGAGTTCCTACGAGAGTCATATTATTCATTCACAAATTTACTAAACAATGGTCCAAAAATCATTTCATTAACTGAATAATTTGTACACCATATTCTTTACATCGGCCTAGGCTCTGGGAGGTTCTTTATAATGAGATGACATTTTCTGAGATACTCATATAACCTTTCTTCTTGCTTGGCAGGATCGAATGCTTTCAGAGCATACTCGGATTCAGGTAATAGTTCTTGTTTTCCCTGTGCTATTATTCTCTCCAGCTGGTCAACATTCTCTTTCAGTTCTTGATAGAGGGCAGCTTGTTTTTCTTTCTCTTTCCTTTCCTTAGCACACTCTTTCAAGATATCGTTGATGAGTAGTGCCTGTTCTTTTGTTTCGAGCTTCTTCTTTTTGTTTTCTTGCTTATACTCTTCAACGAGTACCTCTTGGTATTTCATCCTTTCCTGAAGCTTACTATTCTGCCCTTTCATCTCTTTGACCTCAGCTTGAAGAGAGTCTTTTTCCTTTTCCCACTGTACCTCTTGCTTTTCGAACCCCATCCTTTCGGCTCTTGCCTCTTCCTTGAGTCTTCTCACTCTTCTTTTAAGTTTCTGTTGTTGGTCCTCCAACTGTTTTATTTGTTCTTGCAGTTGTGAGTTCTCGGTGTTTGCTTTTTGTAGTGAGTCGAGCAGACGATTATCAACTTCTTCTAATAGGATGTTTTGGCGAGGGTTGCTATCCTCGGATTCTGTAGTTGGGTTGCTATCCTCGGATTCTGTAGTTAAGTGTTCTCGGTCCCTGTCAGCTCTCCATTTAAGGTGATCGCCCGAGGCACTTGGGCCTTTAGGTGATCTCTCCATCAGAGTAATGCTTTCCCAAGACTTGCGAGCTAGTTTCAATCCTTCCTCTTCCTTGAGCTCATGGTAGAAGTGACCTTGGTGGTATTCTTCAATGTTGATCATGGACTGCGTTGAGCCAAACTGCCTCATTACCAATGCCGGAGTGTAACTTGTATATCCGGTTACTCCGATTAGGGATACCGACTGATTACCTCCCGTACCGATTAAAACGGGTTGGCCTGACGTCCATAGCTTCCTCCAACAGTACTCATGGCTATTGAAACTCAAAATCCGTTCCCACCACTGCTGTTCATTTTTCGGACTGATTACTAACCGGGTCATCTTCTCGATGGGAGGCTGGTCGAGGTACCAAGTTAATCCCTTTGTCTCCACAGGACACATATGACTGATAATCCAGAGATATAGCAACTGAGAACAACACTTAATGGACCCTTTTCCCTGTTGTCTGCAGTAGGTTAGGGTTAACAAGGTTTCCGCAAGAATTGCCGGTATCGGATTGATCTCCTGCCTTTCTACCGCCCAGAACACTTCCACCGCACTGCAAGTTATGATTCCCAATGGTCCCGGGAACAAAATCAAACCATAGATCCCCAAGGCGAGTGCCACTGAAGCTTGATGCCACTGTTTCTCTTGGAGGCACTGATCTAACCACTTCTGGAGATATGTCCAATACCAACCATGTGTGTTTCCTTTGACAGTTTCTTTTGACTTAGCCTCTTCCGAAGGGATGCCCAACAAATGTGTTAATCGTTTCCAGGTCTGCCTATGCTCGAGGTGTAGGTAGATCCGGTTCTGCAATGAGTAAGGAATCCCTAGCAATGCCTGATATTCTTCCATAGTGGGAACCGTATCAATGTCATTGAAAGAGAATACCCCGTACTTAGAATTCCAAACCGACAGCATGGCTTTTAATGCCGGGATTTGGACCTTGACTCGCATTAAGGTTGCAATCCTCCCGTACTTCTCTTCAAATCGTGCCTTGACCTGATCGGGAAGCGACCTCCATCCATTAGACAGACCCTCGAGGTCGTTCATTCTGACCTCTATTTTATTCAGATCTAGTGAAGGTAGTAAGCTAGCATGTGCCTCGGAAACATCATTTTGCGAGGGTACCGGACTATGAGCTGATTTGGACCAAAGTTTAGCATTCTGAACCTTTTCTGCCGACTGACTCGAGGATGCCATGATAAAAATGATGCCTATCCTTTTACAGACTCTTGGTTTGGTAATGCCTGCGGGAAAATTCGTTAGCAAGATAAATTAGGGTAATTTTGAATCATACTGTTGATAGGTGACATGTACACATTTATCAAAGTAGGAAAATGTGTAGGTGTTTTAGTAGGATTCAAGATTACCCTCAAAAAAAAAAAAATGAATAAAAGGAAATTAAAGCAGAACAGGATAAGAGTAAGTATGCCCCTTTTTGTCCTATAGTAGGGAGACTCCTAATACCGGATGAGCGCTACCTATCTGGATAGTTCTATCTTATAAGGTAGTTTGCTACGGCTTTCAGCTATTGTGATAGTTTAGCTTAGGATCTAATTTTCTAAAAGTCACAGGTTCCCAAATTGCCCCTACTGTAAACAGTAGGGCCCCATTCTATAACCATGATATTACCGGGAAAATTCCACGAGTATCACAGTGGATAGAACAAGTTTCAATTTGAGCAGAAGCCTTCACAGATACTAACGGGGTAGAACCCACGGGTACCGCTACATGACTCCCTCCTACTTTCCTAAAAGGGTAAGAAAGCCCGGGTACAGGACCAAAGTGTGTGAGGACATCGTGTGAGTGTTCAGTGTGTGAAGGGATACCTTTACCTCTTCCCAATTCAGGGGGATTTTATTTTTCCATTTTTCCCTTTTTCTTTTTTTTGAAACGAAGAGCACTGTAGGGAATAAAACAGGCAAAACAAGCAAAATAGTCAGCAGCAATAACATATAAAACATTGCAGAATGAGCCCATCTAACTATAATTTGATCGAACAAAATTAAATCTACTTTTGGACCACTATACCGGGGTTAAGTCAGTCATTTTGAACTCCCCAGTGGAGTCGCCAAGCTGTCGCAAGGGGTTTTGCGGTCGCCTGGACGATCACTCACCGAAGTGGGAAGGAGTGAGGAGTCGCCACCTTAGTTTTGAGGGAAACTAAAGAAAACCATTTGGAGGAAAAATGAAACCACTTCAAGACAGAGATTCTAGGTTCGGGGTCCGTAAACGGGTGGGGAAGGTGTTAGGCACCCCACCTCGTCCCTTAATAAGGGTAAGTAGATTTAATTTTGGCGTTCTTTATAAATTGGTTAGGAGGGCTTGAATGGGAATGTTAGTCCTTTTAGTAAAAGGAATATTGGATCTTTCACTAAATTCGGATTACCCAGATACATAAGTAAATGAGACAACCTTAGTGAGTTGGTATCGCGAATTATCTTGGTTTTGGGATTATTTTACGTACAGGTTAAGATTTGGTGTGAGAATCGGATAAGAACTCTCCTCCGATCTCTTTTAAGTTATTTTTTAAAATTTTGGGGAAGATCGGATAAGAAACCTCCTCCGATCTCCTCTAGACGTTTATTAAAATTTTTGAGTTGAGACTGGATAAGAACTCTCCTCCGATCTCTTTTTAATGTTTATTAAAATTTTGAGTTGAGACCGGATAAGAACTCTCCTCCGATCTCCTCTAGACGTTTATTAAAATTTTTGAGTTGAGACCGGATAAGAACTCTCCTCCGATCTCTTCGAAATTTGATCGCAGCTATATATCTTAAAAGCCTAAGTTTAAGAGTTCTGGTACTTAAAGGTGCCAAAGGTCGAAATAAGACTTCTTTTAACTCGTTGGCATTTTGTGACTAAATAAGGGGCGTCATGTGGGATTTTGCTAATCTCCCCTAAGGTCACTTTATCAGTATCCTATCTGTACCCTTTTACTTACCTGAGTTTTGATTTTTATTCCGCCTTATGGCATTTTGCCGAATCGCCTTCTACGTCAGCCTAGTGATTCAAACACAGTTACCTACATTTTGTCTAGCTGTTTCTACGTAACTCGGGACTAGATGACTTACGTTCAGAAATAATAAAGATTAACGGAAGTGTAGGTTAACCAGTACGGGAGTAAACTAGAACATATTTTTGCTTTGTTTTTTTAGCGTGACATAAACTTAAAGAAAACAACAGGCATAAGAAAGAGAACAAAGGAAATACGTGAAACGAGAGCTAGACTTAATAAAATGGCGATATTAACACTGACCTGTAGGAGTCGAGTCTATTGATCTAACTACAGAATCGTAAAAAGTAGCAAGATTGCAGGTTGGCAGCCGGAGGACTGTGGTTTGCCTCGAAATGAAGTATTCTTTGTTAAAATGTAAACAGGTCAAAATAACCAAGCTTGAGTGGAGTTGAGCTTAGATAATATGAATAGAAATAGAGGATAACAGAGACAGAAAGTGGGAGTGCCACAGGATAATGAGCAGGCGAAAATGAAAAGTTTCAGTATTCCAGAATCCCTTTTGCAAGAAAACACTTCAGAAAACTAGTTTCAAAAGTTTTTTCTACGAAAACTCAAAATAGCAGAGTAACAAACTGAATTAAGTTTCAGAGTTATTCCACTATAGTCACTGCCTCTTGCCTATATTTTCCGTTCTTTGAACAGTTTTTCATGCAGGTATTTATAGGAATCGGGTGCTCCCCATGAAGGGTCAGGATTTATTTTGAGGGAGATGGAGGGTCAAGATTTCGAAGGACATGATTGGATGTTCAGGAACTAAAGAGAATCAAAATGAATGGTTGAGATCACCCTTCAGAATTTTTGTCCTTTTCTTCTTTCAATCTGACGGTCCCAAATCTTCTCGTCCGGAACGATCTGAGGGTTAAGAGCGAAAGACGCTGGTATTGTCGTCTTCTCTCTTGATCCAAGGGTTCCGGATTTGTCCTTACAAGTGAGATCAACGGTGGGGATTGGGATGTACAGGACTGTCATGACATACCCTGGCACCTGCCAGCATTGCGGGCGATTCTTAGGTGTGCGGTGGAGATCTCGCCTGCAACGCTTTAACTACCTCGGCTCTGATTCTGACGACGGTTATTTGGGATTTGTCTTATTCCTTTTGTCTTCCGATCCCTCTTCTTGACACGCTCGTATTTCGATCTCTCATGTTAATCTCCCATTTTCCGATCTATTATTCCGATCTCTCCCTTTCTCTGGTCCGGTCTGGTCAAAGCATTAATTTCCCCTTGATTCTCGAGGCGTTCGCTTCGTTTTCTGCTCAGCAATAAATGCTCATTTTCCCCTATATATACCCACTCGATGAGACATTTCCTTCATCGATTTTCCTCTCTTCCTTCTTACTTTTCTGTTCTATTTGCTCGTGATCGTTAAGCCATGATGGTGGTTTTTGATCCCTCTCCGATGGACTTCCTTATTCCTCGACTGAAAATTTACGATCCCGGTGATCGGATAATAGTGATAACCTTATCTGATGATGGTGAGAGAACTGAATCAATTAACCGATCTGGATTGCAGACCTCGATCGCGATCTCGATCTAAGTCGTTCAATCGCATAATCGGCGAACCGATTTTGGCGAGCAAATTGCGATGTTCCGCGGCCCTTGACGGTTGCTCTTCCAAGTTTATTCGGCTTCTCACCACATTGGGTGTTCCGACAAGCTTTCCTCCACATTGGGTGTTCCAGCGCCTCGATTACGTGGTGACACCCTTTGGATCGATCACAATGTGACATTCCGGTCCCTAGAGATCGCCCAAATGATGTATTTTGTTTTCAATGTAATCCGATCTCTAGAGATCACAGAAATGATGTAATCCAATTTTAGTGTAATCCGATCCCTAGAGATCGCCCAAATGATGTAATCCGATCTTTTGAAAATAAAGACTTTATTTTGTCGATTATCATCTTATTTTTTTTGCATTGATTATTTTCCAATCTCTAATGTGATTATCCGATCTGGTTCTTTACCTGAATGACACTTAACTGATCCTTTATTCAAAATATTCAACTTATTATGCCGATCTCCAATTAACCGATCTCGGAATGTTCGAGAGACGTGTCGAGCAATGGCGAATCCCGTTAACCGATGCACTGCCTGGAACCTCGTGAGCATTAAATGCTCGGACTAGTATAAATAGGGGTGAAGGGTTAGCCAGTTGTTCTTTCATTCCATTTTCAGTCTCTTGCTCACAACTCCGAAGTTCTCTCATTTTCTCAAGTTTCTTCCGACGCCGATCAGACTCCGGTAAGGGCGTTGATCTTCTTTTTAGTTTAAGTTCTTTGTTTTCTTTGAAAATGAGCGGTGCCGAGGGTCAAAGAGCGGCGAGTCCTCCTTCCATTCGATTCGTGGTCGTCTGACGAAGAAGAGGTGGTCGGGCCAAGCGCGCAAGCAGGACCTCCTAGGGTCTCCGTTCCAACTCGGTGGCGGATCGGACCTTCAAGGCACGTACCTTCTTCAGGGAGGGAGAATCTCCCTATGGACGAGCTGCCATCGATCTTACAAGAGTCCGATCTACAATCGTTTAGCCAGGAGTACAATATTTGCCCTGATTAAATGCGAACTTATCCGATGCCACGGCGATCACTTCTTTGAAGAGAATGACCTGGTTATGGTATACGAGGAACAGTTAAAGGCCGGTCTTCAGTTCCCTCTGGATGATTTCTTCAAGGAGGTCCTAAAACTTCACCGGGTATGCATTGCTCAGATTCACCCCAACTCGTGGCGGATCTTAGTAGCTTTTCGAGGTCTATGCCGATCTAAGGGAATCAGACCTATGGCTAAGGTGTTCGCCGAATCGCAGAGCTAACTCAGAAAGGACGATGATCACTGGTTCTTTCAGGCGAAACCTCATTGCGGGCTCTTCACCGATCTGCCCTCCTCCCTTAAAAATTGGAAGAACCGCTTCTTCATTCTGAGGAGCAAAGATCCGTCCTACTTTGAGGACTTCCCTCGTAGCTGGTGGTACCAGGGGCCCTTGCTTCCGAAGCACGTTAACCTGAACCAGGAAGAAAGCTTAATAGTGATGGATCTGAAAAGTCAGGCTGCCACTCAAAAGTATTCCTGTTTAGATGCGGTGACTGCCGAGCTGCATCATTGGACCATACAACTGCTCACCGGCCAAGATCGCGAACTTCCGCTCTCTGACCTCGGCACTGGTATTTTCTATATCTCAGATCTCAGGACCTTAGCGATCTCACTGACCTCTTCTTTGTGCAGGTATGGCGGGTGGTGAGGGTTCTAGAAAGCGGAAGAAGGACAAAGAGATCTCCCGGAAAATAAAGGAGATGAAGCGTTCGGAAATGCTTCGAACGCCTGGTCATGAACCTGGGGAAGTACAAGGGGACCTGCCTCAACCCTCGGGTCCGCCGACCACAGAAGTGGTCCGGTCTCCTCCTCGCCAAGAAGAGTCGCCTCCACCTCCTCCAGTTGTTTCTAGTGCGGAAGGGGGTCCTTCCCAATCTTCTGCGAGGGCCTCTTCTCGTGGCGCTCAGGTACTGATCGATTCCCTGAAGAATAACCGGACTATTCGGGAGAACCCCGGTCTTGCCAAAGTCTTGGGGTCTTTTCTATCTTCCTTCGGGAGGATCGGGACAGGCTATCCCCGAACAGCCTTGATGATATCTTGACTCAATCCATGAGCCTGAACGTGGAGTGCCTGGTGAATCAGACCATGGTTCGGGAAAAGGTTCAGCGTCTGGGTAAGGAGATCGGGAAGAAAAATCAGGAAGTGGCTTCCCTCCGATCCCAACTTGCATCCGCTCGGGATTACATATCTCAAGTTGAGGGGCGGGCGAAGTTCTATGAAGACAGAGTGGTCGAACAGAATCATATTCTGGCTGAAAGGGATCGTGCCCTCAGGGAAGTCGAGGCGCTCCAGGCCAATGATGCTTCTCAGGTCGCCCAACTTATCGAGGAGCTAAAGGCGAAAGACAAAGAGCTTAAGGAGAAAGATGAAGAGATGGTGACGGGAATAGCCGGAGCCTATGTGAATGCTCACAAGGACCTCTTGGTCGAACTCCAGAAGAATTACCCAGAGGAGGACTTCTCTTGGATGGCCGATCTGGCTCCTGGGGGCGACGATGAGGACAGTGAGGAGGAAGCCGAGGGTGAGAAAGAGATTGAGCAAAATGTAAATCAGGCTGGGGATGATCCTCCAGCTGAATAACTTGTACAAAAAATGAAATGAAATGGAATGTCTCTTTTGTTCAATGAATGGATGTGATTGGAAAATCTCTGAATTGCCTAAGTATTTGATTGTATGAGCATAGCGAAACAAGAACTAAATGCAATTATTAATCTAAGTATAAGAGATCAGAGAGCGCAATAAGCATGAGATCGGTGGGGAAGAAATGCTGAATGGGACTTGATTAAAATTGAAAATTTAACTCGAACACTTAAGATCGGAATCCTCATTAAACCGAACCAAAACCTTAGCTCTTAAACTTTCGAAAGGGAGATCGGCAATAAAACTGGTAAGAAAAGATCTAGTGCCAGTTCATTTCGTTTATCAGGAATATACTTGACGGGTCCTGAGTTTCGACAATGGGTTTGAGAGATCGGTGAGTGATAGACTGGTAAAGCTTTGACTGATGCGAGAACTTAACAATTTGATTTAATTCTTTGTGAGGAGAGATTGGAATTGTGACTGCCTATCAAAGAGGGATCGGAAATGTGATTAGCTGTCCAAAGGAGACTTAGTACCGGGGATCGGTTTCAAAGTTTTATTGATTTTGGGGATCGGCCAAAATATGGTGTCGACATTGATCGGTAAAGACAGTTATAACTCGATGAACACAACGAAAGGCATTTTGGTTATTTCACCCTCAGGGTTAAATTTTGACCTAAATGTCAATTAAAACGAGAAGATTAAAACTCATAAAATAAATTAAAATTATGAATTGTGTAATGGAAATGGGAAAAGAAAGAAAAGGAAATGAAAATAGAATTATTACATAAGCCTTATATAATTATGACACAAGCATGATATGAGCATGATGATAAAATGACTTCATTAAAATTTTATGTAATTACCATAGGATAAATATATGTATATGAAACAAATTAACATTAATTAAAAATCTATTTTCTTCCTCCAAAAATCTTCTTGGCTGAAACTCCATGGAAGAGTTCTTCCATGTTCTTTCAAGCTTCCAAGCTTGAATTTCCATGCTATTCCACCATAAAACCCCTAAATTACTTCACTAAAAATTCATCTCACACCTTGAGGAAGCTTTAGGCAGCCAAGAATTGGAGAGAATTTAAAGTTTTAGCAAGGTCAATTTGATTCAAATTTAGGTTAGTCCCTATTCTTCCTTCTTTCTTTCTGTAAACTTTGAATTTGAGTTAAGATGAGCTGATTTTGCATGAAAATTTAAGAAAATAATGAGTATGTGAGGGGACAAATTTTCGGCAGCCATGATAAAAGTTTGGATTTGATGAATTTTAATTGAATTGAATTGTCTATTAGAGTTGTTGGTGAGCATATATGATAGACAAGTTGATTTGGTATGTGTTTGCATGTAAGTTGATTATGGAAGTTAGGGTTTTGACCTAACTTTGCTAATTTTATATATGGCTTGAAATTGATGATGTTGAGATCAATTTTTGACTATTAGAAGCACTATGAATGTGAATTGAAGTTTGGGAGTTGGGTGGAATTGAAAATTAGGAGTGTTATTTTCATGCTGGATTTTTGGACCTATGAGTCCAGTATGGTTTTAAGGTTATAAGTAGAGTTGTGTTGCTCCAATTGGTATAAGGCCAATTGGAGATGAAACTAGGGTTATAATTCCATATTTTTCATGAAGATACCCTACCCAATAACTGAACTTAACCTAGCCTAAAATTGGCTTGAATCTGGGTTACCATATGCTGGACCTAGAAAAATGACCATATGAATGGTAAATGTTCAAATGGCCATAACTCACTCTAGGAAGGTCAGAATGACCTGATTCTTGAACCATTGGAAAGGTTAGACATAGGAGCATATTTTTCATGAAGAACATAGAGCCTAATTCTGCCCCTAACCTAATCAATTAGCTATAATAAATTAGATCAATAATTTTGTCAAGAATTAGAATTGACCTGAAATTCTAGATTTTTACCTACCGGACCAGTTTTGGCAAAGATGCCATAACTTGGTCCAAATAACTGAAAATCTAGTGAAACCAAAGCCAAAATTTCTATAAGACCTAGAACTACAACTTTGGTATTTTGACCAAAAGCCAGAACCTAATGGAACTTGGCCAAATTGTTAGAAAAATTTAGTATCCCAAATTCTGAAATTGGACTAAATAACCACTTGACCCCAGAATAGTATTTAGACCATATCTCCAACTAGGAAACTCCAAATAGGATGAGCCAAATTGTTCTTGAAACCTAAGAGACAGGGCTCCAAGTTTGATTTAGGAATCTTCTTCAAATTTTGAGTGTAAGAACCCTAAAATGGGAACCAAATACACTGACCTGAATCTGAAATCCTGAAGGCATAGGGTTCATGAGTCTAGGTTAGTCAATTAGCTATAACTCACCCTACATAACTTGAAAAATTTTGATTCTTGAACTTAAGTGACCCTAAGATATAGGAGAACAACTCATATGAAGAACATTAGGCCTAAAATTGACTGTAGCATGCCCAAATGACTAGAAAAGTTTTGACTCCAGAATCTACCTGGTTCTGGAACCAGAAAGAGGCACTGAACCAGTTTTAATAATTTGACCATAACTTGAGTTCTAAAACTCCAAATGACATGATTCAAAAAGAATAACAAAGATAAGACATAGAGGAACAACTTCTGTGAAAGAAGTGTGGCCAAACAGTAACTATAACTTGACCAATTGGCTAGGTGAATTTAAGACACTAATTCTAGATTCATGAAATCCTTTACAAAATGACCTAAGTTGCAAATGTTATTCACTCTACATGAGTTGATGAACATATATGAGATGTTATTATATACTGGGGGCTTATGTTTCCCATTACAAGTGACATGAAAATGCTATGAATACAATTACTACCTAATATGAAATAATGAAACTATAAGTACTTAATAATACCACTTTGCCCAAAATATACCTAGACTTACGTATATAGCTTAGATCGATTAGTACACCAATTAGGGATTACAGATTGCAGTATTGCCCAGGGAAATAATCATTAGTAGACAATATATGTCTGATATGGTTGTTCTATAGGCTTTATGCCTGCCCATTGGCCATTGTGCCTATTATGATTTCTGGCTTCATGCTTGCCCGTTGGCTTTATGCCTGACATGACAAATGTATACATGTTAGACATACGGATGTTTAACTAGTATACTCCCTTGTATCCAGTCTTTATAGTTTGTTATAGGTTACTTGGGCACAGATATGAGTAATAAGCCTTAAATTTAAATAATTACATGAAGAGATCACTGATATGAATTTAATAAGACTGAACATGAAATAAGTGAACAGAAAAGATCCTGATAAACTTAATTGCTCCCAAAGTCCAGTAAACATGTAAATGACTTAAAATGTTTGGATTTACATTTCTTTATAAAATGATTCATAGAATAATTATCTTTAATTATTTAGTTTATTTTCCTTTTATTTTATGCACCACTAAGCAATTCGCTTAGCGCGTTGGTTTTACCACGTATAGGTATTAGAGACCACAAGCAGTAGCAGTGGTAGGGACAGATAGGGATTGCATTAGATCTACTTAGTGTGGGTGTCACCTCAGACATTTATTTTTGGTAGGGCCCATATGTATGCTTAGATTTTGTATTTTGCTTATTGTACATAAGTAAATGACGTAAATCATTTTGAGACATGTAATTAAATTTTGGGATTGTACATAATTTATAAAGTATTGTATATAAATTTTATATGAATGAATAAAATATATTTTCTTAAAAATTATATAAGAAACGATATGATATAATGCATGGGAAATTGATATGAGCAATGATGTAATATATGAAAATATGAAATGGATATAAACTGTTTTTAACAGGCAAATAGTGAAACCCACCATAAGCTAATAAAAATAAAGAAGACTCTATCCGGGTCTCCATAAAAATGAAATGTGACAAAAGAAAAAAATTTCTACACATGGATGATATAAATAAATGGACATTAAACAAATAATGTACATGAAAAGATAAGATAGAGTGCTCCGGCACTGAATGTGACATGCCTTGCTCAGCTACATTGTAGATCAGGTGAAGGGTGTCACAGGAGCTAAAGTAATTAAGGTTCTACTTTGGATAAGATAAAAGAGATGAATTAAAAAGTAAACTGAATAGCCAAGAATAGGACAAGATTAGGAAGATCAAAGTGAGGTATAAAGTACATAAAGTGCCATCCTGAGCAAGGTAGATAGGATGAGCTGAAAGGTAATATTAAAAAGCCCAGAACGAGATTACATGAGTAAGGATAACTGTCAAAATATAGAAACCAGAAGTGTAAGACTTAGAATAGGTCATAGTTCAGGCAGTGTCAGGAGCCAAAACAAGGAGTCGAGAGTTGCAGGACATGGATCAAACCCTGTCTATTCTTATTCCCAAGATGGTGTAGGTAGCAATGGGATAAGATTCCTTTAGCCTATTAACAGTATGAGAAGAGTTAGGCAAGGAATGCAACCTGAGCAAGTTGCGATTAGATAGTATTCAATGGTCTCCTGAACTATCTTGTCAGACTGACGGACGATGCTAGTAAATAGTGGGTTGATTAAGATTAATGTAATGGATCGTATAGGTATGATGAGAAAATAGAAGAGTAGGAAATGACACATAGGCATTAGGTTGGACTATAGATATAAGGAAAGGGTAATTAAAGGATTGTTGTGAATTTCAAGCAAATGTCTTAAGTGTGATCAACAGAGTCACTTTGCAGTAAGGCAATAATGACAGAATAACAGTAGGGGTAGAATGGGAAGCGACAGGTATAGGTGGTTATAAATCACTAGAAGGTGCAAGGATCGAAATAATGATTATAGGTAAGGGCGAAATTAGTACTGGAAGAATCTATTGGTGAGAGATATCTTTCAGAATACAACAAAAGTTAGAGGCACAATACAAATCATGATAGGAATGAAATGCAGAACTAGTATAAGCAAAGTTAAAAAAATTATAAAATGTTATGTTAGGAAGGATGGTGGTACAGTAGAGGGTTGATGCGGCTGATACCCTATAAGTAGAGAATAATTTCGCAAGGAGATGATAAAAGCTAAAGAAAAAGACCAAGAGACATGGGTTACACATTATTATATGGAATCGTATGTGGTAGATTGTAAGAGCATATTGTGACACCCCTTACCTGACTACAGTGTAGCCGAGCAAGTTATGCCACTCAGTGTGCCGGAGCACCAATTCATAGTTCTATTACAATTTATCCCTTTTAAATCATTTGTTTACAATTTTTGATAAATCTAAATTTTTATGCAATTTTTATAGAAAATCCGGCAGAGTGCCGGCTGTAAATTGGAAAAACAGTTCTTCTGAACCTGTTTAAAAACACTTCCAATAATTTCCAATCATTCACAAGCTCCATTTGTATCACATCAATTTACAATAATTTCTTAATAATTCCTCTATTTGTCATTCATTCATTTCACATCATCATTAGACTCAAATCATAAATAAATTCTCATATGTTATTTATAATCACAAATTATAAGTACTTACATTAATACAAAATTATATTACATTTGTTTCAAATACACATGATAAAATAAGAGTTTAATTACAAAATTTACAAAAATCATAAAATATAAAATGGGACCCAGTTTCCTACAAATGCACTGTAGTCTGTGAGGTGACACGGACACTATGCAGAACTGTGAACGGCCTTACCCAATCTGTGGTCTACTGGGCCCTCTGTCTAAATCTTCAGTACCAACGCGTTGCAAAAGCGACGCACTAAGCATAAAGCTTAGTGGTGCCAATAATACAAGAAAATATAATATGCAAATAAAAATAATAATTTCCTAGCTATTGTGTTCATAAGAAATGAATAATTACTAACTTATTATTTAGTCGAGGGCTAATTATGTTTTATGACATTAACTTCTTCATGCATTTTGTTAATTATTTTCTTCATGATCTTGAGCTTCTTTGTATTTTATTGTAATCATTCCTGATATTTAATTTTCGTATTTTCTTTAATAATCAGTTCAATTACAGTTATACTTTTCCATGCCCAAGTAACCTATACAAATTGACCGGACTGGATAAACGGGTAAACTAGCACTGGGTACCAGGTACCTCGGGCCGTCACACCATCGGTCACAATGTGTCTCCCGGTGTGCAAACAGAATGGCTAATAAGCCATAAGAGCAATAAGGCATAAAGTCAAGTAAAACATCATAATCAGTATAGCCATAGGCTATCACATCACATAATGGCAATGAAGCCATACATCATACGCAAGATCTTGCTATCAAAACCCTATTGGCATGCCAACCTATCCAAACCAATCACATTAGGCCTACTAGGGCATTTTGCACTTTTAAGTTTCACAATTTTTGAATTTCAAGTTTGAATATTACTATTCATTTCATTAGTCAACTAAAATGTTGACTTTTGCATAGACAATAGGTACATTGGTTTTAATACTCCCAACATACCACATTTTGCATTCAAAATTTGTTGGTATTGGTTGCCAATACCATTTATAAGTTTAAAGTTAATTGAGCAGAATTTTCAGTTTTTATACCTTATCTTTACTGTTCCATTAGTCATTTTTGCAGTGGGAATTTGGCAAAATGATCAACATGAAAGTTGTTCCTTATTTTGTCTAGTTTAATTTCTTTTTTTGAATCACTCCATTTGGAGTTTTTTTAGCTCAAGTTATGGTCCAAAAACCACAACTGGCCGGATTGGAATTTTTCTGGACTGACCATATCTACGGCAAAAGGAATGAGTGATTGCAACTCCCTTGTTGGATAGGTTCTGGTCATAATTTGGGGTATGTTTCTTCATGAAAGTTGTTGGTCTATATCTTATCTTGTTGCTGGTAAAATTTCAGGTCAATTGGACCTTTCTACATTGAGTTATGACCATTGTTCATTTGGTCATTCTGCAGAAACAGCCTGCAGGTCACCCGGATTTGAGCAAGCTTTTGCTCCACTTGGTTTGGTTTTATGGACATGATTTCTTCACCAAAGTTGTGCCATTATGTGTCTAGTTTCATGTCCACTTGGCTTTGTACCAATTGAACCCATAAAATTCAATTCTCTTAATTTCACCCTCATTTCATACTCCACATGATATATATATACAAAGTTTTAAGGATGAATTAGCACTAACCTTTTTGAAACCAACCTTGAGCTCGTTATTCTTCAAGATTTCTCCTAGAACCATAATAATCATAATCAATTATAACTTCACTTTCCTAAATTAAATATCCAATAAAAATTCAACAGCATTTCCCCTTAAATTGGACTAAACTCCTATCATAAATCTTAAATCCACAACCACCCATTAATACCCAATCTGGTAGCTTGTGCATTCAAATTTATATATAATGATCTAACCGTTAGATAAATCCCAAATTTTAACCATATATTCAAGACATCCCTATACAATATCAGTAAAAATTTTAGCATCAAATAATCTCTATATCATGAGATATCAAAACATTCATTCAACCCTTCAAAATCTGAATTTTTGCAGAAATCAGTCTTACTCAGATAGCTCATGCAAAACAATTTATATCTCATAAACCACAAGTCTAAAATTCACCAAATTTTAACCCAGCAGCCTCAACATCCCAAATATCATTTGTACCAAATTTCATAATTTTATAAGCATCCTAACTATTTATTTTTCTCAAATTTCAGTAGCCAAAATTCAGAATTCAACCTACAGACAGCCTGTATTCAACAATATATTTCTCCAAATCCAACCGTTGAAAAATCACCAAATTTTAACCATAACTTCAAAACATACATACCTCAAACATATCCAAAAATCAGCCGTAGATATTGAGCCAAACTCACCTGGACGGAAGAGAAACTTGCTGCCCTGTTGAACCCCTGTTTTTGCTACTGTTCATCTCCTTCTCCTTCTTCCTTTCTTTCTTTCTTTTCCTTTTCTCTCTCTTTCTCTCTTGATTCAGCCCATATGAAGAAGGAAACTGCTGGTTTCTTTTGTTTTTATCTCATTTTTGCTTCATTTTTATCCCTTTTATTTATTTTGTCAAGTGGTGATTGGGTGGGAGTGCTTAGTGACATAAGCATGAGGTCAAAATTATAATTTTAATTCATTTTCTTTTCTTTTCATCTCTACTCATTTCCAATTTAATTTTTAGCAATATTTATTCATATTTTAGATCATAATAATTATTTGCTTAACTGGACAAGTCGGCCAAAAATCATCTCTAAAGACGAAATGACCAAAATGCCCTCCGTTTGGCTTAACGGGCCAAAATTGTCTGTACCGATTGAAAAATTTTTCTAAATATTTTCTTGGCATTCTAATACCATAGGAACCTCAATGACCATTCTCTGGAGTCCCAAAAATTATTTTGTGAATTTTTCCCCCGGTCTAAGGCTCCTAGGTGCGAGAACCGCAACTTCCCACTAGGTTACCCATCGCTAGGGCACCGACTCATTTAATTTGGTTGTATTTTATTTCTAAAATTTTTTTCTAAATTTTTCTTATTAATATTTGAGTTAATTATAGTTCCTCACTTTAGTTTAAATATATATTATTTATTTATTTTTATTATTTTTTTTTTGGACGTTTTAGCTGTCCGGACCGACACTGGTCACCGGAACAGTAGACTGTACGGACTAGCTAAAATAAGGATGTTACAGATATTCTCTTCCTCTTCAAATTTAACTCATGCTTTTGGTTCTAGAGGGTTATATAAGGAGTGCAAACTGAGTCAAAGTGACCTAATTATTTGAGAGTTTGGTAAGTACCAGTTCATACACAATCCCTTGATGTAAAAATGATGGTAAGTGCATACCTAATGTTAAGTATGAAAGGATGATTAGAGTAGTGACAGGAGTTAAATCGAGTTAGTTACCAGGGTTTGCAACCCTTCTGAACTATAAGTCGAAGGAAGTACTATTTGTGGATGAGTTTTAGTAGATGAAATTATTGCTGATGGATAAACTTGAGTGTCACACCTTACCCCTCTGTAAGGCATAACATGATCCCGTAGTATACCTAATGAATTACCGACTCTGTCTGCCAATAACCCATTAAATACAGTACAAAGGATTTTAAAACAATTTTTTTACTTTTTGAACGTGGTGAGCTTTTATAGCAGGTATTAAAAACATTTAATTAAAGTTTAATAACTAGTTAGAATTTTTATCCATTTTTATTTTTACGCAAATTTTGAAAAAATTTCAGCAGTGTCGTCTATATTTAGGAAAAATAGTTCTTCAAATACCTGTAAAAACACTTCCAATAATTCATTTCATTAAAATCAACCACTACCACAACACAAATCAACATCATTTCTCCCAACTTCATAATCCAAAACAATTCTTAATTCAATTGTCTTCAAAAATAATACTAAATACCTTCATTCATTTTTCGTTAAAGAAAAATCAATTTACATTTATCATCCCAAAATTTACATTAGAAAATCCAAAAGAATATTATTATAAAATCTATACAACTGCTCAAGACCAGTTTATACATGTACATATATTTACATACACCAAAATAACATTACAATCAGGGTATAAAATTATACCCGACAAAATCTAAATGATGTAGCTCCGAGATCCTTAGCAGCTCACTCTGTTGCTCCACTAGTCTCTCTCTATCTGCGATAGCAATAAACAGCCATCGCTAAGTACTATGACTCAGTGGTGCACAACATACTAAAATAACATTTTATGTATAATTCAAATCACATTTATTCAAATATGGTACTAAAATGAAAAAAAGATACAAAACATAATTTATAAATTTTTAGTCCAAACAATCTTATTTAGGAAGTGTCAAAACGAATTTCATAAAAACACACAGTTATATCATGCCATCAGAACAATGTTCATTTCAATAGCCGGAGGCTTATGAGGAATCACAAGGCTAGCTATCTCAATCTATGGGTACCCATTCAATTTCTTCCTCTATTGACACACACCTCAACACTTTAGCCAGAAAGGGAATTAAAATTCAAAACTAATTCCTCTCACTAGTCATACTAGTGAGGCATTCAAATATATAGTCATAACACTATGGTTTCAAAACTATCTTAGCAATTTACTAAACATTTATTACCAATTCAAATACATACAATTAAACTTTCAACAATTTAAGTCAAAAGCATAATATACATTTCAATTACCATTTTGCAATATAAGTAAATCACAATTCATTTCATGCACTTTACAAAGAAATTTTAAAGAATATTTATGTTGTGCACAAACCTTATGCGAGTCGCCTCTTGGCCTTGACTCGTTGCCTCGGGTTCTTTCTCGGTATTCTTTTCAACTGAAACACACAATTTTACAGTGTTTTAGTATCATAATTTATCATAAATCCACTAAAGAATTTCAAATCTATTTATATCTAGCTTTAATATGCTTATCTTGACGTTCTTTAAAATTTGTATTTCGGGGTTACTATTTATGACACTATTCAAGTCAAATTATTGACTTTCTCATGCTTAATAGCTATGGGAATTTTAATTTTACCCACATACCACATTTTGGTTACCTAATTTGTTGGTTTTGGTTGTTTCCTCAAATTTTAAGTCTCTTAGGTGAAATTTTCAAATTTCAGATTTGGTGTCCTGTTTTGTATTGTTCCATTGGTCAAGTTTCTGTTGAAATTTGGCTAAGTTTTCTTCATAGAAGTTGTTCCTTATTGTCTTAACTTTATTTTCCTTTTTGAATCACTCCATTTGGAGTTTTTTTAGCCCAAGATATGACTATTTGAATGGGGATGGCCGGATTTGGTGTTACCCAGAATTCTGGACATTTTCTAGATATGGTGTGTTGATTGCAGGTGACTTTTGAGATAGGTTATGGTCAAAATTTGGGTTTTCTTCATGAAAGTTGTAGGGCTATGTCTTAGCTTTCTATCGGTATAAGATTCAGGTCATTTGCACCTTCCTAGGCCAAGTTATGGTCATTTAAGTAACTACTGTTCATTTGGTCATTTTTGTACAGGACAGTGTGCCCAAATCCGGATTTAGCCTAATTGTTCACTAAGTTATGGTCATTTTCTAGGCATGATTCCTAAATGAAAAATGGTCTATTTTGTGTCTAGTTTCATTCTCAATTGGCCTCACACCAATTGGATTGGTAAAGTTTTAGTTTTGGTCCCTGAAAGGAACCTAGATCAAGCTATCAGCATACTGACCCTAACCAATCCGAATTGAAACTTAGTTCTAACAATTCACACACACCACAAATGGTCACAATTGAACATTTCTCAACTCAAGTAAGGTCAACTACATCAATTGACCGATTCTCAAATTTTTTTCAAATTTTTCACATGCTCAAAACCCTAGTTAGACATTTGTATAGTTCAATGCAATACCTAATTCACCTTAAACAACCATTTCACTTCCATCAAATTCATGATATTTATCCACCCTCATAAGCTGGCCGAATTCCATATTACTCCCCCAATAAGTGTTTTCTTTTGATTTTAAGTTAAGATCTAAGCTACTTACACTAAAAACATAAGTATTAAACATAAATTTTCAATTCAAACCACTAACCTTTCTTTGGTGTTCAACTCTTCAATTTCCCTCCTTATTTCTTCTTTCTTTCTTGCTCAATCACCTTCTCAAATGAATTTATCAAGTTCTAATGGATTAATTTGGGGTCAAAGTAGGTTCAAGTGGTTGGAACCAAGCTTGGATTCAAGCTTTCATGGTGGGTCTTCAATGGTGGTGAGAGAGAGGAAGTCGGCACACTTGGGTGGAGAAGAAGAGTGATTTGTTTTTTTTTTGAATTTTATGTCTTTTAGTCTTATTTGACTTGGTCAATTAAGGTGGGGAAAATAAAATTGCATTTTGACATCATTCATGATGTCATCTAATGATGTAAGCATGATGTAAATAAACTTTCCTTTTTTTCTTTTTCTTTTGCATTTATTTTTCTATTAGTTCTTTAATTTAATTCTTAATCCCAAAATTTTCTTTTCTCTGATTTTATTGGACAGTTAGGTCAGGAGTCAGCTCTAGGGGTGAATTGACCAAATTGCCCTTCGCAGGTTCAATCCGGTTTGCAAGTTATTCGATATTTCTTTCAGATCCCTGACATAATTATTTAACTTGCTTAACAACTTTTTTTCATGATTTTCTCCTTTCCACTGTGTTCGCAATAGTCCTAAGGACCGCGACGTTACATTTTCTGATTCGAAATTTGAGTTAAGACTGACCTCGTAGTCACTTCCCTAGAAGGTTACCCAACGCTGTGACTCTCGGCTAATTTAACTTTTTATGCTTTATTTTTCTTCTTTATACTTAACTATTTGGTAATTACTAATTATTTGCATTCAGGGCTTATCTAGGTGTCTTAGACATGATTCTAATTCTCTTAATTATCTGGACTGACACCAGTCATCAGAACAGTAAAATATACCAGGCTATGTAAATAGGGGTGTTACATTGAGTTTGAAGTTTGGAAAGCTGTGGGCAGTAAATAAGGCTATGTCAAGGAGAATGAATACATGAAATATCTTGTCTGAAATTATAGCATAGCACACATTTCCCACAACCATGTTATTTTAGGTAGAACTTATAGTTTTAAGGGCTCCTATCTAATCATGATGAGTGATTTCCTGTAAAGGGTAGTAGGGAATGATAATATTCTGATGGTTAAGTTGGGAAAGGAGACACAAAGAGTGTCACACCCTGCTCCTTTGTAAGGCATAACATGATCCCGTAGTACACCTAACGAATTATTGTACTTCGCCTACTGGTAACCCATTAAATATACTACAATGGATTTTAAAATAATTTCTATACATTTTTAAGCTGGTGGGTAAATTCTTTTCACAAATATTAAAACTTTTAATTGACATTAAGTCACAAATCAAATTTTTGGATATTTAAAACTATCACAATTTTTACAAAAATTTCGGTAGAGTACCGGCTTTATTTTGAGAAAATAGTTTTTCAAAACCTGAAAAGAAACACACTTCTAATATTTTTACTCAACCATAACTCCAATACAAATCCATTGTGACACCCCTTACCCGTCTATAGTATAGCTAAGCAAGATATGCCACACAGTGTAACACCTCTATTTGTATAGCCTGGTATATTTCACTGTTCCGGTGACTGGTGTCGGTCCAGATAATTAAGAGGATTAAAACCACATCTAAGATAGCTAGATAAGCCTTGAAAATAAATAATTAGTAATTGTCAAATAGTTAAGTATAAATAAGAAAAACAAAACACAAGAAGTTAAATGAGCCGAGAGTCACAGCAATGGGTGACCTTCTCGGGAAGGACTGTGAGGTCGATTTAAACTTGAAATTCAAATCATAAAATGTGATGCCGCAGTCCTTAGAACTATTGCGAACATGGTGGAAAAGAGAAAATTACGAAAAAGAATTGTTAAGCAGGTCAAATAATTAGGTCAGGGATCCGGAAGAAATATAGAATTACTTGCAAACCGGAGTGAACCGGCGAGGGGCAATTTGGTCAATTCACCCCTAGAGCTGACTCCTGACCTAATTGTCCAATAAAATCAGAGAAAAGAAAATTTCGAGATTAAGAATTAAATTAAAGAAGTAAATGGAAAATAAATAAAAAAGAAATGAAAAATCCAAAAAAAAATCAAAAGTTATGACATCATGCATGACATAAGCATGATGCAATAAATTTTTATTTTTAAAATTTGAAATTTTGGGATAATTTCTAACAATTAAAAGACAAATTAATAAAAGAAAAAAATTGGTCTTCTTTTCTATCTTCAACCCGTCTACCCTCTCTCTCTCCCATCTCTTTCATTTCTCTCATAAAACCTCCATTGAAGCCCACCTAAAGCCCTCTTAAACCCTAAATTTTTCCATGAAATCCCTACATCCATTAACTAAAACTTGTGCTTGAGCTTTGATAAGAAGATTGGGAGTAAATAAATTAAGTAAAGTTTGAAGAATTGGAGATATAAATTCTACTCACTTAAGGTAAGCTAATCCAACCTTTCTTTTTAGTATACATGATTGATTTAGGGTATAAATGGATGAGATTATATGAAGAAATTGGAAAAATTTCATGATTAGGAAGAGAAGGAAATTTGGCCAGCCATGGTACCTTGGAGTTTTGATATGTTCAATTTAAATTAGACATGAATTTGAACTTGATTAAGGTTGAATATGTGATTAGTATAGTGAATTGGATATGAATTAATCGATTGCATGATTAGGGTTCTTGACCTATGTGAAAAAAATTGACGAAAAATTTGAAAATTGGCCAAATGATGTTATTGACCTTACTTGAGTTGAGAAATGGTCAAGTGTGACCATTTGTGGTGTGTATAAAGTGTTGGAACCAAGTTTAAATTTGGGTTGGTTATGGTTAATCTGCAGACAGCTTGACCTAGGTCCCTTTTAGGGACCAAAACTGAAAATTTACCAACCCACTTGGTATGAGACTAATTGGGAGTGAAACTAAATACAAAATGACACATTTTTCATTTAGGAATCTGAAGGAACGGAAGCGTGAAAAACACAAGTTTATACCATTGAATTAAAAAATTTTCGCCTAGGGTCACATGCATCATGCAAGATTTATTTTTAACTATTTGATTTCAATGATAAATAGCATATTAAAACTCTTTTAGTATGTTTTTGGATCTGTATTAGCCATTTAAGATTTTAAAATTAATCAAATTAATTTTAGAACCCTAGATTAAATCAAGAACGATTACATTAACCTCTTGATGCACTGCAACATATTTGCGCCTTTGAGATTCATCTTCAGGACACCAAATGTTGTCCCTCTAGCTTGTCCACACCAAGAACACCTATGGCAGCCCTTGAACAGCTTCTAAAGCTTTTTCTATTAATTAGAAATTCAAGTTATGCCTTTTAAGAGATTAAAGATGTAAACAGGACACTAGAAATAATTTCTAGTATTTTTAATTCAAGAGATTGATGGCTAATCTCTTATTGATGAGAGATGAAGAGGAAGAGAGGGAGAGCTTCAAAATGGCATAACAAAGGAGTGTGGCTGCTGGTTGCCTTTATTTTTAATTCATAACAACACTTATATAGCTAGGTTAACACATTAAACCCTTGCCACATGTCACCCTTTGATTAGCTCTAGGTTTAAGTGACCCAATCACATTGTTCCAAGTGTCAAACCTATATTTAATCTTAATTTTAATCATCTTACATAATTAAAAAATATTTGGCAAGCTTATGTGTAATCCCATGTGTCACCATCTCATGGTGCCACGTGTCACACTGTGAAATGACCAAAATGCCTCTGTGTCTTAATTTTGAGTTCTCAACCCAAAATAATTATTTCTCTTCTTCTCATCAATTTATATCAAATATAAATTAATTAATTAATCTCTATTAATTAATTTCATATTAATTAAATTCATATTTAAACACTTTAAATATAAATTTAACTTATACTATACATCTAATAATCTAGATTTGGTTTCAAGTCACGCTAGGGACTTTGCAATCTAATTGCAAACTAAACCTATTTAATTAATCAAATAAACTCTTTAATTAATTAATTAAATCATATTTAATTAGGTGATAACTTGTGTATGTGTGTGACTTACTAGGCTCATCACTAATTGGCAATGAGATCTGATATCAACTCTTAATACCATCATAACTCTTTCTTACCATAAATGAATTCTCTAAATCATTTTATGCACCTTATAGACCATGGTTAACACCTAGCATAGCATGCCATGGCCACCTAATTAGTAATAAGATTTACCTTAAATGAACATATAATCATATGTTACCATGCACTGGAATCTCTCTGTTACAAAATCCCAAGTCAAGCTGGAGTCATGGTTTATGTCAAACTCCATTTGCTATGAATATTATGTTCTCTTTTAATTCCAGTTCTTGATTAAAAAGATTTTTCTCATCAGAAACTCTTTTCTAAATAAATCTATCTGTCCTGGCCAGGAACTTGAAACATCAAGAACAATTAAATGAACATAGGATTTTATCTCTATTTACTTGGAGGAACAGATTCCATCTTGATTAACACCTACCTCCATATATAACTAGTAGGAGCCAACACATGCCCGTATACCCATACACAGTACAAGTATGAAAGCAGTATCAAACTCAAACTACCTATATACAAGATAACTGTGCTATCTCATGTCTAAAGATTATATGCACTGATATGATTTATGACAAAACATTGACAAGAGTAAACTCCATGCGCTTGTCATAAGTGTCACTGGTTCGGCCTACTTATCATATATAAGTGCCTATCATGTTTGTCATATGGCATGAGACTCACCATTCCATCTTATTTATATCTCATATAAATAACTTGGGAACAAACATAAATACAATTTTTCTGGATAAGTCATGTCCTTATTATGATGTATCCTCGATTGTGAACCTATTTATGATACTTTGTACTAGAAATACTGTCACTCATATTCTTAACAACTTAAGAATAGAATTTCTAACAAAATATCAATGGACCTTTTCTATTACACATAAATATCTTATGTAAACGGAAAAGTGGAAATGCCTTTTATTAATAAAAACATGTACAAGATACATACTAAATGATATGCTCTAGGGCATACTACTAACAATCTCCCACTAGCATTAGAGCCATTCATTACAATATCTTAGACCCATCTTCTCAAGACGTCGGTCTAACTGTGCTTGTGACAAAGGCTTAGTGAATGGATCAGTTAGATTTTCAGCTGATGTTATTTTCTGCATGGCTATATCACCTTGCCCAACTATTTCTCTGATAATGTGGTAGTGCCTTTCTATGTGTTTGGATTTCTGGTGAGACCTTGGTTCCTTAGCCTGTATGACTACTCCATTATTGTCACAGTGTAGTGGAACTGCTGACTCAATGGAAGGAACTACTACAAGTTCTGTCACGAGCTTCTTTATCCAAATAGCTTCCTTTACAGCATCTAATGCAGCAATATACTCAGCCTCTGTAGTGGAATCTGCAGTCGTGCTATGTTTGGAACTCTTCCAACTGACTGCACTTCCATTACAAATGAACACATATCCAGAGGTAGACTTTCTATCATCGATATCTGATTGGAAATCAGAATCAGTATAACCATCCAGTTGCAAGTCTCCACCTCCATAGATCAAGAATAAATCGTTAGTTCTTCTCAAGTGCTTAAGGATATTCTTGACAGCTATCCAGTGTTCCAAACCTAGATTAGATTACCTGCTAGTCAAACTAACAGCATATGCAATATCTGGCCTAGTACACAACATTGCATACATTAAACTTCCAATAGCCGAAGCATATGGAATCCTAGCCATTTTATCTCTTTCTTCAGGTGTCTTTGGAGATATCTCTTTAGAAAGATGGATACCATGTCTCACTGGTAACAATCCTCTCTTGGAATCAAGCATGTTAAACCTCTTTAACACCTTTTCCAAGTATAGACTTTGGGATAAACCAATTATTCTTTTCGCTCTATCTCTATAGATGTGAATCCCAAGAATATAAGTTGCCTCCTCTAAGTCTTTCATGGAGAATGTATTTGAGAACCATACCTTTATAGTTGTCAACATACCGATGTCATTACCCATCAATAGTATGTCATCCACATATAAGACAAGGAAAGTGATAGCACTGTCACTAACCTTCTTATATACACATGGCTCATCCTCATTTTTGATAAAACCAAAAGATTTAATGGCTTCATCAAAACGGATGTTCCAACTCTTCGAAGCTTGTTTCAACCCATAAATGGATCGCTTTAGCTTGCATACCTTGGAACCATCTTGGGATTCAAAACCACTAGGTTGTTCCATGAAAATGTTTTCTTCAATGTATCCATTGAGAAAAGCTGTTTTGACATCTATTTGCCAAATCTCATAATCATGGTATGCAGCTATTGCTAATAGAATCCTAATTGATTTAAGCATGGCAACAGGCGAGAAAGTCTCCTCATAGTTGATTCCTTGCCTTTGGCAAAACCCTTTCGCTACTAGCCTTGCCTTATAGGTCTCTACCTTTCCATCAGAACCAATTTTCTTCTTGAAAACCCATTTGTTCCCTATAAGTACAATACCTTCAGGTGGGTCAACAAGATCCCAAACCTGATTCTTATATATGGAATCAATCTCAAATTTCATAGCATCAATCCATTTTGAAGAGTCTATATCTGATATAGCTTCTTCATAGGTAAGTGGATCATCTCCATGATCTAATTCTTCATGAGTAGACAACTCTTGTTCTTCTTTATGAAGGAAACCACATCTCACTGGTGGGTGAGATACCCTAGTTGTTCTACGAGGAATAGCTGTAGATGTTTCATCAATGGGTGTAGGTTGACTAGATGGATCTATATCCATCTGATTTGTTGGTTGATCAGAATTCTCCAATTCCAACTCTATCTGCCTTCCTTTGCCTCCTTCTTGAACAAACTGTTGTTCAAGAAATGTGGCATCTCTACTTATCACAACCTTTTGTGAAGTAGGCAAATAAAAATAATATCCAAAACTATCTTTTGGATATCCAACAAATCAACCCTTTTCTAATCTGGTCTCCAATTTATCAGTGTTCAGCTTTTTGATATAAGCTGGATAACCCCAAATCTTAACATGCTTAAGACTTGGTTTTCTTCCATGCCATATCTCATAAGGTGTGGAAGAAACTGATTTTGATGGAATCTTATTCAGAATATACAAAGCTGATTCTAATGCAAATCCCTAAAAGGAGATTAGCATATTAGTATAGCTCATCATACTACGTACCATATCCAATAGGGTACGATTTCTCCTTTCAGATACACCATTCAACTATGGTGTTCCTGGAGGAGTCAGTTGGAAACAATGCCATGCTCTCTCAAGTATTCATCAAATTCAATACTTAAATTTTCTCCTCCACGATCTGATCGAAGAGCTTTAATACTCTTTCCTGTTTGATTTTCTACTTCAGATTTAAATTCTTTGAACTTTTCAAAGGATTCATGTTTGTATTTCATCAAATACAAATACCCAAACCCTGATTTATCATCAGTAAAGGTAATAAAGTAATGAAAATCGCCTTTAACCATTTCCTTAAATGGATCACATACATCACTATGTATTAGCTCTAAAATACTTTTAACCTTTAGCCCTTGTCCAATAAAGGGTGATCTAGTCATTTTGCCCTGAAGGCAAGATTCACAAGTTAGAGTAGGCTCAGAGCCCAATGAGGATAAAATCCCCATTTTCTCTAATTTTGCAATCCTATCTTCTGCAACATGTCCTAATCTTAAGTGCCAAATATATTTTGAATTTTGAGTTGATTTTCATCATGGCATTGCATTCTTTTATATTGCTATACTCTGGACAGTGGAAACACTTTCCTGCTGGTAGTGGAAACACTTTCCTGCTGATAGTGGAAACACTTTCCTCAACTTTGATCTTTGTTTTTTTGTTTGGTTATCTTCTTGGAAGGACCAGGAATCTGAGGTTTCTTTTTCTTATTGCCCTTCTTCTTGTTAGACTTTCCAGTAGAAGAAGATGCAATCAAAGCTACCTCTTTTCCTTTATTGCCCGGCATATTCTTTTGGGCAATAACCAACATGTTGAGTAAACCAGCTAAGGTGCATTCCTGTTGAGTCATATGGAAATTTGTCACAAAATTCCCAAAAGACTCAGAAAGGGACTGAAGGATCAAATCCGTCTGTAGTTGGAAATCCATGTTGAAGTCAAGATGTTCCAACTGCTCAATCAGCCGAATCATCTTGTGGACATGATCCCCAACATTCTGTCCCTCAGACATCTTCATGCGGAACAGCTGCCTAGATATCTCATACCTAGCATTCCTACTGTGTTAGTAGTATGCCCTAGAGCATATCATTTAGTATGTATCTTGTATATAATTTTATTAATAAAAGGCATTTCCACTTTTCCGTTTACATAATATATTTATGTGTAATAGAAAAGGTCCATTGATATTTTGTTAGAAATATTATTCTTAAGTTGTTAAGGATATGAGTGACAATATTTCTAGCACAAAGTATCATAAATAGGTTCACAATCGAGGATACTTCATAATAAAGACATGACTTATCCAGAAAGATTGTATTCTTGTTTGTTCCCAAGTTATTTATATGAGATATAAATAAGATGGAATGGTGAGTCTCATGCCATATGACAAACATGATAGGCACTTATAAATGATAAGTAGGCCGAACCAGTGACACTTATGACAAGCACATGGAGTTTACTCTTGTCAATGTTTTGTCATAAATCATATCAGTGCATATAATCTTTAGACCTGAGATAGCACAGTTATCTTGTATATAGGTAGTTTGAGTTTGATACTGCTTTCATACTTGTACTGTGTATGGGTATATGGGCATGTGTTGGCTCCTACTAGCTATATATGGAGGTAGGTGTTGATCAAGATGGAATCTGTTCCTCTAAGTAAATAGAGATAAAATCCTATGTTCATTTAATTGTTCTTGATGTTTCAAGTTCCTGGCCAGGACAGATAGATTTATTCAGAAAAGAGTTTCTGATGAGAAAATCTTTTTAATCAAGAACTAGAATTAAAAGAGAACATAATATTCATAGCAAATGGAGTTTGACATAAACCATGACTCCAACTTGAGTTGGGATTTTGTAACAGAGAGATTCTAGTGCATGGTAACATATGATTATAGGTTCATTTAAGGTAAACCTTATTACTAATTGGGTGGCCATGGCATGCTATGCTAGGTGTTAACCATGGTCTATGAGGTTCATAAAATGATTTAGAGAAATCATTTATGGTAAGAAAGAGTTCTGATGATATTAAGAGTTGATATCATGTCTCATTGCCAATTAGTGATGAGCCTAGTAAGTCACACACATACACAAGTTATCACCTAATTAAATATGATTTAATTAATTAATTAAAGAGTTTAAATTGATTAATTAAATAGATTTGGTTTGCAATTAGATTGCAAAGTCCCTAGCATGACTTGAAACCAAAACTAGATTATTGGATGTATAATATAAGTTAAATTTATATTTAAAGTATTTAAATATGAATTCAATTAATGAGAAATTAATTAATAGAGATTAATTAATTAATTTATATTTGATATAAATTAATTAGAAGAAGAAAATAATTATTTTGGGTTAAGAACTCAAAATTAAGACACAGGGGCATTTTGGTCATTTTGCAGTGTGACACGTGGCACCATGAGATGGTGACACATAACACATAAGCTTGCCAAATGTTTTTTAATCATGTAAGATGATTAAAATCAAGATTAAATATAGGTTTGACACTTGGCACAATGTGATTGGGTCACTTAAACCTAGAGCTAATCAAAGGGTGACATGTGGCAAGGGTTTAATGTGTTAACCTAGCTATTTAAGTGTTGTTATGAGAAAATAAAACACAACTAGCAGCCACACTCCTTTGTCATGCCACTTTGAGGGTTTTCATCTCTTCTTCTTCATCTCTTATCAATTCAAAGAGATTAGCCATCAATCTCTTGAATTAAGAACACTAGAAATTGTTTCTAGTGTCCTGTTTATATCTTTAATCTCTTAAAAGGCAGAACTTGATTTTCTAATTAATAGAAAAAGCTTTAGAAGCTATTCAAGGGCTGCCATAGGTGTTCTTGGTGTGGACAAACTAGAGAGACAACATCTGGTGTCCTGAAGACGAATCTCAAAGGCGCAGACACGCTGCAGTGCATCAAGAGGTTAGTGTAATCGTTCTTGATTTAATCTAGGGTTCTAAAATTAATCTGATTAATTTTAAAATCTTAAATGGCAAATACAGATCCAAAAACATATTAAAAGAGTTTTAATATGTGTCGACACCATATTTTGGCCGATCCCCAAAATACTTTGAAACCGATCCCCGGTGCTAAGTTTCCTCGGAGTAGCTAATCACGTTTCCGATCCCTCTTTGGTAGGCGGTCACATTTCCGACCTCTCCTCGCAAAGACGTGAATCAATGATAAGTCCTACGCATCCCTTGAAACTCAGCCGATCTCTCAAATCATTTACGATCCTTCAAACCCGTTCGGATTTCGGACTGCCAAGAATATTCCGATCCCTGTTGATAAATGGAGTGAACTAGCACTAGATCTTTTCCTACCAGTTTTATTGCCGACCTCCTTTCCGAAAGTTTAAGAGCTAAAGTGTTGGTTCGATTCCGATCTTAAGTGTTCGAGTTAAATTTTCGGTCAAGTACTGTTCAGCATTTCTTCCCTACCGATCTCATGTTCACAGTGCTATCCGATCTCTCATACTTAGATTAATAATCACATTTAGTTTTTGTTTCTTTGTGCTCATACAATCAAATACTCAGACAAATAATGGTTCAAAATTTTCCGATCACAATCATTCATTGAACAAAAGGCATTTCATTTCATGTCATAATTTGTACATAGTTATTCGGCTGGGGGATCACCCCCAGCCTGATCTACATTTGGATCACTCCTCTCTCCCTCTCACCCTCGGCTTCATCCTCACTATCTTCACCATCGCCCCGGTGCAGGTCGTCCATCCAAGAAAAGTCTTCTTCGGTAACGCTCCGGAGTGCGGCCAAGAGATCCTTGTGAGCCTTCACATAGGCCTCGGCTATTCCGTCACCATCTCCTCATCCCTCTCCTTAAGCTCCTTATCCTTCGCCTCGAGTTCCTCTATAAGTTGAGCGACTGAGAGGATGCATTGGCGTGGAGCGCTGGACTTCCTTAAGAGCGCGGTCCCTCTCGTCCGAAATACGCCTGCTCGGCCAACCGGTCTTCATGGAGCTTTGCCCGCCCTCGACACGAGATATATAATCCCGAGCCGATGAGAGTTCGGATCGAGGGAATCCACTTCTGGTTCTTCCTCCCGATCTCCTTACCCAGCGCTGAATCCTTTCCTGATCATGGTGCAGTTCACTGACACTCCACGCTTAAGCTCATGGTCCGAGTCAATATGTCATCAAGGCCACTGCAGGATAGCTGTCCGATCCTCCCGAAGAAGATGGTAGACCCGGGACTTTAGCAAACCGGGTTCTCCTTATGATTCGGTTATCCTTCAAGGAGTCGATCGATGTCGAGCGCCCGAGAGGAGGTCCTCGAAGCTTGAGTAGGTCCCCTTTCCGCGCTTGGGACAAGCGCAAGAACTGAGGTCGCTCTTCCGATCTAGGATGAGATCGGGTAGCTTCAGTGGTCGAGGACCAAGGTTGGGGAGGATCTCTTTGTATCTCCCTGTGCTCGCGACTGTGTGTTTGGAGTCGCTCAACGCTTCATCTCCTTTACTTTCGGAAGATCTCTCTTTCCTTTTTCCGCTTCCTATGACCTTCACCACCCGCCATACCTGCACGAAGAAAAGGTTAGTGAGATCACTAAGGTCGTGAGAATTGAGATATAGAAAATACCGATGCCGAGGTTAGAGAGCGGAAGTTCGCGGTCTTGGCCGGTGAGCAGTCCAATGGTGCAGCTCGGCAGTCACCGAATCCAAACAAGAATACTTTTTAGTGGCAGCCTCACTCTTCAGATCCATCACTATCAAACTTTCCTCTTCGCTCAGGGTAATATGGTTCGGAAGCAAGGGTCCCTGGTACCACCAGCTGCGGGGGAAATCCTCAAAGCGGCTCGGATCTTTGCTCCTCACAATGAAGAAACGATTCTTCCAGTTCTTAAGGGACGAGGGCAGATCGGAAAAGAGCCCGCAACTAGGCTTCGCCTGAAAGAACCAGTGGTCATCGTCCTTTCGGTGAGTTAGCCGGTGCAGCTTGGCGAACACTTTAGCCGTAGGTCTGATTCCCTTAGCTCGGCATAGACCTCGGAAAGCTACCAAGATCCGCCACGAGTTGGGGTGAATTTGAACAATGGATGCTCGATGAAATTTTAAGACCTCCTTGTAGAAGTCATCCAGGGGGAACCGAAGGCCGGCCTTTAATTGTTCCTCGTACACCATAACCATGTCGTTCTCTTCAAAGAAGTGATTGACACGAAGGTCGTCATGGCACTTGATTAGCTCGTACAAGTCGGGCCGAATGTTATATTCTTGGCTAAACGACCGAAGATCGGATTCTCGAAGAACCGATCGTAGCTCGTCTATAGGGAGATTCTCCCTACCTGAAGGGCGCGTACGCCTTAATGGTACGACCCGCCCCTGACCTGGAGCAGGGACCCTAAGAGGTTCGGGTTGCGTGCTTGGCCCGGCCGCCTCTTCCTCATCAGACGATGACCAAGAGAACTCAATGGAAGGAGGGCTCGCCGCTCTCTGACCTTCGGCACCGCTCATTTTCAAAAGAAACAAAGAACTTAAACAAAAAAGAAGATCAAAGTCCTTACCAGAGTCTAATCGGTGTCGGAGAAACCGGAGAAAATGAGAGAACTTCGAAGCTATGAGCAGGAGACTGAAAATGAAATGAGAGAACAACTGGCTAACCCTCCCCTATTTATACTAGTCCGAGCATTTAATGCTCGCGAGGTTCTAGGCGGCACATCGATTGGTGAGACTCGACAGCTGTTCTGACACTTCTCTCAAATATCCGAATGTTCAGAGATCGGTTAATTGGAGATCGGTATAATAAGTTAAATATTTTGAATAAAGGATCAGTCAAGTGTCATTCAAGTAAAGAACCAGATCGGATAACCACCTTAGAGATCGGAAAATAATCAATGCAAAAAAATAATAAGATGATAACTGCAAAATAAAGTCTTTATTTGCAAAAAGATCGGATTACATCATTTGGGCGATCTCTAGGGATCGGATTACAATAAAGGTCTAGCTACATCATGTGGCCGATCTCTAGAGATCTGATTACATTGAAAATTACATCATTTCTGTGATCTCTAGAGACCGATGAAAAATCCTATCTGAAGAGGCTGATCTAAGGACCAGTTTATAACTGATCCCAAGGATACTCCCGGGAGATCCATGGATCAGTTTATAACTAATGCCAAGGATACTCCCAGGTGTTCCAAAGATCAGTTTATAACTGATCCCAAGGATATTGCCGACCGGATGCTTCATCCGCTGTCGGAACACTCAATGTGATGAGAAGCCGAATGAACTCAGTTGAGCAACTCGAGATCGGTACAACCGAAGCCCGCAATACGGATCGGTCAAATTCAGTTCTCTCACCATCGCCAATTAGGACCATCCAATCACCGGGATCGTAAATTTTCCGTCGAGGAAAAGGGAATTCCATCGGAAGAGGATCAAAACCACAGTTGTAGCCGGAACTTTCCCCGGAACAGCTAGAACCAAGAAACAAGGAGAAAGAGAGAAAAATCGAATGAAGGAAATGCCACTATCAACAGGGGTATATATAGGGGAAAATGGGCATTTAATGCTGAGCGGAAAACGAAGCAGACGCTTCGAAAATCGAGATGTGATTAATGCTTGGACCGAATCCAGACTGATCAAGGGATAAAAGAGATCGGGAGATAGGAGATCAGCATGAGAGATCGGAATGGGAGCTAGGGGAGGGATCGGAAGACAAAAAGAATAAGACAAATTCCGATAACCGCCGCCAAATCAGAGCCGAGGTAGTTAAAGCGTGGCAGACGAGATCTCCACCGCACGCCTAAGAATCGCCCGCAATGCTGACAGGTGCCAGGGTATGTCATGACAGTCCTGTACATCCCAATCCCCACCGTTGATCTCACTTGTAAGGATGAATCCGGAACCCTTGGATCAAGAGAGAAGACGACAATACCAGCGTCTTTCACTCTCAGCCCCCAGATCGTTCCGGACAAAGGATTCAAGACCGTCGGATTAAAAGAGGAAAAGGACAAATATTTTGAGAAGCGATCTCAGCCATTCGTTTTGATTCTCTTTAATTCCTGAACATCCGATCATGTACTTCAAAATCCTGACCCTCCATCTCCCTCAAAATGAATCCTGACCCTTCATGGGGAGCACCCGATTCCTATAAATACCTGCATGAAAAACTGTTCAAGGGGGAGGACGGACGAAAAAAAGAAAGGCTGTTATTATAGCGGAAGAACTCTGAAAATTTCATTCAGTTTGTTATTCTGCTACTTTGAAGTATTGATTGGAAAGACTTTTGAAACTAGTTTTCTGAAGTGTTTCTTGAAAAATGATTTTGAACAATTGAACTCTACATTTCCAGCTTGTTCATCACCTGATCACGCCTTCACTTTCAACTCTTTATCATCTCTATTTTCATCCCTTCTGTTGGAGCTCAAATCCCACTCAGTTGTTATCTTGACCTAATCACATCATAGCTAGGCTCCCTCCAGTTCACGGTGAACATCAACTCTCAGGCTAATCAGTCCGCGGTCTTGTTTCTAGTGGCCACCCCACAATTATTCCTACAGATTCAGCTCCTCCCAGGTAAGAGCTCACGTCGCTGTTGTATTAAGTGTTTGCGTTCATTTCTTTCGTAGTCTCTCTGTCCTTTTTACGTATGTGATTTTTCTCCAAGTTCATCTCGCAAAGAGACCTAAATGTTATTCTCAGGTCATCTCTTTAGTGATTAGTGTGCCTTTTATTAATCTTCGTCATTTCTGAATACAAGCTTTTCTGGTTCCTAGTAGAGTGTAAATGGTCAGGTAAGACGTAGGTAACTGCAACCTAAAGATCTCTCTTAAAGGGAAAATCTGAATAATACATAAGGAAGATAGTCAAACTATTAGGGCCGACGCAAACAGTTCGGCAAAGATGCCATAAAATGGAAGTAAAAGAAGCAGTAGATTGGTCATAAATAAATATTGGTAAAATAAATACATGAGAGGTCGGTAAATCAGGTCTCATTTTCCCTGCCTAGCCGAAGGATATTGATAAGTCCTATCCCCAACCTCTTTAAACTTCGTGATCCTTATCTCTAGGTTCTTAGGGCACCAAAATTCGGAGATCGGAAAAATACCTTTCGTGCACCTTTCTAATTTAAAAGAGATCGGAGGAGAGTTTGTATCCTGTCATAACTCTAATTAGAATAAACATTTAAAAGAGATAGGAGGAGAGTTCTTCTGCGGTATCAACTCAAAATTTTATTAATTAGGTATCGGAGGATATTTCTTATAAGGTTCCCATCTCGAAATTGTAATAAATACCTAAAAGAGATCGGAGGAGGACCTCACCCGACCTCCAATTAGAATTTTAATAAATAATCCAAGAGAGATCGGAGGAGAGTTCTTATCCGGTCTCTATTCAAATAAATATTAAAAAGAGATAGGAGGAGAGTTCTTATCCTATTCTCACACCAAATTTCAACCCGTATGCAAGATAATCCCAAAACCTGAACAATTCGTAACGCCAACTCACTAAGGTTTGTCTCATTTACTTATGTATCCAGGTAATCCTAATTAGTGAAAAATCAAACATTCCTTTTACCAAAAGGATTAACATTCCCACTATAGCCCTTCTAACTAATTTATAAATGACACAAAATTAAATCTACTTACCCTTGTTAAGGGACGAGGTGGGGTGCCTAACACCTTCCCCACCGTTAATGGACCGAACCTAGAATCTCTGTTTTGAAGTGGTTTCATTTTTAATTTAACTCCTAAATGGTTTTCTTTAGTTTCCCTCAAAACTAAGGTGGCGACTCACTTTTCCCACTTGGTGAGTGATCGTCCAGGCGACCGCAAAATCCCGCTATGACTTAGCGACTACTGGGGCGTGTATCCTAACCCCGTCTAGAGGTCCAAAAGTAGGCTTAATTTTTGTGCGATCAAATTATAGTTAGAGGGCTCACTCGGCAATGTCTTATATGCTAATTATTATTGTCGCTAACTATTTTGTTTTGCCTGCTCTATCTCCTACATTGCTCTTCATTTCAAAGAAAAAGGAAAAAGGAAAAATGGAAAAATAAAATCCACCTGAATCGGGAAGAGGTAAAAGTTTCACTTCACACACCGAACACATACACAATTTACTCACACACTATATTCCAAACCCCGGCTTTCTTACCCTTGGAGGAAAGTCGGAGGGGGGTCATGTAGCGGTACCCGTGGGTTTTACCCCCTTAGTATCCGTGAAGGCTTCTGCTCAAATTGAAACTCGTTCTATCCACTGTGATACTCGTGGAATTTTCAGACAATATCATGGGGGTAGAATGGGGCTCTCTGCCATGTCTTAGGGGCAATTTGGGAACTCGTGGCTATTAGAAAATTAGATCCTGAGCTAAACCGTCACAATAGCTGAAAGCCGTAGTAAACTGCCTCATAAGATAGAACCATCCAGATAGGTAGCGCTTACCCGGTATCAGGAGTCTCCCTATTATAGGACAAAAGGGGACATGTTTACTCTTACCTTACTCTCGTACGATTTCTTTTCGTTCATTTTGTGAGGGTAATCTTGAATTTATCAAACACTTACACATTTTCCTACTTTGATAAATGTGTACGTGTCACTCACAACAAAGATGATTCAAAATTACCCTAATTTGCCTTACTAACGAATCTTCCCGCAGGCATCACCAAACCGAGGGTCTGTAAAAGGATAGGCATCATTTTTATCATGGCATCCTCGAGTCAGTCGGCAGAAAAGGTTCAGAATGCTAAACTTTGGTCTGAATCGGCTCATGTTCCGCATTCTCCCAACATGATGCTTTCAAGGCGCCTGCTAGCTCGCTACCTTCACTGGATTTGGATGAAATAGAGGTCAAAATGAACAACCTCGAGGGTCTGTCTAGTAGATGGAGGTCGCTTCCCGATCAGGTCAAGGTACAGTTTGAAGAAAAGTACGGAAGGATTGCAACCTTAATGCAAGTCAAGGTCCAAATCCCGGCATTAAAAGCCATGTTGTCGGTTTGGAATCCTAAGGCACGAGTATTCTCTTTCAATGATATTGACACGGTCCCCACTATGGAAGAATATCAGGCATTGCTAGGGATCCCATACTCCTTGCAGAACCGGATCTACTTACACCTCGAGCATAGACAGACCTGGAAACGGTTGGCACACATGTTGGGTTTTCCCCCAGAAGAAGTAAAGTCGAGAAACACCAAAGGGAACACGTATGGATGGTATTGGGCGTACCTTGAGAAGCGGTTAGATCATCGCCCAAGAGAAACGATGGGATCAAGCTCCGTAGCACTCGCCTTGGGAATCTATGGTCCGATCCTGTTCCGGGGCCATTGGGGATCATCACTAGCGATGCAAAGAGAGGTATTTTGGACAAGAGAAAGGCAGGGGATCAACCCGACACGGCAATCCTTGTGAAACCTTGTTAACCCTAACTACTGCACAACAGGGAAAAGGGTCCATTAAGTGTTGCTCTCAGTTCTTATACCTCTGGACTATCAGTCACATGTGTCCTGAGGAGACAAAAGGATTGACTTGGTACCTTGACCCGCCTCCCAGTGAGAAGATGATCCGGTTAGTGATAAGCCCAAGAATGAAAAAGCGATGGCGGGAGCGGATTACGAGTTTCAATAGCCATGATTCTCGTTGGAGGAAGTGTGGGCGTCAAGCCAACTGTCTTGATTGGTACAGGAGGTATTCAGTCGGTGTCCCTAATTGGAATAACCGGGTATACAAATTACACTCCAGCGCTGGTAACAAGGCAGTTTGGCTCAACACAATCTGTGATCAACATTGAAGAATACCACCAAGGACACTTCTACCATGAACTCAAGGAAGAAGAAGGGTTGAAAATGGCTCGCAAGTCTTGGGAAAGCATCGCTCTGATAGAGAAATCACCCAAAGGCCCAAGTGCCTCGGACGATTATCTTAAATGGAGGACTGACAGGGACCGAGAACACTCTACTGTAGAATTCAAGGACGACAACCCTCGCCAAGACGCCTTATTAGAGGAAGCTGATAATCGCCTGGTTGACTCGCTACAAAAGGCAAATACCGAGAACTCACAATTGCAGGAACAAATAAAACAGCTGGAGGACCAACAGCAGAAACTTAAGAGAAGGGTAAGAAAGCTCAAGGAAGAGGCAAGGGCCGAAAGGATAGGGTTCGAAGAGCAAGAGGTACAGTGGGAAAAAGAAAGAAACTCTCTCCAAGCTGAGGTCAAAGAAATGAAAGGGCAGAATAGTAAGCTTCAGGAAAGGATGAAGTACCAAGAGGTGCTCGTTGAAGAGTATAAACAGGAAAACAAGAAGAAGAAGCTTGAATTAAAAGAACAGGCACTCCTCATCAACGATATCTTGAAAGAGTGTGCTAAAGAAAGAAAAGAAAAGAAAAACAAGTGCCCTCTATCAAGAATCGAAGAGAATGTAGACAAGCTGGAGAGGACAATAACACAAGGAAAACAAGAATTATTACCAGAATCCGAGTACGCCCTGAAAGCATTCGATCCTGCCAGGCAAGAAGGAAGGTTATATGAGTATCTCAGAAAATGTCATCTCATTATAAAGAACCTCCCAGAGCTTAGGCCGATGTAAAAGATACGATGTACAAATTATTCAGTTAATGAAGTGATTTTTGGACCATTGTTTAGCAAAATTTGTGAATGAATAGTATGACTCCCGTAGGAACTTCCTCGCTAGGGTTATGTGAAAAATTGAAATGCGTTGTATGGACCAGTATCATAAATGCGCACTCAATCTCGTCATTCACGGTCAGACTATCGAACGATGCCATGATAAAGCTGAGGCAATTATCCTTTACTGATTTCAACTTGGCTCTCAAATGCCTGTATCCTTCGTCGGATCAGGACTTGTTAGGTTCTCTGCAAAAATCCAAATTTTATTTCAGATTTTCTTTTTACTCCTCCCAGGAAATCAATATTGATTCAAACAAGGCAAGTCTGACCAAGCACACAGTTCAACCCAAGCGAGTGTACTTAACAAGATCTCGAACAAGAAAGATAATGGAAAATCAGGAGCAAGTCACAGAACCTACGAGGCAGTCTCGAATTGAAAGATCAGCTTTCTGATATCTTGAGACTAATGAAGGAAATGTCTCAGTACAAACCTAGTTCAGAACCTAAACCACCAGTACCTCCTCCGCCTCATACTACAAATGATCCTCATCTAGCTTCAACCTCTTTTACCTTTGAGTCTCCCATTCGGACCGGCGATCCTTTGTCAATCCGGTGAGCATGAATAATGACCCACCTTTCTCCTATTACCCTACTGTCTCAAATGCCGAGCCTCACCCTTCAATCCCGATCCATCGATTTACTCCACCCTCGGCTCCGGTTGGAGGAGCATATCACCTGATGGAAGGAGAACATAGGCGAGAGATAACGAGAAACTATACGCCTAGAAGAAAGGCGAGGGCAATAGAGGCTGAACATGTATGGTTCGATCGATGTGTAAATCACTAAGATTGGTGCGGATGTGGTGGTACCACCCAAATTCAAGGTTCGGATTTCGACAAGTACACCGGAAACTGGATCCGCATCCACACGGCAACCTACATTGCCAAAATGTGCGCCTTAACGGAAGGCGATAGACTTCTCATTCACTTCTTTCACGAGAGCCTCTCGGGCGGCTGCGAGATGGTGCATACAATTGGGCGAGGAGCAAGCTACACTCTGGAAGGATTTAGCGATACTTTTCTGAAGCAATATAAATTCAATTGTGATGCGGCACCCACAAGGAGGGACCTCGGAACAGTGCAGAAAGACGGGAAAGTTTCAAGCGATCGCCCAACGATGGAGGAGAAGGCTGCGAAGTATATCCTCCGGTGGCCAAACAATGAACTTTGCTCCTATTCATCGAAGCGTTGAAGGCTCCTACTTCAACTTGATGATCGGAAATACCTCAACGACTTCTCGGATATCATCCAAGCGGTGAGAGAATCGAAGCCAATGCGAGAATAGGAAGGCTACGAGGAGTTGGTGAGAACCACAGTAAAGAAAGCGCCAATTTTGGCAAGAAAAAGGAGGGTGATGTACACTCTATCACCCGTCGAATAATTACCCCAATTTCCCCAAAATAACTAGGCCATATTCCCCCTCTCATGGCCAAACCATCGCCAACATTCCACCTCCTTTCCCTAATTATCCACAAACACGCCCACAATACGCCCCACCCACAAATTTCCAACCAAGACCACCTCCTCCACCAACTCAACCACGACCACCACAAAATAACCCGAGACCTCCAAGAAATCCTGATCCACCCCTTCCCCTCCCTCTCAGTGAAATATACCGATACCTTGTCGGTATAAACCAAATCGTACCAGTCCCTTTAGACCCAATCCGGCCACCATATCCTGGGTGGTATGATGCCACGACCGTTGTGAGTATCATGGAGGAGCACAAGGGCATTCAACTGACAACTGCGGGGCACTCAGAGGGAGAGTGCACGCTCTAATCCGGAACGGGTGGTTGAAGATCGAGGGAAATGGTTCCCTCCCCAATGTTACCTCAAACCCATTGCCCAACCATAATGCGGGTAATGGAGTAAATGTGATAGCGCCAGATGAAGAGAGGTTGGCACCAAGGGTAGACGAGCTAATTCCTCACTTTGAGGAAATTTTTACAATGGCTGAAGAGCAGGAGCTTGACAACTGGACAACGGAGGATATCCCTGTACTCAATCTCGAGTAAAGTACCTCTGGTTATCTACACTTGATCACTTTGTCCATGGTGACAAGTGTAATACTGTAAATGGACCTTTTCTTATGGCATTAATATTAATGAATTAATAGCGCATTTTTAATTCAATACTCTTTTTCTTTCCATCCTTATAACATGTTCTATTCTTTATTCCTTCAGACAATTCATCAATTAACACCTAATAATCCAATAGACTCGAAATTCCTGCAGTTAATTTTGAAATCCCCATAACTGCCATTACTTCAAGTAATTCTGAGGAAGACCTTACAGAAGAAAGCAATGAAAAAGATGAACCCTCCCTCGTGCCTTGTGAAGACGAAACGTGCACAATAAACTTAGGCACGGAAGAAGTAAAAAGGGAACTTAAGATAGTGGAGAGTGAGGAGTTGGGAGATATGATCGGTGCGCAAGGAATTTCTCGACGTGTTCTCTTGGAGCTATGATGACATGGTCGGTTTGGACCCTCGATAGTGACGCACAAGATTCCTTTAATTCCGGAACGATCCAGGTGAAAGCGAGGAGAATGAATCGATACACCGCTCAAGGTTCGGGATGAAGTCAAGAAACGAAAGATGACGCGGGTTCTTAGAAGTGGTCAAATATCCCCAAGGGGTGGCTAACGTCGTCCCAGTGATGAAGAAAGACGGGAGAGTCAGGGTGTGTGTTGACTACAGGGATCTTAATAAAGCTAGTTTGAAAGACGATTTCCCTCTCCCCCACATTGATGTGTTAGTTGACAATGCCGCGGGTTTGGGCAGATGTTCGTGTATTGATGGGGCATCAGGGTACAATCAGATCCCAATGGACGAGGAAGACAAGGATAAAACTGCTTTTATCACCCAATGGGGGTATACGCTATCGGGTCATGCCCTTCGGGTTGAAGAATGCCGGCTACTTACCAGCGCAATGGTCACATTATTCCACGATATGATGCATAAAGAAGTGGAGGTGTATGTGGATGATATGATCATCAAATCCCGGGAGAGGAGAGCCACGTTCAGTGATAAGGAGGGTGTTTGAAAGACTCAGAAATACCGGTTGAAGTGAACCACCGCTAAGTGCATATTCGAGCTAGATCGGGAAAAGCGTTGGGATTCATAGTAGCGAGAGAAAGGGATAGAAGTAGATCCGGACAAGGTTCGAGCTATTCAAGAAATGCCGTCCCCAAAAGCGAGAAAGGGAGGTGCGCAGATTTTGGGAAAATCGAACTACATTCGAGGTTTATTTCTAATCTCACCGCCAAAGTGAGCCTATTTTGATTACTCGGAAAAACAACTCTACTCAATGGGATTGATTTGTCAAGAGGCTTTTGAGAAAATCAAGCGATTCATCAAACCCACCAAAGATTGGTCCCACTGTGGCGAAGTGTAGGCCTCGATCCTGCATACATGGCGATCCAATGTAATTCCATGGGATGTGTTTTGGGACGACATGATGATACCGGCCGAAAAGAGAGGGCCATTTATTACCTGAGCAAGAAGTTCAATGATTGTGAGTCAAGGTACTCTTCCTTAGAAAAGACTTGCTGCGCGGTGGCCTGGACAGCAAAACGCCTTAAGCACTACATGTTAAATCACAAAACATGGCTCATCTCCGGGATGGACCCTATCGATATGTATTTGAGAGCCCCTTCGTGCGGGAAGAATAGCCAAGTGGCAGTTATACTCTCCCAATATGATATAGTCTACATGACCGGAAAGCGGTGAAAGGTAGCGTGATTGCGACCTCCTAGCGTAAAAACCCTATCGGATTATGAAGCTCAATTTTGAGTTCACGATGAGCATATAAATGAAGTAGACTGCGAAGAATGGGACCCAGCCAATGTATGGGAAATGTAATTTGACGGAGCGGTCAATTTATACGCGAACGGAATCCGAGCCGTAATAGTATCCCCAGAATGAAAGCACTTCCCAATAGCTGCTAAGTTGGGATTTGTTGCACCAACAATGTCGCTGAATATGAAGCTTGTGTGATGGGTCTACATGCCGCTATAAAGATGAAAATCAGAAAGTTGGAGGTGTATGGAGACTCGGCTCTGATAATTTATCAGGTTAAGGGAGAATGGCAAACTAAGGATCCCAAGTTGATCCCATATCAGAAGTACTTACTGGAGTTGATCAAGAAATTCGAAGAAATCTCTTTCACTCACCTGAGTAGAGACAAGAATCAATTTGCTGATGCCTTAGCTACTCTAGCTGTTATGGCTCAAATCGAAGAAGGCGAGCGTTTGACGTTCAAGATTAAGGTAAAGGGATGAGCCACCTATTGTCTCATGATTGAAGAAGAGCGACGGAAAGCCTTGGTATCATGACATCTGGTCTCTTGTAGAGCAGGAGAATTCCCTTCGGGGGCAAGCAAGAATGAAAAGAAGATGATTCGGAGATTAGCATTAGGGTACTTTCCCAGTGGAGAGACCCTATACAAGAGGAGCGCCAACGGCGAATTACTAAGATGCGTAGATGCAAAAGAAGCTAAGAGAATCCTCTTTGAGACGCATGAGGGAAATTGTGCCACTCACGCCAATGGTCACATGATGACGAAGCAAATCATGCGACGTGGGTATTTTTGGACCACAATGGAAAAGGATTGCATCGAGTAGTTCCGGAAGTGCCACAAGTGTCGATTCTGCAGATCCGATAAATATGCCACCTCACAAGTATTCAATCTCGTCTCACCGTGGCCTTTTGCAATGTGGGGCATAGATGTGATTGGTCCCATCAATCCCAAGGCATCCAATGGGCGCAGATTCATCCTTGTAGCCATCGACTATTTCTCCAAGTGGGTCGGCGACATCCTATGCTCACATCACGCAGAACACGTTTCTCAAATTCTTGAAACAATATCATCTGCCGGCATGGTCTCCGAATGAAATTGTCACGATAACGCCAAGAACACAGGCGGTCAGAAGATTCGGAAGCGTGTGATCAATACAGAATCCGACATCTCAATTCCTCCCCATACCGTCCCGGATGAATGGAGCGGTTGAAGCGCGAACAAAAACCTCAAGAGAATAATCCAGGAAAATGACGGTCACATATAGGGATTGGCATGATATGCTTCCTTACGCTCTCCACGCATACCGGACTTAGTAAGAACCTCGGCCAGGCAACACCATACTCACCGGTCTACGGGATGGAAGGCTGTGTGCCTATTGAGGTTGAAATCCGTCCTAAGAATTTTGAAGGAATCGAGGATCGATGAGTCGAGAATGGATCGATCAAGGTTGGATCGATTGAATTTCTTTGGATGAGAAAAGGTTAACGACGGTATGTCACGGACAATTATACGAGAGAAGAATGGCGGGGCATTTGATAAAAGCGTGCGCCCACGGGAATTTCAACACAGGGACTTAGTTACGAAGAAATGCGCCAAACCAAAGCGATCCCGGGGCAAATGGTCACCAACCTACGAGGGTCCTTATGTGATTAAAGGCGTTTCGGAGGAGCCTTGATCTTGACTCACATGGACGGTGAAGAATTCCGAGACACGTGAATGCCGAAACCTTTGTCAGAGATACTATGCATGAAAAGGAGAAAGGATGAAAACCGAAAGGCGTCTTAAAAAAAAAAAAAAAAAAAAAAAAATCTTGGGGTGAAAACCCAAAAAGGCCCCAAGAACAGAAGTGGAGGAATAAGGAAGGGGCATGAAACCACGGATAGAAAAGAGACGATTCGACATGCGGCTTCAAAGAACTTCGAAATAATGGCAGTTAAAAGACTTCAAAATTAACCATAAGGAATATGTGAGATCTATCCCTATGGCCTTTCCTTTGAAAGTTTATCTTCATTTTTTCAAGACCATAATAAAGTTATACTTTATTCCTTCCGCTCTTATTTTTACTGCTGCCGCTTTAATCACGCCCTTTCTCTTTGTTTAATGTGCTATTAATTAGTTAAATTTTTGCCATAAGATTTGAATTCGAGAATTGATAACCTCACGTAATTTGCTATGAGATTTGCGAGGAATGACGGCCTTAAAAAAAAAAAAAAAAAAAAAAAAAAAATGGACGAAGAGAAAGTGAAAACTAGGCGGCTTTCAGTAGAATAAGAAGAAAGTCGGGAATGAAAAGGGGCATCAGAAAGAATGAGATCATAGGTCGAGTCTTGCAACTCCTCCTCCATTAATCGTCGCCTTCGTTATCTTGTTGAGTACACTCTTTCAGGAATAACTTCATATGCCAAAGTCGGACTTGTTTTGTAAGTTGATTTTATCTTCCGCAATTCCACCATCAACCTCTGGATCCTTGATCCAAGTTGATTTTATTTTCTGCAATTCCACCATCAACCTCTGGATCCTTGATCCAAGTTGATTTTATTTTCTGCAATTCCACCATCAACCTCCGGATCCTTGATCCAAGTTGATTTTATTTTCTGCAATTCCACCATCAATCTACGGATCCTTGATCCAAGTTGATTTTATTTTCTGCAATTCCACCATCAACCTCTGGATCCTTGATCCAAGTTGATTTTATTTTCTGCAATTCCACCATCAATCTACGGATCCTTGATCCAAGTTGATTTTATTTTCTGCAATTCCACCATCAATCTGCGGATCCTTGATCCAAGTTGATTTTATTTTCTGCAATTCCACCATCAATCTCGGATCCTTGATCCAAGTTGATTTTATTTTCTGCAATTCCACCATCAACCTCTGGATCCTTGATCCAAGTTGATTTTATTTTCTGCAATTCCACCATCAACCTCGGATCCTTGATCCAAGTTGATTTTATTTTCTGCAATTCCACCATCAACCTCTGGATCCTTGATCCAAGTTGATTTTATTTTCTGCAATTCCACCATCAACCTCTGGATCCTTGATCCAAGTTGATTTTATTTTCTGCAATTCCACCATCAACCTCCGGATCCTTGATCCAAGTTGATTTTATTTTCTGCAATTCCACCATCAATCTGGATCCTTGATCCAAGTTGATTTTATTTTCTGCAATTCCACCATCAACCTCTGGATCCTTGATCCAAGTTGATTTTATTTTCTGCAATTCCACCATCAATCTACGGATCCACGATCCAAGTTGATTTTATTTTCTGCAATTCCACCATCAATCTATGGATCCTTGATCCAAGTTGATTTTATTTTCTGCAATTCCACCATCAACCTCTGGTTCCTTGATCTAAGTTGATTTTAATTTCATGCAATTTAAAACTACTAATTAAACACTTTAATTAGTCAAAGAATAGGCCTTAGATCATACAAAAATTGCTGAATTAAAAGCCAAACCTTGAACAACCCATGGAAGCCAAACCAGGCACACCATTGATGGTGTTTTTCAAGCATGCCGCCACATCTCCATTGCAACCAGCAATGGATAAATTATCTCATGATCAAAACACACAATTAAATCATATAATAAACAATCTAAATGGCAAATATAGTGGCTCTGATACCAATTGAAGGAACGGAAGCATGAAAAACACAAGTTTATACTATTGAATTCAAAAATTTTCGCCCAAGGTCACATGCATCATGCAAGATTTATTTTTAACTATTTGATTTCAATGATAAACAACATATTAAAACTCTTTTAATATGTTTTTGGATCTGTATTTGCCATTTAAGATTTTAAAATTAATCAGAATAATTGTAGAACCCTAGATTAAATCAAGAACGATTACACTAACCTCTTGATGCACTGCAGCGTATTTACGCCTTTGAGATTCGTCTTCAGGACACCAAATGTTGTCCCTCTAGCTTGTCCACACCAAAAACACCTATGGCAGCCCTTGAACAGCTTCTAAATCTTTTTCTATTAATTAGAAATTCAAGTTCTGCCTTTTAAGAGATTAGAGATGTAAACAGGACACTAGAAACAATTTCTAGTATTTTTAATTCAAGAGATTGATGGCTAATCTCTTTGAATTGATGAGAGATGAAGAGGAAGAGAGGGAGAGCTTCAAAATGGCGTGACAAAGGAGTGTGGCTGTTGGTTGTCTTTATTTTTAATTCATAACAACACTTATATAGCTAGGTTAACACATTAAACCCTTGCCACATGTCACCCTTTAATTAGCTCTAGGTTTAAGTGACCCAATCAGGTTGTGCCAAGTGTCAAACCTATATTTAATCTTAATTTTAATCATCTTACATGATTAAAAAATATTTGGCAAGCTTATGTGTACTCCCATGTGTCACCATCTCATGGTGCCACGTGTCACACTGTGAAATGACCAAAATGCCCCTGTGTCTTAATTTTGAGTTCTCAACCCAAAATAATTATTTCTCTTCTTCTAATCAATTTATATCAAATATAAATTAATTAATTAATCTCTATTAATTAATTTCTCATTAATTAAATTCATATTTAAACACTTTAAATATAAATTTAACTTATACTATACATCCAATAATCTAGATTTGATTTCAAGTCATGCTAGGGACTTTGCAATCTAATTGCAAACTAAACCTATTTAATTAATCAATTAAACTCTTTAATTAATTAATTAAATCATATTTAATTAGGTGATAACTTGTGTATGTGTGTGACTTACTAGGCTCATCAATAATTGGCAATGAGATATGATATCAACTCTTAATATCATCATAACTCTTTCTTACTATAAATGAATTCTCTAAATCATTTTATGCACCTCATAGACCATGGTTAGCACCTAGCATAGCATTCCATGGCTACCCAATTAGTGATAAGATTTACCTTAAATGAACCTATAATCATATATTACCATGCACTGGAACTCTCTGTTACAAAATCCCAAGTCAAGCTGGAGTCATAGTTTATGTCAAACTCCATTTGCTATGAATATTATGTTCTCTTTTAATTTCAGTTCTTGATTAAAAAGATTTTTCTCATCAGAAACTCTTTTCTAATTAAATCTATCTGTCTTGGCCAGGAACTTGAAACATCAAGAACAATTAAATAAACATAGGATTTTATCTCTATTTACTTGGAGGAACAGATTCCATCTTGATTAACACCTACCTCTATATATAACTAGTAGGAGCCAACACATGCCCATATACCCATACACAGTATAAGTATGAAAGCAGTATCAAACTCAAACTATCTATATACAAGATAACTGTGCTATCTCATGTCTAAAGATTATATGCACTGATATGATTTATGACAAAACATTGACAAGAGTAAACTCCATGTGCTTGTCATAAGTGTCACTAGTTCGGCTTACTTATCATGTATAAGTGCCTATCATGTTTGTCGTATGGCATGAGACTCACCATTCCATCTTATTTATATCTCATATAAATAACTTGGGAACAAACATAAATACAATCTTTCTGGATAAGTCATGTCCTTATTATGAAGTATCCTCGATTGTGAACCTATTTATGATACTTTGTACTAGAAATACTGTCATTCATATTCTTAACAACTTAAGAATAGAGTTTTTAACAAAATATCAATGGACCTTTTCTATTACACATAAATAACTTATGTAAACAGAAAAGTGGAAATGCCTTTTATTAATAAAAACATGTACAAGATACATACTAAATGATATGCTTTAGGGCATACTACTAACAGAATCATGCCCAGAAAGTAACCATAACTTAGTGAACAAATTGGCCAAATCCGGATTAGGCAAACTGACCTATACAAAAATGACCAAATGAATAGTGTTTGTTCATTTAGCCATAACATGGGCTAGGTAGGTCCAAATGACCTGATTTTTGTGGAATTAGAAAAGTTTCACATAGTACTACAACTTTCATGAAGAACATAAACCCAAATTCTGCCCTTAACCAAGTCATTTAGCCACCCAAAATTAGTGACCAAAACTGCTGGAACCAAATTAGGTGCCCAGAAAATCTTGGTTAGACCAATCTGGCCAGCCATATTCAAATGGCTATAACTTGGTCTACAAAACTCGAAATGGAGTGATTCAAAAAGGGAAATAAAGTTAAGACAATAAGGAACAACTTCTATGAAGAAAACTTAGCCAAATTCTAATAGTAACATGACTAATGGAATAGTACAATACATGATACCAAAACTGAAAATTTGAAATTTGTGCCTAAAAGACTTAAGATTTGAGAAAAGAATCAAAACCAACAAATTAGGTAACCAAAATGTGGTATGTGGGTGAAATTAGAATTCCCATACCTATTAAGCATTAGAAAGTCAATAAATTGACTTGAATAGTATCGCGAATAGCAACCCCAAAATACAAATTTTAAAGAACGTCAAGTTTAGCATATTAAAGCTAGGTATAAGTAGATTTGAATTCATTTTTTTGGATTTATGATAAATTATGATACTGAAACACTGTGAAATTGTGTTTTTCAGTTGAAAAGAATACCGGGAAAGAACCCGAGCCATCAAATCAAGGCCAAGAGGCGACTCGTATAAGGTTTGTGCACAACATCAATATTCTTTAAAATTCATTTACAAAGTGCATGAAATGAATTAATTATATTGCAAAATGTGTATTATGCTTTTGACTTAAATTATTGAAAGTTTACTTGTATGTGTTTGAAATGACAACAAATGTTTAGTAAATTGTTAAGATAGTTTTGAAACTACAGTGTCATGACCATATATTTAAATACCTCACTAGCATGACTAGTGGGAAGAAATAGTTTCGAATTTTGATTCCTTCTCTGACTGAAGTGTTGAGGTGTGTGCCAGTAGAAGAAGAAATTAAATGGGTACCCATATATTTGAGCTAGCTAGCCTTGTAATGTGATTTCTCATAAGCCTCTGGCTATTGAGATGATTATTGTTTCGAATGGCATGATATAACTATGTATTTTTATGAAATTTATTTTGAGACTTCCTAAATGAAATTGTTTGGACTAAAAGTTTATAAATCATGTTTTGCATCTATTTCTCATATTCCGTTCAGTATTTGAATAAATGTGTTTTGAATTATGTCTAAATGTATTTTAGTATGCTGTGCATCACTGAGTCATAGTACTAGCGTTGGCTATTATTGTTGTCACAGATATAGAGACTAGAGGAGCAGCAGAGTGAGCTGCTGAGGATCTTGAAGCCACATTTCTTGAAGTTTTGTCAGGTATAAATTTATACCCTGAATGTAATGTTTATATTTGTGTATGTAACTGTGTGTATACATAAAAACTGGTCATGAAAAGTTGTATAAAGTTGTAATAATATCATTTTGGATTTGCTAATGTAAAGTGGTTGATAAATGTAATTTGTTTGTACTTTAATGAAAAATGAATGGAAATATTGAGTTGTGAATTATTGATTTGAATTTTGGAGTTTGAGAAATAATGTTGCGTTGTGTTGAGGTAGTAGTGAGTTTGATGAAAAAGAATTATTGGAAGTGTTTTTACAGGTTTTTGAAGAACTATTTTCTTAAAACACAGATGGCACTCTACTGAAATTTTTCCTAAATTTGCGTAAAAATAAAATGGACAAAAATTTGAGCTAGTTTTTCAACTACTATTAAATGTAAGAAAATGCTCACCACTTATAAAAAGTAAGAAAATGATTTTAAAATCCCTTGTATGGTACTTAATGAGTTATCGGTAAGTGAAGTTCGGTAGTTCATTAGGTATTCTACGGGATCATGTTATGCCTTACAGAGGGGTAAGGTGTGACACACAGTGTACCAAAACACCATAACTTATCTCATTGATATTTATTCGTTCTTAATTTATTTATTATAGTTATTAAGTGAAATTTATGAAATTAATCTCATTTAGATCATTTATTAAAATTATAAATTAATTTGTGGCTCCAAAAATTTTATAGAAAATCTGGTGGAGTACTGGCTAAAAATGGATAAAACAGTTCTTCAGAACCTGTGAAAAACACTTCCAATAATTTCCAATCATTCTTAAACTCTATTTGTATCACATCAATTTACAATAATTTCTTAACAATTCCTCCATTTGTCGTTCATTCATTTCACATCATCATCATGCTCAAATCATAAATAAATTCTCATATGTTATTTATAAACACACAGTTACAAATACTTACATTAATAAAAAATTATATTATATTTGTTTCAAATATACATGATAAAATAAGAGTTTAATTACAAAACTTACAAAAATTACAAAATACAAAATGGGACCTAGTGTCCTACCAATGCATTGTTGCTTGTGAGGTGACACGGACACTATACAAAACTATGAACGGCCTTTCCCAGTCTATGGTCTACTGGGCTCTCTGTCCAAATCTTCAGTACCTACACGTTACAAAAGCGATGCACTAAGCATAAAGCTTAGTGGCGCCAATAATACAAGAAAATATAATATGCAAATAAAAATGATAATTTCCTAGTTATTGTGTTCATAAGAAATGAATAATTACTAACTTATTGTTTAGTCAAAGGCTAATTACATTTTATGATATTAACTTCTTCTTGCATTTTGTTTATTGTTTTCTTGATAATTTTGAGCTTCTTTATTTTATTATAATCATTCTTGATCTTTATCATGATATTTAATTTCTTTATTTTCGTTAATAATCAGTTCAATTACAATTATACTTTTCCATGCCCAAGTAACCTATACAAATTGACCGGATTGGATAAATGGGTAAACTAGCACTGGGCACCAAGTACCTCGGGCCGTCACACCATCGGTCACAATGTGTCTCCCGATGTGCAAACAGAATGGCTAATAAGCCATAAAAGCAATAAGGCATAAAGCCAAATATAACATCATAATCAGTATAGCCATAGGCTATCATATCACAGAATGGCATGAAGCCACACATCATACGCAGTACTGCTATTAGAACCCTATTAGCATGCCAACCTATCCAAACCAATCACATTAGGCCTACTAGGGCATATTACAAAGTCATTTCTTGAACATTTGTACTTTATATGTAAGGTTACTATTCATTTCATTAGTTAACTAAAATGTTGACTTTTTCATAGATAATAGGTATATTGGTTCAAATATCATCAACATACCATTTTTTGCATTCTAAAGTTGTTGGCATTAGTTGCCAATTCCATTTCAAAGCTTAGTGTTAGTTATTCATAATTTTCAGATTTCAAGCACTAAGTTTACTGTTCTATTGGTCATTTATACAGTAGGAATTTGACAAAATTTTCTTCATGAAAGTTGTTCCTTATTATGTCTAGTTGCATTTATTTTTTTGAATCACTCCATTTGGAGTTTTGTAGCTCAAGTTATGGCCTAAATACCATAACTGGCTGGATTACAAATTTTCCAGATTTTCTGGACAGAACCAAATCTATAGTGTTTTGTACACTGACTGCAGGTAAGTTTTTGAACATGTTATGATCAAAATTTGGGTTTGGTTTCTTCATGAAAGTTGTAGGTCTATGTCTCAGCTTTCTTATGGTAAAATTTCAGGTCAATTGGACCTTTCTACGCTGAGTTATGACCAAATGAATAAACACTATTCATTTAGTCATTTTGCCCAGGCAGAATGCATGTCACCCGGATTAGGGCAATTTTTAGGTCAACTTGGTTTGGTTTTCTGGGAAGGGTTTCCTCACCAAAGTTGTGCCATTATATGTCTAGTTTCATTTCTAATTGGCCTTTCACTAATTGAACCTATACAACTCCATTTATACCCACCCAAACCTGCTAGACTCACAACCAATCCTGCAGGTCACCAAGGGCAGCATGCCTAAGTTCCACTCCAACATCCTTACTCACTTCAATTCCTCCTCACACACATTCAAATGGTCACTAATTGACCATTACAGGGTTAACATACCATTACATGAGCAAACCCTAATGTTATTCAAATGTCCAAGTTCTCAAGTTCATTCATGCATTATACTTGCATTTCACTTACATAATCATGTTCAAGCACTCATCTCATGCTATGGGCAGCTCATAAACACTTTACTTCAAGTAAATTCACCAAACCCTAACCACCCCTAGGCTGCTGAAATTTATAGGGATGGATACACACAATTTTTATTTTGTTTTTCTTACATTTTCTACTTATCTCATGGCATTAAGCATGAATCAAGTAAAAGTGCTAAGAGATTGGACACTAACCTTGTTGGAGCTGAATTTCAAGCTAACCAAACTTGCTTTTTCCTTCCTCTTTTGGCTGCCTAGAGGATGTTCAAGTTGCAAGATCAAATTTTTGTGAAGCTAAGTAGTGGTTTCAAGTGAAATTTGGTGAGGTTTGAAGCTTTCATTAAGCTTCCATGGAGGAATGTGTTTGGGAAAGGGAAACGTCTGGTATGGGGTGAGGAAGAGCAGATTGTGTTTTGTTAATTTTTACCTCATTTTACCTCTTTTTAATTGGTTTTTAATAGATTGTTCAAATGTGATTGGTGGGAGCACTTTTAATGACATCATATGATGTCATAATTCCCTATTTCTTTCATTTTTCTTTTCTTTTCTACTCATTTTCAATTAAATTTTTAGCAATATTTATTCATATTTTAGATCATAATAATTATTTACTTAACTGGACAAGTCGGCCAAAAATCACCTCTGAAGGCGAAATGACCAAAATGCCCTCCGTTTGGCTTAACAGACTAAAATTGTCTGTACCGATTGAAAAATTTTTCTAAGCACTTTCTTGGCATTCTAATGCCATAGAAACCTCAATGATTCTTCACTGGAGTCCCAAAAATTATTTTATGAAATTTCTCTTAGGTCTAGGGCTCTTAGTTGCGAGGACCGCAACTTCCCACTAGGTTACCCATCGCTAGGGCACCGGCTCACTTAACTTAGTTGTATTTTATTTTTAAAATTTTTCCTACTTTTTTCTTGTTAATATTTGAGTTAATTATAGTTCCTTACTTTAGTTTAAATATTTTTTTCCAGACATTCTAGCTGTCCGAACCGACACCGGTCACCGGAACAGTAGAATGTACGTAATGGTTACAGTGAGGGTGTTACAACTCTTCCTCTCTAATTTAAATTCCGTCCTCGAAATTTACCTAACTTAAGTAATCATGGAGTTGCTAACTCCTTGCTTCTTCACTTCCTTGTATTGCCTCATCAATGTCTGGGTTTGGCTCCTCCTGAGCTTCCACAGCATATACCTGTGGTGCCACCCTGATTCGGGCTTTTCAACTGTCTGAGAAACAATCTTCTGTGAAATTTCAGCCATCTCTGCTCTACTCGATCTTTTTCCCCTTTGAACTGTAGGGGCAGGTCTATCAACTTGTACTGGAGCTATTGAACCACTCCTCTGAGGGCAATCTCTTGTGAAATGATCCGTAGCCACGCACTTGAAACACTCTCCAGTTAACAATCGACACTCCCCTCTGTGTCTCCTACCACAGTGCATACATTCAAGCACTGGAGCAAATCCCCTTGTTACTGTGCCTGAGGAGCTAGCTATAGATATCCCAATCTGGCGTATCTGGCCTTGTGTCTGATCTTGTGAACCAGAACCTTTAAACTTCTTACTATCAGTCGGTATACTTGACTGCCCTGGTCCAAATTCCCTTTTACGCTGCCTATCTTTCCTATTTTGTTCACTTACTCTGACCCTTTCCACTTTCAGTGCGGCTTCAACTAATTTCGTGAAGTTTGTAATCCCCAAGGCAGTGATCATTATTTTAATGTTGTCATTTAGCCCCTCTTCAAACCTTCTGCACCTCTCTGCTTCAATGGGGACTATCTCTCTTCCGTAGCAGCTCAGTCTGACAAACTCCTTCTCATACTCCGCTACTGATAGCTGTCTCTGCCTTAGGTTAATGAATTCTCTCCTCCTGTCTTCTAGGAACACACTTCCCACATATTTCTTCTTAAATTCAACAAGGAAGAAATCCCAAGTTATTAACTCTTGCTGGAGCTCACTAGATATAGTGTCCCACCACTGATAGGCATCATCTTGAAGTAGGGACATAGCACCCTCCAAGTTCTGCTCTGGGGTGCAATGCTGTTGCTTCAATACTCTTATAGTACGGTCTAGCCAATTCTCAGCCTGTAACACCCTCCCGATAACCACTCCGTACATCCTACTGTTCCGGTGACCGGTGTCGGTCCGGACAGCTAGAATGTCCGGAAAAATATTTAAACTAAAGTCAGGAACCATAATTAACTCAAATATTAATAAGAAAAATTTAGTAAAAATTTTAGAAATAAAATACAACCAAGTTAAACGAGCCGGTGCCCAAGCGATGGGTAACCGGAGGGAAGTTGCGGTTCTCGCAACGAGGAGCCCTAGACCCAGGGGAAAAATTATAAAATAATTTTTGGGATTCCAGAAAAGGGTAATTGAGGTTCCTATGGTATTAGAATGCCAAGAAAATACCTAGAAAAGTTTTTCAATCGGTACAGACAATTTTGGCCCGTTAAGCCAAACGGAGGGCATTTTGGTCATTTCGCCTTCCGAGGTGATTTTTGGCCGACTTGTCCAGTTGAGTAAATAATTAATATAACATAAAATATGAATAAACATTACTAGAAATTAAATTGAAAATGAGTAGACAAGAAAAGAAAAGAAAAATGAAAGAAAATTGGAATAATGACATCACATGATGTCATTAACATACCTCCCACCAATCACCATTTAACAACCTTTCTTAAAACAATTAAAAGAGGGAAAGTGGACCAAAAATTTCTGGTTTTTATCCTTCCTCTTCAGCCAGCCGAAATTCTCTCCTTCCTCCATAACTTTCATCTTCTCATACCTTCAATCAAAGGATTTCTCACCCCAAATTCTATAAAGTCCTTCACAAAAATTTGTCACCCAACCTTGCTAGAGTGTTTGGCTGCCAAGAAAATTAAAGAAAGTGAAGGAAAGTGAAGGGAAAATTCTGCCCTCCTAAGGTTAGTGCCTAATTTATACTCTCTCTCACTCAATTTATGTTTAAGGACATGATTTAAGTTGAAATTGTAAGTTAATGTATAAATTGAATTTTGAGAATTTGGAGACTTGAACAAAAATTAGGGTTTGCTTAGGAAATTGTTAGAGGACATTTTAATGGTCAATTAATGACCATTTTAGGTAATTTGACTAACAAATGGACTGAAAAATGAGGTTGCAAATTGAGGTTGCAAGCTGCCCTATGGACAGCAGCATAGGGACTGAAATTTCAGTCCCTTTGCACTGCCATAACTTGGGCAGTGGTAGTCCAATTGAAGTTTGGCCAATCGGACATGAAATTAGGCTTATAATGGCACATTTTTGCTGAAGAAACCATGCCCAAAAGACCAAAGCAAGAGGACCAAAACTTGGCCCCAATCCGGAACCCTGAAACTGCCTCTGCAGAATTGACCAAATAAACAGTAACTGTTCATTTGGCCATAAGTCACTGTAGATTTGGTCAATTGGTCTGAAATTTTTACAGCAACAAGTTAAGACATAGACAAACAACTTTCATGAAGGAACCTACCCCAAATTATGGCCAGAACCCATTCAACCAAGTGACTCAAGTCACTGTTCATGCACTGTAGATATGGTAAATTTCTGCAGACTGCATATCCGGACAGCTTGGGTTTTTGAGCCATATCTGGAGCTACAAAACTCCAAATGGAGTGATTCAAAAAAGGAAATTCAACTAGACAAAATAAGGAACAACTTTTATGTTTTACATTTCTTCAAATTCCAACAGTAACAGTGTCCAATGGAACAGTGAAGTTATGGTACAAAATCTGAAAAATCTGCTCCTTTGGTTTAATGTTTAGAAATGGTAAAAACACTTAATGCCAACAAGTTTTAAACACCAAATGTGGTATGTTGGGAGTGCCAAAGTTGATGTACACATTTTTATTCTAAAAGTCAACATTTTTGTTGACCAATGATGAATAGTGACACCAAAAAAGTTGAAATTCACAAGTTGACAAATTTAAGAGTTTCAAATGCCCTAGTATACCTAACAAGATTGGTTTGGATAGTTTGGCATGCCAATAAGGTTCAGTTAGCACTACTGCACATGGCAAAAATGCCATTCTGTGATTTCATGGCTTTTAGCCATTCTGACTTTGTATTGAGACTTGGCCTTGTGCCTGATATTATTTACAGCTTGTTAGCTGTTCTGATGCACACCGGGAGATGCATATGTGACCGATGGTGTGATGGCCCGAGGTACTAGGTACCCAGCGCCAGTTTGCCCGTTATCCAGTCCAGTCGTCTAGTGTAGGTTACTTGGGGCAACCAAATGAATAAAAGTGAACAAAGTTAATGAATTAATGAATATACCAAGATCAAACAAAGAAAGCATACACATTGTATACAAATTTATATTCTTGCTATTTTCTTCTATTATATTATTGCACCACTAAGCATTATTGCTTAGCGCGTTGCTTTTGCCACGCGTAGGTACTGGAGATCCCGATCGTGAGCCCGTGAGACCACGGATCGGGTGAGTCCATCCGATACGCTCAGTGTCCGTATCACCTCACTACCTGCAGTGCATCGGTAGGGCACTAGGTGTCATTTTGTCATTTCGATATTTTGTAGCAGATTTGTATTTTCTCATATGTATTTGAACTCATGTAATATATTTTGATATTTATGTAAATAATGAAAGTTATGACTATGAATGCAAGATTTGAGCATGTATTTATTGCTTGTATATGAGAAAAGGTTGTTGAAACCTGAAACTGAAAAATTGTTGAAATCTTGATATTGAGTTTTGTGATGACATTGAAGTTGAGAATGAATGAATTTGTTTATTGGAAGTGTTTTTAACAGGTTCCGAAGAACGGTTTTCTCCATTTTTAGCCGGTACTCCGCCGGATTTTCTTTAAAATTTTCGGAACCTCAAATAAATAATAATTTCGATAAATGGCTTAAATAAATTATATTTCACAAGTTATATTCAAAAGGAAGAATAAAAATGAATTTAGATAAAATAGAGTGCTCGGCACACTGAGTGGCATAACTTGCTCGGCTACACTGTAGTCGGGTAAGGGGTGTCACACAGCCACCACCGAGTCATCCTTTTTCTTACCAATGAAGTCCACAGCCCCAAATTTTCTCAATTTTTCTAGATAGGATTTCTACTGTGGAAGTGCTGGTGGTGGCATAACCCCAGCCATCTGTCTGAAGAATTCAGCCATTTGTTAAAGTATAACCGGCTGAGGCTGTGTAGGCACTGCTGGTGCTAGTGGAGCAGGTTCTCCCTGGCCCCCAGTCTCAGCTGCAGGCAGAGCACGACTCTCCACTTCCTCATCTAGTGCTCTCTGTGAAGTGGGGTTCGCATCCTAATCAAAATAACAAATACAAACAGATCTGTATTAGTGTCACCTCGACTCTTACAAATACAATGCATGGTATGGACTCGATCTAGACCCAGAAACGCCTAAACCGTGCTCTGATACCAATAAATGTGATACCCCTTACCCGTCTACAGTGTAGCAGAGCAAGATATGCCACACAGTGTACCGGAACACCATAACTTATCCCATTGATATTTATTCGTTCTTAATTTATTTGTTATAGTTATTAAGTGAAATTTATGAAATTGATCTGATTTAGATCATTTATTGAAATTATAAATTAATTTGCAGCTCTGAAAATTTTATAGAAAATCCGACGGAGTATCGGCTAAAAATGGATAAAACAGTTATTCGGAACTTGTGAAAAACACTTCCAATAATTTCCAATCATTCTCAAACTCCATTTGTATCACATCAATTTATAACAATTTCTTAACAATTTCTCCATTTGTCATTCATTCATTTCACATCATCATCATGCTCAAATCATAAATAAACTCTTATATATTATTTATAAACACACAGTTACAAATACTTATATTAATACAAAATTATATTACATTTGTTTCAAATATACATGATAAAATAAGAGTTTAATTATAAAATTTATAAAAATTACAAAATACAAAATGAGACCTAGTGTCCTACCAATGCACTGTAGCCTATGAGGTGACACAGACACTATGCAAAACTGTGAACAGCCTTTCTCAGTCTGTGGTCTACTAGGCTCTCTGTCCAAATCTTCAGTACCTACGCGTTGCAAAAGCAATGCGCTAAGCATAAAGCTTAGTGGTGCCAATAATACAAGAAAATATAATATGCAAATAAAAATGATAATTTCCTAGTTATTGTGTTCATAAGAAATGAATAATGACTAACTTATTGTTTAGTCGAAGGCTAATTACATTTTATGATATTAACTTCTTCATGCATTTTGTTAATTGTTTTCTTGATGATTTTGAGCTTTTTTATTTTATTGTAATCATTCTTGATCTTTATCATGATATTTAATTTCCTTATTTTCTTTAATAATCAGTTCAATTACAATTATACTTTTTCATGTCCAAGTAACCTATACAAATTGATCGGACTGGATAAACGGGTAAACTAGCACTGGGTACCAGGTACCTCGGGCCGTCACACCATCGATCACAATGTGTCTCTCGGCGTGCAAACAGAATGGCTAATAAGCCACAAAAGCAATAAGGCATAAAGCCAAATATAATATCATAATCAGTATAGCCATAGGCTATCATATCACAGAATGGCATAAAGCCACACATCATATGCAGTACTGCTATCAGAACCCTATTAGCATGCCAACCTATCCAAACCAATTACATTAGGCCTACTAGGGCATATTACAAAGTCATTTCTTGAATATTTGTACTTTATATGTAAGGTTACTATTCGTTTCATTAGTCAACTAAAATGTTGACTTTTTCTTTGATAATAGGTATATTGGTTCAAATATCATCAACATACCACATTTTGCATTTTAAAGTTGTTGGCATTAGTTGCCAATTCCATTTCAAAGCTTAGTGTTAGTTATTCGCAATTTTCAGATTTTAAGCACTAAGTTTACTATTCCATTGTCATTTGTACAGTAGGAATTTGATAAAATTGTCTTCATGAAAGTTGTTCCTTATTGTGTCTAATTACATTTTTTTTTTTTGAATCACTTCATTTGGAGTTTTGTAACTTAAGTTATGTCCTAAATCCCATAACTGGCTGGATTGCAAATTTTCTAAATTTTCTAGACAGAACTAAATCTACAGTGTTTTGTACACTGATTGCAAGTCAGCTTTTGAACATGTTATGGTCAGAATTTGAGTTTGGTTTCTTCATGAAAGTTGTAGGTCTATGTCTTAGCTTTCAGCTGGTAAAATTTCAGGTGAATTGGACCTTTCTACGCTAAGTTATGACCAAATGAATGAACACTGTTCATTTGGTCATTTTGCCCAGGCAGAATGCATGTCACTCGGATTAGGGCAATTTTTAGGTCAACTTGGTTTGGTTTTCTGGGAAGGATTTCTTCACCAAAGTTGTGCCATTATGTGTCTAGTTTCATGTCCAATTGGTTTTTCACCAATTGAACCTATATAACTCCTTTTATACCCACCCAAACCTGCTGGACTCACAACCAATCTTGCAGGTCACCAAGGGCAGCATGCCTAAGTTCCACTCCAACATCCTTACTCACTTTAATTCCTCCTTACACACATTTTGTGACACCCCTTACCCGACTATAGTGTAGCTGAGCAAGTTATGCCACTCAGTGTGCCGGAGCACTCTATTTTATCTTAATTCATTTTTATCATGGTTTTGAATACAATTTGTGAAATATAATTCATTTAATCCATTTATCGAAATTATTATTTATTTGAGGTTCCGAAAATTTTTAAAGAAAATCCGGCAGAGTACCGGCTAAAAATGGAGAAAACAGTTCTTCGGAACCTGTGAAAAACACTTCCTATGATCATATTTAATCAATCCCAACTCCAATTATCAACAAAGTCTCAGAATAATTTCAGCAATTTCATTTATTTCTCAATCATTCATCTCATGGTACTCATATACAATTCACATTTTGTATCACATCAAGTTACAGCAATTTCTTAACGATTCCTCTATTTGTCATTTCACATCATCATTAGACTCAAATCATAAATAAATTCTCACATGTGATTTATAATCACAAATTACAAGTACTTACATTAATACAAAATTATATTACATTTGTTCAAATACATATGATAAAATAAGAGTTTAATTACCAAATTTACAAAAATCTCAAAATACAAAATGGGACCTAGTTTCCTACCAATGCACTGTAGTCTGTGAGGTGACACGGACGCTATGCAGAACTGTGAACTGCCTTACCGAATCTATGGTCTACTGGGCCCTCTGTCCAAATCTTCGCACTACGCTGCAAAGCGACGCGCTAAGCATAAAGCTTAGTGGTGCCAATAATACAAGAAAATATAATATGCAAATAAAGATAATAATTTCCTTGCTATTGTGTTCATAATAAATGAATAATTACTAACTTATTGTTTAGTCGAGGGCTATTCATGTTTTATGATATTAACTTCTTCATGCATTTCGTTAATTATTTTCTTCATGATCTTGAGCTTCTTTGTATTTTTGGTAATCATTCCTGATACTTAATTTTCGTATTTTCTTTAATGATCAGTTCAATCATAGTTATACTTTTCCATGCCCAAGTAACCTATACTGGACGACTGGACTGGATAACGGGTCGTTGGCACTAGACACCACGGTGCCTCGGGCCATCATACCATGGGACGCAGAACGTCAACCACGTATGCAGTCAGTATGGCTAAAAAGCCATGATATCACATGATCGGCATAAAAGCCATGAATACGGGCATAAAAGCCATGAATACGGGCATAAAGCCATGAATACAGGCATAAAGCCTTTCGCAGTACTGCTAAAACAATACCCTATTGGCATGCCAAACTATCCAAACCAATCTTGTTAGGTATACTAGGGCATTTGATACTTTAAAATTCTTTAATCTTTGAATTTCAACTTTTAGTGTCACTATTCATTTCATTGGTCAACAAGAAAGTTGACTTTTGCATAGAAAGTAGGTACATTGACTTTGGCACTTCAAACATACCACATTTTTCATTTAAAACTTGTTGGAAGTGATCACCATTACCATTTCTAGGCTTAAACCAAGGGAAACAAAATTTTCAGTTTTTGAAGCTTAACTTTACTATTCCATTAAGCACTGTTACAGTGGGAATTTGAGGAAATGGTAAACATGAAAGTTGTTCCTTATTTTGTCTAGTTGATTTTTTTTTTTTTGAATTATTCCATTTGGAGTTTTGTAGCTCAAGTTATGGCCAAAATAAGTTTACTGTTCACGTGTACGGTTCATGCTGAAATTTTGGGTTTTGGCAGATTTTGGTCCAACTTTGGTCAGTAATTTGACCAAGTTAAGTTCATAATTTGGTCTAACTTTCTTCATATGAAATGTTCTACCATGCCTTAGGTTTCTATCGGTTCAAGAATCACCTAAATCCGAGTTTTCTAGAGAGAGTTATAGCCATCCAAACATTACTGTTCAAATGTAAATCTGCAGAGTTGCAGGTTTGATAACTCAACTTTGTTCAATAATTTGAATGGGTTAATGGCATAATTTGGGGTGATATTCTTCATGAAAATTGTTTGTCTATATCATATCTTGTTGCTGTAAAAATTTCAGGTCAATTTGACCATTCTACAGTGAGTTATGGCCAAATGAACAGTTACTGTTCATTTGGTCATTCTGCAGGGGCTGTTTGCAGGGTATCCGGATTGGGACCAACTTTTAGTCCTCTTGCTTTGGTCTTTTGGGCATGGTTTCTTCAGCAAAAATGTGGCATTATAAGCCTAATTTCATGTCCAATTGGCCAAACACCAATTGGACCAACACAGCCCAAGATATGGCAGTCCAAGTGGACTGAAATTTCAGTCACTCTGCTGCTGTCCTTAGGCAGCCTACACATTCACTTTACCATGCTATATTTCAGTCCAAATTGTGGTCAACTTACCTAAAATGGTCACTAATTGACCCTTATAATGTTCTTTCACAATTTCATAAGCTAAATCCAAGTTTCACACCTCAAAACCCTAATTTCCATTATAAATTTTCACAACTACCTTAATTAATCACTTTCATTCCTTACATATATATATATATATATATATATATATATATATATATATATATATATATATATATATATTTTTTTTTTTTAAACATACTCTCTAGTTCACTCTAACTCCATCAAGACACTCAATCATGTTCCTTCTTTAGGGCTGCCAAAAATCATGGTGGACATACACATAACTTTTATTCATTTAAGTTACAAATTCATACTTGTTTCAAGTCTCTAGCATGGGATTAAAGAGTTTTAAGTATATATGTGCACTAACCTCTTGTAGGGCAGAATTTTCCCAAGTTAATCTTCACTTTCTTTCCCTTTCTAGGCTGCCAAACACTTCCCAAGAGGTAGAGACAAGTTTTTAGTGAAGGGACTTAGGGTTTTGGGGTGAGGAAAGCATGGAAATTGAAGCTTTAGAAAGTTTGTTAATGGAGGAGTGAGGGAGGAGGTGAAAAACGTTTTTGAAGGAGAAGAAGGGCTGCTGTTTGCTTTTTAATTCTTTGGTCTCTTTTGACTCTTTTTATTAGTTAATTTGATGGTTACTTAATTGTGATTGGTGGACAATTTTAAATGACCTCATAATATGTCATAATTGGCATTTTATTGTATTTTCTTTTCTTTTCTCTTCTACTAACTTCAAATTAATTTTTCATCAACATTAATTCATATTTTATGTCATAATAATTATTTACTCAACTGGACAAGTCGGCCAAAAATCGTCTCTGAAGGCGAAATGACCAAAATGCCCTCCGTTTGGCTTAACGGGTTAAAATTGTCTGTACCGATTGAAAATTTTTTCTAAATATTTTCTTGGCATTCTAATGCCATAGGAATCTCAATGACCCTTCTCTGGAGTCCCAAAAATTATTTTATGAATTTTTTCCCGAGTCTAGGGCTCCTCGTTGCGAGAACCGCAACTTACCTCTGGTTACCCATCGCTTTGGGCACCGGCTCATTTGACTTAGTTGCAATTTATTTCTAAATTTTTTTACTAAATTTTTCTTATTAATATTTGAGTTAATTATGGTTCCTCACTTTAGTTTAAATATTTTTCCAGAAGTTCTAGCTGTCCGGACCGACACCGGTCACCGGAATAGTAGACTGTGCGGAATTGCTACCGGGAGGATGTTACAACTCTTCCCCTCTTATTTAAATTTCGTCCTCGAAATTTACCCAATGTAAATAGCCAAGGAGCTAATACCTCTTTATTTCTTCACCTTTCCGTGTTATCCTACTTCACTTTCTCCTTAGTCTCAATCCTATTCTCAAACAGTTATGTACTCATCCTTTTTCATCTTAAATATAGTCTCCTTCTCATCTCCATTCGCTATCTCATTGTCTCTTCACTCTCTTATTCCATACCTTAACCTAAAATAAACAGGAAATACAGATCTGCAATAGTGTCACCTCGACTCTTATGAATGCAATGCATGATATGCAATCTATCTAGGTCCAGAAACGCCTAAACCGCGCTCTGATACCACTAAATGTGACACCCCTTACCCGACTACAGTGTAGCCGAGCAAGTTATGCCACTCAGTGTGCCGGAGCACTCTATTTTATCTTAATTCATTTTTATCATGGTTTTGAATACAATTTGTGAAATATAATTCATTTAAGCCATTTATCGAAATTATTATTTATTTGAGGTTCCGAAAATTTTTAAAGAAAATCCGGCAGAGTACCGGCTAAAAATGGAGAAAACAGTTCTTCGGAACCTGTGAAAAACACTTCCTATGATCATATTTAATCAATCCCAACTCCAATTATCAACAAAGTCTCAGAATAATTTCAGCAATTTCATTTATTTCTCAATCATTCATCTCATGGTACTCATATACAATTCACATTTTGTATCACATCAAGTTACAGCAATTTCTTAACGATTCCTCTATTTGTCATTTCACATCATCATTAGACTCAAATCATAAATAAATTCTCACATGTGATTTATAATCACAAATTACAAGTACTTACATTAATACAAAATTATATTACATTTGTTCAAATACATATGATAAAATAAGAGTTTAATTACTAAATTTACAAAAATCTCAAAATACAAAATGGGACCTAGTTTCCTACCAATGCACTGTAGTCTGTGAGGTGACACGGATGCTATGCAGAACTGTGAACTGCCTTACCGAATCTGTGGTCTACTGGGCCCTCTGTCCAAATCTTCAGTACCTACGCGTTGCAAAAGCGACGTGCTAAGCATAAAGCTTAGTGGTGCCAATAATACAAGAAAATATAATATGCAAATAAAGATAATAATTTTCTTGCTATTGTGTTCATAATAAATGAATAATTACTAACTTATTGTTTAGTCGAGGGCTATTCATGTTTTATGATATTAACTTCTTCATGCATTTCGTTAATTATTTTCTTCATGATCTTGAGCTTCTTTGTATTTTTGGTAATCATTCCTGATACTTAATTTTCGTATTTTCTTTAATGATCAGTTCAATCACAGTTATACTTTTCCATGCCCAAGTAACCTATCCGACGATCGATGGATAACGGGTCGCTGGCACCGACACCGTGGTGCCTCGCCGTCATCATACCATGGGACGCAGTAACGCCAACCACGTATAAATGCAAGATGGCTAAAAAGCCATGATATCACATAATCGGCATAAAAGCCATGAATACGGGCATAAAAGCCAAGAATAAGGGCATAAAGCCATGAATACAGGCATAAAGCCTTCGCGATCGCTAAAACAATACTCTATTGGCATGCCAAACTATCCAAACCAATCTTGTTAGGTATACTAGGGCATTTGATACTTTAAAATTCTTCAATCTTTGAATTTCAACTTTTGGTGTCACTATTCATTTCATTGTCAACAAGAAAGTTGACTTTTGCATAGAAAGTAGGTACATTGACTTTGGCACTTCAAACATACCACATTTTTCATTTAAAACTTGTTGGAAGTGATCACCATTACCATTTCTAGGCTTAAACCAAGGGAAACAAAATTTTCAGTTTTTGAAGCTTAACTTTACTATTCCATTAAGCACTGTTACAGTGGGAATTTGAGGAAATGGTAAACATGAAAGTTGTTCCTTATTTTGTCTAGTTGATTTTTTTTTTTTTGAATCACTCCATTTGGAGTTTTGTAGCTCAAGTTATGGCCAAAATAAATTTACTGTTCACGTGTACGGTTCATGCTGAAATTTTGGGTTTTGGCAGATTTTGGTCCAACTTTGGTCAGTAATTTGACCAAGTTAAGTTCATAATTTGGTCTAACTTTTTTCATATGAAATGTTCTACCATGCCTTAGGTTTCTATCGGTTCAAGAATCACCTAAATCCGAGTTTTCTAGAGAGAGTTATAGCCATCCAAACATTACTGTTCAAATGTAAATCTGCAGAGTTGCAGGTTTGATAACTCAACTTTGTTCAATAATTTGAATGGGTTAATGGCATAATTTGGGGTGATGTTCTTCAAGAAAGTTGTTTGTCTATATCATATCTTGTTGCTGTAAAAATTTCAGGTCAATTTGACCATTCTACAGTGAGTTATGGCCAAATGAACAGTTACTGTTCATTTGGTCAATCTGCAGGGGCTGTTTGCATGGTATCCGGATTGGGACCAACTTTTGGTCCTCTTGCTTTGGTCTTTTGGGCATGGTTTCTTCAGCAAAAATGTGCCATTATAAGCGTAGTTTCATGTCCAATTGGCTAAACACCAATTGGACCAACACAGCCCAAGATATGGCAGTCCAAGTGGACTGAAATTTCAGTCACTCTGCTGCTGTCCTTAGGCAGCCTACACATTCACTTTGCCATGCTATATTTCAGTCCAAATTGTGGTCAACTTACCTAAAATGGTCACCAATTGACCCTTATAATGTTCTTTCACAATTTTATAAGCTAAATCCAAGTTTCACACCTCAAAACCCTAATTTCCATTATAAATTTTCACAACTACCTTAATTAATCACTTTCATTCCTTACATATATATATATATATATATATATATATATATATATATTTTTAAGCATACTCTCCAGTTCACTCTAAGTCCATCAAGACACTCAATCATGTTCCTTCTTTAGGGCTGCCAAAAATCATGGTGGACATACACATAACTTTTATTCATTTAAGTTACAAATTCATACTTGTTTCAAGTCTCTAGCATGGGATTAAAGGGTTTTAAGTATATATGTGCACTAACCTCTTGTAGGGCAGAATTTTCCCAAGTTAATCTTCACTTTCTTTCCCTTTCTAGGCTGCCAAACACTTCCCAAGAGGTAGAGACAAGTTTTTAGTGAAGGGACTTAGGGTTTTGGGGTGAGGAAAGCATGGAAATTGAAGCTTTAGAAAGTTTGTTAATGGAGGAGTGAGGGAGGAGGTGAAAAACGTTTTTGAAGGAGAAGAAGGGCTGTTGTTTGCTTTTTAATTCTTTGGTCTCTTTTGACTCTTTTTATTAGTTAATTTGATGGTTACTTAATTGTGATTGGTGGACAATTTTAAATGACCTCATAATATGTCATAATTGGCATTTTATTGTATTTTCTTGTCTTTTCTCTTCTACTAACTTCAAATTAATTTTTCATCAACATTAATTCATATTTTATGTCATAATAATTATTTAATCAACTGGACAAGTCGGCCAAAAATCGTCTCTGAAGGCAAAATGACCAAAATGCCCTCCGTTTGGCTTAACGGGTTAAAATTGTCTGTACCGATTGAAAAATTTTTCTAAATATTTTCTTGGCATTCTAATGCCATATGAATCTCAATGACCCTTCTCTGGAGTTCCAAAAATTATTTTATGAATTTTTTCTCGAGTCTAGGGCTCCTCGTTGCAAGAACCGCAACTTACCTCTGGTTACCCATCGCTTGGGCACTGGCTCATTTGACTTAGTTGCATTTTATTTCTAAATTTTTTTACTAAATTTTTCTTATTAATATTTGAGTTAATTATGATTCCTCACTTTAGTTTAAATATTTTTTCAGAAGTTCTAGCTGTCCGGACCGACACCGGTCACCGGAACAGTAGACTGTGCGGAATTGCTACCGGGAGGATGTTACACATTTAAATGGTCACTAATTGACCATTACAAGGTTAACATACCATTACATGAGCAAACCCTAATGTTATTCAAATGTCCAAGTTCTCAAGTTTATTCATGCACTATACTTGCATTTCACTTACATAATCATGTTCAAGCACTCATCTCATGCTATGGGAAGCTCATAAACACTTTACTTTAAGTAAATTCATCAAACCCTAACCACCCCTAGGTTGCTAAAATTTATAGGAATGGATACACACAATTTTTATTTTGTTTTTCTTACATTTTCTACTTATCTCATGGCATTAAGCATGAATCAAGTAAAAGTGCTAAGAGATTGGACACTAACCTTGTTGGAGCTGAATTTCAAGCTAACCAAACTTGCTTTTTCCTTCCTCTTTTGGCTGCCCAGAGGATGTTCAAGTTGCAAGATCAAATTTTTGTGAAGCTAAGTAGTGGTTTCAAGTGAAATTTGGTGAGGTTTGAAGCTTTCATTAAGCTTCCATGGAGGAATGGGTTTAGGAAAGGGAAACGTCTGGTTTGGGGTGAGGAAGAGCATATTGTGTTTTGTTAATTTTTACCTCATTTTACCTCTTTTTAGTTGGTTTTTAATAGATTGTTCAAATGTGATTGGTGTGAGCACTTTTAATGACATCATATGATGTCATAATTTCCTATTTCTTTCATTTTTCTTTTCTTTTCTTTTCTACTCATTTTCAATTAAATTTTTAGTAATATTTTGTAACACCCCTATTTGCATAGCCTGGTATATTTCACTGTTCCGGTGATCGGAGTCAGTTCGGATAATTAAGGGGATTAGAACCACACTTAAGACAACTAGATAAGCCATAAACACATATAATTAGTAATTGTCAATTAGTTAAGTATAAATAAGAAAAATAGAACATAAGAAGTTAAACGAGCCGAGAGTCACAGCGATGGGTGACCTTCTCGGGAAGGACTGCGAAGTTGATTTAAACTCGAATTTCGAACCGTAAAATATGACGTCGCGGTCCTTAGGACCATTATGAACATAGTGGAAAAGAGAAAATCATGAAAAAGAATTGTTAATTCAGTCAAATAATTAGGTTAGGGAGCCGAAAGAAATATTGAATTATTTGCAAACCAGGTTGAACCGGCGAGGGGCAATTTGATCAATTGACCCCGAGAGCTGACTCTTGACCTAACTGTCAAATAAAATAGGAGAAAAGAAAATTTTGGAATTGAGAATTAAATTAAAGAACTAATAGAAAAAAAAAAAGAAAATGAAAAAGGTGTAGGGAGATGACATCATGCATGACATCATGCATGATGCCATAAAAAGTAATAATTAATATATTTAATTAATTAGATTTTTGGTCTTCCATAAGATAAAGACGTAAAGAAAAGAAAAAGAAAAAAAAAAACAAAATTGGTATTCTTCCCATTGTTGCCGCCTCACTCTCTCCCTCACCCTCTCCCTCACTTAAACCACCATTAAAGCTCATTTTGAGCTTGAAGAACCCTAAATCCCACCCTAGAAAATTTACTTACCAACCTTAAACCTTGTTGATTTCACTTGAAAAGAAGTTTGAGCAAGAAAAAGAAAGGAAAAAAAAAGAAGAGAATTGAGGAAGAGGAATTTCAAGTGAGGTAAGCAATCTAAATTGAAAATTTTAGTTTATTGGTTATGTTTGTGGTTTGAGTAACCTAGAAATTTATTTAAAATCAAAAGAAAACATGTGTAGAGGACCAAAGGGAATTTTAGCCAGCCATGGATGTATGAGAATATGATGTGTTTTGAATGAATTAAATGTGTTAGGAAGCTTGAATGAGTTGGGAAATGGTGTTTGTATGTTTGGAATTAATCAAATGTGACAATTAGTGTGAATTAGGGTTTTGCATTTAGGGTTTAGAGACAAAAATGTGAGAAATTGGTAAATGATATGTTTGACCTATTTTGAGGTGAGAAATGGTCATTTGTGACAAAATGAAATGTGTTGGAAGTGTTGGAGTTGAGACTAAATTCGGACTCAATGTGGTCATGCTGCTGGCAGCATGACCAAGGTCTCTTTGAGGGACCAAAAATGAAATTTTACAAGTCCAGTTGGTATGAGACCAATTGGGAATGAAAATAGACACTAAATGACACAATTTTCATTTAGGAAGCATGCCTAAAAAGTGACCAAAACCTAGTGAACAAATTGACCAAACTTGAAAAATCTCAGTCTGTCCCTGTACAAACTGACCTAATGAACAGTGTTTGTTCATTTGACCATAACTTGAGCTAGGCAGGTCTAAATGACCTGACATTTTACAAGTGGAGAGTTGAGGTATAGACCTAAAACTTTCATGAAGAACACAAACCCAAATTATGCCATTAACCAAGTCACTTGGCCACCTAAATTTGGTGACCTAAAACTGCCAGAACCAAAAATTGCCCAGAATTTTGGGTTGAGTCTAATCCAGCAGCCATGGTTAAAATGGCTATAACTTGAGCTACAAAACTCCAATTGAATTGATTCAAAAAGGATAATAAACTTAAGACGATAGAGAACATTTTCTATGAAGGAAGTTTTGCCAAATTCCAACAGTAAAGTGACCAATGGAACAGTGCAATTTAGGACACAAAAATTGAAAAATTGCAAATTTGCCTAAAAGACTTAGAATTTGAGAAAATGACCAAAAACCAACAAGTTTGGCAACCAAAATGTGGTATGTGAGTGAAGTTGGAGTTCCCATACCTATTAAGCCTTAGAAAGTCAACAAATTGACTTGAATAGTACCATGAATAGTAACTCCAAAATGAAAATTTCCAAGAATGTTAGTTTAAGCATATTTGGGCTAGAATTAAGTATTTATGAATTAATTATTGGATTTACTGTGAAATAAGATACTGAAACACTATAAATTTTGTGTTTCAGCTGAAAAAGACCCGGAAGGTATAAGGGACTGAGTCAAGGCCTAGAGGCGACTCACGTTAGGTTTGTGCACAAAAATTTTTAAATTATAGTTTTCATAATGGAAATTGATTTGTTATACATTGTGAATGTTTTTGTTCATTATGAATTTCGAGAATGTTGTTTTACCTATTCTACAATGGAAATTTGGAATGAAAATTATTTATTGATTTGCATGAAATATTTGAACAATATGGTTTTGAATTTAGTTATGGCTTTGAAAATCTTTTAGTTATGGCTTTGAAAATCTTATTTGAAAAATAGTGTGTTGCCTACTTTGTAAATGAAAAGTTTAGAGTGAAATATGATTTGTGAATTGTATAAAATATTTGAATAACTTGATTTAAATTGTTTTTAATTCACACTTGGCATGGCAATACTAATATGTTCCTCCTCCACTTGTGGGGTGAGTATGATATTTGATCAGTTTCCTCCCTCTCTGGCTTCCCAGTCTGAGGGGTGAGTGTAGATGAGTACTCATTAGCTAGCTAGCTACCTCCCTCATTGATTTCGATTAGTGGGGGTGTTTGCCTTGTCGTGATGTACACACGACATGTTCGAAAATTTTGTATCATGGCCTAAGTTGTGTTATTATTTGGCAACACTATGTTTATTGAATTATTTGATTAAAGTTGTGTTATGTTAAGCTTTAAAAATTATGATTTGTTATAAATGTGATTTGAAAAATTGAAATATGATTGTGAAATATTTAAATGATTAATTGTTCATAAATGTTTTATATTATGCATTTTATGCTTTATTGTGCACCACTGCGTATTTATATACTCAATGATAGCTTTAACTTGCTATCGCAGATAGAAAAAAAAAAAAACATAGCAGCAGAGCGAGCTACTACAGTTAGAGAGGAGCACAATTGAAGAATTTTTGTACCGGTATTTGTCTATACCCTGGTAGTTTAGTTTGATGTAAATATGATAGTATGCATATGTATATCTATAATTTGAGCAGTTGTACAGATAAAATTGTAATAATATTATTTTTGAAATTTTGCATCTGTAAATTAACTTATGATTATAAATTAATGTTTTAAAATGCAATGTGCATGAGTTATGAAATGTTTTGAGATATTAATTCTTGATTTCAAATTTGGATTTTGAGTTGAAGTGTTGCCATTGTTGTTGATTTGAAGTTTGGTTGTTGCAAATGAAGTTGTGATTGAGAAATATATTGGGAGTTTTTTTATTTTTAGTTTTTGAAGAACTGTTTTCTCAAAATATAGATGGCACTCTGCCAAAATTTTTGTAAAAATTATGGAGATTTTAAATATCCAAAAATTTGATTTATGTTTGGACTCTAAATGAAAGTTTTTAATATTTGAAAAAAAAAATTTACCCACCAATTCCAAAATGAACGAAAATTGTTTTAAAATCCCTTGTAGTATATTTAATAGATTACCGGTAGGTGAAGTACGGTAATTTATTAGGTGTACTATGGGAACATGTTACATCTTACGAGGAGTAGGGTGTGTGTCGACACCATATTTTGGCCGGCCCCCCTCGAAAATCAATAGGGTTTGAAGTCAATCCCCAGCACCAAGTCTCCAGTCATGTCCGATCTCTCTTTGCCAGTTAATCACATTTCCGATCCCTCTTCAAAAGGAATTGATCCAATACCGGATCTCCATATCATTTAAATCCTAGCCGATCTCTCAAATCAATTACCAAGTCTCTTTGCCAGTCAATTACACAGCCGATTTTTTTGTCAAACGAAATTGAACCAACATTAGGTCTTCATGCCATCCGATCCCCCTTTCATAAATATTGTAGTTAACTGTTCAATAAAGTTAAGATTTTAATCCGGCTTAATGGTGCTTCCGATCTTAAGTGTTCAGATCAGGTTTCCAATTTTAATAATCTTAAGTTCCGTTCAGTGTTTGTTCTCGGTTTAGGCCGATCTCATGTTTACAAAGTTTTACCGATCTCTCATACATAGGTTAATAATTGCTTTCAAGTTGTTCTAATATGTTTAGACAATCAGGCGCTTAGGCGACTTAGATACTTTCCGATCTCATCCAGTCAATGAACAAAAAAGGGACTTCATTTCATTTCAAATTAAAAATTTATACAAGTCATTTGGCTGGAGGCTCACCCCCACCTTGTTCTACATTTTGTTCACCTCCTCTCTCACCTTCAGCCTCCTCCTTGCTATCCTCTTTGTCTTGCGGAGCCAGGTCTACCATCCAGGAAAAGTCCTCTTCGGGATAACACTTCTTGAGCTTGGCCAAAAGGTCCCCATGGGCGTTCACATAAGCGCTGGCCTCCCTTGTCACTGCTTCTTCTTCTTTTGCTTTGAGTTCGTCAGTGAGGCGAGCGACATTAGCGGCTCAGAGCGCCCGAACCTCTTCAAGAACATGAGCTTGATCGGTCAACTTATCCTCGTAGAACTTCATCCGCCCCTCAATTTTAGCTATATAGTTTTGGGTGGATGAAAGTTGGGATCGGAGGGAAGCTGCTTCATGACCCACCTTTTCGATCTCTTGGCTCATATGGTGAGCCTTCTCCTGGACAATGTGTTGGTTTACCAAACTCTCCACGCTCAGGCTCATAGTCTGGGTTAGGATATCATCGAGATCGTTCGGGGTTAGCCTATCCCGATCCTCCCGAAGGCAGATGGAGGACCCCAAGACCTTAGCAAAACCCAGATTCTTTCGAACCGTCCGGTTCTTCTCCAGCGAGTGGATCAGGATTTGAGCGCCGCGGGAAAGGGTCCTCATAAAAGGTTGGGAAGGACCTCCTTCCGTACTCGAAGCAACTGGAGGAGGTGGTGGCGGCTCTTCATGTCGCGGAGGAGACCGAACCACTTCTACTTCAGAGATTGGCGGTCCCGAGGGTCGGGACAAGCCTCCCTGTGTCTCCCCTAGATCGTGCCTTGGTGTCTGAGAGGCCTCGGCATACTTCATCTCCCGCACCTTCCTGGAGACCTCCCTCTTCCGCTTTCGGCTCTCCTTGGAAGCCTCGCTGCCCGCCATGCTTGCACAGAGAAAAAGTCAGTGAGTTCGCTAAGGCTCAGAGATCAGAGATATAGAAAGTACCGAGGCCGAGGTCAGAGAGCTGAAGCCCACATTCTTTGCGGGTAATCAGCTGCATTGTCCAATGATGCAGTTCGGCCGTCACCGCATCTAAACAGGAGAACTTCTGAGTGGCCGCCTAATCTTTCAACTCCATCACCATTATGCCTTCTTCCCTATTCAGGGTGATGCGTTTCAGAATTAACGGACCCTGATGCAGCCAGCTACGCGGGAAACCCTCAAAACCTCTCGGAACCTTGCTCCTCAGAATGAAAAAGCGATTCTTCCAATTCTTCAGGGAGGAGGGCAGGTTGGTAAAAAGCCCACAATGTGGCTTCCCCTGAAAGAACCAATACTCGTTGTCCTTTTGACGAGTTAGCCTGTGTAGCTCGGCGAATACCTTCGCCGTTGGTCTGAGCCCCTTAGCTCGGCAGAGGCCTCTGAAGGCTACTAGGATCCGCCATGAGTTCGGGTGAACTTGGGCTATGCACACTTGATGGAATTTCAGAACTTTTTTTAAGAAGTCATCAAGAGAGAACCGCAGCCTAGCTTTTAATTGCTCTTCGTATACCATAATCATGTCATTTTCTTCGAAGAAGTGATCGGCTCGGAGATCGCCATGGCACCTGATAAGTTTGTATGAATCGCCCCGAATGTTATACTCTTCGCTAAAAGACTGCAGGTCGGTTTCTTGAAGGATTGATGGCAGCTCATCCAGGGGAAGGTTTTCTCTCCCTGAAGAATGCGTTCGTCTTGAGGGTCCCGCTTGACCACGGGCTGGAACAGAGGATGTAGGAGGTTCAGATCGCCCGCTCAGTCTGACCACCTCAACTTCATCTGACGACCACGAGACATGAACGGAAGGGGGGCTCGCCGCTCTCTGACCCTCGGCGCCGCTCATTTTCAAAGAAAAAGAAAATTTAAACTGAAAGAAAGATCAAAACCCTTACCGAAGTGTGATCGGTGTCGGAAGAACTTAAAAAGATGAGAGGATTTTGGAATCGCTCGCGAGAGGCTAAAAATGACATAAGGGAGCAACTGGCGGACCCATCCCCTATTTATACTCGTCTGACATTTAATGGTCACAGTGTCCCAAGCGGCGCATCAGTTAGTGAGATTCGCCAGCTTTTTCTGACACGTCTCACGAATATTCCGAAAAAATTCCATAATTGAATAAGGAGAGATCGGCTAGTTAAAGGACCGGTAGATTAAGGTGGTTGTTTGGAATGACAGATCGGCTAAGGGCTATTCAGTTAAGAATCGGATCGGATGAACACAGTAGAGATCAGAAAATAACCAATGCAATAATAATAAAATGATAATTGTATTTCATTTCTAAAAGGGAGATTACATCATTTGGGATCTCTAGAGATCGGATTACATTAAAAGGGAGAATACATCATTTGGGCGATCTCTAGAGATCGGATTACATTAAAGGGGAAATTACATCATTTGGGCGATCTCTAGAGATCGGCAGTACATCCTATCTAGCGAAGGCCTATGTCAAAGCCTAGTCTCGTGGCTGAATCAAAAGATGTGTTTGATCAGGAGACCGGCCATCGATATCGGATAGATGTATAGCTCAGATGGGGTGACTATGACTCTCATGAGGATAAGAGAGATCACCATCAATATTATCGCTTGGAACCGAGCCGCTGTCGGGACACCCAATGTGGTGAGAAGCCAAATGAACTTTGAAGGGCAGTCGCCAAAGATCGGAGGGAAATTAGCAGTCTTCTCGGCCGAAATCGGTTCACCGATTACATCGGTCGACCGATTTGGGGTCAATGCAATCGATATTCTCGATCTAGATCGGTGAATTAGTCTGATTCTCTCACTATCATCAAATATGGCCATAATGATTTTTTGATCACTGGGGTCGAAAATTGTCAGTCGGTGAACAAGGTGAACAGTCAGGAAAAGATCAAAAGCAGCTATCATGGCCGGGATTGTTACCGAAGCAGTTAGAACAGGAAAAGTGAGAAAGAGGAGAAAATGAAATGCGGGAGGATTTCCTGATGAGGGTATATATATAGAGATGGTCTGAGCATTTATGGCTAGCAGAAAACGAAGCGGACGCCTTGGAAATTGAAAGAATAAATGCCTTGACTGAACCGACCCGGACAAAGGAGAAGACTTTGGAATGAGAGAGATCGGGAGAGGGGCCCGGCATGAGAGTTTGGAAAAAGAGCATATTGGAAAGATCGAAAGGGAGGGGAGATCGGAATGAAAAGAGAATAAGACAACTTCCCATGACTGTCGTCATAATCAGAGCCAAGGTAGTTAAAGCGTTACAGACGAGATCAAATCTCCTCCGCACGTTTCATTTGCAGAATTGCCCACATTGCTGACAGGTGCTAGAGTATATCATGATAGTCTTGTACATCTCAATCTCTACTGTTGATCTTGCTTGTAAGGACAAGTTCGGAGCCCTTGGATCAAAGAAGAAGACAACAAGACCGGCGCCTTTTATTCCCAGCCCTCGGATCGCCCTTGACAAGAAAATTTTGGGCCGTTAGATTAGAAGAGAGAAAGGACAAATATTCTGAAAAAAATCTCAGCCGTTCATTTTGATTCTCTTTGATTCTCAAACATCAGATCATGTCCTTTAAGATCCAAACCTTCCATCTCCTTCAAGGGGAATCCTGACCCTTCATTGGGAGCACACGTTCCCTATAAATACCTATATGAAAACTGTTGATAGAGGAGGACGAAGAAAAAGGGTGGTGATTATAGTGGAAAGGCTCTGAAAATTGATTCAGTTTTGCTACTTTGCTCTTTTTAAGCTAGAAAGACTTTAGAAACCAGTTTTCTAAAGTATTTTCTTTGAAGAAGTGTTGGACACTGGAACTCTTGATTTTCAGTTTGTTCATTGCTCTGCGATACCCTTTCTTAAGTTTCAGTTCTATTTTCACCACCTTTATATCCAATTTTATTTTCTGAGCTCAATCTCATTCATTATCATTCCGGTTCGATTACATGCTAACTAGGCATTCGTCATTTCAAGGCAAGCATTAGTCCCCAGACTATTAGCCCGAAACTCTGCAACATTCGTGACTCCATAGTTAGTTCAATAGGTTCAACTTCCTGTAGGTGAGTGTCTGAACCGTTGCCTTATCCAGTGTTTGTCTTTATTTTCTTTTTACGCTCATAATTTTCGTTAAAGTTTGTCTGATGTTAGAAGGTCCCACGTGGGTGGTTATTCTCGAGTTTATCTTTGATATATCATTTCATGTTTTTTATTTGTTCTTGGTCTTTTATTATTTCCTAATGTAGGAGTTCTGGTTACGGGTAACGTATAGGTAGTTTGATAAAATGATGGGTAGCAGTATCTTAACATAAGAGTTATTTTAATAAACGTTCGGATAATAAATCAGAGAGTTATGAAGTCAAACCACTAGACTAGCTCGAGAAGATGACTGGGTAAAGGTGGGGGGTCAGAGTAAAATTGAATTTCAGACTAGCAAATGAAATAGAGCAAATGTTGCCTGCCGAAAGGTATTGGTAAGGTGATCACATAGGAGGTCAGTAAAATTCAGTCTGGTATCCCCTATCTAGTCACGAGGTACCAATGAGTTAAAAGAAGCCTTATTCGGGTCCCCGGCATCTTCGAATGCCAGAACCCTTAGTCTTAGGCTCTTATGATGTGTAGCTGTAATCAAATTTTAAGAGGTCAGAAAAGTCCTTATCCGACTCTCATTCAAGTAAAAGAGATCGGAGGAGAGTTCTTATCCGATTCTCAACCAAAACTTTAATAAATATTTAAAAGAGATCGGAGAAGAGTTCTTATCCGATTCTCAACCCAAACTTTAATAAATATTTAAAAGAGATCGAAGGAGAGTTCTTATCCGATTCTCAATAAAAAATTCTAATAAATATCTAAAAAGAGATCGGAGGAGAGTTCTTATCCGATTCTCAATAAAAAATCTTAGTAAATATCTAAAAGAGTTCAGAGGAGTCTAATAAATATCTAAAAGAGATCGGAGGAGAGTTCTTATCCGATTCTCAACCAAAACTTTAATAAATATTTAAAAGAGATCGGAGGAGAGTTCTTCTCCGATTCTCAATAAAAAATCTTAGTAAATATCTAAAAGAGTTCGGAGGAGAGTTCTTATCTGATTCTCAATCAAAAATCCTAATAAATATCTAAAAGAGATCGGAGGAGAGTTCTTATCCGATTCTCAATCAAAAGTCTTAGTAAATATCTAAAAGAGATCAGAGGAGAGTTCTTATCCGATTCTCAATCAAAAATTCTAATAAATATCTAAAAGAGATCGGAGGAGAGTTCTTATCCGATTCTCAATCAAAATTTTTAATGAATATCTGAAAGAGATCGGAGGAGAGTTCTTATCCGATCTCCAATCGAAATTTTAATCTAAAAAGAGATCGGAGGAGAGTTCTTATCCGATTCTCAAATCGAATTTTAACAAATACGCAAAATAATCCTATAAATGAAAAACTGCTACGCGCCATCAATTCACTAAGGTCGTCTCATTTACTTAAGTATCTGGGTAATCCGAATTAGTGAAAAATCAAATATTCCTTTTTATCAAAAGGATTAACATTTCTATTCGAACCCCCCTAACTATCGATTTTAATTTATAAAGAACGTAAGGTTAAATCTGCTCACCCTCATTGAGGGACGAGGTGGGGTGCCTAACACCTTCTCCACCCGTTTACGGACCCCGAACCTAGAATCTCTGTATTTGAAGTGGTTTCATTTTAAGATGCATTTCACAAATGGTTTTCTTTAATTTCCCTCAAAATTAAAGTGGCGACTCCTCATTCCTTCCCACTTCGATGAGGATTCGTCTAGGCGACCGCAAAACCCTTGCGACAGTGTGACATGTTTAGTGGTATCAGAGCAAAGGTTTTAAAATAAATTTTGAACTATGAATTTGAAATATTTTGTCAGTAAATACAACTGCTCAAATGTTTGATATGTATGACATATTTACATCATGAATATGCACTAACGGAGGTCAACCTCCTTGTGTTTGTTATCAGAGAGTAGAAAATTTTTGGAAAACAGAATGGAAGAGGGAGATCATTCCGTAGAGCAATCTGTCGAGGTTGAGGCCCGAGGTGAAGCCCAGCACTCCAGAATGTGAGTGGGTCAGCCACTCTAGCTCCTCCTCAAGCATCGTGGTTCCCTGCTCAGTTTGCACAGTAGATGGCTACGTTCTTTCAAGAAATGACGGGAAATGTGCCACCTTAAGCACAGACACAAGCACTTGCAGCACAACTACAGCCTCCGGCTCGACAATATGAGAAATTAATGAAATTTGGAGCTACATAATTCAAAAGAACAGTGGATCCACTGGAAGCAGAACAGTGGTTAGAGAGAATGGAACGGGTTTTCAGGAAGCTGCAGTGTGTAGAAGAGTTGAAGTTCGAATATTCAGTATCACTTCTACAAGGGGATGCATATGAGTGGTGGAAGACTATCCCTACAGTCTGGTAGAGCCACCAGTCCTCACATGGGTAGACTTTTTAAGGGAATTTCGATAAAAGTGGGTCCCCGATACTTATGTAGACATGAAACTGCAAGAGTTTTTAAGTCTGAAGCAAGGGGACAGAACTGTAGCAGAGTATGAGCGGGACTTTTCAAGGCTAAGCCATTATGCTGGAAGCTTAGTCTCCACCCCTAGAGACCGGTGCAAAAGGTTTGAGGCTGGGTTGAGGCCTAGCTTGAGAATGCAAGTGGTAGGCTTCCGACACCAGAATTTTTCTGAATTGATTTCACAAGCCCTGGAGCTGGAAAGGATAGAATCAGAATGGGCAGTGAAAAAGAGTACATAAGAGAAAGAGAAAACTAAAAAGATTATTGGTCAAGCTACTAAGAGTGGCTCTAGGAAAAGAAAACATTTTGGAGGATCTAGCTTGCACGAATCGAGTAGAGTTATATCTTCTAGACAGAAACCATCCCAATCTGATCAACAAACTCAACAGAGACGCAGAAATACGCTATCAGATCGACTTTGTGAGACTTGTGGTAAACCACATAGTGGAGTATGTTATAGAGCTATAGGAGCATGTTTCAATTGTGGAGGAACTGGTCATTTTGCTAAGGATTGCATAAGTCCACACCATTATGGATCATTTACCACGGCAGAAGGATCAGCCCAAGTTTCTACCCCGAAGAGTTTACCAACAGTTGGTAGAGGTAGAGGCAGAGGTAGGGGTAGTACACCTGGAAGTCAAAGTACTGTGAATCAACTAGGACAAGGTGATGCTCTAGTGAGAGTATACACTATGCGACAGAGGGACGAGGATGAGACTTCTGGTATGGTTGCCGGTATTTTCTTAATTCTTAACTGAGATATGTATATGTATAAAAAAAAAAAATTCAAATTTGACATGTTAGTGACTAGTCTTTTTAAAATTAATTTTGGAAGAGTTTGTCAGTCAAAAGTATTTGCTAGCACACAAGAATTTGTAAAGTTAATTAGTAAGCCTAATTATGTAAGGAAAGAGAACCTAAAAGTAAGTTATAGTAATATAGTTATCTTAGATGCGGGTAAGGGTATTACTGTTGACAGATGTCAGTGGGTACCATAATCAAAATAAGTTCAAGATGTTAATGAATTTAAAAGAAATAAGATATAGGGAAGTTTATTCTATTGGGATGTATCATAGTAACTATGCAATATTCTTGATGTTTGTGCTCTAAGCTGCAGATTACAATACTGACTTGGGATTTATTGTGTAGAGCTACGTACTACCCAATAGTACACAAGAATAAGAATAGTTGTAAACGGCATCTGTTTTGGTACAGTTATGATAAGGTAAAGTTTTCTTATTGGAAAGGAGTTTGAAAATCCTAACCTGGGATTTAAAACTCTAAAGTTAGAATATTGAAAGGTTATAGTTCAGTACAAAAGAAAATAATGACTACAAATCAGTGCAAAATAAGCTATAGAATATCGATAGATAAAAATAAATAGAACAGTAAGAAATGAGAAAAAAAATACTAGATGAGAAATTGCCACCAAGGCAAGCAATTTACTTAAGATGCGTAACGATATTCCAAACTATTTTATCAAGAAAGAAATAAGTTAAACTAAAGCAAATAAGATAGTGCAAAATGGCACATAGGCCTTGGTCATAAATAGAGATGGTAAGATAATGATTATGGACCTATGGCCAAGAAAGAAAAGACTAAAATATTCTAAACTAAACTGAAGGTTACGTCAAATGATTAAGAGATTTGATAAGAAAAGAGTAAAACTAAGTTCTCACCCATAGGATCACACGAGGTCTTAGAAAAGCGGATCCACTTGCACACAGATTTTTTTACCTCTAAAATTGAAATGAATTTGAATCTAACTTATGACAGAAGCTCATAAGGAACATGACACACGAGGTAAGCAATCAATGAGTAAATAGCATTGGTTAAAGTGCTATGGACCATTATTCTAGTTATAAAGTTATGTAGAAATGTGAGAAAAACATGAGAAAACAACATGAATGACTATTTAAGGACAGATACTGGACACAATTTCGAGGATGAAATTATTTTATGGGGGGGGGGGGGGAGAATTGTAACACTCCTATTTGCATAGCCTGGTATATTTCACTGTTCCGGTGACCGGAGTCGGTCCAGACAATTAAGGGGATTGGAACTACACTTAAGACAACTAGATAAGCCATAAACACAAATAATTAGTAATTGTCAATTAGTTAAGTATAAATAAGAAAAACAGAACATAAGAAGTTAAACGAGCCGAGAGTCACAGCGATGGGTGACCTTCTCGGGAAGGACTACGAAGTCGATTTAAACTCGAATTTCAAATCGTAAAATGTGACGTCGCCGTCCTTAGGACCATTACGAACATAGTGGAAAAGAGAAAATCATGAAAAAGAATTGTTAAGTCAGTCAAATAATTAGGTTAGGGAGCCGGAAGAAATATTGAATTATTTGCAAACTGGGTTGAATCAGCGAGGGGCAATTTGGTCAATTGACCCCGAGAGCTGACTCCTGACCTAACTGTCAAATAAAATCGGAGAAAAGAAAATTTCTGAATCGAGAATTAAATTAAAGAACTAATAGAAAAAAAAAAAAGAAAATGAAAAAGATGTAGGGAGATGACATCATGCATGATGCCATAAAAGTAATAATTAATATATTTAATTAATTAGATTTTTGGTCTTCCATAAGATAAAGACATAAAGAAAAGAAAAAGAAAAAAAAATGGTCTTCTTCCCATTGTTGCAGCCTCACTCTCTCCCTCACCCTCTCCCTCACTTAAACCATCATTAAAGCTCATTTTGAGCTTGAAGAACCCTAAATTTACTTACCAACCTTAAAACTTGTTGATTTCACTTGAAAAGAAGTTTTAGCAAGAAAAGGAAAGGAAAAAAAAAAGAAGAGAATTGAGGAAGAGGAATTTCAAGTGAGGTAAGCAATCTAAATTAAAAATTTTAGTTTATTGGTTATGTTTGTGGTTTGAGTTACCTAGAAATTTATTTAAAATCAAAAGAAAACATGTGTAGAGGACCAAAGGGAATTTCAGCCAGCCATGGATGTATGAGAATATGATGTGTTTTGAATGAATTAAATGTGTTAGGAAGCTTGAATGAGTTGGGAAATGGTGTTTGTATGTTTGGAATTAATCAAATGTGACAATTAGTGTGAATTAGGGTTTTGCATATAGGGTTTAGAGACAAAAATATGAGAAATTAGTAAGTGATATGTTTGACCTATTTTGAGTTGAGAAATGGTTATTTGTGACAAAATGAAATGTGTTGGAAATGTTGGAGTTGAGACTAAATTCGGACTCAATATGGTCATACTGCTGGTAGCATGACCAAGGTCCCTTTGAGGGATCAAAAATGAAAATTTACAAGTCCAATTGGTATGAGACCAATTGGAAAAGAAAATAGACACTAAATGACAGAATTTTTATTTAGGAAGCATGCCCAAAAAGTGACCAAAACCTAGTGAACAAATTGACCAAACTTTCTGTCCCTGTACAAACTGACCTAATGAACAGTGTTTGTTCATTTGGCTATAACTTGAGCTAGGCAGGTCTAAATGACCTGAAATTTTACCAGTGGATAGTTGAGGTATAGACCTAAAACTTTTATGAAGAACACAAACCCAAATTATGCCATTAACCAAGTCATTTAGCCACCCAAATTTGGTGACCTAAAACTACCAGAACCAAAAATTGCCCAGAATTCTGGGTTGAGTCCAATCCGGCAGCTATGGTTCAAATGGCTATAACTTGAGCTACAAAACTCCAATTGGAGTGATTCAAAAAGGAGAATAAACTTAAGACAATAGAGAACATTTTCTTTGTAGGAAGTTTTGCCAAATTCTAACAGTATAGTGACCAATGGAACAGTGCAACTTAGGACACAAAAACTGAAAAATTGCAAATTTGCCTAAAAGACTTAGAATTTGAGAAAATGACCAAAACCAACAAGTTTAGTAACCAAAATGTGGTATGTGGGTGAAGTTGGAGTTCCCATACCTATTAAACCTTAGAAAGTCAACAAATTGACTTGAATAGTATCATGAATAGTAACTCTAAAATGAAAATTTCTAAGAATGTTAGTTTAAGCATATTTGGGTTAGAATTAAGTATTTATGAATTAATTATTGGATTTACTGTGAAATAAGATACTGAAACACTATAAATTTTGTGTTTCAGTTGAAAAAGACCCGGAAGGTATAAGGGACTGAGTCAAGGCCTAGAGGCGACTCACGTTAGGTTTGTGCACAAAAATTTTTAAATTATAGTTTTCATAATGGAAATTGATTTGTTATACATTGTGAATGTTTTTGTTCATTATGAATTTCGAGAATGTTGTTTTACCTATTCTACAATGGAAATTTGGAATGAAAATTATTTATTGATTTACATGAAATATTTGAACAATATGGTTTTGAATTTAGTTATGGCTTTGAAAATCTTATTTGAAAAATAGTGTATTGCCTACTTTGTAAATGAAAAGTTTAGAGTGAAAGATGATTTGTAAATTGTATAAAATATTTGAATAACTTGATTTAAATTGTTTTTAATTCACACTTGGCATGGTAATACTAATATGTTCCTCCTCCACTTGTGGGGTGAGTATGATATTTGATCAGTTTCCTCCCTCTCTGGCTTCCTAGTCTGAGGGGTGAGTGTGGATGAGTACTCATTAGCTAGCTAGCCACCTCCTTCATTGATTTCGATTAGTGGGGGTGTTTACCTTGTCGTGATGTACACACGATATTTTCAGAAATTTTGTGTAATGGCCTAAGTTGTGTTATTGTTTGGCAACACTATGTTTATTGAATTATTTGATTAAAGTTGTGTTATGTTAAACTTTGAAAATTACGATTTGTTATAAATGTGATTTGAAAAATTGAAATATAATTGTGAAATATTTAAATTATGAATTGTTCATAAATATTTTATATTATGCATTTTATGCTTTATTGTGCACCACTGAGTATTTATATACTCAGCGATAGCTTTAACTTGCTGTCGCAGATAGAAAAAAAGACATAGCAGCAGAGCGAGCTGCTATAGTTAGAGAGGAGCACAATCAAAGAATTTTTGTACTGGTAATCTATACCCTCGTAGTTTAGTTTGATGTAAATATGATAGTATGCATATGTATCTCTGTAATTTGAGCAGTTGTACAAATAAAATTGTAATAATATTATTTTTGAAATTTTGCATCTGTAAATTAACTTATGATTGTAAAGTAATGTTTTAAAATGCAATGTGCATGAGTTATGAAATGTTTTGAGATATTAATTCTTGATTTGAAATTTGGATTTTGAGATGAAGTGTTGCCATTGTTGTTGATTTGAAGTTTGGTGGTTGCAAATGAAGTTGTGATTGAGAAATATATTGGGAGTGTTTTTATTTTTAGGTTTTGAAGAACTGTTTTCTTAAAATATAGAAGGCACTCTACCGAAATTTTTGTAAAAATTACGGAGATTTTAAATATCCAAAAATTTGATTTATGTTTGGACTCTAAATGAAAGTTTTTAATATTTGAAAACTTTCCACTAGGTTACCCATCGCTAGGGCGCCGGCTTACTTAACTTGATTGTATTTTATTTATAAAATTTTTCCTACATTTTTCTTGTTAATACTTGAGTTAATTATAGTTCCTCACTTTAGTTTAAATATTTTTTTTTCTACATGTTCTAGTTGTTCGGACCTACACCGGTCACCGGAACAGTAGAATGTACGGAATGATTACAGTGAGGGTGTTACATCCATTTCATCTCACAATCTCATACAAGAAGCTCAACTCAAAATCAACCGCAATTCGAAGCATCTCATTTCAAAAAAAAGAATAATTTCTCATTCATAAAATACAAAAATTTAATTATTTACATTGATTACAAAACTTAGAAATAAATTTGAATATTACAATAATTTGCATTTTAATTACTTACCCAAAATAATATTACAAAAGTTCTTGTACAACTGCTGAATCAATTTACATACATATAACTACATGCATACATCAAAATCTAATGTACAAGGGTATACCTCTAATATAACCGAAGTTAATCCTAATAAGTCTTCAAGGCGCAGCTACCGAAAATCTCACTCGACTGCTCTATCTTTACTTTCACTTGCGATAGCATACAAAGCTATTGCTGAGTGGTGAATTCAATGGTGCACAACCATGATTTAAAACATAATATACAATACCTTACAAAAATTTTAGCAAAGAATTTAGAAATCTTGAAATTCAATCAAAATTCCAAAAATCAAAATAGTCGTTGCCAATAAAATAGATCATTTGTTAAAATGACTCTGCTCAAGAATTTCAATTTATCAAATCATAACTGAACATTTAAAGTAATTCCAGTAATTTATGGAAACAAATCTTAATTCCAATAAAATCAACTATGCAAAAATCCCATTTGAAATCATAATTCTTACTGTTCAAAACCTATTCTTTATCTCACTAACTATGCAAGAATAATCCGTAAGGGCCATCTTCAGGGCGATTCTAACTCCCTATGGTTGGGGAGGTCGAATTGGGATTCTAACTCCCTATGGTTGGGAATGTCAAATCATCGTGCACAGTACACACCACAATAATGCAACTTCCGAAAGGGCCAATGAAAAACTTAGATCTAACCTCTAATAAGAGGAGAATCTAAGCCTATGTACATACCATGGTATTCAAAACAAAACAAAGCTAACTCCATTTTCTCCTCAACAAATGAGAGAGACAGGTAATAACCTAGTCAAGCATCTATAGTGAGATATAAAACAATATCATGAATCTCTTTATCCTTTTTGTGAGCATAAATCACAACACAATTCAATTTTATGTCAATTCCAATATCCAAAAATTTTTATGCTCATCACAATTCAAAACAAATTTTATCCATTCCCATGTCAAGTATGTTTCAATCAAAATTTTTCCAAAGCTAACTTTATTCAAATCATGACAAAATAAAATCATAACTAATTTCATTTTCTAAAACTAAACTCATTCATACCATAACACATTTCAATAATTGTTGAGATAAATTCAATATTTGATAAACATAATACAATAAGAAATGAAATCATTTAGTCAAAAGACATATGAAGAAACATAACCAATAAAAACACTAGTTGTGCACAAACCTCTTTGTTGACTAGTTTACTCCAAATTTTGGTTTTTTCTTGAAGATCCCTTTCCAGTCTCTTTTTCAACTGAAAAACACAATTTACAGTGTTTCAGTATTATAACATATAATAAATCCAATAAATAATTTATGTCTATTGAATTCTAGCCCTATATGCTTAAATTAACTTTCTTTGAAATTTGCATTTTGGGATTACTATTTATGGCACTATTTAAGTCAAAATATTGACTTTCTCATGCTTAATAGGTATGTGAATTCCAATTACACCCATATACCACATTTTGAGTGTTAAATTTATTGGTCTTGGTTTCCATTTTAATTTCTAACTCTCCTAAGAGAAATTGCCATTTTTTAGTTTTGATCCCCTATTTTGCATTGTTCTATTGGTCTAGTTACTGTGAAAATTTGGCTAAGTCTCCTTCATCAAAGTTGTTCCTTGTTGTCTTATCTTTAATTCCCTTTTTTAATCACTCCATTTGGAGTTTTTTAGGCCAAGATATGGTCATTTTACTAAGGCTGGCCGAATTGGTGTTACCCAGAATTTCTGGGCTTGTTTAGGTTCTAGCAGTTTTGGATAACTAAATTTGGGTGGCAATGTCATTTGGTTATGGGTAGAATTTGAGTTGGTGTTCTTCATGAAAGTTGTAGTGTTATGTCATATCTTTCCAATGCCACAAAAATTAGGTCAATTGGACCTCCTAGGCCAAGTTACGGCCAAATGAATACTGTTCATTTGGTCATTTTTGTACAGTGGCAGTGCACATTATCCGGTTTTAACCTAATTGTTGACTATCTAAATGTCATTTTATAGGCATGGTTTCTAAATGAAAATTGTGTCTTTATGTGTCTAATTTCATTCCCAATTGGCCTCACATTAATTGGGCTGGTAAAATTTTAGTTTTGGTCCCTGAAATGGACCTAGGTCAGGCTGTCTAGTAGTGACCCCTCACCAATCCGAATTTGACTTAACTTCTCACCATTCAACACATTCTAAATTACACCATTTAACCATTTTAAACCTCACTTAGGTCAAAGTAAATCATTTACCAAATTCTCAATTTCTCCCCCCCCCCCCCCCAAACCCTAAGGGTCAAGAACCCTTATTTTTCTACTTGATTAAATTCTTGCAATTAAAGTGTATAAACACTATCTAAACACTAAATTCAGCTTAATTACACTTTTAATTCCCTCAAAATCCATCAAACCCTACCCCTTCTAATGTTGGCCGAAATTCCATTAGTCCCTTAATCCAACATTTTTGTTTGATTTTTACACAATTCCTAAGTTAATTCAATTATATGTGCATAAATTTAAAAAGAGAAATTGAAATTCACTACTAATCTCTTTCTTCAATTTCTCAAGCTCTAATTTCTTCAATTTATTCTTCCTTTTCCTTCTTCAATCTTCTTTTCATGTTGCAAAGGCAAGGTTTAATTAAGTGTGTAACACCCCTATTTGCATAGCCTGGTATATTTTACTATTCCGGTGATCGGTGTTGGTCTGGACAACTGAGGGGATTAGAACCATACTTAAAACAACTAGATAAGCCATAAATACAAATAATTAGTAATTGTCAATTAGTTAAGTATAAATAAAAACAATAGAACATAAGAAGTTAAACGAGCCGAGAGTCACAGCGATGGGTGACCTTCTCGGGAAGGACTGCGAAGTCGATTTAAACTCAAATTTCGAACCGTAAAATGTAACGCTACGGTCCTTAGGACTATTACGAACACAGTGGAAAAGAGAAAATCACAAAAAAGATTTGTTAAGCTGGTCAAATAATTAGGTCAGGGATCCGGAAGAAATATTGAATTATTTACAAACCGGGATAAACCGGCCAGGGGCAATTTGGTCAATTCACCCCTAGAGCTGACTCCTGACCTAACTGTCTAATATCAAAGAAAAGAAAATTTGGAGATCGAGAATTAAATTAAAGAACTAAGCAAAAATGAATGAAAAAAAAAGAAAAAAAAAAGGTTGAAAAAGGTTATTACACCATGCATGACATCATGCATGATGCAATAAACCTAATATTTAAATAATTGAAAATTTGGGGATAAATCTTAATAATTAAAAGACAAAATAAAAAGAAAAAAAAAATTTTGATTTCTTCTTTCATTTTTCGTCACCTCTCATCTCTCTCTTATCTCTCTCTCATTTTTTCTTCTTCCACCATTGAAGCACACTTTCAAAACTTCTACCCAAAAATCAGCCATAAAATTTGTATATTTCTTAATTAAATCTTGTAGTTAAACCTTGATAAGGAGTTTGACAACAAAAAGAAGAAGAAAGGAAGAAGTTTGGAGAGGTGAAAAATTATGCATAAAGGTTAGTAAGTAACTACTAGATTTTTCTTTAGGATTATGTTTATATGCACGAGTTAATCTAGAAATTGTGAAAAAATTAAACAAAATCAAGCATGGTGGACCAAATAGAAATTTGGCCAGCCTTAGTTAGGGTTTGAAATGGGTGAATTTGATGCATTTGAATGGTTGCTTAAGTTAAATTAAGTATGTAAACTATGGATAGATGTTTAGAATGCATTAGGTATGAATTTTATGAGTTAGGGTTTTTGGCACCTAGGGTTTGGGAGGCAAAAATGTGAAAATTGGTCAAATGGTGTGTTTGACCTTGTTTGAGATGAAAAATGGTCATTTGTGATCAACTGAGATGTGTTGGAAGTGTTAGAAGTGAGTTTAAATTCAGATTGAAAATGGCCATGCTGCAGGCAGCAATACCAAGGTCCCTTTCAGGGACCAAAACTGAAAATTTACAAGTCCAATTGATGTTAGGCCAATTGGGAATGAAAATAAACACAAAATGGAACATTTTCATTTAGGAATCATGGCCAAAAAGTGACCAAAACCTAGTGAACAAATTGACCAAATCCGGATTAAGCAATCTGACTTGTACAAAAATGACTAAATGAATAGTGTTTGTTCATTTGGCCATAACTTAGGCTAGGTAAGTCTAAATGACCTGAAATTTTACCAGTGGACAGCTGAGATATAGACCTAAAATTTTTATGAAGAACACAAACCTAAATTATGCCCTTAACCAAGTCATTTGGCCACCCAAAGTTGGGGACCTAAAATTGCCAGAACCAGTTTGGTGCCTAGAAATCTGGGTTAAGTCCAATCCGGCAGCTATGATTCAAATGGCTACAACTTGAGCTAAAAAACTCCAAATGGAGTGATTCAAAAAGGAGAATAAATTTAAGACAATAGGAAACATTTTCTATGAAGATGGTTTTACCAAATTCTAACAGAAAAATGACCAATGGAATAGTGCAACATAAGACACCAAAACTGAAAATTTGCAATTTTGCCTAAAAGACTTAAAATTTGAGAAAACAATCCAAACCAACAAATTAGGTAACCAAAATGTGGTATGTGGGTGAAATTAGAATTCCCATACCTATTAAGCATTAGAAAGTCAACAAATTGACTTGAATAGTAACCCCGAAATACAAATTTTAAAGAACATCAAGTTTAGCATATTAAAGCTAGGTATAAGTAGATTTGAATTTATTTTTGGAGTTATGATAAATGCTGATACTGAAACACTATGAAACTGTGTGTTTCAGTGGAAAAGAATATCAGAAAAGAACCCGAGACATTGAGTCAAGGACAAGAGGCGACTCGTATAAGGTTTGTGCACAACTAACTATTTTGTTACTTTTCACTTCTAAATTGATTTGAACAAGTTTATTTTATGATTTATAATTTTGTTGTGTTAAGGATTTTAATTTGTTGAATGAAATTGAATAAATTAAATGTAAATTTTTTTTATGCATTTAAGGATTTATTGCATGGTTTTGAGGATTGTAAATTTTAAGTTTGATGTGTTGCCAACCTTGAGCATGAATTTATAATGATTAAATATATTGATGATTTGTAAACCGTTTGTAAATAGAAATTATTTTGAATATGATTTGAAACCACAGTTGACATGGCAAAATATGTTATGAATTCTCATTAGCTTGTCTAGTGAGATATCTCCTCCACTAGATGGGGCGAGTTCCTTCTTCTCTGGTTTGTCAGTTGGGGAAGAGTTTGAATGAGTACTCATATATACTAGCTAGTCTTTGTTCCACCCTTTAAGCCTCGGTTATTGGGAGAGTGTGAAATGTCGTGGTGTACAACACAGCATCTATTTGAATTTTGGGTCATGGGTTTAACTGTGTAAATTGTTGGCAACGCCCTTTAAATTATGCATAGTTTGATAAATTGTGATTGAAATAAATAATTTGTCAGTGATTCAAAATATTTTTGTATTGTTTCGGGATTTAAAAGAAATGTAGATAAATAGTTACTATTTGATTAAAATATTATTCAAATGAATAATTTGCATGAATGAAAATATTGATTTCTGAATGTTATGAATTTTGAAGAATTTAGAAATTTTAAATTTTTTATTTATTATGAATTATCAAGCATAACTTGTATTAAGTTTTAAATTATTAGTTTATGCACCACTGAGTTCACCACTCAGCGATAGCTTTGTATGCTGTCGCAGGTGAAAGAAAATATAAAGCAGCTGAGCAAGATTACTAAAAGGCATAGTGAGACTATCTTCGGGTATATCAAAGGTATACCCTTGTACTTTAGATTTTGATGTAATTCTGTAATTGTATGTATGAAATTTACTTTGAGCAGTTGTACCAACTCTTTTGCAATATATTTTTGGATTGTAATAAAATACAAATTATTATAAGGTTATCTTGAGATTTTATGTATTTATAAAGTTTTGCACTACCAAATTTTTAATGATCCATGAATGTAAATATTAATTTTGTTATCTTAATGAGAGGTTTCAATGTTTGATTTAATTTAAACAGTGTATTGAGTTGCTTGTGTTGATTTGTGAAATGAGATTGAATAATGGAGTTGTGATTGAGAAAAATATTGGGAGTGTCTTTATTTTCAGGTTTTGAAGAACTATTTTTTCAAAATACAGACGGCACTCTGCCAAAATTTTTGTAAAAATTATGGAGATTTTAAATATCTAAAAATTTAATTTATGTTTGGACTTTAAATAAAGGTTTTTAAAATCTGAAAAAAAAAAAATTTTACCCACCAATTTAAAAATGAATGAAAATTGTTTTAAAATCTCTTGTAGTATATTTAATGGGTTACTGGTAGGCAAAGTACAGCAATTCATTAGGTGTACTACGAGAGCATGTTACATCTTACGAGGAGTAGGGTGTGACAAATTGAGTTGGGGAATTAGGGCTAAGTTTGGTGTTTAATCAAGCTCCAAATGAGCTTTAATGGTGGTATGTAAGAGAAAGATGGGAGAGAAGAGAGAGGTGTGGGAGACAGCACTAGGAAGAAGAAATGGAGATGTAAATTTTTTTTTTCTTTTCTTGTCATTTTATGTCATTATACCATAATTATGATAATTAGAAAATATAAAATTATTAAGTCATGCTTAGGTCACACTAGTGATGTCATAATTCTTATTTTAATTTCCTTTTCTTTTCCTTTATTTCCTTCATACTTTTTCAATTTAAATCTATACTTCAAAATTTTCATTTCTCAGATTTTATTGGACAACTAGGTCAGGAGTCACCTCTAGGAGTGAGTTAACCAATTTACCCCTCGCTGGTTTGATCCAGTTTGAAAATAATTTGGCATTTTTTTCGGAGCCCTGACCTAATTATTTGACCTACTTATCAGCTCTTTTCTATGATTTTCTCTTTTCCACTAGGTTCGTAATAGTCCTTAGGACCATGATGTGACAATTTCCCATTCAAAATTGGAGTTAGGACTAACCTCATAGTCACTTCTTGATAAGGTCAACCATCACTGTGACCATCAGCTCATTTAACTTTTTATGCATTGTTTTTCTTATTTATACTTAACCTTATAGTTAGCACTATTTATTTTCATTCAGGGCTTTTCTAGGTGTCTTAACATGGTTCTAATTCTCTTAATTATCCGGACCGACATCGGTTACCGGAATAGTGAAATATACCAGGCTATGCATATAGGGGTGTTACAATTCTCCCCCCCCCCCCCCCCCCTCTTCCCCCTTAAAATAAATTTCATCTCGAAATTTTTACCTGGTATCAGTCTTTGAATAACTATGGGTGATGTCTCCTTATGTCCTCTTCACACTCCTAAGTAGCTTCCTGGCCTGAATGATGGTTCCATAGCACTTTAACCAATACTATTTACTTATCGATTGCTCACCTCGTGTGCCAAGTTTCTTATGAGCTTCTGTCATAAGTTAGATTCAAATTCATTTCAATTTTAGAGGTAAGCAAATCTGTGTGCTAGTGGATCCACTTTTTCTAGGACCTCGTATGATCCTATGGGTGAGAACTTAGTTTTACTCTTTTCTTATCAAATCTCTTGATCATTTGATGCAACATTCAGTTTAATTTGGAATATTTTAGTCTTTTCTTGCTGTTGTTTTAGTAATTATTTTCCTTTTTAGTCTTTTTTTTTTTTTAAATGACCTTGTTGGTCATATATGAACTGCTTATCTCTTTATTGGCCATAGGTCCATAACCATTATCTTACCATATCCAAATATGACTAAGGCTTATGTACCATTTTGCACTATCTTGTTTGCTTTTGTTTAACTTATTTCTTTCTTGATAAAATAGTTTGGGATATCGTTACGTGTCTTAAGTAGGTTGTTTGCCCTGGTGGCAATTCCTCATTTAGTGTTTTTCTCATTTCTTACTGTTCTATTTGTTTCCTTTTTATCGGATGTCCCAAAAGAAAGGTCCCTTAGGCAAATCCCACATCGGCAAAGCACGGAGATGGTCTTAGGATCAAAAGGTAATGATATATAAAATGAGGAAACTAATCACTAGAGGCGCCTTTTGGTAGAATGGCCTAGAGAGTTGGAAGAACTCCAAGGTTAAGCGTGCTCGCTTAAGAGAAATCCTAGGATGGGTGACCTCTTGGGAAGTTCTCCATTCTACCTATGGGACAAAACTGTGAGGCTTATGGCCAAAGCGGACAATTCCTCTAGTAGTTGGAGCCCGATCATTACAATTGGTATCAGAGCCGCTCGCATGTCCTCTTAGGCAATGGTGGGGCAAATCTCAGCAAGGACGCTGAGTCCCGAAAGGGGGGGGGGGGAGAAAGGTCCCTTCGGCAAATCCCACATCGGCAAAGCACGGAGATAGTCTTGGGTTCAAAAAGTAATGATATATAAAATGGGAGAACTAATCACTAGAGGCGCCTTTTGGTGGAATGACCTGGAGAGTTGGAAGAACTCTAGGGTTAAGCGTGCTTGTTTAAGAGAAATCTTAGGATGGGTGACCTCCTAGGAAGTTTTCCATTCCACCTATAGGACAAAATCGTGAGGCTTATGGCCAAAGCTGACAATTCCTCTAGGGGTTGGAGCCCGATCATTACAAAAAGAATTTTCTAGAGTCAATTGCAAGTGTTACATAATGTGAAGGATGTGCTGGTAGGAGCAAATCATAATCAAGATAGGACTAAGAAATAAAAAGAAGGTTAAAGTTGATGAAGGGATGTTTAAAACAAGTTATGATAAAATGGTAGGTTAAAGGGATAATGAAGCCTCGATTTAAGTACTAATGTGTCAAGTAGCACGTCAGATAGTAAGAAGTTTCAAGTAAAAGTCAAGTAACTCTCTTTTCAGAAAAATGAGTAGGATATGATAAGTTATATTGACTGGGTGGCTTGGAAATCCATAGACTTTTGTCAGGTCAGAGAAGAGACCCAGTCCACTTTCTAGTATTGATAGATAGAATATGGATGTTCAACACTTGGATGGAGCTCTACATGACTAGTTACACAAGATGGACAGGAGTTAGTTTAAGGACCTTAGTAATGACACAAAGAAGATTGGAAATTCAAAGTATCATGGGAGTGAAAAGATGCATAGATATTAACCATTGAGGTCATAGGACAAGTAAAGATTTCAAACGAGATGCCTATGATAGGTGATACAGGAAAGCATCTCATGGGATACCATAGGATAAGAAACATTAGTCATGTCTTTGGGGAGCAAAGGTTATTGAAATAGAGGAATGAGGATTGAAGTCATTAAGAAACACATTGGGGCGCAATGGAAGAGGGGTAAGCACCAAAGTTGATTAAAGTTATGAGATATCAAGTCAAGCACGATGGAGCTATAGTGAGTGCTTGAGATGTCAGAAAATTGGTCAAAGAATAGTTAATAGGTAAGAGTCCCTCTAGGAAAGGATGATGATAGCTAGGACACTTCAGAAGAGTTAGAGAGCAGTAAAAGGTGATCAATAGTATGCGAAGAGTTTGAAGAATAAAATATTTTAATAATCTCTGCATAATTGAAGGAGTAAATACTCGCACCTATCCCAATAACCTTCTTTTCTTTATCCGCTTTTCATTTGAACATTCGGGGATGAATTTTTCTTAAGGGGGGAAGATTATAATAACCTGAATTTTTAAAATATAAATTTTATATTTTTATATAGTATTCATATATTATTTTAATATTATCTAACTAAATTATAATTTTGTAATACTTTCATTTATATATTTTTAATGTTGTTTCTAAACATATTTTGTAAAATTATTTAATAATCCAATTTTTATTTAAATGATTAGTTCTTAAAATTAATATTAAATCAATTGACAAAATATATTATTGCATTATTGTTAACCTTAGTTTTAAGATTTGATTTAATTATTAGAAATTTGATTATTATCATTATTATCAATATTATTTATTTTATTTTCTTTATTATTTTAATTCATTGAGTAAGAGTTTATAATAAATACTAGTAATATTTTAATTATGTTTTTTATTAGAACTTAATAAGGATGTTTAATAAATATTATGTGTTTAAATGTTAAAAATATTGTTTTTATATTATAATTATATATATATATATAATTAAAAAAAAAAGAGGAGGGAAAATCCCCCCCCCCCCCCGGGCCGCCCTCATATTCTTCCATTATCTATCTCTTTCTTTCTTTTTTTGGCGAACCACCCACCTAACGTCGGCCAATGAGTTTCATCCCTCCCTGCACTGACCAACAATCGTAGGACTTAGAATCCAACCAGAAATGTGGCGGCACAAAGAGAGAGAGAGAGAGAGAGAGAGAGAGAATTTTTCAACCAAAATCTGGCCATTCCAGCCAGTGACTGGCAACCCCACTGGTCTTAACTAACTCCCTTGCACCTGAGAAAGCTTTTTCAACTAGCCTCATCATCGACAGCTGCTAGAGTCACGCAAAATGAGGAGAGAGAAAATGAGTACTTTTTTTACCTTTCTGGCCAATTTCCTGATGATCTGACCATCCGATTGAAAATTTGAGACCACCAATGGAGTCAGGGCAATGAAACCTTTGAGATGGGATCGATCCTGCTACGATTGGATGCCGTTTGAAAAGGGCGATCATCGGACGGTCTATATCTCTTGGTGAGTTTTTGGACTTTTTCAATTCTCAAAAATTAAAAATAATTTTATAATAATTATTAATAATTTTTGAGCTTAATTTAGGTGTGATCAGATTGATGATAGCTCACCGATGCCCAGGACCAAGTTTTCGGCCAAATCCGACTGTTCAGCGGCTCGTCCTAGAATGTGATCAATATTATAGATGATCCAAGCATTTTCAAATGCCTTGGATGCGTTCCAAGCATCAGAATCACCATAGATAAACCCAAACCCTAAGTTTCCTTAATTACCTAGTATCGGGTTTAGAATAAAAATTCATAAAATATTCATAAATGATTTAAAAATTATAATTCTTTTTGCAATAGTTTTATAACCTTGTTAAGGATCGCGAGGCAAAATTTTAGAATTTTTAGAGCTAGTTTGAATGATATTTACAAAAGCTAGTTCTAGGGGTTATAATTGAATTTTTGATTCTATGAGATTTGCCTAGTTTGGAGGGCCTAGGAGTGGCCATGTGATGTTGATGAGATATAGAGATAGGATGTGTGATTTAGTAGTGTTATTTGAATTACTTTACAGGTTGAATAGGTCCTAGATACAGAGAAAACTCTATCGAAATTTCAGCAAGATCTTAGGAATTATTTTGATTTTATGGTTTTAATCAATTATTTAATTTTATCAATCTTTTGATAGAGGTCAGTGTGTATGTTTAGGTGGTCGGTGCAGGTCGTCATCTCCTTCCAGCCATACTAGCTGCAGTCCAGTCGATCAATCTATGAGTAGATATTAATTTTATTTATAATTTCAATATTATTATATATTTAAGCCATGCTCATGCATCGCATATAAATATATGTATATAGCTAAGTATTAGGCACGCCTTATGTTGCATTTTAAATTGATGAAATTATTGTAAATGTCACCTTAGAGTAATTTGGAGCTGTGTACGTGTGTTGGCGTGCGTTTGGTGTGGTGTAATGGATATGGGTAGGACGGGCAAATCAGCTTGAGCTAAGTCATTTTTGTGAAAGTCAAGGTGAGTACAGCTTTGAGTTGATCTCGCTGACCCCCACATTTGGATTATTAAGCGAAAGTTCGACTTGAGTTGATCTTGTTGGCAGGCATTGGAATAAGAGAGCTGTATAGGGGATCAGCTCCCATATGTATATATATCTGATGTGATATATGGGTGTGTGAGTGCTCTAAATTATTCTTTGTGCGAGTGTTGTTTGAATTTGGTTGAATATGATGATCTGCGCTGCATTTCATCCTTAGGGATGTGTTAGTGCTAGATAGTTATAGAAATTATACTTAAAATAAATATCTTACTCTATGAGTTGAATGCTCACTCCTGTTCACCCTATTTTTTCAGGCTACAAGAGGAGTTCTTTTTTAGGATAATCTGCTTTATTCCTCACACGTTTATTAGCAATTATTTATTTGTATTATTATTTTTCAAAATTATAATCTATAACTCGCATGTGTTAACAATCGTAATAATCTTGTCAAGTACTATATAAATTTAAGTTTTGGTGTTTTAATAAATGTAAAATTTTTATGATATTCAAAATATTTGTAAATGGTGGTATCAGGGTTGAGCTAGACTCCCCTAACTTTAGTTTTTTATGGTTATCAGGTTGGGTTGATCCGAATAAAAATGTAATATTTTATTTTATTTTATTTACAAGATGGGCCTCAGTTTTTAGCCCTGGTTATGGATTTAGGAACAATAAGGCTTACTATGGGCCTCGGAAGTATTATGCCGGCATAGTCATAGTGTCGATTCGACCTGTGAAATCGGTCGTGACAAGTACCAATTTGATTAAATTTTTTATTTCCTTACGAGCCTGTTTTGCAGTGAGAAAAAAAAAAGAAAATAATAGGGAAAAGAAAAAAAATTCTTATTTTATTGCAAGAAAAAAAAAGGAAAAAAAAATAAATGCCTGGTTCTCTATTTTATATAAAAAAAAAAAGAAGAAAAAATGTGAGCATTTGTGTAGAGAGTCATTTTATTTTCACCCAAATTAAGCGTAAAAGAGTGAAAAATAATGTTAACTTTTTTCCTTTTTCTTCTTTGTTTTTTTTTTCCCTTCCAATAGTTATTTTTTAATTTATTTTATTTACTTAATATGGATAAAATAGTAAAAACTCCTCACTTTTTATTAAAATATGAAAAATAAATAAATCATTTATTTTTTTATGAAAAAGATTTGTAAAGAATATAATGATTTTTTTCCTTTTCATAAAATTTTACTTTTCTTAAAATTTTATTTTATTTTATTTTTTTAGTTTTTCTTTTTATAAAACATACCCCTAAGCAAAAAGTGAGAAACTAAAGGGTAGTTTTCTTGAAATTATTCCAAAATTATAGCATTGTGATTAGGCCCAATTTGTCCTGTCTAATAATCAAATCTAGGTAGACGCATTTTTATGACTATTGTTAGGATTTATTAGGTCAAATAAATTGGCTCTTGATTTCTACCTAAAAAAATTTGGTGGGGTTCTTAACGCTTTTACATTTTTAAATTAAGATCCTGTTTCGTCGTGAAATTAATTTTACTTAATTTACAAGTCTCAAAAGTATATATGGCTTTTTTTTCGTAAATGAGAGTTAGATTGCAAGTATGTCAGGGATGCATATGATCCCATTTGTAGATATATTTGTGCTTGTCTAACTTCTAATTGAAGAAATTAGCGGGAAATAAAGAATCGAATTTTTCCTTGGGTTCCTTGTGTCACACCCTACTCCTTTGTAAGGCATAACATGATCTCGTAGTACACCTAATGAATTATTGTTCTTCGCCTACAGGTAATCCATTAAATATACTACAAGAGATTTTAAAATAATTTTCGTTCATTTTTAAGTTGGTGGGTAATTTTTATCAAGTATTAAAAACCTTTAATTGACATTAAGTCATAAATCAAATTCTCGATTAAAATCTGGTGTTGCAAAAATTTTTCCAAATTTCGGTAGAGTGTTGGCTGTATTTTGAGAAAACAATTCTTCAAACTTGAAAGGAAAACACTTCCAATATGTTTTCTAAACCACAACTCCAATACAAATCATTTTCATATCTCAATTCAACATAATCAACTCAATTCAATTTCAAGCCATACATGGGTTCAAAACTCAAGAGGAAATTTGAATATCATACTCATTACGATAATAAAATTAATATTACAACAATATACAAGTAAAGAAATTCTCAAATTAAGATTACAATAATTTGATTTCATTACATACCAAAATAATATTACAAGAGTTTTTGTACAACTGCTCAAACAATTTACATACATATAATTACATGCATACATCAAACTCTGATGTACAAGGGTTTACCTCTAATATACCCGAAACTAATCCCAATGAGTCTTCAAGGCGTAGCTACCGGAAATCTCACTCGACTGCTCTATCTTTACTTTCACCTGCGACAGTATACAAAGCTATCGCTGAGTGGTGAACTCAGTGGTGTACAACTATAATTTAAAATATAATATACAATACCTTGCCAAAATTTTAGCAAAGAATTTGGAAATCTTAAAATTCAATCAAAATTCTAAAAATCAAAATATTCATTGCCAATAAAATAAATCATTTGTTAAAAAGACTATGCTCAAGAATTTCAATTTATCAAATCATAACTAAACATTTAAAGTAATTCTAGTAATTTATGGAAATAAATCTTAATTTCAATAAAATCAATTATGCATAATTACACTCATATACCAGACTTATCCTACCTATTATGGTTTATAATTTTGGGTCTTTCATATTTTTGTGTATAGTGATACTATTCATGACACTATTTAAGTCAAAATGTTGACTTTTCCATACTTAATAGGTTTATTAATTCTAATTGCACTCATATACCACATTTTGAGTATTAATTTTATTAGCATTGATTGTCAATTTAATTTTTAAGTCTCTTAAGAGAAATTGTAAATTTTCAGTTTTGGGTTACTGTTTTCTACTGTTCCATTGGTCTAGTTACTATGAAAATTTGGCTAAATGTCTTCCATTAAAGTTGTTCCTTATTGTCTTAGCTTTAATTTCTTTTCTGAATCACTCCATTTTGAGTTTTTTAGATCAAGTTATGCCTATTTTTCTAAGGTTGGCCAGATTGGTTCCAACCTAGAAATTATGGGCAATTTCTGGTTCTGGCACTTTTGGTGACCCAAATTTGGGTGATAATTCAACTTGGTTATGGGCAGAATTTGGGTTAGTGTTCTTCATAAAAGTTGTAGTGTTATGTCATATCTTTCCAATGCCATAAAAATCAGGTCATTTGAACCTTCCTAGGCCAAGTTATGGCCAAATGAACAAACACTATTTATTTGATCATATTTGTACAGTGGCAGTATACCAATTCCGGGTTTGACCTAATTGTTTACTAACTTAGAGTCACTTTCTGAGCATGGTTTCTATATGAAAAATGTGTCATTATGTGTTTATTTTCATCTCCAATTGGCCTCACACCAATTGGAGTGGCAAAATTACAGTTTTGGTCCCTAAAAGGGACCTAGGTCAGGCTGTCTAGTAGTGACCCCTCACCAATCTGAAATTTACTTAACTTCTCACCATTCAAACACATTCTAAATTACACCATTTAACCATTTTAAACCTCACTACCTTAATTCAAAGATAATTTAACAAATCAAGGTAGAAAGAAAAACTTACTTGTAAGCAGAATTGTATCCCCTCTTTTCTTCAATTTCTTTCAATTCTTAACCTTCTAATCTCCCTCTTAAGGTTCCATTTGAAGTTTCTATTGTTTTTCACCAAGAATTTATGGCTTGATTTGGGTTTAGAAAGCTTGGTAACAAGCTTCCATAGAGAAAATTAGAGAGAGAATTGGGAGAGGAGAGAGGGACGGCTAGGGAGGTTGAAGACAACTTTTTATTTATTTTTTCTTTTTATGAGTATTTATCCTTAAAATTGACTTGGTCAAATTCTTAATCAAATGGGAAATTATTTTTGAGGTCATGTAGGTGATGGCACCATGATGTAATAATTCTTTTTTCTTTTCTTTTTCTCCATACTTTTTAAATTTAATTCTATATTTCAAAATTTTCATTTCTCAGATTTTATTGGACAGTTAGGTCATGAGTCACCTCTAGGGTTGAATTGACCAATTTGCCCCTCACCAGTCTATTTCGGTTTGCCAATAATACTGTTTTCTTTTGGAACCCTGATCTAATTATTTGATATGATTTAATTGACCAATTTTCACATTTCCCTTAGCTTCGCAATTTTTCTTAGGCCTGCAGTGTCACAATGCCCCGTACGAATTTAGGGTTTTGACTGATCTCGCAGTCACTTCCTGGTGCGGTCACCCATCGCTGTGTCCCCCTGCTCATTTAATCTTTTATGTTCTATTTTTCTGATCTGTATTTAACCTTCTGATAATCACTGCTAATTTCTGTTCAGGGCTTTTCTAAGTGACTTAAATATGATTCTAATCCTCTTAATTGTCCTGACCGATACCGGTCACTGGAATAGTGATTTGCACAGGACTATGCATATAGGGGTGTTACACCTTGATTTCATAGGATACATTTCGTCAAGATCTTTACTTAATCAACTTGAAAGATTTGAGAAATTGGAATTGGTTGCTGAGAAATTAAAAGATTGCTTATGCATGAAAGAGAAAATATTGTACTTGAAAAGTAAAGGCTATTTATGGTTGAGTGCTTTGAAGAGTAAATTTACACAGAAAAGGTAAAATTTACCATTGATCGAAAAAGTAGATTGTTTGTTGAGAAAATGTAAATATGTGCAAAAAGTGTGAATGAGAGTTTTGAGAAATTGAAAGCCTGATTTACCTGAAAATGCAAACATTTGCTGAAAATTATAAACTAGCTTGCTGAAAAATTAAAGAATTGATTTGCAGGAACTAAAATACAAATAGGAAATTGTAAATTGCATTGAAAACTAAAAATATTGATTACAATAATGAAAATGTTCACAAAGAAAATGTAAATTGCTTGCTTGAATTGAAAATAAAGATTGAAATTAAATTTGATGCTAGACTAAAAGAGTAAAGATTGCATGAAAATGTAAAAAGATTGCTGACCTAGAGAAAATTTGAGTTAAGATATTGCATTTGTCAAGTGTTTGTGTTGTGTCTCATGAATGAAACCTAACACTTCAATTTATAGGCGAAGCTTTGCTTGATAGCCAAGTTTGGTGATTACCACTATCTCCACCACTTACATATTTTTCTCTCCACTAGCCTACTTCTTGTAACTCCCCATAACCACCAAAAACAACCAACTAACTCCATAACCACCCACTCATACCACTTTGCCCACTCTTCTACTACTCTACTTTTATGCTCATCATCTTTAGTAGATATTTTTAGATATTGGATATTTGTAACTGCCCAATAAATAATACCCACTTATGTAGGTAATTATTTAATTGGTCTAACTCCACATAATTAATAACCATTGACTATTGGTCTTCTATCAGGTTAAGCTATGGGTCTAGTCACATTAAATTAGCAATTTAATTTAATATTTCAGAACTATTGTTTAACTAGGGCTCAAAAATATTAGAATTAAATTATGGTGTAAACATATCCTTAATTAAATAATTTTTGACTTACAATAAAAACAATATCACTTTTTTCTTTTTAATTTTAAACTCAACATACATCATATCTCTTGCCTCTTTCTCACTCTCAAATGATAATTTTTGCCCACGCTAATTTTATTAAAAGGTTATGCAAGAATTTTTATAGTAGTTTTCAATTGACCTTAAAATTTAATAAATAAAATATATAATAAATTAATTTTAAAATCAATAATAATTGGTTTCTAAATATAACTTAAAAGAATTAGAAATCAAATAAAATTAGTTTTTAATTTTAGTCCCAAATTTAATAAATAAAATAGATAATAGATTAAATTAGAAATCAATTAAAATCGATTTCTAATTTTATCTTAAAATTTAAAAAATAAAATAGATAATTGATTAATTTTGAAACTAAAAAATTATAACTAGAGAATTTAAAAATTGACCAAAATTAGTTGCTAATTTCAACTTAAAATTTAATAAATCAAATAGATAATATGTTAAATTAAAAACCGACCAAAATAAGTTTCTAAATTGACCTTAAAATTTAATTAATAAAATAGATAATTGATTAATTTTGAAAATGAAAACAATCAGTTTCTAAAGATAGCTAAAAGAATTAGAACCGATCAAAATTGGTTTCTAATTTCAACTTCAAATTTATTAAATTATATAGATAATCGAATAAAATCAATTGCTAATTTGACCTTAAAATTTAAGAAATAAAATAAAAAATTGATTAATTTTAAAACTGAAAATAATCGATTTCTAAAATAACTGGAATTAGAAACTAATCAAAATAATTGGTTTCTAATTTCATATTCAAATTTAATAAAATAAATAAATAATATGTTAAATTAGAAATCGACAAAAATTGGTTTTCAATGTTAGTTTCAAATCTGTTGTTAATTAGTTTCTAATATATTTGACCCGTTTTATTTAATCTTTGTTTCAAAAGTCGTTTCAAATTACAAATCGATATTGATCTATTTCTAAATTTAGTTTTTGTTTCAATATTTTCTTGTAGTGTTATATGTGCACATCCCTAAGTGATATATTAATCAAATGAATTTGTTTTTAATATATGCAAAATAAAACTTCAAGTATTAATATATGCAAAATAAAACTTCAAGTATTTAATAAGTAAAACTAAAAATTTAATAGGCCACCAAACTTTTTGGTAAAAGTACAAGGGAAAATTTATACATTCATACAAATTTACTATTTATATTTCTTCTAATCCATATTTAGACTACATTTGATTTGATGGGGCATAATATAATATATATTATATAAATAATTATTTAATGAAATGATCTATTAGAGAAAAAAAAATTATGTAATGTTACGTTATTTTATTTTTATGTTTGGTAATTAAAATAAAAATATGTGTAATATAATATCATGGTAAATTTTTATTTTAATATATAGTTTATTTTTTTGATAATAATAAGAGTCTCATAACAACATAATGACTGATGATCGATGGTGATAGTAACAATGATGGTTGGGTGATAGTAGGTGATTGGATGATAAGGAGCCAGTTACACCATTGCTGCATCAAGGTCCAATTACAAGGTCCATGGTAAAGAAGCATCAAGTCATGGTATCTAAACACATTAACAAACTCAACAAACTCAACATGATGGAAGAATTCGGTTCAGAATAGGGAGCACTCGAGGACACCAATTTCATGGTGGTTGGTATGCTAGCCAAACCATTGGTGCACCATGGAGAGGAATTGGTTCAACCACTTAGGACCAAGGCCTAGGCTGCCCATTTATACACAATTTTCACACTCCCCCATTGCTGCCCAATTACTGGAGAAGAGTTTGTCCTTCTACATGCCAAATAAGAAAAAAGCATCAACTCCATTTTTGGGATACACTAGCAGCCCACCTGACACCTATTTTGTACACTTTTTAAGGCTGAATTATGTCATTCAAAGCCTTTTCAATCTGATTATATCTGATTTTACCCATACTATTTATATTTGAACTTATTTTCCATTTTTGCTTAAGAAAAGTGTAATATCCAAGCATGGGAAGACACATTGGCCATCACCATGCTTGCTAGAGTGCCTTCTTAAAAAGGAGATTTCTCCTTCATTTTGAAGAGATTTGGAAGATCAAAAATACAATACAATTTTTCCTCGTTGGAGAGCTTTGCAAATATTCTTGCAATCTTATTTCTTAGAACTTAATCCAACTCTTAGCAAATTCAGACTAGTTTGTTAAGTTTCATTGCATATTCAAGGTTGTTCTTCCCTCCTAGAATTTCATTCTTGTCCTTGGATATTTCTTTTGCTTTCTTTTAGTTCCTCTTGGTCTCCATTGAAGGGTTGAAGCTGCTTGGGTTTGGTTTCTTATTTTGGAGATGGTTGGTAGAAATTTCCTTTTGCTGTGTCTTGATCTATCCTAGAAGAATCGTAACATTTGGTATCAGAGCTTTGGTGCTCTCCAAAACAGGTCTATTTTATCTCTTTTAGTGTATTTCTTGTGTTAAAATTTCTATTCTACTTGCTTCTTCTTTCGACTTGAAGATCCTTCTTCAAAGCTTGTGTTTCTCCTTGTGTTGTTGTTGAATCTGTTTGTATTGCTTTTGTGCTTCCATCTTGCATTTTTCTTCATTCAAAATGTGTGCCTTTGCCTCTAGAAAACCTTGTTTGCAAAGTGTTATGGCTATTGTGTGGTTTATTCTTCTACATCTTGCTATTACAAGTTAAAAATTTTATTTTGGTACAAGCTGTTTTTGTGAAGAAAAAAAAAAGTTTGTGTTTGATGTGGAGATAAAAAGAAAAAAAGAGAGAGAACATATTCATAAGAAAAATAAAAAAAAAGAATCAAAAAGGAAAAAAGAAAGAAAGAAAAGAAGTAAAGAAAATTGCTTGAATATTTTGAATTGAAGCTTGTTGTTTTAAAGGCTATACTAAAACGCCTAGTACCAAACCTGACCAGATAATTCTCAAATTTACAAGGACATTTTGCATACCAAATTAGGCTTGGATATCAAGTTTTGTGCCCAAATTCCACCATTTACTTTGTGAACCCAATTTTGCATCTATTAGGCTAATTTAGAGTCCCAAACTCCCAACCGATTTTTGGAATTTCTGGACCTAGTTTTCCTTATTAAAGTAGTTTTATTTGGTTGATTTTAACATAGTTTTACATATTTTCCTCATTTGCATATACTTGCCTCTTAATTAGTGTCTTTCAACTTTTTTAGCCTCAGAGTCACATACACCTTTATTAATAATCTTTTTGCTCTTGTTTTGTGCTTGAACATGTGCTAAAACTTGATTAAACTTGGTGCCTTCATTAAGAGTTAACGTAGTTCTAACAAGAACTTTGAGGATAAGAATTGAGTGGAAAAAAGCTAGAGTAGTAAGCACATTAAGAAGCAAAAGCCATTGATTGAGTAAAATATTTTGAGTGGTCTTAAAATTGAGTATCAAGTGAGAAAACTAGTGAGGAGAATTCTATTTTATACTAAACTTTTGTGCAGGTATTAAATATATCTCAAGAAGAAGAAGGTGAGAGGAGTGAAAGAGGGGTTGAGAATCCTTTCTACCAATAAGCCTTGGGTTAGCATTTGAAAAGGGTTTCAATGACCTTAGCTTTATTGGCAGACACAATTGAGAGACTTGAACAGAATAGTAGGAATGGAGGAGTTGGAAAGGTGAATGGGAATGGAATTCATAGGCCGAATGTGGTTGAATCTAGTAGGGGTCCTAGGGCAGCACCTACACCCCCTATGGATGATTGGGATGATGACTACGAGGAAGACTAAGAGTTTGATGATGAGCAACAGTCCTATGCCAATGATGATACATATAGACTGAGGCGCTTGAGAGGTAGAAGAGGTAGAGGAGTTAGAGGAGTTAGGAGAAATATGATGGGGGATGCAAGAAGGAGAGCTAAGATAGATAACAATGTTAATGGCATCAAAATGAAAATTCATCCATTTCAAAGGAAGGCGGATCCAGATGCTTACTTGGAGTGGGAGAGAAGAGTAGAGCTAGTGTTTGATTGCCATAATTATAGTAAGGATAAGAAGGTGAAGTTAGCTATTGTGGAATTCAAAGATTATGCCATTACTTGGTGAGATCAACTAATAGCCAAGAGGAGAAGAAAGGGCATGAGGGAAGTATAAACTTAGGAGGAATGAAACAAGTGATGAGGGATAGATTTGTACCTCAACACTACTATAGGGAATTGTATCAAAGATTGCAGGGGTTGGTGCAAGGAAATAGGAGTGTGGAAGAGTACTTTAAGGAGATGGAAATGGCTATGTTAAGAGCCAATGTTGAAGAGGATAGGGAAGCCACTATGGCTCGATTCTTGAAGGGATTGAATGTGGATATTGCTAACATAATGGAGTTGCAACACTATGTTGAGCTGGATGACATGCTAAACATGGCTATAAGGATTGATAAACAATTGAAGAAGAAAAAAGCAATGATGTTTGGAGTAGGGATAAACATGGCAACCACTTCTCCATGGAAGCCAAATTGGAGTAAGGGAGTTACCAAGGATGAGAAGGTGGTTTCTAAGGAAAAGAAAGTGGGGACTAAGGTGAGTGAGAAGCCACAAGTTATTGACAAGAGTTAGGGGCCTAGCACTTTTATTGGGAAAACTAGAGACATCAAGTACTTTAAGTGTTTAAGAAATGGCCATTATGCATTGTAATGCCCTAACAAAAGAGTCATGATAATGAGGTCGAATGGGGACATTGAGTCTAACGATGGTGATGATGATGTGAGTGAGAGTATGCCACACTTGAAGGAGGATAGTGATGTAGAGCATGCCGTGGGTGGCAATGTGCTTATGGTGAGGTGTGCTTTGAATGCACAAGTGAAAGAGGATGGAGATGATGAACTCCAAAGAGAGAACATCTTTCATACTAGGTGCTTGTTGAATGAGAAAACATGTAGTGTGATCATAGATAGTGAAAGTTATGTGAATGTGGCAAGCACATTGGTTGTGGAGAAGCTTAGATTGCCTACTACAAGGCATCCTAGGCCATAAAAACTTTAATTGTAACACCCTTATACTAAGTAGTTCAGTACATCCTAGTGTTCCGACAGCTGATGCCTATTCAGACAGTTGGAATGTCTAGAACCAAACTTAAATAACAGAGAGAAACCATAAATTAAACTAATAAAGATTAAATAAGGTTGGAGGAAAATAAAAGAAATGAAGCACAAATAAGTTAAGTAAGCTTACGTCTCGGCGATGAGTGACCTACACGGGAAGCGACTATAATTTCAGTTACTACCTTAAATTTGTGTGGGACCCTATGGAGACCTAAATGAAAGAATTATTTAGAAAGTATTGGAAACTTGAAAACCAAACAAATGAAAAGAGAATAAGTACAAATAAGTGAATTAAAACCTAAAGACTCATCGAGTATTATGGAAAAAGATGGACTATAACCTGATGAGGGGCATTTTGGTTAATTCATTTCAATGGGTGACTTTTGACCTCAATGTCCATTAAAATGAGTAAGATTAAAAATTTGAGATATAATTAATTTAAGAGTCATATGTAGGAAAAATTTAAAAAGGTTACAAAGAGAATTTATTAAATTGTTAAAATTATAATAATTAAAATTAAATTAAATTAAATTAGATATTTATCTAAATATTATAAAAAGACAAAATTAGCTAAAAATAAAACAAAACCTTATCATCTTCTCCTAATATGGCCAACTCCACTTCTCTTTCTCTCTCTCTTCATTACCTACTCCATTGATAAGAAAATTGAAGCTTTGAAACCCTGCTTTCATTCACCAAATTATGATTAGAATTAGGTTGAATTTGGGCTGTAAGGTCAGGTTTCAAATTTGCCCTGAGTCCAGAATCAAGTAAAACTTGGGAATTCATTAGAATTTTATTTAGTTAACTATGAATGAAACTTAGAATGAGTATTAAAGCTTGATAATTGTGTGATTTCAGTGGACAAAGAGACTTCCAAGGAAGGGAAGGCTTAAGACATAAAGAAAGAGATTCATTGAAGGTTTATGCACAACTAACTTTTTTCTTTGATTTTAACTTTGCAATTGATTGGAATGAATTTATTATGAATGAGTTATGATTTTTCTTGCATTTGAGAACTTTAATTTTGTGAAATGAATTTGTGGTTATGGAAAAGTGGATGTTCGCCTGTAACACCCTCACTTTAGGTAGTCCATACATTCCACTGTTCTGATGACTAACGTCAGTTCGGACAACCAAGATGTCTGGAACTACACTTAAACTAGGGTGAGGAGACTTAAATTGACTGAACAAAGATCAAGTAAAATCAAGAAAAAATAAAAGAAGCAAAGTGCTACTCGATTAAAGGAGCCGGGGTTACGGTGATGGGTAATCCTAACGGGAAGCGACTGTGAAGATAGTTGACAATCCTAGACCCATGGGAAAACCCTGTAAGATAAATAATGGGACTAAATTGAAGGATTTAGGAGGTCTAAAAGGCAATAAAAATGCTAAGAAAAATACAAGAAAATTTAGCCAATCGGTAAAGACAGTTATAACCCGATAAGCACAATGAAGGGCATTTTGGTCATTTCATCCTCAATGTTGAATTTTGACCTAAATGCCAAGTGAAAAGAGAGAGAATAAAATATTAAAAAATAAATTAAAATTATGAATCATGAAATGGAAAAAGGGAAAAGAAAAGGGAAAGAAAGAAACAAAAAAAAATGAATTATGATGTAAGCATGACATAAGATGACATAATTAAAAATTTTAAACCAATTATATTTAAACATATATATATATATATAAGAGAAAGAAATTAATTTAATCTAATCACTTTTCTTCTTCTTTTTCTTTTTTTTTTAGCTTGGCCGACTTCCATGGGAGAGAGAGAGCTCCCTCCAATATCAAGCTCCCAAGCTTGATTTCTCCTCCTTTTACACCCCAAAACCATACCTCTCTTCACTAAAAATTGTCCCCATAGCTTGAGGAAGATAGTGGCAACCAAGAAGTGAAGGAAACTTGAAGTTTTACAAGTTCACACTTGGCTCCAAAGAGGTTAGCGCACTATACACACCCTTATTCTTCTTTAATTAGTATAAGCATTCTAAATTAGGTTGAAATTTCATGAAATCAAAAGAAAATCATTAACAAGTATGTGACACCCCTTGCTCGTCTGCAGTGTAGCCGACCAAGATATGCCACACAGTATTCCGGAGCACCAAATCATATTTCCATTACAATGTACCCTTTTTAATTCATTTATTTATAATTTTGATTAATCTGATTTTTTCGCAAATTTTATAAAAAATTCGGCAGAGTGCCAGCTATAAATTGGAAAAATAGTTCTTCTGAATCTGTTAAAAACACTTTCAATATAATCATATTATCAATCTCAATCAACCACCAACATATTTCCATAATTTCTCAAATGACTTCAATATTTCAAAATTCAATTCATTTCATATCATACTCAACTCAATAAGAAATACTCAAATTTATTACTAAACATGATTTATAGATAATTACATCAAAACATAATTACATGAGTTTATAATATACATGACAAAATAAAGGTCTGATTACACAAGTTTGCAAAATACAAAATATCAAAAGTAGCCTAATATGCTACCAATGCACTGCAAATGTGAGGTGACTTTGGACTCTGTGTGCAGATCTGAAAGTTCACCCGGTATGAGGTCTGCTAGACTCCCCCCAGCTATGTCTCCAGTACCTGCGCATGGCAAAAGTGACACGCTAAGCAATTCTGCTTAGTGGTAACAATATAAAATAAAATAACTAAAATAACATAAATATGCAGAATGTATGTTTACATTTTAGGTAGACTTAATTTCTGGCATTTATTGCAGTATTATTCGATTAAAATTTAATAAGATTTATTTTTATTACCCAAGTAACCCATACTAGTTGACTGGAATGGATAAACGGGTAAACTGGTATTGGGTATGAAGTACCTTGGATCATCACACCATCAGTCACATTGTGTCTCCCGGTGTGCAACAAAACAACTAATAAGCTGTAATAATTATCAGGGATAAAACCCAAGTATAACAACTCAATCAACATGGCCAAAGGCTATTATAACACTAAATAGCACGTGAGGCCATAAAACACAGAATGGCATGAAACCATATGCAGTACTGCTAACAGAACCCTATTGGCATGCCAATCTTTACAAACCAATCTTGTTAGGTGTACTAGGCATGTTACACTATTAAATTGTACAATTCTTGAAATTTAAGTTTAGGTGTTACTATTCATTTCATTAGTCAATAAAAATGTTGACTTTTGCATAGACAATAGGTACATTGGTTTTAATACTCCCAACATTTCACATTTTGCATTCTAAAATTTTTGGTATTGGTTGCCAATACCATTTCTGAGCTTAGTGTTAGTTGTTCAAAATTTTCAGATTTCAAGCCTTGTGTTTACTATTCTATTGGCCATTTTTACAGTAGGAATTTGGCAAAGTTGTCAACATGAAAGTTGTTCTTTATTGTGTCTAGTTGCATTTCCCTTTTTGAATCACTCCATTTGGAGTTTTGTAGCTCAAGTTATGGCCTAAACACCATGACTGGCCGGATTGCAAACTTTCCAGATTTTCTGGACTGACCAAATCTACAGTGTTTTGTGCAGTGACTCCAGGTATCTTTTTGAACATGTTATGGTCAAATTTTGGGTTAGGTTTCTTCATGAAAGTTGTAGGTCCATTTCTCAGATATTTTTTGGTAAAATTTCAGGTCAATTGGACCTTTCTACACTAAGTTATGACCAAATGAATAAATATTGTTCATTTGGTCATTTTGCCTAGGCAGAATGCAGGTCACCCGAATTAGGGCAATCTTTAGGTCAACTTGGTTTGATTTTATGGGCATGGTTTCTTCACCAAAGTTGTGCCATTATGTGTCTAATTTCATTTCCAATTGGCCTTGCATCAATTGAACCTCTACAACTCCTGTTATTGCTGCTCAAACCTGCTAGACTCATGCCCAGTCCTGCAGGTCACCAAGGGTAGCATCACTAACTTCAATTCTGACTAAACAAACCACTTCATTTCTCATTCACACATAACCAAATGGTCACTAATCGACCATTAAAACTTACTTTCACCATTGCATGATCAAAGTCTCAATTTCATACCCAAACCCTACTCAACCATCTCAAATCATGCATTTAACATGTATTTCATTATCCCACTCAAGAGATTAGTACTAAGGGTAGCCATGCTACCATTTTAGTTCCATGAAATCCCCAAAACTTTACCACATCCAAGGCTGCCAAAAATTTGGGATGGGCATACACATGATGTCACAACCTACTCCCCCGTAAGATGTAACATGATCCCGTAGTATACCTAATGAATTACCGTATTTCGCCTACCGATAACCCATTAGATATTCTACAAGGGATTTTTAAAAAATTTTTGTAAAATTTAAATCATCGATTAAAATCTGGTGTTATAAAATTTTTTTCAAATTTCAGCAAAGTGTCGGCTGTGTTTTGAGAAAACAGTTCTTCAAACCTGAAAAGGAAAAACACTCCCAATATGTTTTCTCAAATACAACTCCAATCTCAATAATCAATCATTTCATTTTCAAACCAACCTCATCATAAAAGAAACATTTCATTGATTACAAGACTCAAAAATTAATATTACAAAACTATTCAGGCAAATGAAACCTCAAATTTACATTTACAATAATTTACATTTAATTACATACCAAAATATTTTACTAGAGTTTTTATACAACTGCTCAAATAATTTACATACATATTATTACATGCATACATCAAAACATGTGTACATGGGTATACCTATGATATACCTGGAGCTGATCTGCATGTGTCTTCAAAAAAGCTTACTCAACTGTTCTATGCTCTTTTCACCTGCGACAGCATACAAAGCTATCGCTGAGTGGTGAACTCAGTGGTGCATAACTATAACTTAAAACATAATTCAATATACATTAGCAAAATTACAGCAAATAATTTGGAAATAAGGATTCTCATCAAATTCCGAAAATCAAATTATTCATTGCCAATAACATAAATCATTTGTATGAAATGACTTTGATCTTGAAATTCAATTTATCAAATCACAGCCAAACATTTTAGGTAATTCCAACAAAATCAATTATACATAAATCATAATTGAAATCACAATTCTTTACTATTCAAAACCATTCTTTATCTCAAAAACCATTCTTTATCTCACTAACTATGCAAGACTAATTCGAAAGAGCCATCTTCAGGGTGATTCTAACTCTCTATGGTTGGGCAGGTCGAATCAGATTCTAACTCCCTATGGTCGGGGAGGTCGAATCATTGTGCACAGTACACATCACAATAATGAATCTTTTGAAAGGGCCATAACATAAAACTTAGATCTAACCTCTAATAAGAGGAGAATTTAAGCCTGTGCACGTACCATGGTAATCAAAACACAACTAACTCCATTGTCTTCTCAACAAATGAGAGAGATGGGTGATAACCTAGTCAAGCATCTATAGTGAGATGTAAAACAATATCACAATCCTTTCAGTGAGCATAAATCACAATACAGTTCGATTCAAAGTCAATTCCAATATCCAATAATTTTTATGCTCATCACAATTCAAATCATAAATTTGCATTTTTCCATGCAAATTGCCCATCACAATTCAAAACATGTTCTATCATAATTTTCCAAAACATAATTTATTCAATTCGCAACAATACTTAACACTTGTTGAAATACCATTTCATAAAGCTAAATTCATACATACTATAACAATTTCAATAATCATTGAATTAAATCCAATGCTTGTTAAACATAATACATAAGAAAAATATGTCATTTAATCATATGAAATATTCAGAACAAAATCAGTTAAAAACTAGTTGTGCACAAACCTGATTTGAGTCGCTCCTAGGCCTTGACTCAATGTTCTTTATGCTTCTTGATATCCTTATCAACTGAAACACACAATTTAAAGTGTTTCAGTACTCAATGAATTTGTTTTCAACCATAAAATCCAATATCTAAATTTTCTTGGTACTATTCCCTTTAATTGATTTCATTAGTCAACTTATAATGTTGACCCTTGATGCACTCTAAGTGAGTCAATTCCAATGTTACCAATATGCCACATTTTAGAGCCCTTTAGTGTTGGCATATGTTACCAAATTCATTTTTAAGTGTATTGCATTTTATTGCAATTTACCGGATTTCGGTGTACTATTTTGTCCTAGCCAGACGACCTAGTTCCCTCGATTTTCGAGTTTTGGTCCAAACTACCAACTTGTACGCCTATGTCTTATTGCAAGCGGGGCAAAATTTTAGGTCATTCTGAGTTGTGTAGACCAAGTTATGGTCAATTTACCAATGCTAAACAGAATGCATCAAAATGGTAACTTTAGGTCATTTTTAGGTCACTTTTGGTTCGGCCAATTTTGGTACCTGAAATTATGCAAGCTATTTGGCTTGGTTATGGCCATTTTTGGGCTTTGGTGTCTTCATAAGAATTGTAGATATATGTCTAAACTATTCATGGTAAAAATTTCAAGTCATTTGGACCTGTTTGAGTGAATTATGGCCAAAACACTAACTACAGCCCAAATGGTCAATTTCTAGGCTTTCAAGTCACTAATCCGGATTTGTTCATTTTTCAAGTCACCTTCTAAGCAGAATTTTGGTAAGCTTCCTTCATGAAAGTTGGCATATTTTGTGCCTAGTTTCACCTCCAATTGGTCTCATAGAAATTGGAGTCACACACTTAAGTTTCTAAGCCAAAACATACACTGCCCTACTACACATTTCTCATCACTTACCAATTACATATTCAACACTTACCAAATTACTCCCTTCATGTCAATTTTGGTTTGTACCTTACCATTAACATCTTTAACAACACATTTTTGGTCATTTTGGACAGCTTGTAACCATTCTCAATATGCACACTATAATACAGAATTTTCTAAAGTCCATTTACATCATTTAACCACATGAACATACCCCATTTACATACCCAATTCCAAACCATTATACACATATCCATGCTGCCATTAATAACAACATCTTAAACAACAATAAACAAGTAAAAACAAGCTATATATACTGAATTTCCATGGCTTCCAAAATGTACATCTCCATTAAAACATCAAACTTCAAAAATTCTTCCATAAATCAACTATCCACAACCTTGGTTACACTTTTAATGAAACAAGAATTGAAAACACTCACTTACCACTTTTGAAGTTCTTCAAAACCTCACCAAAACTTAATTTTCTTGCTCCTAGTATGCTGCCCAAGGTATGGTGGTCAAGTTTAGTGAAGGAACCTAATGGAAAAAGTGGCTAGAACATGGTGAACTTAAGCTTGGAGTGTGGACGGCCATGGAGGACTCCCATGGAGTTTCGGCTGGTTCTCTTCCTAAGGTTGAAGATGACTACTGCACCTCCCAAGTGTCCCTTTAGGTGTCCAAATGCTGAAGTTAGTGGAGCACTAAGTGAGTTTTTGATTTATTTAGTCCAAATTTCCAATTTCCCACATTTAACCTCTTTTCTTTTACTATTTAGATTATGTACCACCATTTTAATTTTTCATGACATTTTCAAAGTGTAATATCATTTATTTTTAATGGAAATTTAGGTTAAAAGGCAACTCAGGGTGTCAAATGACCGCAATGCCCCTATTTGGGTTGCATTCTAGATTTTTCGGTAACACCGAGTTTTGTCGTTTTCTCAATTTCTTATTTTTCTTTGTACTAATTAATTAATTTTTCTTTGATATTTATAATGACATTTATACTTCAATAGACGTTTATTTATGTCTTAAAAATATTTTACAGAGTTTCTCGCGGTCCAGGGCTAGTCAATGGTCCACGCCGCAACTTTCCGGTGCGATCACCCATCGCTATGGTTCGTTTAACTTGGTTATATTTCATTGCTATTATTTTTCCTTTATTTTTCTTATATTTTATCTTCTTGTATTTCATTATTTTATGTCTCCTCACTAATATTTAAGTGTAGTTCTAGGCATCCTAGCTGTCCGGACCGCACTGGTCACTAGAATAATAGAACGCACTACCGAACATAGGGGTGTTACAATTCTCCCCCCCTTAAAATAAATTTCATCTCGAAATTTTACCTGGCATTAGTTTCTGAGTAGCTGTGGGTGCTATCTCCTCATGTCCTCTTCCAAAGAGAAACTTTAAGGAATACCTTATTACCCACTGCATATTTAATATCTCTTCTCTTCAGATCAACATAAGACTTCTGACGGTCTGATGCAGCCTTGAGTCTATCTCTGATCAATCTGATCTTTTCCTCTGTCTGCTGAATAATTTCTAGCTCAATCATCTTCCTTTCACCTATTTCATCCCAACATAGGGAAATTCTGCACTTTCTGCCATATAAAGCTTCATATGGAGGCATCCCAATGCTTGATTGGTAGCCGTTGTTATAAGCAAACTCAATCAAAGGCAAGTGTATATCCCAACTACCTTCAAACTCAATTGCACAAGCCTGTAGCATATCCTCCAATATCTGAATTACCCTCTCAGACTGGCCATCTATCTATGGGTGGAATGCCATGCTGAAGTTCAATCTAGTTCTTAGGGCTCTCTGAAGACTAACCCAGAATCTAAAAGTGAACCTAGGATCTCTGTCTGATACAATTGATACTGGCACTCCATGCAGTTTTACAATCTCATTTATGTACAATCTGGCCAATCTCTCCAACTATAATCCATTCGGACTGGCAAAAAGTGAGCAGACTTGGTTAGTCTATCAACTATGACCCATACTGCATCATGACTATTTTGTGTCCTCGGAAGTCTCATCACAAAATCCATAGTTATCCGTTTCCTTACAATGTTTCATAGGGTGCCATTTGTATGCTAGCTTGACGCTTATTATTATATACAAATTATGTTAGTGGGAGGTATCTGTCCTGTCTCCCCTCGGATTCAAGGACACAAGTTCTCAGTATATTCTCGAGGGCTTATTACATTTTACAGGTTATTATTATCATTTCATTTCATTATTTACAGAAACTCAATGAGTTTCAGAATTTTCCTGAATTACTTGTTTCGACTGTCCATCCGTCTAAGGATGATAAGTCGTACTGATATCTCTAAACTTATAGCAATTACTGTGGTGCAGGTAGTTCACATTATTGTAACCGAGTTACTGACTCCAGCTACCTTACAAGTGTAGTCTTTCGACAGGCTAGTTCTGAAGTTTTAAATTTCTGACTAAAATTTTATATTTATTTCTTGTAATAGTACTCTATTCGGGCGTAACTGTATCAATTTATAGATTACTTACAAATATTCTTATATTATTATACCACGAGGAAGCACGTAGCTCTACACAATAATCTTGTATCGGTACTGTAATCTGCAGCTTACAATACAAATATCAAGAACATTATATAGTCACTATGTTATAACCTCATGGACTAGGTTTTCTAACATCTTATCTTTCTTGAATCCACTAATATCCTAAATTGATTCTGATTATAATATCCCTTGACAAATACTAACAGTAACATCTTTGCCCTCATCTAGAGCAATTTTATTACTATAACTTACTTTTAGGTCCTCTTGCCTTACATTAAGTAAGCTCGCCAATTAGCTTTATAATTTATGGTGTGTTAGAAAATACTTTTAGCTAATAATTCTTCCAAAATTAATGTTAATCATACTTGTTATTATAGTTTTTATCCTAAAGGACTAGTTAGTAAATACATCAAAATTCATTTCCATGTAAAGGAATAGCAACAGAACATATAGTTCTAAAACTAGCACACAACTAAGTAGTGTTGGTATAAAATAATAACTAATTCTTTCTTTCAAAAATTAAGAACTTACCAACAGCTACATCCGAAGTTTCTGTTCTTTCCCCTTGACGCATAATGGACGCTCTGACTGGTGCGCTCCTATATTCGAGTTGATTCACTGTGTTATGGTGGTGAGGAGTACCAACTCTATTTCTATCTCGAATCTGACTGATTGTCTGTGAACTCCGGAGAGCAGATCGAGGTGCTACAGTACAATCTCTAACAAAGTGTCCAAGCTTTCCACAATTATAGTAGGCTCCAGAGGCCTTATGACAAATACCTCCATGTAGCTTACCACAAACATGGCAGAAACGGGCAAAATAGGAACTTTTGGTTGTTCGACGACTAGATTTTGGTGTTCTCTGCCCTAATGATCCGCCTCTGTCATATCGCTGAGCTCGGCGTTCCTCAAATTCTTTTCTCTTCGCCAAATTACTGCTCGAACTCTGACCCATATGTTTCTCCCTCTTCTCCATTTCACACTGCCTTTGTGGGGGTTGGGTTTGTGCTTGAGCTTAAGCTGACAGAGTATCAGCCATTTGTTGAAAGAAAGTGGCCATTTGCTGGTCCATTTGTGCAGTACCGGTAAAACTGGTACAGTTGGGCCTTCGACACTTTGTGGGGCTGGGGCCTCAACTTGTACTTCTGCCATCACAGACTGTTTTATTGTCTCATTATTCTCTTCCATATCTTTTCAAAGGATTTTCTATTCCTGTACAACCAACATAAGAAGATTCCTCTCCATTAGTTCATATTTATGATTTAAATGTACTATATGTATCAAACATTCAAGCAGTTGTAGTTACTGACAAAAAGATTTCAAATTCACAGTTCGAAATTTACTTTAAAACCATTGCTCTGATACCACAAAACATGTCACACCCTACTCCCCGATAAGATGTAACATGATCCCGTAGTACACCTAATGAATTACCGTACTTCGCCTACATATAACCCATTAGATATACTACAAGGAATTTTAAAACAATTTTCGTGAGATTTAAATCATCGATTAAAATCTGGTGTTATAAAATTTTTTTCAAAATTTTGGCAAAGTGTCGGCTGTGTTTTGAGAAAATAGTTTTTCAAACCTAAAAAGGAAAAACACTCCCAATATGTTTTCTTAAATACAACTCCAAGAAACTTCATTTCATCTCACAATTCAATCTCAATAATTAATCATTTCATTTTCAAACCAACCTCATCATAAAAGAAACATTTCATTGATTACAAGACTCAAAAATTAATATTACAAAACTATTCAGGTAAATGAAACATCAAATTTACATTTACAATAACTTACATTTAATTACATATCAAAATATTTTACAAGAGTTTTTATACAACTGCTCAAATAATTTACTTACATATTATTACATGCATACATCAAAACCTGTGTACATGGGTACACCTATGATATACCTAGAGCTGATCTGAATGTGTTTTCAAAGAAGCTTACTCAACTGTTCTATGCTCTTTTCACCTGCGATAGCATACAAAGCTATCGCTGAGTGGTGAACTCAGTGGTGTACAACTATAACTTAAAACATAATTCAATATACCTTAGCAAAATTACAGCAAATAATTTGAAAATCAGGATACTCATCAAATTCCAAAAATCAAATTATTCATTACCAATAACATAAATCATTTGCATGAAATGACTTTAATCGTGAAATTCAATTTATCAAATCACAACCAAACATTTTAGGTAATTCCAACAAAATCAATTATACATAAATCATAATTGAAATCACAATTCTTTATTATTCAAAACCATTCTTGATCTCAAAAGCTATTCTTTATCTCAAAAACCATTCTTTATCTCACTAACTATGCAAGACTAATCTGAAAGGGCCATCTTCGGGGTGATTCTATATGGTCGGGGAGGTCGAATCATTGTGTACAGTACACATCACAATAATGAATCTTTCGAAAGGGCCATAACATAAAACTTAGATCTAACCTCTAATAAGAGGAGAATCTAAGCCTGTGCACGTACCATGATAATCAAAACATAACTAACTCCATTGTCTTCTCAACAAATGAGAGAGACGGGTAATAACCTAGTCAAGCATCTATAGTGAGATGTAAAACAATATCACAATCCTTTTAGTGAGCATAAATCACAATACAATTCGATTCAAAGTCAATTCCAATATCCAATAATTTTTATGCTCATCACAATTCAAATCATAAATTTGCATTTTTCCATGCAAATTACCCATCACAATTCAAAACATGTTCTATCACAATTTTCCAAAACATAATTTATTCAATTCGCAACAATGCTTAACACTTGTTAAAATACCATTTCATAAAGCTAAATTCATACATACTATAACAATTTCAATAATCATTGAATTAAATCCAATGCTTGTTAAACATAATACATAAGAAAAATATGTCATTTAATCATATGAAATATTCAAAAGAAAATCAGTTAAAAACTAGTTGTGCACAAACCTGATTTGAGTCGCTCCTAGGCCTTGACTCAATGTTCTTTATGCTTCTCAATATCCTTATTAACTGAAACACACAATTTAAAGTGTTTCAGTACTCAATGAATTTGTTTTCAACCATAAAATCCAATATCTAAATTTTCTTGGTACTATTCCCTTTAATTTATTTCATTAGTCAACTTATAATGTTGACCCTTAATGCACTCTAAGTGAGTCAATTCCAATGTTACCAATATGCCACATTTTAGAGCTCTTTACTGGTTGCATATGTTACCAAATTCATTTTTAAGTGTATTGCATTTTATTGCAATTTACCTGATTTCGGTGTACTATTTTGTCCTAGCCAGACGACCTAGTTCCCTCGATTTTCGAGTTTCGGTCCAAACTACCAACTTGTATGCCTATGTCTTATTGCAAGCGGGGCAAAATTTTAGGTCATTCTGAGTTGTGTAGACCAAGTTATGGTCAATTTACCAATGCTAAACAGAATGCATCAAAATGGTAACTTTAGGTCATTTTTAGGTCACTTTTGGTTCGGCCAATTTTGGTACCTGAAATTATGCAAGCTATTTGGCTTGGTTATGGCCATTTTTGGGCTTTGGTGTCTTCATAAGAATTGTAGATATATGTCTAAACTATTCATGGTAAAAATTTCAAGTCATTTGGACCTGTTTGAGTGAATTATGGCCAAAACACTAACTACAGCCCAAATGGTCAATTTCTAGGCTTTCAAGTCACTAATCCGGATTTGTTCATTTTTCAAGTCACCTTCTAAGCAGAATTTTGGTAAGCTTCCTTCATGAAAGTTGGCATATTTTGTGCCTAGTTTCACCTCCAATTGGTCTCATAGAAATTGGAGTCACACACTTAAGTTTCTAAGCCAAAACATACACTGCCCTACTACACACTTTTCATCACTTACCAATTACATATTCAACACTTACCAAATTACTTTCTTCATGCCAATTCTGGTTTGTACCTTACCATTAACATCTTTAACAAAACATTTTTGGTCATTTTGGACATCTTGTAACCATTCTCAATATGTACACTATAATACATAATTTTCCAAAATCCATTTACATCATTTAACCACATGAACATACCCCATTTACACACCCAATTCCAAACCATTATACACATATCCATGCTGCCATCAATAACAACATCTTAAACAACCATAAAAAAGTAAAAACAAGCTACATATACTGAATTTCCGTGGCTGCCAAAATGTACATCTCCTTTAAAACATCAAACTTCAAAAATTCTTCCATAAATCAACTACCCACAACCTTGGTTACACTTTTAATGAAACAAGAATTGAAAACACTCACTTACCACTTTTGAAGTTCTTCAAAACCTCACCAAAACTTAACTTTCTTGATCCTAGTATGCTGCCCAAGGTGTGGTGGTCAAGTTTAGTGAAGGAACCTAATGGAAAAAGTGGCTAGAACATGGTGAACTTAAGCTTGGAGTGTGGACGGCCATGGAGGACTCCCATGGAGTTTTGGCTGGTTCTCTTCCTAAGGTTGAAGATGAGTGCTACACCTCGCAAGTGACCCTTTAGGTGTCCAAATGCTGAAGTTAGTGGAGCACTAACTGAGTTTATGATTTATTTAATCCAAATTTCCAATTTCCCACATTTAACCTATTTTCTTTTACTATTTAGATTATGTACCACCATTTTAATTTTTTATGACATTTTCAAAGTGTAATATCATTTATTTTTAATGGAAATTTAGGTCAAAAGGCAACTCGGGGTGTTAAATGACCGCAATGCCCCTATTCGGGTTGCATTCCCGAATTTTCGGTAACACCGAGTTTTATCATTTTCTCGATTTCTCATTTTTCTTTGTACTAATTAATTAATTAATTTTTCTTTGATATTTGTAATGACATTTATACTTCAATAGATGTTTATTTATGTCTTAAAAATATTTTTCAGAGTTCCCCGTGGTCCAGGGCTAGTCAACGGTCCACGCCGCAACTTCCCAATGCGGTCACCCATCGCTATGGTTCTTGGCTCGTTTAACTTGGTTACAATTCATTGCTATTATTTTTCCTTTGTTTTTCTTGTATTTTCTTTTCTTGTATTTCATTATTTTATGTCTCCTTACTAATATTTAAGTGTAGTTCTAGGCATCCTAGCTGTCCGGACCACACTGGTCACTGGAACAGTAGAACGCACTACCGAACATAGGGGTGTTATACATGATATTTATTCCATTTTCTTGTAAATTTTGCATTCAATTCACTCCTTTAACATGAATTAAAAGAAAAAGATTAAGTTTGGTCACATACCTATAATGGAGTTAATCTTAAACTTGTAAAAGTTCCTCCTTTCTACTTCTTTTTGTTATCTTTAGCTTGCCCAAGGTGTAGTTAATTTTTTTTGTGAAGACCAGTATAGCTTTTATGGTGAAAAGCTTAAAATACTCAAGTTTGAAAAGGAAAAAAAATGGTGGAGTGCTTAGGAAGAGGTTTCGGCCACCATGGATGGAAGAAGAAGATGAAGTGATCTTTGGGTCTTCCTTATCCCTTACAAAATATTTATTAAATTTTGATTGGTCAAAGCATTTTAATTACCTCATGCTTACATAAGCATGAAGTAATAAATCCTATTTATTTTTATTTTCTTTTCTTTCCTTACCTATTCATTTTTAAATAATTTTTCATTGATATTTGTTCATATTTTATGTCATATAATTCACTTACATAAATGGACAAGTTGGTCAAAAATCATCTATAAAGACGAAATGACCAAAATGCCCTCCGTTTGGCTTAAAAAGCTAAAATTGTGTGTACCGATTGATTAAATTTTCCTTGTATTTTCTTAACATTTTATTGTCATGGGAACCCCAATAATCCTTCCCTAAGGTTCCAAAAATTATTTCATGAAGTTTTCCCCGGGTCTAGGGTTGCTAACGGCCTTCACGTCACTTCCCTTTCGGGTTACTCATCACTGGGATTACGGCTCATTTAACCTTAGTGCATTTCATTTCTAAAAATTTTCCTTAATTTTTCTGATCATTATTTGATTTATTTATAACTTCTCACTCTAGTCTAATTATAATTTCAAATATTCTAACTGCCCGGATCGACATTGGTCACTGGAATAGTAGACTGTACGGACTAGCTAAAGTGAGGATGTTACAACTCTTCCCCTCTAATAAAAATTTCGTCCTCAAAATTTACCTGATGCAAACAGTTGAGGGAAGTGTTGCCTCATCATCTCTGCACTTTTCCAAGTTGCCTCCTCAGTATTATGGTGCCTCCAAAGTACTTTTACTAGTGGAATTTGTTTATTTCTCAGTTCCTTTACTTCTCAAGCCAGGATTCGTATGGGTTCTTCTGCATATGTCAAGTCCGGTTGGATTTCAATCTCTTCCATGGAGATGACATGTGAACGGTCTGAGCGGTATCTTCTTAGCATAGACACATGGAATACATTATGGATCTTATCCAATTCTGGTGGTAAAGCTAGTCAATAGGCCACTGGTCCCACACGTTCAATGACTTCATATGGGCCAATGAACCTAGGGCTTAACTTACCCTTTCTTCCAAGCCTCAATACTTTCTTCCACAGTGAGACTTTGAGAAACACTTTGTTGCCAACTGAAAACTCTATCTCGTTTCTTTTCAAATCGGCATAAGATTTATGTCTATCTGAGGCAACCTTCAAATTAGCTTTGATTATCTTCACGTTCTTCTTAGTCTGTTTCACCAGGTCTGGTCCTACCAGTTTATCTTCGCCCAATTCAGTCCAACACACTGGGGTTCTACACTTCCTCCCATACAGTGCTTCATACGGTGCCACATTGTTACTATCATTTCAATTTATTAGTTATAAAAATTCAATTAGTTTTAGGTTTACCTGGATTACTCGTTCCTACTGTCCATCCGTCTGAGGATGAAAAGCCATGCTAAAGTGGAGTTATGTGCCCAAGGCTTCTTGTAACTTCTTCCAAAATCTCGATGTAAATCTTGGGTCTCGATCAGATATGATGGAAATTGGGATTCCATGTAGTCTAACTATCTCACTGATATACGATTCTGCTAGCTTCTCCAGTGAGTAGTTAGTCCTAACTGGCAGAAAATGTGTTGACTTCGTTAATCTATCCACTATCACCGATACTGCATCATGCTTCTTCTGGGTGAGAGGTAGACCACTAACAAAATCCATAGTGACCCTATCCCATTTCCATTCAGGTATGTTTATAGGCTGTAGCAATCCTGATGGAACTTGATGTTCTGCTTTAACTTGCTGACATGTCAAGCACTTAGTAACATAGCCAGCTATGTCCTTCTTCATACTAGGACACCAATAATGAGGCTTCAAATCATTATACATTTTTGTGCTTCCCGGGTGCATAGCATAAACACTAGTGTGTGCTTCTTTCAGAATACTAGTCTTCAGTTCCCCATCATCTGGTACACACACTCTTCCTCTGTAATATAGACACCCATCTGCTTTCACCTCATAATCAGTTTCTTTCCCTTCTGGAATTTTACCCACAATAGCCATTAATTTTTCATCTGACTTCTGCCCATCTTGTATTTGCTGTAGCAAGTTTGGCCTCACTTGTAAGTCAGCTAAAATAGCTCCATCTTGAGCTAGGGACAAACAGGCAATTAGTGATCTTAAAGCTGTAATGGACTTTCTGTTCAAGGCATCAGCAACTACATTTGCCTTCTCAGGATGGTAATCTATCACACAATCATAGTCCTTTAGGAACTCAATCCATCACCTCTGTCTAAGATTGAACTCCTTCTGGGTTGGCAAATATTTTAGACTTTTATAGTCTATATAGATGTAGCATTTTTCACCATACAAATAATGCCTCCATATCTTCAATGCGAAGATAATTGCTGCTAACTTTAGGTCATGAGTAGGGTAGTTCTGTTCGTGTGGCCTTAACTGCTTGGAAGCATAGGCGACCACTTTCCCCTCTTGCATCAATACACACCATAACCCATTATGAGGCATCACTGTAGACCACAAAGTCCTTTCTCAACACTGGTTATGTTAACACTGGTGCTTCTGTCAACATAGCCTTCAGCCTCTCAAAACTGGCTTGGAACTTGTCGTTCCAGCCAAATTTCACATTTTTGTGCAACAACTTGGTCATTGGAGCAGCTATGAGAGAAAACCTCTTCACAAATCTTCTGTAATACCTAGCTAGCCCCAAGAAACTTCTGACCTCAGTTGTATTTCTGGGAGGCTTCTATTCCATCACTGCTTCTATCTTTTTGGGATCCACTCTAATCCCCTCAGCAGATACTATGTGTCCAAGGAAAGAGATTTCACTCATCCAGAAGTCACACTTGGACAACTTAGCATACAGCTTCTTTCCTCACAGGGTTTACAGAACAATCCTCAAATGTTCGTCATGTTCTTCCCTGGTCTTAGAATACACCAGAATATCATTAATAAAAACCACTACAAACCGATCTAAATATGAATGGAAGATACGGTTCATAAGGTCCATAAATGCTACTGGTGCATTTGTTAACCCAAACGGCATCACTAGGAATTCATAATGTCCATACCGGGTTCTAAATGTAGTTTTTGACACATCTGCATCCTTTACCCTTAGTTGATGATACCCTGATCTGAGATCTGTCACACCTTACCTCTCCGTAAGGCATAATATGATCCCGTAGTATACCTAATGAATTACCAAATTTCGCCTACTGATAACTCATTAAATACGCTACAAGGGATTTTAAACCTTTTCTTATTTCTTTTTACAGCGGTGAGCACTTTTGACAGGTGTAAAAAAGTTTTTATCTGAAGTGAACTAATTAACAAATCTGAAGTAGCAATAATTTCTGTAAAAATTTTGGCAGAGTGCCATCTGTATTTTGAATAAAATAGTTCTTCAAAAACCTATAAAAAAGCACTTCCAATATATTTCTTCAATCCCAAACTCCAATAACAGTTTAACACAATAAATTTCTCAACATTTGTCAATTCAATAATAATTTTCCAGTGTTTCCAAAAGCTGAGATAAGAGAAATATGTCACAATATTTTTACAGGCCAAAATAATTTATAATTTTAGTTTACAACTGCTCAAGACCAAGTACAATATATATATACAGAGCACATACATTACAACAAAAACTACAAAATATGGTGTACTCAATATACCCGGTGAAATCTCAAAATGTAGCACAAGTGAATGAAAAAGCTATCGTTGAGCCAATGTCTCAGTGGTGCACAACATTAAGAAAGTACAATTTAAAACCATAAACAATAAATCATATAAACTGTGAATACATAAAATCATAGTTAAATTCAAAAGACAGTGAATGTCATAAAGAATTAAACTCCATTTCACAATATCACAATAAATATCAATAAATCACACACACAGTTTAATCATGTTTCCAAAGTCTAATTCATCCCAAAAGCCGATGTCTAGTGAGGAATAACATAGCTAGCTAGCAATTATATGAGTACTCATCTTATTCGTCCTCAATTGGCACACACCTCAACACTTCAGCCAGAGAGGGAATTCAAAGCCAATTCGTTCTACTAGACAAGCTAGCGAGGAATTCAACAAAATATATATGATGGCTATGGTTTCAAACCATTTACAATATTTTTCAAAAAATAAATATCCATCAAATTCCATTCAAATAAGTTTCCCACAATTAAGGCAATAACATATAAATTATCAATATTTATTTCAATTGAAAATTCAAAAGAAACACTGTTATGAACAAACCTTTGAAGAATAACCTCTTGGCCCTAACTCAGTGTTTCCTTCCCCTTCCCTGAGTCTTTGCTAACTGAAACACACAATTTAAAGTGTTTTAGTACTCATTTAATCTGTCTCTAAGAATAAGGTTCAATAATTAATTTATTTAATACTATTGCTTTCCTTAGTCAACCTATAATGTTGACCCTTAATGCACTATAGGGGAATAAATTTTAATGTTACCAATATGTCACATTTTATAGTCTTTAGTGTTGATACATGTTACCAAATTTATTTTCAAGTGTATTGCATTTTATTGCAATTTATTAGATTTTAGTATGCTATTTTGACGTAGCCGGATGACCTAGTTACCTCGGTTTTCGATTTCTGGTCCGACTTTCAAACTTGTAGGTCTATGTCATAGTGAACTTTTGCCACAAATTTTAGGTCATTTGGTGTTTACTAAACCAAGTTATGGTCATTTTACTATTGGTGGTCAGATTGCACTAAAATGGCAAACTTAGGTCAATTTTAGGTCATTTCCGGTTCTAGCAGTTTTTATACCCAAACTCGTGCAAGCATTTTGACTTGCTTATGGTCATTTATGGGTTTTGGTGTCTTCATAAGAGTTGTATCTCTATGTCTAATCTATCCATGGTATAAATTTCAGGTCAATTGGACCTGTTTTGAGTGAGTTATGGCTAAAACACTGACTGCTGTCCAAATGGTCAATTTTTAGGTTTGCAAAGTCACTAATCTGGATTTGGTCAATTTTCATGTCACTTTTTGGACAGAATTTAGGTAGGCTTTCTTCATGAAAGTTGGCACATTTTGTGCCTAGTTTCACCTCCAATTGGCCTCATACCAATTGGAGTCACACACTTAGGGTTATAGGCTCATTTGCACACTGCCCTCTACATGCCTCTCAAACACTAAATCAAACACATATTTACCAACTACATCTTCACTTCCCCAAACCCTTCTGTATTTGGCACTAACCATAACATTCATTTCTTTAAATTATAGGTCAACTTGGACAGAATATAACAATTTCACAATACACCAAATGCAATCATAATTTACAAAGTCCAAACCTAATAATATATACACATAAACACTCCTAATTATTACACATAACTTCCATCATCAAATTACACATTTATTCTCTACTCAATCATACACTTAAGCTGCCACTTTTAGTACCATAATTCAACAACCTTTTCATGAATTTAAACACTTCAATCTTCATCATGAGGCTACCAAAATAATACACATACATATCAAACTTCCATTTTCACTTTTCAACTCACAATCTCACTTTATACATGGTAAATCACTCCAATACATTTAAACACTCAATTCAACACCTCAAACTGCCACTTACATGTAGAAACAAGTTACACATATTGAACTACCATGGCTACCGAAATGCAATATCATTCTAACTCACCAAACTTCAACTTTTCTTCCATAAATCAACTCACCACAACACCCACACAAGCTTTAATGAAGAAAGGATGAAGAAATGGACATGTACCTCAAGTGGGACTTGTCAAACCTCTTCAAATCTCTCCCTTCTTGCTCCCAAACTGCTGCCCAAGGTGTATACTACAACTTTAATGAAGAACTCTTAAGGAAATGGTGGCTAAATGAGGAGTGCATGGAGGTTTGAAAGGTGGGCGGCCATGGATGAACCTTGGGAGAGTTTTTGGTTCGGCCAAATGAAGATTAAGTGGAGAAGATGATGAATGCAAAAAGTTAGTGGATATTTCTGTCCACGTATGATATTATATGATGTATAATGGTCCACTAACTTAGCTTAATGGTAAATTAATGTTAAACTTTTCATTATTCAAAATCTTACCCCAAAAGTTTCCTTATTTATTTTTCATTTAAATTTCATTTTTTTCACGGGATTTTCCAACTTTAATGTCACTTATTTTTAATGGACATTTAGGTCAAAAGGCAACTCAGGGTGTCAAATGACCATAATGCCCCTATTTGGGTTGTATTCCTGATTTTTCGGTAACACCGATTTTTATCGGTTTCTCGATTTTTTGTTTTTCATTGTACTAATTAATTTTTTTTTTGAAATTTCTGATGTCATTTATACTTCAATAGATGTTTATTTAAGTCTTAAAAATATTTTCTAAGGTTTCCCGCAGTCCAGGGCTAGTCAATGATCTATGCCGCAACTTCCCAGTGTGGTCACCCATTGCTATGGTTTTTGGCTCGTTTAACTTAGTTATATTTCATTGCTCTTATTTTTCCTTTGTTTTTATTATATTTTCCTCAATTGTATTTCAATATTTTATATCTCCTTACTAATATTTAAGTATAATTCCAAGCATCCTAGCTGTCCGAACAGACACTGGTCACCAGAACAGTAGAATGCACTACCGAACATAGGGGTGTTACAAGATCAATATTTAAAAATACACTAGCTCCCTTTAACTGATCAAACAGATCATCAATTCTGGGCAACGGATATTTATTCTTTACAGTTACTTTGTTCAACTGCCGGTAATCAATTCATATTCTTAAGGTTTCATCCTTTTTCTTCACAAACAGCACCGGAGCTCCCCATAGTGACACATTGGGGTGTATGAACCCCTTATCGAGTAACTCCTGCAACTGAATTTTCAACTCCCTCAATTCAATGGGTGCCATCCTATAAGGAGTAATTGAAATTGGAGTTGTACCCGACATTACCTCAATAGCAAATTCGACTTCCCTTTCTGGTGGTAAACCAGGCAATTCTTCAGGAAATACATTTGGGAAGTCTTTTACTGTGGGTATATCACACAGGTTCGACTTAGCCTGCCTAGTAACAACTACGTGTGCTAGGTAAACTTCACAGCCTTTTCTCATCAATCTTCTTGCAACTGTGGCTAAGATAACATTGGACAGGAAATCTATCCTTTCACCCATAACTGAAATCTCATTACCCTTAGGAGTTTTTAGAGAAATCCTCTTCAATTTGCAATCAACTATTTCCTGATGACATGACAACCAGTCCATTTCCAAAAATCACGTCAAACTCGTGAAAGGGCAATTCAATTAGGTCTGCCAAGAGTACATACCCGTGAATCCTCAATGGGTAACTTTTATACACCTTATTCACTACCACACTGTGACCTAGTGGATTTGTGACCAGAATATCTTGATCACTCTCCTCTACTGAAACTCCCCTCTCTATGGATAGTTTGATGCAAATGTATGAATGAGTGGATCCTGGATCCACCAATGCATGCATAAATGTGTTGTAGAGGGAGAACGTACCCCTGATGACATCTGGGGCATCTTGCTGCTCTTGAGCTCTTATGGCATAGGCTCTGGCAAGTACTCTAACCTCTGGCCTCTCAGCTGACTCAGATGCAGGCCTCAATGATGGACTAGCTGCCTCAGATTTACCAGACTTCCTACCCCTTTGAGGTGCAGGGGCAGGCCTATCAGCTTGTGTTGGGGCAACTATAGTAGTCCTCTTCGGACAATTTTTATCTGATGTTCTGTAGATCCACACCGTAAACATGCATCAGTCACTCGCCAACAGTCCTCCTTGTGCCACTTCTGGCAGTATGGACAGGCAGAAGATGCTGGGGCTAGTCCCCTGAACACCATCCCTAGAGAGCTGCCCACTAATGGTGTGGACTGGCCTTTCCTAGGTGTGAACTGTGGTCTGGGCCTCTAGGACTAACCCTAACCTTGTGGTTGCCCCAAACCCTGAGCAAGAGGACCTTTACTCTTCTTACTGGGAGCAGAAAATGAACTGGACTGACCTGGACCCCTCTTCTGCTGTCTTTCCCTTCTATTTTGCTCATTTATTCAGACTCTTTCTACTTTCGATGTAGCATCTACTAATTTGGCAAAATTCGTGATCTCCAATGCTGCTATCATGACTTTGATATTGTCATTGAGCCTTTCTTCGAATCTTTTACACCTCTCTGCCTCTGTAGGGACTATCTCCCTCCCACATCGGCTCAGTCTGATGAATTCACGCTCATACTCTACCACTGATAATTGCCTCTATCTCAGAATGATAAATTCTCTTCTTCTCTCTTCTAAATATACTTTACTGACATACTTCTTCCTGAACTCTGTGAGGAAGAAATCCCAGGTGATCTGATTCGGTTGCACCTCACTGGTTACTGTGTCCCACCACTGGTATGCATCATCTTGATGTAGGGACACAGCACCCTCCAGGTTCTGCTCAGGGGTGCAATGAAGCTATTTCAACACTCTGACTGTTCTATCCAACTAGTTTTCCGCTATCATAGGGTCATTCTCCTTCTTCCCAAAGAAATCCACAACCCCATGTTTTCACAATTTCTCTAAATGGGACTTCTGTGGTGCTAGTGGAGGTTATGGTGGTGGGATTGCCCCCATCATTTGCTGGTAAAATTCGGACATTTGCTAGAATAATGCAAACTAAGGTTGGGCAGGTGCCTCAGCTGCTGGTGGAGCAGATTCTCCCCTGCCTCCAGATTCAACTCTTGGTGGAGCATGACTCTCCACCTCTTTATCAACTGCTTTTTGAGAAGCAGGATCCATATCCTAATCAAAATAACAAAACAAATAGATCTGCATCAGTATCACCTCAATACTTACAAACAAATGTAATGCAATGGTATGCACTCTATCTAGGCCCAGAAACGCCTAAACTGATGCTCTGATACCACTAAATGTGACACCTCTTGCTTGTCTACAGTGTAGCCGAGCAAGATATGCCACACAGTGTGCCGGAGCACCAAATCATATTTCCATTACAATTTACCCTTTTTAATTCATTTATTTATAATTTTGATTAATCTAATTTTTTCACAAATTTTATAGAAAATTTGGCGAAGTACCAGCTGTAAATTGGAAAAACAGTTCTTCTGAATCTATTAAAAACACTTCCAATATAATCATATTATCAATCTCAGTCAACCACCAACATATTTCCACAATTTCTCAAATGACTTTAATATTTCAAAATTCAATTCATTTCATGTCATACTAAACTCAATAAGAAATACTCAAATTTATTACTAAACATGATTTATAGATAATTACATCAAAACACAATTACATGAGTTTATAATATACATGAAAAAATAAAGGTCTGATTACACAAGTTTATAAAATACAAAATATCAAAAGTAGCCTAATGTCCTACCAATACACTACAAATATGAGGTGACTCTAGACTCTGTGTGCAGATCTGAAAGTTCACCCGGTCTGAGGTCTACTGGACTCCCCAGCTATCTCTCTAGTACCTGCGCGTGGCAAAAGTGACGTGCTAAGCAATTCTGCTTAGTGGTGAAAATATAAAATAAAATAACTAAAATAACATAAATATGCAGAATGTATGTTTACATTTTAGGTAGACTTAATTTCTGGCATTTATTGCAGTATTATTTAATTAAAATTTGATAAGATTTATTTCATTGCCCAAGTAACCCATACTAGTTGACTGGACTAGATAAACAGGTAAATTGGCACTGGGTACCAAGTACCTCGGTGTTAGTAGTATGCCATAGAGCATATCATTTAGTATGTATCTTGTACATATTTTTATTAATAAAAGGCTTTTCCACTTTTCCGTTTACATAATATATTTATGTGTAATAGAAAAGGTCCATTGATATTTTGTTAGAAATATTATTCTTAAGTTGTTAAGAACATGAGTGACATTATTTCTAGCACAAAGTATGATAAATAGGTTCACAATCGAGGATACTTCATAATAAGGACATGACTTATCCAGAAAGATTGTATTCATGTTTGTTCCCAAGTTATTTATATGAGATATAAATAAGATGGAATGGTGAGTCTCATGCCATATGACAAACATGATAGGTACTTATAAATGATAAGTAGGCCGAACCAGTGACACTTATGACAAGCACATGGAGTTTACTCTTGTCAATGTTTTGTCATAAATCATATCAATGCATATAATATTTAGACCTGAGATAGCATAGTTATCTTGTATATAGGTAGTTTGAGTTTGATACTGCTTTCATACTTGTACTGTGTATGGGTATAGGGGCATGTGTTGGCTCCTACTAGTTATATATGGAGGTAGGTGTTGATCAAGATGGAATCTGTTCCTCTAAGTAAATAGAGATAAAATCCTATGTTCATTTAATTATTCTTGATGTTTCAAGTTCCTGGCCAAGACAGATAGATTTAATCAGAAAAGAGTTTCTGATGAGAAAATCTTTTTAATCAAGAACTGGAATTAAAAGAGAACATAATATTCATAGCAAATGGAGTTTGACATAAACCATGACTCCAGCTTGAGTTGGGATTTTGTAACAGAGAGATTCTAGTGCATGGTAACATATGATTATAGGTTCATTTAAGGTAAACCTTATTACTAATTGAGTGTCCATGGTATGCTATGCTAGGTGTTAACCATGGTCTATGAGGTGCATAAAATGATTTAGAGAAATCATTTATGGTAAGAAAGAGTTCTGATGATATTAAGAGTTGATATCATGTCTCATTGACAATTAGTGATGAGCCTAGTAAGTCACACACATACACAAGTAGTCACCTAATTAAAAATATGATTTAATTAATTAATTAAAGAGTTTAATTGATTAATTAAATAGGTTTGGTTTGCAATTAGATTGCAAAGTCCCTAGCATGACTTGAAACTAAATCTAGATTATTGGATGTATAGTATAAGTTAAATTTATATTTAAAGGATTTAAATATGAATTTAATTAATGAGAAATTAATTAACAGAGATTAATTAATTTATTTATATTTGATATAAATTAATTAGAATAAGAGAAATAATTATTTTGGGTTAAGAACTCAAAATTAAGACACATGGGCATTTTGGTCATTTCGCAGTGTGACACGTGGCACCATGAGATGGTGACACATGGCATTACACATAAGCTTACCAAATGTCTCTTAATCATGTAAATTGATTAAAATTAAGATTAAATATAGGTTTAACACTTGGCATAATGTGATTGGGTCACTTAAACCTAGAACTAATCAAAGGGTGACATGTGACAAGGGTTTAATGTGTTAACCTAGCTATATAAGCATTGTTATGAGAAAATAAAATACGCTGCAGTGCATCAAGAGGTTAGTGTAATCATTCTTGATTTAATCTAGGGTTCTAAAATTAATCTGATTAATTTTAAAATCTTAAATGGCAAATACAGATCCAAAAACATATTAAAAGAGTTTTAATATGTTGTTTATCATTGAAATCAGATAGTTAAAAATAAATCTTGCATGATGCATGTGACCCTAGGTGAAAATTTTTGAATTCAATGGTATAAACTTGTGTTTTTCATGCTTCTGTTCCTTCACTCGGACCATCATACCATCAGTCACATTGTGTTTCCCAGTGTGTAACAGAACAACTAATAAGCTATAATAATTATCAGGGATAAAACCCAAATATAACAACTCAATCAACATAGCCAAAGGCTATTATAACACTGAATGGCACGTGAGGCCATAAAACATAGAATGTCATGAAGCCATATGTAGTACTGCTAACAGAACTCTATTGGCATGCCAACCTATCCAAACCAATCTTGCTAGGTGTACTAGGGCATGTTACACTCTTAAATTGTACAATTCTTGAAATTTAAGTTTAGGTGTTACTATTCATTTCATTAGTCAACAAAAATGTTGACTTTTGCATAGACAATAGGTACATTGATTTTAATACTCCCAACATACCACATTTTGCATTCTAAAATTGTTGGTATTAGTTGCCAATACCATTTCTAAGCTTAGTGTTAGTTGTTCAAAATTTTCAGATTTCAAGCCTTATGTTTATTGTTCTATTGGTCATTTTTACAGTTGAAATTTGGCAAAGTTGTCAACATGAAAGTAGTTCCTTATTGTGTCTAGTTGCATTTCCCTTTTTGAATCACTCCATTTGAAGTTTTGTAACTCAAGTTATGGCCTAAACACCATGACTGGCCGGATTGCAAACTTTCCAGATTTTCTGGACTGACCAAATCTACAGTGTTTTGTGCAGTGATTACAGGTCACTTTTTGAACATGTTATGGTCAAAATTTGGGTTATATTTCTTCATAAAAGTTGTAGGTATATATCTCAGCTATTTTCTGGTAAAATTTCAGGTCAATTGGACCATTCTACTCTGAGTTATGACCAAATGAATAAATACTGTTCATTTGGTCATTTTGCCCAAGTAGAATGCAGGTCACATGGTGGAAAACCATTCCCCACAGTCTGGTAGAACCTGCAGTGCTAACATGGAATGACTTCCTCAGGGAATTCAGGCAGAAATATGTCCCTGATGCTTATGTAGACCGTGGTCGCAAGAGTTCCTAAGTCTGAAACAGGGGGGCTGATCAGTGGCTGAGTATGAAAGAGAATTTTTCCGCCTAAGCCATTATGCAGTAAGTCTACTTTCTACCAGTAGGGAGAGATGTAAGAGGTTTGAAACCGGCTTGAAGCCTAGTATCAGATTACAAGTGGTCGGATTCAAACATAACAACTTCTCTGAACTTATTTCTCAAGCACTAGAATTAGAAAGAATTGAATCTGAAGCGGCTCTTGAGAAAAAGAAATCAGAGAAGGCAGAAAAAGAGGGAAAGTCAGCAGAACAGAGTTCTAGTGGTCCTACTGGAAAGAGGAAAAACTTTGGGGGATACGACAGAGATAGTAAGAAGTCCGGTAGAGATAGATCTTTTAGACAGAAACCACCTTGATCGGATCAGCAAACTCAACAGAAACCCAGGAATGCGCTGTCAGATCGACTTTGTGAAACTTGTGGTAAACCACATAGTGGGGTATGCTATAGAGCCGTAGGAGCATGTTTTAACTGTGGAGAGACTGGCCATTTTGCTAGGGATTGTGTAAATCCAGGTCGTTCTGGATCATTTACTACACCAAAGGGATCAACCCAAGTTTCTACCCCAAAGAGTTCACCATCAGTTAGTAGAGGCAAAGGTAGAGGTAGGGGTAGTACACCTAGAAGTCAGACTACTGTGAATCAGCCAAAACAGGGTGATGCTTCAACGAGAGTATACGCTATACGACAGAAAAGAGACTGAGACTTTTGACATCATTGCTGGTACTTTCTCAATTAGCAACTGAGATATATATATGTATTGTTTGACCTGGAGTTTGCATACTTTTATGTTAGTGTTAGAACTACATGTTCTGTTGTTATTCCTTTACAGGGGAATAAATTTTGATGCATTAGTGATTAGTCCTTGAGATAAGGATTGTGATAATAAGTGAAATTACTTTTGAAAGAGTTTATCGGCGAAAAGTATTTTCTAACACACCATAAATTATAAAGCTAATTGGCGAGCCTACTTAATGTAAGGCAAGAGGACGTAAAAGTAAGATGCAGTAATGGAATTGCTCTAGATGAGGGCAAGGAGGTTACTGTTAGAAATTGCTAATGGATATTGTAATCAGAATAAGATTCGAATATCAGTGAATTCAAAAAGAATAAAAGATAGGAAAATTTGATCTATTGGGATGTATCGTAGTAACTATGCAATGTTCTTGATGTTTATACTGTAAGCTGCAGATTACAGTACTGACTTGAGATTATTGTGTAGAGCTACGTACTACCCGATAGTATACCTAGCTAAGAATAGTTACCAACGGCATCTGTTTTGGTATAGTTATGCCAGGACAGAATTTAATTGTTAGAAATAAGTTTGAAAATCCTACTTAGGGATCTAAAACTTAAAAGTTAGAATATCGAAAGGTTATAGTTCAGTATAAAAAAGAAGTAAGTTATAGAATATTGACAGATAAAAAGAGTTATGGAAGTAGATATTTGAACAGTTGATTCATATATAACAAAGAAATATTACGAATGTGAGGAAGACTATGGATTAGAATGGTCAAAGGACCCATGACTGATGAGTGATTCTAACATGACCTCAAGGGTCATTCAAGGAGCAACGTGAACCAAAATATTAGACAGCATAATAGTAAGAGGAGATTGGTGTTATCCAAACAAATTAAACATTGTATTAGATTGTTAAAAGTCTTACGATCATATAGAAAGGAGAAATAAACGTATGACTATGTAAGATGGCTACTGGGTAAAAATTTCGTGGACGAAATTTATTTAAGGGGGGGAGAATTGTAACACCCCTAAGTTCGGTAGTGCATTCTCATTGCCAGGTGACCAGTCTTTGTCAGGACAGCTAGGATGCCTAGAACCACACTTCAATGAGAGTGAGGAGACATAAAATAATGAAATACAAGAAAAGAAAGTACAAGAAAAACAAAGGAAAAATGATAGCAAAGAAATGTGATCAAGTTAAACGAGCCGGGAAACCTAGCGATGGGTGACCGCACCGGGAAGTCACGGCGTGGACCGTTGACTAGCCCTGGACTGTGGGGAACTCTGGAAAATATTTTTAGGACTTAAATAGACCCTTATTGAAGTATAAATATCATTAGAAAAATTAAATAATTAGTATAAAGAAAAGTGAGAAATCGAAAAACGGACAAAACCCGGTATTACCGAAAAATCGGGAATGCAACCCGAACAGGGGCATTATGGTTATTTGACATCCCGAATTGTCTTTTGACCTAAATGTCCATTAAAAATAAATAATATTACACTTAGAAAATGAAATGAAAAATTAATTTGGTGGTACATAAAGTAAATAGCCAAAAATGGAGCGAAAAATGTGTAAATAACACATTTAAGCATTATTATATAATTAAATGAGTAAGTGGACCACTAAAGGATTAAATTAAACATAAAATGTGGCTGATGTAAGTCCACTAAACCCATCAGAATGTTCATCTTCCTGATTTCATAAACATTGCTGAATTGAAGAAAATGGGAACCACCATGGCCATTTTTCATGCAAGCTCATCTAACCACTCATTTCACTTCTAATCACTTGAGTTCCTTCATCAAAAATGGTCTACACATCACAAGGAAGATATTGATACCAAATTTGAGAAGTTTGGTGAAGGTTTAGCAAGTTACAATCAAAGGTAAGTTTACATTTTTGAGAATTCCTTTGTTAAACTTTATGTTCATGTAATGGGTGTTAGTTTGGTGAAAGAAATTTTAAAGTTTAAATAGTTATTGAGATAGCCATTTTTGGACAGCCATGGGGTCACGCATTTAATGATTTATTATGCATATAATTGATGAGAAATAATGTTGATCTTGGTGATTTAATATCCTAGTGAATTATTTCACATATATATGGTGATTTATGCACTTGGATGGGAATTGGTAAATTGTAGGGCACTTTGATGTTGAAGGACAATTTTCGGCAGCTTGGGAACACTTGAGTAAATGTATGTATTCATGGAAGTGTAGGCAGAATATTGACCTAGAAGGATTGATGGATATGTATGTAGATTGATATTGTAAAGTATATGTAAGATTTGTAATGGTTAGGTGTGTATGTAATGGTACTTAGAATTTGTAAATGTGAATTATATTTGGTGTGTTGAGGGTAATTGTAATCTGCCCAAAGTAATGTTAATATAAAGTAGAATATGCTTTTGGTAATGTACCAAAACAGATTGGTAGGGAAGTGAACAAATTGCAAGGTAAATGTGTGTGATTGATGTGTGTTAAGCAAAGTAACCAAGGGCAGTGTACATTTTAGCTAATAAGTTTAAATGTGTAACCTCAATTGGTATGAGACCAATTGGAGGTAGAACTAGGCACAAAATTTGCCAACTTTCATTGAGAAAACATACCAAAATTCTGCTTGCAAGGTGACCTAAGAAAATGACCAATTCGGATTAGGTGCAATTAGGACCTGAAAAATGACCAATTGGGCAGCAGTGAGTGTTTAGGCCATAACTCACTCAAAACAGGTCCAATTGACCTGAAATTTTAACCATGAATAGTTAAGACCCATACCTACAAGTCTTATGAAGACACCAAAGCCCAGAAATGACCATAAGTAAGTCAAACAACTTGCACAAGTTCGGGTCCAAAAACTGGCCGAACCAGAGTTGACCAAATTGACCCAAAATTGACCTAATTTGATACCAATTGACCAGCAATAGTGTAATGACCATAACTTGGTCTACTTAACTCGGATTGACCTAAAATTTTGCACCGCGGTCCATAAGACCTAGATCTACAAGTTTGTAGTTTCGACCGAGACCCGAAAATCGAGGGAACTAGATCGTCCGGCTAGGTCAAACCAGTGTCCCGGAATCCAGCAATTTGCATTAAAATGCACTAAACAAGAAAATGACTTTGGTAAAACGTACCAAACCTAAAACCCTATCGAATGTGACATATTAACGACACTAAAACCTAATTTACATAAAAGCATAGCGAGGGTCGGTATATTAGGTGATTAAGTGAATAATTGAGTTCGGCATTATTTACTAAACACCATCGATAGAGACGATTTAATTTAGTCTTGAAACACTTCAAATTATGTTTCTCGATTAACAAGGACTCGGCAAAAGGAAGGAAACACCGAGTCGGACTGTGGGGACAATCATCAGAGGTTTGTGCACAACGGCTATTTCTTTTGAATTTTTCAATTGAAATAAATTATGACTATTTGTATATTATTGTTTTAAATTGTGGAAATGTGTTTGGTGGACACTTATTGATTGAAAAACATTGTGAATGGTTTGAAACTGTGAAAAATTGTTTGAATGATATTGATGGATACTTATTGATTGAAAAGCACTGTAAATGGTTTTTGTGGAAATTGAAGTGAATTACGAATTGTGTTGCCATTTTGTGAATGAAATTATAACTTTGGAAATTTATTGGATTCTTACGGATCATTTGAATAAAATGTTTGGAATTGTTTTGACTCACAATTGGCATGACACGGATATTATGTTCCTCCTCCATTAATGGGGTGAGTGTGATTATTCCTCCCTCTTTGACTTATCAGTCTGGGGTGAGTATGATTATGTTCCTCCCTCTTTGACTTCCCAGTCTGAGGTGAGTATGGATGAGTACTCATTAGATAGCTAGCTTCCTCCCTCATTGATTTCGATTATTGGGGTGAGTATGTCTTGTCGTGGTGTACAACACGGCATATATGGAAAAATTTGTGTCATGACCTAAATTGTGTTATTGATTGGCAACATTGTATTGTTCAATTATTTGATCGAATGGTGTTATTGATTTGCAAAACTATATTATTCAGTTATTTGATCAATTGTGTTATTGATTTGCAAAACGATATTATTCAGTTATTTGATCGAATGGTGTTATTGATTTGCAAAACGATATTATTCAGTTATTTGATCAATTGTGTTATTGATTTGCAAAACGATATTATTCAGTTATTTGATCAATTGTGTTATTGATTTGCAAAACGATATTATTCAGTTATTTGATCAATTGTGTTATTGATTTGCAAAACGATATTATTAAGTTATTTGATTGAATTGTGTTATTGATTTGAAAAACGATATTATTCAGTTATTTTATCGAATTGTGTTATTGATTTGCAAAAAGGTATTATTCAGTTATTTGATCAAATTGTGCATGAATTGGCAATACGGTATTCTTAAACTATTTGACTAAATTGTGTTATTATGAATTTTGATAATTTGTGAATTGGAGTTTAAATTCCTTATGACATTCATTGTCTTGAATTTAACTATGGTTTTAAGTATCCACTATTGATATGATTTATGAATTGTGAATTAAAATTGTATTTGGTTAATGTTGTGCACCATCGAGACATTGTCTCGTGATAGCTTTATTCTTTATCACGGTAGAGAGACAGAGCGGCAGACTAGGTCGCTAATACATCCAGTGAGGGATTACAGTATAATGAGTATACCAATATTTTGCATTTTGTACTGTAATGTATGACACTGTATGTACATTTTGTTTTTGGTTTTGAGCAGTTGTAAATTCAAATTGTACCTTGAAGTTGTAAATTTATTATGAGTTATTTGACTTATAAAAATTGTATTATATTTCCTTATCTCAGACTTTGAAAAATTTCTATGGAATTGAGTTGAGAAATGTGTTGTATTGAGAAAAATGTTGGAGTTGAGATTTGGAAAACAATTGAAGTGCTTTTTTACAGGTTTTCTGAAGAACTGTTTTGTCCAAAATACAAATGGCACCTTGCCAAAATTTTTACAGATATTCCAAATAAATCAAATGAGTTAGTTGTTTCACTTCAGTTCACCAAAGTCTTTAACACCTGTAAATAGTGCTCACCACTGTAAAAGAAGTAAGAAAAGTTTTTAAAATCCCTTGTAGTGTATTTAATGGGTTATCAGTAGACGGAGTTGGTAATTTATCAGGTATACTACGGGATCATGTCATGCCTTACAGAGGGGTAGGCTGTGACACCCAAGGTGTAGTGAATTTTTTTTGTGAAGACAAGTATATCTTTTTTGGTGAAAAGCTTGAAATACTCAAGTTTGAAAGAAAAAAAAATGGTGGAGTGCTTAGGAAGAGGTTTTGGCCACCATGGATGGAAGAGGAAGATGAAGTGATCTTTTGGTCTTCCTTATCCCTTATAAAATGTTTATTAAGTTTTGATTGGTCAAAGCATTTTAATTACCTCATTCTTGCATAAGCATGAAGTAATAAATCCCATTTATTTTTATTTTCTTTTCTTTCCTTGCCTATTCATTTTTAAATAATTTTTCATTAATATTTGTTCATATTTTATGTCATATAATTCACCTACATAAATGAACAAGTTGGTCAAAAATCATCTCTAAAGACGAAATGACCAAAATGCCATCCGTTTAGCTTAACAAGCTAAAATTGTGTGTACCGATTGATTAAATTTTTCATGTGTGTTCTTAACATTTTATTATCATGGAAACCCCAATAATCTTTCCCTGAGGTCTCAAAAATTATTTCATAAAGTTTTTTCCAGGTCTAGGGTTGCTAACTGCTTTTAAGTCACTTCCCCTTCGGGTTACTCATCACTGGGGTTACGGCTCATTTAACCTTAGTACATTTCATTGCTAAAAATTTTCCTTAATTTTTCTGGTCATTATTTGATTTATTTATAACTCTTCACTCTAGTTTAATTATAATTTCAAATATTCTAATTGCCCGGATCGACATTGGTCACCGGAACAGTAGACTGTACGGACTAGTTAAAGTGAGGATGTTACAAAGTAGGAACCCTAAAATTTGGTAGCCATGAACTGAGTTGAGGTTTGATGATTTTGATGAAATTAATTGAGTTTATTAGTGTTATTGATGAGTATATATGATGATTAAATTGATTGGCATGTGTTTGCAAGAGATTGTGAATTTAAGTTAGGATTTTTTACCTAACTTTGGGGAAATTTTTGTATGACTTGAAATTGATGATGTTGAGACCAATTGTTGACTATTATAAGTGCTATGAATGTGAATTGAAGTTCGGAAGTTGGGTGGATTTGAAATTGGGAGTGCTGATTTTCAGACTTATGAGTCCAGTGTCGTTTTTAAGCTATAAGTAGAGTTGTATTGCTCCAATTGGTGTAAGGCCAATTGGAGATGAAACTAAGCTCATAATGCCCCATTTTTCATAAAGAGACAATGCCCAAAAACTGTCCCTAACCTAACATAAAAATTGCTTGAATCTGGACAACCCTAATTTGGACTTAGGAAAATGACTAAATGAATAATAAATGTTCAAATGGCCATAACTTACTCTAGAAAGGTCAGAATGACCTGATTTTTGAACCCATGGAAAGCTTAGACATAGTATAACAACTTTTATGAAGAACAGAAATCCAAATTTTGACCATAACTAAGTCAAATTGCTAACCAAATTTAGCTTGTCATAACTACCAGAACCAAAACTACCCAGAATTTCTGGACCTGAACCTATCCGACCAGTTTTGGCAAAAATATCATAACTTGGTTCAAAAAACTGAAAATGTAGTAAGACCAAAGCTAAAATCTCTATAAGACGTAGAACTAAAAATTTGGTATTTTGACCAAAACACAAAACCTAATGGAACTAGGCCAATTAGCTAGGAAAATTCAGCATACCAAAACCTAAAATGAACCAAATAACCACTTGACTCTAGAATAGTGTTTATACCATAACTTTTAGTAGAGAACTCCAAATGGGATGATCCCAACTGTTCTAGAATCCTAAGATATAGAGATTCAACTTTGATTTAGGAACCTTCCTCAGATTTTGAGTGTAAGAACCCTAAAATGGGAGAAAAGGCACTGACCTGAACTTGGAATCCTGAAGGCACAGGGTACCTGAGTCTAGGCCAGTTAGTTTGTCATAATTAATTCTAAAAAACTTAAAAAATTATAAATCTTAAATTTAAGTGATCCTAAGACATAGGGTCACAACTCCTCCGAAGAACATTAGGCCTAAAAGTGGTTGTAACATGTCCAAATAATTAGATAAAATTTGACTCCAAAATCTGCCTAGTCCTGGAACTAAAATGAGTTAATGAACCAGTTTTGGTTATTTGACCATAAATTGAGTTCTAAAACCCAAAATGACATGTTTCAAAAGGGAAAATAAAGACAAGACATAGAGGAACAACTTCCATGAAGGAAGTGTGGCCAAACAGTGGCCACATCTTAACCAATTTGCTAGATGAATTTAAGATACCAAATCTGGACCTTGAGAAAGGTTCATAAAATAACTTGGCACATGATATGGAATGAACTAAAGTAATTTGCTAAACATAAAAATAACATGAATATACATATGGAACTTATGTTTCCCATTACAAGTGACATGAAAATGCTATGAAACACCACTAGTATATAACATGGATTAATGAAACTATAAATACTTAATAATTCTACTTTGCCCAAAGTATACCTAGACTTATTTATATAGCATGGATCGATTGATATACCAATTACGGAGACTATAGATTGCAGTACTGCCCACATGAATGATCATTGACAGACAACATATGTCTGAGATGGTTGTTCTACTAGTTTTATGCCTGCCCGTTGGCCACAGTGCTTATTATTATTACTGGCTTTATGCCTGCCCACTAGCCTAGTGTCTGACATGACCGTTGTATACTTGATAGACATACAGATGTCTAACTAGTATACTCATGTGTATGGAGTCTTTATAGTCTGTTATAGGTTACTTGGACACAGATATAAGTAATATACTTTAAATTTAAATAAGTACATGAAGAGATCACTATTATGGATTTAATAAGACTAATTATGAAATATATGAATAAAAAGATCCCGATAAATTATTTGCTCCCAAAGTTCCGCAAATATGTAATTAATTCAAAAATTTAGAAATTTTTTTATGGAATAATTATTTCAATTATTAGTTATTTTATTTCAATTATTGCACCACTAAGCAGAAATGCTTAGCACGATGGATTGTTTCTTCGCGTAGGTACAGGAGACCACCACCAGCAGCAGCAGTAGCAGTAGAGCACCGATTAGAATTGATCAGATTTGCTAGAGTGTTGGTGTCACCTCATCAGTTATTTTGATAGGGCTCATGTATATATCAGATATTGCATTTTGATCATTTTACATAAGTAAATGTTGTAAATCATTTTGAGATATGTAATTAAATTTTTAGATTGTATATAAATTGTGCATTATTATATGTAAATTTTATATGAATGAAATAAAATTTACTTTCTTGAAAATTTTATGAATAATGAGATGATATGATATGGCATATAGAAAGAATGAGATGGATAGTATAATATATGATATGAAATTATTTTTAACAAGTGAATGGTGGAACCCGCCATGCATAAATAAAATAGAGGAGACTCTGTCTAGGTCTCCATAAAAATAAAATATGATTGAAAAAAAATTTCCCACACATGGAATAATATAAATAAATAGAATTTAAATTAATATGGTATAAGGCAGGATAAGATAGGGTGCTCTGGCACCTAATGTAGCACACCTTGCTCGATTACACTGTAGACGGGTGAGAGGTGTTACATGGCCCTTTAATATCACTGTAGCAAGTGGATGGGCCGATTTTGAATGATTTTAGAAGTGTTTTAAGAAATTGTGTGTTGCCAACCCTATAAGGGGAATTTGATGAATGAATGTGATTTATTTGATTTGCAATGTGATTCTTTGTATGAAAATATTTGAATTTGTTTTGAAACTATAGTTGGTATGGAAATTTGAATTATGTCCCTCATTATTTGAGGTGAAATTAATATTGTGTTCCTCCCTCTCTGGCTTGCCAGTTGAGGTTGAGTTCGGATGATTATTCATATTGCTAGCTAGACAACTCCCTCATTAATTGTGGTTAGTGAGGTTATATAATACTTTGTCGCGTTGTACAACATGACATTAATCATGAAATTTTGTGTCATAGCCTTAACTGTGTAAATTGTTGGTAGCACTATTATTTGCAATTGCTTTGATAAAATGTTATTGAAACAATTGATTTATATGATTGAAAACGTTGATATTGATTTTATGAATTATGGAGATTTGAGTATTTCAAATTATTGGCTATACCTTGCACAAACATGTTTTATTTTGAGGTTTGAATTATTAGTTGTGCACTACTGAGTGAAATACTCAATGATAGCTGTTTTATGCTATCACAAATAAATAAAAGGAGAAGGCTGCTGAGTGAAAGACCTTGGTGCACCTTTTGGTTTGGCCATGGGTATACATTAGGTATACCCTTGTAGTTACATTTTGATGTATATGTAGCTATATATATATATATATATATATATATATATATATATATATATATATATATATATATAAGTTACATTTTGATGTATATGTAGCTATATATATATATATATATATATATGTACAGACATTGAGCAGTTGTATAAAAACCATTGTAATGTTATTTTGGTCATTTGAATTTAATGTAAATTTTTGTAATATTAATTTTGTTACTTCAATAAATGTAAATATTTAAATTTCTTTCTGAACTATGTAATTCATGAATTATTTTCTTTATGATCGAATTTGTTGAGAATGAATTATATAAACTGTTACAGGTGATTTTTAACAGGTTTAAAAGAACTGTTTTTACATAGTTTTAGCCATCACCACGCAAAATTTCTATAAAATTTTAAAGATGCCAATTTATTTCTAAATCCATTTTATGGCATATATCCAATCCAAAGACACTTTAATTATTCTTTTATCACTATTTTACGCCTAAAAATGAAATGGAATTATTTTAAAATCCCTTGTAGTATATGTAATGGGTTATCGGTAGACAAAGTTTGGTAATTCATTAGGTATACTATGGGATCATATTATACCTTACGGAGGGGTAAGGTGTTATATCAATGGTTGCATGAGTGTGGTGAAATCAAGGTGAATCGACAAGTTCTAATTTCTTTCTCTATTGGCAAGTACAAGGATGAGGTTTGTGGTGTTGTACTTATTCATGCGGGTCATATTTTACTTGGAAGGCCATGACAATATGATAGGAAAGTGGTACATGATGGTTTCAAGAATAGGTACTCCTTTGAGCATAAAAGCCGAAAGTTGACACTTGCACCTTTGACAGCAATGGAAGCTTTTGAAGACCAAATGAGGATCAAATAGTCCATGGATGAGAGAATTCAAAGTGATGCTGAGCAAAAAGAGAGAGATAGAAAAGAAAGAGAGGAAAAAGAAAGAGGGAAGAATAAGAGGGAATAGGAGAGGAGAGAAAACCAAAAAGGAGTGAAAGCAAAAGGAAAGGGCTCGGGGAAAAAAGAGAGTTGTGAGAAGAGTGGAGAGAAGAAAATCAATTTGCTAGCAAGAGAAAAAGATGTGAGGCATGCCTATTTCTCTAGTAGGCTGATTCTGATGCTAGTTTGTAAGGGGGCTTACATTAATTTTTCTAACATTAACCCTATTGTGCCTAGTTGTACTATGTCTTTATTGTAAGAATTTAAGGATGTTTTCCTTGAAGAGCTTCCTAGTGGGCTGCCTCCCATTAGAGGCATTGAACATTAAATTGATTTTGTGCTTGGAGCAGCGATCCCAAATCGACCAGCCTATAGGACTAATCTTGAAGAATTAAAGGAGCTACAAAAGCAAGTTAAAGAGCTTCTTGCAAAGGGCTACATGAGGGAGAGCATGGGTACATGTGCCATTCCAGTGCTTTTGGTGCCAAAGAAGGATAGGATTATACAGATGTGTGTGGATTGCAGAGCTATCAATAGAATCATTGTAAAGTATAGACATCCCATACCTAGACTTGATGACATGCTAGATGAATTACATGGTGCATGCATATTTTCTAAGATTGACTTGAAAAGTGGTTACCATCAAATATGCATGAAATTAGGTGATGAATGGAAAACTGCTTTTAAGACTCAATATGGATTATATGAATAGTTAATCATGCCTATTGGCTTATCAAATGCATCTAGTACATTTATGAGGTTGATGAATCATGTCTTGCATCATTTTCTTGGTAAATTTATTATGTATATTTTAATGATATTCTTATATATAGCAAAAATTTGGATGAGCATTTGACTCATTTGAGGTTGGTTTTTGATGTGCTTAGGAAGGAATAACGGTATGCCAATCTTAAGAAATGCACATTTTGCATGGATAAGGTGATCTTTCTAGGATTTGTGGTTAGTAGCAAGGGTATTGAAGTATATGAGGATAAGGTGAAAGCCATTAGAGAGTGGCCTACTCCAAAATCCATGAGTTAGGTTAGAAGTTTCCATGGGTTGGCTAGCTTCTATAGGCAGTTTGTGAGAGACTTTAGTACCATTGCCACACCACTGAAAGAGGTAGTGAAGAAGAATGAAGGTTTTAAGTGGGAAAGGGAACAAGAGCATGCATTTAACTTGCTTAAAGGAAAATTGCATTTTGGTCCTTTACTTGCTTTGACTGATTTTTCTAAAACTTTTAAAATTGAATGTCATGCCTTCAGGATAGGTATTGGTGCTGTTTTGATACAAGAAAGAGATCCTATAGCCTACTTTAGTGAAAAGTTAAGTCAAGCCACTTTGAACTACTCCACCTATGACAAAAAAATGTATGCATTGGTGAGGGCTTTGGAGACGTGGCAACACTACCTATAGCCAAAAGAGTTTGTTATTCATAGTGATCATGAATCATTGAAGTACTTGAAGAGCCAAAACAAACACAGTAAGAGGCAGGCTAAGTGGAGCAAATTCATTAAGTCATTTCTATATGTGATTCAATATAAGCAAGGAAGAGACAAAGTGGCGGTCGATGCTCTTTCTAGGAGGTATATTCTTCTTTCTATGCATGATGCTGAGTTGTTGTGCCATACCTTATCCCTCCATAAGGCATGACATAATCCCATAATATATCTAATGAATTACCAAACCTCACCTACCGATAACTCATTAAATATACTACAATGGATTTTAAAACGATTCCATTTTATTTTTGAGTTTAGCGTGGTGACAATTACAATATCGGAGAGTAATTTATTTAAATTAGCGCCATAAAATTCATTTGAAATTAATTTAATATTTTACAATTTTTGCAAAAAATTCGACATGGTGTCAGCTAAAAATGTAACAAAATAGTTCTTTAAAACCTATGAAAAACATTTTATACAATATCTCATCCACAATCCAAACACATTCAACTCAAGTCATTTCTTTTTACTCATTCCATACCAAATAGGATGCTCATTTCATGTACAAATCAAAGTAAAGATTCTTACATAATTTTACAAACCAAAAAAAAATAAAATATTATTACAGTTTAGTTTATACAACTGCTCATTGTCTTTTAGATACACATAAACTAAATTATATAAAAAATGAATTTACAAGGGTATGATTAATATACCTGAAAAATATCCCAAAATAAGCTGTAATCACCGCTACTAGCAGCCCACTCTGCTGCTTTATCTATCTCCTTACCCGTAACAGCATAAAAAAACTATCGTTGAGTGGTGAACTCAGTGGTGCACAACTTAAAATTTAATACTCAACACAAAACACAGTTTATCAAAAGGGGTAAACAAGAGTTTCCAACTTTCACATTTTCAATAACATTTTGTCAAGGTAATTTCAAACACTAGTGTTGCCACAATTCACACAACTTAGGTCATGACACAAAATTTTCAATCAATGCCGTGTTGTACAGCATAACAAAGTAATCTACAACCTCACTAACTGAAATTAATGAGGGAGGTGGCTAGCTAGCTAAATGAGTACTCATCTGAACTCAACCTCAACTGGCAAGCCAGAGAGGGAGGAACTTAAACAAACTCAACCCCATAGATGGAGGAAGAACACAATAAGAATTGCCATACCAAGTGTGGTTTCAAAAACCAATCCAACAATTTCATTTCAAATCAACAATCACATTTCATTTATAAGTTTCCCCTTATAGGGCTGGCAACACACAATTTCTAAACTTGAAATTTTCAATGCAATAAAAACCATAACTCAATCATACATATTTATTCAAATCAATTTCAAATTGAAAACAAAGAAGAAGGTTTAATTGTGCACAAACCTCTTTATATTCCTCTTTCATAAATCAACTTGTCCCCTCTTTAGGAGGCTCCTTTTTCACTGAAAATACACAATGGAAATGTCTCAATACTTATCCCAATTATCTCCAACAACTAAGCAACTGAATATCTAATGAATATCTAAGGTACTTATGCAAATTTCAAGAAATTTACATTCTAGATAGTTTTATGCCTTGGCTTTTGAATCCAATTTCCATCTAGTTCTAGTCGTAATTTGGTGAAATGTTCTTCATGTTCCTCTATATCTTAATTTTATTTTCCTTTTTGAATCACTCAATTTGGAGTTTTATAGCTTTAGTTATAGTCAATTAACCAAGTACTAGTCCAGTGACCAATACTGTTCCAGAACAAGCTAGATTTTGGAACTCAATTTTGTTAAGCTAATTGGACTAGTTATGGTCATAATTTGGCTTGGTGTTCTTCATATGAGTTGTTCCCGGTTGTCTAATGGTTATACAGGTTCAAGAATTTCTAAATTTGAAGGTGTATAGGGTGATTTATGGCTAATTAACCAACCTAGACTCATAATCCCTGCACATTCAGGATTTCAAGTTCAGGTCAGTTTTTGCAATTCATATTTGAGGTCCTTACTCTTAGAATTTGAGTAAGGTTTCTAAACCAAAGTTGTATCATTAAGTCTTAAGTTTTCAAATCAATTTGGCTCATCCCAATTGGAGCTTTCTACTGAAAGTTATGATTCATTAACTATTTGAGTGTCAAATGGTCAATCTGTCCAGGTGCAGGAATTTCCAGATTGGGAATTCCTAAATTCTCTTAGCAATTTCCCTAAGATGCATTTGGTTCTGGATTCTGGTCAAAACATCAAAATTGTAGTTCTAGGTATTATTAAGATTTTGGCTTTAGAATTACTACATTTGCAGTTTTGTAGACCAAGTTATGGCATTTTTTCCAAAACTAGTCGGATAGCCATTTGTCCAGGATTTCTAGGTTAATCCAGAATCAGGCGGATTTGATGAACTAACTTTGCTTAGCAATTTGGCCAACTTAGGGTCATTATTTGGGTTCATGATCTTCATAAGAAGTGTTCTACTATGTTTCAAGCTTCCATTGGTTCAAAAATTACCTAATTTAGATTTTTCTAGTGCAAGTTATGCCTAACTGAAAATATACTATTTATTTGGTCATTTCTAGCCAGGTCTAGAACACCAATTCCGGATTCAAGCCAATTTTAGGCCAACTTATGGTCAGTTTTTGGGCAAGATTTCTCCATAAAATTTGTGGCTTTAAGTATTAAGTTTCATCTCCAATTTACTTCACACCAATTAGAGCAATATAGTTCTACTTATAGCCATATAAATGCACTAGACTCAAGGTCTAAAATCCTGCATGGAAACAACACTTCCAATACAACAATTCAACATTACTACCAACTTCAAAACTCAATTAATTCTCATCAAATGGTCAACAATTGACCTCAACTACCTCATTTGAGTATCATATCAAAAAATTCCTAAATTTCATGCAAAACCCTAACCTCCATAATCACATCTCACGCAACTTATACCAAATCAACATATCCATCACATATACACATCTAATACCATCTCTAGGAAAGTTTAATGTCAATTAAACTCATCATACTCTCATACATCAAGGCTTCCAAAAAATCACCTTCCCAAATAGTTATCATTTTCTTAAAATTTCATGCAAATTCAACTCAATTCCACATGCTTTAAAAGATTAAAGAAGAGAGATATGCAATACTTGCACTAACCTTAATTGGGCAGATTTTATGTCTTCAATTCTTCACTTCTTTTTGGTTTTTTTTGTTCCCAATCTTTCGACCAAGTTTGATCATCAAGTTCTTGTTAAAGGGGTTATGAAATTTAAGGGTTAAAACTAGGGTTTTTGGAGCTTACTATGTGCATCAATGGTGGAATTTGGGAGAGGTGGTGAGAGAGTGGCTGGCTAAATTGGGCAAGAAGAAGATGATTTTTTATTTTAAATTTCCATCTTATCTTATTTTTATTTATCCAAAAATAAATTAATTTAAATTATAATTTTAATTGTGTCATGCATATGTCATTGATGATGTCATAATTCAAATTAATATTTGGATTTTTCATTTCTTTCCTTTTATTTTCCCTGCACTTCTTTATATTGTTAATTATTTTTTATTATTTTAATCTCATACATTTGAATGGACATTTAGGTCAAAATTCACCTCTAGGGGTGATGTAACGCCCTCACTTTACGTAGTCTATACATTTGACTACTCTGGTGACCTAATGTCGGTCCAGACAAGTCAGGATGTCTGGAACTACACTTCAGTGATAATAAATAGGCATAAAATGTTGAAATAAATAAAGAAAAAATATAAAAAAATTAAGGAAAAAAAATAAAAGAGACGAAATGAAAGTAAGTTAAACGAGTCGGCACCGTAGCGATGGGTGACCGCACTGAGAAATTACGGCGAAGACCGTTGACTAGCCTTGGACCGCGGGGAACCTTGGAAAATATTTTTAAGACTTAAATAAACATCTATTGAGGTATAATTGACTTAGAAAATGCCAAAGAAAATTTAATTAATTAGTACAAAGAAAAACAAAAATTAAAAAAATCGGCACGTCAAGAAATTAATTGGTAGTACCGAAAAATCCGAAATGCAACCCGAAGAGGGGCATTTTGGTCAATTAATACCTAGAGTTAACTTTTGACCTAAATGTCCATGAAAAATTAGTAGTATTAAATTTTGAAAATGTCATGAAAATAGAAAATTTGACATAAAATGTAAATAGTGAGGAATTTGGGGCATAATTACAATTAAGGGAAAATTTGGATTATTAAACATTTAATCCACCTTAGTGGAGCACTATGGATTTGTATATTGATTAAGTGGATAGCATATCCCACTTTAGCTACTTCTTCTTCTTCATTTCATCTTCAAGCCGAATCCAATCCTCCCAAAAACTCCATGGATGGCCAAAGCTTCGAGCTCTCATCCACCAAGATCAAGCCATGAAATCTTCAAGGTTCTTTCATTAAACTTTATCCTCATACCTTGGGCAATATATTGGGAGCAAAAAGGAGTTTTGTTAAGGTTTGAGCAAGCTCCAAAAAGAGGTAAGGGTCCAATTCACTTCCTTTCTTAAGTAAAGTTTATGTTTGGCTTGAGATGAGTTGATTGGTGATGAAAATTGATGGAATTGTTGAGTTATTGGACTGCCCAATTTTAGGTAGCCATGGGAGTCTATATTATTTTAGTATTTTACCAATTTACTTTGCTAGATTGTGTTGAATAAATATAGAAGTGCTAAGAATGAATATTGAAGTACTGGGAGGAGGAGGATTGCCAAATTGGGAGTGTAAATTCTCTTATACAGGTTGTGATTATTGGCAGTATATAAATTACATTATAAGTGTAAAGTTGTGACTCCAATTGGTATGAGGCCAATTAGAGTTGAAACTAGACACAAAATAGGCCAACTTTCATGCAGAAGTGTTGCCTAAATTCTGCCTAAAAGTGACCTAAAAGAATAACCAAATCCGGATTAGCATAACATAAGAACCTAGAATTTAACCATATGAACAGTAATTTTTTTTTTTTGGCTATAACTCACTCAAAACTGGTCCAAATGACCTGAAATTTATGTCATTGGAAAGCTTAGACATAGGGCTACAACTTTGGTGAAGACCACCAAGCCCGAAAATGCTAATTACCAAGTCAAAATGATTGCCAAATTTGGGTTACAAAAACTGGCCGAATTGACTTTGACCTAAAAATGACCTAAACTTTGCAATATAAGTACAACTTGACCAAAAATAGTAAAATGACCATAACTTGGTCCATATAACTCCAAACGCCTTGAAACTAGTGCCAAATTTTCACTAAGACATAGGCCTACAATAATGGTATTTTGACCAAAACCCAAAAACTTAGGGAACTAGGTCAATTAATTTGATTAATTTGGCATATCAAATCTGGAAATGGTTCAAATGACCATTAACTCCAGCAAAGTTTTTTAAGTATAACTCCCACTAGAAGTCTTCAAACAAAATGAGCCATACCATTCTGAAAAGCTAAGAAGTAGACCTTCAACTTTGTTTTAGACCTCTCCCTCACCTTATGAATGTAAAAAGGTTAAATGTTGGGTCAAAGCTACTGCCCTAGTTGAACATGCTGTCACTACAAGACCATTGAGTCTAGTCCAATAACTTGCCATAGTAACTCTACAAGACTTGAAAAATTACAATAAAAAATTCTTAGTTACCATAAGACATCGGGTAACATATCCTGTGAAGAGTAATAGGCCTAAATATGGCAACAACCTACTCAAATAAAATTGGCAATGTGTAATACTAAAACTGCCTAGTAAGGGAACCAAAATTCAGAATTGACCTAGTTATGGTCAATTGACCATAACTTGAGTTATACAAATCCAAATGACATGATTCAAAAAGGAAATTAAAGAAGACACAATGAGAAACAATTTAATGAAGAGAAATCTATTAAATTTACACTGTAGCTTGGTCCAATAGACAGTAAACATTAGCCATGAAATCTGAATAATTACAATAAAATGCAATAAGTTTGAAATGAAATTGGCAACATATGTCAACATGTGAGGAATGAAAAATGGAATATATTAGTGACATTAAAACTAATTCACCTAGTGTGCATTAAAGGTCAACATTATAGGTTGATTAATGAAAGGAATAGTATTAATAAAATTTAATTATTGAACCTTATTATTAGAAATAATTTAAATGAGTACTGAAACACTTTAAATTGTGTGTGTCAGTTAGAAAAGACACTGGGAAGGGAAAAGACCCACTGAGTCAAGGCCAAGAGGCGACTCATCAGAGGTTTGTGCACAACTTGTAACACCCTCCCTATAGCAATTTTCGTACATTCTATTGTTCCGGTGATCGGTGTCGGTCCAGATAGATAGAAAAGTCTGGAAAAATATTTAAACTAAAGTGAGGAATCATAATTAACTCAAATATTAATAAGAAAAATTTAGGAAAAATTTTAGAAAAAAAATACAACCAAGATAAATGAGCCGGTGCCCTAGAGATGGGTAACCCAGTGGGAAGTTGCGGTCCTCGCAACTAGGAGCCCTAGACCCAGGAGAAAATTCATAAAATAATTTTTGGGACTCCAGAGAAAAGTCATTGAGGTTTCTAAGGCATTAGAATGTCAAGAAAATGCTTAAAAAAATTTTGCAATTAGTACAGACAATTTTAGTATGTTAAGCCAAACGAAGGGCATTTTGATAATTTCGTCTTCAGAGATAATTTTTAACCGACATGTCCAGCTAAGTAAATAATTATTATGACATAAAATATGAATAAATATTACTAAAAATTAAATTGAAAATGAGTAGAGAAGAAAGGAAAGGAAAATGAGATAAAATGTCAATTTTGACATCACATGATGTCATCAAGCCCTTTTCCACCAATCACATTAAGTCACCAATTAATTAACTAATAAAAGAGGATAAGTGACACAAAAAAAATAAAAAGCAATCAGCTCTTCTTCCTCAACCAGCCAGCTGCCCATTTCCCTTTCTCCATTGAAGAAGTTTCCACACCTCTTCCAAACCTTGATTCTACTACCCTAAACCTTAAGTCCACTTTAACAAAACTTGTCTACATAACTTGGCAATGTGTTTGGCTGCCAAGAAAAGCCAAGAAACTAAAGTTTGTGAAGGGAGAAATTCTGGTCCAACAAGGTTAGTGTCCAATTCTTGTTCCTTTTGTTTTAATTCATGTTTAATGGCATGAATTGTGTAGGAAATATAAGAAAATAAAACAAACAAGTGTGTGTGCACCTTAAAATTTTGGCAGTTAGGGTTAGCTAGGGTTTGATGATTTTGCTTGGTAGAAAAATGGTTATGAGCAGCCTTTAGTAGTGGATGAAGGATTGAATATAATTAAGTAAATGAAATGCAAAAATTGTGCATGTATGAAATGAAAAAATTAGACACTCGAACAATTCTAGGGTTTTGCTTATGTGATGGTTTATTAACCTTGTAATGGTTAATTAGTGACCATTTGAATGTGTGTGAGGAGGAAATGAAGTGAGTTGTGGCTTAGTATTTGAGTTTGGGTGAGCTGCCTTGGCTGACCTGCAGGGCTGAGTGTGAATCCAACAGGTTTAGGCAGCTATAAATGGAGTGGTAGAGGTCTAATTGGTACAAAGCCAATTGGAAATGAAACTACACACATAATGGCACAACTTTGGTGAAGAAACCCTGCCCAGAAAACCAAACCAAGTTTACCTAAAAATTACCCTAATCCGGGTCACTTGCATTTTGCCTGGGCAAAATGACTAAATGAATAGCATCTATTCATTTGGTCATAACTCAGTGTAGAAACGTCCAATTGACTTGAAATTTGCCAGAAGAAAGCTAAGACATAGACCTACAACTTTCATGAAGAAATCAAACCCAAATTTTGATCATAACATGTTCAAAAATTGACCTGCAGTCAGTGTACAAACACTATAGATTTGGTTCTATCCAGAAAATTCTTGAAATTTGCAATCCGGCCAGTTATGGTGTTTAGGCCATAACTTGAGTTACAAAACTCCAAATGGAGTGATTCAAAAAAATAAATATAACTAGACACAATAAGGAACACTTCTAGATTCTGGGGTCGTGTTCAGAGAGCCCTAGGAACTAGATTGAACTTTAGTACGGCATTCCACCCACAGACAGGTGGCCAGTCTGAAAGGGTAATTCAGATCTTGGAGGACATGCTACGGGCTTGTGTGATTGAGTTTGAGGGCAGTTGGGACACACACTTACCTTTGATTGAGTTTGCTTACAATAACAGCTCCTAATTAAGCATTGGGGTGCCTCCATATGAAGCTTTGTATGGCAGAAAGTGTAGAACTCCTCTATGTTGGGATGAAGTAGGTGAAAGGAAGATGATTGGGCTCGAAATTGTTCAGCAGACTGAGGAGAAGATCAGAGTGATCAGAGATCGACTTAAGACTGTATCAGACCGTCAAAAGTCCTATATTGATTTAAAGAGAAGAGATATTGAGCATGCAGTGGGTGAGAAAGTATTCCTTAAGGTTTCCCCTTGGAAGAAAATTATGAGATTTGGCAGAAAAGGGAAACTGAGTCCTAATTTCATTGGGCTATATGAGGTTCTGAAAAGAGTGGGTCCTTTGGCATATCATTTAGCACTACCTCCAAAGTTGGAGAAGATACATAATGTTTTCCATGTGTCTATGTTGAGAAGATATAGATCAGACCCATCTCATGTACTACTAGTGGAAGAAATTGAAGTGAATTCAGACCTCACATATGAGGAAGAGCCCATAGAGTTTCTGGCTTATGAGGTGAAGCAGCTATGGAATAAGATGATACCGTTAGTGAAAGTGCTATGGAACCATCATTCGGGCCAAGAAGCTACTTGGGAACAAGAGGAGGACATGAGGAGACAACACCTACAACTGTTCAAAGATTGATACGAGGTAAAATTTCGAGACGAAATTTATTTTAAGGGGGGGAGTATTGTAACACCCCTAGTTGTATAGCCTGGAATATTTCATTGTTATGGTGACCAGTGTCGGTCTGGATAATTAAGAGGATTAGAACTACATCTAAGACAACTAGATAAGCCCTAAAAACAAATAATTAGTAATTGTCAAATGGTTAAGTACAAATAAGAAAATAGGACACAAGAAGTTAAATGAGCTGAAAGTCACAGCGATGGGTGACCTTCTCAGGAAGGACTGCAAGGTCGATTTAAAGTCAAATTTCGAACAGTAAAATGTGACGCTGCGGTCCTTAGGACTATTGCGAACACAATGGAAAAGAGAAAATCACAAAAAAGAATTATTAAGTAGGTCAACTAATTGGGTTAGGGATCAGAAAGAAATATTGAATTACTTGCAAACCGGATCGAATCGGCAAGGGGCAATTTGGTCAATTTACACCTAGAGCTGACTCCTGACCTAACTGTCCAATAAAATCAGAGAAAAGAAAATTTTGGGATCAAGAATTAAATTAAAGAACTAAAGAAAAATAAATAAAAAAAAAGAAAAAGAGAAAAAAGTTGAAAAAGTTTATTACATCATGCATGACATCATGCATGATGCAATAAACCTAATAATTAAATATTAAAAATTTGTGGGATAATTATGTATTAATTAAGCTAAAATTCAAAAGAAAAGAAAAAGAAAAAAATACTCTTCTTCCTTACCATTCAGCCGGCTCACCTCTCATCTCTCTCTCTACACATTTCTTCATCTTCTCACTAGATTCCCCCCAAGTCTTCACCTTAAAACACTTAGTAGTCTTCATAAAAAATTCTCCTAACCTCTTGAGGAGTCACTTGGAAGCATAAAGAAGAAAGGAATTGGAAGTAACAAGCTTGAAGATTTTCCCTAAGAGAGGTTAGTGCCCATTAATCTATTATTTTCATGAATTTCTTGCAAACTAGCTTAAAGATGATCAAATAAGTAAGGAATTGAAGGAAATTATGGGCGAATTTGAGAAGTATAATTTTTGGCCATCAAGTAGTGAACTAGGGTTTGCTTGAGTTTGATTGAATTAAAGGTGAGCATGAGCTTTAATGAGTTAAGTGATTATGTTTATATGCTTTGATTTAGTGAAATGTAACAATTAGTGAGTTAGGGTTTTGGCACCAAGGGTTTTAGGAGGAAAAGTGTGAGAAGTAGCCAAATGATGTGTTTGACCTTACTTGAGTTGAAAAATGGTCATGTATAACCAATTGTGGTGTGTAGGAAGTGTTGGAATTAAGTTTGAATTCAGATTGGTTATGGTCATTCTACAGGCAGCATGACTAAGGTCCCTTTCAGGGCCATATCAGGGATCAAAACTAAAAATTTACCAACCCAATTAGTGTGAGGCCAATTGGGAATGAAACTAGACACAAAATGGCACATTTTTTATTTAGGAATCATGCCCGGAAAGTGACCATAGCATAGTGAACAAATTGGCCAAATCCGGATTAGGCAAATTGACCTGTACAAAAATGACCAATTTGTTCATTTGGACATAACTTGGGCTAGGCAAGTCCAAATGACCTGAAATTTTACCAGTAGAAAGCTGAGATATATCCCTATAACTTTCATGAAGAACACAAGTCCAAATTATGCCCTTAACTAAGTCATTTAGCCACCCAAAATTAGTGATCTAAGACTGCCAAAACCAAATTAGGTGCCCAGAAAATCTGGATTAGGCCAATTCGGCCAGCCATGTTCAAATGGCTATAACTTGAGCTACAAAACTCCAAGTGGAGTGATTCAAAAAGGTAAATAAATTTAAGACAATAAGGAACAATTTCTATGAAGAAAACTTAGCCAAATTCTAATAGCAACATGACCAATGGAACAATGCAAAAAAAGACACCAAAACTGAAAATTTACAATTTTGCCTAAAAGACTTAAAATTTGAGAAAACAACCAAAACTAACAAACTAGGTAACCAAAATGTGGTATGTGGGTGAAATTGGAATTCCTATACCTATTAAGCATTAGAAAGTCAATAAATTGACTTGAATAGTGTCATGAATAGTTACTCCAAAACACAAATTTTAAAGAACATTAAGTTTAGCATATTAAAGCTAGTTATAAGTGAGTTTGAATTCATTTTCGGAATTATGATAATTGTGATACTAAAACACTGTGAAACTGTGTGTTTCAGTAGAAAAGAATACCCGGAAAGAACCCGAGGCGTCGAGTCAAGGCCAAGAGGTGACTTGTATAAGGTTTGTGCACAATATAGAATTTCATTGTTTTGAATGAATTGAAATATTACATGGTGACACCATTGTCTTGAAATGTTTATTATACTTTTGATTTAAATTGTTGAAAGATTAATTGTTTGTGTTTGAAATGGCAATAAATGTTTAGTAAATTGTTAAGATAGTTTTGAAACCATAGTATCATGACCATATATTTGAATACCTCACTAGCATGACTAGTGGGGGAAATCAGTTTCGAATTTTGATTCCTTCTCTAGTTGAAGTGTTGAGGTGTGTGCCAGTAGAAGAAGGAAAAGAATGGGTTCCCATATATTTGAGCTAGCTAGTTTTGTGATGTGACTTCTCTTTAGCCTCTGGCTATTGAGATGATATTTGTTTTGAATGGTATGATATAACTGTATGTTTTTATGAAATTTGTTTTGAGACTTTCAAAATGAAATTGTTTGGATTAAATGCATATAAATCATGTTTTGTATTTATTTCTCATATTCAGTTTAATTTTTGAATAAGTATGATTTAAATTCTGCATAAATGTTATTTTAGTATGTTGTGCACTACTGAGTCATAGTACTCAGCGATGGCTGTTATTGCTGTCGTAGATATAGAGACTAGAGGAGCAGCAGAGTGAGCTGCTAAGGATTGTAGAGTTACCTTCCCTGAAGCTTTATCGAGTATATTTTATACCCTGATTATAAAAATTATTTTGATGTATGTAAATGTATGTAAATATAAAAAATGGTCATGAGCAGTTGTATAAAGCTTGTAATAAATTTTAGTTTGGATTTTTCTAATGTAAATTTTTGGAATGAAGTTTGTAAATTGTTTTATCTTTAATGAAATATGAGTGGAAGTATTTTGTTTTAAATTGAATGATATTACTTAGTAGTATTTTGATGATGTTGAATTTTAAAATTTGAGAAATGATGTTGAAATTGGTTGGGATGGATGTGGAATTGAGGAAGTTGATGAGATACATCATTGGAAGTGCTTTTTACAGGTGTTTGAAGAACTGTTTTCTCAAAATACAGACGACACTCTACTAAAATTTTAATAAAATTTGCGAAAAAATAAAATAGGACAAAAATCTTAACTAGTTTTCAAACTTTAATTAAATGTTTTGATACCCATTGGAAAATGATCACCACTTATAAAAAGTAAGAAAATTGTTTTAAAATTCCTTGTAGGGTACTTAATGAGTTATCAGTAGGTAAAGTTCGGTAGTTCATTAGGTATTCTATGGGATCATGTTATGCCTTACAGAGGGGTAAGGTGTGACATATATGCTAAGTTGTCCAAGTGTGACTTTTGATTGAATAAAATTGCATTCCTTGGACACATAGTGTCAGCAGATGGGATTAGAGTGGATCCCAAGAAGGTAGAAGCAGTGATGGAATGGAAGCCTCCCAGAAATACAACTGAGGTCAGAAGTTTCTTGGGGCTAGCTGGGTATTATAGAAGATTTGTGAAGGGATTTTCTTTAATAGCTGTTCCAATGATCAAGTTGTTACACAAGAATGTTAGATTTGACTAGAATGACAAATGTCAGACTAGTTTTGAGAAGTTGAAGGCTATGTTGATAAAGGCACCAGTGTCAACACAACCAGTATCGAGAAAGGACTTTGTAGTCTACAGTGATGCCTATGATAATGAGTTAGGGTGTGTAGTGATGCAAGAGGGGAAGGTGGTTGCTTATACTTCCAGGCAGCTAAGGCCATATGAACATAATTACCCTACCCATGATCTAAAACTTGCAGCAATTATCTTTGCACTGAAGATATGGAGGCACTACTTGTATGGTGAAAAGTGCTACATTTACATAGACCACAAAAGTCTAAAATATTTGCCAACCCAGAAAGAGCTCAACCTTAGACAGAGGCGATGGATTGAGTTCCTAAAGGACTATGATTGTGTGATTGATTACCATCCTGGGAAGGCAAATGTCACACCCTACCCTTCCGTAAGGCATAATATGATCTCGTAGTATACCTAATGAATTACCAAACTTCGTCTACTGATAAACCATTAAATACACTATAAGAGATTTTAAACCTTTTCTTATTTCTTTTTACAGTGGTGAGCACTATTGACAGGTGTTAAAATATTTTTAACTGAAGTGAAAACAATTAACAAATCTGAGTATCAGTGATTTTTGTAAAAATTTTGGTAGAGTGCCATCTATATTTTTAATAAAGCAGTTCTTCAAAAACCTGTAAAAAGCACTTCCAATAATTTATTCAATCCCAACTCCAATAGCAGTTCAACACAATAAATTTCTCAACTCAATTCAACATCAATTTTTCAGTGTTTCCAAAAGCTAAGATAGGATAAATATATCACAATTTTTTTACATGCCAAAATAATTTACAATTTTAGTTTACAACTGCTCAAGACCAAGTACAATATATACATACAGAGCACATACATTACAATAAAAACTACAAAATATGGTATACTCAATATATCCGGTGAAATCTCAAAATATAGCACAAGCAGCCTACTCTGCTGCTCTGTCCATTTGTCTACCTGTGACAGCAATGAAAAAACTATCACTGAGTAAAATTTACTCAGTGGTGCACAATAACAATTTAAAATGAGGTATATAAAACTTTTATTGACAATTTACAATTCAAACAATTCACAATTTTTCAAAGCTCACATAACACAAATTTGATCAAACAATTGAATAACACAGTGTTGCCAATCAATAACACAACTTAGGTCATGACACAAACATTTCCGAACATGTTGTGTTGTACACCACGACAAGGCAAACTCACCCCACTAATCGAAATCAATGAGGGAGGTAGCTAGCTAGCTAATGAGAACTCATCCATACTCACCTCAGACTGACAAGTCAAAGAGGGAGGAATATAGTTATACTCACCACATAAATGGAGGAGGAACATAATAATATTGTCATGCCAAGTGTGAATCAAAACAATTCCAAATCACAATATTTAAATATTTCACATAAACCACAAATCACATTTTATCTCAAAATTTTCATTTGTAAAGTAGGCAAAACAATAATTTCCAAATAATATTCCCAAAGCCAAAACAATAAAAAATTATTCATAGCTCATTTCTCCAAATAAACTTTCTGATAAAAGCAGTAAATATAAAAAGTATTGTGCACATGTCACACCCTACCCCTCTGTAAGGCATAACATGATCCCGTAGTATATCTAATGAATTACCAATTTCGTCCACTGATAACCCATTAAATACACTACAAGGGATTTTAAAACTTTTCTTACTTCTTTTTACAGTAGTGAGCACTATTTACAGGTGTTAAAAATTTTTTTGAACTGAAGTGAAATAGCTAATACATTTGAATTATTGGTAATTTCTGTAAAAATTTTGGCGGAGTGTCCTCTGTATTTTGAATAAAACAGTTCTTCAAAAACCTATAAAAAGCACTTCAAATATATTTCTCAATCTCAAACTCCAACATTTAATCAACACAATATATTTCTCAACTCAAATCCACAATAACTTTTCAATATTTCCAAAGGATGAGATAAAAGAAATATAGTACAAATTTTACAAGCCAAAATAATTCACAATTTATTTTACAACTTTAATGTACAATTTTAGTTTACAACTGCTCAAAACCAAGAACACTATATACATATAGTGAACATACATTACAATAAAAAATGCAAAATACGGTAAACTCAATATACCCGATGATTTCTCGCTGAATGCACTAGCAGCCGAGTCTGCTGCCCTGTCCGTCTGTCTACCTGCGACAGCAATGAAAAGCTATCGCTGAGACAATGTCTCAGTGGTGCACAACATTAACCAAATACAACTTTAAATCTCAATTCATAAGTCATATAAATAGTGGATACTTAAACCATAGTTAAATTCAAGACAATGAATGTTATAAAGAATTTAAACTCTATTTCACAATATCACAATGAATCTTAATAAATCAAAACATGGTTAAATTCAAAAGACAGTGAATGTCAATATAAATTTAAAGTCCATTTCATAATATCACAATGAATCTCAATAAATCACACACAGCTTAATCATGTTCCAAAGTTCAATTCGTCCCAAAAGCCGATGGCTAATGAGGTATTAAATTCATCCCAAAAGCCTATGGCTAATGAGGTATAACATAGCTAGCTAGCAAAAATATGAGTACTCATTCTATTCATCCTCAACAGGCACACACCTCAACCCTTCAGCCAGAGAGGGAATTCAATTCGTCCCACTAGACAAGCTAGCGAGGAATACAATCAATATATATGATAGTTGTGGTTTCAAACCATTTACAATGCTTTTCAATCAATAAGTATCCATCAAATATCATTCAAACAAATTTTCACAGTTTCAAACCATTTACAATGCTTTTCAAGCAATAAGTATCCATTCAAACACATTTCCACAATTTAAAACAATAATATAAAAATAGTCATAATTTATTTCAATTGAAAAATTCAAAAGAAATAATTGTTATGCACAAACCTCTGATAACTGTCTCCTGGCCTTCACTCAGTGTTTCCTTCCCTTTTCCTGAGTCTTTGCTAACTGAGAAACACAATTTGAAGTGTTTTAGTACTCATTTAAACAGTCTCTAACAATAAGGTTCAATAATTAATTTTTTGAATTCTATTATTTCTTTAGTCAACCTAATATGTTGACCCTCGATGCAGTTTAGGTGAATTAGGTTTTAATGTTACCAATATGTCACATTTGTAGCCTTTTAGTATTGGTCTATGTTACCAAATTCATTTCCATGTATATTGCGCTTTATTGCAATTTGTCGGATCCCGGTATACTACTTTGTCCTAGCCGGACGACCTAGTTCCCTCGATTTTCGGGTTTCGGTCAAAACTAAAAACTTGTAGATCTATGTTTTATTGCACGTGGGGCCAAATTTCAGGCCATTCTGAGTTTACTAGACCAAGTTATGGTCATTTTACTATTGCTGGTCAAAGTGCATCAAAATTGGTCACTTTAGGTCATTTTAGGTTCGGCCACTTTTTGGACCCGAACTTGTGCAAGCTTTTTAACTTGCTTATGGTCATTTTTGGGCTTTGGTGTCTTCATAAGACTTATAGATATAGGTCTTATCTATTCATGGTAAAAATTTTAGATCAATTGGACTTATTTTGAGTGAGTTATGGCCAAAACACTAATTGCTGCCCAAATGGTCAATTTTCAGGCCTTAATTGCACTAATCCGGATTTGGTCACTTTTCAAGTTACCTTACAAGCAGAATTTTGGTAAGCTTCCTTCATGAAAGTTGGCACATTTTGCGCCTAGTTTTACCTCCAATTGGTCTCATACCAATTGGAGCCACACACTTAAGGTTCTAGGCCCAAAACATAAACTGCCCTATTGCATTTTGTTCATCACTCATCAAAGGACACTTTTAACACTTACCAAACTACACATTCATGCCAATTCTGGTTTGTACCATAACATAAACACAATTCACAACATATTGTTGGTCATTTTGGCAGCTTACAATCACACTCAATATGCACCATATAATACAGAATTTTTCAAGCTCAAATTACAACAATTCAATCACCTAACCTAGCTCATGTCTAACCTCACACCATCATACATATACACAAGCTGCCATAACAATTACCATAATTCAACATTAATATTCCATAAACCAAACATGAAATAACATTTTTATGGTTCACCAAATCAAGCTGTCAATTCATACATCTCCCTCCATTAATTTCCAAGCTTCCAAATTTAAGTACACATTCACATATACTAAGTATACATCACCCAAATTAATTCCTACACACATAAACATTTAATTAATCCTTTAATCTACCATTTACAAGCAAGAATAAACTCTCCTTAAGGAGTTTCCATGGCTGCCAAAAGTACACATCTCCCTTTAAACATCAAACCTCAAAAATCTCTCCACAATTCAAGTACCCATAACATCCTTACAAACTTTAATGAAATAATAATAAAAAACACAAACTTACCACTTTGGAAATTCTTCAAAACCTCACCAAAACTTCTTAAAATTGCTATCAAACTCTTCCTTGCAAGGTGAGGATAAACTTTAATGAAGACAAGTGTGGGAAAAGATGGCTTGATCATAGAGTTTTAATGGCTTAAAGGTGGGCAGCCATGGGAGAGGTTTTGAGAGCTTCCATTCGGCTAATTGAACTGTTCAAGTGAAGAAGATGGATTGCAGATTGTTAGTAGATATTTCTGTCCACTTATGATATAATATGTTGTATAATGGTCCACTAACATATTTTAATAATAAATAAATGTTAAACTTTCCATATTCCCACATTAAGCTCCTAATTTGCTAATTGAATTAGGTACCACCAATTTAATTTTTCATGACATTTTCCAAGTGTAATATCATGTATTTTTAATGGAAATTTAGGTCAAAAGACAACTCGGGGTGTCAAATGACCACAATTCCCCTGTTCGGGTTGCATTCCCGATTTTTCGGTAACACCGGGTTTTGTCCGTTTTTCGATTTCTCACTTTTCTTTGTACTAATTAATTAATTTTTCTTTCATATTTCTAATGGTATTTATACTTCAATAGACATTTATTTAAGTCCTAAAAATATTTTCCAGGGTTTCCCGTGGTCCAGGGCTAGTCAACGGTCCACGCCGCAACTTCCCGGTGCGGTCACCCATCGCTAGGGTTCTCGGCTCGCTTAACTTGGTTATATTTCATTGCTATTATTTTTTTTCTTTGTTTTTCTTGTATTTTCTTTTCTTGTATTTCATTATTTTATGTCTCCTCACTCATATCTAAGTGTAGTTCTAGACATCCTAACTGTTCGGACAACACTGGCCACTGGAACAGTAGAACGCATTACCGAACATAGGGGTATTAAAATTCTCCCCCCCTTAAAATAAATTTTGTCTCGAAATTTTACCTGGCATTAGTCTCTGAACAGCTGTGGGTGCTGTCTCCTTATATCCTCTTCACATTCCCAAGTAGCTTCTTGGCCTGAATGATGGTTCCACAGCACTTTAACGAGGTGTATCTGTTTATTCCTTAACTGTTTCACCTCATATGCCAGAATTTCTATGGGTTCTTCCTCATATGAGAGGTCTGGATTTATCTCAATCTCTTCAACTGCTAATATATGAGATGGGTCAGATCTGTACCTCCTTAACATGGACACATGAAAGAAACTGTGTATCCTTTCTAGCTTTGGAGGTAATGCCAACCGATATGCCAAAGGACCCGCTCTTTCCAGAACCTCATATGGTCTGATGAAACGAGGACTCAGTTTCCCTTTTCTGCCAAATCTCATAATCCTCTTCCAAAGAGAAACATTGAGGAATACCTTATCACCCACTGCATATTCAATATCTCTTCTCTTCAGATCAACATAGGACTTCTGACAGTCTTATGTAGCCTTGAGTCTATCTCTGATCAATCTGATCTTTTCCTCTGTCTGTTGAACAATTTCTGGCCCAATCATCTTTCTTTCACCTACCTCATCCCAACATAGGGGAGTTCTACACTTTCTGCCATATAAAGCTTCATATGGAGGCATCCCAATGCTTGATTGGTAGCTGTTGTTATAAGCAAACTCAATCAAACGCAAGTGTGTATCCCAACTACCTTCAAACTCAATCACACAAGCCCGTAGCATATCCTCCAATATCTAAATAACCCTCTCAGACTGGCCATCTGTCTGTGGGTGGAATGCTATGCTGAAGTTCAATCTAGTTCCTAAGGCTCTCCGAAGACTACCCTAGAATCTAGAAGTGAACCTAGGATCTCTGTCAGATACAATTGATACTGGCACTCCATGCAATTTTACAATTTCATATATGTACAATCTGGCCAATCTTTCCAGGCTATAGTCCATTCGAACTAGGAAAAGGTGAGCAGACTTAGTTAGTCTGTCAATTATAATCCATACTGCATCATTACTATTTTGTATCCTCGGAAGTCCCGTAACAAAATCCATAGTTATCTGTTCCCATTTCCACTCTGGTACTGGCAAAGGATGTAACAAACCAGCAGGAACTTGATGTTCTGCCTTTACTTGCTGACAAGTTAGGCACTTGGAAACAAATTCAGCTATATCTCTCTTCATAACCATCCACCAGTATGCTCTTTCAGCCCTCTGTGCATTTTAGTTCCACCAGGGTGCATAGCAAAAGGAGACTCATGTGCTTCCTTCATAATGATCTGTCTCAATTCAACATCATTAGGAATGCACATTCTGCCCTGATGTAGCAATAAACCATCATCTTTCACAAAAAAATTCAGGTTTCTTGCCCTGCTGGACTTCTTTCAGTAGCTTCTGATATTTATCATCACTCTGAGCAGCCATTCTGATCTGATCAATCAACACTGGCTGTACATGCCATGCAACTACTTTCTGTCCCTCATCATCAATCTCTAAACTGGCATGCTGTGCTTTCAATTCATATACCATGGACAAAGGAGAAACTCTGAGACTTGCCATAGTCTTGCGACTTAAGGCGTCAGCCACCACATTTGCTTTCCCTAGCTGATAGTGTATTAAGCAATCATAGTCTTTAATGAGTTCTAACCATCTCCTCTGCCTCAAGTTTAATTCCTTCTTGGTGCCTAAGTACTTCAAGCTCTTGTGATCTGTGTAAATGTAACATTTCTCCCCATACAAATAGTGTCTCCAGATCTTCAGAGCAAAAACAATAGCTGCTAGCTCCAAATCATGTGTTGGGTAGTTCCTCTCATGCGGTTTCAGCTGGCGTGATGCATAAGCAATGACATTTCGATCTTGCATCAGTACACAGCCTAACCCATTGTGAGAAGCATCACTATAAACTGTATATTCTTTACCCGGAGTAGGTAAAGTAAGGACTGGAGCTTCAGTCAAATACCTCTTCAACTCATCAAAACTCTGCTGACATTTATTTGTCCACTAAAATTTTACATCTTTCTGAAGTAGCTTCGTTAGTGGAGAAGATAACATAGAAAACCCTTTCACAAATAGACGGTAATATCCAGCTAAACCCAGAAAACTGCGAATTTCTGTGATATTCCTGGGAGGCTTCCAATTAAGGATAGCTTCTACCTTGCTAGAATCTACTTTGATCTCTTCAGCTGACACAACATGTCCCAAAAAGGAGATTTCTTTCAGTAAAAATTCATATTTTGACAATTTGACATATAGCTGTTTCTCCCTTAAAGTCTGCAGTACAATTCGTAGATGTCTGTCATACTCCTCTGCATTCCTCGAATATATCAAAATGTCATCAATAAACACCACCACAAATTGGTCAAGATATGGTATGAAGATAGTGTTCATCAGATCCATAAAAGCAACTGGAGCATTTGTTAACCTGAATGGCATTACCAGAAACTCATAGTGGCCATACCGAGTTCTAAAAGCAGTTTTTGGAATACTCTACTCTTGCACCTTCAACTGATAATAACCAGATCGCAAATCAATTTTGGAGAATACAACTGCACCCTTCAACTGATCAAACAGATCATCAATGCGAGGCAATGGATATCTATTCTTTCTTGTCACCTCATTCAACTGCCGGTAGTCAATACATAAGTGGAGAGTACCATCTTTCTTCTTAACAAACAACACTGGTGCTCCCCAAGGTGACACACTAGGGCGGATGAAGCCCTTTTCAAGTAGTTCTTGCAATTGTACCTTCAACTCCTTCAACTCTGTTGGTGCCATTCTGTATGGTGTTATGGAGATTGGATCCACACCAGGCAGAACATTAATTTCAAACTGCACCTCTCTTTCTAGAGATAATCCTGGCAATTCATCAGGAAACACATCTGGAAAGTCATATACTGTAGGGATGTCCCTCAATGTTGGACTCCCCACTTGGGTGTCTACCACATGAGCCAAGTATGCTTTACACCCTTTTCTGATCATTTTTCTGGCTAGTGTAGCCGAAATGATGTTTGATGGCAATAGCTACCTCTCCCCATGTATTACCACATCACTATACTGAGAGAGACCAAAAGTGACTGTTTTCAGCCTATAGTCAATCATGGCGTGATGCTTGGCTAACCAATCCATGCCCAAGATGATATCATAATCTCTGAAGGCCATTTTAATGAAATAAAATAGAAAAGTGTGTCCTTGGATCACCAAAGGATAATCTCTATACATTCTATTAACCCTGACCTCCTATCCGAACAAACTTGTTACTAGCACCTCAAAGTCCATTTTTGTACATGGAACAACAATGCAATCAATGATGCTAGCACTCACATAAGAATGGGTAGAACCCAGATCAAATAACACAAACACATCTTGATTAAAATTGAGAAGGTACCAGCCACAACATCAGATGTCTCAGGCTCTTCTCTCTATCTCATTGCATAGACTCTGACTGGAGCACTGTCTTGCTCTGATTGTTTCACGGTGCCTTGGCTGCTTGCTGGGCTACCTCTACCCCTGCCTCTACCTCTGCTGGGTGGTTGTGAACTTCTAGTGACAGGGCTCTGAACTGACCCTTCTGCAGTAGTAGGATGTGGTCCAACTCTGCGAGCACTGGTGCAGTCCTTAGCAAAGTGTCCTGTGCCTCCACAGTTATAATAGGCTCCAATAGCCTTGTAGCATATCGCACCATGATTTCTTCCACAAGTTTCACATTGGCGGGGAGGGTAGGAACCTCTGGTACTCTGCTGACCAGATAGAGGAGGTTTCTGTCCTGAATATCTTCCCCTACCAGACTTCTTACCACCTCTGCTGTGTCCCCCATGGTTCTTCCTCTTTCCAGTAGGACCACTGGAACTCTGTTCTACTGATTTTCCCTCTTTCTCTATCTTCTTTGATTTCTTTTTCTCAGGGGCAACTTCAGATTCAATTCTTTCTAACTCTAAGGCTTGAGAAACAAGTTCAGAGAAGTTAGTGTGTTTGAATCCGACCACTTGTAATCTGATACTGGGCTTCAAGCCGTTTTCAAACCTCTTGCATCTCTCCCTGCTGGTAGAAAGTAGACTCACTACATAATGACTCAGGCGAAAAAATTTCCTTTCATATTTAGCCACTGATATACTCCCCTGTTTTAGACTTAGGAACTCTTGTAGCTTTTGGTCTACATAAGCATCAGGGACATATTTTTGTCTGAATTCCCTGAGAAAGTCATTCCATGTTAGCACTGCAGGTTCTACCAGACTGTGGGGAATGGTTTTCCACCAGTCATAAGCATCCTCCTATAGCAGAGATACTGAGTATTCAAATCTGAGTTCCTTTGTGCAGTGCAGTTTCTTGAATACCCTATCCATCCTCTCTAACCACTGTTCTGCCTCTAGAGGATCTACTGTCCCCTTGAACTCTGTAGCCCCATATTTCATTAAATTGTCATATTACCTTGCAGAAGACTATGGTTGTAGGCACATTACCAGCCATTTGTTGGAACATTACAGCTATCTGCTGAGCGAACTGAGTAGGAAACTGCGGTACTACAGTGGTCTGTCTTTGAACCATCGACGTTGTGTAAGGTCAGCATCCTTTCACCTCAGCCTCTATCGATTGATCGACTGAACAATCACCCTCTTCCATAGTCAATGCGAGGATCTTAGATCTCCTGAACAAATAGCACAAGGAGATTTCCTCCCGTTAGTGCATATTTATAATGTAATGTACTGTATGTATCAAACAATGATATTGAGCAGTTGTATTATGAAGAAAGAATATTTAAATAACATGTGAAAACAGAATTTAAAAACTAGCTCTGATACCACTAAAACATGTCACACCCTACCCCTCTGTAAGGCATAACATGATTCCGTAGTATACCTAATGAATTACCAACTTTGTCTACTGATAACCCATTAAATACACTACAAGGGATTTTAAAACTTTTCTTACTTCTTTTTCCAGTGGTGAGCACTATTTACAAGTGTTAAAAAATTTTTTGAACTAAAGTGAAACAGCTAATACATTTGAATTATTAGTAATTTCTGTAAAAATTTTGGCGGAGTGCCCTCTGTATTTTGAATAAAACAGTTCTTCAAAAACCTGTAAAAAGCACTTCAAATATATTTCTCAATCTCAAACTCCAACATTTAATCAACACAATATATTTCTCAACTCAAATCCACAATAACTTTTCAATATTTCCAAAGGATGAGATAAAAGAAATATAGTACAAATTTTACAAGCCAAAATAATTCACAATTTATTTTACAACTTTAATGTAAAATTTTAGTTTACAACTGCTTAAAACCAAGAACACTATATACATACAGTGAACATATATTACAATACAAAATGCAAAATATGGTATACTCAATATACCTGATGATTTCTCGCTGAATACACTAGCAGCCTAGTCTGCTGCCCTGTCCGTCTGTCTACCTGTGACAGCAATGAAAAGCTATCGCTGAGACAATGTCTCAGCGGTGCACAACATTAATCGAATACAACTTTAAATCTCAATTCATAAGTCATATAAATAGTGGATACTTAAACCACAGTTAAATTCAAGACAATGAATGTCATAAAGAATTTAAACTCCATTTCACAATATCATAATGAATCTTAATAAATCAAAACATGGTTAAATTCAAAAGACAATGAATGTCAATAAGAATTTGAAGTCCATTTCACAATATCACAATGAATCTCAATAAATCACACACAGCTTAATCATGTTCTAAAGTTCAATTCGTCCCAAAAGCTGATGGCTAATGAGGCATTCAATTCGTCCCAAAAGCCGATGGCTAATGAGGTATAACATAGCTAGCTAGCAAAAATATGAGTACTCATTCTATTCGTCCTCAACAGGCACACACCTCAACCCTTCAGCCAGAGAGGGAATTCAATTCGTCCCACTAGACAAGCTAGCAAGGAATACAATCAATATACATGATAGCTGTGGTTTCAAACCATCTACAATGCTTTTCAATCAATAAGTATCCATCAAATATCATTCAAAAAATTTTTCACAGTTTCAAACCATTTACAATGCTTTTCAAGCAATAAGTATCCATCAAGTATCATTCAAATAAATTTTCACAGTTTCAAACCATTTACAATGCTTTTCAAGCAATAAGTATCCATCAAAGATCATTCAAACAATTTTTCACAGTTTAAACCATTTACAATGCTTTTCAAGCAATAAGTATCCATTCAAACATATTTCCACAATTTAAAATAATAATATACAAATAGTCATAATTTATTTCAATTGAAAAATTCAAAAGAAATAACTGTTGTGAACAAACCTCTAATAACTGTCTCCTGGCCTTCACTCAGTGTTTCCTTCCCTTTCCCTGAGTCTTTGCTAACTGAGAAACACAATTTGAAGTGTTTCAGTACTCATTTAAACTGTCTCTAAGAATAAGGTTCAATAATTAATTTATTGAATTCTATTATTTCTTTAGTCAACCTAATATGTTGACCGTTGATGCAGTCTAGGTGAATTAGGTTTTAATATTACCAATATGTCACATTTGTAGCCTTTTAGTATTGGTACATGTTACCAAATTCATTTCCATGTATATTGCGCTTTATTGCAATTTGTTAGATCCCGATATACTAATTTGTCCTAGCTGGAAGACCTAGTTCCTCAGTTTTCGAGTTTCGGTCAAAACTACAAACTTGTAGTTCTATGTCTTATTGCACGCGGGGCAAAATTTCAGGCCATTCTGAGTTTACTAGACCAAGTTATGGTCATTTTACTATTGCTGGTCAAAGTGCATCAAAATTGGTCACTTTAGGTCATTTTAGGTTTGGCCAGTTTTTGGACCCGAACTTGTGCAAGCTTTTTGACTTGCTTATGGTCATTTCTGGGCTTTTGTGTCTTCATAGGACTTGTAGATATAGGTCTTAACTATTCATGGTAAAAATTTCAGGTCAATTGGACCTATTTTGAGTGAGTTATGGCCAAAACACTAACTGCTGCCCAAATGGTCAATTTTCAGGCCTTAATTGCACTAATCCGGATTTGGTCACTTTTCAAGTTATCTTATAAACAGAAATTTGGTAAGCTTCCTTCATAAAAGTTGGCACATTTTGTGCCTAGTTTTACCTCCAATTGGTCTCATACCAATTGGAGCCACACACTTAAGGTTCTAGGCCCAAAACATAAACTGCCCTATTGCATTTTGTTCATTACTCATCAAAGGACACTTTTAACACTTACCAAACTACACATTCATGCTAATTCTGGTTTGTACCATAACCTAAACAAAATTCACAACATATTGTTGGTCATTTTGGCAGCTTATAATCACACTCAATATGCACCATATAGTACAGAATTTTTCAAGCTCAAATTACAACAATTCAATCACCTAACCTAGCTCATTTACATGTCCAAACTCACACCATCATACATATACACAAGCTGCCATAACAAGTACCACAATTCAACATTAATATTCCATAAACCAAACATGAAATAACATTTTTATGGTTCACCAAATCAAGCTGCCGATTCATACATCTCCCTCCATTAATTTCCAAGCTTCCAAATTCAAGTACACATTCACATATACTAAGTATACATCACCCAAATTAATTCCTAAATACATAAACATTTAATTAACCCTTTAATCTACCATTTACAAGCAAGAATAAACTATCCTTAAGGAGTTTCCATGGCTACCAAAAGTACACATCTCCCTTTAAACATCAAACCTCAAAAATCTCTCCACAATTCAAGTACCCATAACATCCTTACAAACTTTAATGAAACAATAATAAAAAACACAAACTTACCACTTTGGAAATTCTTCAAAACCTCACCAAAACTTCTTAAAATTGCTATCAAACTCTTCCTTGCAAGGTGAGGATAAACTTTAATGAAGACAAGTGTGGGAAAAGATGGCTTGATCATGGAGTTTTAATGGCTTAAAGGTGGGCGGCCATGGGAGAGGTTTTGAGAGCTTCCATTCGGCTAATTGAACTTTTCAAGTGAAGAAGATGGATTGCAGATTGTTAGTGGATACTTCTGTCCACTTATGATATAATATGTTGTATAATGGTCTACTAATATAGTTTAATAATAAATAAATATTAAACTTTCCGCATTCCCACATTAAGCTCTTAATTTTTGCTAATTGAATTAGGTACCACCAATTTAATTTTTCATGACATTTTCCAAGTATAATGTCATGTATTTTTAATGGAAATTTAGGTCAAAGGACAACTCAGGGTGTCAAATGACCACAATTCCCCTGTTCGGGTTGCATTCCCGATTTTTCGGTAACACCAGGTTTTGTCCGTTTTTCGATTTCTCACTTTTCTTTGTACTAATTAACTAATTTTTCTTTGATATTTCTAATGGTATTTATACTTCAATAGACATTTATTTAAGTCCTAAAAATATTTTCCAGGGTTCCCCGCGTCTAGGGCTAGTCAACGGTCCATGCCGCAACTTCTCGGTGCGGTCACCCATCGCTAGGGTTCTCGGCTCGCTTAACTTGGTTATATTTCATTTCTATTATTTTTTTTCTTTGTTTTTCTTGTATTTTCTTTTCTTGTATTTTCTTTTCTTGTATTTCATTATTTTATGTCTCCTCACTCATATCTAAGTGTAGTTCTAGGCATCCTAACTGTCGGGACAACACTGGTCACTGGAACAGTAGAACGCACTACCGAACATAGGGGTGTTACAGCACAGACCTGATTTGAGTCACCCCTAGGCCTTGACTCAATGTTCCTTATGCATTTCAATATCCTTTTCAACTGAAACACACAATTTAAAGTGTTTTAGTACTTAGTTAAATTATTTCTAACAATAAAATCCAATATCTAAATTTTTCTTGGTACTATTCCTTCAATTCATTTCATTTGTCAACCTATAATGTTGACCATTAATACACACTAGGTGAATAAATTTTAATGTTACCAATATGTCACATTTTGCATTTCAACATGCTACCAATATAGTGCAATTTACTAATTTTACAAGTTGGCATTCATTGCCAAATTATTTCAAGCATCATTGTATGTAAATGTCAAGTTTTCAATTTTTGTGTGGTAGATTGGTCTAGCTTAAAGTCCAATTTCTCTTGGTTTTTAGCATCTAGTCAAAGAAGCAAAATTGTAGCTCTTTGTCTTATTGCACTCGAGGTAAAATTTCAGGTCATTCTGAGTTGTATAGACCAAGATATGGTCAATTTACTAAAGCTGGACAGATTGCACCTTTAGTGCAAAATTTGGTCAATTTTAGGTCACATTTGGTTCTGGCATTTTTGGTACCTGAACTTGTGCAAGCTATTTGACTTGGTTCTGGCCATTTCTGAGTTTTGGTGTCTTCATAAGAATTGTAGCTCTATATCTAAGCTATCCATGGTAAAAATTTTAGGTCAATTGGACCTGTTTTGAGTGAGTTATGGTCATCCTAGAGCATATCATTTAGTATGTATCTTATACATATTTTTATTAATAAAAGACATTTCCACTTTTCTGTTTACATAATATATTTATATGTAATAGAAAAGGTCCATTGATATTTTGTTAGAAATTTTATTCTTCAGTTGTTAAGAATATGAGTGACAGTATTTCTAGTACAAAGTATCATAAATAGGTTTACAATCGAGGATACTTCATAATAAGGACATGACTTATCCAGAAAGATTGTATTCATTTTTGTTTCTAAGTTATTTATATGAGATATAAATAAGATGAAATGGTGAGTCTCATGCCATATAACAAACATGATAGGCACTTATACATGATAAGTAGGCCGAACCAGTAACACTTATGACAAGCACATAGAGTTTACTCTTGTCAATGCATTGTCATAAATCATATTAGTGCATATAATCTTTAGACCTGAGATAGCATAGTTATCTTATATATAGGTGGTTTGAGTTTGATACTGCTTTCATACTTGTACTATGTATTGGTATATGGGCATGTGTTGGCTCCTACTAGTTATATATGGAGGTAGGTGTTGATCAAGATGGAATATATTCCTCTAAGTAAATAGAGATAAAATCCTATGTTAATTTAATTATTCTTGATGTTTCAAGTTCCTAGCCAGGACAGATAGATTTATTCAAAAAGAGTTTTTGATGAGAAAATCTTTTTAATCAAGAACTGGAATTAAAAGAGAACATAATATTCATAGCAAATGGAGTTTGACATAGACCATGACTCCAGCTTGAGTTGGGATTTTGTAACAGAGAGATTCTAGTGCATGGTAACATATGATTATAGGTTCATTTAAGGTAAACCTTATTACTAATTGGGTGGCCATGGCATGCTATGCTAGGTGTTAACCATGGTCTATGAGGTGCATAAAATGATTTAGAGAAATCATTTATGGTAAGAAAGAGTTCTGATGATATTAAGAGTTGATATCATATCTCATTGCCAATTAGTGATGAGCTTAGTAAGTCACACACATACACAAGTTATCACCTAATTAAATATGATTTAATTAGTCAATTAAAGAGTTTAATTGATTAATTAAATAGGTTTAGTTTGCAATTAGATTGCAAAGTCCCTAGCATGACTTGAAACCAAATCTAGATTATTATATGTATATGAGTAAGTTAAATTTATATTTAAAATGTTTAAATATGAATTTAATTAATGAGAAATTAATTAATAAAGATTAATTAATTAATTTATATTTGATATAAATTGATTAGAAGAAAAGAAATAATTATTTTGGGTTGAGAACTCAAAATTAAGACACAGGGGCATTTTGGTCATTTCACAGGGTGACATGTGGCACCATGAGATGGTGACACATGGCACTACACATAAGCTTGCCAAATGTTTTTTAATCATGTAAGATGATTAAAATTAAGATTATATATAGGTTTGACACTTGGCACAATGTGATTGGGTTAATTAAACCTAGAACCAATAAGAGGGTGACATGTGGCAAGGGTTTAATGTGTTGACCTAGTTATATAAGTGTTGTTATGAAAAGAAAACAATATAACCAGTAGTTGATACCCTTGTTGCCACCACCCAAGAGGCTCTCCCTTCTCTTCATCTTCTTCTCTCATCTATTCCTAGAGATTAGCAAACAATCTCTTGAATTGAAAATACTAGAAATTGTTTCTAGTGTCCTGTTTACATCTTTAATCTCTTAAAAGGCAAAACTTGATTTTCTAATTAATAGAAAAAGCTTTAGAAGCTGTTCAAGGGCTGCCATAAGTGAACTTGGTGTGGACAAGCTAGAGGGACAAACATCTGGTGTCCTGAAAATGCATCTAAAAGGCACAAATACACTACAATGCATCAAGAGGTTAGTGTATTTGTTCTTGATCTCATCTAGGGTTCTGAAATTAATCTGATTAATTTTTTAAAATCTTAAATGGCAAATACAGATCTAAAAACATATTAAAAGTATTTTAATATGTTTTTTATCATTGAAATCAAATAGATAAAAATAAATCTTGCATGATGCATGTGAACCTAGGTGAAAAATTTTGAATTCAATGGTATAAACTTATGTTTTTCATGCTTCCGCTCCTTCAATTGGTATTAGAGCCACTATATTTTCCATTTAGATTTTTGATTATATGATTTAATTATGTGTTTTGATCATGAGATGATTTATCCATTGCTGGTTGTAATGAATGTGTGGCGGCATGCTTGATGAACTCCAACATGGTGCGCATGGTTTGGGTTTCATGGGTGGTGCAAGGTTTGGCTTTTTAATTCTGCAATTGTTTTATGATATAAGGCCTATCCTATGACTAATTAAAGTTTTTAATTAGTAGTTTTAATCACACAATTAAATTTTGGTTCAAATCAGAATTTTAAAAATTGTTTGAATGTGATTCAAATCAGAATTTAAAAAGTTGTTTGAATGTGATTCAAATCTAAATTTTTAAAGTTGTTTGAATTATATTTAAATCTGATTTTTTAAGGTTGTTTGAATAATATTCAAATCTGATTTTTAAAAATTGTTTGAATGTGATTCAAATTTGAATTTTAAAAATTGTTTGAATGTGATTCAAATATGAATTTTTAAATTTGTTTGAATGAGATTCAAATCTGGATTTTTAAATTTGTTTGAATCATATTCAAATCTGGATTTTTAAGTTGAATATAAGATATTCAATTTAATTTAAGTATGTATGTTTTATTTAATTGTTAAATAGTGATATGCATGATGGATGATCATGGACTATAAAAGACCAATGTGATTGGATTTATTTCTTTTATGTTTCTTTGGGATTGTAAATTAATTAATTTATTTTAATTTATTTTGGGCATGCATTATTAAGGTTGTAATAATTTTGGTTGTAATTTCATTTATTTAAGTTCTTGTAAATTTGCCTTGGTATGCCAAGGATTACTATGTAATATTGGATTGCAAGAAGTTCAAGGAGGTCAAGAGCATTGGTAGGACCAGTGGGAGGAATTCAAGATCAAGTGTTAATTTTGTACTCCTTCAACAACTCTTGTAAAATGAATGAATGAATTGCACCTAGGAATGCCCTGATTCAATTCTTGGTGGCTCAGAATTGAATCCCTTAAAAAGTCCATGATCATACCCTATTTACTTCTTATCCATGAATGCATGAGATGTATGGGAATGTATGCAATTATATGATATATGCATGCTAAATGGATAATGTGCAAAGTGAGACCTTAATAGTAATTAGAATGACCATAAAATCTTTCAAACAAATGATTAAGTTGGAAATACTATAATTAAAATAATTATAACATGGGCCCTCCATTGGGACAATTATTTTAAGAAATTTTAAATAGTTGCATAAGATGCAATTAATTTAAGAGATTTTCTTAAGAATAATTGTTAAGCATGAGATTTTGTAAATATGTAAATGGTTTGGTGGCCAATATTAGATGTACTTGAGGACAGTAAAATTATTTGCATAATTATTGGCTCAATAGAATCAACTTAACTAATGCAAGATAAGTCAATAATGGATGTACCTGTGATTTTGAGCATTAGGTGCTAGGTAAAGGATTGAACCTCACATGAGATGTGATGGGCAAGGAGTTGCTCACTTATAGTTTATTGTAATTCCAATAATGGATGTACCTGAGGATGATCAATAGAATTATAAGAATTCAATCACCCACTAGAAATCCATCCAATTAGGATTTCTATTTTCTACTATGGAAATGTAGGATTTGCTAAGTTAGTGGGAGAATCAATTTAATTAAAAGACCATAATCATTTTGGTTAATTACATGATACATTTACTAATAATCTGGCTATTTTCTACAGTTAATTTTCTGATAATAATGAGCACAGAACAACAACTACCATCCAATATCCTTGCAAGCATACTTGATCGCAATAGGTTAACAGGACCTAATCTGTCTGATTGGCTAAGAAATTTGAAACTTGTCCTGAGCCTTGAACATATAGGATATATTCTAGATTCAAATGTTCCTGGTCCCTTACCTCTAGAGGCCACTCAAGAGGAACATGAAACTTTGGACAAGTGGAAAGAGCATGATATGAGAGCTAAGTGTTACATGCATGCTTCCATGAGTAATGAGTTACAGAAGCAGCATGAGAACATGCAGAGTACGAGTGAGATCCTCCTTCACCTACAAGAGTTGTATGGTGAGCACAGCAGGAATGCTAGGTATGAGATATCTAGGCAGCTATTTTGCATGAGGATGTCTGAGGGACAAAATGTTGGGGATCATGTCCACAAGATGATTCGGCTGATTGAGCAGCTAGAACATCTTGACTTCAACATGGATTTCCAACTACAGACGGATTTGATCCTTCAGTCCCTTCCTGAGTCTTTTGGGAATTTTGTGACAAATTTTCATATGACTAAACAGGAATGCACCTTAGCTGGTTTACTCAACATGCTGGTTATTGCCCAAAAGAATATGCCAGGCAATAAAGGAAAAGAGGTAACTTTGATTGCATCTTCTTCAACTGGAAAGTCTAACAAGAAGAAGGGCAATAAGAAAAAGAAATCTTAGATTCCTGGTCCTTCCAAGAAAATAGCTAAACAGAAAGGGAAGACTAAAGCTTATGGAGGCAAAGAAAAGTGTTTCCACTACCAGAAAGATGGGCACTAGAAAAGGAACTGCCCAGAGTATCTTGCTTCTCTGAAGGACAAGAAAGATACACCTTCGAAAGGTATGTCCATATCTTGTTATTTAGATTCTGATGATACTCATAGTTCATCTATAGCTTGGGTTTTAGATACAAGTGCTAGTTCTCACATTTCTAATGATATGCAGGAACTAGCAAATAGTAGCAGCTTGCATTCTCGATATGTTAGACTTCGGATTGGCAATAGCTCAACTGTTGAAGCTTTAGCCATAGGATCTAAAATTTTTTACATGTCTGGACATGTTTTGTGTTTGGATAGTATTTTATATGTACTTGATGCTTTTAAGAACATCATTTCTATATCTAGTTTGACTAGAAATGGCTATGAATTTCAGTTCACAGATAATGTTTGGAATATTTATTTTGGAAATAAATATGTTAGTTTGGGTTATATGAATGATGGTCTTTATTATTTGGATAATAATGACAAACACAAAATGAATGCAAGTGATCTAAATGAATGCAATGCCATGGTGAAAATCAACTCAAGTTCAAAATATATTTGGCACTTAAGGTTATGTCATGTTGCAGAAGATAGGATTACAAAACTGAAGAAAATGGGGATTTTATCCTCATTGAGCTCTGAGCCTACTCCAACTTGTGAATCTTGCCTTCAGGGCAAAATGAATAGATCACCCTTTGTTGGACAAGGGCTAAGGGCTGAAAATATTTTGGAGCTAATACATAGTCATGTATGTGATCCATTTAAGGAAATGGCTAGAGGCGGTTTTCATTACTTTATTACCTTTACTGATGATAAATCAAGGTTTAGGTATTTGTATTTGAGGAAATACAAACATGATTCCTTTAAAAAGTTTAAAGAATTTAAATCTGAAGTAGAAAATCAAACAGGAAAGAGTATTAAAGCTTTTCGATCAAATCGTGGAGGTGAATATTTGAGTACTGAATTTGATGAATACTTGAGAGAGCATGGCATTGTTTCCCAACTGACTCCTCTAGGAATGCCACAGCTGAATGGTGTATCTGAAAGGAGAAATTGTACCCTATTGGATATGGTACATAGTATGATGAGTTATACTGATATGCCAATCTCCTTTTGGGGATTTGCATTAGAATCAGCTTTGTATATTCTGAATAGAATTCCATCAAAATCAGTTTCTTCCACACCTTATGAGATATGGCATGGAAGAAAACCAATTCCTAAGCATGTTAAGATTTGGGGTTGTCTAGCTTATATTAAAAAGCTGAACACTGATAAATTGGAAACTAGATCAGAAAAGGGTCGATTTGTTGGATATCCAAAAGATAGTTTTGGATATTATTTTTATTTGCCTACATCACAAAAGGTTGTGGTGAGTAGAGATGCTACATTTCTTGAACAATAGTTTGTTCAAAAAGGAGCCAAAGGAAGGCAAATAGAGTTAGAATTGGAGAATTCTAACCAACCAACAGATTAGATGGATATATATTCATCTAGTCAACCTACACCCATTGATGAAACATCTACAACTATTCCTCATAGAATAACCAGGGTATCTCACCAACCAATGAGATATGGTTTCCTTCATGAAGAAGAACAAGAGTTGTCTACTCATGAAGAAGTAGATCATGGAGATGATCCACTTACCTATGAAGAAGCTATATTAGATATAGACTCTTCAAAATGGATTGATGCTATGAAATCCGAAATTGATTCCATGTATAAGAATCAAGTTTGGGATCTTGTTGACCCACCTGAAGGTATTGTACCTATAGGGAACAAATGGGTTTTAAAAAAGAAAATTGGTTCTGATGGAAAGGTAGAGACCTATAAGGCAAGGCTAGTAGCTAAAGGGTTTTGCCAAAGGCAAGGAATCGACTATGAGGAGACTTTCTCGCCTGTTGCCATGCTTAAATCAATTAGGATTCTATTAGCAATAACTGCATACTATGATTATGAGATTTGGCAGATGGATGTCCAAATAGCTTTTCTCAATGGATACATTGAAGAAAATATTTTCATGGAACAACCTAGGGGTTTTGAATCCCAAGATGGTTCCAAGGTATGCAAGCTAAAGCAATCCATTTATGGGTTGAAGCAAGCTTCGAGAAGTTGGAACATCCGTTTTGATGAAGCCATTAAATCATTTGGTTTTATCAAAAATGAGGATGAGCCATGTGTATATAAGAAGGTTAATGACAGTGCTATCACTTTCCTTGTCTTATATGTGGATGATATACTGTTGATGGGTAATGACACAGGTATGTTGACAACTGTAAAGGTATGGTTGTCAAATACATTCTCCATGAAAGACTTAGGGGAGGCAACCTATATTCTTAGGATTCGCATCTATAGAGATAGAGCGAAAAGTATAATTGGTTTATCCCAAAGTCTATACTTGGAAAAGGTGTTAAAGAGGTTTAACATGCTTGATTCCAAGAGAGGATTGTTACCAGTGAGACATGGTATCCATCTTTCTAAAGAGATGTCTCCAAAGACACCTGAAGAAAGAGATAAAATGGCCAGGATTCCATATGCTTTGGCTATTGGAAGTTTAATGTATGCAATATTGTATACTAGGCCAGATATCGCATATGCTGTTAGTTTGACTAGCAGGTATCAATCCAATCTAGGTTTGGAACACTAGATAGCTGTCAAGAATATCCTTAAGTACTTGAGAAGAACTAAGGATTTATTCTTGATCTATGGAGGTGGAGACTTGCAATTGGATGGTTATCACGATTCGATTTCCAATCGGATATCGATAATAGAAAGTCTACCTGGATATGTGTTCATTTGTAATGGAGGTGCAATCGGTTGGAAGAGTTCCAAGCAGAGCATGACCGAGAATCCACTATAGAGGTGAGTATATTCTTGCATCGGATCTTTGCAAAGGAAGCTGTTTAGATAAAGAAGTTCGTGACAGAACTTGCAGTAGTTCCTTCCATTGAGTCAGCAGTTCCACTACACTGTGACAACAATGGAGTAGTCATACATGCTAAGGAACCAAGGTCTCACCAGAAATCCAAACACATAGAAAGGCGCTACCACATTATCAGAGAAATAGTTAGACGAGGCGATGTAGCCATGCAGAAAATAGCATCAACTGAAAATCCAGCTGATCCATTCACTAAGCCTATGTCACAGACTCAGCTAGACCGACATCTTGAGAAGATGGGTCTAACATATTATAATGAATGGCTCTAGTGCTAGTGGGAGATTGTTAGTAGTATGCCCTAGAGCATATCATTTAGTATGTATCTTGTACATGTTTTTATTAATAAAAGGTATTTTCACTTTTCCATTTACATAATATATTTATGTGTAATAGAAAAGGTCCATTGATATTTTATTAGAAATTTTATTCTTCAGTTGTTAAGAATATGAGTGACAGTATTTCTAGTACAAAGTATCATAAATAGGTTCACAATCGAGGATACTTCATAATAAGGACATGACTTATCCAGAAAGATTGTATTCATGTTTTTTTCCAAGTTATTTAAATGAGATATAAATAAGATGGAATGGTGAGTCTCATACCATAAAACAAACATGATAAGTACTTATACATGATAAGTAGGCCGAACCAGTGACACTTATGACAAGCACATAGAGTTTACTCTTATCAATACATTGTCATAAATCATTTCAGTGCATATAATCTTTAGACCTGAGATAGCACAATTATCTTGTATATAAGCGGTTTGAGTTTGATACTGCTTTCATACTTGTACTGTGTATGGGTATATGGGCATGTGTTGGCTCCTACTAGTTATATATGGAGGTAGGTGTTGATCAAGATGGAATATATTCCTCTAAGTAAATAGAGATAAAATCCTATGTTCATTTAATTGTTCTTGATGTTTCATGTTCCTGGCTAGGACAGATAGATTTATTCAGAAAGAGTTTCTGATGAGAAAATCTTTTTAATCAATAACTGGAATTAAAAGAGAACATAATATTCATAGCAAATGGAGTTTGACATAGACCATGACTCCAGCTTGAGTTGGAATTTTGTAACAGAGAGATTCTAGTGCATGGTAACATATGATTATAGGTTCATTTAAGGTAAACCTTATTACTAATTGGGTGGCCATGGCATGCTATGCTAGTTGTTAACCATGGTCTATGAGGTGCATAAAATGATTTAGAGAAATCATTATTAGTAAGAAAGAGTTCTGATGATATTAAGAGTTGATATCATATCTCATTGCCAATTAGTGATGAGCCTAGTAAGTCACGCACATACACAAGTTATCACCTAATTAAATATGATTTAATTAATTAATTAATTAAAGAGTTTAATTAATTAATTAAATAGGTTTGGTTTGCAATTAGATTGCAAAGTTCCTAGCATGACTTGAAACCAAATCTAGATTATTAAATGTATATGGGTAAGTTAAATTTATATTTAAAGTGTTTAAATATGAATTAAATTAATGAGAAATTAATTAATAAAGATTAATTAATTAATTTATATTTGATATAAATTGATTAGAAGAAGAGAAATAATTATTTTGGGTTGAGAACTCAAAATTAGGACACAGGGGCATTTTGGTCATTTCACAGGGTGATATGTGGCACCATGAGATGGTGACACATGGCACTATACATAAGCTTGCCAAATGTTTTTTAATCATGTAAGATGATTAAAATTAAGATTAAATATAGGTTTGACACTTGGCACAATGTGATTGGGTCAATTAAACCTAGAACCAATCAGAGGGTGACATGTGGCAAGGGTTTAATGTGTTGACCTAGCTATATAAGTGTTGTTATGAAAAGAAAACAACACAACTAGTAGTTGATACCCTTGGTGCTGCCACCGAAGAGGCTCTCCCTTCTCTTCATCTTCTTCTCTCATCTATTCCAAGAGATTAGTAAACAATCTGTTGAATTGAAAATACTAGAAATTGTTTCTAGTGTCTTGTTTACATCTTTAATCTCTTAAAAGGCAAAACTTGATTTTCTAATTAATAGAAAAAGCTTTAGAAGCTGTTCAAGGGCTGCCATAGGTGAACTTGGTGTGGAAAGCTAGAGGGACAACATCTGGTATCCTGAAGACACATCCGAAAGGAACAAATACCAGTGCATCAAGAGGTTAGTGCATTTGTTCTTGATCTCATCTAGGGTTCTAAAATTAATCTGAGTAATTTTTTAAAATCTTAAATGGCAAATACAGATCCAAAAATATATTAAAAGTGTTTTAATATGTTGTTTATCATTGATATCAAATAGATAAAAATAAATCTTGCATGATGCATGTGAACCTAGGTAAAAAATTTTGAATTCAATGATATAAACTTGTGTTTTTCATGCTTCCGCTCCTTCAACAAATTCATGATATTATGGGCTACCAAACATGGCAGTTTGCCAAAGCATCAAGGTCCTATTTCAAACCCTTAATTCAAGCACTAACATGCACATACTTGAACATTAACCTACTATAACTTCCATCTGAGTTAATCAACCTTAATTCCCATCCATTAAATATAGAATAAGTCACTAACCATGCATTTTCATGGCTGCCAAAACTAAGGTTCACCAATACTCAATCATTTCCTCAATTTTTCTTAGCAATTCAACTTACCCAAAGCTCAACACATGGATTAGTAAAGGAAATTGGATAGATTAAGCACTAACCTCAACTTAAGCTTCACAAAACTTCACCAAATCCTCTCCTTCTTACTGACTATCTCTTTCCCATGTTGTGTAGACAAACTTTAGTGAAGAAATCAAGTGGAAAAAGGGGCTCACTTCATGGTTGCATGGAGGTCCATTCATTCGGCCGTGGAGTTTCTTCAATGGAGGCTCACGGTTGGTTTTTTTCCTAAGGTAGAAGATGAATGTTTCTGCTGCCCCAAGTAGTTTTATAGGTGTCCAAGGATTGAGTTAGTGGAGCACTAACTTGTAATTAAATGTTTAATTATTTCAAGTTCCATTATTTACACATTTATCTCCCCTTTTTCACTATTTACATAATGTATCACAATTTAATTTTTCATGATATTTCTAAAGTGTAATATCATTTATTTTTAATGGACATTGAGGTCAAAAGGCAACTCTAGGTGTCAAATGATCAAAATGCCCCACTTCGGGTTATATTCTCAATTTTTCGGTAACACCAATTTTTGTCAGTTTATCGATTTCTCATTTTTCTTTATACTAATTACTTAATTTTTCTTTGATATTTCTAATCTCATTTGTACTTCAATAGATGTTTATTTAAGTCTTAAAAATATTTTCCAGGGTTCCCCGTGGTCCAGGGCTAGTCAACGGTCCACACCGCAACTTTCCGGTGCGGTCACCCATCACTACGGTTTTCGGCTCGTTTAACTTGGTTACATTTCCTTGCTATTATTTTTCCTTTTTTTTCTTGTATTTTCCTTTCTTGTATTTCATTATTTTATGTCTCCTCACTAACATTTAAATGTAGCTCTAGGCATCCTAGCTGTCCAGATAGACACTGGTCACCGGAATAGTAGAACGCACTACCAAACATAGGGGTGTTACAATTCTCCCCCTCTTTAAAATAAATTTTGTCCACGAAATTTTACCCAATAGCCGTCTTACAATAGTCATACGTTTATTTTCTCCTTTCTATATGATCATATAATCTTCTTTCCTTTGAATTTGTATAAGACTTTTAATAATCTAATACAACATTTAATTTGTTTGTATAATACCAATCTTCTCTTACTATTATTCTGTCTAATATTTCGGTTCATGTTTCCTCATTGAATGACCATTGAGGTCATGTTAAAATTATTTATCTAATCATTGGTCCTCTGACCATTATAGTTACCAATCTTACTCATATTCATAACATTTCTTTGTTATATCTGAACCAACTGTTCAAATTTTTACTTCCACAACTCTTTTTATCTATTAATATTCTATAGCTTACTTTCTTTTGTACTAAACTATAACCTTTCAATATTCTAACTTTTGAGTTTTAAATCCCTAAGTAGGATTTTCAAACTCATTTCCAACAATAAAATTCTGTCCTGGCATAACTATACCAAAACAGATGCCGTTGGCAACTATTCTCATTTTGGTGTACTATCAAGTAGTACATAGCTCTACATAATAATCTCAAGTCAGTACTATAATTTGTAGCTTATAGTACAAACATTAAGAACATTGCATAGTTACTACAACACATTCTAATAGATCAAACTTTCCTATATTTTATCCTTCTCGAATTCACTAATATCTGAAACTTATTCTGATTACAATATCCATTGATAATTACTAACTATAATTTCTTTGCCCTCATCTAGAGCAATTCCATTACTGTAACTTACTTTTAGGTAACTGATAATTTTTTTTTTACATGAGGGGCAGTAGGAAGGCAAACAATGCTGGCACTAACATAAAAGTATGCAGACCCCTGGTCAAACAATACATACATATATCTTAGTTAAAAATTGAAAAAGTACCAGCAACAATGTCAGAAGTCTCAGTCTCTTCCCTCTGCCGTATGGTATATATTCTAGCTGAAGCATCACCTTTTTCTGGCTGATTCACAGTACTTTGACTTCCAGGTATACTACCCCTACCTTTACCTCTTCCTCTACTAACTGATGGTGAACTCCTTGGGGTAGAAACTTGGGCTAATCCCTCTGGTATAGTAAATAATCCAGAACGGCACACATTTATACAATCCTTAGCAAAATGACCAGTCTCTCCACAATTAAAACATGCTCCTATGGCTCTATAACATACCCCATTATGTGGTTTAGCACAAGTTTCACAAAGTTGATTCGACAGCGTATTTCTAAGTTTCTGTTGAGTTTGTTGATCCGATCGGGGTGATTTCTATCCAGAAGATCTATCTTTACCCGATTCGCGTGAGCTAGATCCTCCAAAGTGCTTTCTCTTTCCTGACCCACTATCAGGAACTTGATCAGTAGTCTTTCTAATTTTCTCTTTTTCTTCTTTACCCTTTTTAATTGTTTCTTCATTCTCAATTCTTTCCAGTTCCAGGGCTTGTGATATTAGCTCTGAGAAATTTTGGTGTTAGAACCCCACAACTTGCATTCTTAAACTAGGCCTTAACCCAGTCTCAAAATGTTTACATCTGCCTCTAGGAGTGGTAAGCAGGCTTCCTGCATAATGACTCAATCGAGAGAAATTTCTCTCATATTCTGCCACTGTTCTATTCTTTTGCTTTAGGCTTAAGAATTCCTGTAGCTTCTGGTCCACATAGGCATCTGGGACATATTTTTGCCTGAACTCTCTGAGAAAGTCGTCCCATGTTAGCACTGGAGGTTCCACCAAATTGTGAGGAATAGTTTTCCACTAGTCATATGCATCCCCCTATAAAAGTGAGACTGAGTATTCAAACTTCAGCTCATTGGTGCAATGTAGCTTCCTAAAAACTCTCTCCATCCTTTCCAATCATTATTTTACCTCTAGCGGATCCATTGTCCCCTTGAATTCAATAGCCCCATATTTAATCAACTTGTCATACTGCCTAGCTGAAGGCTGTGGTTGTACCACTGGTGTCTACAGTGGGACTTAAGTAGGCATATTACCAGCCATCTGCTGGAACATTACAACCATTTGCTATGCAAATTGAGCAGGGAACTGCGGTACTAATGGGACTAGTGCGGTTGATCCACTCACAATGTGTAGGTCTGGGGCATCCCCTTGTACCTCAGTCTCTATTGATTGATCGACTGAACAATCCCCTTCCTCCATAGTCAATTTGAGGATCTTAGACCTCCTGAACAAATAACACAAGGAGATTTCCTCCTGTTAGTGCATATTTATAATGTAATATACTGTATGTATTAAATAATAACATTGAGCAGTTGTACTGTGAAGAAAGAATATTCAAATTACAGGTTAAAATAGAATTAAAAAAAAAATTACTCTGATACCACTAAAACATGTCACACCCTATCCCTCCGTAATGTATAAAATGATCCCGTACTATGCCTAAAGAATTATCAAACTTCGTCTACTAATAACCCATTAAATACACTACAAGGGATTTTAAACCTTTTCTTATTTCTTTTTACAGTGGTGAGCACTATTGACAGGTGTTAAAATATTTTTAACTGAATTGAAAACAATTAACAAATCTGAGTATCAGTGATTTCTGTAAAACTTTTGGCAAAGTGCCATCTATATTTTTAATAAAGCAGTTCTTCAAAAACCTGTAAAAAGCACTTCCAACAATTTGTTCAATCCCAACTCCAATAGTAGTTCAACACAATAAATTTCTCAACTCAATTCAACATCAATTTTCCAGTGTTTCCAAAAGCTGAGATAAGATAAATATATCACAATATTTTTACAGGCTAAAATAATTTACAATTTTAATTTACAACTGCTCAAGACCAAATACAATATATACATATAGAGCACATATATTACAACAAAAACTACAAAATATGGCATACTCAATATACCCGATGAAATCTCAAAATGTAGCACAAGTAGCCTACTTTGCTGCTCTGTCCATCTGTCTACTTGTGACAGCAATGAAAAAGCTATCGCTGAGTAAAATTTACTCGGTGGTGCACAATAACAATTTAAAATGCGGTATATAAACTTTTATTGACAATTTACAATTCAAACAATTCATAATTTTTCAAAGCTCACATAACACAAATTTGATCAAATAGTTGAATAACACAGTGTTGCCAATCAATAACACAACTTAGGTCATGACGCAAACATTTCCAAACATGTCGTATTGTACACCACGACAAGGCAAACTCACCCCACTAAGCGAAATCAATGAGGGAGGTGGCTAGCTAGCTAATGAGAACTCATCCATACTCACCTCAGACTCACAAGTCAAAGAGGGAGGAATATAGTCATACTCACCCTATAAATGGACGAGGAACATAGTAATATTGTCATGCCAAGTGTGAATCAAAATAATTTCAAATCACAATATTTAAATATTTCATATAAATCACAAATCACATTTTATCTCAAAATTTCCATTTGCAAAGTAAGCAACACAATAATTTCCAAATAATATTCCCAAAACCAAAACAATAAAAAATTATTCATAACTCATTTCTCCAAATAAACTTTCTGGTAAAAGCAGTGAATATAAAAAGTATTGTGCACAGACCTGATTTGAGTCGCCCCTAGGCCTTGACTCAATGTTCCTTATGCTTTGCAATATCCTTTTCAACTGAAACACATAATTTAAAGTGTTTTAGTACTCAGTTAAATTGTTTCTAACAATAAAATCCAATATCTAAATTTTACTTGGTACTATTCCTTCAATTCATTTCATTAGTCAACCTATAATGTTGACCATTAATACACACTAGGTGAATAAATTTTAATGTTACCAATATGTCACATTTTGCATTTCAATATGCTACCAGTATTGTGTAATTTACGATTTTTATAAGTTGGCATTCATTGCCAAATTATTTCAAGCATCATTGTATGTAAATGTCAAGTTCTCAATTTTTGTGTGTTAGATTGGTCTAGCTTAAAGTCTTATTTCTCTTGGTTTTTAGCATCTGGTCAAAGAAGCAAAATTATAGCTATATGTCTTATTGCACTTGGGGTAAAATTTTAGGTCATTTTGAGTTGTATAGACCAAGATATGGTCAATTTACTAAAGCTGGATAGATTGCACCTTTAGTGCAAAATTTGGTCAATTTTAGGTCACATTCAGTTCTGGCAGTTTTGGTACCCAAATTTGTGCAAGCTATTTGACTTGGTTCTGGCCATTTATGGGCTTTGGTGTCTCCATAAGAATTGTAGCTCTATATCTAAGCTATCCATGGTAAAAATTTTAGGTCAATTGGATCTGTTTTGAGTGAGTTGTTGTCATCCTAATGACTACTGTTTATATGGTCAAAAATCTGAGTTTGCAAGGTTGCCATTCCGGATTTGGTCATTTTTAAGGTCAGTTTCTAGGCAAAATTTTGACAACATTTCTGCATGAAAGTTGGCCTATTTGGTGTCTAGTTTCACTTCCCATTGGCCTCATATCAATTGGGTTCACAGTTTTGTACTTATAACCAAATTTAGGTACTGCCAACATACACAACCTGCATTTGAACATCACACTTTCAATTTTGACAATCCTCCTCCTTCCAATACTTCAGTATTCAATCAATGGCACTTCTATATATATTGTACACAATTCCAGTAAACATTTTGGGCAGAACACTCAAGTGCTCAATACACACAATACACCATTCAAGTTCAATATTCACTTCCACTAAAATTCAACATATCTCAATATCAATATTACACATACACTTCCATATACTCATGCTTCAATATTAATTACATATGCTACCCACAATTTAACACTATCATATTTCATTAATAAACTTCATATGCACACACACTAATTCATGATATTATGGGCTGCCAAACATGGTAGTTTGCCAAAGCATCAAGGTCCCATTTCAAACCCTTAATTCAAGCACTAACATGCACATACTTGAACATTAACCTACTATAACTTCCATTTGAGTTAATCAACCTTAATTCCCATCCATTAAATATAGAATAAGTCACTAACCATGCATTTTCATGGCTGCCAAAACTAAGGTTCACCAATACTCAATCATTTCCTCAATTTTTCTTAGCCATTCAACTTACCCAAAGCTCAACACAAGGATTAATTAAGGAAATTGGAAAGATTAAGCACTAACCTCAACTTGAGCTTCACAAAACTTCACCAAATCCTCTCCTTCTTGCTACCTATCTCTTTTCCATGTTGTGTAGACAAACTTTAGTGAAGAAATCAAGTGGAAAAAGGGGCTCACTTCATGGTTGCATGGAGGTCCATTCATTCGGCCATGGAGTTTCTTCAATTGAGGTTCACGACTGGTTTTTTCCTAAGGTAGAAGATGAATGTTTCTACTGTCCCAAGTGGTTTTATAGGTGTCCAAGGATTGAGTTAGTGGAGCACTAACTTATAATTAAATGTTTAATTATTTCAAGTTCCATTATTTACACATTTATCTCCCCTTTTTCACTATTTACATAATGTATCACAATTTAATTTTTCATGACATTTCTAAAGTGTAATATGATTTATTTTTAATGGAGATTGAGGTCAAAAGGTAACTCTAGGTGTCAAATGACCAAAATGCCCCACTTCGGGTTATATTTCTGATTTTTCGGTAACATCGATTTTTGTTAATTTCTCGATTTCTCATTTTTCTTTGTACTAATTACTTTTTTTTTGATATTTCTAATGTCATTTATACTTCAATAGATGTTTATTTAAGTCTTAAAAATATTTTCCAGGGTTTCCCATGGTCCAAGGCTAGTCAACGGTCCACGTCGCAACTTCCCAGTGCGGTCACCCATCGTTACGGTTTTCGACTTGTTTAACTTGGTTACATTTCCTTGCTATTATTTTTCCTTTGTTTTTCTTGTATTTTCTTTTCTGGTATTTCATTATTTTATGTCTCATCACTAACATTTAAATGTAGTTCTAGGCATCCTAGCTGTCTAGACATACACTGGTCACCAGAACAGTAGAACGCACTACCGAACATAGGGGTGTTACAGCAAATGTAGTTGCTGACGCTTTGAGTTGAAAATCCATCGCAGCTTTGAGATCATTAAATGCCCATCTATCCTTGGCTCGAGATGGAGCTATTTTAGCTGAGTTGCAAGTAAGGCCAAACCTGCTACAGCTAATTTTAGATGGGCAGAAGGTAGATGAGAAATTAATGACTACTGTGAGTAAAATCTCAGAGGGGAAAAGAACTGACTATGAAGTGAAAGCAGATGGGTGTCTGTACTACAAAGGAAGAGTATGTGTACCAGATGATGGGAAATTGAAAGCCAATATCCTGAAAGAGGTACACACCAGTGTTTATGCTATGCACCCAAGAAGTATAAAAATGCATCATGATCTGAAGCTTCAGTATTGGTGGCCTAATATGAAGAAGGACATAGCTGACTATGTGACTAAATGCTTGACATGTCAGTAAGTCAAGGCAGAACATCAAGTTCCATCAGGTTTGCTACAGCCTATATGCATACTTGAATGGAAATGGGATCGGGTCACCATGAATTTTGTAAGTCGTCTACCTCTCACCCAGAGGAAGCATGATGCAGTATGGGTGATAGTAGATAGATTGACGAAGTCAGCACACTTTCTACCCGTTAGGACTGACTACTCACTGGAGAAGTTAGTAGAATTATATATCTGTGAGATAGTTAGACTGCATGGAATTCCACTTTCCATCATATCTGATCGAGACCCAAGGTTTACATCAAGATTTCTGGAAAAAGTTGCATGAATCCTTGGGTACACAACTCCACTTTAGCACAGCTTTCCATGCTTAGACGGATGGGCAATCAGAAAGAGTAATCCAATTAAACAATTAAAACCAATTGAACTAATACAAATATTGAACTGAAATGATAATAATAACATGAAATATATGTCAGGTCCTTGAGGATATATTGAGAAGTTGTGTCATTGAGTTTGAGGAAAGTTGGGATAGATATCTCCCACTGGAAGAATTTGCATACAACAATAGCTACCAAGCTAGTATCCAAATAGCCCCGTATGAAGCACTGTATGGGAGGAAATTTAGAACTCCAGTGTGCTGGACTGAATTAGGCGAAGATAAACTGGTAGGGCCAAACCTGGCGAAACAGACTGAGGAGAAGGTAAAGCAAATCAAAGCCAATTTGAAGGTTGTCTCAGACAGATAAAAATCATATGCCGACCTAAAGAGGAAAGAAATAGAATATGCGATTGGCGACAAAGTGTTCCTCAAGGTATCACCATGGAAGAAGGTACTGAGGTTTGAAAGAAAAGGTAAGTTAAGCGCCCACATGAAATCTGTGACTCCCCTTACCCGTCTACAGTATATCCGAGTAAAATATGTCACACAGTGTACCGGAACACTCTATTTTATCTTAATCATTTTTTTATTCTTCCTTAATTAATTTTTATCATAGTTTTGAATATAACTTGTGAAATATAATTCATTTAAGTCATTTATTGAAATTATAATTTATTTGAGGTTCCGAAAATTTTATAAAAATCCGGCAGAGTACCGGCTAAAAATGGAGAAAACAGTTCTTCGGAACCTGTGAAAAAAACACTTCCAATAATCATTTCCAATCAATCCCAACTCCATTTCATCAACAAAATCTCAATATGTTTTTGAACAACATTTCCATTTCTCAATCATTCATCTCATATGATAATCATGTGAAAGTCGTAAATAAATATTCACTTTTTCATTCACAAACACAATTTCCACTATATACATTAACATCAAAATACATTATATAAGTCTCATTTACATAATAGAAAATAAAAGATAGTTACAAAATACCAAAATGAAACCTAGTGTCCTACCAATGCACTGAAGATGGTGAGGTGACACGGACACTATGCAGAGCTGCAGGAGGTCTCACCCAGTCTGTGGTCTACTGGGCTCTCGGTCAGTATCTCCAGAACCTACGAGTGGCAAAAGCAACGCGCTAAGCAATAATGCTTAGTGGTGCCAATAATAAAATAAAAATAAATAACAGAAAATAAATATGCAGTGAATGTATTGGTGTTTCATTTCAAATAAATTTTCGATGAGTATTTGTAATCTTACTTATTTTGTACTTGTTATATTCATTATTTCATTAAATTTGTCTACTTTCATTTTTGGTTGCCCAAGTAACCTATACTGGACGATTGGACTGGATAAACGGGTAAACTGGCACTGGGTATCAAGTACCTCGGGCCGTCACACCATCGGTCACATATGTGTCTCCCGGTGTGCAACAGAATAGCTAATAAGCTGTAATAACATTAGGCACAAGGCCAAGTATCAACATAATGTCAGAATGGCTAAAAGCTATGAAATCACAGAATGGCATAATGCCATGTGCAGTACTGCTAACTGAACCCTATTGGCATGCCAAACAATCCAAACCAATCTTGTTAGGTATGCTAGGGCATTTGACACTTTTGAATTTTTTAATTTTTGAATTTCAAGTTTTGGTGTTACTATTCACTTCATTAGTCAACAAAAATGTTGACTTTTGCATAGAAAATAGGTACATTAGTTTTAACACTCCCAATATACCACATTTTGCATTCAAAATTTGTTGGTATTGGTTACCAATACCATTTCTAAGCTTAAAATTAATGGAGCAGAATTTTCAGTTTTCATACCCTATATTTACTGTTCCATTACTTACTATTGCAATGGGAATTTTGGAAAATGATAAACATAAAAGTTGTTCCTTATTTTGTTTAGTTGAATTTCTTTTTTTGAATCACTCCATTTGGAGTTTTGTAGCTCAAGTTATGGTCCAAAAACCACAACTGGCCGGATTGGAATTTTTCTAGACTGACCATATCTATAGTGCAGTGAATGGTGACTGCAACTCCCTTGTTGGATAGGTTATGGTCATAATTTGAGGTGGGTTTCTTCATGAAAGTTGTTGGTCTATATCTTATCTTTTTTCTGGTAAAATTTCAGGTCAATTGGGCCATTCTACACTGAGTTATGGCCAAATGAACAATCACTGTTCATTTGGTCATTCTGCAGAAACAGGTTGCAGGACACCCGGATTGGGGCAAGTTTTTGGTCCACTTGGTTTGGTCTTATGGGCATGGTTTCTTCACCAAAGTTGTGCCATTATGTGTCTAGTTTCATTTCCAATTGGCCAAACATCAATTGAGCCTCTACAATTCAAGTTATGGCTGCCCAAACCTGCTGGACTCATGTCCAATTCTGCAGGTCACCATGGGCAGCCACACTAAACCTAAATCCCATCACTAAACACACTTCATTTCTTGTTTACCAATAACCAAATGGTCACTAATTGACCATTAAAATGTTCTTACACCATTATAGGATTAAAACCTTAATTTGGTCAAAACCCTAAATTCTGAATTCCTCTATTCTTCCATTAACTTACAATATAAGGTGCTAAGTGTTAATTTCATATCAAAGGACAGCTTTTGTACTCTTTTAATCTAAAACAAATTATCAAAACTCTCATAAGTTCATGGCTGCCAAAAATGGTAAAAATTCATCATGCAACTTTTGTTTAATTTCACTTAATTTTTACACTTAATTCCTACTCCACATATGATATACATAAAATTCCTAGAAGGAATTGGCATTAACCTCACTTGTGACCTAACTTGGACTTGCCCAACTTCAAAATTTCCTCAAATTTCTGCTGCCTTATGCTTCCTCAAGGTTTAGGGATAATTTTTTGTGAAGGAAGTTCAGGGTTTTGGGGTGGAGAGCTTAGGGAAAATCAAGCTTGAACAAGAGCTTTCATGGAGTTTTTTTTCTCCTCTCTCTCTCTCTCTCAACGTTTATGCAGCCCAAAGATTGAAGATGGCTGTCCACTTTTTCAATTTTTATCTCCTTTTATTCATGTTTAAGTAGTTTTTAATGATGTGTCAAAATTTGGTTGGGTGAAAATATTTTAATTGCATCATGCTCATGTCATAAATATGACTTTTATTTCATTTTCTTTTCTTTTCTTTTCTACTCATTTTCAATTCAATTTTTAGCAATATTTATTCATATTTTAGATCATAATAATTATTTACTTAACTGGACAAGTCGGCCAAAAATCGCCTCTGAAGGCGAAATGACCAAAATCCCATCCGTTTAGCTTAACGGGTCAAAATTGTCTGTACCAATTGAAAAATTTTTCTAAAAATTTTCTTAGCATTCTAATGCCATAGAAACCTCAATGACCCTTCTCTAGAGTCTCAAAAATTATTTTATGAATTTTTCCCCTGGTCTAGGGCTCCTAGTTGCGAGAACCGTAACTTCCCACTAGGTTACCCATCGCTAGGGCACTGGCTCATTTAACTTGGTTGTATTTTATTTCTAAAATTTTTCTTAAATTTTTCTTATTAATATTTGAGTTAATTATGGTTCCTCACTTTAGTTTAAATATTTTTCCGAACATTCTAGCTGTCCAGTCTGACACTGGTCACCGAAACAGTAGAATGTACGGAGTTGCTACAGGGAGGGTGTTACAAAGTCATTGAACGTGTGGGTCCAGTAGCCTACAGGCTAGCTTTACCATCAGAGCTAGACAAGATCCACAATGTGTTTCACGTATCTATGCTAAGAAGATGCTGCTCAGATCCTTCGCATGTCATCTCCATGGAAGAAATTGAAGTAAAACCATATTTGACATATGAAGAAGAACCCATACAGATCCTGGCTCGGGAAGTGAAAGAGTTGAGGAATAAGCAGATTTCACTGGTGAAAGTGCTTTAGAGGCACCATAACACCAAGGAAGCAACTTGGGAAAGTGAAAAGACGATGAGGCAACAGTTCCCTCAACTGTTTGCATCAGGTAAATTTCGAGGATGAAATTTAAACTAGAGGGGAAGAGTTGTAACACTCTCCTTGTAGCAATTCCGTACATTCTACTGTTCTGGTAACCGGTGTCAGTCTGGATAGCTAGAACATCTGCAAAAATATTTAAACTAAAGTAAGGAATCATAATTAACTCAAATATTAACAAGAAAAATTTAGAAAAAAATTTTAGAAATAAAATACAACCAAGTTAAATGAGCTGGTGCCCTAGCGATGGGTAACCCAGTGGGAAGTTGTGGTCCTCGCAATTAGGAGACCTAGACCTGGGAGAAAATTCATAAAATAATTTTTGAGACTCCAGAGAAGAGTCATTGAGGTTTCTAAGGCATTAGAATGCCAAGAAAATTCTTAGAAATTTTTTTCAATCGGTATAGACAATTTTGGTCTGTTAAGCCAAACGGAGGGCATTTTTGTTATTTCGTCTTTAGAGATGATTTTTGGCCGACTTTTCCAATTAAGTAAATAATTATTATGACATAAAATATGAATAAATATTGCTAAAAATTAAATTAAAAATGAGTAGAGAAGAAAGGAAAGGAAAATGAGATAAAATGTCAATTTTGACATCACATGATGTCATTAAACCCTTTTCCACCAATCACATTAAGTCACCAATTAATTAACTAATAAAAGAGGATAAGTGACAAAAAAATAAAAAGCAATTAGCTCTTCTTCCTTAACCAGCAGACTGCCCATTTCCCTTTCTCCATTGAAGAAGTTTCCACACCTCTTCCAAACCTTGATTCTACTCCCCTAAACCTTAAGTCCACTTCAACAAAACTTGTCTACACAACTTGGCAAGGTGTTTGGCTGCCAAGAAAAGCCACGAAACTGAAGTTTTTGAAGGGAGAAATTCTACTCCAACAAGGTTAGTGTCCAATTCTTGTTCCTTTTATTTTAATTAATGTTCAATGGCATGAATTGTGTAGGAAATATAAGAAAATAAAACAAACAAGTGTGTGTGTGCACCTTACAAATTTTGGCAGCTAGGGTTAGCTAGGGTTTGATGATTTTGCTTGCTAGAAAAATGGTTATGAGCAGCTTTTGGTAGTGGATGAGGGATTGAACATAATTAAATAAATGAAATGCAAGAATTGTGCATGTATGAAATGAAAAAATTGGACACTTGAACAATTCTAGGGTTTTGCTCATGTGATGGTTTATTAACCTTGTAATGGTCAATTAGTGACTATTTGAATGTGTGTGAGGAGGAAATGAAGTGATTTGTGGCTTGGTATTTGAGTTTGGGTGAGCTGCCTTGGATAACGTTAGGACTGAGTGTGAGTCTAGTAGGTTTAGGCAGCTATAAATGGGGTTGTAGAGGTCCAATTGGTACAAGGCCAATTGTACATGAAACTAGACACATAATAGCACAACTTTGGTGAAGAAACCCTGTCCAGAAAACCAAACCAAGTTTACCTAAAAATTGCCCTAATCCGGCTAACTTGCATTCTGCCTGGGCAAAATGACTAAATGAACAATGTCTATTCATTTAGTCATAACTCAGTGTAGAAAGGTCCAATTGACCTGAAATTTTACCAGAAGAAAGCTGAGACATAGAACTACAACTTTCGTGAAGAAACCAAATCCAAATTGTGATCATAACATGTTCAAAAATTGACCTGTAATCACTATACAAACACTGTAGATTTGGTTCTGTCCAGAAAATTCTGGAAATTTGTAATCTGGCTAGTTATGGTATTTAGGCCATAACTTGAGCTACAAAACTCCAAATGGAGTGATTCAAAAGATTAAATGTAACTAGACATAATAAGGAACAACTTTCATGAAGACAACTTTGCCAAATTCCTACTGTACAAATGACCAATGGAATAGTAAACACTATGCTTGAAATCTGAAAATTTTGAATAACTAACACTAAACTTAGAAATGGTATTGGCAACCAATACGAATAACTTTAGAATGCAAAATGTGGTATGTTGGGAGTATTAGAACTAATGTACCTATTGTCTATGCAAAAGTTAACATTTTAGTTGACTAATGAAATGAATAGTAACACCTAAACTTAAATTTCAAGAATTGTAAAGTTTAAAAGTGTAACATGCCCTAGTACACCTAGCAAGATTGGTTTGGATAGGTTGGCATGACAATAGGGTTCAGTTAGCAGTATTGCACATGGCATTATGCCATTCTATGATTTCATGGCGATTAGCCATTCTAATATTGTGTTGATACTTGGCCTTGTGCGTAATGTTATTACAGCTTATTAGCTGTTCTGTTGCACACTGGGAGATACACTTGTGATCGATGGTGTGATGACCCGAGGTACTTCATACCCAGTGCCAGTTTACCCGTTTATCCAGTTCAGTCGTCCAGTATAGGTTACTTGGGCAACCAAAAATGAAAGTGGATAAATTTAATGAAATTATGAATATAACAAGTACATAATAAATAAGATTACCAATAATGATCGAAAAATGGTCTGCATAAGACATTAGAACATGCACTGCATATTTATTTTCTATTTTTTTTTTATTCTATTATTGGCACCACTAAGCATTATTGCTTAGCACGTTGCTTTTGCCACGCATAGGTTCTATAGAGACTGGTAGAGAGCCCAGTAGACCACAGACTGTGTGAGATCATCTGCAGCTCTGCATAGTGTCCGTGTCACCTCACCGACTTCAATGCATTGGTAGGACACTAGGTTTCATTTTGGTATTTTATAATTAACTTTTACTTTCTCATGTGTAATTGAGACTCATGTAATGTATTTTGGTATTAATGTAAATAGTGGAAATTGTGTTTTGAATGAAAAAGTGAATATTTATTTATGACTTGCATATGAATATCATATGAAATGAATGAATGAGAAATGGAATTGTTGTTGAAAAATATTGAGATTTTGTTGATAAATTGGAGTTTGGAAATGATTGAAAATTTTGGAAGTATTTTTCACAGATTTCGAAGAACCGTTTTCTCCTTTTTTTAGCCGGTACTCTGTCGAATTTTCTATAAAATTTGTGGAACCTCAAATAAATTGATGTTTTCCATAAATGATTTAAATAAATTATACTTCACCAAATTGTACTTCATAACTATGATAAAAATAAATAAGGAAGGATAAAAATAAATAAAATAAAATAGGGTGTTTCGGTACACTGTGTGACATATCTTACTCGGCTATACTGTAGGCGGGTAAGGGGTGTCACACAACTAGTTTTTAATTGATTTTGTTTTAAATATTTCATATGATTAAATGACGTTATTTTCTTTATGTATTATATTTATCAAGTATTGGATTTAATTCAATAATTATTGAAATTATTATAGTATGTACTAATTTAGCTTTATGAAATGGTATTTCAACAAGTATTAAGTATTGTTGTGGATTGAATAAATTATGTTTTAGAAAATTGTGATAGAATATGTAACACCCCTCACCCGTCTACAGTATAGCCAAGCAAGACATGCTACACGGCGTGCCGAAACACCTAGTCTACAATTATTTCATTTCCTGAACTCAATTTGATTTTAAAAAGTCTTTTATGTAATACTCATATTATGTTGATACTATTTTCATGCTTTAATAAAATCAGTGTTTCAAAAATGGTAATAAAAATTTGGCAAGGTGCCGTCTGTATTTCAAACAAACTGTCCTTCCTAACCTGTTGAAAACAATTTAATATGATAATATCAAAATCTCAAATATTTCACAGTCTCAATTCTCAGTAAAGTCAATAGACTTTTACAGTCATTAAACAGTTCCATAATACAGTCCATAATAATTTAAATATATCCAGAAAATCCCCATATTATTTAATATGTGCAAAATACTACAAACTTTAGAGTTTTCATAATATTACAAAATACAGGGCCGAATTTCAAAAATACAACAGAAGTACAAAATACAAGATATCCCAAGTCCTACCATGTATGCAATGCAGTGCAGATGACTCTGGACTCCTGTGCAAATCTGAAGTCTCACCCGGTCGTATGTCTGCTGAGCTCCCCAACTGTGTCTCCAATACCTACGCGTTACAAAAGCAACGCGCTAAGCAATTTTGCTTAGTGGTGCCAAATATAAAGAAATATACACTAAAATAAAGTAAATGAATTTATGACATCGGTATTCTTTATAATTATTGATTCTATCTTTATTTGCTAACATTTCAATATTTGCTAATTTTGGTAGTGTTGTATGTCAGAAGACTGAATTTAGCTATTTGAATTTAATAGTACTTGAATTACTGCTTGTGTAGCCTATATACTGATCAGACTAGATAAACGGATATACTGGCACTGGGTACCTAGTACCTCGGGTCGTCGCACCATCGATCACAAAGTGTCTCCCGGTGTGCAAACAGTGTGGCTAAAAAGCCATATAGTCAATTTGGCAATAAGCCAAGAATAAATACATAATATATATAGCCATAGGCTATTAAAGTCACAGTGCGGCATAATAAGTCGTAAAAACATAGTATGGCATGAAGCCATTTACAGAACAGTTGTCAGAATCCTATTGGCATACCAACCTATCCAAACTAGTCAACTAGGCAAACTAAGGCATACTGTAAATTAATTGTTTAATTCTTCAATTTTTAGAGTTTACTAGCTATTATGTAATTCATAAGTCAATGCATATGTTGACCCTTTTAGGTACTATGGATAAGTTGTTTCTAGCATCAACATGTTACAAGTTGTAATTCAATATGCTGCCAATATAGTGCAATTTACCATTTTTACAAGTTGGCATTCATTGCCAAATTGCTTCAAGCATCATTATATGTAAATGTCAAATTCTCAATTTTTGTGTGCTAGATTGCTCTAGCTTAAAGTGCTATTTATCTTGGTTTTGAGCTTCTGGTCAAAGAAGAAAAATTGTAGCTCTATGTCTTATTGCACTCGGGGAAAAATTTCAGGTCATTCTGAGTTGTATAGACCAAGCTATGGTTAATTTACTAAAGCTGGACAGATTACACCTTTAGTGCAAAATTTGGTCAATTTTAGGTCACTTTTTGTTCTGGCAGTTTTGGTACCCGAACTTGTGCAAGCTATTTGACTTGGTTCTGGCTATTTCTGGGCTTTGGTGTCTCCATAAGAGTTGTAGCTCTATATCTAAGCTATCCATGGTAAAAATTTCAGGTCAATTGGACCTGTTTTGAGTGAGCTATGGACATCCTAATGATTACTGTTCATATGGTCAAAAATCTGGGTTGCAAGGTTGCCATTCCGGATTTGGTCATTTTTAAGGTCAGTTTCTAGGCAGAATTTTGGCAACATTTCTCCATGAAAGTTGGCCTATTTGGTGTCTATTTTCACCCTCCATTGGCCTCATACCAATTGGGTTCACAGTTCGGCACTTATGACCTAATTTAAGTACTGCCATCAATACACAACCTGCACAAGACACTTACACTTCCAATTTGACATTCCTTCTCCTCCTCATTACTTCAATATTCAATCAATGGCACTTCTATATATATATTGTTCACAATTCCAGCAAACAATTTTGGGCAGAACATTCAAGTGCTCAATGCACACAATTCACCATTAAGTTCAACATTCTCTTTCACAAAAATTCAACATATCTCCATATCAATATTACACATACACTTTAATATACTCATACTTCAATATCAATTATACATGCTGCCCACAATTTAACACTATCATATTTCATTAATAAACTTCATATTCACACACAAATTTATGATATTATAGGCTACCAAACATGGCAGTTTGCCAAAGCATCAAGGTCCCATTTCAAACCCTTAATTCAAGCACTAACATGCACATACTTAGATTTTAACTTACTACATCTTCCATTTGAGTTAATCAACCTTAATTCCCATCCATTAGAGGTAAGAAAAACTAAAATACAACAAATATTCATGGCTGTCGAAAATGGACAATTACATATGTAACACCCTAGGCAAATCCTACATTAGCAAAACACGGCAGAGATGTTGGGTTTATAAGTTAGTGGTTCGTAACTCCTAGTGACACGTTTTAAAACCGTGAGGGCTTTGGCCCAGAGCGAACAATATCACTAGTGGGCCGAGCCATTACATTTGTGGTATTAGAGCCGCTCCGCGTGCAACCTTGAGCGATGGTGGGCAAACCTCTCAGCGAGGACACTTAGTCCCATAAGGGGGGTGGATTGTAACACCCTAGGCAAATCCCACATCGGCAAAACACGGGAGAGATGCTGGGTTTATAAGTTGGTGGTTCGTAACCCCTAGTGACACGTTTTAAAACCGTCAGGGCTTTGGCCCAGAGCGGACAATATCACTAGTGGGCCGGGCCATTACAACATATCTCACTATTCTCTTCATTTCTCTTCACCAAAATACTCACCTCAACCTAAACACAAGGTTTACTAAAGCAAGGGAGAGGTTTTGGACACTTACCACTTCTGAAGCTTATCAAAACTTCACCAAATCTTATTTTTCTTGTTGCCAATATCTTCCCCAAGGTAAGTAGGCAAGCTTTAATGAAGGAACCAAGTGGAAATGATGGCTTGATCATGCACCAATGAAGGTTTCATGTGGGGCGTCAATGGTGGTTTCCATGGTGAATTTCATTTCGGTAAGATGAAGTTATGCAGAAGATGATAATGAGTGCTATCTGCTGTCACAAAGCTTGTTTTGGTGTCCCAATATTCAAGTTAGTGGAGCACTAAGTTCTTTTTAATGTTTAATTAGTTAAAGTTTCCTTATTTGCTCATTTAGCTCAATTCTTTTACTATTTACATATTGTATGTAACACCCTCCCTGTAGCAACTCCGTACATTCTACTGTTCCAGTGACCAGATCTGGACAGCTAGAACGTTCGGAAAAATATTTAAACTAAAGTGAGGAACCATAATTAACTCAAATATTAATAAGAAAAATTTAGGAAAAATTTTAGAAATAAAATACAACCAAGTTAAATGAGCCGGTGCCCTAACAATGGGTAATCTAGTGAGAAGTTGTGGTTCTCGCAACTAGGAGCCCTAGACCCAGGGGAAAAATTATAAAATAATTTTTGGGACTCCAAAGAAGGATCATTGAGGTTCTTATGGCATTAGAATGCTAAGGAAATGCTTAGAAAAATTTTTCAATCGGTACAAACATTTTTGGCCCGGTAAGCCAAATGGAGGGCATTTTGGTCATTTCGTCTTCAGAGATGATTTTTGACCAACTTGTCCATTTATGCAAGTGAATTATATGACATAAAATATGAACAAATATTAATGAAAATTTATTTAAAAATGAATAAGCAATGAAAGAAAAGAAAATGGAAATAATGGGATTTATTACCTCATGCTTATGTAAGCAAGAGGTAATTAAAAATGCTATGGCCAATCAAAATTAAGCAAGACAATTAAAATGCAATAAAAATGGATAAATGAGGTAGAATTCTAGAAACCCAAAACAGCTCCCTCTCTTCTTCTTCAAGCCGCCCACTCACCTCACCCCATTCCACCATTAACAACCTTTCAACCTCCATTTCCCTAGCTTTCTTCCACTAAAAACCCTAATTGTTAACACAAAAATTCATTCTATCATCTTGGTGATTCTTGTGGGAGCGAAAAAGAAAAGGAAACCAAGACTTTGAGCAAGTGGGAAATTCACTCCATTAGAGGTTAGTGACCTAAACCTTGAATTTCACTTAAATTTCATGTTTAAGAACTATAAATGTGTGCAAATGACAAAAAAATTTGATGAAACACCATTGGTATGCTAACCCTAAATTTTGGCAGCCATGGTTAGGGTAATATGGTGATGATTTTTGGGGAGCTAACATGCTAGTATGGCTGCCCTTAATGTGTATCTCATAAGTGAATTGATAAATGCAATGATAATGCATGGTTTTGAAATGTTGAGTTAGGGTTTGGGTTGAAGAATGAGACTTTGAACTTGTGATGATGGAAGTAGGCTTTAATAGTCAATTAGTGACCGTTTGGTTTGGTTTGAACCAAAAATTAAGTGAATTGAGTTGTGGGAATTGAGATTAGTGTGGCTGCCCTTGGTGACCTACAGAATTGGACATGAGTCCAGCAGGTTTGGGCAGCAATAACTTGAATTATAAAGGTCCGAACTTCCTGAGTCTCTCCATATGAGATTTTTGATGTGGAGGTGGTGGTGGTGGCATAACTCCTGCCATCTATCTACAGAACTCAGCCATTTGCTGAAATGTGGCTGGTGCATCTAGTATTGGTGGAGCAGGCTCCCTCCTGTCTCCTGGTTCAATCATAGATGGAGCATGACTTTCCACTTCCTCATCGATCGCTCTCTATGATATGGAGTCCATATTCTGATCAAAATAACAAATCAAAAGATTTGCATTAGAGTCATCTTAACACTTACAATGCAATGCATGATATGCAATCTATCTAGGTCCAGAAACGTCTAAACCGTGCTCTGATACCACTAAATGTAACACCCCTCACCCGTCTATAGTATAGCCGAGCAAGGCATGCTACACAGCATACCGGAACACCTAGTCTACGATTATTTCATTTCCTGAACTCAATTTGATTTTAAGAAGTCTTTTAAGTAATACTAATATCATGGTGATACTATTTTCATGCTTTAATAAAATTAGTGTTTCAAAAATGGCAATAAAAATTTGGCAAAGTGTCATCTGTATTTTGGACAAACTGTGCTTCCAAACCTGTTGAAAATAGTTTAATATAATAATATCAAAATCTCAAATATTTCACAGTCTCAATTCTTAGTAAAGTCAATAAACTTTTACAGTCATTAAACAGTTCCATAATATAGTCCATAATAATTTAAATATATCCAGAAAATCTCCATATTATTTAATATGTACAAAATATTACAAATTTAGAGTTTTTATAATATTACGAAATACATGGCCAAATTTCAAAAATACAACAGAAGTACAAAATACAAGATATCCTAAGTCCTACCATGTATGCAATGCAGTGCAAATGACTCTGGACTCCTGTGCAGATCTGATGTCTCACCCGGCCATAGGTCTGCTGGGCTCCCCAGCTGTGTCTCTAATACCTATGCATTACAAAAGCAACGCGCTAAGCAATTTTGCTTAGTGGTGCCAAATATAAAGAAATATACACTAAAATAAAGTAAATGAATTTATGACATCGGTATTCTTTACAATTGTTTATCTACCTTTATTTGCTAACATTTTAATATTTGCTAATTTTGGTAGTGTTGTATTTCAGAAGACTGAATTTAGCTATTTCAATTTAATAGTACTTGAATTACAGCTCCTGTAGCCTATATACTGATCAGACTAGATAAACGGATATACTGGCACTGGGTACCTAGCACCTCGGGTCGTCACACCATCGATCACAAAGTGTCTCCCGATGTGCAAACAGTGTGGCTAAAAGGCCATATAGTCAATTTGGCGATAAGCCAAGAATAAATGCAAAATATATATAGCCGTAGGCTATTAAAGTCACAGTGCGGCATAATAAGCCGTAAAAACATAGTATGACATGAAGCCATTTACAGAACAGCTGTCAAAATCCTATTGGCATGCCAACCTATCCAAACTAGTCAACTAGGCAAACTAGGGCACATTGTAAATTAATTGTTTAATTCTTCAATTTTTAGAGTTTACTAGTTATTATATAATTCATAAGTCAATGCATATGTTGACCCTTTTAGGTACTATGGATAAGTTGTTTCTAGCATCAACATGTTACAAGTTGTAATTCTATATGCTTCCAATATAGTGCAATTTACCATTTTTACAAGTTGGCATTCATTGCCAAATTGCTTCAAGCATCATTGTATGTAAATGTCAAATTCTCAATTTTTGTGTGCTAGATTGGTTTAGCCTAATGTCCTATTTGTCTTGGTTTTTAGCTTCTGGTCAAAGAAGCAAAATTGTAGCTCTATGTCTTATTACACTCGGGGAAAAATTTCAGGTCATTCTACGTTGTATAGACCAAGATATGGTCAATTTACTAAAGCTGGACAGATTGCACCTTTAATGCAAAATTTGGTCAATTTTAGGTCACTTTTAGTTCTGGCAGTTTTGGTACCTGAACTTGTGCAAACTATTTGACTTACTTCTGGCCATTTTTGGGCTTTGGTGTCTTCATAAGAGTTGTAGCTCTATATCTAAGCTAACCATGATAAAAATTTTAGATCAATTGGACCTATTTTGAGTGAGTTATGGACATCCTAATGATTACTGTTCATATGGTCAAAAATCTAGGTTGCAAGGTTGCCATTCCGGATTTGGTCATTTTTAAGGTCAGTTTCTAGGCAGAATTTTGGCAACATTTCTACATGAAAGTTGGCCTATTTGGTGTCTATTTTCACCCCCCCATTGGCCTCATACCAATTGGGTTCACAGTTTGGCACTTATGACCAAATTTAGGTACTGCCATCAATACACAACCTGCATAAGACACTTACACTTCCAATTTGACATTCCTTCTCCTCCTCATTACTTTAATATTCAATCAATGGCACTTATATATATATATATATATATATATATATATATATATATATATATATATATTGTACACAATTCCAGAAAACAATTTTGGGCAGAACATTGAAGTGCTTAATGCACACAATTCACCATTAAGTTCAACATTCACTTCCACTAAAATTCAACATATCTCCATATCACTATTACACATACACTTCAATATACACATACTTTAATATCAATTGCACATGCTGCCCACAATTTAACACTATCATATTTCATTAATAAACTTTATATTCACACACAAATTCATGATATTATAGGCTACCAAACATGGCAGTTTGCCAAAGCATCGAGGTCTCATTTCAAACCCTTAATTCAAGCACTAACATGCACGTACTTAGATTTTAACTTACTACATCTTCCATTTGAGTTAATCAACCTTAATTTCCATCCATTAGAGGTAAGAAAAACTAAAATACAACAAATCTTCATGGCTGTCGAAAATGGACAATTACATATCTCACTATTCTCTTCATTTCTCTTCACCAAAATACTCACCTCAACCTAAACACTAGGTTTACTAGAGCAAGGGAGAGGTTTTGGGCACTTACCACTTTTAAAGCTTATCAAAACTTCATTAAATCTTATTTTTCTTGTTGTCAATATCTTCCCCAAGGTAAGTAGGCAAGCTTTAATGAAGGAACCAAGTGGAAATGATGGCTTGATCATGCACCAATGAAGGTTGCATGTGGGGCGGTAATGGTGGTTTCCATGGTGAATTTCATTTCGGCAAGATGAAGTTATGAAGAATATGATAATGAGTGCTATCTGCTGTCCCAAAGCTTGTTTTGGTGTCCCAATATTCAAGTTAGTGGAGCACTAAGTTCTTTTTAATGTTTAATTAGTTAAAGTTTCCTTATTTGCTCATTTAGCTCAATTCTTTTATTATTTACATATTGCATCCCATTTTAATTTTTCATGACATTTCCTAAGTGCAATATCATTTATTTTTAATGGACATTGAGGTCAAAAGGAAACTCTAGGTGTCAAATGACCAAAATGCCCCACTTCGGGTTATATTACCGATTTTTTGATAACACCGATTTTTATCTGTTTCTCGATTTTACGTTTTTCTTTGTACTAATTTATTAATTTTTCTTTGATAATTTTAGCGTCAATTATATTTCAATAAACCTTTACTTACATCCTGAAATTTAATTTCGAGGGTTCCTTGCTGTCCTGGGGTCAATAATGGCCTTCCTAGTGTGGTCACCCATCGCTGCGGTGGCGGCTCGTTTAACTTAGCTTCATTTTCTCTCTTTTATTTTTCTTTGATTTTTCTTGTATTTTCTTTGATTTTTATTTTTCTTTGATTTTTTTGTATTTTCTTTTTATTTATTTTATCATTGTACGTACAGAACACGTACAGTGGGGATGTTACAGAATATGTTTTGAATTGTGATGGGCAATTTGCAAGGAAAAATACAAATTTATGTTTTGAATTGTGATGAGAATAAAAATTTTTGCATATTAGAATTGACTTTAAATCGAATTATGTTGTGATTTATGCTCACAAAAAGGACAAAGTGATTTATGATATTATTTTATTTCTCACTATAGATGCTTTACTAGGTTATTACCCATCTCTTTCATTTGTTGAAGGGACAATGGAGTTAGCTTTATTTTGATTACCATGGTACGTGTACAGGCTTAGATTCTCCTCTTATTAGAGGTTAGATCTAAGTTTTTTTTTTTTGTTATGGCCCTTTTGGAAGTTTCATTATTGTGGTGTGTACTGTGCACGATGATTCGACCTCCCCAACCATAGGGAGTTAGAATTCGATTTGACCTTCCCGACCATAGGGAGTTAGAATCACCCCGAAGATAGCCCTTTTGGATTAGTCTCGCATAGTTAGTGAGATAAAGAATGGTTTTTGAATAGTAAAAAATTTCGATTTCAAATGAGATTTATGCATAATTGCTTGGAATTAATCTTTATTTCCATGATTACTGGAATTACTTTAAATGTCCAGTTGTGATTTAATAAATTGAATTTCTTGCTCAAAGTCATTTTAACTAATGACTTATATTATTAGCAACGAAGATTTTGACCTTTGGAATTTTGTTGAATTTCGAGACTTTCAAATTAATTATTATAATTTTTTCAATATATATTGTATTATGTTTTAAATTATAGTTGTGTACCACTAAGTTCACCACTCAGCGATAGCTTTGTATGTTGTCGCAGGTGAAAAGAGCATAGAGCAGCTGAGTAAGCTTCTTTGAAGACACATTCAGATCAGCTATAGGTATATCATAGGTATACCCATGTACATAGGTTTTGATGTATGCATGTAATAATATGTATGTAAATTATTTGAGCAGTTCTATAAGAACTCTTATAAAATATTTTGGTATGTAATTAAGTACAAATTATTATAATGTAAATTTGAGATTTCATTTACATGTATAGTTTTGTAATATTAATTTTTGAGTCTTGTAATCAATGAAATGTTTCTTTTATGATGAGGTTGATTTGAGAATGAATTGATTTGATTATTGAGATTTGAATTGTGAGATGAAATGAAGTTTATTGAGGTTTTATTTGAGAAATCATATTGGGAGTGTTTTCCTTTTCAGGTTTGAAGAATTATTTTCTCAAAATACAGCCGGCACTTTGCCGAAATCTTGAAAAATTTTTATAACACTAGATTTTAATCGATGATTTAAATTTCACGAGAATTGTTTTAAAATCCCTTGTAACATATTTAATGGGTTACCGATAGGCAAAGTACGGTAATTCATCAGGTGTACTACGGGATCATGTTACATCTTACGGAGGGGTAGGGTGTGACATGTTTAGTGGTATCAGAGCAATGGTTTTAAAGTAAATTTTAAATTGTGAAATTGAATTAATTTTATCGGTAAATACAACTGCTCAAATGTTTGATACATATAGTACATTTACATCATAAATATGAACTAATGGAGAGAAATCTCCTTGTGTTGGTTATACAAAGAATAGAAAATCCTGTGAAAAGATATGGAAGAGAATGATGAGACAATAAAATAGTCTGTGATGGCAGAAATACAAGGGGAGGCCCTAGCTCCTCAGAGTGTCGAAGGCCCGATTGTACCAGTTTTATCAGTACAAAATACTGCACAAATGGCCTAGCAAATGGTCACTTTCTTTCAACAAATGGCTGATAATCTGTCAGCCCAAGCCCAAGTACCAACCCAACCCCCACAAGGGCAGCATGAAATAGAGAAGAGGGAGAGACCTATAAATCAGAGCTCAAATAGTAAATTGGGAAAAAAGAAGAACACTAGAGAGCCTAGTGGTTATGGATCTGATAGAGGCGAATCTTCAGGGCAGAGGCCACCAAGGTCCAGTCGTCGAACAATCAGAAGTGCCTATTCTGCCCGTATCTGCCATTGTGGCAAGTTACATAGGGGTATTTGTCGTAAGGCCACTGGAGCCTGCTACAATTATGGTGAACATGGACATTTTGTTAGAGATTGTACTAGAGCACCTCGATATGCCCTCCGGAGTTTATAGACAGTCGGTTAGAGTCGAGATAGAAATAGAGTTAGTACTCCTCATAACATAACACAATGAATCAACTCGAATATAGTAGCACACTAGTTAGAGCGTCCACTATGTGCCAAGGGTAAAGAGCAGAAACTTTGGATGTAGCTGCTGGTAAGTTCTTAATTTTGGAGGAAACAATTAGTTATTATTTGATCCCAGCACTACTTATTTATATGTTAGCGTTAGAATCATATATTTTGTTGCTATTCCTTTACAGAAATTTTGATGCATTAGTGACTAGTCCTTTAGGATAAAAACTACGATAATAAGTATGATTAACATTAATTTTGAAAGAATTTTCAGTTAAAAGTATTTTCTAACACACCATAAATTATAAAGCTAATTGGCAAGCCTACTTAATGTAAGGCAAGAGGACCTAAAAGTAAGTTATAGTAATAGACTTGCTCTAGATTAGGGTAAAGATGCTACGGTTAGTAATTATTAATGGATATTGTAATCAGAATAAGTTTAGGATATAAGTGAACTCAATAAGGATAAGATATAAGAAAATTTGATCTATTGGAATGTATTGTAGTAACTATGCAATGTTCTTGATGTTTGTACTGTGAGCTACAGATTACAGTACTGACTTGAGATTATTGTGTAGAGCAACATACTACTCGATAGTACACCAAGATGAGAATAATTGTCAACGGCATTTATTTTGGTATAGTTATGCCAAGACAGAATTTTGTTGTTAGAAATGAGTTTGGAAATCCGACTTAGGGATTTAAAACTTAAAAGTTAGAATATCGAAAGGTTATAGTTCAGTACAAAAGGAAGTAAGTTATAGAATATTGATAAATAAAAGAGTTATGGAAGTGAAATTTTGAATAGCTGGTTCAAATGTAATAAAGAAATGTTACGAATATTAGTAAAGGGGTTAACTAGAATGGTTAGAGGGCCAAATCAGAGTAATACCGAGGTATAGTGGATTTTTTAGGGTTGATAAGCGATTCTAAAATTTGACTCGACAGTCGAGTCAAGGAAGAAGATAAGACCGAGAGATGAACTAATTAAAGTTAAGTTGTGGAATGGAAAGAGAAGTAAATAGGAAAGTAAGTATCAGAATTGGTCAGAACAGAACCTGGAGGGTGTTATGTCTCTACTCTAACATGATGCATATCAATGGTGGAACACAGTATCCAGTGAGGTGCAGTAAGAGCAGAGACAACTGAGATTTCACAGAAGGCTATTTCTGAGACGGTCAAAAGGCTCGAAGTTAGGGTGACACCACAGGTGTATGCCACGAAGTCTAGAGAGGAGCCGAACCTAGATATTGATGAAACAACACAAAGAAATGAAGAAGCAAAGAAGCAACAGATACATCAGGTAAATTTTGAGGATGAAATTTTTATTTAGAGGGGAAGAATTGTAATGCCCTCACTTTATGTAGTCCGTACATTCGTCTACTCTGGTGACCTAATGTCGGTCCGAACAAGTCAGGATGTCTGGAACTACACTTTAGTGATAATAAACATGCATAAAATGATGAAATAAATAAAAATAAAATACAAGAAAAATTAAGGAAAAAAATAAAAGAGAAAATTTGAAAGTAAGTTAAATGAGCCGGCACCGTAGCGATAGGTGACCGCACCGGAAAGTTATGGCGAAGACCGTTGACTAGCCCTGGACCGCGGGAAACCCTAGAAAATATTTTTAAGACTTAAATAAACATCTATTGAGGTATAATTGACTTAGAAAATGTCAAAAAAAAATTTAATTAATTAGTACAAAAAAAAACGAGAATTAAAGAAATCGGCGGGTTAAGGAATTAATCGGTAATACCGAAAAATCCGAAATACAACCCGAAGAGGGGCATTTTGGTCAATTAATACCTAGAGTTGACTTTTAACCTACATTTCCATAAAAAATTAGTGGTATTAAATTTTAAAAATGTCATGAAAATAGAAAATTTGACATAAAATGTAAATAGTGAGGAATTTGGGGCATAATTACAATTAAGGGAAAATTTGGATTATTAAATATTTAATCCACCTTAGTGGAGCACTATGGATTTGTATATTGATTAAGTGGACAGCATATCCCACTTCAGCCACTTCTTCTTCTTCATTTCATCTTCAAGCTGAATCCAATCTTCCCAAAAACTCCATGGATGGCCAAAGCTTCAAGCTCTCATCCACCAAGAATAAGCCATGAAATCTTCAAGGTTCTTTCATTAAACTTTATCCTCATACCTTGGGTAGCATATTGGGAGCAGAAAGAAGGAGTTTTGTTAAGGTTTGAGCAAGCTCCAAAAAGAGGTAAGGGTCTAATTCACTTCCTTTCTTAAGTAAAGTTTATGTTTAGCTTGAGATGAGTTGATTGGTGATGAAAATTGATGGAATTGTTGAGTTATTGGACTGCCCAATTTTAGACAGCCATGGGAGCCTATATTATTTAAGTATTCTACCCAATTTACTTTGTTGGAATTGTGTTGAATAAATATAAAAGTGCCAAGAATGAATATTGAAGTATTGGGAGGAGGAGGATTATCAACTTGAGAGTGTAAATTCTCTTATGCAGGTTATGATTATTGGCAGTCTATAAATTAGGTTGTAAGTATAAAGTTGTGACTCCAATTGGCATGAGGCCAATTAGACGTGAAACTAGACATAAAATAGGCCAACTTTCATGTAGAAGTGTTGCCCAAATTTTGCCTAGAATTGACCTAAAAGAATGACCAAATCCGGATTAGCATAACATAAGAACCCAGAATTTAACCATATGAACAGTAATAAGTTTTTTTGCCATAACTCACTTAAAACTGGTCCAAATGACCTGAAATTTATACCATTGGAAAGCTTAGACATAGGGCTACAACTTTGTTGAAGACTACCAAGCCCAGAAATGCCAATTACCAAGTCAAAATGATTGCCAAAGTTGGGTTACAAAAACTAGCCGAATTGACTTTAACCTAAAAATGACCTAAACTTTGCAATATAAGTGCAACTTGACCAGCAATAGTAAAATGACCATAACTTGGTCCATATAACTCCGAATGCCCTAAAACCAATGCCAAATTTTCACTAAGACATAGGCCTACAATAATGGTATTTTGACCAAAACTCAAAAACTTAGGGAACTAGGTCAATTAACTTGATTAATTTGGCGTACTAAATCTGGAAATGGTTCAAATGACCATTAACTCCAGCAAAGTTTTTTAAGTATAACTCCCACTAGAAGTCTTCAAACAAAATGAGCCATACCATTATGGAAAGCTAAGAAATAGGCCTTCAACTTTGTTTTAGACCTCTCCCTCACCTAATGAATGTAAGAAGCTAAAATGTTGGGTCAAAGCTAATGCCCTAGTTGAATATCCTGTCACTATAAGACCATTGAGTCCAGTCCAATAACTTGACCATAAATAACTCTACAAGACTTGAAAAATTACAATAAAAAATTCTTAGTGACCATAAAACATAGGGTAACATATCCTATGAAGAGTAATAGACCTAAATTGTAACACCCTCCTTGTAGCAACTCCGTACATTCTACTGTTCCGGTGACCAGCGTTGGTCTAGACAGCTAGAACGTCCAGAAAAATATTTAAACTAAAGTAAGGAACCATAATTAACTCAAATATTAATAAGAAAAATTTAGAAATAATTTTAGAAATAAAATACAACCAAGTTAAATGAGCCGGTGCCCTAGTGATGGGTAACCTAGTGGGAAGTTGCGTTTTCGCAACTAGGAGCCCTAGACCCGAGGGAAAATTCATAAAATAATTTTTGGGACTCCAGAGAAGGGTCATTGAGGTTCCTATGGCATTAGAATGCCAAGAAAATTCTTAGAAAAAAATTTCAATCGCTATAGACAATTTTAGTTTGTTAAGCCAAACGGAGGGCATTTTAGTCATTTCGCCTTCAGAGGTGATTTTTGGCCGACTTGTCCAGTTAAGTAAATAATTATTATGACACAAAATATGAATAAATATTACTAAAAATTGAATTAAAATTTGGTACAAAAGAAAAGACAGAAAAAAAAGTTAAATTGGGAATTATGATGTCATGCTTATATAATTAAGAGTTTCCACCCAATCACCACTTAACAAAATGACTTAAGAGATAAAAGGGACACAAAATAAGATAAAAACAAAGAAAAAAAATTCCAGCAGCCATTTTCTTTCCAAACCAACGGGAATATTAGAGAAAGAGAAAGAGAAAGAGAAACTCCATGGAAGCTTAGGAAAGCTTGAAATCACCCACTAAATTACCTTGAAACTCAACTTTGTCTTCACAAAAAAATTATTCATACATCTTGGGTAAGCTAAAGACAGCAAAAGGAAATAGAAAGGAGGAGCTTTGATAAGCTTGGAATTTACTTCATTAAAGGTTAGTGACTAAACTCACTCATTGTCTTTTGATTCATGTTAAAGGAGTGGAGTGGAATGTAAATTTGCATGAAAATTAAAAATATACCATGTGTAAACTTTTCTTAAATTTCCAGCAGCCTTGGGCTTTCTAGGGTTTTGAAGATTTTCTTGAATTAAAATTATGACACCCCTTACCCGGCTACAGTGTATCCGAGTAAGCTATGTCACACGGTGTACCGGCACACTCTATTTTACCTTAATTAATTTTTTTGTCAAAGTTTTGAATATAGTTTGTGAAATATAGTTCATTTATTGAAATTATAATTTATTTGAGGTTCCGGAAATTTTATAGAAAATCCGGCAGAATACCGGCTAAAAATGGAGAAAACAGTTCTTCGGAACCTGTTAAAAACACTTCCAAATAATTTCCAAACAATCTCAACTTCAATTCATCAATAAAATCTCAATATCAAGATCTCAACAACATTTCTCAATTTCAGTTCTTAATCATCCATCACATATTATAATCAAGTATAAATCACAAATAGATATTTACTTTTCCATTGACAAATACAATTTTTATAATTTACATGAACATCAATATACATTACACAAGTTTAATTACATATGAGAAAATCAAAATTAATTACAGAATGCCAAAATGACACCTAGTGTCCTACCAATGCACTGCAGAAGTTGAGGTGACACGGACACTGTGCAGAACTGCAGGATGGACTCACTCAGTCTGCGGTCTACTGGGCTCATGATCAGTATCTCCAGTACCTACTCGTGGCAAAAGCAACGCGCTAAGCAATAATGCTTAGTGGTGCAATAATAAAATAAAAGAAATAGCAAGAAATAAATATGTAACGAATGTATATGTTTTATTTGTTAGATATTTGTATATCATTTACTTTGTCCACTTTTATTCATTTGGTTGCCCCAAGTAACCTACACTAGACGACTGGACTGGATAACGGGTAAACTGGCACTGGGTATCTAGTACCTCGGGCCATCACACCATCGGTCACATATGCATCTCCCGGTGTGCAACAGAACAGCTACCAAGCTGTAAATAATCTCAGGCACAAGGCCAATCTCAATGCAAGGTCAGAATGGCTAAAAGCCATAAAATCACAGAATGGCATATTGCCATGTGCAGTACTGCTAACTGAACCCTATTGGCATGCCAAACTATCCAAACCAATCTTGTTAGGTATACTAGGGCATTTGATACTTTAAAATTCTTCAATCTTTAAATTTCAAGTTTCGGTGTCCCTATTCACCTCTTTGATCAACTAAAATGTTAACTTTTAGGTGGAAATTAGGTACATTGGTTTTGGCACTCCCAACATACCACATTTTGCATTTAAAACTTGTTGGAATTGGTCACCATTACCATTTCTAACTTAAAACCAAGAGGGCATAAATTTCAGTTTTTGAAGCCTAAGTTTACTGTTCCATTAAACACTGTTACAGTAGGAATTTGAAGAAATGGCAAACATGAAAGTTGTTCCTTATTTTGTCTAGTTGAATTTCCTTTTTTGAGTCACTCCATTTGGAGTTTTGTAGCTTCGGATATGGTCCAAAAAGCACAGCTAGCCGGATTTGCAAAACTGCAGAATTACCAAATCTACAGTAACATGAACAGTGACTGTGATTGCATTTTTGAATTGGTTCTGGTCATAATTTGGGGTAGGTTCCTTCATGAAAGTTGTTTGTCTATGTCTTAACTTGTTGCTGTAAAAATTTCAGGTCAATTGACCAAATCTACAGTGAATTATGGCCAAATGAACAGTTACTATTCATTTGGTCATTTCTACAGGTGCTGTTGCAGGGTGTCCGGATTGGGGCCAACTTTTGGTCCACTTGCTTTGGTCTTTTGGCATGGTTTCTTCAGCAAAAATGTGCCATTATAAGCCTAGTTTCATGTCCAATTGGCCAAACACTAATTGGACCTACACAGCCAAAGATATGGCTGTCCAAGTGGGCTGGAATCTCAGCCACTCTGCTGCTGTCCCTAGGCAGCCTACACCTTCACTTTGCCATGCTATATTTCAGTCCAAATTGTAGTCAACTTACCTAAAATGGTCACTAATTGACCATTAAAATGTTCTCTAACAATTTCCTAAGCCAAGTCAAATTTTCACTTCTCAAAACCCTAGTTCCATATGAGTTTTCACAAATTTCCTTAGTTAATTCTTTCATTCTTTGTATGTGTATATGTATACACTTTAAACATAGGCTCTAGTTCACTCTAAGTCCATCAAAACAATCAAAATAATTCCTTCCTTAGGGCTACCGAAAATTGAAGATACTCTAACATATAATATTTACTCTAAATTATTACAATTTCTTAACTCAAATTGATGCTCTAACAAAGATTAAAAGAGTGAGAGAGGAAATATAGCACTAACCTGAATTTAGCCAATCTCCAAGAGTTGAAAAACTCCACTCTTCTCTTCCTAATGACTGCCTAGAGGTTGTTTAACGTGTGGTGTAAAATTTTAATGAAGAGAGGTTAGGGTTTTGTGGTGAAACAAAGTAAGAATCAAGCTTGGAAAGTGAGGTTTAATGGAGGTTGAGAGAGGGAGAGAGAAGCTGCCGTTTGATGAAGGAAGAAGAATAGATTTTTTTGTTTCAATTTTGCCTCATTTTCCCTTTTTAATGAAATTGCTTGATTGTCATTGGTGGAGAGAAATTTTAATGACACCATGTGATGTCAAAAGTCCCATTTTTTTCATTTTTCTTTTCTTTTCTTATTTTCTACTTAATTTCAATTCAATTTCTAGTAATGTTTATTCATATTTTATGTCATATTAATTATTTACTCAACTGGACAAGTCGGCCAAAAATCACCTCTGAAGGCGAAATGACCAAAATGCCCTCCGTTTGGCTTAACGGGTCAAAATTGTCTGTACTGATTAAAAAATTTTTCTAAGTACTTTCTTGGCATTCTAATGCCATGGGAACCTCAATAACCCTTCTTTGGAGTCCCAAAAATTATTTTATGAATTTTTCCCCGGGTTTAGGGCTCCTCGTTGCGAGAACCGCAACTTCCCTCTGGTTACCCATCGCTTGGGCACCGGCTCGTTTAACTTGGTTGTATTTTATTTCTAAAATTTTTCTAAATTTTTCTTATTAATATTTGAGTTAATTATGGTTCCTGACTTTAGTTTAAATATTTTTCCGGACGTTCTAGCTGTCCGGACCGACATCAGTCACCGAAACAGTAGAATGTACGGAGTTGATACAGGGAGGGTGTTACAACTCTTCCCCTCTAATTTAAATTTCGTCCTCGAAATTTACCTGATGCAAACAGTTGAGGGTACTGTTGCTTCATCGTCTCTTCACTTTCCCAAGTTGCCTCTTCGGTGTTGTGGTGCCTCCAAAGCACTTTCACCAGTGGAATCCGCTTATTTCTCAACTCTTTTACTTCCCGAGCCAGGATCCGTAGAGGTTCTTCTTCATATGTCAAATCCGGCTGTATTTCAATTTCTTCCCTAGAGATGACATGTGAAGGATCTGAGCGGTATCTTCTGAGCATGGATACGTGGAACACATTGTGGATCTTGTCCAGCTCTGGTGGTAAAGCTAGCCTATAGGCCACTGGACCCACACGCTCAATGACTTCATATGGGCCAATGAACCTAGGGCTTAACTTACCTTTCCTTCCAAACCTCAGTACTTTCTTCCACGGTGATACCTTGAGGAATACTTTGTCACCAATCACATATTCTATTTCTTTTCTCTTCAGGTTGGCATAAGATTTCTGTCTGTCTAAGGCAACCTTCAGATTGGCTTTGATTAGTTTCACTTTCTCCTCAGTCTGTTTCACCAGGTTTGGCCCCACCAGTTTGTCTTCGCCCAATTCAGTCCAGCACACTGGAGTTCTACATTTTCTCCCATACAGTGCTTCATATGGGGCCATTTGGATGCTAGCTTGGTAGCTATTGTTGTATGCAAATTCTGCCAGCGGAAGGTATCTATCCCAACTTCCCTCAAACTCAATGACACAACTCCTCAGCATATCCTCAAGAACCTGACATATATTTCATGTTATTGTTATCATTTCAATTCAATATTTGTATCAATTCCATTGGTTTCAATTGTTTACCTGGATTACTCTTTCTGATTGCCCATCCGTCTGAGGATGGAAAGCTGTGCTAAAGTGGAGTTGTGTACCCAAGGATTCATGCAGCTTCTTCCAAAATCTCGATGTGAACCTTGGGTCTCGATTAGATATGATGGAAAGTGGAATTCCATGCAGTCTAACTATCTCACTGATATACAATTCTGCTAACTTCTCCAGTGAGTAGTCAGTCCTAATCGGCGAGAAAGTGTCTTGACCGTCAATCTATCAACTATCACCCATACTGCATCATGTTTCTTTCGGGTGAGAGGTAGACCACTTACAAAATCCATGGTGACCCGATCCCATTTCCATTCAGGTATGCGTATAGGCTGTAGCAAACCCGATGGAACTTGATGTTCTGCCTTGACTTGCTGACATGTCAGGCATTTAGTCACGTAGTCAGCTATGTCCTTCTTCATACTGTGCCACCAATCTCAAGCTTCAGATCATGATACATTTTTGCACTTCACGGTGCATAGCATATACACCGTGTGTGCCTCTTTGTAACATCGCCTTCAATTCCCCATTATCTGGTACACACAGTCTTCCTTTGTAGTATAGACACCCATCAGCTTTCACCTCATAGTCAGTTGCTTTTCCCTCTGAGATTTTGCTCAGGATAGCCATTAACTTTTCATCTGCCTTTTGCCCATCTAAAATCTGCTGTAGCAGGTTTGGCCTCACTTGTAACTCAGCCAAAATAGCTCCATCTCGAACCAAAGATAGTCGGGCATTCAATGATCTCAAAGCTGTCATGGATTTTCTGCTCAAAGCATCAGCAACTACATTTGCCTTCCCAGGATGATAGTCAATCACACAATCATAGTCCTTCAGGAACTCAATCCATCGTCTCTGTCTAAGGTTGAGCTCCTTCTGGGTTGGCAAGTATTTCAGGCTTTTGTGGTCTGTGTAAATGTAGCACTTTTCCCCATACAAGTAATGCCTCCATATCTTCAGTGCGAAGATAATTGCTGCAAGCTCTAGATCATGGGTAGGGTAATTTTTTTCATGTGGCCTTAGTTGCCTGGAAGCATAGGCGATCACTTTCCCCTCTTGCATCAATACACACCCTAGCCCATTATGTGAGGCATCACTGTAGACCACAAAATCCTTTAGGACCTCCGTGTTAACACCGGTGCCTCTGTCAACATAGCCTTCAACTTCTCAAAACTGGTGCGACACTTGTCATTCCAGTCAAATCGACATTCTTGTGTAACAACTTGGTCATTGGAGCGGCTATTAAAGAAAATCCTTCACAAATCTTCAGTAATACCCAGCTAGCCCCAAGAAGCTTCGACCTCGCTTGTATTCCTGGGAGGCTTCCATTCCATCACTGCTTCTATTTTCTTGGGATCCACTCTAATCCCATCAGCTGACACTATGTGTCCAAGGAATGCAATCTCATTCAACCAAAAGTCACACTTGGACAACTTAGCATACAGCTCCTTTTCTCTCAGGGTTTGCAGAACAATCCTCAAATGCTCATCATGTTCTTCCCTGGCCTTGGAATACACTAAAATATCATCAATAAAGACCACTACGAACCGATCTAGGTATGGATGGAAGATACGGTTCATAAGGTCCATGAATGCCGCTGGTGCATTTGTTAGGCCAAAGGGCATCACCAGAAACTCATAATGCCCATACCGGGTCCTGAATGCAGTCTTGGGCACATCTACATCCTTCACCCTCAACTGATGATACCCTGATCTGAGATCAATCTTAGAAAATACTCCTGCTCCCTTCAACTGATCAAACAGATCATCAATTCTAGGCAACGGATATTTGTTCTTCACAGTCACTTTATTCAATCTGCAGAATCGATGCATAGCCTCAAAGTCCCATCCTTTTTCTTTACAAACAGCACTGGAGCTCCCCATGGTGACACACTGGGGCGTATAAACCCCTTATCAAGCAACTCTTGCAACTGAGTTTTCAACTCCTTCAATTCTGTGGGTGCCATCCTATAAGGAGCAATAGATATTGGTGCTGTACTCGGCAGTGTCTCAATAGCAAATTCAACTTCCCTTTCTGGTGGCAAACCAGGTAATTATTCAGGAAATACCTCTGGGAAGTCTCTTACTATGGGTATATTACTCAGGTTTGGCTTAGCCTACCTAGTATCCACAACATGTGCTAGGTAGGCTTCACAGCCTTTTCTCATCATTCTTCTTGCAACTATGGCTGAGATGACATTGGACAGGAAATTTGTCCTTTCCCCCACAACCGTGATCTCATTACCCTCTGAAGTTTTTAGAGAAATTCTCTTCAATTTGCAATCAACTATTGCCTGATGACGTGACAACCAATCCATTCCCAAAATCACGTCAAACTCATGGAAGGGCAACTCAATTAGGTCTGCCAAGAATTCATACCCCTGAATCCTTAACGGGCAACCCTTATACACTTTGTTCACTACTACACTGTGGCCCAATGGATTAGTGACCAGAATGTCTTGGTCACTCTCCCCTACTAGTATCCCCATTTCTACGGGTAGGTTGATGCAGATATATGAATGAGTGGATCCTGGATCCACCAATGCATGCACAGGTGTAGTGTAGAGGGAGAACGTACCCCTGATGACGTCCGGGGCATCTTGCTCCTCCTGAGCTCTCAGGGCATAAGCTCTAGCAGGTGGTCTGCTGTCAGGCCTCTCTACTGGCTCAGATGCAGGCCTCTGTGATGGTCCCACAGCCTCTGATTTACCAGATTTTCTACCCCTCTGTGGTGCAGGAGCAGGTCTATCTGCTTGTGTTGGAGCAGCTGTAGTAGTTATGCGTGGGCAGTTCCTCAGCTGATGCTCTGTCGACCCACATCTTAAGCAGGCACCAGTCACTCTCCAACACTCTCCCTTATGCCATTTCAGGCAGTGTGGACATGCAGAAGTTGCTGGTGCTGGTCCCCTGAACCCCATCCCTGGAGAGCTACCCACTGATGGTGTGGACTAACCTCTCCTAGGGGTAAATTATGGCCTGGGCCCCTGAGACTGACCCTGACCTTGTGGCTGACCCAAACTCTGTGCAGATGGACCTCTGAACTTCTTCCCAGGTGTAGGAGATGAGCTAGACTGACCTGGTCCCCTCTTCTGCTGTCTCTCCCTTCTGGTCTGCTCACTTATTCTTACTTTTTCAACCCTTATTGCAGCTTCCACTAACTTGCTAAATTCTGTGATTCCCAAGGCAGTGAGCTGAATCTTTATGTTGTCATTTAATCCCTCTTCAAATCTCTTACACCTTTCAGCTTCATTAGGGACTATCTCCCTTCCATAACGGCTTAATCGGACGAATTCCTTCTCATATTCAGCCACTGACAACTGTCTCTGCCTCAGGTTAATGAATTCCCTTCTTCTCTCTTCCAGGTATACAGTACCCACATATTTCTTTTTAAATTCGGAGAGAAAGAAGTCCCAAGTTATAGCTTCTGGCTGCACTTCACTGAACACAGTATCCCACCATTCATAGGCATCATCTTGCAACAGGGATATGGCAGCCTCTAGGTTTTGCTCTGGGGTGCAGTGGAGTTGTTTTAGAACTTTGCCCGTTCTGTTCAACCAATTCTCGGCTGCAACAGAGTCATCTTCTCTCTTACCGAAAAAGTCCACTGCTCCAAACTTTCTTAGCCTTTCCAAGTGTGATTTCTGCTGTGGAGCTGGTGGTGGAGGTGGTGCTAGCATTACTCCGGCCATTTGTCTAAAGAAATCAGCCATTTGCTGGAACATGGCCTGTGGAGGCTGAGCAGGCTCTGCTTGAGCTGGCAGAGCAGGTTCTCCCATGCCCCCATTCTCAGCTGCTGTAGGTGGAGCATGACTCTCCACTTCCTCCTCGACTGCTCTTTGAGATGAAGGGTCCATATCCTATTCAAAATAAGAAAGACAAACAGATCTGCATTAGTGTCACCTCGACTCTTACAAATGCAATGCATGGTATGGACTCAATCTAGGCCCAGAAAAGCCTAAACCGTGCTCTGATACCACTAAATGTGACAACCCTTGCTCGGCTACAGTGTATCCGAGTAAGCTATGTCACACGGTGTACCGGCACATTCTATTTTACCTTAATTAATTTTTTTGTCAAAGTTTTGAATATAGTTTGTGAAATATAGTTCATTTATTGAAATTATAATTTATTTGAGGTTCCGAAAATTTTATAGAAAATTCGGCAGAATACCGGCTAAAAATAGAGAAAACAGTTCTTCGGAACCTGTTAAAAACACTTCCAAATAATTTCCAAACAATCTCAAATTCAATTCATCAACAAAATCTCAATATCAAGATGTCAACAACATTTCTCAATTTCAGTTCTTAATCATCCATCACATATTATAATCAAGTATAAATCACAAATAGATATTTACTTTTCCATTGACAAATACAATTTTTATAATTTACATGAACATCAATATACATTACACAAGTTTAATTACATATGAGAAAATCAAAATTAATTACAGAATGCCAAAATGACACCTAGTGTCCTACCAATGCACTGCAGAAGTTGAGGTGACACGGACACTGTGCAGAACTGCAGGATGGACTCACCCAGTCTGCGGTCTACTGGGCTCACGATCAGTATCTCCAGTACCTACGCGTGGCAAAAGCAACGCGCTAAGCAATAATGCTTAGTGGTGCAATAATAAAATAAAAGAAATAGCAAGAAATAAATTTGTAACGAATGTATATGTTTTATTTGTTAGATATTTGTATATCATTTACTTTGTCCACTTTTATTCATTTGGTTGCCCCAAGTAACCTACACTAGACGACTGGACTGGATAACGGGTAAACTGGCACTGGGTATCTAGTACCTCGGGCCGTCACACCATCGGTCACATATGCATCTCCCGGTGTGCAACAAATGGCTACCAAGTCAGTAATAATCTCGTGCACAAGGCCAATCTCAATGCAAGGTCGAATGGCTAAAAGCCATAAAATCACGAATTGCATATTGCCATGTGCGATCGCTAATCGAACCCTATTGGCATGCCAAACTATCCAAACCAATCTTGTTAGGTATACTAGGGCATTTGATACTTTAAAATTCTTCAATCTTTAAATTTCAAGTTTCGGTGTCACTATTCACCTCTTTGGTCAACTAAAATGTTGACTTTTAGGTAGAAATTAGGTACATTGGTTTTGGCACTCCCAACATACCACATTTTGCATTTAAAACTTGTTGGAATTGGTCACCATTACCATTTCTAACTTAAAACCAAGAGGGCAGAAATTTCAGTTTTTGAAGCCTAAGTTTACTGTTCCATTAAATACTGTTACAGTGGGAATTTGAAGAAATGGCAAACATGAAAGTTGTTCCTTATTTTGTCTAGTTGAATTTCCTTTTTTGAATCACTCCATTTGGAGTTTTGTAGCTCCAGATATGGTCCAAAAACCACAGCTGGCCGGATTTGCAAAACTGCAGAATTACCAAATCTACAGTAACATGAACAGTGACTGTGATTGCATTTTTGAATTGGTTCTGGTCATAATTTGGGGTAGGTTCCTTCATGAAAGTTGTTTGTCTATGTCTTAACTTGTTGCTGTAAAAATTTCAGGTCAATTGACCAAATCTACAGTGAATTATGGCCAAATGAACAGTTACTGTTCATTTGGTCATTTCTGCAGGTGCTGTTGCAGGGTGTCCGGATTGGGGCCAACTTTTGGTCCACTTGCTTTGGTCTTTTGGGCATGGTTTCTTCAGCAAAAATGTGCCATTATAATCCTAGTTTCATCTCCAATTGGCCAAATACCAATTGGACCTATACAGCCAAAGATATGGCTGTCCAAGTGGGCTGGAATCTCAACCACTCTGCTGCTGTCCCTAGGCAGCCTACACCTTCACTTTGCCATGTTATATTTCAGTCCAAATTGTGGTCAACTTACCTAAAATGGTCACTAATTGACCATTAAAATGTTCTCTAACAATTTCCTAAGCCAAGTCAAATTTTCACTTCTCAAAACCCTAGTTCCATATGAGTTTTCACAAATTTCCTTAGTTAATTCTTTCATTCTTTGTATGTGTATATGTATACACTTTAAACATAGGCTCTAGTTCACTCTAAGTCCATCAAAACAATCAAAATAATTCCTTCCTTAGGGCTGCCGAAAATTGAAGATACTCTAACATATATTATTTACTCCAAATTATTACAATTTCTTTACTCAAATTGATGCTCTAACAAAGATTAAAAGAGTGAGAGAGGAAATATAGCACTAACCTGAATTTAGCCAATCTCCAAGAGTTGAAAAACTCCACTCTTCTCTTCCTAATGACTGCTTAGAGGTTGTTTAAGGTGTGGTGTAAAATTTTAATGAAGAGAGGTTAGGGTTTTGTGGTGAAACAAAGTAAGAATCAAGCTTGGAAAGTGAGGTTTAATGGAGGTTGAGAGAGGGAGAGAGAAGCTGCCGTTTGATGAAGGAAGAAGAACAGATTTTTTTTGTTTCAATTTTGCCTCATTTTCCATTTTTAATGAAATTGCTTGATTGTCATTGGTGGAGAGAAATTTTAATGACACCATGTGATGTCAAAAGTCCCATTTTTTTCATTTTTCTTTTCTTTTCTTTTCTACTTAATTTCAATTCAATTTCTAGTAATGTTTATTCATATTTTATGTCATATTAATTATTTACTCAACTGGACAAATCGGCCAAAAATCACCTCTGAAGGCGAAATGACCAAAATGCCCTCCGTTTGGCTTAACGGGTCAAAATTGTCTGTACCGATTGAAAAAATTTTCTAAGTACTTTCTTGGCATTCTAATGCCATGGGAACCTCAATAACCCTTCTCTGGAGTCCCAAAAATTATTTTATGAATTTTTCCCTGGGTCTAGGGCTCCTCGTTGCGAGAACCACAACTTCCCTCTGGTTACCCATCGCTTGGGCACCGGCTCGTTTAACTTGGTTGTATTTTATTTCTAAAATTTTTCCTAAATTTTTCTTATTAATATTTGAGTTAATTATGGTTCCTGACTTTAGTTTAAATATTTTTCCTGACGTTCTAGCTGTCCGGACCGACACCGGTCACCGGAACAGTAGAATGTACGGAGTTGATACAGGGAGGGTGTTACAAAAATGGTACCCTAGCTGCCCTTAACACTAACTTATTGTTTAGGATGATGAAATGAAAGTTAAATGCATGATTTGATATGTTAGGGTTAGGGTTTGGGTATAAAATGGAGACTTTGATCATGTAATGATGAAAGTAAGTTTTAATGGTCAATTAGTGACCATTTGGTTATGTGTAAACAAGAAATGAAGGGGTTAGATTCGTGGGAATTGCAGTTTGTGTTGCTACCTTGGCTGACCTACAGGACTATACATGAGTCCAGCAAGTTTGGGTAGCAATAACTAGAGCTGTAGAGGTTCAATTGGTGCAAGACCAATTGGACATAAAACTAGACACATAATGGCACAACTTTGGTGAAGAAACCATGCCCATAAAACCAAACTAAGTTGACCTAATGATTGCCCTAATTCGGTTGACCTGCAATCTACCTGGGTAAAATGACTAAATGAACAGTGTTTAGTCATTTGGTCATAACTCAGTGTAGAGAGGTCCAATTGACTTGAAATTTTACCAGCTATAAGTTGAGATATATACCTACAACGTTTATGAAGAAAGCTAACCCAAATTATGATCATAACATATTCAAAAAGTAACCTGAAGTCACTGCTCAAAATACCATAGATTTGGTCAGTCCAGAAAATCTGGAAAATTTGTAATCCAGCCAGTTGTGGTTTTTGGGCCATAATTTGAGCTAAAAAACTCCAAACGGAGTGATTCAAAAAAAGAAATGTAACTAGACAAAATAAGGAATAACTTTCTTATTGAAAACTTTGCCAAGTTCCCACTGCAAAAATGACTAATGGAACAGTAAACACAAAGCTTGAAATCTAAAAATTTTGAACAATTAACATTAAGCTTGGAAATTGTATTGGCAACCAATACCAACAACTTTTAAATGCAAAATGTGGTATGTTGGGAGTATTAAAACCAATGTACCTATTTTCTATGCAAAAGTCAACATTTTAGTTGACTAATTAAATGAATAGTAACACCTAAACTTAAATTTCAAGAATTATAAAATTTAAAAGTATAACATGCCCTAATACAAAGAAATGTAACTAGACAAAATAAGGAACAACTTTCATATTGAAAACTTTGCCAAATTCCCACTGCAAAAAATGACTAATGGAATAGTAAACACAGCTTGAAATCTGAAAATTTTGAACAATTAACATTAAGCTTGGAAATGGTATTGGCAACCAATACTAACAACTTTTAAATGCAAAATGTGGTATGTTGGGAGTATTAAAACCAATGTACCTATTTTCTATGCAAAAGTCAATATTTTAGTTGACTAATGAAATGAATAGTAACACCTAAACTTAAATTTCAAGAATTATAAAATTTAAAAGTATAACATGCTACACCTAGCAAGATTGGTTTGGATAGGTTGGCATGCCAATAGGATTCTATTAGCAGTACTGCATATGGCTTCATGCTATTCTGTGTTTTATGGCCTCACGTACCATTCTGTGATAAAATAGCCTTTGGCTATGTTAATTGAGTATTTATGCTTGAATCTTATCCCTGATGATTATTATAGCTTATTAGCTGTTATGTTGCACACCGGGAGATACAATGTGATCGATGGTGTGATGGTCCGAGGTACTTAGTACCTAGTGCCAGTTTACCCGTTTATCCAGTCTAGTCGACTAGTATGGGTTATTCAGGCAATGATAATGAATCTTACAAAATTTTAATCAAATTATAATGCAATAAATGCCAGAAATTAAGTCTATCTAAAATGTAAACATACATTCTGCATATTTATATTATTTTAGTTATTTTATTTTATTTCATATTGTCACCACTAAGCAGAATTGCTTAGCGCGTCACTTTTGCCACGTGCAGGTACTAGAGACATCGCTGGGGAGCCCAGCAGACATCAGACAGGGTAAACTTTCAGAGCTGCATACTGAGTCCAGAGTCACCTCACATCTGCAATGCACTTGGTAGGACATTAGGACTTTAGGTGGCATTTTGTGTTTTGCATTTTGTATTATTTTTGGATTGTAACTATAAGCTCTTGAAATTATGTGATAATGTAAATATATAAAATTTCATGTTATTGAAATTTTTTTTATATTATGTTGAGAAAAAAAATGAAATGTTGGGAAATATTCATGAATATGCTTCAAGTGATGATGTGAATAGAAAAAAATTTTGAAAATACTGTTGAGATTTTAAGATTGAGTTGAAATGTGTGTATAATGGAGTTCTGGATTTGAAAATTTTATTAGAAGTGTCTTTTAAACAGGTTCAGAAGAACAATTTTTCCAATTTATAGGCGACACTCTGCCGGATTTTCTATAAAATTTGCGAAAAAATTCATATTAATCAAAATTATAAATTAATGAATTAAAAAAGGTAAATTGTAATGGAAATGTGAATTGGTGCTCTGGCACACTGTGTGGCATATCTTGCTTGGCTACACTGTAGATGGGTAAGGGGTGTCACATTTAGTGGTATCAGAGCATCGGTTTAGGCGTTTCTGGGCCTAGATAGAGTGCATACCATTGCATTGCATTTGTAAGTGTTGAGGTGATACTAATGCAGATCTATTTATTTTCTTATTTTGATTAGGATATGGATCCTACTTCTCAAAGAGCAGTTGATGAAGAGGTGGAGAGTCGTACTCCACCAAGGACTGAATCTGGGGGCAGGGTAGAATCTGCTCCACCAACAGCTGAGGCACCGACCCAACCTCAGTTTGCATTATTTTAACAAATGACTGAGTACCGGAAAATGATGGGGACAATTCCACCACCACAACCACAGCCACAACCTCCACCAGCACCACAGAAGTCCCATCTAGAGAAACTGTGAAAACATGGGGCTGTGGATTTCTTTGGGAAGAAGGAGGATGATCCCATGACAGCGGAAAACTGGTTGGATAGAATAATCAGAGTACTGAAATAGCTTCATTGCACCCTGGAGCAGAATCTGGAGGGTGCTGTGTCCCTAGTTCAAGATGATGCATACCAGTGGTGGGACACAGTAACCAGTGAGGTGCAACCAGATCAGATTACCTGGGATTACTTCCTAATAGAGTTCAGGAAGAAGTATGTCAGTAAGGTGTATTTAGAAGAGAGAAAAAGAGAATTTATCAGTCTGAGACAGAGGCAACTATCAGTGGTAGAGTATGAACGAGAATTCATCAGATTGAGCCGGTATGAGAGGGAAATAGTCCCTACAGAGGCAGAGACATGCAGAAGATTCGAAGAAGGGCTCAATGACAATATCAAAGTCATGATAACAGCATTGGAGATCACAGATTTTGCCAAATTAGTAGATGCTGCATCAAAAGTAGAAAGGGTCTGAATAAATGAGCAAACTAGAAGGGAAAGAAACTGATTATGAGGTGAAAGCAGATGGGTGTCTATACTACAGAGAAAGAGTGTGTGTACCAGATGATGGGAAACTGAAGACTAGTATTCTGAAAGAAGCACACACTAGTGTTTATGCTATGCACCCGGGAAGCACAAAAATGTATAATGATTTGAAGCCTCATTATCAGTGGTCTGGTATGAAGAAGGATATAGCTAACTATGTTACTAAGTGTTCGACATGCCAGCAAGTTAAAGCAGAACATCAAGTTCCATCAGGATTGCTACAGCCTATAAGCATACCTAAATGGAAATGGGACTAGGTCACTATGGATTTTGTTAGTGGTCTACCTCTCACCCAAAAGAATCATGATGCAGTGTGGATAATAGTGGATAGATTGACAAAGTCAGCACATTTTCTGCCAGTTAGGACTGACTACTCACTGGAGAAGCTAGCAGAATAGTATATCAGTGAGATAGTTAGACTGCATGGAATCCCACTTTCCATCATATCTGATCGAGACCCAAGGTTTATATCGAGATTTTGGAAAAAGTTACAAGAAGCCTTGGGCACACAACTCCATTTTAGCATGGCTTTTCATCCTCAGACGGATGGACAGTCAGAACAAGTAATCCAGGTAAACTTAGAACCTAATTGAATTTTCACAATTTACAAATTGAAATGATAGTAACAATGTGAATTATGTAATAGATCCTGAAGGATATGCTGAGGAGTTGTGTCATTGAGTTTGAGGGGAGTTGGGATAGATATCTCCCACTAGCAGAATTTGCATATAACAATAACTACCAAGCTAGTATTGAAATGGCTCCGTATGAAGCGCTGTATTGAAGGAAGTGTAGAACCCCTATATGTTGGACTAAATTGGGCGAAGATAAGCTGGTAGGACTAAACCTGGTGAAACAAACTGAGGAGAAATTGAAAATAATCAAAGCAAATTTGAAGGTTGCCTCAGATAGATAGAAATCTTATGCTGACTTGAAGAGGAAAGAGATAGAGTATGCAGTTGGCGACAAAGTGTTTCTCAAAGTCTCACCGTGGAAGAAAGTATTGAGGTTTGGAAGAAAGGGTAAGTTAAGCCCTAGGTTCATTGGCCCATATGAAATCACTGAACGTGTGGGTCCAGTGGCCTACAGGCTAGTTTTACCACCAGAGCTGGACAAGATCTACAATGTGTTCCATGTGTCTATGCTAAGAACATACCGCTCAGATCCTTCACATGTCATCTCCATGGAAGAAATTGAAGTACAACTTGACTTGACATATGAAGAAGAACCAATACGGATCCTGGCTCGGGAAGTGAAAGAGTTGAGGAATAAGCAGATTCCACTGGTGAAAGTGCTTTGGAGGCACCACAACACCGAGGAGGCCACTTGGGAAAGTGAAGAGATGATGAGGCAACAGTTCCCTCAACTGTTTGCATCAGGTAAATTTCGCGGACGAAATTTAAATTAGAGGGGAAGAGTTGTAACACCCTCCTTGTAGCAACTCCGTATATTCTACTGTTCCGGTGACCAGCGTCGGTCCAGACAGCTAGAATGTCCGAAAAAATATTTAAACCATAGTGAGGAACCATAATTAACTCAGATATTAATAAGAAAAATTTAGGAAAAATTTTAGAAATAAAATAGAACCAAGTTAAATGAGCCGGTGCCCTAGCGATGGGTAACCTAGTGGGAAGTTGCGGTTCTCACAACTAGGAGCCCTAGACCGGAGGAAAAATTCATAAAATAATTTTTAGGACTCCAGAGAAGGGTCATTGAGGTTTCTATGGCATTAGAATGCTAAGAAAATGCTTAGAAAAAATTTTCAATCGCTACAGACAATTTTAGTCTATTAAGCCAAACGGAAGGTATTTTGGTCATTTCGCCTTCAGAGGTGATTTTTGGCCGACTTGTCCAGTTAAGTAAATAATTATTATGATACAAAATATGAATAAATATTTCTAAAAATTGAATTGAAATTTGGTAGAAAAGAAAAGAAAGAAAAAGAAGTTAAATTGGGAATTATGATGTCATGCTTATGTAATTAAGAGTTTCCACCCAATCACCACTTAACAAAATGACTTAAGAGATAAAAGGGACACAAAATAAGATAAAAACAAAGAAGAAAAATTCTAGCAGCCATTTTCTTTCCAAACCAATGGGAATATTAGAGAAAGAGAAAGAGAAGAAAAACTCCATGGAAGCTTAGGAAAGCTTGAAATCACCCACTAAATTACCTTGAAACTCAACTTTGTCTTCACAAAAAATTGTTCATACATCTTGGGCAAGCTAAAGACAGTAAAAGGAAATAGAAAGGAGGAGCTTTGATAAGCTTGGAATTTACTTCATTAAAGGTTAGTGACTAAACTCACTCATTCTCTTTTGATTCATGTTAAAGGAGTGGAATGGAATGTAAATTTGCATAAAAATTAAAAATATACCATGTGTAAACCTTTCTTAAAATTCCAGCAGCCTTGGGCTTGGTAGGGTTTTGAAGATTTTCTTGAATTAAAATGGTACCCTAGCTACCCTTAACACTAACCTATTGTTTAGGATGATGAAATTCAAGTTAAATGCATGATTTGAGATGTTAGGGTTAGGGTTTAGGTATAAAATGGAGACTTTGATCATGTAATGATGAAATTAAGTTTTAATGGTCAATTAGTGACCATTTGGTTATGTGTAAACAAGAAATGAAGTGGTTTGATTAGTGGGAATTGCAGTTAGTGTTGCTGCCTTGGCAGACCTGCAAGACTGAGCATGAGTCCAGCAGGTTTGGGCAGCAATAACTAGAGTTGTAGAGGTTCAATTGGTGCAAGGCCAATTGGACATAAAACTAGAAACATAATGGCACAACTTTGGTGAAGAAACCATGCCCATAAAACCAAAATAAGTTGACCTAAAGATTGCCCTAATCCCGGTGACCTGCAATCTGCCTGGGTAAAATGACCAAATGAACAGTGTTTAGTGATTTAGTCATAACTCAGTGTAGAAAGATTCAATTGACCTGAAATTTTACCAGCAACAAGCTGAGATATAGACCTACAACTTTCATGAAGAAGCATGACCCAAATTATGAACAAAACATATTCAAAAAGTGACCTGCATTTACTACTCAAAATACTGTAGATTTGGTCAGTCCAAAAAATCTAGAAAATTTGTAATCCAGCCAGTTGTGGTTTTTGGGCCCTAACTTGAGATAAAAAAAACTCCAAATGGAGTGATTCAAAAAAGGAAATGTAACTAGAAAAAATAAGGAACAACTTTCATGTTGGCAACTTTGCCAAATTCCCACTACAAAAATGACTAATGGAACAGTAAACACAAAGCTTGAAATCTGAAAATTTTGAACAATTAACATTAAGCTTGGAAATGGTATTGGCAACCAATACCAACAACTTTTAAATGCAAAATGTGGTATGTTGGGAGTATTAAAACCAATGTACCTATTGTCTATGCAAAAGTTAACATTTTAGTTGACTAATGAAATGAATAGTAACACCTAAACTTAAATTTTAAGAATTGTAAAATTTAAAAGTATAACATGCCCTAGTACACCTAGCAAGATTGGTTTGGATAGGTTGGCAGGCCAATAGGATTCTGTTAGCAGTATTGCATATGGCTTCATGCTATTCTGTGTTTTATGGCCTCACGTGCCATTCTGTGATAAAATAGCCTTTGGCTATGTTAATTGAGTATTTATACTTGAATCTTATCACTGATGATTATTACAGTTTATTAGCTGTTCTGTTGCATACCGGGAGATACAATGTGACTGATGGTGTGATGGTCCGAGGTACTTAGCACCTATTGCCGGTTTACCCATTTATCCAGTCCAGTCGACTAGTATGGGTTACTCGGGCAATGATAATGAATCTTACAAAATTTTAATCAAATTATAATGCAATAAATGCCAGAAATTAAGTCTATCTAAAATGTAAACATACATTCTACATATTTATATTATTTTAGTTATTTTATTTTATTTTATATTATCACCACTAAGTAGAATTGCTTAGCGCGTCGCTTTTGCCACGCGCTGGTACTAGAGACATAGCTGGGGAACCCAGCAGACATCAGACAGGGTGAACTTTCAGAGTTGCATACTGAGTCCAAAGTCACCTCACATCTGTAGTGCACTTGGTAGGACATTAGGACTTTGGGTGGCATTTTGTATTAGTTTTGGATTGTAACTATAAACTCTTGAAATTATGTGATAATGTAAATATATGAAATTTCATGTTATTGAAATTTTCTGTATATTATGTTGAAAAAAAAAATGAAATGTTGGGAAATATTCGTGAATATGCTTCAAGTGATGATGTGAATAGAAAAAAATTCTGAAAAAAGTGTTGAGATTTTGAGATTGAGTTGAGATGTGTGTATAATGGTGTTCTGGATTTTAAAATTTTATTGAAAGTGTCTTTTAAACAGGTTCAGAAGAACTGTTTTTCTAATTTATAGCCGACACTCTACCGGATTTTCTATAAAATTTGCGGAAAAATTCAGATTAATCAAAATTATAAATTAATGAATTAAAAAGGGTAAATTATAATGGAAATGTGAATTGGTGCTCTGGCACACTGTGTGGCATATCTTGCTCGGCTACACTGTAGACGGGTAAGGGGTGTCACATAAATATGGCAACCACCTACTCAAATAAAATTGGCAAAGTGTAATACTAAAACTGCCTAGTAAGGGAACCAAAATTGAGAATTGACCTAGTTATGGTCAATTGACCATAACTTGAGTTATACAAATCCAAATGACATGATTCAAAAAGGAAATTAAAGAAGACACAATGAGAAACAATTTAATGAAGAGAAATCTGTTAAATTTACACTGTAGCTTGGTCCAATAGACAGTAAACATTGGCCATGAAATCTGAATAATTACAATAAAATGCAATAAGCTTAGAAATGAAATTGGCAACATATGTCAACATGTGAGGAATGAAAAATGGAACATATTAGTGACATTAAAACTAATTCACCTAGTGTGCATTAAAGGTCAACATTATAGGTTGATTAATGAAAGGAATAGTATTAATAAAATTTAATTATTGAACCTTATTATTAGAAACAATTTAAATGAGTACTGAAACACATTAAATTGTGTGTTTCAGTTACAAAAGACACTAGAAAGGGAAAAGACCCATTGAGTCAAGGCCAAGAGGCGACTTATCAGAGGTTTGTGCACAACTAGTTTTTAATTGATTTTGTTCTGAATATTCATATGATTAAATGACATTATTTTCTTTATGTATTATATTTATCAAGTATTGGATTTAATTCAATGATTATTGAAATTGTTATAGCATGGAATGGTATTTCAACAAGTATTAAGCATTGTTGTGGATTGAATAAATTATGTTTTGGAAAATTGTAATAGAATATGTTTTGAATTGTGATGGGCAATTTGCATGGAAAAATATAAATTTATGTTTTGAATTGTGATGAGCATAAAAATTATTGGATATTAGAATTGACTTTGAATCGAATTGTGTTATGATTTATGCTCACAAAAAGGACAAAGAGATTCATGATATTATTTTATATCTCACTATAGATGCTTGACTAGGTTACTATCCGTCTCTCTCATTTGTTGAAGAGACAATGGAGTTAGCTTTGTTTTTATTACCATGGTACGTGCACAGGTTTAGATTCTCCTCTTATTAGAGGTTAGATTTAAGTTTTTTTTTTGTCATGGCCCTTTCGAAAGTTTCATTATTGTGGTGTGTACTGTGAACGATGATTCGATCTCCCCGACCATAGGAAGTTAGAATTCGATTCAACCTCCCCGACCGTAGGGGGTTAGAATCACTTCGAAGATGGCCCTTTCGGATTAGTCTTGCACAATTAGTGAGATAAAGAATGGTTTTTGAATAGTAAAGAATTTCGATTTCAAATGGAATTTATGCATAATTGATTTTGTTGGAATTAATCTTTATTTCCATGATTGCTGGAATTACTTTAAATATCTAGTTGTGATTTGATAAATTGAATTTCTTGCTCAAAGTCATTTTAACTAATGATTTATATTATTGGTAATGAAGATTTTAACCTTTGGAATTTTATTGAATTTCGAGACTTTCAAATTAATTGTTATAATTTTGTCAATGTCTATTATACTATGTTTTAAATTATAGTTGTGCACCACTGAGTTCACCACTCAGCGATAACTTTGTATGCTGTCACAGGTGAAAAGAGCATAGAGCAATTGAATAAGCTTCTTTGAAGACACATTCAGATCAGCTCTCGGTATATTATAGGCATACCCATGTACATAGGTTTTGATGTATGCATGTAATAATATGTATGTAAATTATTTGAGCAGTTGTATAAAAACTATTGTAAAATATTTTGGTATGTAATTAAGTGCAAATTATTGCAATATAAATTTGAGATTTCATTTACCTGTATAGTTTTGTAATATTAATTTTTGAGTCTTGTAATCAATGAAATGTTTCTTTTATGATGAGGTTGGTTTGAAAATGAATTGATTTGATTATTGAGATTTGAATGGTGAGATGAAATGAAGTTTATTGGGGTTGTATTTGAGAAATCATATTGGGAGTGTTTTCCTTTTCAGGTTTGAAGAACTGTTTTCTCAAAATATAACCAGCACTCTGCCAAAATTTTGAAAAATTTTTATAACACTAGATTTTAATCGATGATTTAAATTTCACGAGAATTATTTTAAAATCCCTTGTAGCATATTTAATGGGTTACCGGTAGGCGAAGTACAGTAATTCATTAGGTGTACTACGGGATCATGTTACATCTTACGGAGGGGTAGTATGTGACAAGTGAATTGACCAAAATGGCCCTCATCGGTTCTAATCCATCTTTTAATAACACCCGATAACTCCTTGAGTTCTGATTCCCTTGTTTGAGCTTGTTTTCTTTTCTTTTCTATGGTTTTCACATTCCTAATAGTTTTCCAATTATCCTTTGGCATAGGATGTCATAGGGTCCCACATGAATTTAGGGTTACAACTAAGCTTACAGTCGCTTCCCGGGTCAGTCACCCATCATTGGGAACTCGACTCATTTAACCAATTTAGGCTTTATTTCACTTGTTTTCTTCCTACTACATTTGGTCTTTATCAAATTTATTTATGACTTTTTCTTTATGTCTTAGATATGGTTCTAGACATTCTAACCGTCTGGACAAACACTAGTCACCAGAACAGTAGAATGTACAGACTACTTAGTATGGGGGTGTTACAATTCTCCCCCCCTTAAAATAAATTTCATCCCAAAATTTTATTTGGTATCAGTTTCTAAATAGTTGTGGGTGTTGTTTCCTCATGTCCTCCTCATGCTCCCATGTAGCCTTCTAGCCTGAATGATGGTTCCACAACACCTTGACCATTGATATCTATTTGTTCCTCAGTTGCTTCACCTCATATGCCAAGATCTCTATGGGTCTTCCTCGTAAGTGAGGTCTGGATTCACCTCAAACTCCTCTACTGGCAGAGTGTGAGAGGGGTCTGATCGACACCTCCTTAACATGGAGACATAAAAAACATTGTGAATCTTCTCTAACTCTAGAGGCAATGCAAGTCTGTATGTAAGAGGACCCACTTTTTCCAGAACCTCATATGGCCTGATGAAATGAGGACTTAGTTTCCCCTTTCTACCAAACCTCATAATTTTCTTCCATGGGGAAACTTTAAGGAATATCTTATCACCCACAGAATACTCAATGTCCCTTCTCTTTAGATCTATGTAGGAATTCTGACGGTCTGATGCAACTTTGAGCTTGTCTCTAATAAGCTTAATCTTTTGCTCAGTCTGCTGTACAATTTCTAGGCTAATCAATTTCCTTTCACCCACTTTATCCCAACACAAAGGAGTTCTACACTTCCTGCCATACAAAACTTCATACGAAGGCATCCCAATGCTTGACTGATAACTGTTGTTGTAGGAAACTTCAATCAAAGGCAAGTGTGTGTCCCAACTACCTTCAAACTCAATCACATAAGCTCGAAACATGTCCTCCAAAATCTGAATCACTCTCTCAAACTGGCCATCTATCTGTGGATGGAATGCAATTCTGAAGTTCAATCTAGTTCTTAGGGCTGTTTGGAGACTACCCCAAAATCTAGAGATAAACCTTGAATCTCTATCTAATACAATGGACACTGGCACTCCATGTAGTCTCACTATCTCATCAATATATAGTTTAGCCAATCTATCCAAGCTATAGTCCATTCTCACTGGTGGAAAGTGTGTAGACTTGGTATATCTATCAACGATGACCCAAAATGCATCATGACTCTTCTGATTATGTGGAATTCCCATCACAAAATCCATTATAATCCATTCCCATTTCCACTCGAGAATTGGCAGTGGTTATAGCAATCCAACTAGCACTTGGTGTTCTGCCTTTACTTGCTGATAAGTTAGGCATTTGGCCACATATTCAACAATATCCTTCTTTATACCCATCCATCAATAATGCTCTTTAATAGTTCTATACATTTTTGTTTCACCAGGGTGCATTACAAAAGGTGAGTCATGTGCTTCCTTCAAGATGATTTGCCTCAATTTCATATCATTTGGAATGCACATTCTGCCCTGGTATAGTTGTAAGCCATCATCATTCACTAAAAACTTTGGTTTCTTGCCATCCCAAGCCTTTTCCATCAATTTCAAATGCTTTTCATCATACTGAGCAGTTGTTTTAATCTGATCAATCAACATCGGCTTCACTTGCTAAGTAGCTACCATTCGCCCCTCGTCATCAATCTCCAAATTAGCATACAATGCCCTCAAGTCATACACCATGGACAAAGGTGATACTTTTAAACTAGCCATGGACTTGTAACTTAAGGCATCAGCAATAACATTTGCTTTCCTAGGCTGATAGTCAATTAAGTAGTCATAGTCTTTTATTAACTCCAGCCATCTCCTCTGTCTCAAATTCAATTCCTTCTATGTGCCCAAATATGTAACACCCCTTACCTGTCTACAGTGTAGCCAAGCAAGTCATGTCACACGGAGTGCCGGAGCACCTGATCTTATCTGATTTCATTACAGTTCTTGATTACTTATTCAAAAACTTTATCTAAGGTTTAGGCTATTTTTACTGTTTATCAAAATCTGATTAATTTGGAAATTTCAAAAATTTTAACGACAATCCGGCAGAGTGCTGGCTGTAATTTGGACTAACAATTTTTCTAAACCTGCCAAAAACAATTCACAACATATTCAAATTCACAGCTCAATTTATCTCAATAATATCTCATTAGTTTCTCAAACTCATAATCAATCTCAAAATTTCTCAAACTTAATTTAGATCAGAATCATCAAGATCAGATAATCATCTCAAATATCAGAATTCTTATATTTCATTAACTTATATAATTTTCCAATTAAGTACATAAATTTATCAAGTACAGGATATACAAATGAAATTATAGTTACCAATTCACATTACAATATAAGCAGTAATTATAATGTACATATTAGAAAACATGCTTAAAATGAGCCCTATCTGCCTGCATTGCTGAGGAGGTGACAACCTTAAACTCTTCTGACACTTCTGCAAATCTGGACTCTAAAATCTCAGTCGAAGTACCTGCGCGAGGAAAATAATTCCATCGCGCTAAGCATTTCTGCTTAGTAGTGTAGAAGTATACAAGAAATAATATATACAAATAAAGAAAGAAATAAATCATAATTTGGATACTCAGGAATCAATTTAATTTAGTATGATATTTCTAGTATCAACTATCTTATATACTAGTTTGTTCCTCTTTGGAAGTGCTTAGTTTATAACCTTTCAGTAAATATACTCAGTATACAAATTATTCTAACTATATTGTATTTTAAGTATTTTAAGTCTCGATGGTTCTGCAAATTGTATTTTTGTTATGTTTCTATTGCTAATCTCTTTTACTCATTTCATTCAATACTTAATTTCATTGTATTGAAATTTCATTATACTTAACTTAACTTAACTGCTTGAATTGAATACTATTTTAATTGACTGCCCATGTAGCCTATACACTGACTAGACTGGATAAACAAATATACTAGCACTAGGTACCTAGTACCTCGGGCTGTCACACCATCAGTCACAAAGTATCTCCCGGAGTGCAAAAAGTGTGGCTAAAAAACCATATAATCAATCAGTAAGGCAATAAGCCAAGTATCATAACATAATCTGGATAGCCATAGGCTATTAAAATCACAGTGTGGCATAATAAGCCATAAAACACAATATGGCATAAAGCCATTTACAGAATAGCTGTCAAAACCCTATTGGCATGCCAACCTATCCAAACTAGTCAACTATGCAAAACTAGGGCATTTACAAACTTAAATATTTAATTCTTTATTTTTAGGGTTTATAAGTCATTATGCCTTTCACTGGTCAACAAAATTATTGATCTTTTTATGCATCATGGATAGGTTGATTCTAGTATCAACATGTCACAATTATTCAGTAGATCATCAGACAGATCACATTTCCTATCAATTATTCTGAAGTACCGTTATGCTCAAAGTATTTTTCTTGTCTCTGATAATAAGGACTAATGTCCCATTCATACTATCACGTGATTTATTAAGTCATTATGTTTCTTATTCACATTATTAGTCAAACATAAAAGTTGACTTTTCCACACTGAACAGAAATGTTGGTTCTAGTTACACTAGGATTCCTCATTTTGAGTTTATACTCGTTGGCATTGATTTCCAAACTTAATTCAAGGCTAATTATATGTGATTCCAAATTTTCAGATTTCATGGCCAATGGTTACTGCTCCATTGGGTCAGGCTATAGGGTGAAATTAGTAAAATTCTCTTCATCAAATTGTTTCTTATTGTGTCTTCTTTAATTCTCTTTTTGAATTACTCCATTTTGAGTTGTATAACTCAAGTTATGGTCAATTAACCATAACTAGGTCAAATCTGAATTTTTATTCCCTTAGTTATCTTTTTGATTCTGGACTTTACTAATTTATTTGGACTGCTTATAATGACATTTAGGCCTAGTGTGCTTCATAGGATTTGTTTCCCTATGTCTTATAGTCATTTAAAAATTTTACTTGTAATTTGTCAAATCTTATAGAATTATTTATAATTAAATTGTTGACTTGGACTTAAAGGTCCTATATTGGCATGGTCTTCAATTAGGTCAATGGCTTTGACCTTAAATTCTAGCCTTATACATTTATAATTTGAGGAAGTTGCCTAAAAGAATGCTTTAGGTCTCTTTCTTAGCTTTCCAAATTGGTATGGCCCATTACATTTGGAGACTTCTTGTGGGAGATATACCTATTTGAAATTTTCTGGACTTAATGGTCAATTGTACCAATTTCAGATTTAGTGTGTCAACTTAATCAACTTAATTGGCCTAGTTCCCTTGATTCCTGGGTTCTAGTCAAAATTTCAATATTATAGGTTTATATCTTATTGAACTTTTAGCACTGATTTAAGGTCATTTGGAGTTTCCTATACCAAGTTATGGTCATTTTACTAATGCTGGACAGATTGATTAAGTTAGCAAATTTTAGGTCATTGTTTTGGTCAATTCCAATTCTGGCAGATTTGGTGCCCTAACTTGAGCAAGCAAATTGACTTGGTTCTAGTCATTTCTTGGTTTTGTTGTCTTCATAAGAGTTATAGCTCTATGTCTAATCTTTACATTCATATAAATTTCAGGTCATTTGGACCTGTTTTGAATGAGTTATGGTCAAATGAGTGACTACTGTTCATATGGTCAAATTCTGGGTTGCAATGGTTCTGGACAGTTTTGATATCTCAACTTATGCAAGCAATTTGACTTAATAAATGGCATTTTTGAGTTCTATGATCTTCACCAAAGTTGTAGCTCTATGTCTAAGCTTTCTATTGGTATAAATTTCAAGTCATTTGGAGTTGTGTAGACCAAGATATGGTCATTTTACTATGACAGGTCAAGTTACACTTATATTGCACAATTAGGTTATTTTTAAGTCAAAGTCAATTCAACCAGTTTTTATAACCCAAATTGGGCAATTAATTTGACTTGCTTAATAGTATTTCTAGGCTTGGTGGTCTCTACCAAAGTTGTAGCCCTATGCTTAAGCTTTCCAATGATATAAATTTTAGGTCATTTGCACCTGTTTTGAGTGAGTTATGGCCAAAATACTGGCTACTGTTCATATGGTCAAAAATTATGGGTTTCAAGTTACCAATTCCGGATTAGGTCACTTTTTGAGTCACTTTTTGGACAGATTTTTGGTAAGGCTTCTACATGAAAGTTAGTTCATTATATGTCTAATTTTACCTCCAATTGGCTTCATACCAATTGAGGCCACACAATTAGGGTTATAACTCCACAAGCATATTGTCCTCATAAAATTCTTCAAATACACAAACCATACACATTCAATTCCCTAATCCTTTAATTCCCATACCTAAATTCTGGATTCATCACATTAATTAATCATTCATTTGAAGGAACGGAAGCATGAAAAATACAAGTTTATACCATTGAACTCAAAAATTTTCACCTAGGGTCACATGCATCATGCAAGATTTATTTTTATCTATTTGATTTCAATGATAAACAACATATTAAAACTCTTTTAATATGTTTTTGGATCTGTATTTTCCATTTAAGATTTTAAAATTAATCAGATTAATTTTAGAACCCTAGATTAAATCAAGAACGAATACACTAACATCTTGATGCACTGTAGCGTGTCTACGCCTTTGAGATTTGTCTTCAGGACACCAAATGTTGTCCCTCTAGCTTATCCACATGAAGAACACCTATGGCAGCCCTTGAACAGCTTCTAAAACTTTTTCTATTAATTAGAAATTCAAGTTCTACCTTTTAAGAGATTAGAGATATAAACAGGACACTAGAAATAATTTTTAGTGTTCATAATTCAAGAGATTGATGGCTAATCTCTTTGAATTGATGAGAGATGAAAAAGAATAGATGGAGAGCCTCAAAATGGCGTGACAAAGGAGGAGTGGCTGCTGGTTGTATTTTTCTTTTTCATAACAACACTTATATAGCTAGGTTAACACATTAAACCCTTGCCACATGTCACCCTTTGATTAGCTCTAGGTTTAAGTGACCCAATCACATTGTGCCAAGTGTCAAACCTATATTTAATCTTGATTTTAATCATCTTACATGATTAAAAAAAACATTTGGCAAGCTTATGTGTAATCCTATGTGTCACCATCTCATGATGCCACGTGTCATACTGTGAAATGACCAAAAGGCCCCTATATCTTAATTTTGAGTTCTCAACTCAAAATAATTATTTCTCTTCTTCTAATCAATTTATATCAAATATAAATTAATTAATTAATCTCTATTAATTAATTTCTCATTAATTAAATTCATATTTAAACACTTTAAATATAAATTTAACTTATACTATACATCCAATAATCTAGATTTGGTTTCAAGTCATGCTAGGGACTTTGCAATTTAATTGCAAGCCAAACCTATTTAATTAATCAATTAAACTCTTTAATTAATTAATTAAATCATATTTAAATAGGTGATAACTTGTGTATGTGTGTGACTTACTAGGCTCATCACTAATTGGCAATGAGACATGATATCAACTCTTAATATCATCAGAACTCTTTCTTACCATAAATGATTTCTCTAAATCATTTTATGCACCTCATAGACCATGGTTAACACCTAGCATAGCATGCCATGGGCACCTAATTAGTAATAAGGTTTACCTTAAATGAACCTATAATCATATGTTACCATGCACTAGAATCTCTCTGTTACAAAATCCCAACTCAAGCTGGAGTCATGGTTTATGTCAAACTCCATTTGCTATGAATATTACGTTCTCTTTTAATTCTAGCTGTTGATTAAAAAGATTTTCTCTTCAGAAACTCTTTTCTGAATAAATCTATCTGTCCTGGCTAGGAACTTGAAACATTAAGAACAATTAAATGAACATAGGATTTTATCTCTATTTACTTAGAGGAATAGATTCCATCTTGATCAATACCTACCTCTATATATAACTAGTAAGAGCCAACACATGCCCATATACCCATACACAGTACAAGTATGAAAGCAGTATCAAACTCAAACTACCTATATACAAGATAACTGTGCTATCTTAGGTCTAAGGATTATATGCATTGATATGATTTATGACAAAACATTGACAAGAGTAAACTCCATGTGCTTGTCATAAGTGTCACTGGTTCGGCCTACTTATCATTTATAAGTGCCTATCATGTTTGTCATATGGCATGAGACTCACCATTCCATCTTATTTATATCTCTTATAAATAACTTGGTAACAAACATGAATACAATCTTTCTGGATAAGTCATGTCCTTATTATGAAGTATCCTCGATTGTGAACCTATTTATGATACTTTGTACTAGAAATACTGTCACTCATATTCTTAACAACTTAAGAATAGAATTTCTAACAAAATATCAATGGACCTTTTCTATTACACATAAATATATTATGTAAATGAAAAAGTGGAAATGCCTTTTATTAATAAAATATGTACAAGATACATACTAAATGATATGCTCAAGGGTATACTACTAACATCATCACATCTCATTATGGTCATTTTGGACAGTTTATTCAAGTCCTCACTACACAATATACATCCCTACTTCATAAAGTCAAAATTAACATAATGTTCACATCCCATCAAACTCTAGTACAATTATTTCCATCAATCAATACATAGCCTATTTTTACTTGTTCACCAACATCAAAATTACCATTCAAATTCAAGGAATTAATAATATCCCATGTCCTCAAGGCTAACAAAAGTCAACAATTACATAAGTCTCTAAAAATAAACTCAAATCCTAATTCAAATGTTCTAATTCAACAATTCACATTCAATCAATTTCTAGCACAAGTATTTTCATCAATCCAAATGTAACCCTCATTTGCTTACTTATCAACATCCCAAAACATCAATTAAATTAATGAGATAATTAATCTCCCATGTTCTCATGGCTACCCAAAATGAAACAACAATACAAATCCCCAATTCAAAAGCTCAATCATAAGTTACACATGAGATTAGCTTACTAGCATCACAAATTACTTTAATCCACACTAATTCCCATCAAATACCATCAATTACGTGTAAGAATAATTCAGTTACCTTCCCTTTTCATGGCTGCCAAGAATTACACACACCAAAAACTCACTCAATTCCTTAAAATTTTCAACCAAACTACTCACCTTAACCTCAATACAAACTTTAATTAAGCAAGGGAAGAAAAACTAGCACTAACCTTTTTTGAGCTTAGCCAAAACTTCATCACATCCTCTTCTTTTTGCTTCCAATATACTGCCCATGATGTATAGACTAAGTTTAATAAAGGAACTTGCAAGAAATCATGGCTTGATCATGTACCATTGGAGCTCTTGCATGGACGGCAATGGTGGACTTTAGGAAGAAAATGGAATTCGGCATTTGATGAAGATTTGAGGAAGAAGATGATGAATGGCTAGTTTTTCTCTTTAAGTGCTTTATATAGTCCCACTTAGTGCTCCACTAATTAACTTTAAACATTATAATAATTAACTTTATTTAATTCTAATTACACCCCTTTAATTTTCCTTAATTATTCTATATTTATGATTTCTAATTTTTATGGCATTTTCAGAATTTAATACCACTTATTTTTCATGGACATTTAGGTCAAAAGTCCACTCTAAGTGTCAATTGACCAAAATGCCCCTCTTTGGGTTGCATTTTGAATTTTTCAGTGCTACCGATTAAGTCCTTGATCCGTCGATTTCTTTAATTTTCATTTTCCGTTTATACTGACTTATTAATTTTTCTTTGACATTTTCAATATCAATTACACCTCAGTAAACCTTTAATTATGTCTCAAAAATATTTCTCAGGGTTCGCCGCAGTGCAGGGCTAGTCAACGGTCCTTGTCATAACTTCCCGGTGCGGTCACCCATCGCTACGAGTTTGGCTCATTTAACTTAGTCACATTTTATCTCTTTTATTTTTTTCTTAATTTTTCTCGTCACATATTTTATTATTTTATGCTTCCTCACTGTCAATTAAGTGTAGTTCTAGACATTCCGACTTTCCGGGGCAGACATTAGCCATCAGAACAGTAGGACATACGGACTATGAAAATGAGGGTGTTACAACTCTTTTCCTCTAAAAAGGAATTTCGTTCTTGAAATTCATCGGATTTAAACAACTAAGCTTATCATTATCTCCTAATTTTATTCACTTTCCCATCATTGTTTTTCTCTGCCTTTAGTATTCCTACTCATGAAACTCTATTATTCATTAATTTCTTTATCTCTCATACTAGGATTCTTTACCAGTTTTCAATCTCTTTTATCAATTTCAATTCTGTTAACTTGCCATTGTCTAGGTATTCTACATTTGTTTGATACAAAACCGTATATCTTGTTATCATCATGCTTATTTAATAACTATCACTACACACGAACTCCATCAGTGGAAGTTATCTATTCTTGCTTCCGGAGAGAGCATTAATACAATTTCTAAATGTATTCTCAAATACCTACATCATTCCTTTTTGTCAAAAATATTAAAATACTAATAAGACTCCATATCGATGTCCAGATATCTTCATGCTCAAGGTGTTCTTTATAATTTATAGCCGTACTGAATTCTCTAAGCTCATAGAAATTTTTATGGTAATGGTAGTCCACATTAGTATAACCGAGTCATTGACTCTAGCTACCTTACAAGTAGGATCTTTCGATGTATTAGTTCTGAAGTTTTAAATTTCTAACTAGAATTTTCATATTTATGTCTCGTAATAGTACTCTATTCAGGCGTAATTGTATCAAATTATAAATTACTTACAAATATTCTTATTTTATTGTACCACGAGGAAGCACATAGCTCTATACAATATTTTCATGTCGGTACTGTAATCTGCAGCTTACAATACAAATATCGAGAACATTACATAGTCACTACATTATAACCTCATGAACTAGGTTTTCTACTTCTTTTTATAATGTCCTCTGTGACTCTGAGTCCATATCTTAACCTTGAATAATCAAAAGTAAATAGATCTGCATTAGTGTCACCTCGACTCATATAAATGCAATGCAAGTATGCACACTAGTTCTTTCTACTTATCTGTGCCTAGGAACGCTTAAACCGTGCTCTGATACTACTAAATGTAAGACCCCTTACCCATCTACAGTGTAGCCAAGCAAGGCATGTCACACGGAGCGCCAGAGCACCTTATCTTATCTGATTTCATTACAGTTCTTGATTACTTGTTCAAAAACTTTATCTAAGGATTAGGTTATGTTTACTGTTTATCAAAATCTGACTAATTTGGAAATTTTAAAAATTTTAACGACAATAAGGTAGAGTGTTGGCTGTACTTTGGACTAACAATTCTTCTAAACCTGCCAAAAATAGTTCACAACATATTCAAATTCACAGCTCAATTTATCTCAATAATATCTCATCAGTTTCTCAAACTCATAAAAAATCTCAAAATTTCTCAAACTTAATTTAGATTAGAATCATCAAGATCAGATAATCATCTCAAATATCAGAATTCTTATATTTCATTAACTTATATAATTTGCCAATTAAGTACATAAATTTATCAAGTATAGGATATACAAATGAAATTACGGTTACCAATTCATATTACAATATAAGCAGTAATTATAATGTACAGATTAGAAAACATGCTTAAAATGAGTCCTATCTACATGCATTGCTGAGGAGGTGACAACCTTAAACTCTTCTGACACTTCTGTAGATCTGAATTCCAAAATCTCAATCGAAGTACCTGTGCGAGGAAAACAATTCCATCGCGCTAAGCATTTCTGCTTAGTGGTTCAGTCGTATAACAAGAAATAACATATACAAATAAAGAAAGAAATAAATCATAATTTGGATACTCAGGAATCAATTTAATTTAGTATGGTATTTCTAGTATCAACTATCTTATATACTAGTTTGTTCCTCTTCGGAAGTGCTTAGCTTATAACCTTTCAGTAAATATACTAAGTATACAAATTATTCTAACTATATTGTATTTTAAGTCTTTATGGTTCTGCAAATTGTATTTTTGTTATGTTTCTATTGCTAATCTCTTTTACTCATTTCATTCAATACTTAATTTAATTGTATTAAAATTTTATTATACTTAACTTAACTTAACTGCCTGAATTGAATAATATTTTAATTGACTTCCCGTGTAGCCTATACACTGACCAGACTGGATAAATAGATATACTAGTGTCGCAAGGGATTTTGCGGTCGCTTGAACGAACCCTCACCGAAGTGGGAAAGAGTAAGGAGTCGCCACTTTAATTTTGAGGGAAACTAAAGAAAACCATTTGTGAAGATAAATTGAAATAAAACCACTTCAAAACAGAGATTCTAGGTTCGGGGTCCATAGACGGGTGGGGAAGGTGTTAGGCACCCCACCTCGTCCCTTAATAAGGGTAAGTAGATTTAACTTTGTATTAGTTAGGAGGGCTTAAATGGACATGTTAATCCTTTTGTCAAAAGGAGATTTTAATTTTTCACTAAATTCGGATCACCCAGATACATAAGTAAATGAGACAACCTTAGTGAATTGACGTCGCATATCATTTTTGGTTTTGGGTTTGTTTTGCATGTAGGTTAAAATTAGGTGTGAGAATCGGATAAGAACTCTCCTCCGATTTCTCTTAAATTCTGAGGGGAGATCGGATAAGAATCCTCCTCCGGTCTCTTTTGGGGTATTTAAAATTTAGGATTGAGGATCGGATAAGAACTTTCCTCCGACCTCTTTTAAGTATTCATTAAAATTTTAGCTCAAGGATCGGATAAGAACTCTCCTCCGACCTCCTTTTTAGTTTGAGAACTGGATAAGAACTCTCCTCCGATCTCCTTTGAGTATTTATTTTAAATTTTAGATTGAGAACCGGATAAGAATTTTCCTCCAATTTCTATTTAACGTTTATTAAAATTTTGAGTTGAGACCGGATAAGAACTCTCCTTCGATCTCTATTTAATGTTTATTAAAATTTTGAGTCGAGATCGGATAAGAACTCTCCTCCGACCTCTATTTAATATTTATTAAAATTTTGAGTTGAGACCGGATAAGAACTCTCCTCCGATCTCTTCGAAATTTGATCGCAGCTGTATATCTTAAAAGCCTAAGTTTAAGAGTTCCGGTATTTAAAGGTGCCAAAGGTCGAAATAAGACTTCTTTTAACTCGTTGGCGTTTTGTGACTAAATAAGGGGCGTCATGCGGGATTTTGCTGATCTCCCCTAAGGTCACTTTATCAGTATCCTATCTGTACCCTTTTTCTTACCTGAGTTTTGATTTTCATTCTGCCTTATGGCATTATACCGGATCGCCTTCTACGTCAGCCTAGTGATTCAATTTTGCTATTTCCCTGACGTGTTATTTAAACCTTCTTTTTTCAAAGACATTTTAAACACAGTTACCTACATTTTGTCTAGCTGTTTCTACGTAACTCGGGACTAGATGACTTACGTTCAGAAATAATAAAAATTAACGGAAGTGTGGGGTAACCAGCACGGGAGTAAACTTAGAACATATCTTTTCTTTGTTTTTTTTTAGCGTGACATAAACTTAAAGAAAACAACAGGCATAAGAAATAGAACAAAGGAAATACGTGAAACGAGAGCTAGACTTAATAAAATGGCGATATTAACACTGACCTGTAGGGAGTCGAGTCTATTGAACTAACTACAGAATCGCAGAAAGTGGCAAGATTGCAGGTTGGCAGCCGGAGGACTGTGGTTTGCCTCGAAATGAAGTATTCTTTGTTAAAATGTAAACAGGTCAAAATAACCAAGCTTGAGTGGAGTAGAGCTTAGATAATATGAATGGAAATAGAGGATAACTGTGACACCCCTTACCCGTGTACAGAATACCCGAGTAAGTAATGCCACACGGTGTACTGGCACACTCTAATATACCTTACTTAATTTGTGTCATGCTTTTGAAGTTAATTTATGAAATATGATTTATTTTAACTATTTATCAAAAGTATTATTCATTTGAGGTTCCGAAGATTTTAAGGAAAATCCGGCGGAGTACCGGCTAAAAATGGAGAAAACAGTTCTTCGGAACCTGTTAAAAACACTTCCAATATACTATTTCATTCATTCTCAACTCCAATATCATCAATAAAACTCAATATCAATATCTCAATAATTTGTCAATTTGTGTCTCAACAACCTTTTCATTTCTCAAAACATCCCTTTCTCAGGGTTCTCATATATAAACAACCATTAAATGCTCAATTTAATACCATACATGACCATAAATCTTTATTATTTACATGAACCTCAAAATACATTACATAAATCCCAAATACATATGAGAAAATAAAAAGTTAATTACAAAATGACAAAATGACATCTAGTGTCCTACCAATGCACTGCAGGTGACGAGGTGACACGGACACTGAGCAGAACTGTCGGATGGACTCACCCAGTCTGAGGTCTACTGGGTTCACAATCAGGATCTCCAGTACCTACGCGTGGCAAAAGCAACGCGCTAAGCAATAATGCTTAGTGGTGCAATAATAAAATAAAAGAAAATAGCAAGAAAACAAATATATAGTGAATGTGTATGATTTATTTGTTTGGTATGGTTATATATACATTAATTCAGTAACTTGGTTCATTTCATTCATTTGGTTGCCCAAGTAACCTACACTAGGCGATCGGATCGATAACGGTAAATCGCCTTTGGGTACCTAGTACCTCGGGCCGTCACACCATCGGTCACATATGTATCTCCCGGTGTGCAACAGAACAGCTAACAAGCTGTAAATAATATCAGGCACAAGGCCAAGTCTCAATACAAGTCAGAATGGCTAAAAGCCATGAAATCACAGAATGGCATTTTTGCCATGTGCAGTACTGCTAACTGAACCCTATTGGCATGCCAAACTATCCAAACCAATCTTGTTAGGTATACTAGGGCATTTGAAACTCTTAAATTTGTCAATTTGTGAATTTCAACTTTTTGGTGTCACTATTCATCATTGGTCAACAAAAATGTTGACTTTTGGAATAAAAATGTGTACATTGCCTTTGGCACTCCCAACATACCACATTTGGTGTTTAAAACTTGTTGGCATTAAGTGTTAATACCATTTCAAAGTGTAACCCACACAAGCAGAAAATTTCAGTTTTGGTGAGTCAAATTTACTGTTCCATTGGACACTGTTACTGTTGGAATTTGAAGAAATGTAAAACATGAAAGTTGTTCCTTATTTTGTCTAGTTGAATTTCCTTTTTTGAATCACTCCATTTGGAGTTTTGTAGCTCCAGATATGGCTCAAAAACCCAAGCTGTCCGGATATGCATTCTGCAGAAATTTACCATATCTACAGTGCATGAACAGTAACTTGAGTCACTTGGTTGAATGGGTTATGGCCATAATTTGGGGTAGGTTCCTTCATGAAAGTTGTTTGTCTATGTCTTAACTTGTTTCTGTAAAAATTTCAAGCCAATTGACCAAATCTATAGTGAGTTATGGCCAAATGAACAGTTACTATTTATTTGGCAAATTCTGCAGAATTCAGTGCAGGGTATCCGGATTGTGGCTGAGTTTTGACCCTTTTGCTTTGGTCTTTTGGGCATGGTTTCTTCAGCAAAAATGTGCCATTATAAGCCTAGTTTCATGTCAAATTGGCCAAACACCAATTGGACTAACACAGCCCAAGTTATGGCTGTGCAAAGGGACTAAATTTTCAGTCCCTATGCTGCTGTCCTAGGGCAGATTTCACTTTCACTTTACCCTACCATTTTTCAGTTCTAATTATGGTCAACATATCCAAAATGGTCACTTATTGACCATTAGAGTGTTCTTTAATAGGTTGGTCAGCCAAGTCACTTTTTCATGCCTCAAAACCCTAGTGTCCAAGGCAATTTACCCATAAACCTCCTTTAGCACCCTAGTTAAACATCTAGGTAATTATATAACTTAAATACAATCTCCAACTCATGCTAAGTCCATTAAAAACATTCAAAACACTCCCTTATTGGTTCTTCTTAGGGCTGCCAAAATTGAAGTGTTCATACCCATAGGTTTTTTGTTCATTTAAACTACAAATCTTACTAAGTTCAAGTCCAAAATCATGGAATTAAAGAGTTTAATGGGTATAAGTGCACTAACCTTGTTTGGGCAGAACTTCCAAAGCCCTAAACCTCACTTTTCTTCCTTTCCTTGGCTGCCAAAAGCTTCTCCAAGTGATATGGTCAAGGTTTAATGAAAGGGGTTAGGGTTTAGTGGTGGAAACTCATGGGAAATGGAGGTAATGAAAGAAAATTTTCATGGAGGGAGGAAGAAGAGAGGATCACGTTTTTAAGGAAGAAGAAGAAGAAGAAAGCAGCTGGTTTTTTAATTGTTTAGGTCTTCTTTTATCTCTTTATTAGTTAGTCAAATAATGGCTAAATTTTGATTGGTCATAGTTTTTCTTAATGACATCATAATTCCCATTTACTTACTTTTCTTCTTACTTTTGTTTTCTTATTTTCATTTCTCATTTTTAATAAATTTTTCATCAACATTAATTCATATTTTATGTCATATTAATTATTTACTCAACTGGACAAGTCAGCCAAAAATCACCTCGGAAGGCGAAATGACCAAAATGCCCTCCGTTTGGCTTAACGGGTCAAAATCGTCTGTACCGGTTGAAAAATTTTTCTAGGTATTTTCTTGGCATTCTAATGCCATGGGAACCTCAATTACCCTTCTCTGGAGTCCCAAAAATTATTTTATAATTTTTCCCCTGGGTCTAGGGCTCCTCGTTGCAAGAACCGCAACTTCCCTCCGATTACGCATCGCTTGGGCACCGGCTCGTTTTGCTTGGTTGTATTTTATTTCTAAAATTTTTACTAAGTGTTTCTTATTAATATTTGAGTTAATTATGGTTCCCGACTTTAATTTTAATATTTTTCCGGACGTTCTAGCTGTCCGGACCGACACCGGTCACCGGAACAGTAGAATGTACGGAGTGGTTACCGGGAGGGTGTTACAACTCTTCCCCTCTAATTTAAATTTCGTCCTCAAAATTTACCTGATGCAAACAGTTGAGGGAACTGTTGCCTCATCGTCTCTTCACTTTCCCAAGTTGCTTCCTCGGTGTTGTGGTGCCTCCAAAGCACTTTCACCAATGGAATCTGTTTGTTCCTCAACTCTTTCACTTCCCGAGCTAGGATCCGTAGAGGTTCTTTTTCATATGTCAAATCCGGTTGTATTTCAATTTCCTCTCTGGAGATGACATGTGAAGGGTCTGAGCGGTATCTTCTGAGCATGGATACATGGAACACATTGTGGATCTTGTCCAGCTCTGGAGGTAAAGCTAGCTTATAGGCCACTGGACCCACACGTTCAATAACTTCATATGGGCCAATAAACCTAGGGCTCAACTTACCTTTTCTTCCAAACCTTAACACTTTCTTCCATGGTGACACCTTGAGGAACACTTTGTCGCCAACCACATATTCTATCTCTTTCCTCTTCAGGTCGGCATAAGATTTCTGTCTGTCTGAGGTAACCTTTAAGTTGGCTTTGATTGATTTCACCTTCTCCTCAGCCTGTTTCACTGTGTCAGCCCTACCGCTTGTCTTCGCCCAATTTAGTCCAGCACACTGGAGTTCTACATTTTCTCCCATACAGTGCTTCATATGGGGCCATTTGAATGCTAGCTTGATAGCTATTGTTGTATGCAAATTCTGCCAGCGGGAGGTATCTATCCCAACTTCCCTCAAATTCAATGACACAACTCCTCAGCATATCCTCAAGGACCTGACATATATTTCACGTTATTGTTATCATTTCAGTTCAATATTTGTATCAATTTCATGGGTTTCAATTGTTTACCTGGATTACTCTTTCAGATTGCCCATCCGTCTGAGGATGGAAAGCTGTGCTGAAATGGAGTTGTGTACCCAAGGATTCATGCAACTTCTTCCAAAATCTCGATGTGAACCTTGGGTCTCGGTCAGATATAATGGAAAGTGGGATTCCATGCAGTCTAACTATCTCACTGATATACAATTCTGCTAACTTCTCCAGTGAGTAGTCAGTCCTAACTGGCAGAAAGTGTGCTGACTTGGTCAATCTATCCACTATTACCCATGCTGCATCATGTTTCTTCTGGGTGAGAGGTAGACCACTTACAAAATCCATGGTGATTCGATCCCATTTCCATTCAGGTATGCGTATAGGCTGTAGCAAACCTGATGGAACTTGATGTTCTGCCTTGACTTGCTGACATGTCAAACATTTAGTCACATAGTCAGCTATGTCCCTCTTCATACCAGGCCACCAATACTGAAGCTTGAGATCATGGTACATCTTTGTACTTCCTGGGTGCATAGCATATACACTGGTGTGTGCCTCTTTTAGAATACTGGCCTTCAATTCCCCATTATCTGGTACACACAGTTTTCCTTTGTAATACAGACACCCATCTGCTTTCATCACATAATCAGTTGCTTTTCCCTCTGAGACCTTGCTCATAATAGCCATTAACTTCTCATCTACCTTCTGCCCATCTAAAATTTGTTGTAGCAAGTTTGGCCTCACTTGCAACTCAGCCAAGATAGCTCCATCTCGAATCAAAGTTAGACGGGTATTCAAGGATCTCAAAGCTGTCATGGATTTTCTGCTCAAAGCATCCGCAACTACATTTGCCTTCCCAGGATGGTAGTCGATTACACAATCATAATCCTTTAGGAACTCAATCCATCGCCTCTGTCTAAGGTTGAGCTCCCTCTGAGTTGGCAAATATTTTAGACTCTTGTGGTCTGTGTAAATGTAGCACTTTTCACCATACAAGTAATGCCTCCATATCTTCAGTGCGAAGATAATTGCTGCAAGCTCTAGATCATGGGTAGGGTAGTTCTGTTCATGTGGCCTTAACTGCCTGGAAGCATAGGCGACCACCTTCCCCTCTTGCATCAATACACACCCTAGCCCATTATGTGAGGCATCACTATAGACCACAAAGTCCTTTCTGACACCGTCAGTTAACACTGGTGCCTCTGTCAACATAGCCTTCAATTTCTCAAAACTGGTCTGACACTTGTCATTCCAGTCAAATCTGACATTCTTGTGTAACAACTTGGTCATTGGAGCAGCTATTAGGGAAAATCCCTTCACAAATCTTCTGTAATACCCAGCTAGCCCCAAGAAGCTTCTGACCTCAGTTGTGTTTCTGGGAGGTTTCCATTCCATCACTGCTTCTATTTTCTTGGGATCCACCCTAATCCCATCAGCTGACACTATGTGTCCAAGGAATGCAATCTCATTCAGCCAAAAGTCACACTTGGACAACTTAGCATACAGCTTCTTTTCCCGCAGGGTTTGCAGAACAATCCTCAAATGTTCATCATGTTCTTCCCTGGTCTTGGAGTACACCAGAATGTCATCAATAAAAACCACTACGAACCGATCTAGGTATGGATGGAAGATACGGTTCATAAGGTCCATGAACGCCGCTGGTGCATTTGTTAGGCCAAAGGGCATCACCAGAAACTCATAATGCCCATACCGGGTCCTGAATGCAGTCTTGGGCACATCTACATCCTTTACCCTCAGCTGATGATACCCTGATCTGAGATCAATCTTAGAAAATACTCCTGCTCCCTTCAACTGATCAAACAGATCATCAATTCTAGGCAACGGATATTTGTTCTTCACAGTCACTTTATTCAACTGCCGGTAATCAATACAAAGCCTCAAAGTCCCATCCTTCTTCTTTACAAACAGCACTGGAGCTCCCCATGGTGACACACTGGGGCGTATAAACCCCTTATCAAGCAACTCTTGCAACTGAGTTTTCAACTCCCTCAATTCAGTAGGTGCCATCCTATAAGGAGCAATGGAAATGGGTCTTTGTGCAGTGTCTCAATAGCAAATTCGACTTCCCTTTCTGGTGGCAAACTAGGCAACTCTTCAGGAAATACTTCTGGGAAGTCTCTCACTGTGGGTATGTCACTCAAGTTTGGCTTAGCCTGCCTAGTATCCACCACATGTGCTAGGTAGGCTTCACAGCCTTTTCTCATCATTCTTCTTACAACTGTGGCTGAGATGACATTGGACAAGAAATCTGTCCTTTCCCCCACAACTGTGATCTCATTACCCTCAGAGGTTTTCAAAGAAATTCTCTTCAATTTGCAATCAACTATTGCCTGATGACGTGACAGCCAGTCCATTCCCAAAATCACATCAAACTCATGGAAGGGCAACTCAATCAGGTCTGCCAAGAATTCATACCCCTGAATCCTTAATGGGCAACCCTTGTATACCTTGTTCACTACCACACTGTGACCCAATGGATTAGTGACTAGAATGTCTTGGTCACTCTCCCCTACCAATATCCCCCTTTCTACGGGTAGGTTGATGCAAATGTAAGAATGTGTGGATCCTGGATCCACCAATGCATGCACAAGAGTATTGTAGAGGGAGAACGTACCCCTGATGACGTCCGGGGCATCTTGCTCCTCCTGAGCTCTCAGGGCATAATTTCTGGCAGGTGGTCTGTTATCTGGCCTCTCTGCTGGCTCAGATGTAGGCCTCTGAGATGGTCCCACAGCCTCAGACTTGCCAGATTTTCTACCCCTCTGTGGTGCAGGAGCAGGTCTGTCTGCTTGTGTTGGAGCAGCTGTAGTAGTTCTGCGCGGACAGTTTCTCAACTGATGCTCTATTGACCCATACCTCAAGCAAGCACCAGTCACTCTCCAACACTCCCCCTTGTGCCATTTCAGGCAATGCGGACATGCAGAAGATGCTGGGGCTGGTCCCCTGAACCCCATCCCTGGAGAGCTGCCCACTGATGGTGTGGACTGACCTCTCCTAGGGGTGAACTGTGGCCTGGGCCCCTGAGACTGACCCTGACCCTGTGGCTGAGCTGAACTTTGTGCAGGAGGACCCTTGAACTTCTTCCCTGATGCAGGAGCTGAACTCGACTGACCCGGTCCCCTCTTCTGCTGTCTCTCTCTTCTAGTCCACTCACTAATTCTCACTTTTTCAACCTTTATGGCAGCTTCCACTAACTTGGTAAATTCTGTGATTCCTAAGGCAGTGAGCTGAATCTTGATGTTGTCATTTAGTCCCTCTTCAAATCTCTTGCATCTTTCAGCTTCATTAGGGACTATCTCCCTTCCATATCGGCTCAATCGGACGAATTCCTTCTCATACTCAGCCACTGACAGCTGTCTCTGCCTCAGATTAATAAATTCCCTTCTTCTCTCTTCTAGGTATACAGTACCCACATACTTCTTCTTGAATTCAGAGAGAAAGAAATCCCATGTTACAGCTTCTGGCTGCACTTCACTGGACACGGTGTCCCACCACTCATAAGCATCATCTTGCAACAAAGATATGGCAGCTTCCAGGTTTTGCTCTGGAGTGCAGTGGAGTAGTTTTAGGACTCTGCCTGTTTTGTTCAACCAATTCTCGGCTGCAACAGAGTCATCTTCTCTCTTACCATAGAAGTCCACGGCTCCAAACTTCCTTAGTTTTTCCAGGTGTGATTTCTGCTGTGGAGCTGGTGGTGGTGGTGGTGGTGGTGCTGGCATTACCCCGGCCATTTGTCTAAAAAAGTCGGCCATTTGTTGGAACATGACCTGTGGAGGTTGAGCAGACTCTGCTTGAGTCAAGGAGCGCATTCTCTCATGCCCCTGGGCCTCACCGGCCGCAGTGGAGCATGACTCTCCACTTCCTCCTCAACGGCTCTATGAGATGAAGGGTCCATATCCTATTCAAAATAAGAAGGATAAACAGATCTGCGTTAGTGTCACCTCGACTCTTACAAATGCAATGCATGGTATGGACTCAATCTAGGCCCAGAAATGCCTAAACCGTGCTCTGATACCACTAAATGTGACACCCCTTACCCGTGTATAGAATACCCGAGTAAGTAATGCCACATGGTGTACTGGCACACTCTAATATACCTTACTTAATTTGTGTCATGCTTTTGAAGTTAATTTATGAAATATGATTTATTTTAACTATTTATCAAAAGTATTATTCATTTGAGGTTCCGAAGATTTTAAGGAAAATCCAATGAGTACCTGCTAAAAATGGAGAAAGCAGCTTCTTGAACTGTAAAAACACTTCCAATATACTATTTCATTCATTCTCAACTCCAATATCATCAATAAAACTCAATATCAATATCTCAATAATTTGTCAATTTCAGGTCTCAACAACCTTTTCATTTCTCAAAACATCCCTTTCTCAGGGTTCTCATATATAAACAACCATTAAATGCTCAATTTAATACCATACATGACCATAAATCTTTATTATTTATATGAACCTCAAAATACATTACATAAATCCCAAATACATATGAGAAAATAAAAAGTTAATTACAAAATGACAAAATGACATCTAGTGTCCTACCAATGCACCGCAGTGACGAGGTGACACGGACATCGAAAGCGTAATCGCCGGATGGACTCACCCACCGAGGTCTACTGGGCTCACAATCGATCTCCGCACCTACGCGTGGCAAAATAACGCGCTAAGCAATAATGCTTAGTGGTGCAATAATAAAATAAAAGAAAATAGCAAGAAAACAAATATATAGTGAATGTGTATGATTTATTTGTTTGGTATGGTTATATATACATTAATTCAGAAACATGGATCATTTCATTCATTAGGTTGCCCAAGTAACATACACTAGGCGATCGGATCGATAACGTAACCGCACTGGGTACCTAGTACTGGGCCGTCACACCATCGGTCACATATGTATCTCTCGGTGCAAATGTAATGGCTAACAAGTCAGAATAATATCGTGCACAAGGCCAAGTCTCAATACAAGTCGAATGGCTAAAAGCCATGAAATCACATAATGGCATTTTTGCCATGTGCGATCGCTAATCGAACCCTATTGGCATGCCAAACTATCCAAACCAATCTTGTTAGGTATACTAGGGCATTTGAAACTCTTAAATTTGTCAATTTGTGAATTTCAACTTTTTTGGTGTCACTATTCATCATTGGTCAACAAAAATGTTGACTTTTGGAATAAAAATGTGTACATTGCCTTTGGCACTCCCAACATACCACATTTGGTATTTAAAACTTGTTGGCATTAAGTGTTAATACCATTTCAAAGTGTAACCCACACAAGCAGAAAATTTCAGTTTTGGTGAGTCAACTTTACTGTTCCATTGGATACTGTTACTGTTGGAATTTGAAGAAATGTAAAACATGAAAGTTGTTCCTTATTTTGTCTAGTTGAATTTCCTTTTTTGAATCACTCCATTTGGAGCTTTGTAGCTCCAGATATGGCTCAAAAACCCAAGCTGTCCGGATATGCATTCTGCAGAAATTTACCATATCTACAGTGCATGAACAGTAACTTGAGTCACTTGGTTGAATGGGTTATGGCCATAATTTGGGGTAGGTTCCTTCATGAAAGTTGTTTGTCTATGTCTTAACTTGTTTCTGTAAAAATTTCAAGCCAATTGACAAAATCTACAGTGAGTTATGGCCAAATGAACAGTTACTGTTTATTTGGCAAATTCTGCAGAATTCAGTGCAGGGTATCCGGATTGTGGCTGAGTTTTGACCATTTTGCTTTGGTCTTTTGGGCATGGTTTCTTCAGCAAAAATGTGCCATTATAAGCCTAGTTTCATGTCCAATTGGCCAAACACCAATTGGACTAACACAGCCCAAGTTATGGCTGTGCAAAGGGACTGAATTTTCAGTCCCTATGCTGCTGTCCTAGGGCAGATTTCACTTTCACTTTACCCTACCATTTTTCAGTTCTAATTATGGTCAACATATCCAAAATGGTCACTTATTGACCATTAGAGTGTTCTTTAATAGGTTGGTCAGCCAAGTCACTTTTTCATGCCTCAAAACCCTAGTGTCCAAGGCAATTTACCCATAAACCTCCTTTAGCACCCTAGTTAAACATCTAGGTAATTATATAACTTAAATACAATCTCCAACTCATGCTAAGTCCATTAAAAACATTCAAAACACTCCCTTATTGGTTCTTCTTAGGGCTGCCGAAATTGAAGTGTTCATACCCATAGGTTTTTTGTTCATTTAAACTACAAATCTTACTAAGTTCAAGTCCAAAATCATGGAATTAAAGAGTTTAATGGGTATAAGTGCACTAACCTTGTTTGGGAAGAACTTCCAAAGCCCTAAACCTCACTTTTCTTCCTTCCCTTGGCTGCCAAAAGCTTCTCCAAGTGATATGGTCAAGGTTTAATGAAAGGGGTTAGGGTTTAGTGGTGGAAACTCATGGGAAATGGAGGTAATGAAAGAAAATTTTCATGGAGGGAGGAAGAAGAGAGGATCACGTTTTTAAGGAAGAAGAAGAAGAAGAAAGCAGCTGGTTTTTTAATTGTTTAGGTCTTCTTTTATCTCTTTATTAGTTAGTCAAATAATGGCTAAATTTTGATTGGTCATAGTTTTTCTTAATGACATCATAATTCCCATTTACTTAATTTTCTTCTTACTTTTGTTTTCTTATTTTCATTTCTCATTTTTAATAAATTTTTCATCAACATTAATTCATATTTTATGTCATATTAATTATTTACTCAACTGGACAAGTCGGCCAAAAATCACCTCGGAAGGCGAAATGACCAAAATGCCCTCCGTTTGGCTTAACGGGTCAAAATCGTCTGTACCGATTGAAAAATTTTTCTAGGTATTTTCTTGGCATTCTAATGCCATGGGAACCTCAATTACCCTTCTCTGGAGTCCCAAAAATTATTTTATAATTTTTCCCCCGGGTCTAGGGCTCCTCGTTGCGAGAACCGCAACTTCCCTCCGGTTACCCATCGCTTGGGCACCGGCTCGTTTTGCTTGGTTGTATTTTATTTCTAAAATTTTTACTAAGTGTTTCTTATTAATATTTGAGTTAATTATGGTTCCCGACTTTAATTTTAATATTTTTCCAGACGTTCTAGCTGTCCGGACCGACACCGGTCACCGGAACAGTAGAATGTACGGAGTGATTACCGGGAGGGTGTTACAATAACAGAGACAGAAAGTGGGAGTGCCACAGGATAATGAATGAACTGAAAATGAAAAGTTTCAGTATTCCAGAATCCCTTTTGCAAGAAAACACTTCAGAAAACTAGTTTCAAAAGTTTTTTTCTACGAAAACTCAAAATAGCAGAGTAACAAACTGAATTAAGTTTCAGAGTTATTCCACTATAGTCACTGCCTCTTGCCTATATTTTCCGTCCCTTGAACAGTTTTTTCATGCAGGTATTTATAGGAATCGGGTGCTCCCCATGAAGGGTCAGGATTTATTTTGAGGGAGATGGAGGGTCTGGATTTTGAAGGACATGATCGGATGCTTGAGAATTAAAGAGAAACAAAATGAACGGCTGAGATTATTCTTCAGAATATTCGTCCTTTTCTTCTTTCAATCTGACGGTCCCAAATCCTCTTGTCCGGAGTGATCTGATGGCTAAGAGCAAAAGATGCTGGTCTTGTCATCTTCTCTCTTGATCCAAGGGTTCCGGGTTCGTCCTTACAAGTGAGATCAACGGTGGAGATTGGGATGTACAGGACTGTCATGACATACCTTGGCACCTGTCAGCATTGCGGGCGATTCTTAGGCGTGCGGTGGAGATCTTGTCTGCCACGCGTTAACTACCTCGGCTCTGATTCTGACGACGGTTATTTGGGATTTGTCTTATTCTTTTTGTCTTCCAATCCCTCCCCCTTTTCGATCTTCTTGACATGTTCCTATTCCGATTTCTCATGCTGATCTCCCATCTTTCGATCTCTATTCTTCAGATCCCTTAATCAGCCCTGGTCCGGTCGAAGCATTAATTCCTCTCGATTCCCGAAGCGTCCGCTTCGTTTTCTACTTAGCAATAAATGCCCGATTTTCCCCTATATATACCCTTGACAGAAGGAACCCCCCTCATTCGATTTTCCTTTCTTGTTTTTTCTTTCTTGTTTTAACTATTCCGGCAGTAATTCCGGCTACGACTGTGGCTTTTGATCCTCTTCCGATGGACTTCTTTACCCACCGACTGAAAATTTATGATCCCGGTGATCGAATAATCGTGAAAACCTTAACTGATGATAGTGAGAGAACTGAATCGATTGACCGATCTGGGTTGCGGACTTCGATCGTGCCGATCTCGAGTCGCTCAACTGGAATAATCAGTGAACCGATTTCGGCTGAGCAGATTGCTAATGTTCGGCCTATCCCTGGCGATCGCTCTTCCGAGCTTATTCGGCTCCTCACCACATTGGGTGTTCCGACAGCGGTTTCCCTCCACATTGGGTGTTCCGACAGCGGGTTAAGCTCCGGTCGGCTACACCCTGTGGATCAGTCACAATGTTGGCCATTGACATAGGCTTCTTTAGATAGGATGTTCCGCTGATCTTTAGAGGTCGGCCTTTTGATGTAATCAGATGTAATCCGATCTTGAGATCGCTCAAATGAAGTAATCTGATTTTTGGAAATGTACTCCGATCTCTTGAGATCGCCCAAATGATGTAATCCGATCTTTTGGAAATAAAGATTTTATTTTGTCAATTATTATCTTATTAATTATTTTTCGAGCTCTAATATGATTATCCGATCTGTAATTCGAAACACCTGGATCTACCGCTCTATAATTAACCGATCTCTTTATGGAATCTTGGGAATATTCGTGAGACATGTCAGAACAGCTAGCGAGTCCCGCTAACCGATGCGCTGCCTGGAACCTCGTGAGCATTAAATGCTCGAACGAGTATAATAGGGGTGGGGGGTTAGCCATTTGCTCCTGTATGTCATTTTCAATCTCTCGCTCACATCCTCAAAGTTCTCTCATTTACTCAAGTTCTTCCGACGCCGATCAGACTCCGGTAAGGGCTTTGATCTTCTTTTTAGTTTAAGTTCTTTATTTCCTTTGAAAATGAGTGGTGCCGAGGGTCAGAGAGCGACGAGCCCTCCTTCCATTCAGTTCTCGTGGTCGTCTGACGAAGAAGAGGTGGTCGGGCCAAGCGCGCAACCAGAACCTCCTAGGGTCTCCGTTCCAGCTCGGGGGCGGATCGCACCATCAAGGCATGCACCTCCTTCGGGGAGGGAGAATCTTCTTATGGACGAGCTGCCGTCGATCTTGCAAGAAACCGATCTGCAGTCGTTTAGCCAGGAGTACAACATAGAGCCCGATTCATATGAACTTATCCGGTGTCACGGCGATCACCGAGCCGATCACTCCTTTGAAGAGAATGACATGGTGATGGTATACGAGGAATAATTAAAGGCCGGTCTTCGGTTCCCTCTGGACGACTTCTTCAAGGAGGTCCTAAAATTCCACCGAGTGTGCATCACCCAAATTCACCCTAACTCGTGGCGGATCTTGGTAGCCTTCCGAGGCCTGTGTCGAGCTAAGGGAATCAGACCTACGGCTAAGGTGTTCGCCGAATCAAGACAGCTAACTCGCCGAAAAGACGACGAGCATTGGTTCTTTCAGGCGAAGCCTCATTGCGGGCTCTTCACCGATCTGCCCTCCTCCCTTAAGAATTGGAAGAACCGCTTCTTCATTCTGAGGAGCAAAAATCTGTCCTGCTTCGAGGACTTCCCCCGTAGCTGGTGGCACCAGGCGCCCTTGATTCCGAAGCGCATTACCCTGAACAAAGAGGAAAGCCTAATAGTGCTGGAGCTGAAGAATCAAGCTGCCACTCAAAAGTACTCCTGTTTAGATGCGGTGACTGCCGAGCTGCATCATTGGACGATGGAGTTGATCACGGGCGAAAAGCGCGGGCTTCAACTCTCTGATCTTGGCATCGGTATTTTCTATTTCTCAGATCTTTGGACCTTATCGATCTCACTAACCTCTTTTTGTGTAGGTATGGCGGGCGGTGAAGGTTCCAGGAAGCGGAAGAAGGAGAGAGAGAGATTTCCCGGAAAATAAAGGAGATGAAGCATTCGGCCCTACTTCAAACTCCCGGCCATGAACCAGGGGAGACGCAAGGAGGCCCATCCCGACCTTCGGGGCCGCCGATCACTGAAGCTGTCCGATCTCCTCCTCAACAGGAAGAGCCGCCTCCACCTCCTTCAGCTGTTCCAAGCACAGAAGGGGGTCGTTCTCGACCTCCTACGAGGCCCTCTTCTCGTGGCGCCCAAGTACTGATTGCCTCCCTAGAGAACAACCGGACCATTCGGGAGAACCCCGATTTTGCCAAAGTTTTGGGGTCTTCCATCTGCCTTCGGGAGGATCGGGACAGACTGTCTCCAGACAATCTCGACGACATCCTAACCCGATCCATGAGTCTGAATGTAGAGTGTCTGGTGAACCAGCACATAGTTCGGGAAAAGGCTCATCGCCTGGGTAAGGAGATCGAGAAGAAGAATCAGGAAGTGGCTTCTCTCCGATCCCAACTCCTATCCACTCAGGATTACATATCTCAAGTTGAGGGGCGGGCGAAGTTCTATGAAGACAAGCTGGCCGAACAGTCTCATTTTCTGGCTGAAAATGATCGTGCTCTCGGGGAAGTCCAGGCTCTTCGGGCCAACAAAGCTTCTCAGGTCGCTCAACTTATCGAGGAGCTTAAGGCGAAAGACGAAGAAATGGTGACAGGAATAGCAGGTGCTTATGTGAATGCTCACCAGGACCTCTTAGCCGAACTCGGAAGCATTACCTGCAGGAGGACTTCTCTTGGATGGTCGACTGCTCCCGGGGGCGAGGGTGAGGATAGTGAGGAGGAGGGAGAGGGTGAGCGAAATGTAGATCAGGCTGGGGGTGATCCCCCAGCCGAATAACTTGTACAAATTCTGAAATGAAATGACTCTTTTGTTCAATGAATGGTTGTGATCGAAAAATTTCTAAACACTTGATTGTCTGAGTATATTGAAATAACTGAAAAAGATTATTAACCTAAGTGCGAGAGATCAGAAAACATAATGAGCATGAGATCGATAGGGAATCAACATTAATCGGGACTTGATTAAAATTGGAAATTTGACATGAACACTTAAGATCGAAATCCTCATTAAACTGGACCAAAACCTTAACTCTTAAACTTTTGAAAGGGAGATCGGCAATAAAACTTGTAAGAAAAGATCTAGTTCACTTCGTTTATACTACAACGGATCGGAGAGATCGGTGAGTGATTTAATAGACTGGTAAGGATTTGACTGATGTGAGGACTTAACATTGATTCAATTCTTTGAGGAGGGATCGAAAATGTGACTGTCTATCAAAGAGAGATCGGAAATATGGCAAAAAGAGGTCGGAAATGTAGTTGGCTGGCAAAGGAAAATTTAGTGCTGGGGATCGGCCAAAATATGGTGTCAACAGCTGCCCCTCTTTACATAATTTATATTAAGGGAAAAATTTCCCGTGTAGGAATTATGTAAAGATTTAGACCCGTATTTTGGACGATTAGGTGTCCGAAACTAAAGCATACCTAAGTCAGTGACCTAGGGGTCAGTATCAGAAGTTAAATTAAAATCAACTTGGATCAAGGGACCAGAGGTTGATAACAGGAAATGTAAATGCAGGAAATTAAAATCAACTTAGATCAAGGAACCAGAGGTTGATAACAGGAAATGTAAATTGCAGGAAATTAAAATCAACTTAGATCAAGGAGCCAGAGGTTGATAACAGGAAATTTAAATTGCAGGAAATTAAAATCAACTTAGATCAAGGAACCAGAGGTTGATAATAGGAAATTTAAATTGCGGGAAATTAAAATCAACTTAGATCAAGGAACCAGAGGTTGATAACAGGAAATTTAAATTGCGGGAAATTAAAATCAACTTAGATCAAGGAACCAGAGGTTGATAACAGGAAATTTAAATTGTGGGAAATTAAAATCAACTTAGATCAAGGAACCAGAGGTTGGTAACAGGAAATTTAAATTGCAGGAAATTAAAATCAACTTAGATCAAGGAACCAGAGGTTGATAACAGGAAATTTAAATTGCGGGAAATTAAAATCAACTTAGATCAAGGAACCAGAGGTTGATAACAGGAAATTTAAATTGCACTTACAAAGCAAGCCTAATCTCGACACAAGAAGTCCTTCCCCAATGAAGTTTACTTAACAGAATCCCGAAGGCCGATGATGAATGGAGGACAAGTCGCAATACTTGACCTATGGCCTCATTTCTTCAAATGCCCCATTCCTGTTTTTTTTTTTACTTTCTCCTGAAAAGCACCCTTGCGGGTTTTCACTTCCCCTTCGTCTATATGACTAGAAGCGCCCTTCCAGGTTTTCACCTCTAGTTTTTTTTTTTTGGCAATTCCCTGCAAATCTCATAGTAAAGTACGTGAGGTTATCAATTGTCAAATCTTAATCTTATGGCAAAAATTTTAACTGACTTAAATAGCGCATTAAATAACGAGATTGCAGAAAGATAAATATAAGGGAAAGATAGAAACATGGGGAATGAAGTGTGATTTTATTACGGTTTAATATAAACAAAGAAGAAGTTTCAAAGAAGAAGGGTACAAGGATAGATCTCACATATTCCCTGTGGCTGATTTTGAAATCCCTTAAATGCCATTATTTCAAGTTCTCTGAAGCCTTGTGCCGTGACAGTTTCCTCTTCATCCTGGTTTCATGCCCCCCATTCCTTATTTCTCCCTTTTTGTTCTCGGGATGCCCTTTCGGGTTTTCACCCCTAGTTTTTTTTTTTTTTTTTTTTTGGAACTCTCACTTTTTCAGGATGCCCCTTCGGGTTTTCGTCCTTCACTCGTTTTACAGAAAGCGCCCCTTCGGGGTTTTCGCCTTCTTTCACACATTTTGCTAGGAGCGCCCTTTCGGGTTTTCACTCCTACTCCTTTTTTTTTTTTTTTGCTTTTTTTTTTTAGGCATAGTATCTCTTGACGGTGTCAGCATTCACAGGTCTCGAAAACTCTTCACCGTCCATGTGGGTCAAAATCAAGGCTCCTCCAGAAAATGCCTTTTTAACCACATAAGGTCCCTCGTAGGTTGGTGACCATTTGCCCCGGGGATCATTTCGATTCGGTAGCACTTTTTTCAGAACTAGGTCCCCGGGTTGGAATTCGCGTGGGCGAACGCTTTTGTCAAATGCTCTAGCCATCCTCATCTGGTATAACTGCCCATGACATGCTGCTGCTAACCTTTTCTCATCCAGCAAGTCTAACTGATCCAACCTTGACTGGATCCATTCCGACTCATCAATCCATGATTCCTTCAGAATACTTAGGGAAGGAATTTCAACTTCAATAGGTGATACCGCTTCCATCCCGTAAACTAGTGAGTATGGAGTTGCCCCGGTTGAGGTCCTTACAGAAGTCCGGTATGCGTGGAGAGCGTAAGGAAGCATATCATGCCAATCCCTATACGTGATCGTCATTTTCTGGATTATCCTCTTGAGATTTTTGTTTGCAGCTTCCACCGCTCCATTCATTTGGGGACGGTATGGGGAGGAATTGAGGTGTCGGATTTTGTATTGATCACACAATTTCTAAATCTTTGGACCATTCAGATTCTTAGCGTTATCAGTGACGATTTCATTGGGGAGACCATGCCGGCAGATGATATTGCTTCTGAGAAATCTGAGAAACGTATTCTGTGTGATGTGCGCATAGGATGTCGCCTCGACCCACTTGGAGAAATAGTCGATGGCTACAAGGATGAATTTGTGCCCATTGGATGCCTTGGGATTGATGGGACCAATCACATCGATGCCCCACATTGCGAAAGGCCATGGCGAGACGAGGTTGAACAACTTGTGAGGTGGCACATTTATCGGATCTGCATAGATTTGACACTTATAGCATTTTCGGAAATATTCAATGCAATCCTTTTCCATCGTAGTCCAAAAATATCCCCGTCGCATGATTTGCTTAGCCATCATGTGCCCATTGGCATGGGTTGCACAGTTTCCCTCATGCGTCTCGAAAAGGATTTTCTTTGCCTCCTTTGCATCCACACATCTCAACAGTTCACCGTTGGACCCTCTCTTGTATAGGGTCTCACCACTGGGGAAGTATCCCAATGCTAATCTCCGAAGCATCCTCTTTTTGTTTCGGTTTGCCCCTGAGGGGAATTCTCTGGTTCTGCAGTAGCTCAGGATGTCATGATACCAAGGTTTACCATCGGGTTCTTCCTCAATCATGAAGCAATATGCTGGCTCACTTCTTGCTTTAATCTTCAATGTATGAATTATCTGACCCTTTTCGATTTGAGCCATAACAGCTAGAGTGGCTAATGCATCAGCAAATTGATTCTTGTCCCTACTAAGGTGAGTGAAAGAGATTTCTTCGAATTTCTTAATCAACTCCAATAAGTACTTCTGATACGGGATTAGCTTCAGATCCTTGGTTTGCCATTCTCCTTTGACTTGATAAATAATCAAGGCTGAGTCTCCATATACTTCCAACTTCTTGATTTTCATTTCGATGGTAGCCTGTAGCCCCATCACACAAGCTTCGTATTCCGCGACGTTGTTGGTGCAGTCAAATCTCAACTTGACAGCTATCGGAAAGTGTTTTCCATCCGGGGATATCAACACAGCTCCAATTCCATTACTGCACAAATTGATGCTCAGTGAAATACATTTCCCATACATCGGCTGGTCCCTCTTCTTCGCAGTCTACTTCATTAATATGCTCATCTGGGAACTCAAAATCTAGAGCTTCATAATCCTAGATAGGATTTTCTGCTAGGAGGTCAGCGATCACGCTACCTTTCACTGCCTTCCGGGTCATATAGACTATGTCATATTGGGAGAGTATGACCTGCCATTTAGCTATCCTTCCTGGCACGAATGGGCTTTCGAATACATATTTGATAGGATCCATCCTGGAGATGAGCCATGTCTTGTGATTCAGCATGTAGTGCTTGAGGCGATTTGCTGTCCAAGCTAATGCGCAGCAAGTCTTTTCTAAGAAAGAGTACCTCGACTCACAATCATTGAACTTCTTGCTCAAGTAATAAATAGCCCTCTCCTTTCGGCCGGTATCATCATGTTGTCCCAAAACGCACCCCATCGAGTTCTGTTGGACCGCCATATACAGGATAAGAGGTCTTCCCGCCACTGGCGGAACCAACACTGGTGGGTTTGACAAGTACTGCTTGATTTTCTCAAAAGCCTCTTGACAAACTGAATCCCATTGGGTGGTGTTGTTCTTCCGGAGTAGTCTGAAAATAGGCTCGGCCTTGGCAGTGAGATTAGAAATAAATCTCGATATGTAGTTTAACTTTCCCAGAAAATTGCGTACCTCCCTTTCTGTTCTTGGGGATGGCATCTCTTGAATAGCTCGAACTTGTCTGGATCTACCTCTATTCCCTTTTCGCTCACTATGAACCCCAACAATTTTCCTGACCTAGCTCTGAATATGCATTTGGCAGGGTTCAGTTTCAACTGATATTTCCTGAGTCTCTCAAATACTTTCCTCAGTACCTGCACATGACTTTCTTCTCCCCGGGATTTGATGATCATATCATCCACATACACTTCCACCTCTTTATGCATCATATCGTGGAATAATGTGACCATTGCGCGCTGGTAGGTAGCACCAGCATTCTTCAACCCGAAAGGCATGACCCGATAGCAAAACACTCCCCATTGAGTGATGAAAGCAGTCTTATCCTTGTCTTCCTCGCCCATCGGGATCTGATTGTACCCTGATGCCCCATCAATACATGAACACCTGCCTAATCCCGTAGCATTGTCAACTAACACATCAATGTGGGGGAGAGGAAAATCGTCTTTCAAGCTTGCTTTATTAAGATCCCTATAGTCAACGCACACCCTAACTCTCCCGTCCTTCTTCATTACCGGGACGACGTTAGCTACCCATTGAGGATATTTGACCACTTCCAGGAACCCAGCGTCATACTGTTTCTTGACTTCATCCCAAACTTTAAGCAGTGTGTCGGGATTCATTCTCCTTAACTTCTGCTTTACCGGGACTGTCCCCGGAATTAGGGGAATTTTGTGTGTCACTATCTGAGGGTCCAAACCCACCATATCATCATAGCTCCAGGAAAATACGTCGAGGAATTCTTTAAGCAGACTGATCATATCTCCCAATTCTTCACTCTCCACTACCTTAAGTTCCCTTTTTACTTCTTCTGTGCCTAAATTTATGGTGTGCGTTTTGTCTCCATAAGGCATTAGGGAGGGTTCATCCTTTTCATTGCTTTCTTCTGTAAGGTCTTCCTCAGAATCACTTGAAGTAATGGCAGTTATAGGGATTTCAAAATTAACCAGAGGAATTTCTGAGTCTATTAGATTATTAGGTGTTAATTGATGAATGGTCCTGAATGAATGAAAATAGAACATATCATAAGGATGGAATTCAAAAGGAAAGGAAAAGAGAATTGGATTTAAAATGCGCTATTAATTCATTAATATTTATGCCATAAGAAAAGGGTCCATTTACAATATTACACTTGCCACCATGGACAAAATGATCAAGTGTAGATAACCAAAGGTACTTTACTCGAAATTGAGTACAGGGATGTCCTCTGTCAGCTTGTCCAGTTCTTGCCCTCACCATCGGGCGAGACCAGAGCTTCGTAGAAGGAACCCAGGTGAATGACATCGATGGATGGGTCATCAGGTGATTCTTCCACATCTGCCGGATTGTCAATGACCGGTTTAGTGAATACATCCGTAATTCTCGGGACTACTTTCGTTCTCCCGATTTTCTGGTCGAACCTCTGATCTCGAAGTCTGTTTCTCATCCAGAATCGCCCATCCATGAGAGCATCTTCCTCATAACCCAATCCGCAACGGCCTATCTTACGATAGCCAGATCGGCTCCACGATCCCTTGCAAGGCAGTGCCCAAGCCTTTCCCCTCTTGATACCCATTTCTTGACATTATTTTGGCCACCATAGCCATAGCCCCCTCCTTCCCGGTATCTTGTAACTCAAGGGCCTGGAAAGAACTCTCCAACGACTCCTCGGCCGCTTCCACATAAGGAAGTGATTGCGGCTTGGTGACCAATATGGCTTCTTCACCCCTTACAGTGACGATTTTGCCGTCCTTAATGTATTTTTATTTTATGGTGCAAAGTTGAAGGAACAGCATTCGCAGAATGGATCCACGGCCTCCCCAACAACATAGTGTAGGCCGGCTCAATGTTCATCACCTGAAACGTGACGTTGAAAATACATGCACCGACTTAGATTGGCAAGTCAATGTCTCCCAGCACCTCTCTCCTGGTACCGTCAAAGGCTCTTACCATCATAGCACTCTGACGTATATACGATTGGTCGACCGGTAGCCTGGCTAAGGTAGCGCTAGGTAGTACATTGAGGGCTGATCCGTTATTGATGAGGACCTTGGCCACTATACAACCCTTACATTTCACAGTTACATGCAGAGCTTTATTGTGCCCTAAGCCTGCAGGGTCGACCTCCTCTTCAGAAAAGGCTACAAAGCTGGATGCCTGGATTTGTTCTACTATCTTCTCAAACTGCCCCGGTGTGATGTCGGGGTTTACAAAGGCTTGATCCAGGATTCTCTGCAAGGCTTGTCGGTGGACTTCCGAGCTCAGGATCAGCGATAGCAGCGAAATTCGGGCAGGTGTTTTTCTCAACTGCTCCACCACATCATACTCGCTCTGTTTCATTATTTGGAGCAGCAGTTCCTCCTCTTCTTTATGCTCAGTAGGCTCTACTTCCTCTGTCTTCTCAACCTCCTCTTCTGCATTCTTCGATGACTCTCCCATTTTTACTTTCCCTTTCCTCTTTTCCCTTTCTTTATTCCCGTAACACCTCCCACTTCGAGTTATAAACTTGACTTCTTGCTCAGGTGGAGAGGGCTTTGTGGCGATAACGGGCTGAGGACTGGTTTGGGGAGCAATGTTGCTGGTAGGTCCAGCATAAGTCATTCTGAAATGCTCGTGAGGAGCAAAACATGGTTTTGGTGGTGCCGGAGGTGAGGCAAGATTAGGAGCGGATGTACTGCTTGACGCTCCCTGAGTGAAAACTTGGAAATTATAGTTCCAAGGGACAGCGTGAGTATTGGTGACAGGGAGCTGGGGCGGAGTTCGGATAACCGTTACTGTCGGTGAGGCTACTGGGGGTGAGAAGGTGATTTTGGGTTTGGAGGTAGAAGCAGTTTGGCTGAATCTAGTGGTGTTCACTCCCCTTTCCATCTTTGACTTTGTCTGGCATCTCAGAACTTTGAGGGATAACAAGTTCTGGACCTCTTGTTTGAATCCCTCACAATCTCGCAGCTCATGGTCAGCTGCCCCTCCATGGTAAGGACATCCTGTATCTTTTCCCGACCCTGATATCCGGGGGCAAAGGTAGCCTTCTCTTACTGCCATGGCAAAAATCCCCTCAAAATGAGGGATGAGCTCGTCTACCTCTGGTGCCAACCTCTCTCCATCAGACTCTATCATATTTACACCACTGCCCGCATTATGGTTAGGCAGTGGGTTTGAGGTAACATTGGGGAGGGAACCATTTCCCTCAATTTTCAGCCACCCGTTTCGGATTAAAGCGTGCACTCTCCCCTTGAGTGCACCGCAGTTGTCGGTTGAATGCCCTTGTGCCCCTCCATGGTACTCACAACGGGCAGTGGCATCATACCACCTAGGGTATGGCGGCTGGATCGGGTCTAGGGGAACTGGTACGATTTGGTTTATACTGATGAGGTATCGGTATATTTCACTGAGTGGGAGGGGAAGAGGTGGATCAGGATTTCTTGGGGGTCTTGGGTTGTTTTGTGGTGGTCTTGGTTGAGCATGAGGAAGAGATGGTCTTAGTTGGTAATTTGTAGGTGAAGGGTATTGTGGGCGTGGGTGTGGATAATTAGGGAAAGGAGGTGGAATGTTGGCAACTGTTTGGCCATAAGGGGGAGGATATGGCCGATAATTGTTTTGAGGGAATGGAGAATAATTGTTTTGACGGGTGACGGAATGCACATCACCCTCCTTCTTCTTGCCAAAGTCGGCGATCTTTTCGCAGGTTCTCACCAACTCTCAGAACCGTCCCATTCTTAGATTGGCCTCTATTCTTTCACCGGCCTGTATGATGTCAGAGAAGCTGTTGGAAGTATTCCCAATCATCAAATTGAAATAGGCGGCTTTCAAAGTCTCAATGAACAGAGAGCACAGCTCATTGTCAGTCACCGGAGGATGGACTTCCGCCGCCTTTTCTCTCCACCTCTGGGCATACTCCTTGAAGCTTTCCCTATTTCTCTGCACCAGGTTTTGAAGATCCCTCCTTGTGGGGGCCACATCGCAGTTAAATTTGTACTGCTTCAAAAAGGCCTAAGCTAAATCCTTCCAGGAGCGCAGTCTGCTCCTGTCTAACTGAACGCACCACCTCAAAGCCGGCCCTGAGAGGCTCTCATGAAAGAAGTGGACCAGCAGTCTATCATCCTCTGTCAGAGCAGACACCTTGGCGATATAGGTGGCCAAGTGAATGCGAGGATCTGAATTCCCTGTGTATTTGTCGAAATCAGGGACATTGAATTTGGGCGGCACCACCACACCCGGTACTAATCTTAGTGATGCCACGTCAACTGAGCCATACATATTCAGGCCCTCTATGGCTCTCAATCTCTCTTCCAGAGCGGACAGCTTCTCATTTTCTCTTATCTTACTTTCTTCTCCTGTTGTGTGAGGTACTCCTCCAACTGGGAAATGAGGGGTAGAATGAATTGGAGGGTTCGGGATGGAAAGGGATGGTTCGACATTCGGGATGGCTGGATAATAAGAGAAAGGAGGTTCATTATTTAGAGGAACCGGATTGACAGTGACCGTCGGATCCGAGATTGATGGCTGGAAAGTGAAAGAGGTTGAAGCGTAGTGAGAATCAACCGTTGTAGGAGGTGGGGTAGATAATGGTAGGTTAAGGTCTGTGGCTGGCTTATTCTGGGACATCTCCCTCATCAGCTTCATAAGTTCTGAAACCTGGTCTTTTAGTTCAGACACTTGCCCCTGTAGGTTCTGTACTTGTTCCTGGTCTTCCATTAGTTTTCTTGTTCGAGATCTTGTTAAGTACACTCACTGGGGTTGAGTCGCGTGCTTGGTCAGACTTGCCTTGTTCGAAGCAATGTTGTTTTTCTGTAGGGAGTAAAAAAAAAATTTTTAATGAATTTTGAATTTTTTTAAAAAAGACTAAAAGTCCTGGTCTGGACGAAGGATACAGTGGCATTTGGGAGCCAGGATGAAATCTTGCGAAAGGATAACTGCATCAACTTTATCATGGCATCGTTCGATAGTCTGACCGTGAATGACTGGATTGAATGCGCATTTATGATACCTGTCCATATAGCGCATTCAATTTTTCATATAACCCTAGCGAGGGAGTCCCTACGGAAGTCATATTATTCATTCACAAATTTGCTAAACAATGGTCCAAAAATCATTTCATTAACTGAATAATTTGTACACCGTGTTCTTTACATCGGTCTAGGCTCTAGGAGGTTTTTTATAATGAGATGACATTTTCTGAGATACTCATATAACCTTTCTTCTTGTTTGGCAGGATCGAATGCTTTCAGAGCATACTCAGATTCAGGTAAGAGTTCTTGCTTTCCCTGTGCTATTGTTCTTTCTAGCTGGTCCACATTCTCTTTCAGTCCTTGATAGAGAGCAGCTTGTTTTTCTTTCTCCTTTCTTTCCTTGGCACACTCTTTCAAGATATCGTTGATGAGTAGCGCCTGTTCTTTTAATTCGAGCTTCTTCTTTTTGTTTTCCTGTTTATACTCTTCAACGAGTACCTCTTGGTATTTCATCTTTTCCTGAAGCTTACTATTCTGCACTTTCATTTCTTTGACCTCAGCTTGAAGAGAGTCTCTTTCCTCTTCCCAGTGTACCTCTTGCTCTTCGAACCCCATCCTTTTGGCCCTTGCCTCTTCCTTGAGTCTTCTCACTTTTCTTTTAAGTTTCTGCTGTTGGTCCTCCAACTGCTTTATTTGTTCTTGCAGTTGTGAGTTTTCGGTATTTGCCTTTTGTAATGAGTCATCCAGACGGTTATCCGCTTCTTCTAATAGGACATCTCGGCGCGGGTCGCTGTCTTCGAATTCTACAGTTGAGTGTTCTCGGTCCCTGTTAGCCCTCCATTCAAGATAATCGCGTGTGGCACTTGGACCTTTAGGCGACCTTTCCATCAGAGAGATGTTTTCCCAGGATCTGCGAGCCATTTTCAACCCTTCCTCTTCTTTGAGCTCGTGGTAGAAATGACCTTGGTGGTATTCTTTACTGTCGATTCTGGTCTGTGTCGAGCCAAACTGCCTCATTACCAACGTCGGAGTGTAACTTGTGTACCCGGTTACTTCGATTAAGGATACCGATTGATTACCTCCCGTACCGATCAAAACGGGTTGGCCTGATGTCCACAGCTTCCTCCAACAGTATTCATGGCTATTGAAACTCAAAATCCGTTCCCGCCACTGCTGTTCATTCTTCTGACCGACATTAACTGGTCATCTTCTCGATGGGAGGTCGGTCAAGGTACTGTGTCAATCCTTTGGTCTCCACAGGACACATGTGGCTGATAATCCAGAGGTATAACAATTGAGAACAACACTTGATGGACCCTTTACCCTATTGTCTGCAGTAGGTAAGGGTTAATAAGGTCTCCGCAAGAATTGCCGGTATCGGATTGACCTCCTGCCTTTCTACCGCCCAGAATACTTCCACCGTGCTGCAGGTTATGATTCCTAATGGTCCCGGGAACAAAATCAGGCCATAGATTCCCAATGCGAGTGCTACTGAAGCTTGATCCCACTGTTTCTCTTGGAGGTACTGATCTAACCGCTTCTCGAGGTAGGTCCAATACCATCCATGCGTGTTCCCTTTGACCATTTCTTTTGACTTTGCCTCCTCCGAAGGAATACCCAACAAATGTGTTAATCGTTTCCAGGTCTGCCTATGCTCAAGGTGTAGGTAGATCCGATTCTGTGTTGAGTAAGGAATCTCTAGTAATGCCTGATATTCTTCCATAGTGGGAACTGTATCAATGTCATTGAAAGAGAATACCCTGTACTTAGGATTCCAAACTGACAGCATGGCCTTTAATGCCGGGATTTGGATCTTGACTCGCATCAGGGTTGCAATTTACCGTATTTCCTTTCAAATCGTGCCTTGACCTGATCGGGAAGCGACCTCCATCTCTTAGACAGACCCTCGAGGCTATTCATTCTGACCTCAATTTTATTCAGATCCAATGAAGGTAGTAAGCTAGCGTGTGCCTTGGAAACATCCTTTTGCGAGGGTACTGGACTATGAGCTGATTTGGACCAAAGTTTAGCATTCTGAACCTTTTCTGCCGACTGACTCGAGGATGCCATGATAAAAATGATGCCTATCCTTTTCTGCACTCTTGGTTTGGTAATGCTCATGGAAAACTCGTTAGCTAGATAAATTAGGGTAATTTTGAATCATACTGTTGACAGGATGACACGTACACATTTATCAAAGTAGGAAAATGTGTAGGTGTTTTAGTAGAATTCAAGATTACCCTCACAAAAATGAACAAAAGGAAATTAAAGCAGAACAGGGTAAGAGTAAGTATGCCCCTTTTTGTCCTATAATAGGGAGACTCCTGATATCGGATGAGCGCTACCTATTTGGATAGTTCTATCTTATAAGGTAGCTTACTATGGCTTTCAGCTATTGTGATAGTTTAGCTCAAGTTCTAATTTTCTAAAAGCCACAGGTTCCCAAATCGCCCCTACTGTAAACAGTAGAGCCCCATTCTACCCCCATGATATTATTGGGAAAATTCCACGGGTATCACAGTGAATAGAACGAGTTTCAATTTGAGCAGAAGCCTTCACGGATACTAACGGGGTAAAACCCACGGGTACCGCTACATGACCCCCTCCTATTTTCCTAAAAGGGTAAGAAAGCCCGAGTATAGGGCCAAAGTATGTGAGGACATCGTGTGAGTGTTCAGTGTGTGAAGGGACGCATTTACCTCTTCCCAATATAGGGGGATTTTTTCTTTTTTTCTTCCTCTTTTTTTTTTCAAACAATAAGCGCTGTATGGAATAAAATAAGCAAAACAAGTAAAACAGTTAGCGGAATAACAATAATTAACGTATAAAATATTGCCGAATGAGCCCACTATAATTTGATCGGAAAAAATTAAATCTACTTTTGGACCTCTAGACCGGGGTTAAGACTACGTCCCCAGCGGAGTTGCCATGCTGTCGCAAGGGATTTTGCGGTCGCCTGAACGAACCCTCACCGAAGTGGGAAAGAGTAAGGAGTCGCCACTTTAATTTTGAGGGAAACTAAAGAAAACCATTTGTGAAGATAAATTGAAATAAAACCACTTCAAAACAGAGATTCTAGGTTCGGGGTCCATAGACGGGTGGGGAAGGTGTTAGGCACCCCACCTCGTCCCTTAATAAGGGTAAGTAGATTTAACTTTGTATTAGTTAGGAGGGCTTAAATGGACATGTTAATCCTTTTGTCAAAAGGAGATTTTAATTTTTCACTAAATTCGGATCACCCAGATACATAAGTAAATGAGACAACCTTAGTGAATTGACGTCGCATATCATTTTTTGTTTTGGGTTTGTTTTGCATGTAGGTTAAAATTAGGTGTGAGAATCGGATAAGAACTCTCCTCCGATTTCTCTTAAATTCTGAGGGGAGATCGGATAAGAATCCTCCTCCGGTCTCTTTTGGGGTATTTAAAATTTAGGATTGAGGATCGGATAAGAACTTTCCTCCGACTTCTTTTAAGTATTCATTAAAATTTTAGCTCAGGGATCGGATAAGAACTCTCCTCCGACCTCCTTTTTAGTTTGAGAACCGGATAAGAACTCTCCTCCGATCTCCTTTGAGTATTTATTTTAAATTTTAGATTGAGAACCGGATAAGAATTTTCCTCCAATTTCTATTTAACGTTTATTAAAATTTTGAGTTGAGACCGGATAAGAACTCTCCTTCGATCTCTATTTAATGTTTATTAAAATTTTGAGTCGAGACCGGATAAGAACTCTCCTCCGATCTCTATTTAATATTTATTAAAATTTTGAGTTGAGACCGGATAAGAACTCTCCTCCGATCTCTTCGAAATTTGATCGCAGCTGTATATCTTAAAAGCCTAAGTTTAAGAGTTCCGGTATTTAAAGGTGCCAAAGGTCGAAATAAGACTTCTTTTAACTCGTTGGCGTTTTGTGACTAAATAAGGGGTGTCATGCGGGATTTTGCTGATCTCCCCTAAGGTCACTTTATCAGTATCCTATCTGTACCCTTTTTCTTACCTGAGTTTTGATTTTCATTCCTCCTTATGGCATTATGCCGGATCGCCTTCTACGTCAGCCTAGTGATTCAATTTTGCTATTTCCCTGACGTGTTATTTAAACCTTCTTTTCTCAAAGACATTTTAAACACAGTTACCTACATTTTGTCTAGCTGTTTCTACGTAACTCGGGACTAGATGACTTACGTTCAGAAATAATAAAAATTAAAGGAAGTGTGGGGTAACCAGCACGGGAGTAAACTTAGAACATATCTTTTCTTTGTTTTTTTTTTTTAGCGTGACATAAACTTAAAGAAAACAACAGGCATAAGAAATAGAACAAAGGAAATACGTGAAACGAGAGCTAGACTTAATAAAATGGCGATATTAACACTGACCTGTAGGGAGTCGAGTCTATTGAACTAACTACAGAATCGCAGAAAGTGGCAAGATTGCAGGTTGGCAGCCGGAGGACTGTGGTTTGCCTCGAAATGAAGTATTCTTTGTTAAAATGTAAACAGGTCAAAATAACCAAGCTTGAGTGGAGTAGAGCTTAGATAATATGAATGGAAATAGAGGATAATAGAGACAGAAAGTGGGAGTGCCACAGGATAATGAATGAACTAAAAATGAAAAGTTTAAGTATTCCAGAATCCCTTTTGCAAGAAAACACTTCAGAAAACTAGTTTCAAAAGTTTTTTTCTACGAAAACTCAAAATAGTAGAGTAACAAACTGAATTAAGTTTCAGAGTTATTCCACTATAGTCACTGCCTCTTGCCTATATTTTCCGTCCCTTGAACAGTTTTTTCATGCAGGTATTTATAGGAATCGGGTGCTCCCCATGAAGGGTCAGGATTTATTTTGAGGGAGATGGAGGGTCTGGATTTTGAAGGACATGATCGGATGCTTGAGAATTAAAGAGAAACAAAATGAACGGCTGAGAATATTCTTCAGAATATTCGTCCTTTTCTTCTTTCAATCTGACAGTCTCAAATCCTCTTGTCCGGAGCGATCTGAGGGCTAAGAGCGAAAGACGCTGGTCTTGTCGTCTTCTCTCTTGATCCAAGGGTTCCGGGTTCGTCCTTACAAGTGAGATCAACGGTGGAGATTGGGATGTACAGGACTGTCATGACATACCAGCACTGTCAAAGATTGCGGCGATTCTTAGGCGTGCGGTGGAGATCTCGTCTGCCACGCTTTAACTACCTCGGCTCTGATTCTGATGACAGTTATTTGGGATTTGTCTTATTCTTTTTGTCTTCCAATCCCTCCCCCTTTTCGATCTTCTTGACATGTTCCTATTCCGATTTCTCATGCTGATCTCCCATCTTCCGATATCTATTCTTTAGATCCCTTAATCAGCCCTGGTCCGGTCGAAGCATTAATTCCTCTCGATTCCCGAAGCGTCCGCTTCGTTTTCTGCTTAGTAATAAATGCCTGATTTTCCCCTATATATACCTCGATGTATGAACCCCTCATTCAATTTTCCTTTCTTGCTTTTTCTTTCTTGTTTTAACTGTTCCGGCAGTAATTCCGGCTACGACTGTGGCTTTTGATCCTCTTCCGATGGACTTCTTTACCCACCGACTGAAAATTTACGATCCTGGTGATCGAATAATCGTGAAAACCTTAACTGATGATGGTGAGAGAACTGAATGGATTGACCGATCTGGGTTGCGGACTTCGATCGTGCCGATCTCGAGTCGCTCAACTGGAATAATCAGCGAACCGATTTCGGCTGAGCAGATTGCTAATGTTCGGCGGATCCCTGGCGATCGCTCTTCCGAGCTTATTCGGCTCCTCATCACATTGGGTGTTCCGACAGCGGTTTCCCTCCACATTGGGTGTTCCGACAGCGGGTTAAGCTCCGATCGGCGACACCCTGTGGATCAGTCACAATGTTGGCTATTGACATAGGCTTCTTTAGATAGGATGTTCCGCTGATCTTTAGAGGTCGGCCTTTTGATGTAATCAGATGTAATTCGATCTTGAGATCGCCCAAATGTTGTAATCTGATTTTTGGAAATGTACTCCGATCTCTTGAGATCGCCTAAATGATGTAATCCGATCTTTTGGAAATAAAGATTTTATTTTGTCAATTATTATCTTATTAATTATTTTCCGAGCTCTAATATGATTATCCGATCTATAATTCGAAACACCTGGATCTACCGCTCTATAATTAACTGATCTCTTTATGGAATCTTGGGAATATTCGTGAGACGTGCCAGAACAGCTGGCGAGTCCCGCTAACCGATGTGCTGCCTGGAACCTCGTGAGCATTAAATGCTCGGACGAGTATAAATAGGGGTGGGGGGTTAGCCATTTGCTCCTGTATGTCATTTTCAATCTCTCGCTCACATCCTCAAAGTTCTCTTGTTTACTCAAGTTCTTCCGACGCCGATCAGACTCCGGTAAGGGCTTTGATCTTCTTTTTAGTTTAAGTTCTTTATTTCCTTTGAAAATGAGCGGTGCCGAGGGTCAGAGAGCGGCGAGCCCTCCTTCCATTCAGTTCTCGTGGTCGTCTGACGAAGAAGAGGTGGTCGGGCCAAGCGCGCAACCAGAACCTCCTAGGGTCTCCGTTCCAGCTCGGGGGCGGATCGCACCATCAAGGCATGCACCTCCTTCGGGGAGGGAGAATCTTCCTATGGACGAGCTGCCGTCGATCTTGCAAGAAACCGATCTGCAGTCATTTAGCCAGGAGTACAACATAGAGCCCGATTCATATGAACTTTTCCGGTGTCACGGCGATCACCGAGCCGATCACTCCTTTGAAGAGAATGACATGGTGATGGTATACGAGGAACAATTAAAGGCCGGTCTTCGGTTCCCTCTGGACGACTTCTTCAAGGAGGTCCTAAAATTCCACCGAGTGTGCATCGCCCAAATTCACCCTAACTCGTGGCGGATCTTGGTAGCCTTCCGAGGCCTGTGTCGAGCTAAGGGAATCAGACCTACGGCTAAGGTGTTCGCCGAATCAAGACAGCTAACTCGCTAAAAGACGACGAGCATTGGTTCTTTCGCGAAGCCTCATTGCGAGCTCTTCACCGACCGCCTCCTCCCTTAAGAATTGGAAGAACCGCTTCTTCATTCTGAGGAGCAAAAATCCGTCCTGCTTCGAGGACTTCCCCCGTAGCTGGTGGCACCAGGGGCCCTTGATTCCGAAGCGCATTACCCTGAACAAAGAGGAAAGCCTAATAGTGCTGGAGCTGAAGAATCAAGCTGCCACTCAAAAGTACTCCTGTTTAGATGCGGTGACTGCCGAGCTGCATCATTGGACGATGGAGTTGATCACGGGCGAAAAGCGCGGGCTTCAGCTCTCTGATCTTGGCATCGGTATTTTCTATTTCTCAGATCTTTGGACCTTATCGATCTCACTGACCTCTTTTTGTGTAGGTATGGCGGGCGGTGAAGGTTCCAGGAAGCGGAAGAAGGAGAGAGAGATTTCCCGGAAAATAAAGGAGATGAAGCGTTCGGCCCTACTTCAAACTCCCGGCCATGAACCAGGGGAGACACAAGGAGGCCCGTCCCGACCTTCGGGGCCGCCGATCACTGAAGCTGTCCGATCTCCTCCTCAACAGGAAGAGCCGCCTCCACCTCCTTCAGCTGTTCCAAGCACAAAAGGGGGTCGTTCTCGACCTCCTACGAGGCCCTCTTCTCGTGGCGCCCAAGTACTGATTGCCTCCCTAGAGAACAACCAGACCGTTCGGGAGAACCCCGATTTCGCCAAAGTTTTGGGGTCTTCCATCTGCCTTCGGGAGGATCGGGACAGACTGTCTCCGGACAATCTCGATGACATCCTAACCCGATCCATGAGTCTGAATGTAGAGTGTCTGGTGAACCAGCACATAGTTCGGGAAAAGGCTCATCGCCTGGGTAAGGAGATCGAGAAGAAGAATCAGGAAGTGGCTTCTCTCCGATCCCAACTCCTATCCACTCAGGATTACATATCTCAAGTTGAGGGGCGGGCGAAGTTCTATGAAGACAAGCTAGCCGAACAGTCTCATGTTCTGGCTGAAAAGGATTGTGCTCTCGGGAAAGTCCAGGCTCTTCGGGCCAACGAAGCTTCTCAGGTCACTCAACTTATCGAGGAGCTTAAGGCGAAAGACGAAGAAATGGTGACAGGAATAGCAGGTGCTTATGTGAATGCTCACTAGGACCTCTTAGCCAAACTCCAGAAGCGTTACCCAGAGGAGGACTTCTCTTGGATGGCTGACCTGGCTCCCGGGGGCGAGGGTGAGGATAGTGAGGAGGAGGGAGAGCGTGAGCGAAATGTAGATCAGGCTGGGGGTGATCCCCCAGCCGAATAACTTGTACAAATTCTGAAATGAAATGAAATGAAATGACTCTTTTGTTCAATGAATGGTTGTGATCGGAAAATTTCTAAACACTTGATTGTCTGAGTATATTGAAATAACTGAAAAAGATTATTAACCTAAGTGCGAGAGATCGGAAAACATAATGAGCATGAGATCGATAGGGAATCAACATTAATCGGGACTTGATTAAAATTGGAAATTTGACTTGAACACTTAAGATCGAAATCCTCATTAAACCGGACCAAAACCTTAACTCTTAAACTTTTGAAAGGGAGATCGGCAATAAAACTGGTAAGAAAAGATCTAGTTCACTTCGTTTATACTAGAACGGATCGGAGAGATCGGTGAGCGATTTAATAGACTGGTAAGGATTTGACTGATGTGAGGACTTAACATTGATTCAATTCTTTGAGGAGGGATCGGAAATGTGACTGTCTATCAAAGAGAGATCGGAAATATGGCAAAGAGAGGTCGGAAATGTAGTTGGCTGGCAAAGGAAAATTTAGTGCTGGGGATCGGTTTCAAAGTTTATTGATTCTGGGGATCAGCCAAAATATGGTGTCGACAACTAGCACTGGATACCTAGTACCTCGGGCCATCACACCATCGGTCACAAAGTATCTCCCGGTGTGCAAACAGTATGGCTAAAAAGCCATATAATTAATCAGTAAGGCAATAAGTCAAGTATCATAACATAATCCGTATAGCCATAGGTTATTAAAATCACAGTGTGGAATAATAAGCTATAAAAACCAATATGGCGTAATGTCATTTACAGAATAGTTGTTAGAACCCTATTGGCATACCAACCTATCCAAACTAGTCAACTAGGCAATACTAAGGCATTTACAAACTTAAATATTTAATTCTTTAATTTTAGGGTTTATAGGTCATTATGCCTTTCGCTGGTCAATAAAATTATTGACCTTTTTATGCATCATGGATAGGTTAATTCTAGTATCAATATGTCACAATTATTTAGTAGATCATCAGACAGATCACATTTCCTATCAATTGTTCTGAAGTACCATTGTGCTAAAAGCATTTTTCTTGTCTATGATAATAAGGACTAATGTCCCATTCATACTTTCATGTGATTTATTAAGTCATTATGTTTCTTATTCACATTATTAGTCAAACATAAATGTTGACTTTTCCACACTGAATAGATATGTTGGTTTTAGTTGCACTAGGATTCCTCATTTTGAGTTTATACTCGTTGACATTGATTTCCAAACTTAATTCAAGGCTAATTATATATGATTCTAAATTTTCAGATTTCATGGCCAATGGTTACTGCTCCATTGGGTCAGGCTATAGGGTGAAATTAGTAAAATTCTCTTCATTAAATTGTTTCTTATTAAGTCTTCTTTAATTCTCTTTTTGAATTACTCCATTTTGAGTTGTATAACTCAAGTTATGGTCAATTAACCATAACTAGGTCAAATCTGAATTTTGGTTCCCTTAGTAGTCATTTTGATTCTAGACTTTACTAATTTATTTGGACTGCTTATAATGACATTTAGGCCTACTGTGCTTCATAAGATTTGTTGCCCTATGTCTTTTAGTCATTTAGAAATTTTACTTGTAATTTGTCAAATCTTATAGAATTATTTATAGTCAAATTGTTGACTTGGACTCAAAGGTCCAATATTGGCATGGTCCTCAATTAGGTCAATGGCTTTGACCTTAAATTCTGGCCTTATACATTTATAATTTGAGGAAGTTGCCTAAAACAAGCTTTAGATCTCTTTCTTAGCTTTCCAAATTGGTATGGCTCATTACATTTGGAGACTTCTTGTAGGAGATATGCCTATTTGAAATTTTCTAGACTTAATAGTCAATTGTACCAATTTCAGATTTAGTGTGTCAACTTAATCAACTTAATTGGCCTAGTTCCCTTGATTCCTCGGTTCTGGTTAAAATTTCAATATTGTAGGTTTATGTCTTATTGAACTTTTGCACTGATTTGAGGTCATTTGGAGTTTCCTAGACCATGTTATGGTCATTTTACTAATGCTGGACAGATTGATTAAGTTAGCAAATTTTAGGTCAATGTTTTGGTCAATTCCAATTCTGGTAGATATGGTACCCTAACTTGGGTAAGCAAATTAACTTGGTTCTGGTCATTTTTAGGCTTCGGTGTCTTCATAAGAGTTATAGCTCTATGTCTAATCTTTCCATTGATAAACTTTCAGGTCATTTGGACTTGTTTTGAATGAGTTATGGTCAAAAGAGTGACTACTGTTCATATGATCAAATTATGGGTTGTAATGGTTCTGGACAGTTTTGATACCTCAACTTATGCAAGCAATTTAACTTAATAAATGGCATTTCTGGGTTCTGTGATCTTCACCAAAGTTGTAGCTCTATGTCTAAGCTCTCCATCGGTATAAATTTTAGGTCATTTGGAGTTGTGTAGACCAAGATATGGTCATTTTTGTAACACCTTCCCTGTAGCAACTCCGTACATTCTACTATTCCGGTGACCAGTGTCGGTATGAACAGCTAGAACGTCTGGAAAAATATTTAAACTAAAGTGAGGAACCATAATTAACTCAAATATTAATAAGAAAAATTTAGGAAAAATTTTAGAAATAAAATACAACCAAGTTAAATGAGCCGGTGCCCTAGCGATGGGTAACCTAGTGGGAAGTTGCGGTTCTCGCAACTAGGAGCCCTAGACCCGGGGAAAAATTTATAAAATAATTTTTGGGACTCCAGAAAAGGGTCATTGAGGTTCCTATGGCATTAGAATGCCAAGAAAATATTTAGAAAAATTTTTCAATTGGTACAGACAATTTTGGTCTGCTAAGCCAAACGGAGGGCATTTTTGTCATTTCGCCTTCAGAGGTGATTTTTGGCCGACTTGTCCAGTTAAGTAAATAATTATTATAACATAAAATATAAATAAATATTGCTAAAAATTGAATTGAAAATGAGTAGAGAAAAGAAGAAAAGAAAATGAAGGAAAATACTTAATTATGACATCATATGATGTCTTTAAAAGAGCTCCACCAATCAACATCTAACAAGCACCTTTAAATCAATTAAAAAGCACAAAAAAGAGTTAAAAATTAAAAAAAATTTCTGCTCATCTCCATCAATTTCCGGCAGCCTCTCTTCCCTCACTATCTCCATTAAAACTTCCTCTTTTTCTTGCTAAAATCTCACCCTTTACACCATAAAACCTAATCCTCACTTCACTAAAATTTATCCTCACACCCTAAATCATATTTAGACAGCCATTACAAGGAGAAATCTTGAAGATTGACAAGCTCAAGTGGGAGCTTTAATAAGGTTAGTGTCCAATACTTTCCTTTCTCTTTAAATTCATGACTAGAAAGTTTAAATTCATGACTAGAAAGTTGATTTAACTTGAAATCTATAAGAAATTCAAATGAAAACCTTTGATGTACTCACTTTATATTTTTGGCAGCCATGGATTTATTAGAGTTTTGATGATTTCTTTGGATTAAATGAGTATATAAGCTGCCCTTGATATGAACTTAATATTTAGCACATTGAATTGTAGGTTAATGGAAAAGTAGGGAAATTGAAAATTTAGGGTTTTGAGCAAATTGGAGTTTAGCTCCTATAATGGTGTAGGAACATTTTAATGGTCAATTAGTGACCATTTGGGTATTGGTAAACAAGAATTGAAGTGTGTTTAGTGATAGGATTTAGGATTAATGTGGCTGCCTAGTTAGAGCAGTAGGTGTGGCTGTGAGTCCAGCCTGTTTGGACAGCCATAACTTGGACTGTGTAGGTTCAATTGGTGTTTGGCCAATTGGAAATAAAAATAGACACATAATGGCACAATTTTGGTGAAGAAACCATGCTCAAAAGACCAAAGCAAGTGGACCAAAAACTTGTCCCAATCCGGATGTCCTGCAACCAGATTCTGCAGAATGACCAAATGAACAGTGATGGCCATAACTCATTGTAGAATGGCCCAATTGACCTGAAGTTTTTACAGCAACAAGTTAAGATATAGACCAACAACTTTCATGAAGAAACCTACCACAAATTATGAGCAGAACTTATCCAACAAGGCAGTTGCATTCACTGTTCACTGCACTGTAGATATGGTAAGTTCTGAAAATTTTCAATCCGGCCAGTTGTGGTTTTTGGACCATAACTTGAGCTACAAAACTCCAAATGGAGTGATTCAAAAAAAAAAAATTCAACTAGACAAAATAAGGAACAACTTTCATGTTTATCATTTTCTCAAATTCCCACTGAAACAGTAACTAATGAAACAGTAAAGTTAGGGTATAAAAACTGTAAATTCTGCTCCATTAGTTTTAAGCTTAAAAATGGTATTGGTGATTAATGCCAACAAGTTTGGAATGCAAAATGCGGTATGTTGGGAGTGTTAAAACCAATGTACCTATTTTCTATGCAAAAGTCAACATTTTTGTTGACTAATGAAGTGAATAGTAACACCAAAGCTTGAAATTCAAAAATTACAAAATTCAAAAGTATCAAATGCCCTAGTATACCTAACAAGATTGGTTTGGATAGTTTGGCATGCCAATAGGGTTCAGTTAACAGTACTGCACATGGCATTATGCTATTCTGTGATTTCATGGCTTTTAGCCATTCTGACATTGTGTTGATATTTGGCCTTGTGCCTATTGTCATTACAGCTTATTAGCCGCTCATTGTACACCGAGATGCATATGTGACCGATGGTGTGACGCCCGAGCTACTAGATACCCAAAGGCGGTTACCCGTTTATCCATCCGATGCCTAGTATAGGTTACTTGGGCAACCAAAAGAATGAAAGTGGATAAATTTAACGAAATAATGAATATAACAAGTACAAAACAAGTAAGACATCGATACATTCAATGCATATTTATTTCTGTTATTTCTTTTTATTATATTATTGGCACCACTAAGCATTATTGCTTAGCGCGTTGCTTTTGCCACGCGTAGGTTCTGGAGATCCTGACCGAGAGCCCGGTAGACCACAGACTGGGTGAAACCTCCTGCAGCTCTGCATAGTGTCCGTGTCACCTCACCATCTTCAGTGCATTGGTAGGACACTAGGTTTCATTTTGGTATTTTGTAACTAACTTTTATTTTCTTTTGTGTAAATGGAACTTATGTAATGTATTTTGATGTTCATGTAAATAATGAAAATTGTGGTTCTGAATGGAAAAATTTGAGTATTTACTTATTGCTTATATATATGAGTACCATGAGAAATGAATGATTGAGAAATGCTGTTGAAAAATATTGAGATTTTGATGATAATGGAGTTTGAGAATGATTGAATATGATTATCGGAAGTGTTTTTCACAGGTTTCGAAGAACTGTTTTCTCCATTTTTAGCCGGTACTCTGCCGGATTTTCTATAAAATTTTCGAACCTCAAATAAATTATAATTTCAATAAATGACCTAAATAAGTTATATTTCACAAGTTATCTTCAAAACTATAAGAAAAATAAATTAGGGAAAAATAAAAATGATTGAGATGAAATAGAGTGTTCCGGTACACTGTGTGACATATCTTACTCGGATATACTATAGACGGGTAATGGGTGTCACATTTAGTGGTATCAGAGCACGGTTTAGGCGTTTCTGGGCCTAGATTGAGTCCATACCATGCATTACATTTGTAAGAGTCGAGGTGACACTAATGCAGATCTGTTTGTCTTTCTTATTTTGAATAGGATATGGACCCTACATCTCAGAGGGCAGTTGAGGAGGAAGTGGAGAGTCATGCTCCACCTGCAGCAGCTGAGACTGGGGGTAGGGGAGAACCTGCTCCGCCAGCTCAAGCAGAGCCTGCTCAGCCTCCACAAGCCATGTTTCAGCAAATGGCCGAATTCTTCAAACAAATGGCTGGGGTAATGCCAGCACCAGCACCACCCCCACCTCTACAGCAGAAATCACACTTGGAAAGACTAAGAAAATTTAGAGCAGTGGACTTCTTTGGTAAGAGAGAAGATGATTCTGTTGCAGCCGAAAATTGGTTGAACAGAACAGGCAGAGTTTTAAAACAACTCCACTGCACTCCAGAACAAAATCTAGAAGCTACCATATCTCTGTTGCAAGATGATGCATATGAATGGTGGGATACTGTGTCCAAATCTGGAAGTAATAACTTGGGATTTCTTCCTCTCCGAATTTAAGAAGAAATATGTGGGTAGTGTATACCTGGAAGAGAGAAGAAGAGAGTTCATTAACCTGAGGCAGAGACACCTGACAGTGGCCGAGTATGAAAAGCAATTTGTCAGATTAAGCCGCTATGGAAGAGAGATAGTCCCTAATGAGGCCGAAAGGTGTAAGAGATTTGAAGAGGGATTAAATGACAACATAAAGATCATGATCACTGTCTTGGGAATCACCGACTTCACCAAGTTAGTGGAAGCTGCAATAAAGGTTGAAAAGGTTAGAATAAGTGAGCAGACCAGAAGAGAGAGACAGCAGAAGAGGGGCCCAAGTCAGTCTAGTTCATCTCCTGCATTTGGGAAGAAGTTCAAGGGTCCACCTGCACAGAGTTCAGGTCAGCCACAAGGTCAGGGTCAGTCTCAGGGGCCCAGGCCACAATTTACCCCTAGGAGAGGTCAGTCCACACCATCAGTGGGCAGCTCTCCAGGGATGGGGTTCAGGGGACCAGCCCCAGCAACTTCTGCATGTCCACATTGCCTGAAGTGGCATAAGGGGGAGTGTTGGAGAGTGACTGGTGCCTGCTTAAGGTGTGGGTCAACAGAGCATCAGTTGAGGAACTGTCCACGCAGAACTATTACAGCTGCTCCAACACAAGCAGATAGACCTGCTCTTGCACCACAAAGGGGTAGGAAATCTGGCAAATCTGAGGCAGTGGGACCATCACAGAGGCCTGCATCTGAGCCAGCCGAGAGGCCTGAGAGCAAACCACCTGCAAGAGCTTATGCCATTAGAGCTCAGGAAGAGCAAGATGCCCCGGACGTCATCAGGGGTACGTTCTCCCTCTATACTACATCTGTGCATGCATTGGTGGATCCAGGATCCACTCATTCATACATCTGTATCAACCTACCCGTAGAAAGGGGGATACTAGTAGGGGAGAGTGACCAAGACATTCTGGTCACTAATCCATTGGGCCACAGTGTAGTGGTGAACAAAGTGTACAAGGGTTACCTGTTAAGGATTCAGGGGTATGAATTCTTGGCAGATCTAATTGAGTTGCCCTTCCACGAGTTTGACGTGATTTTGGGAATGGATTGGTTGTCACGTAATCAGGCAATAGTTGATTGCAAATTGAAGAGAATTTCTTTGAAAACTTCTGAGGGTAATGAAATCACTGTTGTGGGTGAAAGGACAGATTTTCTGTCCAATTTTATCTCAGCCACAGCTGCAAGAAGAATGATGAGAAAAGGCTGTGAAGCCTACCTAGCACATGTGGTGGATACTAGGCAGGCTAAGCCAAACCTGAGTGATATACCCATAGTAAGAGACTTCCCAGAGGTATTTCCTGAAGAGTTGCCTGGTTTGCCACCAGAAAGGGAAGTTGAATTTGCTATTGAGACACTGCTGGGTACAACACCCATTTCCATTGCTCCTTATAGGATGGCACCCACTGAATTGAGGGAGTTGAAAACTCAGTTGCAAGAGTTGCTTGATAAGGGGTTCATACGCCCCAGTGTGTCACCATGGGGAGCGCAAGTGCTGTTTGTGAAAAAGAAGGATGGGACTTTGAGGTTATGCATTGATTACCGGCAGTTGAATAAAGTGACTGTGAAGAATAAATATCAGTTGCCTAGAATTGATGATTTGTTTGATCAGTTGAAGGGAGCAGGAGTATTTTCTAAGATTTATCTCAGATCAGGGTATCATCAATTGAGGGTGAAGGATGTAGATATGCCAAAGACTGCATTCAGGACCCGGTATGGGCATTATGAGTTTCTGGTGATGCCCTTTGGCCTAACAAATGCACCAGCAGCATTCATGGACCTTATGAACCGTATCTTCCATCCATACTTAGATCGATTCGTAGTGGTCTTTATTGATGATATTCTGGTGTATTCCAAGACCAGTGAAGAACATGATGAGCATTTGAGGATTGTTCTGCAAACCCTGAGAGAAAAGAAGTTATATGCTAAGTTGTCCAAGTGTGACTTCTGGTTAAATGAGATTGCATTCCTTGGACACATAGTGTCAGCTGATGGGATTAGGGTGGATCCCAAGAAAATAGAAGCAGTGATGGAATGGAAGCCCCCTAGAAATACAACTGAGGTTAGAAGCTTCTTGGGGCTAGCTGGGTATTACAGGAGATTTGTGAAGGGATTTTCGTTAATAGCTGCTCCAATGACCAAGTTGTTACACAAGAATGTCAGATTTGACTGGAATGACAAGTGTCAGGCTAGTTTTGAGAAGTTGAAGGCTATGTTGACAGAGGCACCAGTGTTAACACAGCCAATGTCAGGAAAGGACTTTGTGGTCTACAGTGATGCCTCTCATAATGGGTTAGGGTGTGTATTGATGCAAGAAGGGAAGGTGGTCACTTATCTTCCAGGCAGCTAAGGCCACATGAACAGAATTACCCTACCCATGATCTAGAGCTTGCAGCAATTATCTTCGCACTGAAGATATGGAGGCACTACTTGTATGGTGAAAAGTGCTATATTTACACAGACCACAAAAACCTGAAATACTTGCTAACCCAGAAGGAGCTCAACCTTAGACAGAGACGATGGATTGAGTTCCTGAAGGACTATGACTGTGTAATTGACTACCATCCTGGGAAGGCAAATGTAGTTGCTAATGCTTTGAGCAGAAAATCCATCACAGCTTTGAGATCATTGAATGCCCGTCTATCTTTGGCTCGAGATGGAGCTATTTTGGCTGAGTTGCAAGTGAGGCCAAGCCTGTTACAGCAGATTTTAGATGGGCAGAAGGTAGATGAGAAGCTAAAAGCTATTATGAGAAAAATCCTAGAAGGGAAAGAAACTGACTATGAAGTGAAAACAGATGGGTGTCTGTACTACAAAGGATGACTGTGTGTACCAGATAATGGGGAATTGAAGGCCAGTATTCTAAAAGAGGCACACACCAGTGTGTATGCTATGCACCCAGGAAGTACAAAAATGTATCATGATCTAAAACTTCAGTATTGGTGGCCTGGTATGAAGAAGGACATAGCTGACTATGTGACTAAATGCTTGACATGTCAGCAAGTCAAGGCAGAATATCAAGTTCCATCAGGTTTGCTACAGCCTATACACATACCTGAATGGAAATGGGATCGGTTCACCATGGATTTTGTAAGTGGTCTACCTCTCACCCAGAAGAAACATGATGCAGTATGGGTGATAGTGGATAGATTGACAAAGTTAGCACACTTTCTGCTAGTTAGGACTGACTACTCACTTGAGAAGTTAGCAGAATTGTATATTAGTGAGATAGTTAGACTGCATGGAATTCCACTTTTCCATCATATCTGATCGAGACCCAAGGTTTACATCGAGATTTTGGAAGAAGTTGCATGAGTCCTTGGGTACACAACTCCACTTCAGCACAGCTTTCCATCCTCAGACGGATGGGCAATCAGAAAGAGTAATCCAGGTAAACAATTGAACCAATTGAATTAATACAACTATTGAACTAAAATGATAACAATAACATTAAATATATGTCAGGTCCTTGAGGATATGCTGAGGAGTTGTGTCATTGAGTTTGAGGGAAGTTGGGATAGACACCTCCCACTGGCAGAATTTGCATACAACAATAGCTACCAAGCTAGTATCCAAATGGCCCTGTATGAAGCACTATATGGGAGGAAATGTAGAACTCCAGTGTGCTGGACTGAATTGGGCGAAGACAAACTGGTAGGGCCAGACCTAGTGAAACAGACTGAGAAGAAAGTAAAATTAATCAAAGCCAATCTGAAGGTTGCCTCAGACAGACAGAAATCTTATGCCAACCTGAAGAGAAAAGAAATAGAATATGTGGTTGGCGACAAAGTGTTCCTCAAGGTGTCACCGTGGAAGAAGGTATTGAGATTTGGAAGAAAAGGTAAGTTGAGCCCTAGGTTCATTGGCCCATATGAAGTCATTGAACGTGTGGGACCAGTAGCCTATAGGCTAGCTTTACCACCAGAGCTGGATAAGATCCACAATATGTTCCACGTGTCTATGCTAAGAAGATACCTCTCAGATCCTTCACATGTCATCTCCAGGGAAGAAATTAAAATACAACCGGATTTGACATATGAAGAAGAACCCATACGGATCCTGGCTCGGGAAGTGAAAGAGTTGAGGAATAAGCAGATTCCACTGGTGAAAGTGCTTTGGAGGCACCACAACACCGAAGAGGCAACATGGGAAAATGAAGAGACGATGAGGCAACAGTTCCCTCAACTGTTTGCATCAGGTAAATTTCGAGGACGAAATTTAAATTAGAGGGGAAGAGTTGTAACACCCTCCCTGTAGCAACTCCGTACATTCTACTGTTCCGGTGACCAGTGTCGGTATGAACAGCTAGAACGTCCGGAAAAATATTTAAACTAAAGTGAGGAACCATAATTAACTCAAATATTAATAAGAAAAATTTAGGAAAAATTTTAGAAATAAAATACAACCAAGTTAAATGAGACGGTGCCCTAGCGATGGGTAACCTAGTGGGAAGTTGCGGTTCTCGCAACTAGGAGCCCTAGACCCGGGGGAAAAATTTATAAAATAATTTTTGGGACTCCAGAGAAGGGTCATTGAGGTTTCTATGGCATTAGAGTGCCAAGAAAATATTTAGAAAAATTTTTCAATTGGTACAGACAATTTTGGTCTGTTAAGCCAAACGGAGGGCATTTTTGTCATTTCGCCTTCAGAGGTGATTTTTGGCCGACTTGTCCAGTTAAGTAAATAATTATTATAACATAAAATGTGAATAAATATTGCTAAAAATTGAATTGAAAATGAGTAGAGAAAAGAAGAAAAGAAAATGAAGGAAAATACTTAATTATGACATCATATGATGTCTTTAAAAGAGCTCCACCAATCAACATCTAGCAAGCACCTTTAAATCAATTAAAAAGCACAAAAAAAGAGTTAAAAATTGAAAAAAAATTTCTGCTCATCTCCTTCAATTTCCGGCAGCCTCTCTTCCCTCACTATCTCCATTAAAACTTCCTCTTTTTCTTGCTAAAATCTCACCCTTTACACCATAAAACCTAATGCTCACTTCACTAAAATTTATCCTCACACCCTAAATCATATTTAGACAGCCATCAGAGGGAGAAATCTTGAAGATTGAGAAGCTCAAGTGGGAGCTTTAATAAGTTTAGTGTCCAACACTTTCCTCTCTCTTTAAATTCATGACTAGAAAGTTTAAATTCATGACTAGAAAGTTGATTTAACTTGAAATCTATAAGAAATTCAAATGAAAACCTTTGATGTACTCACTTTATATTTTTGGCAGCCATGGATTTATTAGAGTTTTGATGATTTCTTTGGATTAAATGAGTATATAAGCTGCCCTTGATATGAACTTAATATTTAGCACATTGAATTGTAGGTTAATGGAAAAGTAGGGAAATTGAAAATTTAGGGTTTTGAGCAAATTGGAGTTTAGCTCCTAAAATGGTGTAGGAACATTTTAATGGTCAATTAGTGACCATTTGGGTATTGGTAAACAAGAATTGAAGTGTGTTTAGTGATAGGATTTAGGATTAATGTGGCTGCCTAGTGAGAGCAGTAGGTGTGGCTGTGAGTCCAGCCTGTTTGGACAGCCATAACTTTGGCTGTGTAGGTTCAATTGGTGTTTGGCCAATTGGAAATCAAACTAGACACATAATGGCACAATTTTGGTGAAGAAACCATGCTCAAAAGACCAAAGCAAGTAGACCAAAAACTTGCCCCAATCCGGATGTCCTGCAACCAGATTCTGCAGAATGACCAAATGAACAGCGATTGTTCATTTGGCCATAACTCATTGTAGAATGGCCCAATTGACCTGAAATTTTTACAGCAACAAGTTAAGATATAGACCAACAAATTTTATGAAGAAATCTACCCCAAATTATGACCAAAACTTATCCAACAAGGCAGTTTCATTCACTGTTCACTGCACTGTAGATATGGTAGGTTCTGAAAATTTTCAATCCGGCCAGTTGTGGTTTTTGGACCATAACTTGAGCTACAAAACTCCAAATGGAGTGATTCAAAAAAATAAATTCAACTAGACAAAATAAGGAACAACTTTCATGTTTATCATTTTCTCAAATTCCCACTGAAACAGTAACTAATGAAACAGTAAAGTTAGGGTATAAAACTGAAAATTCTGCTCCATTAGTTTTAAGCTTAGAAATGGTATTGGTGATTAATGCCAACAAGTTTTGAATGCAAAATGCGGTATGTTGGGAGTTTTAAAACCAATGTACCTATTTTCTATGCAAAAGTCAACATTTTTGTTGACTAATGAAGTGAATAGTAACACCAAAGCTTGAAATTCAAAAATTACAAAATTCAAAAGTATCAAATGCCCTAGTATACCTAACAAGATTGGTTTGGATAGTTTGGCATGCCAATAGGGTTCAGTTAACAGTACTGCACATGGCATAATGCCATTCTGTGATTTCATGGCTTTTAGCCATTCTGACATTGTGTTGATATTTGGCCTTGTGCCTATTGTCATTACAGCTTATTAGTTGTTCTGTTGCACACCGGGAGATGCATATGTGACCGATGGTGTGACGGCCCGAGGTACTAGATACCCAAAGGCGCTTACCCGTTTATCCAGTCCAGTCGTCTAGTATAGGTTACTTGGGCAACCAAAAGAATGAGAGTGGATAAATTTAACGAAATAATGAATATAACAAGTACAAAACAAGTAAGACATCGATACATTCAATGCATATTTATTTCTGTTATTTCTTTTTATTATATTATTGGCACCACTAAGCATTATTGCTTAGCGCGTTGCTTTTGCCACGCGTAGGTTCTGGAGATCCTGACCGAGAGCCCGGTAGACCACAGACTGGGTGAAACCTCCTGCAGCTCTGCATAGTGTCCGTGTCACCTCACCATCTTCAGTGCATTGGTAGGACACTAGGTTTCATTTTGGTATTTTGTAACTAACTTTTATTTTCTTTTGTGTAAATGGAACTTATGTAATGTATTTTGATGTTCATGTAAATAATGAAAATTGTGGTTCTGAATGGAAAAATTTGAGTATTTACTTATTGCTTATATATATGTGTACCATGAGAAATGAATGATTGAGAAATGCTGTTGAAAAATATTGAGATTTTGATGATATTGGAGTTTGAGAATGATTGAATATGATTATTGGAAGTGTTTTTCACAGGTTCCAAAGAACTGTTTTCTCCATTTTTAGCCGGTACTCTGCCAGATTTTCTATAAAATTTTCGAACCTCAAATAAATTATAATTTCAATAAATGACCTAAATAAGTTATATTTCACAAGTTATCTTCAAAACTATAAGAAAAATAAATTAGGGAAAAATAAAAATGATTGAGATGAAATAGAGTGTTCCGGTACACGGTGTGACATATCTTACTCGGATATACTATAGACGGGTAAGGGGTGTCACATTTTTACTATGGTAGGTCAAGTTACACTTATATTGCACAATTAGGTCATTTTTAAGTCAAAGTCAATTCGGCCAGTTTTTGTAACCCAAATTGGACAATCAATTTGACTTGCTTAATGGCATTTCTGGGCTTGGTGGTCTCCAACAAAGTTGTAGCCCTATGTCTAAGCTTTCCAATGATATAAATTTCAGATCATTTGGACCTATTTTGAGTGAGTTATGGCCAATATACTGGCTACTATTCATATGGTCAAAAATTTTGGGTTTCAAGTTACCAATTATGGATTAAGTCACTTTTTGAGTCACTTTCTGGACAGATTTTTGGTAAGACTTCTACATGAAAGTTAGTTTATTATATGTTTAGTTTTACCTCCAATCGGCTTCATACCAATTGGGGCCACACAATTAGGGTTATAACTTCACAAGCATACTGTCCTCATAAAATTCTTCAAATACACAAACCACACACATTCAATTCCTTAATCCTTTAATTCCCATACCTAAAATCTGGATTCATCACATTAATTAATCATTCATCACATCTCATTATGGTTATTTTGGAAGTTTATACAAGTCCTCACTACACAATATACATCCCTACTTCACAAAGTCAAAATTAACATAATGTACACATTCCATCAAACTCTAGCATAATTATTTTCAATAATCAATACATAGCCTATTTTTACTTATTCACCAACATCAAAATTACCATTCAAATTCATGGAATTAATAATATCCCATGTCCTCAAGGCTGCCAAAAGTCAACAATTACATAAGTCTCCAAAAATCAACTCAAATCCTAACTCAAATGTTCTAATTCAACAATTCACATTCAATCAATTTCTAGCACAAGTATTTTCATCAATCCAAATGTAACGCTCATTTGCTTACTTATAAACATCCCAAAACATCAATTAAATTTATGAGATAATTAATCTCCCATGTTCTCATGGCTGCCCAATATGAAACAACAATACAAAACCCCAAATCAAAAGCTCAATCACAAGTTACACGTGAGATTAACTTACTAGCATCACAAATTACTTTAATCCACACTAATTCCCATCAAATACCATCACTTACCTTCCCTTTTCATGGCTGCTAAGAATTACACACACCAAATACTCACTCAATTCCTTAAATTTTTCAACCAAACTACTCACCTTAACCTCAATACAAACTTTAATTAAGCAAGGGAGGAAAAACTAGCACTAACCTTTTTTGAGCTTGACCAAAACTTCATCAAATCCTCTTCTTTTTGCTTCCAATATATTGCCCATGATGTATAGACTAAGTTTAATGAAGGAACTTGTAAGAAATCATGGCTTGATCATGTACCATTGGAGCTCTTGAATGGACGGCAATGGTGGACTTTAGGAAGAAAATGGAATTCGGCATTTGATGAAGATTTGAGGAAGAAGATGATGAATGGCTGGTTTTTGTCTTTAAGTGCTTTATATAGTCCCATGTAGTGCTCCACTAATTAACTTTAAACACTATAATAATTAACTTAAATTAATTCTAATTACACCCCTTTAATTTTCCTTAATTATTCTATATATATGATTTCTAATTTTTATGGCATTTTCAGAATTTAATACCACTTATTTTTCATGGACATTTAGGTCAATAGTCCACTCTAAGTGTTAATTGACCAAAATGCCCCTCTTCGGGTTGCATTTTGAATTTTTCAGTACTACCGATTAAGTCCTTAATCCGTCGATTTCTTTAATTTTCGTTTTCTGTTTATACTGACTTACTAATTTTTCTTTGACATTTTCAATATCAATTACACCTCAGTAAACCTTTAATTATGTCTCGAAAATATTGCTAAGGGTTTTTCGCATTCTAGGGCTAGTCAACGGTCTTGCCATAACTTCCTGGTGCGGTCACCCATCGCTACGGGTTTGGCTCGTTTAACTTAGTCACATTTTATCTCTTTTATTTTTCTTTAATTTTTCTCATCACATATTTCATTATTTTATGTTTCCTCACTGTCAATTAAGTGCAGTTCCAGATATTTCGAATTTCTGAAGCAGACATTAACCGTCAGAATAGTAGGACGTATGGACTACGAAAATGAGGGTGTTACAAAATATTTCAAGCTCTTGTGATCTATGTAAATGTAACACTTCTCCCCATATAAGTAGTGTCTCTAAATTTTCAAAGCAAATACAATGGCAGCAAGCTCCAAGTCATGTGTAGGGTAATTTCTTTCATGTGGTTTCAGTTGACGTGATTCATATGCAATAACATTTCTATCTTGCATCAACACACAGCCTAATCCATTGTGAGATGCACCACTATATACAGTATACTTTTTACCTGGAGTAGGCAAAGTTAGGACTAGAGCTTCAGTCAAACATCTTTTTAACTCATCAAAACTCTGCTGACATTTATTAGTCCACTGAAATTTCACATCTTTTCGAAGCAACTTGGTCAATGGAGATGCAAGTATGGAGAATCCCTTCACAAAACGATGGTAGTAATCGGCCAAACTAATGAAACTCCAAACTTCTGTAACATTTCTGGGCGGTTTCTAGTTAAGGATATCTTCTAACTTGCTGGGGTCCACCTTGATACCCTTAGTTGATACAATATGCCCCAAAAATACAATTTCTTTCAGCCAAAATTCACATTTCGATAATTTGGCATACAGCTGTTTCTCTCTCAAAGTCTACAGTACTATTATTAGGTGCTTATCATGCTCCTCTGCATTCTTCGAGTATGTCACACCTTACCCCTCTGTAAGGCATAACATGATCCCATAGAATACCTAATGAACTACCGAACTTCACCTATCAATAACTCATTAAGTACCCTACAAGGGATTTTAAAACAATTTTCTTACTTCATAAGTGGTGAGCATTTTCTACTAGGTATTAAAACATTTAATTAGAGTTTGAAAACTAGTTAAAATTTTTGTCCTATTTTATTTTTTCACAAATTTTATAAAAATTTCGGCAGAGTGCCGTCTGTATTTTGAGAAAACAGTTCTTCAAATACCTGTAAAAAGCACTTCCAAAGATTTATCTCAACAACTTCATCATTTCAACATCCATCTCAACTAATTTCAACATCGTTTCTCAAATTCCAAAATTCAACATCATCAAAATACTATAATTCAATTTCATTCAAATTAGAACAAAATACTTCCGTTCATATGTAATTAAAGATAAAGAAATTTATATACATCATTAAAAAAATTTACATTAAGAAAAATCCAAACTAAAATTTATTACAAGTTTTATACAACTTTATACAACTGCTCATAACCAATTTTACATGTCCATACAATTACATACATTTACATACATCAAAATAATTTTTACAATTAGGGTATAAAATATACCCGATAGACTTCAGGGTAGGTAGCTCCTCAATCCTCAGTAGCTCACTCTGCTGCTTCTCTAGTCTCAATATCTGTGACAGCAATAACAGTCATCGCTGAGTACTAGGACTCAGTGGTGCACAACATACTAAAATAATCTTTATGCGGAATTTAAATCATATTTATTCAAATATTAAACTGAACATGTAATATAAATTCAAAACATGATTTATAAGATTTTAATCCAAACAATTTCATTTCAAAAGTCGCAAAACAAATTTCATAAAAACACACAGTTATATCATGCCATTCGAAACAAATATCATCTCAATAGCCAGAGGCTAAGGAGAAGTCACATCACAAGGCTAGCCAGCTCAAATATATGAGAACCCATTCTTTTTCTTCTTCTACTGGCACACACCTCAACACTTCAGCCAGAGAAGGAATCAAAATTCGAAACTAATTTTCCCCACTAGTCATGCTAGTGAGGTATTCAAATATATGGTCATGACACTGTAGTTTCAAAACTATCTTAACAATTTATCAAACATTTATTGCCAATCAAACACATACAATTAAACTTTACAACAATTTAGGTCATCACAATTTGTTTATTTCAATCACAAAGTTGCAATCAAAATAAATCACAATTCATTTTATACAATTAGAAAAGAAATTTAAAGACAAATTTTATGTTGTGTACAAACCTTATACGAGTTGCCTCTTGGCCTTGACTCGATCCCTTGAGTTCTTTCCCGGTATTCTTTTCTACTAAAACACACAGTTTTACAGTGTTTCAGCATCATGACTTATCATAAATCCAAAAATAAATTAAATTTACTTTAACCTAGCTTTAATATGCTAAAATTGGCATTTTTTAAAATTTGTGTTTCGGGGTTACTATTCACTATACTATTCAAGTCAATTTGTTGACTTTCTAATGCTTAATAGGTATGGGAATTCCAATTTCACCCACATACCACATTTTGGTTACTAAATTTGTTGGTTTTGGTTGTTTACTCAAATTCTAAGTCTTTTAGGCAAATTTGCAAATTTTCAATTTTGGTGTCTTATGTTGCACTGTTCTATTGGTCATTTTACTGTTAGAATTTGGCTAAGTTTTCTTCATAGAAATTGTTCCTTATTGTCTTAAATTTATTCTCATTTTTGAATCACTCCATTTGGAGTTTTGTAGCTCAAGTTATAGCCATTTGAATCATGGCTGCCGTATTGGACTTACCAAGATTTCTGGGCAAATTTCTAGGTTCTCGCAGTTTAGGTCACCATATTTGGGTGGCTAAATGACTTGGTTAAGGGCATAATTTGTCACACCCTACTCCCCTGTAAGATGTAACATGATACCGTAGTACACCTAATGAATTACCGTACTTCGCCTACCGATAATCCATTAAATATACTACAAGGGATTTTAAAACAATTTTCATGAAATTTAAATCATCGATTAAAATCTGGTGTTATAAAATTTTTTCAAAATTTCGGCAAAGTGCCGGTTGTATTTTGAGAAAACAGTTCTTCAAAACCTGCAAAGAACACACTCCCAATATGTTTTCTCAAATACAACTTCAATAACTTCATTTGAACCCATAATTCAAATCTCAATAATCAAATCAATCTCCTCATAAAAGAAACATTTCATTGATTACAAGACTCAAAATTAATATTACAAAACTATTCAGATAAATGAAATCCCAAATTTACATTTACAATAATTTACATTTAATTACATACCAAAATATTTTACAAGAGTTTTTATACAACTGCTCAAATAATTTACATACATATTATTACATGCATACATCAAAACCTATGTACATGGGTATACCTATGATATACCTGGAGCTGATCTGAATGTGTCTTCAAAGAAACTTACTCACTGCTCTATGCTCTTTTTACCTGCGACATCATACAAAACTATCGCTGAGTGGTGAACTCAGTGGTGCACAACTATAATTTAAAACATAGTATAATATACATTGACAAAATTTATAGCAAATAATTTGGAAATCTGAATACTCATCAAATTTCAAAACTCAAAATATTCATTGCCAATAATGTAAATCATTTGTATGAAATGACTTTGATCACGAAATTCAATTTATCAAATCATGACTAACCATTTAAGGTAGTTCCAACAAAATTAATTATACATAAATCATAATTGAAATCATAATTCTTTACTATTCAAAAACATTCTGTATCTCAAAAACCATGTTGTATCTCAAAAACCATGCTGTATCTCAAAAATCATACTGTATCTCAAAAATCATTCTTTATCTCAAAAATCATGCTGTATCTCAAAAATCATTCTTTATCTCAAAAATCATGCTGTATCTCAAAAATCATTCTTTATCTCACTAACTATGCAAGACTAATCCGAAAGGGCCATATTCGAAGTGATTCTAACTCCCTATGGTCAGGTAGGTCGAATCATCGTGCACAGTACACATCACAATAATGAATCTTCTGCAAGGGCCATAACGATAAAAAACTTAGATCTAACCTCAAATCAGAGGAAAATCTAAGCCTGTGTACGTACCATGGTAATCAAAACACAACTAACTCCTTTGTCTTCTCAACAAATGAGAGAGACGGATAATAACCTAGTCAAGCAGTTATAGTGAGATATAAAAAAATATCACAATCCTTTTAGTGAGCATAAATCACAATATAATTCGATTCAAATTCAATTCCAATATCCAATAATTTTTATGCTCATCACAATTCAAATCATAAATTTGCATTTTTCCATGAAAATTACCATCACAATTCAAAACATGTTCTATCACAATTTTTCAAAACATAATTTATTCAATCCATAACAATGCTTAATACTTGTGGAAATACCATTTCACAAAGCTAAATTCATACATACTATAACAATTTCAATAATCATTGAATTAAATCCAATGCTTGTTAAACATAATACATAAGAAAAATATGTCATTTAATCATATAAAATATTCAAAACAAAATCAGTTAAAAACTAGTTGTGCACAAACCTCTGATAATTGTCTCTTGGCTCTGACTCAGTGTTTCCTTCTCCTTCCCTAAGTCTTTGCTAACTGAAACACACAATTTGAAGTGTTTCAGTACTCATTTAAACTGTCTCTAAGAATAAAGCTTAATAATTAACTTATTGAACTCTATTATTTCCTTAGTCAACCTAAGATGTCAACCCTCGATGCAGTCTAGGTGAATTAGGTTTTAATGTTATCAATATGTCACATTTGTAGCCTTTTAGTATTGGTACATGTTACCGAATTTATTTCCATGTATATTGCGTTTTATTGCAATCTGTCGGATCCCGGTATACTAATTTGACCTAGCCGGATGACCTAGTTCCCTCGGCTTTCGGGTTTTGGTCAAAACTACAAACTTGTATATCTATGTCTTATTGCATGCGGGGAAAAATTTCAGGTCATTCTGGGTTTACTCGACCAAGTTATGGTCATTTTACTATTGCTGGTCAGAATATACCAAAATTGGTCACTTTAGGTTATTTTAGGTCAATTTTGGTTCGGCTAGTTTTTGGACCCGAACTTGTGCAAGCTTTTTGACTTGCTTATGGTCATTTCTGGGCTTTGGTGTCTTCATAAGACTTGTAGATATAGGTCTTAACTATTCATGGACAAAATTTCAGGTCAATTGGATCTGTTTTGAGTGAGTTATGGCCAAACACTCACTACTGCCCAAATGGTAAATTTTCAGGCCTTAATTGCACTAATCCGGATTTGGTCACTTTTTAAGTTATCTTACAAGCAGAATTTTAGTAAGCTTCCTCCATGAAAGTTGGCACATTTTGTGCCTAGTTTTACCTACAATTGGTCTCATACCAATTGGAGCCACGAACTTAAGGTTCTAGGTCCAAAACATAAACTGCCCTATTGCATTTCCTTCATTACTCATCAAAGGTCACTTTTAACATTTACCAAACTACACATTCATGCCAATTTTGGTTTGTACCATAACCTAAACATATTTCACAACATATTGTTGATCATTTTGGCAACTTATAATCACACTCAATATGTACCATAATGTACAGAATTTTTCAAGCTCAAATTACAATAATTCAATCACCTAACCTAGCTCATTTACATGTCCAACCTCACACCATCATACATATACACAAGCTGCCATAATAAGTACCACAATTCAACATTAATATTCCATAAACCAAACATGAAATAACATTTTTATGGTTCACCAAACCAAGCTGCCGATTCATATATCACACTCCTTTAATTTCCAAGCTTCCAAATTCAAGTACACATTTACATATACATAATATACATCACCCAAATAAATTCCTACACACATAAACATTTAATCAACCCTTTAATCTACCATTTATAAGCAAGAATAAACTGCCCTTAAGGAGTTTCCATGACTGCCAAAAATACACCTCTCCCTTTAAACATCAAACCTCAAAAATCTCTCCATAATTCAAGTACCCATAACATTCTTACTAACTTTAATGAAGCCATAACCCAAAAACACAAACTTACCACTTTGGAAACTCTTCAAAATCTCTCCAAAACTTGGTCTTCTTGTTGCCTATCTACTACCCAAGTGGTGTAGAACAGTTTTTGTGAAGGAAACTAGTGAAAAATATGGCTAAATCATGGTTGCATGGAGCTTGGCCATGGATGGCCATGGAGGTTCTTCAATGGAGCAATTCGGCTGGTTCTTGGAGAAGTGAGGAAAAAGATGATCTGCTGTCCAAATGAAGTGGTAGTGGTCCACTTAAATGAGTTAGTGGAGCACTATGTCAAAATTAACTATTAGTTTAATATAAGATTTCATTTTCCCACATTAAGCTTCCCATTTTTGCTATTTACATTAGGTACCACTAATTTATTTTTTCATGACATTTTCCAAGTGTAATATCATGTATTTTTAATGGACATTTAGCTCAAAAGACAACTCAGGGTGTCAAATGACCACAATGCCTCTGTTTGGGTTGCATTCCCGATTTTTCGGTAACACCGGGTTTTGTCCGTTTTTTGATTTCTCACTTTTCTTTGTACTAATTAATTAATTTTTTTTGATATTTCTAATGGCATTTATACTTCAATAGACATTTATTTAAGTCTTAAAAATATTTTCTAGGGTCCCCATAGTCCAGGACTAGTCAACGGTCCACGCCGCGACTTCCAGGTGCAGTCATCCATCGTTAGGGTTCTTGGCTCGCTTAACTTGGTTACATTTATTTGCTATTATTTTTCCTTTGTTTTTCTTATATTTTCTTTTCTTGTATTTTATTATTTTATGTGTCCTCACTCAAATCGAAGTGTAATTCTAGGCATCCTAGCTGTCCGGACAACACTGGTCACTGGAACAGTAGAACGCACTACCAAACTTAGGGTGTTACATAATTTGGGTTTGTGTTCTTCATGAAAGTTTTAGATTCTCAGCTTTCTACTGGTAAAATTTCAGGTCATTTAAACCTGCCTAACCCAAGTTATGGCCAAATGAACAAACACTGTTCATTTGGTCATTTTTGTACAGGGCAGAACACTCACACCCACATTTGGCCAATTTGTTTACTATGCTATGGTCACTTTTTGAGCATAATTCCTAAATGAAAAATGTGTCATTTTATGTCTAGTTTCATTCCCAATTGGCCTCACACCAATTAGGTTTGTAAATTTTCAATTTTGGTCCCTAAAAGGGACCTTGGTCCTGCTGCCTGCATAATGGCCCTAAGCAATCCGAATTTCCATTCAATTCTAATACTTCCAACATATCCCAATTGGTCACAAATGACCATTTTTCAGCTCAAACAAGGTCAAACACACCATTTGACCATTTCTCCAATTTTTATCTTGCAAAACCCTAGGTCTAAACCCTAATTCACCAATTTGTTACATTTAATTGATTCCAAGCATACCAACATCATTCCTCAACTCAATTAAGATCCCTAATATATTTAATTCAATCAAAACACATGCATTTCCATGACAAACCCTAGCTAGCCAAATTTCCACCTAGATCTCCAAAGATTTTTTCATTTCATTTTAAGCATATTTCTAAGTTCTTTATGCTATAAATACATTAATTAAATTAAAAGTTTGAAGTTTAGCTACTAACCTTGAATACAGGATTTTCAATCTCCCTTTCCTTAAATTTTTCCTTCTTTCTTTCCCTTGAATCTTCTTTTCTAGTTGCCTAAACAAACTTTAACCATGGCAAGACAATTTTCTATGGTGGGATTTTTGGTTCTTCAAGCTCAAAGATGAGCTTTAATGGTGGTTTTGTGGAGAGGGAGAGGTGAGATAGGGAAAGCTCACGGCAATTTGAAGAAGATGGCACTTTATTTTTTTTTTTTATTCCTTTTATGTATTTTAACCCTTATGGAAGACCACAAATTAAATTAAATAAATTTGTTAATTATAATGTTTATTGCATCATGCATGATGTCATCACTTTTCACTTTTTCTTTTTCCTTTTTTTTTCTATTTATTTTTCCATTAGTTCTTTAATTTAATTGCCAATTCTGAAATTTTCTTTTCTCCGATTTTATTTGACAGTTAGGTCAGGAGTCAGCTTGTAACACCCTCCCTGTAGCAACTCCGTACATTCTCTTTATTAGGTGACGATGTTGGTCGGACGGCTAGAAACGATTGGAAAAATATTTAAACTAAAGTGAGGGACTATAATTAACTCAAATATTAATAAGAAAAATTTAGTAAAAATTTTAGAAATAAAATACAACTAAGTCAAATGAGCCGGTGCCCAAGCGATGGGTAACCCAGTGGGAAGTTGCGGTTCTCGCAACTAGGAGCCCTAGACCCGAGAGAAAATTCATAAAATAATTTTTGGGACTCCAGAGAAGGGTTATTGAGGTTCCTATGGCATTAGAATGCCAAGAAAATATTTAGAAAAGTTTTTCAATCGGTACAGATAATTTTGACCCGTTAAGCCAAACTGAGGGCATTTTGGTCATTTCGCCTTCAGAGGCGATTTTTGGCCGACTTGTCCAGTTAAGTAAATAATTATTATGACATAAAATATGAATAAATATTGCTAAAAATTAAATTGAAATTTGATAGAAAAGAAAAGAAAAGAAAAATGAAGAAAATTAGGGATAATGACATCACATGATGTCATTTACATACCCTCCACCAATCACCATTCAACAAGCCTTCTTAAAACAATTAAAAGAGACAAAATGGACCCAAAAATTCTGGTGTTTTCTCCTTCTTCTTCAGCCAGCCGTGAGTTTCTCCTTCTTCCTCCATAACTCTCATTCTCTCATACCTTCAATCTTTGATTTCTCACCCCAAAATCCTTAGGTCCCTTCACTAAAATTTGTCACCCAACCTTGCTAGAGTGGTTGGCAGCCAAGAAAACAAAAGAAAGTGGAAGAAAGTGAGGTGTGAACAAGCTTAGAAAATCACCAAAGAGGTTAGTGCCATAACTTTTGCTTTTACATCTTTCTAATCATGAATTTGAGCTAAGTTAAGTTAAAAATTTGACAAAAATTGAATAAATGAAGCATGGTTATATTCCATGAAGTTTTGGCAGCCTTGACATGAGTTAGGGTTAGGAGAAATCTTTGGTTTAAAGTGACATATTGCTGCCCCTCTTATAAATTATATGATTAGTATAGCAAATTAGGAGTGGGATGCATGAATTGGAGCCTTGGTCAATTAGGGTTAGGGTTTTGGAGAGAAACTTGGACCTTGCTTAGGTAATGGAGAATGAACATTCTAATGGTCAATTAGTGACCATTTTAGGTAAGTTGGTCATAATTTGGAGTGAACTATAGCATTACAAACTGATTTGATGTGGCTGCCTAGTGAGAGTAGTAGGTGTGGCTGTGAGTCCAGCATGTTTGGAAAGCCATAACTTTGGCTGTGTAGGTTCAATTGGTGTTTGGCCAATTGGACATGAAACTAGACACATAATGGCACAATGTTGGTGAAGAAACCATGCCCAAAAGACCAAAGCAAGTGGACCAAAAACTGGCCCCAATCCCGATGTCCTGCAACCATATTCTACAGAATGACCAAATGAACAGTAATTGTTTATTTGGCCATAACTCATTGTAGAATGGCCCAATTGACCTGAAATTTTTACAGCAATAAGTTAAGATATAGACAAACAACTTTCATGAAGAAACCTACCCCAAATTATGACCAGAACCTATCCAACAAGGCAGTTGCAGTCACTGTTCACTGCACTGTAGATATGGTCAGTTCTGCAATTTTCCAATCCGGCCAGTTGTGGTTTTTGGACCATAACTTGAGCTACAAAACTCCAAATGGAGTGATTCAAAAAAAGAAACTCAACTAGACAAAATAAGGAACAACTTTCATTTTTATCATTTTCTCAAATTCCCACTGTAACAGTAACTAATGGAACAGTAAAATTAGAGTATAAAAACTGAAATTTCTGTCCCATTAGTTTTAAGCTTAGAAATGGTATTGGTGATTAATGCCAACAAGTTTTGATTGCAAAATGTGGTATGTTGGGAGTGTTAAAACCAATGTACCTATTTTCTATGCAAAAGTCAACATTTTTGTTGACCAATGAGGTAAATAGTAACACCAAAGCTTGAAAATCAAAAATTACAAAATTCAAAAGTATCAAATGCCCTAGTATACCTAACAAGATTGGTTTGGATAGTTTGGCATGCCAATAGGGTTCAGTTAGCAGTACTGCACATGGCATTATGCCATTCTGTGATTTCATGGCTTTTAGCCATTCTGACATTGTGTTGAGACTTGGTCTTGTGCCTAATGTTATTCTGACTTATTAGGTACATTACTGCCGGGAGATACATATGTGACCGATAGTGTGACGGCCCGAGGTACTTGATACCCAGTGCCAGTTTACCCGTTTATCCAGTCCAGTCATCCAGTATAGGTTACTTGGGCAACCAAACATAAAAGTGGCCAAATTTAATGAAATAATGAATATAACAAGTACAAAATAAGTAAGATTACAAATACTCATCGAAAATTTATTTGAAATGAAACATAATACATTCACTGCATATTTACTTTCTGTTATTTATTTTTATTTTATTATTGGCACCACTAAGCATTATTGCTTAGCGCGTTGCTTTTGCCATGCGTGAGTTAGAAGATCTTGTGAGAGCCCGGTAGACCCTGGTGGGTGAGACCTCTTGTAGCTCTGCATAGTGTCTGTGTCACCTCACCATCCTCAGTGCATTGGTAGGACACTAGGTTTCATTTTGGTATTTTGTAACTATCTTTTATTTTCTATTGTGTAAATGAGACTTATATAATGCATTTTGATGTTAATGTAAATAGTAGAAATTGTGGTTATGAATGGAAAATTTGAGTATTTATTTATTGCTTATATATATGAGTACTATGAGAAATGAATGATTGAGAAATGTTGTTGAAAAATATTGAGATTTTGATGATATTAGAGTTTGAGAATGATTGAATATGATTATCGAAAGTGTTTTTCACAGGTTCCGAAGAACTGTTTTCTCCATTTTTAGCCGGTATTCTGCCGGATTTTCTATAAAATTTTCGGAACCTCAAATAAATTATAATTTCAATAAATGACTTAAATGAATTATATTTCACAAGTTATATTCAAAACTATGATAAAAATTAATTAAGGAAGAATAAAAATGATTAAGATAAAATAGAGTGTTCCGGTACACCATGTGACATATCTCACTCGGATATACTGTAGACGGGTAAGGGGTGTCACATTTAGTGGTATCAGAGCACGGTTTAGGCGTTTCTGGGCCTAGATTGAGTCCATACCATGCATTGCATTTGTAAGAGTCGAGGTGACACTAATGCAGATCTGTTTGTCTTTCTTATTTTGAATAGGATATGGACCCTACATCACAGAGGGCAGTTGAGGAGGAAGTGGAGAGTCGTGCTCCACCTGCAGCAGCTGAGACTGGGGGTATGGGAGAACCTGCTCCGCCAGCTCAGCGAGCACCTTTCGGCCTCTCTGAGCCATGTTCCAGCAAATGGCTGAATTTTTCAAACAAATGGCTGGGGTAATGCCACCACCACCACCACCTCCACAACCAAAATCACACCTGGAAAAATTGAGAAAGTTTGGAGCAGTGGACTTCTTTGGCAAGAGAGAAGATGATTCTGTTACAGCCGAGAATCGGTTGAACAGAAAAGGCAGAGTTTTAAAACAACTCCACTGCACTCCAGAGCAAAATCTAGAAGCTGCTATATCTCTATTGCAAGATGATGCATATGAATGGTGGGATACGATGTCCAGTGAAGTATAGCCAGAAGTAATAACTTGGGACTTCTTCCTCTCTGAATTCAAGAAGAAATATGTGGGTAGTGTATACCTGCAAGAGAGAAGAAGAGAGTTCATTAACCTGAGGCAGAGACAGCTGACAGTGGCGGAGTATGAAAAGGAATTCGTTAGATTGAGCCGCTACGGAAGGGAGATAGTCCCTAATGAAGCTGAAAGGTGTAAGAGATTTAAAGAGGGATTAAATGACAATATAAAGATCATGATCACTGCCTTGGGAATCACAGACTTCACCAAGTTAGTGGAAGCTGCAATAAAGGTTGAAAAGGTTAGAATAAGTGAGCAGACCAGAAGAGAGAGACAGCAGAAGAGGGGCCCAGGTCAGTCTAGTTCATCTCCTGCATTTGGGAAGAAGTTCAAGGGTCCACCTGCACAGAGTTCAGGTCAACCACAAGGTCAGGGTCAGTCTCAGGGGCCCAGGCCACAGTTTACCCCTAGGAGAGGTCAGTCCACACCATCAGTGGGCAGCTCTCCAGGGATAGGGTTCAGGGGACCAGCCCCAGCATCTTCTGCATGTCCACATTGCCTGAAGTGGCATAAGGGTGAGTGTTGGAGAGTGACTGGTGCCTGCTTAAGGTGTGGGTCAACAGAGCATCAGCTGAGGAACTGTCCACACAGAACTACTACAGCTGCTCTAACACAAGCAGACAAACCTGCTCCTGCACCACAAAAGGGTAGGAAATCTGGCAAATCTAAGGCAGTGGAACCATCACAGAGGCCTGCATCTGAGCCAGCAGAGAGGCCTGAGAGCAGACCACCTGCTAGAGCCTATGCCATGAGAGCTCAGGAGGAGCAAGATGCCCCGGACGTCATCAGGGGTACGTTCTCCCTCTACAATACATCTGTGCATGCATTGGTGGATCCAGGATCCACTCATTCATACATCTGCATCAACCTACCCGTAGAAAGGGGGATACTAGTAGGGGAGAGTGACCAAGACATTCTGGTCACTAATCCATTGGGCCATAGTGTAGTGGTGAACAAAGTATACAAGGGTTACCCGTTAAGGATTCAGGGGTATGAATTTTTGGCAGACTTGATTGAGTTGCCTTTTCATGAGTTTGACGTGATTTTGGGAATGGATTGGTTGTCATGTCATCAGGCAATAGTTGATTGCAAATTGAAGAGAATTTCTCTGAAAACTTCAGAGGGTAATGAGATCACTGTTGTGGGTGAAAGGACAGATTTCCTGTCCAATGTTATCTCAGCCACAGTTGCAAGAAGAATGATGAGAAAAGGCTGTGAAGCCTACCTAGCACATGTGGTGGATACTAGGCAGGCTAAGCCATATCTGTGTGACATACCCACAGTAAAAGACTTCCCAGATGTGTTCCCTGAAGAATTGCCTGGTTTGCCACCAGAAAGGGAAGTCGAGTTTGCTATTGAGGTAATGCCGGGTACAGCACCCATTTCCATTGCTCCTTATAGGATGGCACCCACTGAATTGAGGGAGTTGAAGACTCAATTGCAAGAGTTGCTTGATAAGGGGTTCATACGCCCCAGTGTGTCACCATGGGGAGCTCCAGTGCTGTTTGTGAAGAAGAAGGATGGGACTTTGAGGCTTTGCATTGATTACCGGCAATTGAATAAAGTGATTGTGAAGAACAAATATCCGTTGCCTAGAATTGATGATCTGTTTGATCAGTTGAAAGGAGTAAGAGTATTTTCCAAAATTGATCTCAGATCAGGGTATCATCAGTTGAGGGTGAAGGATGCAGAGTGCCAAAGACTGCATTCAGGACCTGGTATGGGCATTATGAGTTTCTGGTGATGCCCTTTGGCCTAACAAATGCACCAGCTGCATTTATGGACCTTATGAACCGTATCTTCCATCCATACCTAGATCAGTTCGTAGTGGTCTTTATTGATGATATTTTGGTGTATTCCAAGACCAGGGAAGAACATGATGAGCATTTGAGGATTGTTCTGCAAACCCTGAGAGAAAAGAAACTGTATGCTAAGTTGTCCAAGTGTGACTTCTGGTTAAATGAAATTGCATTCCTTGGACACATAGTGTCAGCTGATGGGATTAGGGTGGATCCCAAGAAAATAGAAGCAGTGATGGAATGGAAGCCTCCCAGGAATACAACTGAGGTCAGAAGCTTCTTGGGGCTAGCTGGGTATTACAGGAGATTTGTGAAGGGATTTTCCTTAATAGCTGCTCTAATGACCAAGTTGTTACACAAGAACGAACAAGTGTCGTGTCAGTTTTGAAAAGTTGAAGGCTATGTTGACAGAGGCACCAGTGTTAACACAGCCAGTGTCAGGAAAGGACTTTGTGGTCTATAGTGATGCCTCTCATAATGGGTTAGGGTGTGTATTGATGCAAGAGGGAAAAGTGGTCACTTATGCTTCCAGGCAGCTAAGGCCACATGAACAGAATTACCCTACCCATGATCTAGAGCTTGCAACAATTATCTTTGCACTGAAGATATGGAGGCATTACTTGTATGGTGAAAAGTGCTACATTTACACAGACCACAAAAGCCTAAAATACTTGCCAACCCAGAAGGAGCTCAACCTTAGAGAGAGACGATGGATTGAGTTCCTGAAGGACTATGACTGTGTAATTGACTACCATCCTGGGAAGGCAAATGTAGTTGCTGATGCTTTGAGCAGAAAATCCATCACAGCTTTGAGATCATTGAATGCCCGTCTATCTTTGGTTCGAGATGAAGCTATTTTGGCTGAGTTGTAAGTGAGGCCAAACCTGCTACAGTAGATTTTAGATGGGCAAAAGGCAGATGAAAAGTTAATGGCTATTATGAGCAAAATCGCAGAGGGAAAAGCAGCTGACTATGAGGTGAAAGCAGATGGGTGTCTGTACTACAAAGGAAGACTGTGTGTACCAGATGATAGGGAATTGAAGGCCAGTATTCTAAAAGAGGCACACACCAGTGTATATGCTATGCACCCAGGAAGTACAAAGATGTATCATGATTTGAAGCTTCAGTATTGGTGGCCTAGTATGAAGAAGGACATAGCTGACTATGTGACTAAATGCTTAACATGTCAGCAAGTCAAGGCAGAACATCAAGTTCCATCAGGTTTGCTACAGCCTATACGCATACCTGAATGGAAATGGGATCGAGTCACCATGGATTTTGTAAGTGGTCTACCTCTCACCCAGAAGAAACATTATGCAGTATGGGTGATAGTTGATAGATTGACAAAGTCAGCACACTTTCTGCCAGTTAGGACTGACTACTCACTGGAGAAGTTAGCAGAATTGTATATTAGTGAGATAGTTAGACTACATGGAATTCCACTTTCCATCATATCTGATCGAGACCCAAGGTTTACATCGAGATTTTGGAAGAAGTTGCATGAGTCCTTGGGTGCACAACTCCACTTCAGCACAGCATTCCATCCTCAGACGGATGGGCAATCCGAAAGAGTAGTCTAGGTAAACAATTGAACCAATTGAATTAATACAACTATTGAATTAAAATGATAATAATAACATGAAATATATATCAGGTCCTTGAGGATATGCTGAGGGGTTGTGTCATTGAGTTTGAGGGAAGTTGGGATAGATACCTCCCACTGGCAGAATTTGCATACAACAATAGCTGCCAAGCTAGTATCCAAATGGCCCCGTATGAAGCACTGTATGGGAAGAAATGTAGAACTCCAGTGTGCTGGACTGAATTGGGCGAAGACAAACTGGTGGGGCCAGATCTGGTGAAACAGACTGAAGAGAAAGTGAAACTAATCAAAGCTAATCTGAAGGTGGCCTCATATAGACAGAAATCTTATGCCGACCTAAAGAGAAAAGAAATAGAATATGCGGTTAGCGACAAAGTGTTCCTCAAGGTGTCACCATGGAAAAAAGTACTGAGGTTTGGAAGAAAAGGTAAGTTAAGCCCTAGGTTCATTGGCCCATATGAAGTCATTGAACGTGTGGGTCCAGTGGCCTATAGGCTAGCTTTACCACCAGAGCTGGACAAGATCCACAATGTGTTCCACGTGTCCATGCTCAGAAGATACAGCTCAGATCCTTCACATGTCATCTCTAGGGAAGAAATTGAAATACAGCCGGATTTGACATATGAAGAAGAACCTCTACGGATCCTGGCTCGGGAAGTGAAAGAGTTGAGAAATAAGCAGATTCCACTGGTGAAAGTGCTTTGGAGGCACCATAACACCGAGAAGGCAACTTCGGAAAGTGAAGAAACGATGAGGCAATAGTTCCCTCAACTGTTTGCATCAGGTAAATTTCGAGGACGAAATTTAAATTAGAGGGGAAGGGTTGTAACACCCTCCCTGTAGCAACTCCATACATTCTACTGTTCCAGTGACCAGTGTTGGTCCGGACAGCTAGAACGATTGGAAAAATATTTAAACTAAAGTGAGGGACTATAATTAACTCAAATATTAATAAGAAAAATTTAGTAAAAATTTTAGAAATAAAATACAACTAAGTTAAATGAGCCGGTGCCCAAGCGATGGGTAACCCAGTGGGAAGTTGCGGTTCTCGCAACTAGGAGCCCTAGACCCGAGAGAAAATTCATAAAATAATTTTTGGGACTCCAGAGAAGGGTTATTGAGGTTCCTATGGCATTAGAATTCCAAGAAAATATTTAGAAAAATTTTTCAATCGGTACAGACAATTTTGACCCGTTAAGCCAAACTGAGGGCATTTTGGTCATTTCGCCTTCAGAGGCGATTTTTGGCCGACTTGCCCAGTTAAGTAAATAATTATTATGAAATAAAATATGAATAAATATTGCTAAAAATTAAATTGAAATTTGGTAGAAAAGAAAAGAAAAGAAAAATGAAGGAAATTAGGGATAATGACATCACATTATATCATTTACATACCCTCCGCCAATCACCATTCAACAAGCCTTCTTAAAACAATTAAAAGAGACAAAATGGACCCAAAAATTCTGGTGTTTTCTCCTTCTTCTTCAGCCAGCCGTGAGTTTCTCCTTCTTCCTCCATAACTCTCATTCTCTCATACCTTCAATCTTTGATTTCTCACCCCAAAACCCTTAGGTCCCTTCACTAAAATTTGTCACCCAACCTTGCTAGAGTGCTTGGCAACCAAGAAAACAAAAGAAAGTGGAAGAAAGTGAGGTGTGAACAAGCTTAGAAAATCACCAAAGAGGTTAGTGCCATAACTTTTGCTTTTACATCTTTCTAATCATGAATTTGAGCTAAGTTAAGTTAAAAATTTGACAAAAATTGAATAAATGAAGCATGGTTATATTCCATGAAGGTTTGGCAGCCTTGACATGAGTTAGGGTTAGGAGAAATCTTTGGTTTAAAGTGACATATTGCTGCCCCTCTTATAAATTATATGATTAGTATAGCAAACTAGGAGTGGGATGCATGAATTGGAGCCTTGGTCAATTAGGGTTAGGGTTTTGGAGAGAAACTTGGACCTTGCTTAGGTAATGGAGAATGAACATTCTAATGGTCAATTAGTGACCATTTTAGGTAATTTGGCCATAATTTGGAGTGAACTATAGCATTACAAACTGATTTGATGTGGCTGCTTAGTGAGAGCAGTAGGTGTGGCTGTGAGTCCAGCATGTTTGGACAGCCATAACTTTGGCTGTGTAGATTCAATTGGTGTTTGGCCAATTGGACATGAAACTAGACACATAATGGCACAATTTTGGTGAAGAAACCATGCCCAAAAAACCAAATCAAGTGGACCAAAAATTGGCCCCAATTCGGATATCCTGCAACCAGATTTTGCAGAATGACCAAATGAACAGTAATTGTTCATTTGGCCATAACTCATTGTAGAATGGCCCAATTGACCTGAAATGTTTACAGCAACAATTTAAGATATAGACCAACTACTTTCATGAAGAAACCTACCCCAAATTATGACCAGAACCTATCCAACAAAGCGATTGCGATCCATCATTTCTTGACCTGTAGATATGGTCAGTTCTGCAATTTTCCAATCCGGCCAGTTGTGGTTTTTGGACCATAACTTAAGCTACAAGACTCCAAATGGAGTGATTCAAAAAAAGAAACTCAACTAGACAAAATAAGGAACAACTTTCTTGTTTATCATTTTCTCAAATTCCCACTGTAACAGTAACTAATGGAACAGTAAACTTAGAGTATAAAAACTAAAATTTCTGTCCCATTAGTTTTAAGCTTAGAAATGGTATTGGTGATTAATGCCAACAAGTTTTGATTGCAAAATGTGGTATTTTGGGAGTGTAAAAACCAATGTACCTATTTTCTATACAAAAGTCAACATTTTTGTTGACCAATGAGGTGAATAGTAACACCAAAGCTTGAAAATCAAAAATTACAAAATTCAAAAGTATCAAATGCCCTAGTATACCTAACAAGATTGGTTTGGATAGTTTGGCATGCCAATAGGGTTCAGTTAGCAGTACTGCACATGGCATTATGCCATTCTGTGATTTCATGGCTTTTAGCCATTCTGACATTGTGTTGAGACTTGGCCTTGTGCCTAATGTTATTCTGACTTATTAGCGCATTACATTTGCCTGGGGAGATACATATGTGACCGATGGTGTGACGGCCCGAGGTACTTGATACCCAGTGCCAGTTTACCCGTTTATCCAGTCCAGTCGTCCAGTGTAGGTTACTTGGGCAACTAAACGTAAAAGTGGCCAAATTTAATGAAATAATGAATATAACAAGTACAAAATAAGTAAGATTACAAATACTCATCGAAAATTTATTTGAAATGAAACATAATACATTCACTGCATATTTACTTTCTGTTATTTATTTTTATTTTATTATTGGCACCACTAAGCATTGTTGCTTAGCGCGTTGCTTTTGCCACGCGTAGGTTCTGGAGATACTGACCGAGAGCCCAGTAGACCACAGACTGGGTGAGACCTCCTGTAGCTCTGCATAGTGTCCGTGTCACCTCACCATCCTCAGTGCATTGGTAGGACACTAGGTTTCATTTTGGCATTTTGTAACTATCTTTTATTTTCTATTGTGTAAATGAGACTTATATAATGTATTTTGATTTTAATGTAAATAGTAGAAATTGTGGTTATGAATGGAAAATTTGAGTATTTATTTATTGCTTATATATATGAGTACCATGAGAAATGAATGATTGAGAACTGTTGTTGAAAAATATTGAGATTTTGATGATATTGGAGTTTGAGAATGATTGAATATGATTATCAGAAGTGTTTTTCACAGGTTCCGAAGAACTGTTTTCTCCATTTTTAGCAGGAATTCTGCCGGATTTTCTCTAAAATTTTCGGAACCTCAAATAAATTATAATTTCAATAAATGACTTAAATGAATTATATTTCACAAGTTATATTCAAAACTATGATAAAAATTAATTAAGGAAGAATAAAAATGATTAAGATAAAATAGAGTGTCCCGGTACACCGTATGACATATCTTACTCGGATATACTGTAGACGGGTAAGGGGTGTCACACAGCTCTAGGGGTCGATTGACCAAATTGCCCCTCACCGGTTCGACCTGGTTTGCAAATAATTCAATATTTCTTCCGGATCCCTGACCTAAATATTTGACCAGCTTAACATTTCTTTTTTGTGATTTTCTCTTTTCCACTGTGTTCGTAATAGTCCTAAGGACTGCTGTAAAACCCCTCACCCAACTACAGTGTAGCCGAGCGAAGCGTGCTACATTCGGTGCCGGAGCACCCTATCTTATCTTACTTTATTCCTTTAATCATTTAATCTCGTTATATTTTAATATCAATTATTTTTAGACGGAGAAACTAGCAGAGTTTCCCCTATTTTATTATCAGTTAACGTATTTCACTATTTACTTGAAATTTTCAATAATATTTTACAATAAAAATATCATTCATGCTCATCATATTCATCTCACTTTCAATTCTTGTAATTGACATCTCATTCATATATCTCAATTTCATATTCATTTCCATTCATGCATAATTTATATATATAAATTCTCAAGTTTCATTAATTTACATGATTTACAGAATGATTACATAAATTCATAATTTACATGATCTACAAATTAATTACAGTTCCATAATCTATATTTCAACATACAATTCATAGTTTATATTACAAATAAGAACTAATTATAATGTACAAAATACATAATATGATCTATATGGGCCCTATCTACATGCATTGCTGAGGAGGTGACAACCTTGAACACTCTGCAGATCAGAACTCTAAAATCTCTATTTAATATTTTTATCTGGGCTTTATCTTCAGTACCTGCGCGAGGAAACAATTCCATCGCGCTAAGCATTGCTGCTTAGTGGTGCAATAATATAACACGGAAATAATATACAAATAAAGATAAAAATAAAAAATAATTCAAATATTAAGATTTATTTATAGAATGCGGTTTCTAAAATTTAATATATTTTATCCTAATTTAGTCTTCTTTGGAAGTGTTTATTTCGCCAATGTACAATAATAACGTATATAGAAAAATGATCTAAAAATAATAAATTTATGCTTATATTATTATGTAAGTCACATTTGCAATATTTATGTATGTTATAATTTTCTTTGCTAATCTTTTAGCATTTTCTCAATACTTTCTAGGTTATCTTAGATTATTTCATAATAAGTAAATTTTAATATTAGTCCATTTCGTTTCAATTCTTTCTAATAAATAACTATTCTAATTTATTTTAGGTCATCTTACTCATTTATTTAATTTCTAATATTTTTAATTACTAATATTCTTAACTTATTTCAATAAATTTCACTTTACTGCCCAAGTAACCTATGACAGGCTGACTAAACTAGATAAAGGGTCGTTAGCACTGGACATCGCGGTGCCTCGGGCCGTCATACCATGGGACGAAGAACATCAACTACGTATGCAGTCAGTATGGCTAAAAAGCCATGATAACACATAATCGGGCATAAAGCCATGAATACAAGCATAAAGTCTTTCACAGTACTGCTAAAACAATACCCTATTGGCATGCCAATCTATCCAATCTGACACACGTGTCTAGGCAATATAAGGGCACATAATATCATTAAATATTAATACATTGTGTTTTATGATTTCATTATTTCATGACAAATTCCATAATTTATACATTCATCATAATATTCATACTAATTTCAATTCACATTCATTTGGTTTCACGTACCATTTACATTCATCATCTTTCCTTTCTCTCTTGATGGGAACCTAAATCCCAAATGACACTTTTATCTCATTTATACATTCAATAATTTATTCATGTCAAATATATTTCATACTTCAAGTTGTATTGCTAATATATTATGAACTCCATTGGTGTGGAAGTATAAATCTCAATTAACTATTCCAAGTAATCCATGAACATTTCATGGATTGCAAATTTCATGCCTTAATTTCCTCTACCAATTTAGTTCTTACACTTTGTGTCTTTGTATTACTATTCACATTACTATTCACCTTACTAGTCAACCAAAATGTTGACTTTTTCATACTTATTGGATATGTTAATTCTAATTACAGCAAGATCCCACATTTTGAGTTTTACATTGTCTAGTATTAATTGCCAATTGCAATTTAAAGTCCCCTAGATGCATTTGTAAATTTTCAATTTTGGTTACCTAAGTTTACTGTTTCATTGGACAATTTTACTGTGGAAACTGGGTTAACTTTTCTTCATCAAAGTTGTTCCTTATTGTGTCTTTTTTAATTCCCTTTTTGAATCACTCCATTTGGAGTTTTGTAGCTCAAGTTATGGTCATTTTACCATAACTGGCCGAAGTGACCTGTACCCAGAATTTCTGGGCAATTTGGTTCTGCCAAATTTGGTGACCTAAGTTTAGTTGTCAATTTGACTAGGTTATGGTCCAAATTTGGATTTTTTTTCTTCATGAAAGTTGTAGGGCTATGTTCCCCTTTTTTTTGGTAAAATTTCATATTAATTAAACTTTTCTACACTAAGTTATGACCATTTGAACAAATACTATTCATTTGGTCATTTTCCAGGGACAGCATGCTGGTCACCCAGATTGGGAAAGTTTTTAGGTTATCCTAAGTTAGTTTTCTGAGCATAGTTTCTTCACCAAAAATGTGTCACTATGTCCTAAGTTTAATGTCCAATCGGTCTCACACCAATTGGAGTAACCTAACTCTACTTATGGTCACATTTAGGTACTAGACTCAAAGTCCAGAAAATCCTGCATGAACACAACACTTCCAATACCTCCCATTCCACACTACTACCAACTTCAATCACATTCCATACACTTAAAATACTCCATAATTAATCTCAACACATCAATTTATCAACATAACATCAAATTCCCAATTTAGCAAAACCTAAATTAATTTGGTGCAACTTCAAAATCCAAAGGGATTGATAGCACTAACCTTGGTCTCTTGGCTTCAAACAACCTTCAATCACCCTTCACTTCAATCAAACTCCATTTCCCCCTTGTATTCCACTTTTGGCCAGATTTCTCACTTGGAAATTTGGTGTGTTTTCTTCAATTCAAGGCTGGATATGAAGTTCCCTTCCAACAATTTTGGTGAAGAGAGGGTGTTGGTTTGAAAGCTTGGAATGGTGAATCTATGGTGGAAATGAAGAAAATTGAGAGAGAATGGTGAGGAGGAATTGGGACGGCAGATTTTGCTGGAGAAGAAGATGGCTTTTTCCCATTTTAAATTCATTTTTATCCATTTTTATTAGTTTGTCAAATGGTGATTGGGTGGAGGCATTGTTAATGACATCATGTGATGTCATAATTCCCAATTTCTTTCATTTTCTTTTTCTTTTCTTAGCTACTCATTTTTAATTAAATTTTTAGCAATATTTATTCATATTTTAGATCATAATAATTATTTACTTAACTGGACAAGTCGACCAAAATAATCTCTAAAGACGAAATGACCAAAATGCCCTCCGTTTGGCTTAACAGACTAAAATTGTCTATACCGATTGAAAATTTTTTTTAAACATTTTCTTGGCATTCTAATGCTATAGAAACCTCAATGACTCTTTTCTGGGGTCCCAAAAATTATTTCATGAATTTTCTCCTGGGTTTAGGGCTTCTAGTTGCGAAAACCGTAACTTCCCACTAGGTTACCCATCGCTAGGGCATTGACTCATTTAACTTTGTTGTATTTTATTTCTAAAATTTTTCCTAAATTTTTCTTATTAATATTTGAGCTATTTATGGCTCCTCACTTTAGTTTAAATATTTTTCCAGGCATTCTAGCTGTCTAGACCGACACCGGTCACCGAAACAGTAGAATGTACAGAATTGCTACAGTGAGGGTATTACAATAGCAGCGTCATATTTTACGGTTCGAAATTTGAGTTTTATTCACAGTCCTTCTCGAGAAAGTCACCCATCGCTGTGACTCTCGGCTCATTTAACTTCTTATGTTCTGTTTTTCTTATTTATACTTAACTAATTGATAATTACTAATCACTTGTGTTTAGGGCTTATCTAGTTGTCTTAGATGTGGTTCTAATCCCCTTAATTGTCCAGATCGACACCGGTCACCGGAATATACCAGGCTATGTAAATAAGGGTGTTACAGAGTATACTAGAATATCATCAGTGAATATCACAACAAACTGGTTAAGATATGGCTTGAAGATAGTGTTCATTAGGTCCATAAAAGAAGCTTGAGCATGTAACATCCCGAACCTCCGAGTTATGAATAGTACCATTTTTGGTCCATAACTAATACTATTCAAAGACACCTTGAGGACCAAAAATAAATAGAAAATTAATTGAGATAGACACAATAAAAATTCTAGTGAACAAAAAAGCTAAGGACTCATCGGGTATTATAAAAAGAAGGATTATGACCCGATGAGGGACATTTTGATCAATTCACCTCAAGAGTTGACTTTTGACCAAAATTTCAATTAAATTAAATGAAATTAATGAATTGAATTATGGGGTAAAAATTAAAGAAAAATTCAAGTAAAAATATGTAAGGGAAAATTTAAGAAATGAAAACTTAAACTTTCATTTCTATTATGACAAAATTAAAATGAAAGACTTATGGGCTTTTGATAGTTAAATTTAATTATTTAATTAAAAGGAAAAATTAAGTGTAAATGTAAAAAAAAAAAAGGAATAAAAATTTAAGTTTAATTATCCTTATGGCACAATTAAAATTTATAATTTTAATAAGCTAATTTTAGGGATATATATATATATATATATATATATATATATATATATATATATATATATATATATATATATATATAAGAAGACAAATGTCTTGTTCATTTTTTTTTTCATAAGATACCACCACCCTCTCCTCTCTCTTCCTCTCTCTCTCTGTTTCTCTTCTTCTTCTACTTCTTCCCCTCATTGATTTCCCCTCCCAAGTTTTAATTCTCTTAAATTCCCTTCATAAATTCCATAGCCCATTAAAAGAAAACATCAAAGAGATCTTTGATTGAGAGATTAAAAGAAAGGAGAACAAGAATTGGAAGAAAAGTGAAGTTGGAAAGAAATCAACAAGAGGTAAGTTTCTTTTCATGTTAGATTAGTTGTATAAACTTGGAATGAAGTTAATTTATGATGAAATTTCATAAGAAAATGAAAGAAAACATGTATGAAACCTAAACTAGGGTTTTGGCCAAATGGGAGAAAAATTAGGGTTTGATGTATTTTTAGTTAAATTGATGATAAATCTAAGTTAAAGTAAAGTAGTATGCATGATTGGAAGTAGTAAGATTTCATGGGATTGCATAAATTGAATTATGGAAGATTAGTGTTCATGGGGAAATTGGGTTTTGGTGCTAGAGAGTGAAATTGGTGTGTGTAATGTTAAATTATGATCATTTGAGGTTTATTTAGTTTGAATTGACATTGGGTTGATGAATGGAAGTAATGAAATGGTAGGATTAGGGAAAATTACAAACTTTCATATTTAAAAATTGTGGAGTTTGTGCTAGGAAGTGCCATTGATGTGTCAATACTAAATTAAAGTCATTTTGGGTGAATTAAATATGAATTGAGGTTGGTTAATGGAAGTAATTAAAGAAATGAAAAATTGAACTTAGGGCAGAATTTTGCACACTGATATCAGTGTGTTTAGAAGCCCATAACTTAAGCTACACAACTCCAATTGTTGTGAAACCAATTGGAAACGAAACTTAAGACATAGCTAGAATTTTCATGAAGATACCTTGCCCAAAAATGACCTTAAGCTACTCGAAATGAGCCTTGAAATGGGAGATAAAATTGTGGAACCTGCAGAATTATGCATGTGAACAGTAAAGTTTAAACAGCCATAACTCTCCCTAGAAAACACTAATTTAGGTGATTCTTGAACTGATGTAAACCTAAGATATAGTAGAACATTTCATATGAAGAATGTTAGGCCAAATTATGAACTTAACTCAATCAAATTGTGGAACGAATTCAGGTCACTGAATCTACCCAAATCTGGGCACCTAAAATTGACAAAATGAACAGTAAATTTGCAAGGGTGTAATTCTCTCTAGAAAACTCTGATTTAGGCGATTCTTGAACCGATGTAAATCTAAGATATAGTAGAACATATCATATGAAGATTATGAACTTAACTCAATCAAATTGCGGAATGAATTCGGGTCACCGAATCTACTAGAATCTGGGCACCTAAAATTAACCAAATGAACAGTAAAATTTGCAAGGCTATAACTCTCTTTAGAAAACTCCGATTTAGGCGATTCTTGAACCGATGTAAACTTAAGATATAGTAGAACATTTCATATGAAGAATGTTAGGCCAAATTAACTCAATCAAATTGCGGAACGAATTAGGGTCACCAAATCTGCCAGAATCTGGGCACCTAAAATTGACCAAATGAACAGTAAATTTTGCAAGGCTATAACTCTCTCTAGAAAACTCCGATTTAGGTGATTCTTGAATCGATGGAAACCTAAGACATAGTAGAACATTTCATATGAAGAAAATTAGACCAAATTTGAAGGAGCGAAAGCGTGAAAAACACAAGTTTATACCATTGAATTCAAAAATTTTCACCTAGGGTCACATGCATCATGCAATATTTATTTTTATCTATTTGATTTCAATGATAAACAACATATTAAAACTCTTTTAATATATTTTTTGATCTGTATTTGCCATTTAAGATTTTAAAATTAATCAGATTAATTTTAGAACCCTAGATTAAATAAAAAAACAAACACACTAACCTCTTGATGCACGTCAGTGTATTTGTGCCTTTCAGATGCGTCTTTAGGACACCAGATGTTGTCCCTCTAGCTTGTCCACACCAAGAACACCTATGGCAGTCCTTGAACAGCTTTTAGAGCTTTTTCTATAAATTAGAAAATCAAGTTCTGCCTTTTAAGAGATTAAAGACGTAAACAGGATACTAGAAACAATTTCTAGTATTTTTAATTCAAGAGATTGTTTCTAATCTCTTGGAATAGATGAGAGATGAAGAAGAAGAGAGGGAGAGCTTCAAAGTGGCAGCAAAAATGAGAGCAGCAGCTGGTTATATTATTTTCTTTTTATAACAACACTTATATAGCTAGGTCAACACATTAAACCCTTGCCACATGTCACCCTCTGATTGGTTCTAGGTTTAATTGACCCAATCACATTGTGCCAAGTGTCAAACCTATATTTAATCTTAATTTTAATCATCTTACACGATTAAAAACGTTTGGCAAGCTTATGTGTAATGCCATGTGTCACCATCTCATAGTGCCACATGTCACCCTGTGACCAAAATGCCCCTGCGTCTTAATTTTGAGTTCTCAACCCAAAATAATTATTTCTCTTTTTCTGATCAATTTATATCAAATATAAATTAATTAATTAATCTTTATTAATTAATTTCTCATTAATTAAAATCATATTTAAACACTTTAAATATAAATTTAACTTATACTTTACATCCAATAATCTAGATTTGGTTTCAAGTCATGCTAGGGACTTTGCAATCTAATTGCAAACCAATTCTATTTAATTAATCAATTAAACTCTTTAATTAATTAATTAAATCATATTTAATTAGGTGATAACTTGTGTATGTGTGTGACTTACTAGGCTCATTACTAATTGGCAATAAGATATGATATCAACTCTTAATATCATCAGAACTCTTTCTTACCATAAATGATTTCTCTAAATCATTTTATGCACCTCATAGACCATAGTTAACACCTAGCATAGCATGCCATGCGCACCCAATTAGTAATAAGGTTTACCTTAAATGAACCTATAATCATATGTTTCCATGCACTAGAATCTCTCTGTTACAAAATCTCTACTCAAACTAGAGTCATGGTTTATGTCAAACTCCATTTGCTATGAATAGTATATTCTCTTTTAATTCCAGTTCTTGATTAAAAGATTTTCTCATCAGAAACTCTTTTCTGATTAAATCTATCTGTCCTGGCCATAAACTTTAAACATCAAGAACAATTAAATGAACATAGGATTTTATCCCTATTTACTTAGAGGAATAGATTCCATCTTGATCAACCCCTACCTCCATATATAACTAGTAGGAGCCAACACATGCTCATATACCTATACACAGTACAAGTATGAAAGCAGTATCAAACTCAAACCAGTTATATACAAGATAACTGTGCTATCTCAGGTCTAAAGATTATATGCACTAATATGATTTATGACAAAACATTGACAAGAGTAAACTCCATGTGCTTGTTATAAATGTCACTGGTTCGGCCTACTTATCATGTATAAGTGCCTATCATGTTTGTCATATGGCATGAGACTCACCATTCCATCTTATTTATATCTCATATAAATAACTTGGGAACAAACATGAATACAATCTTTCTGGTTAAGTCATGTCCTTATTATGATGTATCCTCGATTGTGAACCTATTTACGATACTTTGTACTAGAAATACTGTCACTCATATTCTTAACAACTTAAGAATAGAATTTCTAACAAAATATCAATGGACCTTTTCTATTACACATAAATATATTATGTAAACGGAAAAGTAGAAATGCCTTTTATTAATAAAACATGTACAAGACACATACTAAATGATATGCTCTAGGGCATACTACTAACAATCTCCCACTAGCACTAGAGCCATTCAGTACAATATCTTAGACCCATCTTCTCAAGATGTCGGTCTAGCTGAGTTTGTGACATAGGCTTAGTGAATGGATCATCTGGATTTTTAGCTGATGCTATTTTCTGCATGGCTACATCGCCTCGCCCAACAATTTTTCTGATAATGTGGTAGCGCCTTTCTATGTGTTTGGATTTTTGGTGAGACCTTAGTTCCTTAGCCTGTATAACTGCTCCATTTTGTCACAGTGCACTGGAACTGCTGACTCAATGGAAGGAACTACTGTAGGTTCTGTCACGAACTTCTTTATCCAAATAGCTTCCTTTACAGCATCTGATGCAGCAATATACTCAGCCTCGGTAGTGGAATCTGTAGTCGTGCTCTGTTTGGAACTCTTCCAACTGACTACACCTCCATTACAAATGAACACAAATCCAGAGGTAGACTTTCTATCATCGATATCTAATTGGAAATCAGAATCAGTATAACCATCCAATTGCAAGTCTCCACCTCTAAAGATCAAGAATAAATCCTTAGTTCTTCTCAAGTACTTAAGGATATTCTTGACAGCTATCCAGTGTTCCAAACCTACATTGGATTGATACCTGCTAGTCAAACTAACACCATCTATGATATCTGGCCTAATACACAATATTGCATACATTAAACTTCCAATAGCCGAAGCATATGGAATCCTGGCCATCTTATCTCTTTCTTCAGGTGTCTTTGGAGACATCTCTTTAGAAAGGTGGATACTATGTCTCACTGGTAACAATCCTCTCTTTGAATCAAGCATGTTAAAACTCTTTAACACCTTTTCCAAGTATAGACTTTGGGATAAACCAATTATTCTTTTCGCTCTATCCTATAGATGCGAATCCCAAGAATATAGGTTGCCTCCCCTAAGTCTTTCATGGAGAATGTATTTGACAACCATACCTTCACAGTTGTCAACATACCTATGTCATTACCCATCAATAGTATGTCATCCATATATAAAACAAGGAAAGTGATACACTGTCACTAACCTTCTTATATAAACATGGCTCATTCTCATTTTTTATAAAACCAAAGGATTTAATGGCTTCATTAAAACGGATGTTCCAGCTCCTCGAAGCTTGCTTCAACCCATAAATGGATCGCTTTAGCTTGCATACCTTGGAACTATCTTGAGATTCAAAACCCCTAGGTTGTTCCATGAAAATGTTTTCTTCAATGTATCCATTGAGAAAAGCTGTTTTGACATCCATCTGCCAAATCTCATAATCATAGTATGCAGCTATTGCTAATAGAATCCTAATTGATTTAAGCATGGCAACAGGTGAGAAAGTCTCCTCATAGTCAATTCCTTGCCTTTGGCGAAACCCTTTCGCTACTAGCCTTGCCTTATAGGTCTCTACCTTTCCATCAGAATCAATTTTCTTCTTGAAAACCCATTTGTTCCCTATAGGTACAATACCTTCAGGTGGGTCAATAAGATCCCAAACTTGATTCTTATACATGGAATCAATTTCAGATTTCATAGCATTAATCCATTTTGAAGAATCTATATCTGATATAACTTCTTCATAGGTAAGTGGATCATCTCCATGATCTACTTCTTCATGAGTAGACAACTCTTGTTCTTCTTCATGAAGGAAATCATATCTCACTAGTGGGTGAGATACTCTGGTTGTTCTACAAGGAACAACTGTAGATATTTCATCAATGGGTGTAGGTTGACTAGATGGATCTATATCCATATGATTTTTTGGTTAGTCAGAATTCTCTAATTCCAACTCTATTTGCCTTCCTTTGCCTCCTTCTTGAACAAATTTTTGTTCAAGAAATGTGGCATCTCTATTTATCACAACCTTTTGTGAAGTAGGCAAATAAAAATAATATCCAAAACTATCTTTTGGATATCCAACAAATCGACCTTTTTCTGATCTGGTTTCTAATTTATCAGTGTTCAGCTTTTTGACATATGCTGGACAACCCCAAATCTTAACATGCTTAAGACTTAGTTTTCTTCCATGCCATATCTCATAAGGTGTGGAAAAAACTGATTTTGATGGAATCCTATTCAGAATATACAAAGCTGATTCTAATGCAAATCCCCAAAAGGAGATTGGCATATTAGTATAGCTCATCATACTACGTACCATATCCAATAGGGTACGATTTCTCCTTTCAGATACACCATTCAGCTGTGGCGTTCTTGGAGGAGTCAGTTGGGAAACAATGTTGTGTTCTCTCAAGTATTCATCAAATTTAGTACTCAAATATTCACCTCCATGATCTGATCGAAGAGCTTTAATACTCTTTCCTGTTTGATTTTCTACTTTAGATTTAAATTCTATGAACTTTTCAAAAGATTCATGTTTGTATTTCATCAAATACAAATACCCAAACCTTGATTTATCATCAGTAAAGGTAATAAAGTAATGAAAACCACCTCTAGCCATTTCCTTAAATGGATCACATACATCACTATGTATTAGCTCTAAAATATTTTCAGCCCTTAGCCCTTGTCCAACAAAGGATGATCTAGTCATTTTGCCCTGAAGGCAAGATTCACAAGTTTGAGTAGGCTCAGAGCCCAATGAGGATAGAATCCCATTTTCTCTAATTTTGCAATCCTATCTTCTGCAACATGATATAACCTTAAGTGCCAAATATATTTTGAACTTGAGTTGGTTTTAACCATGGCATTGCATTCTTTTAGATTGCTATACTCTGGGCAGTTCCTTTTCCAGTGCCCATCCTTCTGGCAGTGGAAACACTTTCCTTTGCCTCTATCAGCTTTAGTCATCCCTTTCTGTTTAGCTATTTTCTTAGAAGGACCAGGAATCTGAGGTTTCTTTTTCTTATTGCCCTTCTTCTTGTTAGACTTTCCAGCAGAAGAAGATGCAATCAAAGCTACCTCTTTTCCTTTATTATCCGGCATATTCTTTTGGGCAATAACTAGCATATTGAGTAAACCAGCTAAGGTGCATTCCTGTTTAGTCATATGAAAATTTGTCACAAAATTCCCAAAAGACTCAAGAAGGGACTGAAGGATCAAATCTTTCTGTAGTTGGAAATCCATATTGAAATCAAGATGTTCCAACTGCTCAATCAGCCGAATCAGCTTGTGGACATGATCTCCAACATTTTGTCCCTCAGACATCCTCATGCGGAATAGCTATTTAGATATCTCATACCTAGCATTCCTGCTGTGCTCACCATATAACTCTTGTAGGTGAAGGAGAATCTCACTCGCACTGTTCTCATGCTGCTTCTATAACTCATTACTCATGAAAGCAAGCATGTAACACTTAGCTCTCATATCATGCTCCTTCTACTTGTCCAAAGTTTCATGTTCCTCTTGAGTGGCCTCTGGAGGTAAGGGACCAGAAACATTTGAGTCTAAAACATATCCTATATGTTCAAGGTTCAGGATAAGTTTCAAATTTCTTAGCCAATCAGAGAGATTAGGTCTTGTCAACCTATTACGATCAAGTATGCTTGCAAGGATATTGGATGGTGGTGGTTGTTCTGTGCTCATTATTATCAGAAAATTAACTGCAAAAAATAACCAGATTTATTAGTAAATGTATCAAGTAATTAACCAAAATGATTATGGTCTTTTAATCAAATTGGTCCTCCCACTAACTTAGCAAATCCTACACTTCCAAAGTAGAAAACGGAAATCCTAGTTGGACGGATTTCTAGTGGGTGATTCAATTCTTATAATTCTATTGATCATCCTCAGATACATCCATTATTGGAATTATAATAAACTATAAGTGAGCAACTCCTTGCCCATCACATCTCATGTGAGGTTTAATCCTTTACCTAGCCCCTAATGCTCAAAATCTCAGGTACATCCATCATTGACTTATCTTGCATTAGTTAAGTTGATCCCATTGAGTCAGTAATTATGCAAATAATTTTAATGTCCTCAGGTACATCCAATATTGGCCACCAAACCATTTACATATTTACAACATTTCATGCTTAACAATTATTCTTAAGAAAATCTCTTAAATTAATTGCATCTCATGCAACTATTTAAAATTTCTTAAAATAATTGCCCCAATGGAGGGCCCATGTTATAATTACTTTAATTATAGCATTTCCAACTTAATCATTTGTTTGGAAGATTTTATGGTCATCCTAATTACTATTAAGGTCTCACTTTGCACATTATCCATTTAGCATGCATATATCATATAATTGCATACATTCCTATACATCTCATGCATTCATGGATAAGCAGTAAATATGGTACGATCATGGACTTTCTAAGGGATTCAATTCTGAGCCACCAAGAATTGAATCAAGGCATTCCTAGGTGCATTTCATTCATTCATTTTACAAGAGTTGCTAAAGGAGTACATAATCAACACTTGATCTTGAATTCCTCCCACTAGTCCCACCAATGCTCTTGACCTCCTTGAACTTCTTGCAATCTAATATTACATAGTAATCCTTGGCATACCAAGGCGAATTTATAAGAACTTAAATAAATGAAATTACAACCCAAAAATTATTACATCCTTAATAATTCATGCCCAAGATAAATTAAAATAAATTAATTAATTTACAATCCCAAAGAAACATAAAAGAAATAAATCCAATCACATTGGTCTTTTATAGTTCATGATCATCCATCATGCATATCACTATTTAACAATTAAATAAAACATACATACTTAAATTAAATTGAATATCTCATATTCAACTTAAAAATCCAGATTTGAATATGATTCAAATAAATTTAAAAATTCATATTTGAATCTCATTCAAACAAATTTAAAAATTCAGATTTGAATCACTTTCAAACAACCTTAAAAATTCATATTTGAATCACATTCAAACAATTTTTAAAAATTCATATTTGAATATTATTCAAACAACTTTAAAAAATCAGATTTAAATATGATTCAAACAACTTTAAAAATTCATATTTGAATCACATTCAAACAACTTTTAAAATTCAGATTTGAATCACATTCAAACCATTTTTAAAATTCTTATTTGAATCAAAATTTAATTGTGTGATTAAAATTCTAATTAAACAATTTAATTAGACATAGGATGAGCTTTTAGATCATACAACAATTGCAAATTAAAAAGCCAATCCTTGAGCCACCCATGAAGCCACAAACCTTGTGCACCATGTTGGTGTTCTCTTGCATGCCGCCACACATCCATTGCAACCAGCAATGGATAAATCATCTCATTATCAAAACACACAATTAAATCATATAATCAACAATCTAAATGTCAAATATAGTGGCTCTGATACCAATTGAAGGAGCGGAAGCGTGAAAAACACAAGTTTATACCATTGAATTCAAAAATTTTCACCTAGGGTCACATGCATCATGTAAGATTTATTTTTATCTATTTGATTTCAATGATAAACAACATATTAAACTCTTTTAATATATTTTTGGATTTGTATTTGCCATTTAAGATTTTAAAATTAATCAGATTAATTTTAGAACCCTAGATTAAATAAAAAAAACAAACACACTAACCTCTTTATGCATTGCAGTGTATTTGTGCCTTTCAGATGCGTCTTTAGGACACCAGATGTTGTCTCTCTAGCTTGTCCACACTAAGAACACCTATGGCAGTCCTTGAACAGCTTCTAAAGCTTTTTTTATGAATTAGAAAATCAAGTTCTGCCTTTTAAGGGATTAAAGATGTAAACAGGACACTAGAAACAATTTCTAGTATTTTTAATTCAAGAGATTGTTTCTAATCTCTTGGAATAGATGAGAGATGAAGAAGAAGAGAAGGAGAGCTTCAAAGTGGCGGCACAAATGAGAGCAGCAGCTGGTTGTATTATTTTCTTTTTATAACAATACTTATATAGCTAGGTCAACACATTAAACCCTTGCCACATGTCACCCTCTGATTGGTTCTAGGTTTAATTGATCCAATCACATTGTGCCAAGTGTCAAACCTATATTTAATCTTAATTTCAATCATCTTACATGATTAAAAAACATTTGGCAAGCTTATATGTAATGCCATGTGTCACCATCTCATGGTGCCACATGTCTCCCTGTGAAATGATCAAAATGCCCCTGCGTCTTAATTTTGAGTTCTCAACCCAAAATAATTATTTCTCTTTTTCTAATCAATTTATATCAAATATAAATTAATTAATTAATCTCTATTAATTAATTTCTCATTAATTAAATTCATATTTAAATACTTTAAATATAAATTTAACTTATATTTTACATCCAATAATTTAGATTTGGTTTCAAGTCATGCTAGGGACTTTGCAATCTAATTGCAAACCAAACATATTTAATTAATCAATTAAACTCTTTAATTAATTAATTAAATCATATTTAATTAGGTGATAACTTGTGTATGTGTGTGACTTACTAGGCTCATCACTAATTGGCAATGAGATATGATATCAACTATTAATATCATCAGAACTCTTTCTTACCATAAATAATTTCTCTAAATCATTTTATGCACCTCATTGACTATGGTTAACACATAGCATAGTATGCCATGGCCACCCAATTAGTAATAAGGTTTACCTTAAATGAACCTATAATCATATGTTACCATGCACTAGAATCTCTTTGTTACAAAATCCCAACTCAAACTGAAGTCATGATTTATGTCAAACTCCATTTGCTATAAATATTATATTCCTTTTTTATTCCAGTTCTTGATTAAAAGATTTTCTCATCAGAAACTCTTTTTTTATTAAATCTATCTATCCTGGCCAGGAACTTTAAACATCAAGAGCAATTAAAGGATTTTATCCCTATTTACTTAGAGGAATATATTCCATCTTGATCAACACCTACCTCCATATACAACTAGTAGGAGCCAACACATGCCCATATACCCATACACAGTACAAGTATGAAAGCAGTATCAAACTCAAACCACCTATATACAAGATAACTGTGCTATCTCAGGTCTAAAGATTATATGCACTGATATGATTTATGAAAAAACATTGACAAGATTAAACTCCATGTGCTTATCATAAGTGTCACTAGTTCGGCCTACTTATCATGTATAAGTGCCTATCATGTTTGTCATATGGCATGAGACTCACCATTCCATCTTATTTATATCTCATATAAATAACTTGGGAACAAACATGAATATAATCTTTCTGGATAAGTTATGTCCTTATTACTAAGTATCCTCGATTGTGAACTTATTTATGATACTTTGTACTAGAAATACTGTCACTCATATTTATGTGTAATAGAAAAGGTCCATTGATATTTTGTTAGAAATTCTATTCTTAAGTTGTTATGTAAACGAAAAAGTAGAAATGCCTTTTATTAATAAAACATGTACAAATACTAAATGATATGCTCTAGGGCATACTACTAACAATATTATGGACTTAACTTGATCAAATTGCTGAACGAAGTTGGATTGATAAATCTGCCAGAACTAAATCTGCAGCATGAATAGTGACATGAGCAGTAATCGTGTTTTGGGCATAACTTGAGCTACACAGCTCCGAATTAGGCGATTCAAAAAGTAAAATAAAGCCAAGACCTAAATGAACAATTTTCATGCAGAACATCTCATCAAATTATGATCGAAACTAGGTACAAATTGGATTTAAAGATTGGGGCACCAAGCTGTCCCAAAACCAAAATATTCTAAAATTTTCAAAGCTAACTTGGGATGCATTAGACATGCATGTAATGAGTTCTTGGCAGCAATTGAGATTGGTATTGAGGTATTCTATTTGTGTATTTTCAGTAGAAAAAGAAGTTGGAATGGACAAGGAGAAGTAGGTAACAAGGAAGGAGAATTATTGAAGGTTTGTGCACAACTAACCTTTTTCTTTGTTTTAGCTTCATAAATTGATTTGAATGAGTTTATTTGAATGAATTTGATTTGAAATGAGTTTATTTTGAATGAGGTATGTTTTTTCTCTTATATTTGAGGAATTTGGGTGTTGCCACCTTTATATGGATATTATGATCAATTTGAATGTGTTTATTGGTTTATAAACGTGATTGTTGAGTGAAAAATTTTTGGAAATTGTTTTGAAACCACAGTTAGCATGAAAGTCCCTTTCGGAACTCTCCAGTAGTAATGGCTACTTGGGGTTGATAATTGATATTGATTATGTCTCCCATTAATAACGGTTAGTGGGGTAAGACTACATGAGTACTCATTAGCTAGTTAGCCCTTCCCTCATTAATAACGGTTAGTGAGGTTGAGATTGATTTGTCGTGGTGTACAACACGGCACTGATCGTGAAATTTTGTGTCATGGCCTAAACTGTGTGTTGATGTTGGCAACACTAATGCTTTGTGAATTGTGATTTATGAAGTGTGATTTCTCTTTTGAAATATTATTCTAATAAATGGTTCTTATGTACTTAGAACTATTGTGAAGTTTTCATGTTTAAGAAAAATGTGATTTATTATGCTTTGACAAATTGTATTTTACCTTAAGTTTTAAAGTTATTAGTTGTGCACCACTGAGTGATATACTCAGCGATAGCTTCTTTATGCTGTCGCAGGTAAGGGAAAGGAGAAGGCTACCGAATGAGAGACTTGGAAGCAGCATTTGGTATTGATTGTGGGTATATATCGTAGGTATACCCCTGTAATTTCCTTTTGATGAATTTTGTACCTATATGTATGGATGCACGGACATTGAGCAGTTTGTATTTAAAAGCATGACAATGCTATCACATTTTGAGCTTGTAACTATTTTGTATTTCACCTTAAGACTTATGAAAATGTAACTTTTGCAATATTTATTCTATCATTATTTCCAATGAATGTTTACATGTAATTTTAACTATTCTCATGCAGTTTTCCGCAAAAGAATTGATAAGATAAAAAGATATGATTTGTTTTAAAATCCTTTGTAGCATAACTAATGGGTTATCGGTAGGTGGAGTTCGGTAATTCCTTAGGTATGCTACGGGAACATGTCATGCCTTACCAGAGATAAGGTGTGACTTGTTAAGTGGCATCAGAGCTTTGGTTTTTATGCAAGTTTTGAAATTGCATGTTTGAAAATTTTTGATAAGTACAACTGCTCAACTGTCATTATTAATACATATAGTGCATTACATCATAAATATGGACTAATGGAGGGAAATCTCCTTGTCTTGGTTGTCCAGGGAGTAGAATTCTTGTAATTCTATAGTGGCCCGGCCCACTAGTGATATTGTCCGCTTTGAGCCGAAGCCCTCACGGTTTTAAAATGCGTCACTAGGAGTTACGAACCACCAACTTATAAACCCAGCATCTCTCCCGTGTTTTGTCGATGTGGGATTTGCCTAGGGTGTTACAATCCACCCCCTTATGGGACTCAGCGTCCTCGCTGAGGTTTGCCCCACCATCGCCCAAGGTTGCACGCGGAGTGGCTCTAATACCACAAATGTAATGGCCCGACCCGCTAGTGATATTGTCCGCTCTGAGCCGAAGCCCTCACGGTTTTAAAACGCGTCACTAAGAGTTACGAACCACCAACTTATAAACCCAGCATCTCTCCCGTGTTTTGTCGATGTGGGATTTGCCTAGGGTGTTACAAATTCAATATGCAAGAGGGGGATCACATAGTAGAGCAATCAGTAGCAGCTGAGGTACAGGGGGAAGCCCCAGCTCCTCAGAATGCTAGTGGATCGATTGCACCCATCCCACCCATGCAGTTTCCTGCTCAGTTCGCTCAGCAGATGGCTGCACTATTTTAGCAAATGTCTGGCAACATACAAGTCTAAGCTCCTTTGCAAGCACCTCCAGTGCAACCACCATCCCCAGCCAGACAATATGACAAGTTAATGAAGTATGAGGCAATATAATTCAAGGGTACAGTGGACCCATTGAAAGCTGAGCAATGGTTAGAACGGATGGAGAGGGTCTTTAAGAAATTGCACTGCACAGATGAGTTGAAGTTTGAATATTCAATTTCCTTGCTGCATGGAGATGCATATGAGTGGTGGAAGACCATTCCCCACAATTTGGCTGAGCCGCTAGTGCTGACATGGGATGACTTTCTAAGGGAGTTTAGACAGAAGTATGTTCCTGATACCTATGTGGATATGAAGCTATAGGAGTTTCTTAGTTTGAACCAAGGGAACAAGACTGTAGCCGAGTATGAGAAAGACTTTTCTCGCCTCAGCCACTATGCTGGAAGCCTACTCACTACTAGTAGAGACAAATGAGGCCGGTTTGAGGCCTAGTTTGATATTGTAAGTGGTTGGGTTTCGACATGAAAACTTCTCTGGGTTGATATCACAGGCCCTTGAATTGGAAAGGATAGAACTAGAAGGGGCAACTGAGAAGGGAATCACTGAAAAAGAGAAGAGCAGTAAGCTGACAGGTCAGAGTCCAAGTAACAATTCGGGTAAGAGGAAGATCTTTGGGGGACCAAGTAACACAGGATCTAGTAGGGGAAGATTCTCAGGGCAGAGGTCACCTAGATTCGGACAGCAGACATCTAAGGGTTCCTTTCCTACCCGTGCTTGTGAGACTTATGGCAGGACTCATGGAGGAGTATGTTATAAGGCCATAGGAGCCTGTTACAACTGTGGTGGAAGTGGGCATTTTGCTAGAGATTGCATTAGTGCCCACAGATCTAGGCCGCCTACCACCACTGAGGGATCTGTTCAAGGTTCTGCTTTCAGAGGACAACAGACAACTAGTAGAGGCAGAGGCAGGGGTATAGGTAACACTTCTAACAGCCAAGGCACAGTGAGCCAACTAGAGCAGAGTTATGCACCAGTGAGGGTGTACACCATGCGTCAGAGGGATGAAGTTGAGACATCAAATGTTGTGGCTAGTACTTTCTCCATTTTTGATAGAGATGTATATGTGATGTTTGACCCTGGTTCTACACATTCTTATGCTAGTGCCAGTATTGCATGCTCTGTTGCTATTCCTTGTGTGAAATTGGATTATGATGTGCTAGTGACAAGTCCTTTAGGATAAGAGGTTAGGGTGAACAAATTGTATAAGGATTGTCCTTTAGTGATCCAAGGACATACATTCCTGTCAGACTTCATTGACTTGCCCTTCTGAGATTATGATATCATCTTGAGCATGGATTGGTTAGCCAGGCATCACACCATGATCGACTGTAGACTGAAAACAGTCACTTTTGGTCTTTCCGAGTATGCAAACATAGTGATACATGGGGAGAGGCAATTATTACCATCCAACATCATTTCAGCTGCACTTGCTAGAAAGATGATTAAAAAGGGATGTGAAGCTTATCTGGCTCATGTGATAGACACCCAGGTGGGGAGTCCAGATCTTAAAGATATTCCTACGACATGGGATTTTCCGGATGTCTTTCCGGAAGAATTGCTGGGATTGCCTCCAGAAAGAGAGGTGCAGTTTGAAATTGAGACTATGCCTAATGTGGAGCCAATCTCCATCACTCCTTATAGGATGGCACTTGCTGAGTTGAAAGAGTTGAAGGTGCAATTGCAGGAATTGTTAGATAAGGGTTTCATCTGCCCTAGTGTGTCACCTTGGCGAGCACCAGTATTATTTGTGAAGAAAAAGGATGGTACTCTCTGCCTATGCATAGACTACAGATAGTTGAATAAGGTGACCATAAAGAATAGATATCCTCTGCCACGGATCGATGATTTGTTTGATCAGTTGAAGGATGCAATTGTATTATCCAAAATTGACTTGAGATCAGGCTACTACTAGTTGAGGGTGCAGGAGCAAAGTATTCCTAAAACTGCCTTTAGGACTCGGTATGGCCACTATGAGCTCTTGGTAATGCCATTCGAGTTGACTAATGCTCCAGCTGCTTTTATGGGCCTGATGAATACTATCTTTAGGCCATATTTAGACCAGTTTGTTGTGGTATTCATTGATGATATTTTGGTGTACTCAAAGAATGCAGAGGAACACAATAAGCACTTGAGGATAGTATTACAGACTTCGAGGGAGAAGTAGTTGTATGCCAAACTGTCGAAATGTGAGTTTTGGCTAAAGGAGATTTCATTTTTGGGGCATATTGTATCTGCAGAGGGTATCCAGGTGGATCCTAGCAAAGTAGAAGCCATTCTTAATTAGAAGCCACCTAGAAATTTCATAGAAGTTCGGAGTTTCCTTGGTTTAGCTGGGTATTATCGAAGGTTTGTGAAGGGATTCTCCATGCTAGCATCTCCACTGACCAAGCTACTTAGGAAGGATGTAAAATTTCAGTGGACTAATCAGTGCCAGGAAAGTTTTGATGAGTTAAAGAGGCATTTAACTGAAGCTCCAATCTTAACCTTGCCCACTTTGGGCAAGGAGTATACCATATATAGTGATGCTTCTCATAACAGATTAGGCTGTGTGTTGATGCAAGATAGAAACGTCGTTGCCTATGCTTCATGCCAGCTTAAACCGCATGAGAGGAATTATCCTATACATGACTTGGAGCTAGCAGCCATTGTCTTTGCCTTGAAGATCTGGAGACATTACTTGTATGGAGAGAGATGTCATATATACACAGATCATAAAAGTTTGAAATACTTGGGCACACAGAAGGAGTTAAATTTGAGGCAAAGGAGATGGTTAGAGCTGATAAAAGATTATAATTGCTTGATAGACTATCAACCTGGAAAGGCAAATGTTATGGCTGATGCTTTAAGTCGCAAGACTATGGCTAGTTTGAGGGTTTCTCCTTTGTCCATGGTGCATGAATTAAGGGCATTGCATGCTAATTTGGAGATTATTGAAGATGGGCATATGGTAGCTACTTGGCAAGTGAAGCCAATGCTAGCAGAACAAATTTAAGCAGTTGCACAGAAGGATGATAAGTATGTGAAGTTGATGGAAGTGGCTCGGGATGGCAAGAAACCAAAATTATCAGTAAATGATGAGAGCTTATTGTTATATAAGGGCAGAATGTGTATTCCTGGGAATGTTGAACTGAGGTAGACCATTTTAAAGGAAGCACATGATTCACCTTTTGCAATGCACCCGGGTGGAACTAGAATGTACAGAAGTGTGAAAGAGCACTATTGGTGGAAAGGAATGAAGAAAGACATTGCAGAATATGTTGCCAAATGCTTAACTTGTCAGCAAGTAAAGGCAGAACACCAAGTGCCTACAGGGTTGCTACAGCCATTGCCAATTCCCGAGTGGAAATGGGAAAGAATCACTGTGGATTTCGTGACAGGACTTCCACGTACACAAAAGAATCATGATGCAGTTTGGGTTATTGTTGATAGATTGACCAATTCTGCACACTTTTTGCCAGTGAGAATGGATTACAACCTGGAAAGATTGGCCAAACTATACATTGACAAAGTGGTGAGGTTGCATGGAGTGCCAATGTCTATTGTGTCTGATAGAGATCCTAGGTTCACTTCTAGATTCTGGGGTAGTCTCCAAAAAGCCCTAGGGACAAGATTGAACTTCAGTACAGCATTCCATCCACAAACAGATGGCCAGTCTGAAAGGATCATTCAGATTTTGGAGGATACGCTTCGAGCTTGTGTGATTGAGTTTGAAGGGAGTTTGGACACACACTTGCCTTTAATTGAATTTGCCTACAACAATAGTTATCAGTCAAGTATCGGAATGCCTCCATACGAAGCACTTTATGGCAGGAAGTGTAAAACTCCCTTGTGTTGGGATGAAGTGGGTGAGAGGAAGTTGATTGGTCCAGAATTAGTGCAGCAGACAGAAGAAAAGGTTAAACTCATTAGAGACAGACTCAAAGTTGCAACGAATAGACAGAAGTCCTACATTGACCTAAAGAGAAGAGATATTCGGTATAGTGTGGGTGACAAGGTGTTCCTGAAAGTTTCCCCATGAAAGAAGATCATGAGGTTTGGTAAAAAGGGGAAACTATGTCCTCGCTTCATTGGGCCGTATGAGGTTCTGGAAAGAGTGGGTCCATTGGCATATAGACTTGCATTGCCTCCGGAGTTGGAAAAGATTCACAATGTCTTCCATGTCTCCATGTTAAGGAGGTACAGATCAGAACCCTCTCACATTTTGCCAATAGAGGAGATTGAGGTGAATCCAGACCTGACATATGATGAAGAGCCCATAAAGATCATGGCACATGAGGTGAAGCAGCTGAGGAACAAACAAATACCTCTAGTCAAAGTGCTGTGGAACCATCATTCAGGTAGGAGGCTACATGGGAGCGTGAGGAGGATATGAGGAGACAGCACCCACAGCTATTCAGAGACTGAGACCAGGTAAATTTCGAGGACGAAATTTATTTTTAAGGAGGGGAGAATTGTAATATCCCGAGCCTCCGAGTTATGAATTGTACCATTTTTGGTCCGTGACTAATACTATTCAAAGACACCTTGAGGACCAAAAATAAATAGAAAATTAATTGAGATAGACACAATAAAAATTCTAGTGAACAAAAAAGCTAAGGACTCATCGGGTATTATAAAAAGAAGGATTATGACCCGATGAGGGGCATTTTGGTTAATTCACCTCGAGAGTTGACTTTTGACCGAAATGTTAATTAAATTAAATGAAATTAATGAATTGAATTATGGGGTAAAAATTGAAGAAAAATTCATGTAAAAATATGTAAGGGAAAATTTAAGAAATGAAAACTTAAACTTTCATTTCCATTATGACAAAATTAAAATGAAAGACTTATGGGCTTTTGATAGTTAAATTTAACTATTTAATTAAAAGGAAAATTTAAGAGTAAATGTAAAAAAAAAAAAGAATAAAAATTTAAGTTTAATTATCCTTATGGCACAATTAAAATTTATAATTTTAATAAACTAATTTTTGGGATATATATATATATATATATATATATATATATATATATATATATATATATATATATATATATATATATATATATATATGAAGACAAATGTCTTCTTTATTTCTTTTTTTTCATAAGATACCGCCACCCTCTCCTCTCTCTTCCTCTCTCTCTCTCTTTTTCTCTTCTTCTTCTACTTTTTCCCCTCATTGATTTCCCCTCCCAAGTTTTAATTCCCTTAAATTCCCTTCACAAATTCTATAGCCCACTAAAAGAAAACATCAAAGAGATTTTTGATTGAGAGATTAAAAGCAAGGAGAATAAGAATTGGAAGAAAAGTGAAGTTGGAAAGAAATCAACAAGAGGTAAGTTTCTTTTCATGTTAGATTAGTTGCATAAACTTGAAATGAAGTTAATTTATGATGAAATTTTATAAGAAAATGAAAGAAAACATGTATGGAACCTAAACTATGGCTTTGGCCAAATGAGAGAAAAATTAGGGTTTGATGTATTTTTAGTTAAATTAATGATAAATCTAAGTTAAAGTAAAGTAGTATGCATGATTGGAAGTAGTAAGATTTCATAGGATTGCATAAATTGAATTATGGAAGATTAGGGTTCATGGGGAAATTGGGTTTTGGTGCTAGAGAGTGAAGTTGGTGTGTGTAGTGTTAAATTATGATCATTTGAGGTTTATTTAGTTTGAATTGACATTGCATTGATGAATGGAAGTAATGAAATGGTAGGATTAGGGAAAATTACAAACTTTGGTATTTAAAAATTGTAGGGTTTGTGTTAGGAAGTGCCATTGATGTGTCAATGCTAAATTAAAGTCATTTTGGGTGAATTAAATGTGAATTGAGGGTGGTTAATTGACGTAATTGAAGAAATGAAAAATTGAACTTAAGGCAGAATTTTGCACACTGATATCAGTGTGTTTGGAAGCCCATAACTTAAGCTACACAACTCCAATTGTTATGAAACCAATTGGAAATGGAACTTAAGACATAGGGCTAGAATTTTCATGAAGATACCTTGCCTCAAAAATGAACTTAAGCTACCCGAAATGAGCCTTGAAATGGGAGATAAAATTCTGGAACCTGCAGAATTATGCATGTGAACAGTAAAGTTTAAACAGCCATAACTCTCTCTAGAAAACACTAATTTAGGTGATTCTTGAATGATGTAAAGCTAAGATATAGTAGAACATTTCATATGAAGAATGTTAGGCCAAATTATGAACTTAACTCAATCAAATTGCGGAACGAATTCGGGTCACCGAATCTGCCAAAATCTGGGCACCTAAAATTGACCAAATGAACAGTAAACTTTGCAAGGCTATAACTCTCTCTAGAAAACTCTGATTTAGGTGATTCTTGAACCGATGGAAACCTAAGACATAGTAAAACATTTCATATGCAGAATATTAGATCAAATTATGGACTTAACTTGATCAAATTGCTAAACGAATTTGGATTGATAAATTTGCCAGAACTAAATCTGCAGCATGAACAGTGACATGAACAATATTCGTTTTTTGGGCATAACTTGAGCTACACAGCTCCGAATTAGGCGATTCAAAAAGGAAAATAAATTTAAGACCTAAATGAACAATTATGATGAACACCTCATCAAATTATGATCGAAACTAGGTACCAATTGGGTTCAAAGATCGGGGCACCAAACTGTCCCATAATCAAAATATTCTAAAATTTTCAAAGCTAACTTGGGATGCATTAGACATGCATGTAATGAGTTCTTGGCAGCAATTGAGATTGGTATTGAGGTATTCTATTTGTGTATTTTTAGTAGAAAAAGAAGTTGGAACGGACAAGGAGAAGTAGGTAACAAGGAAGGAGAATTATTGAAGGTTTGTGCACAACTAACCTTTTTCTTTGTTTTAGCTTCATAAATTGATTTGAATGAGTTTATTTGAATGAATTTGATTTGAAATGAGTTTATTTTGAATGAGGTATGTTTTTTCTCTTGTATTTGAGGAATTTGGGTTTTGCCACCTTTATATGGATATTATGATGAATTTGAATGTGTTTATTGGTTCATAAACATGATTGTTGAGTGAAAAATTTTTGGAAACTATTTTGAAACCACAGTTAGCATGACAGTCCCTTTCGGAACTCTCCAGTAGTAACGGCTACTTGGGGTTGATAATTGATATTGATTACATCTCCCATTAATAACAGTTAGTGCCGGTAAGACTACATGAGTACTCATTAGCTAGCTAGCCCTTCCCTCATTAATAACAGTTAGTGAGGTTGAGATAGCTTTGTCGTGGTGTACAACACGGCACTGATCGTGAAATTTTGTGTCATGGCCTAAACTGTGTGTTGATGTTGGCAACACTAATGCTTTGTGAATTGTGATTTCTCTTTTGAAATGTTATTCCAATAAATGGCTCTTATGGACTTAGAACTATTGTGAAGTTTTCATATTTAAGAAAAATGTGATTTATTATGCTTTGACAAATTGTATTTTACGTTAAGTTTTGAAGTTATTAGTTGTGCACCACTGAGTGATGTACTCAGCAATAGTTTCTTTATGCTGTTGCAGGTACGGAAAGGAGAAGGCTACCGAGTGAGAGACTTGGAAGCAACATTTGGTATTGATTGTGGGTATATATCATAGGTATACCCCTATAATTTCCTTTTGATGTATTTTGTACCTATATGTATGGATGTATGGACATTGAGCAGTTTGTATTTAAAAGCACAGCATTGCTATCACATTTTGAGTTGTAACTATTTTGTATTTCACCTTGAGACTTATGAAAATGTAACTTTTGCAATATTTATTCTATCATTATTTCCAATGAATGTTTAAATGTAATTTTAACTATTCTCATGCAGTTTTCTGGAAAAGAATTTATAAGATAAAAAGATATGATTTGTTTTAAAATCCTTTGTAGCATAACTAATGGGTTATCGGTAGGTGGAGTTCGGTAATTCCTTAGGTATGCTACAGGAACATGTCATGCCTTACCAGGTATAAGGTGTGATAGAGCATTAGTCAACCCAAATGGCATTACTAAAAACTCATAGTGGCCATATCTGTCACACCTTACTCCTCCGTAAGATGTAACATGATCCTGTAGTACACCAAATGAATTACTGTACTTCGCCTATCGGTAACCCATTAAATATATTACAAGGGATTTTAAAATAATTTTTGTGAAATTAAATAGTGGTGGGAACATTGATTATTTCTTAAAAAGCCTTTGAGTGAAATTTTGGTCATGGATAAAATCATCGATTAAAATCAGGTATTACAAAAAATTTTTTCAAAATTTCGGCAGAGTGCCGGCTGTATTTTGAGAAAACATTCTTCAAACTTGAAAAGGAAAACACTCCCAATATGTTTTCTCAAATACAACTCCAATAAACTTCATTTCGTCTCACAATTCAATCTCAATAATCAAATCAATTCATTTGCAAACCAACCTCATCATAAAATAAACATTTCATTGATTACAAACTCAAAAATTAATATTACAAAACTATACAAGTAAATGAAATCTCAAATTTACATTACAATAATTTATATTTAATTACATACCAAAATATTTTAAAAGAGTTTTTATATAACTGCTCAAATAATTTACATATTATTACATGCATATATCAAACCTATGTACATGGGTATACCTGTGATATACCTGGAGCTTATCTGAATGTGTCTTCAAAGTGCAGCTACAGGAATTCTCACTCAGTTGCTCTATCCTTACTTTCACCTGCGATAGCATACAAAGCTATCGCTGAGTGGTGAACTCAGTGGTATACAACTACAACTTAAAACATAGTACAATATACCTTAGCAAAATTACAGCAAATAATTTGAAAATCTGGATACTCATCAAATTCCAAAAATCAAAATATTCATTGCCAATAATATAAATCATTTGTATAAAATGACTTTGATTACGAAATTCAATTTGTCAAATCACAACTAAACATTTAAGGTAATTCCAGCAATTTATGTAAATAAAGATTGATTCCAATAAAATCAATTATGCATAAATTCCAATTGAAATCGAAATTCTTTACTATTTAAAAATCACTATTTATCTCACTAACTATGCAAGACTAATCCGAAAGGGCCATCTTCGGGGTGATTTTAACTCCTTATGGTCGAGGAGGTCGAATAGGATTCTAACTCCCTATGGTCGGGGAGGTCGAATCATCGTGCACAGTATACATCACAATAATGAAACTTTCGAAAGGGCCATAACAAAAAAAAAACTTAGATCTAACCTCTAATAAGAGGAAAATCTAAGCCTGTGCATGTGCCATGGTAATCAAAATAAAGCTAACTCCATTGTCTCCTCAAAAAATGAGAGAGACGGGTAATAACCTAGTCAAGCATCTATAATGAGATATAAAACAATATCATAAATCTCTGTCCTTTTTGTGAGCATAAATCACAACACAATTCAATTCAAAGTCAATTTCAATATCCAATAATTTTTATGCTCATCACAATTCAAAATATAAATTTGTATTTTTCCATGCAAATTGCCCATCACAATTCAAAACATATTCTATCACAATTTTTCAAAACATAATTTATTCAATCCACAACAATGCTTAATACTTGTTGAAATACCATTTCACAAAGCTAAATTCATACATACTATAATAATTTCAATAATTATTGAATTAAATCCAATACTTGATAAACATAACACATAAGGAAAATACGTCATTTAGTCATATGAAATTTTCAAAACAAAATCAATTAAAAACTAGTTGTGCACAAACCTCTGATGAGTCGCCTCTTGACCTTGACTCAGTGGGTCTTTTCCCTTCCAAGTGTCTTTTCTAACTGAAAACACACAATTTAAAGTGTTTCAGTACTCATTTAAATTGTTTCTAATAATAAGGTTCAAAAATTAAATTTTATTAATACTATTCCTTTCATTGGTCAACCTATAATATTGACCTTTAATGCACACTAGGTGAATTAATTTTAATGTCACTAATATGTTCCATTTTTCATTCCTCGCGTGTTGATATATGTTGCCAATTTCATTTCAAAGCTTATTGCATTTTTATTGCAATTATTCAGATTTTATGGCCAATGTTTACTGTCTATTAGACCAAGCTAAAGTGTAAATTTAACAGATTTCTCTTCATTAAATTGTTTCTAATTGTGTCTTCTTTAATTTTCTTTTTGAATCACTCCATTTGGAGTTGTATAACTTAAGTTATGGTCATTTAACCATAACTAGGTCAAAGTTAAAATTTAACTTCCTTATTAGGCATTTTCGGTTCTGATATTACTAATTTATTTGGATTGTTTGTAATCACATTGAGGTCTAGCAATCTTCATAAGTATTGTTGCCTTATGTCTTAGGGTCAATTGGAAATTTCACTTGTAATTTGTCAATTCTTATAGAATTATTTATAGCCAAATTATTGACTTGGACTCAAAGGTCTTATATTGGCATAGTCCTTAATTAGGTCAATGGCTTTGATCTTAAATTCTAACCTTATACATTTATAATTTAAGAAAGTTGTCTAAAAAAAAGTTTTAGGTCTCTTTCTTAGCTTTCCAGATTGGTATGGCTCAATACATTGGGAGATTTTTTGTGGGAGATATGCTTATTTGAATTTTCTAGACTTAATGGTCAATTGTACCAATTCCAGATTTTATACATCAACTTGATCAAACTAATTGACCTATTTCTCTTAGTTTTTGGGTTTTGGTCAAATTACCAATATTGTAGATCTATGTCTTATTGAAATTTTGGGACTGATTTCATGTCATTTGGAGTTCTATGGACCAAGTTATGGTCATTTTACTATTGCTAGTCAAGTTGCACTTATATTGCAAAGTTTAGGTCATTTTTAGGTCAAAGTCAATTCAACCAGTTTTTGTAACCCAACTTTGGCGATCATTTTGACTTGGTAATTGGCATTTCTGGGCTTGGTGGTCTTCACCAAAGTTGTAGTCCTATGTCTAAGCTTTCTAACGGTATAAATTTAGGTCATTTGGACCTGTTTTGAGTGAGTTATGGCCAAAAGACTGATTACTGTTCATATGGTCAAATTCTGGGTTCACATTTTAGGCAATCCGAATTTGGTCACTTTTTAGGTCATTTTCTAGGCAGAATTTGAACAACACTTCTACATGAAAGTTGGCCTATTTAATGTGTAGTTTTGCATTAAATTGGCCTCATACCAATTGAGGTCACACAATTAAGGTTATAAGCTCAATTACATACTGCCCCAAACACATTGCTCAAACACCAACCAAATGCACATTCACCTTGCTATAAGTTCATTTCTCATACCCAATTCTGAATTGGTATCATGCCATGACCATTCATCACATCACATTTTGGTCACTTTGGGCAGAATATAACAATTCTCAATACACACATTACAACTTTAATTCTCAAAGTTACATTCAACACAATATATATACATGTAATCACTTAATTTGTTTCATACACTTCCACTATCACTTCATATACACTACCCTCAAACCATCACTTACAGAATTCATTAATTAATTTCATGAGATCAAACACTAATCCATGCTCTTCAAGGCTGCCAAAAATGGCAGCTTGCCAAGGCTTTCACAATTACTTTCAAAACCTTAAATTCAATTGTTCAATCACACATACAAGAGGATTAAATTGCTAGCACTTCAAATTGACTCAACCAACACTATTTCCCATCAATTCCCACCAATTTAATGTAAGAAAAACTCAAGCAAGCTCACCTCCCATGGCTGCCTAAAATGGGCAGATTGCAAACTCAATAATTTCTTTCAAATTTTTCAACCAAAATACTCCCCATAACCTCAACACAAACTTTAGTTAAGCAAGGGAAGAAAATAAGCACTTACCTCTTATTGGAGCTTGCTAAAACCCCACCAAAACCTTTCTTTCTTGCTCCCTATCTCTTCCCTAAGGTGTATGGAAAACTTTTAATGAAGGAGGCTTGAAGTTTGCATGGTTGAATCATAGGTAGATGAGAGCTCCAAGCTTGGACGGCAATGGTGTTTTCTTTGAGAAGGGAATTCGGCAATTTAAAGATAAAGGTTGAAGATGAATGTTAGTGCTATCCCTCTTGTCCACTAATGTTTAAATAGTCCCCTTAGTGCTCCACTTAATCTTAATTAAGCATTTAAATAATCCTAAGTTTCCCTAATTGCAATTAACACCCTAATTTCTCACTATTTACATTATATGTCAAGTTTCTCATTTTCATGGAATTTTCAAAATTTAATACTACTTATTTTTAATGGAAATTTAGGTCAAAAGTCAACTCTAGGTGTCAAAATACCAAAATGCCCCTTCTCGGATTATATTTCTGATTTTTCGGTAATACCGATTTTTGTCGGTTTCTTGATTTTTCGTTTTTCTTTGTACTAATTCATTAATTTTTCGTTGACATTTCTAATGTCAATTACACCTCTATAGGCCTTTAATTATGTCCTGAAAATTATTTTCGAGGGTTTCCCGTGGTCCTAGGGTCAGCAATTGCTTTCACCGTAACTTCTCGATGCGGTCACCCATCGCTACGATGTCGACTCGTTTAACCTAGTTTCATTTCCTCTCTTTTATTTTTTCTTAATTTTTTTTTGTATTTTCTTATTATTTATTTCATCATTATATGCCTGTTTATTATCACTGAAGTGTAGTTTCAGACATCCTGACCATCCGGATCGATATTAGGTCACCGGAGTAGCAGAATGTATGGACTACGTAAAGTGAGGACGTTACAATTCTTCCCCTCTAAATAAAAATTTCGTCCTCGAAATTTACTTGATGTATCTTTTACTTCCTTGCTTCTCCATTTCTTTGTGTTGTTTCATCAATATCTAGGTTCGGCTCCTTTTTAGCCTTCATGGCATACCCCCGTGGTGTCACCCTGACTTTGGGCCTTTCGACTGTCTCAGAAATAGCCTTCTGTGAAATCTTAGTCGTCTCTGCTCTGACTGCACCTCACTAGATACTGTGTCTCACCATTGATACGCATCATCTTGGAGTAGAGACACAGCACCCTTCAGGTTCTGTTCTGACCAATTCTCATACTTACTTTCCTATTTACTTCTCTTTTCATTCCACAACTTAACTTTAATTATTTCATTCCTCAGTCTTATCTTCTTCCTTGACTCGACTATCGAGTCAAAATTTAGTACCTCTTATCACCTTTAAAAATCTACTATACTTCGGTATTACTCTGATTTGGCCCTCTAACCATTCTAGGTAACCCTTTTACTAATATTCGTAACATTTCTTTGTTACATTTGAACCAGCTATTTAAATTTTCACTTCCACAACTCTTTTATCTATCAATATTCTATAACTTACTTCCTTTTGTACTGAACTATAACCTTTCGATATGTTAGTTTTAAAGTTTTCAATTTCTAACTAAAATTTTTACATTTATTTCCTATAATAGTACTCTTCTATACCAAATCAAAGACTCCTTATCTTGGTGTACCATGAGGAAGCATAGAGCTCTACACAATAATCTCATGTCTATACTGTAATCTGCAGCTTATAATACAAACATTGAGAACATTACATAGTCACTACGTTATAACCTGATGAACTAGGTTTTCTAACATCTTATCCTTCTCGAATCCACTAATATCCTAAACCTATTCTGATTACAATATCCATTGAAAATTACTAACAGTAACATTTTTGCCCTCATCTAGAGCAATTCTATTACTGTAACTTACTTTTAGGTAACTGATATTTTTTTTTTTTCAAAATTAATGTCAATCATACTTGTTATTGTAGTTTTGATCCTAAAGGACTAGTCACTAATACATCAAAATTTATTCCCATGTAAAGGAATAGCAACAAAACATATAATTCTAACACTAGCATATAAATAAGTAGTGTTGGGATCAAATAATAACTCATTGTTTCTTTCAAAAATTAAGAACTTACCAGCAGCTACATCCAAAGTTTCTGCTCTTTCCCCTTAGCACATAGTGGATGCTCTAACTGATACGCTACTATGTTCGGGTTGATTCATTGTGTTATGGATGTGAGGAGTACCAACTTTATTTCTATCTCAACCTTTTCTGATTGTCTGTGAACTTTGGAGAGCAGATCGAGGTGCTCTAGTACAATCTCTAACAAAGTGTCCAAGCTTTCCATAATTGTAGCAAGCTCCAGTGGCCTTACGATAAATACCCCCATGTAACTTGCCACAAACATGGCAGATACAGGCAGAAGAGCCACTTCTGGTTGTTCAACGACTAGGTCTTGGTGGTTTCTGCCCTGAAGATCCACCTCTGTTATATTCATGAGTTTGGGCTTCCTCAAATACTTTTCTCTTTCCCAAATGACTATTCGAGCTCTGACTCATAGGTCTCTACCTTTTCTCTATTTCATGCCGCCTTTGTAGGGGTTGGGTTGGTACTTGGGCTTGGGCTGACAGATTATCAGCCATTTGTTAAAAGAAAGAGGCCATTTGCTGGGCCATTTGTGTAGTAATTTGTACAGGTGGGGCTGGTAAAGTCCAGCTTCCGACTCTTTAAGGAGCTGGGGCCTCACCTTGTACTTTCGCCATCACAGACTGTTCTATTGTCTCATTCTTCTCTTCCATATCTTTTCACAGGATTTTCTATTTCCTGTACAACCAACACAAGGAGATTTCTCTCCATTAGTTCATATTTATGATGTAAATGTACTATATCTATCAAACATTTGAGCAGTTGTATTTACCGACAAAAAGATTTCAAATTCACAATTCAAAATTTACTTTAAAACCATTGCCCTGATACGACTAAAAATGTCACACCTTACTTCTCCATAAGATGTAATATGATCCCGTAGTACACGTAATAAATTACTGTACTTGGCCTGCCAGTAACCCATTAAATATACTACAAGGGATTTTAAAATAATTTTTGTGAAATTAAATAGTGGTGGGAATGTTGAATATTTATTAAAAATCCTTTAAGTGAAATTTTGGTCATGCATAAAATCATCGATTAAAATCTGGTGTTTCAAAAAATTTTTTCAAAATTTTGACAGAGTGCCGGCTGTATTTTGAGAAAATAGTTCTTCAAACCTGAAAAGGAAAACACTCCCACTATGTTTTCTCAAATACAACTCCAATAAACTTCATTTCATCTCACAATTCAATCTCAATAATCAAATCAATTCATTTGCAAACCAACCTCATCATAAAAGAAATATTTCATTGATTATAAGACTCAAAAATTAATATTATAAAACTATACAGGTAAATGAAATCTCAAATTTACATTACAATAATTTACATTTAATTACATACCAAAATATTTTACAAGAGTTTTTATATAACTGCTCAAATAATTTACATATATATTATTACATGCATACATCAAACCTATGTACATGGGTATACTTGTGATATACCTAGAGCTGATCTGAATGTGTCTTCAAGACGCAACTATAGGAATTCTCACACAGTTGCTCTATCCTTACTTCCACCTGTTACAGCATATAAAGCTATCGCTGAGTGGTGAACTCAGTGGTGCACAATTATAGCTTAAAACATAGTACAATATACTTTAGCAAAATTATAGTAAATAATTTGAAAATCTGGATACTCATCAAATTCCAAAAATCAAAATATTCATTGCCAATAATATAAATCATTTGTATAAAATGACTTTGATTACGAAATTCAATTTATCAAATCACAACTAAACATTTAAGGTAATTCCAGTAATTTATGGAAATAAAGATTTATTCCAATAAAATCAATTATGCATAAATTCCAATTGAAATCGAAATTCTTTACTATTCAAAAATTACTCTCTATCTCACTAACTATGCAAGACTAATCCGAAAAGGCCATCTCCGGGGTGATTCTAACTCCCTATGGTCGGGGAGGTTGAATCAGATCCTAACTCCCTGTAGTCGGGGAGGTCAAATCGGATTCTAACTCCCTGTGGTCGGGGAGGTCGAATCCTCATGCATAGTACACATCACAATAATGAAACTTTCGAAAGGGCCATAACAAAAAAAACTTAGATCTAACTTCTAATAAGAGGAGAATCTAAGCCTGTGCACGTATCATGGTAATCAAAACAAAGCTAACTCCATTTTCTCCTTAATAAATGAGAGAGACGGGTAATAACCTAGACAAGTATCTATAGTGAGATATGAAACAATATCATAAATCTCTTTGTCCTTTTTGTGAGCATAAATTATAACACAATTCGATTCAAAGTCCATTCCAATATCCAATAATTTTTATGCTCATCACAATTCAAAACATAAATTTTTATTTTTCCATGCTAATTGCCCATCACAATTCAAAACATATTCTATCACAATTTTCTAAAACATAATTTATTCAATCCACAACAATGCTTAATACTTATTGAAATACCATTTCACAAAGCTAAATTCATACATACTATGACAATTTCAATAATCATTGAATCAAATCCAATACCTGATAAATATAATACATAAGGAAAATACGTCATTTAGTCATATAAAATTTTCACAACAAAATCAATTAAAAACTAGTTGTGCACAAACCACTGATAAGTCGCCTCTTGGCCTTAACTTAGTGGGTCTTTTCCCTTCCCAGTGTCTTTTCTAACTGAAACACACAATTTAAAGTGCTTCAGTACTCATTTCAATTGTTTCTAATAATAAGGTTCAAAAATTAAAATTTATTAATACTATTTCTTTCATTAGTCAACCTGTAATATTGACCTTTAATGCACACTAGGTGAATTAGTTTTAATGTCACTAATATGTTCCATTTTTCATTCCTCGCATATTGATATATGTTGCCAATTTCATTTCAAAGTTTATTGCATTTTTATTGCAATTATTCAGATTTCTTAGCCAATGTTTACTGTCTATTGGACCAAGCTACAGTGTAAATTTAATAGATTTCTCTTCATTAAATTGTTTCTCATTATGTCTTCTTTAATTTTCTTTTTGAATCACTCCATTTGGAGTTGTATAACTTAAGTTATGGTCATTTAACCATAACTAGGTCAAAGTTAAATTTTGACTTTCTTATTAGGCATTTTCGGTTCCGACTTTACTAATTTATTTGGATTGTTGTAATCACATTGAGGTCTAGCATTCTTCGTAAGTATTATTGCCCTATGTCTTAGGTTCAATCGAAAATTTTACTTGTAATTTGTCAAGTCTTATAGAATTATTTATAGCCAAATTGTTGACTTGGACTCAAAGGTTTTATATTGGCATGGTCCTTAATTAGGTCAGTACCTTTGACCTTAAATTATGACCTTATACATTTATAATTTGAGAATGTTGTCTAGAAAAAAGTTTTAGGTCTCTTTCTTAGCTTTTCAAATTGGTATGGCTCATTACATTGGGAGATTTCTTGTGGGAGATATGCCTATTTGAATTTTCTAGACTTAATGGTCAATTGTACCAATTTCAGATTTTATACATCAATTTGGTTAAACTAATTGACCTATTTCTCTTGGTTTATGGGTTTTGGTCAAATTACCAATATTGTAGATCTATGTCTTATTGAAATTTTGGGACTGATTTCATGTCATTTGGAGTTCTATGGACCAAGTTATGGTCATTTTACTATTCCTGGTCAAGTTAACTTATATTGCAAAGTTTAGGTCATTTTTAGGCCAAAGTCAATTCAGTTAGTTTTTGTAACCCAAATTTGGCGATTATTTTGACTGGGTAATTGGCATTTCAGGGCTTGGTGGTCTGCACCAAAGTTGTAGTCCTATGTCTAAGCTTTCCAACGGTATAAATTTCAGGTCATTTGTGTAACATCCTCATTTTAGCTAGTTCGTAAGTCTACTGTTCCGGTGACCAGTGTCGGTCCGGACAGCTAGAACGTTCGAAAAAATATTTAAACTAAAGTAAGGAACCAAAAATTAACTCAAATATTAATAAAAAAGAAATTTATAAAAAATTATAAAATAATTCTTGGGACTCTAGAGAAGGGTCATTGAGGTTCTTAAGGCATTAGAATGCCAAGAAAATACTTAGAAAAATTTTTCAATCGGTATAGATAATTTTGACCCGTTAAGCCAAACGGAGGGCATTTTGGTCATTTTGTCTTCAGAGATGATTTTTGCGCCAACTTGTCCAGTTAAAATAAATAATTTATATAACATAAAATATGATTAAATGTTGTTAAAAATTTAATTGAAATTAATTGGACAAGAAAATGAAAGAAAAATGGATTTATGACATCATCATGATGTCATTAAAAACTCACCCAACCAACCCAATGTTGACACATGGCATAAGTTTACATAAAAGAGAAAATGGGTTGGAAAAGGAACAAAAAAAGTCATACTTCTTCTCCCTTTCTCCTTCCTTACGTGACATACCCACCATAGCCACATTTTCAAGCTTTTTCAAAGCTTGATTTCACTAGTTCTCACCCCACTAAACCCTAAACTCCCAAACACAAAATAGTGTTCTTGCATCTTGGAGATTCTTTTGGAAGCAAAAAGAAGAGGAAAACAAGAGTTTTAGCAAGTGGAAAAATCTCACTTCTTTGAGGTTAGTGACCTAACCATGAATTTTTCTTTAAATTCATGTTAAGAACTTTGAATATGGGTAAATTGCAAAGAAAAATTATTGAATACCATTTGGATGGAAACCCTAGATTCATGGCAGCCATGGTTATGGTTTGTTTGTAGTGAGTTAATGAAGTTAAAAGACCATCATGGCAGCCCACAATATCTACCCACTAAGTGGATTGATGAAATGCAAGTTAAATGCATGATTTGAGATGTTAGGGTTAGGGTTTGGGTATAAAATGGAGACTTGAATCATGTAATTATGAAAGTGAGTTTTAATGGTCAATTAGTGACCATTTGGTTATGTGTAAACAAGAAATGAAGTGGTTTGATTAGTGGGAATTGCAGTTAGTGTGGCTGCCTAAGGTGACCTGCAGAATTCGACATGAGTCCAGCAGGTTTGGGCAGCCATAACTTGAATTGTAGAGGTTCAATTGGTGCAAGGACAATTGGACATGAAACTAGACACATAATGGCACAACTTTGGTAAAGAAACCATGCTCATAAAACTAAACCAAGTGGACCAAAAGCTTACCCTAATCCGGGTGAACTGCAGTCTGTTTCTGCAAAATGACTAAATGAACAGTGATTGTTCATTTGGCCATAACTCAGTGTAGAATGGTCCAATTGACCTGAAATTTTACCAGCAATAATCTGAGATATAGACCAACAACTTTCATGAAGAAATCTAACCCAAATTATGACCAGAACCTATCCAACAAGTGAGTTGCAGTCACTGTTCACTGCACTGTAGATATGGTCAGTTCAAAAAAATTTCAAGCCGGCCAGTTATGGTTTTTGGACCATAAGTTGAGCTAAAAAACTCCAAATGGAGCAATTCAAAAAAAGAAATTAAACTAGACAAAATAAGGAACAACTTTCATGTTGATCATTTTGCCAAGTTCACACTGAAAAATTGACAAATGGAACATTAAAAATAAGGTATGAAAACTGAAAATTCTGCTCAATTAACTTTAAGCTTAGAAATAGTATTGGCAACCAATACCAACAAATTTTGAATGCAAAATGTGGTATGTTGGGAGTATAAAAACCAATATACCTATTGTCTATGCAAAAGTCAACATTTTGGTTGACTAATGAAGTGAATAGTAATATCAAAACTTGAAATTCAAAAATTGTAAAACTCAAAAGTGTAAAATGCTCTAGTATGCCTAACAAGATTGGTTTGGATAGCTTGGCATGCCAATAGGGTTCTGTTAGTAGTACTGCATATGGCTTCATGCCATTATGTGTTTCATGGCTTTCCCATGCCATTCTGTGAAATAATAGCCTTTGGCTATATTATTTGAATTGATATGCTTGGGTTTTGACCCTGATAATTATTACAGCTTATTAGCTATTCTGTTGCACACTGGGAGACACAATGTGACTGATGGTGTGATGGTCTGAGGTACTTAGTACCCAGTGCCAGTTTACCCGTTTATCTAGTCCAGTCAACTAGTATGGGTTACTCGGGCAATGATAATAAACCTTAACAAATTTTAAGTGAATAATACTATAAATAATACCAGAAATTAAGTCTACAATAAAATGAAATCATACATTCTGCATAATTAGTTTATTTTATTTTATTTTATTTTATATTATCACCACTAAGCAGAATTGCTTAGCGCGTCGCTTTTGCCACCCGCAGGTACTGGAGACCTAGCTGGGGAGCCCAGCAGACATCAGACGGGGTGAGCCTTCAGAGCTGCATCCGGGGTCCGGAGTTACCTCACATCTGCACTGCATATGGTAGGACATTAGGACTATGGGTGGCCCTTTTGTATTTTTGCATTTTGTATTAGTTTGGAATGTAATTATAAACTCCTGTAATTATATATTAATGTAAATATATGAAATTTCATATTATTGAGATTTTCTGCATAATGTATGTTGATAAATGAAATGTTGAGAATTATTTATGAATATGCTTCAAGTGATGAAGTGAACAGAAAAGTTTTGAAAATAGTATTATGATTTTGAGATTGACTTGAATGTGTATAATGGAGTTTGGATTTGGAAATTATTTTGGAAGTGTTTTTAAACAGGTTCAGAAGAACTGTTTTTTCAATTTACAGCCGGCACTTTGCCAGATTTTCTATAAAATTGCGAATAAATTCAGATTTATCTAAATTGAAAGAAAAATGAATTATAAAGGGATAAATTATAATAGAAACATAAATTGGTACTCCAACACACTGACTGACATAACTTGTTTGGCTACACTGTAGACGGGTAAGGGGTGTCACATTTAGTGATATCAGAGCATCGGTTTAGGCCTTTCTGGGCCTAGATAGAGTGCATACCATTGCATTGCATTGCATTTGTAAGTTTGAGGTGACGCTGATGCATATTTGTTTGTTTTCTTATTTTGAATAGGATATGGATCCTGCTTCGCAAAGAGCAGTTGAGGAAGAGGTGGAGAGTCGTGCTCCACCAAGAGCTGAATCTGGGGGCAGGGTAGAATCTGCTCCACCAGCAGCTGAGGCACCTGCCCAACTTCAGTTTGCACTATTTCAACAAATGATCGAGTTTTACTGGCAAATGATGGGGGCAATTCTACCACCACAACCATAGCCACAACCTCCACCTGTACCACAGAAATCTCATTTGGAGAAATTGAGGAAGCATGGGGCTGTAGACTTCTTTGGGAAGAGGGAAGATGATCCCATGGCCACAGAAAATTGGTTGGATAGAACCATTAGAGTGCTGAAACAGCTAAATTACACCCCTGAGCAAAACCTGGTGGGTGCTGTGTCCCTACTTCAGGATGATGCATATCAGTGGTGGAACACAGTAACCAGTGAGGTGCAACCTGAACGGATCACCTGGGAATTCTTCCTCACAGAGTTTAGGAAGAAATATATTAGCAAAGCGTATTTAGAAGAGTGAAGAAGGGAATTTATCAGTCTGAGATAGAGACAATTGTCAGTGGCTGAGTATGAGCGTGAATTTGTCAGACTGAGCAGATATGGGAGGGAGATAGTCCCTATAGAGGCAGAGAGGTGCAGACGGTTTGAAGAAGGGCTCAATGACAACATCAAAGTCATGATCACAGCACTGGAAATCGCGGATTTTTCGAAACTGGTAGATGCAGCATCAAAAGTGGAAAGGGTCAGAATTAATGAACAAAATAGAAGAGAAAGACAGCAGAAGAGGGGTTCGGGTCAATCCAGTAAATTTTTTGCTCCCAGCAAGAAGAGTAAAGGTCCTCCTGCTCAGAGTTCAGGACCACCACAGGGTCAAGGTCGGTCTCAGGGGCCTAGACCACAGTTCACACCTAGGAGAGGCCAGTCCACACTATCAATAGGCAGCTCTCTAGGGACGGTGTTTAGGGGATCAGCCCCTGCATCTTCTGCTTGTCAGTACTGTCAGAAGTGGCATAAGGGGGAATGTTGGAGAGTGACCGGTGCATGCTTACGGTGTGGATCAACAGAACACCAGATCAAGAATTGTCCAAAGAGGACTACTATTTTTGCTCCAACACAAACTGACAGACTTGCTCCTGCACCACAAAGGGGTAGGAAGCCCGGTAAACTTGAGGCAGCTGGTCCATCACTGAGGCCTACATCCGAGTCAGCTGAGAGGCCAGACACTAGAATACCAGCCAGGGCCTATGCCATCAGAGCTCAGGAGGAGCAAGATGCCCTGGACGTCATCGGGGGTACGTTTTCCCTCTACAACACTTCTGTACATGCATTGGTGGATCCAGGATCCACTCATTCCTACATTTGCATCAAACTACCCATAAAGAGGGGAGTTCCAGTAGAGGAGAGTTATGAAGACATTCTGGTCACAAATCCACTAGGCCATAGTGTGGTAGTAAATAAAGTGTATAAAGGTTGCCCGTTGAGGATTCAGGGGTATGAATTCTCAGCAAACCTCATTGAGTTGCCCTTCCACGAGTTTGACATGATTTTGGGTATGAACTGGTTGTCACATCATCAGGCAATAGTTGATTGCAAATTGAAGAGGATTTCTCTAAAAACTGCTGAGGGTAATGAGATCACTGTTGTGGGTGAAAGGACAGTTTTCCTGTCCAATGTTATCTTAGCCACGATTGTAAGAAGATTGATGAGAAAAGACTGTGAAGCTTACCTAGCACACGTGGTTGATACTAGGCAGGCTAAGCCAAACTTGGGTGACATACCCATAGTAAGAGACTTCCCAGATGTATTTCCTGAAGAGTTAACTAATTTACCACTAGAAAGGGAAGTCGAGTTTGCTATTGAGGTAATGTCGAGTACAACACCCATTTCTATTACTCCTTATAGGATGGCACCCACTGAATTGAGGGAGTTGAAAACTCAGTTGCAAGAGTTGCTTGATAAGGGGTTCATACACCCCAGTGTGTCACCATGGGGAGCTCCGATGTTGTTTGTGAAGAAAAAGGATGGAACCTTGAGATTGTGTATTGATTACTGGCAGTTGAACAAAGTAACTATGAAGAACAAATATCCATTGCCCAGAATCAATGATCTGTTTGATCAGTTGAAAGGAGCTGGTGTATTTTCAAAAATTGATCTCAGATCAGGGTATCATCAGTTGAGGGTAAAGGATGCAGATGTGTCAAAAACTGCATTCAAAACTCGGTATGGGCACTATGAATTTTTAGTGATGCCGTTTGGTTTAACAAATGCACCAGCAGCATTTATGGACCTTATGAACTGTATCTTTCATCCATATTTAGATCGGTTTGTACTGGTCTTTATTGATGATATTCTGGTGTATTCCATGACCAGGGAACAACATGATGAACATTTGAGGATTGTTTTGCAAACCCTGCGAGAAAAGAAGCTGTATGCTAAGTTGTCCAAGTGTGACTTCTGGATGAGTGAAATCTCTTTCCTTGGACACATAGTATAAGCAGAGAGGGATTAGAGTAAATCCCAAAAAGATAGAAGTAGTGATGGAATGGAAGCCTCCCAGAAATACAACTGAGGTCAGAAGTTTCTTGGGGCTAGCTGGGTATTACAGAAGATTTGTGAAAGGGTTCTCTCTTATAGTCCAATGACCAAGTTGTTGCACAAGAATGTGAAATTTGGCTGGAACGACAAGTGCCAAGCCAGTTTTGAGAGACTGAAGGCTATGTTGACAGAAGCACCAATGTTAACACAGCCAGTGTCGGGAAAAGACTTTGTGGTCTACAGTGATGCCTGACATAATGGGCTAGGGTGTGTATTGATGCAAGAGGAGAAAGTGGTCGCCTATGCTTCCAGGCAGTTAAGGCCACATGACCAGAACTACCCTACTCATGACCTGGAGTTAGCAGCAATTATCTTCGCACTGAAGATATAGAGGCATTATTTATATGGTGAAAAATGCTACATCTATACAGACCATAAGAGCCTAAAATATTTTCCAACCCGGAAGGAGCTCAATCTTAGACAGAGGCGATGGATTGAGTTCCTCAAGGACTATGATTGTGTGATAGATTATCATCCTGGGAAGGCAAATGTAGTTACTGATGCTTTGAGCATCACAGCTTTAAGATCACTAAATGCTTGTCTGTCCTTAGCTCAAGATGGAGCTATTTTGGCTGAGTTACAAGTGAGGCCAACCCTGCTATAGTAGATACAAGATGGGCAGAGGGCAGATGAAAAACTAATGGCCATTGTGGGAAAATTCCTAAGGGGAAGGAAACTGAATATGAGGTGAAAGCAGATGGGTGTCTGTACTACAGAGGAAGAGTTTGTGTACCAGATAATGGGGAACTGAAGAATAGTATTCTGAAAGAAGCACACACTAGTGTTTATGCTATGCACCCGGGGAGCACAAAAATGTATAGTGATTTGAAGCCTCATTATTGGTGGCCTGGTATGAAGAAGGATATAGCTGACTATGTCACTAAGTGTTTGACATATCAGCAAGTCAAAGCAAAACATCAAGTTCCATCAGGATTGCTAAAGCCTATAAGCATACCTGAATGGAAATGGGACCGGGTCACTATGGATTTTGTTAGTGGTCTTGTCACACCCTACCCCTCTGTAAGGCATAACATGATCCCGTAGCATACCTAATGAATTACCAACTTCACCTACTGATAACCCATTAAATACACTACAAGGGATTTTCAAAAACTTATCTTACTTCTTTTACAGTGGTGAGCACTATTTACAGGTGTTAAAAACCTTTTTGAACTGAGGTGAATTAACTAACACATTTAAACTATTAGTAATTTCTGTAAAAAAATTTTGGCAGAGTGCCCTCTGTAATTTGGATAAAACAGTTCTTCAAAACCTGTAAAAAGCACTTCAATATTTTTCTCAATCTCAAACTCTAGCATAATTCAACACAAATCCACAATAATTTTTCAAAGACTGAGATACAAGAAATATAATACAATTTTTACAAGTCCAAATAACTCATAATTTATTTTACAACTTTAATTTACAATTTTAATTTACAACTGCACAAAACCAAGAACACTATATACATACAGTGAACATACATTACAATATAAAAGCAGAATATGGTATACTCAATATACCCGATAATTTCTCGCTGAATGTACTAGCAGCCTAGTCTGCTGCCCTGTCAGTCTGTCTACCTGCGACAGCAATGAAAAGCTATCGCTGAGTAAAATTTACTCAGTGGTGCACAATAACAATTTGAAATGCGATATATAAATCTTTTATTGACAGTTCACAAATCAAATGATTCACAATTCCATTTCACAATTTACAAAATTCACCTAACACAAATTTGATCAAGTAATTGAATAATACCGTTTTGCAAATCAATAACACAATTCGATCAAATAACTGAATAATACCATTTTGCAAATCAATAACATAATTCGATCAAATAACTGAATAATACAATGTTGCCAATCGATAATATAATTTAGGCCATGACACAATTTTTCCACACATGCCATGTTGTACACCACGACAAGACACACTCACCCAAATAATCGAAATCAATGAGGGAGGAAGCTAGCTGAATAATGAGTACTCATCCACACTCACCTCAGACTGGGAAGTCAAAGAGGGAGAAACATAATCACACTCATCCCAGACTGATAAGTCAAAGAGGGAGGAATATATCACACTCACCCCATAAATGGAGGAGGAACATAGTAACAGTGTCATGCCAAGTGTGAATCAAAATAATTTCAAATCACAATATTTCATACAAACCATAAATCACATTTTATCTCACAATTTCCATTTGCAAAGTTGGCAACACAATAAGTTCCAAATAATATTCCCAAAACCAAAGCAATCAAAACTTATTCATAACTCATTTCTCTACATAAATTTGCTTGTAAAAGCAGTGAATATAAAAGTATTGTGCACGGACACAATTTAAAACTATAATGTGGAATTAAATTTTTAAGTAGAAAATAAGAAGTCAAACTTATTATGCACAAACACAATTTAAAATAATAACATAGAAATAATCATAATTTATTTCAATTGAAAAATTCAGAAGAAATACTTATTATGCACAAACCTCTTATAACTGTCTCTTGGCTCTGACTCAGTGTTTCCTTCCCCTTCCCTGAGTCTTTGCTAACTGAGAAACACAATTTGAAGTGTTTCAATACTTAATTAAACTGTCTCTAACGATAATGTTTGATAAATAATTCACTGAATGCTATTATTTGCTTAATCAACCTAATATGTCGACCCTCGATGCATTCTAGGTAAATTAGGTTTTAATGTTACTAACATGTCACATTCGATAGTCTTTTAGGGTTGGTACATGTTACCAAATTCATTTCCGTGCATACTGCATTTTCTTGCGATTTGCTGGATTCCAGGATACTAGTTTGATCTAGCCGGACGACCTAGTTCCCTCGGTTTTCGGGTTTCAGTCAAAACTAAAAACTTGTAGATCTATGTTTTATGGAACGCGGGGCAAAATTTCAGGTCATTCTGAGTTGTGTAGGCCAAGTTATGGTCATTTTACTATTGCTGGTCAAATTGCACCAAAATTGGTCATTTTAGGTCATTTTAGGTTCGGCCAGTTTTTGGACCCAAACTTGTACAAGCTGTTTGACTTACTTATGGTCATTTCTGGGCTTTGGTGTCTTCATAATACTTGTAGATATGGGTCTTAACTATTCATGGTTAAAATTTCAGGTCAATTGGACCTGTTTTGAGTGAGTTATGGCCTAAAAACTAACTGCTGCCCAAATGGTCAATTTTCAGGTCTCAATTGTACTTAATCCGGATTTGGTCATTTTTCAAGCTACCTTGCAAGCAGAATTTTGGCAAGCTTCCTTCATGAAAGTTGGCACATTTTGTGCCTAGTTTCACCTCCAATTGGTACATTTTGTGCCTAGTTTCACCTCCAATTGGTCTCATACCAATTAGAGCCACACACTTAAAGTTATAGGCCTAAAATACAAACTGCCTTATTGCAATTCTTGCATACATATCAAACATCACTTTTAACACTCACCAAACTTAACATTCAAACTAATTCTGGTTGTACCATGACCTAAACATAATTCACAACACATTATAGGTCATTTTGGCAGCTTACAATTACATTCAATGTGCACCAACAAGTGCAGAATTTGCCCAACTCAATTTACAACAATTTAACTCCATAACCAAGCTCATTCACATGTCCAACCTTCACACCACTATACATACATTCAAACTGCCATAACAACCAACACATTTTAACATCATTATTCCATAAACCAAGCATGAATTCCAGCATTCTTCAAGAGTTAACAAACTGCCACAATGGTACACTTACATTCTATTACTTTCCAAGCTTTAAATCTCATTTTACATTTACATATACTAAGTATACATTACCCAAACAATTTCCTACACAATATACATTTAATCAATCATTTAATTCACCATTTACAAGCACAATTAAACTGCCTTCAAGGTGTTTCCATGGCTGCCAAAAGTGCACATTCCCATTCAACATCAAAACTCAAAAATTTCTCCATAAATCAAACACCCATAACACCCTTACAAACTTTAACAAAGCAACAATAAAAAACTCAAACTTACCTATGGATGAGACTTCTTAAATCTTCACCAAAACTTGGTCTTCTTGCTGCCAATCTACTGCCCAAGTGGTGTAGACTAACTTTGATGAAGGAAGGTAGAAGGAAAGAAGCTTGAATCTCATATGCATGGAGCTTCAACCATGCGTCAATGGGGTTTTTTTGGGAGCAAATTTTCTGCTGGTTCTAAGGTTGAAGATGAAGATGTATATTCTGCCCAAATGAAGCTTTAGTGGTCCACTTAAATGAGTTAGTGGACCACTATGTAAGAATTAAATCATTGTTTATTCTAAGGTTTCATTTTTCCACATTTAACTCCCAATTTTTACTATTTACATTAGGTACCACCAATTTAATTTTTCATGACATTTTCCAAGTGTAATATTATTTATTTTGAATGGAAATTTAGGTCAAAAGACAACTCGGGATGTCAAATGACCACAATGCCCCTGTTCGGGTTGCATTCCCGATTTTTCGGTAACACCGGGTTTTGTCCGTTTTTTGATTTCTCACTTTTCTTTGTACTAATTATTTAATTTTTCAATGATATTTCTAATGATATTTCTACTTCAATTGATGTCTCTTTAACTCCTAAAAATATTTTTCAGGGTTCCCCGCGGTCCAGGGCTAGTCAACAGTCCACGCCGTGACTTCCCGGTGCGGTCACCCATCGCTAGGGTTCTCGGCTCGCTTAACTTAGTTGCATTTCTTTACTATTATTTTTCCTTTATTTTTCTTGTATTTTCTTTTCTTGTATTTTATTATTTAATGTCTCCTCACTCATATCGAAGTGTAGTTCTAGGCATTCTAGCTGTCCGGACAACACTGGTCACCGGAACAGTAGAACGCACTATCGAACTTAGGGGTGTTACAGATCTACCTCTCACCCAAAAGAAGCATGATACAGTGTGGGTGATAGTGGATAGATTGACAAAGTCATCACATTTTCTACCAGTTAGGACTGACTACTCACTGGAGAAGCTAGCAGAATTGTATATCAGTGAAATAGTTAGACTGCATGGAATCCCACTTTCCATCATATCTGACCGAGACCCAAGGTTTACATCGAGATTCTGGAAAAAGTTGCAAGAAGCCTGGGGCACACAACTCCATTTTAGCACGGCTTTTCATCCCCAGACGGATGGACAGTTAGAATGAGTAATCTAGGTAAACCTAAGAACTAATTGAATTTTCGCAATTAATAAATTGAAATGATAGTAACACTGTGAATTATGTGATAGATCTTGGAGGATATGCTAAGGAGTTGTGTCATTGAGTTTGAGGGGAGTTGGGATAGATACCTCCCACTAGTAGACTTCACATATAACAATAGCTACCAAGCTAGCATTCAAATGGCTCCGTATGAAGCATTGTATGGGAGGAAATGTAGAACCCCAGTGTGTTAGACTGAGTTGGGCGAAGATAAGCTGGTAGGACCAGACCTGGTGAAACAGACTGAGGAGAAAGTGAAGATAATCAAAGCTAACTTGAAGGTTGCCTCAGATAGACAGAAATCTTATGCCGACTTGAAGAGAAAAGAGATAGAGTATGCAGTTGGCGATAAAGTGTTTCTCAAAGTCTCACCGTGGAAGAAAGTACTGAGGTTTGGGAGAAAGGGTAAGTTAAGCCCTAGGTTCATTGGCTCAAGTGAAGTCATTGAACGTGTGGGACCAGTGGCCTATCAGCTAGCTTTACCACCAGAACTAGATAAAATTCATAATGTATTCCATGTTTCCATGCTGAGAAGATATCGCTCAGACCCTTCATATGTCATTTCCATGGAAGAGATTGAAATCCAACCGGACTTGACATATACAGAAGAACCTATACAGATCCTAGCTCGGGAAGTGAAGGAACTGAGAAATAAACAAATTTCACTAGTGAAAGTGCTTTGGAGGCACCACAACATTGAAGAGGCAACTTGGGAAAGTGAAGAGAAAATGAGGCAACAGTTCCCTCAACTGTTTGCATCAAGTAAATTTCGAGGATGAAATTTTTATTAGAGGGAGAGAGTTGTAACATCCTCATTTTAGCTAGTTCGTACAGTCTACTGTTTCGGTGACCAGTGTCGGTCCGGACAGCTAGAACGTTCGAAAAAATATTTAAACTAAAGTAAGGAACCAAAAATTAACTCAAATATTGATAAGAAAAAAATTTAGGAAAAATTATAAAATAATTCTTGGGACTCTAGAGAAGGGTCATTGAGGTTCTTATGGCATTAGAATGCCAAGAAAATACTTAGAAAAATTTTTCAATCGGTATAGACAATTTTGACCCGTTAAGCCAAACGGAGGGCATTTTGGTCATTTCGTCTTCAAACATGATTTTTGGGCCAACTTGTCCAGTTAAATAAATAATTTATATAACATAAAATATGATTAAATGTTGATAAAAATTTAATTGAAATTAATTAGACAAGAAAATGAAAGAAAAATGGATTTATGACATCATCATGATGTCATTAAAAACTCACCCAACCAACCCAATGTTGACACATGGCATAAGTTTACTTAAAAGAGACAGATGGGCTGGAAAAGGAACAAAAAAATCAGACTTCTTCTCCCTTTCTCCTTCCTTACATGACATACCCACCATAGCAACATTTTCAAGCTTTTTCAAAGCTTGATTTCACTAGTTCTCACCCCACTAAACTCTAAACTCCCAACACAAAAAAGTGTTCTTGTATCTTAGAGATTCTTTTGGGAGCAAAAAGAAGAGGAAAACAAGAGCTTTAGCAAGTGAGAAAATCTCACTTCTTTGAGGTTAGTGACCTAACCATGAATTTTTCTTTAAATTCATGTTAAGAACTTTGAATATGGGTAAATTGCAAAGAAAAATTGTTGAATACCATTTGGATGGAAACCCTAAATTCATGGCAGCCATGGTTAGGGTTTGTTTGTAGTGAGTTAATGAAGTTAAAAGACCATCATGGCAGCCCACAATATGTACCCACTAAGTGGATTGATGAAATGCAAGTTAAATGCATGATTTGAGATGTTAAGGTTAGGGTTTGGGTATAAAATGGAGACTTGAATCATGTAATTATGAAAGTGAGTTTTAATGGTCAATTAGTGACCATTTGGTTATGTGTAAACAAGAAATGAGGTGGTTTGATTAGTGGGAATTGCAGTTGGTGTGGCTGCCCAAGGTGACCTACAGAATTGGACATGAGTCCAGCAGGTTTGGGCAGCCATAACTTGAATTGTAGAGGTTCAATTGGTGCAAGGACAATTGGACATGAAACTAGACACATAATGGCACAACTTTGGTGAAGAAACCATGCCCATAAAACCAAACCAAGTGGACCAAAAGCTTGCCCTAATCCGGGTGAACTACAGTCTATTTCTGCAGAATGACCATTGTTCATTTGGCCATAACTCTGTGTAGAATGGTCCAATTGACCTGAAATTTTACCAGCAATAAGCTGAGATATAGACCAACAACTTTTGTGAAGAAACCTAACCCAAATTATGACCAAAATCTATCCAGCAAGTGAGTTGTAATCACTGTTCACTGCACTATAGATATGGTCAGTCTAGAAAAATTTCAATCTGGCCAGTTATGGATTTTGGACCATAACTTGAGGTACAAAACTCCAAATGGAGTGATTCAAAAAAAAAATTAAACTAGAAAAAATAAGGAACAACTTTCATGTTGATCATTTTTCCAAATTCCCACTACAAAAATGACAAATGGAATAGTAAATATAAGGTATGAAAACTGAAAATTCTGCTCAATTAACTTTAAGCTTAGAAATGGTCTTAGCAACCAATACCAATAAATTTTGAATGTAAAATGTGGTATGTTGGGAGTATAAAAACCAATATACCTATTGTCTATGCAAAAGTCAACATTTTGATTGACTAATGAAGTGAATAGTAACATCAAAACTTGAAATTCAAAAATTGTAAAACTCAAAAGTGTAAAATGCCCTAGTATACCTAACAAGATTGGTTTGGATAGCTTGGCATGCCAATAGGGTTCTGTTAGCAGTACTGCATATGGCTTCATGCCATTCTATGTTTCATGGCTTTCCCATGCCATTCTGTGAAATAATAGCCTTTGGCTATATTATTTGAGTTGATATGCTTGGGTTTTGACCCTGATAATTATTATAGCTTATTAGTTGTTCTGTTGCACACCGAGAGACACAATGTGACCGATGGTGTGATGGTCCGAGGTACTTAGTACCCAGTGCCAGTTTACCTGTCTATCCAGTCTAGTCAACTAGTATGGGTTACTCGGGCAATGATAATAAACCTTATCAAATTTTAAGTGAATAATACTGCAAATAATACCAGAAATTAAGGCTACAATAAAATGAAATCATACATTCTGCATAATTATTTTATTTTATTTTATTTTATTTATATTATCACCACTAAGCAGAATTGCTTAGCATGTCGCTTTTGCCACGCAGTGATCGGAGACCTAGCTGGGAGCCCAAGATACATCGACGGGTGAGCCTTACGAAATGCATCCGGGGTCTAGAGTCACCTCTCATCTGCACTGCATATGGTAGGACATTAGGACTATAGGTGGACCTTTTATATTTTTGCATTTTGTATTAGTTTGGATTGTAACTATAAACCCCTATAATTATGTATTAATGTAAATATATGAAATTTCATATTATTGAGATTTTCTGTATAATGTATTTTGATAAATGAAATGTTGAGAATTATTTGTGAATATGCTTCAAGTGCTGAAGTGAACAGAAAAGTTTTGAAAATAGTATTGTGATTTGGAGATTGACTTGAATGTGTATAATGGAGTTTGGATTTGGAAATTATTTTGGAAGTGTTTTTAAACAGGTTCAAAAGAACTGTTTTTTCAATTTACAGTCGGCACTCTGTCGGATTTTCTATAAAATTGCGGATAAATTCAGATTTATCTAAATTGAAAGAAAAATGAATTATAAAGGGATAAATTATAATAGAAACATAAATTGGTGCTCCGGCACATTGAGTGACATAACTTGCTCGGCTACACTGTAGACGGGTAAGAGATGTCACAATTTGGACCTGTTTTGAGTGAGTTATGGCCAAAAGACTGATTACTGTTCATATGGTCAAATTCTGGGTTCACATTTTAGACAATCTGAATTTGGTCACTTTTTAGGTCATTTTCTAGGTAGAATTTGGACAACACTTCTATATGAAAGTTAGCCTATTTTATGTCTAGTTTTGCCTCCAATTGGACTCATACCAATTGGGGTCACACAATTAGGGTTATAAGCTCAATTACATACTGTCCTTAAACACATTGCTCAAACACCAACCAAATGCACATTCACCTTACTATAAGTTCATTTCTCATACCCAATTCTGAATTGGTTTCATACCATGACCATTCATCACATCACATTTTGGTCACTTTGGGCAGAATATAACAATTCTTAATACACACATTACAACTTTAATTCTCAAAGTTACATTTAACACAATATTTATATACATGTAATCATTTAATTTGTTACATACACTTCCACTATCACTTCATATGCACTACCCTCAAACCATCACTAACAGAATTCATCAATTAATTTCATGAGATCAAACACTAATCCATACTCTTCAAGGCTGCCAAAAATGGTAGTTTGCCAAGGCTTTCACAATTACTTCCAAAACCCTAAATTCAATTGTGCAATCACACATACAAGAGGATTAAATTGCTAGCACTTTAAATTGACTGTCACACCTTACCCCTTGTAAGGTATAACATGATCCCGTAGAATACCTAATGAACTATCGAACTCCTCTTACCGATAACTCATTAAGTATCCTACAAGAGATTTTATAATCATTTTTTGACCTTTTGGAAGTGGTGAGCATTTTGGTAGGAATTAAAATCATTTAATTGAAGTGTCAAAACTAGTAAAAAATTTTGTCCATTTTTATTTTTTCGTAAATTTTATAAAAATTTCGGCAGAGTGTTGTCTGTATTTTGAGAAAACAGTTCTTCAAAAACCTATAAAAACACTTCCAATAATTATTTTCACAACTCCCAACCCAAATCAACTCAAGTCGACACAATTTAACTCAATTCCACGACTCAACAAAAAATTTTTCATCTCAAAATACTTCACAAATTCATTCACATTGCATATAGTACTTAATTTACAAATACAGATCTTAATTTACAAAAAGAAAATTTAAAATATCATTATTATAATTTATTATACAACTGCTCAACTTTACATTGATATATAAGACATTACAATATTTACATCAAATAACTACAAGGTATAATTAAATACTCGTACAAAAAGATCGGCGAAGGCCTTGCCAATTCAGCAACTCACTCTGCTGCTTTGTCCTTGCCCTTATTTGCGACAGCAAAATAAGCTATCGCTAAGTATAAAAATACTCAGTGGTACACAATAAAAATTTGAAATGCAATACTTAAAACATTCATTGATAAATCACAATTTAAATATTTCTGTAACACCCCTATGTTCGGTAGTGCGTTCTACTGTTCCGATAACAGTGTCTATCCGGACAGCTAGGATGCTTGGAATTATATTTAAATATTAGTGTGGAGATATAAGGTAGTGAAATACAATAGAGGAAAATACAAGAAAAAAATTAAAAATAAAGGAAAAATAAAAGAGAGAAAATGGAACTAAGCTAAACAAACAAAACCGTACCGATGGGTGATCGCACCGGGAAGTTGCGGCGTAGGTCGTTGACTAGCCTTGGACCGTGGGGAATCCTAGAAAATATTTTTGGGACTTAAATAAACATCTATTAAAAAATAAATGGTATTAGAAATGTCAAAGAAAATTAAATAATTAGTACAAAGAAAAATGAAAAATCGAGAAACTGATAAAAATCGGTGTTACCGAAAAAGCCAAAAAGGAACACAAATAGGGGCATTGTGGTCAATTGACACCCTAAGTTGCCTTTTGAACTAAATGTACATTAAAAATAAATGTTATTAAAATTTTGAAATACCATGAAAATTAAAATGGTGGTCCATAATTTAAATAGTAAAAGAAAAGAGGTTAAATGTGGGAATTGTGAAAACTTTCATTAAACAAATATTAAACTTACCTTAGTGCTCCACTAACACCACCAAAGTGGACTTTTAATCAGCTTTGGGTAGAAGATTCCATCTTCTTCAACCTTGAGCCAACGAAGCGAATGTACCTTGAGAGAAACCTCCATGGCCGAGCGAGAGGAACCTCCATGCAACCCATTTTGAGCCATCCTTTCCACTAAGTCCCTTCTTTAAAGTTAATCCTCACCTTGCAAGGAAGATTTTGGTAGCAATTTTAAGGAGGTTTAGTGAAGTTTTGATCAAGCTTCAAAGGTGGCAAGTGTGTATTTTCCATTCTTGTTTCATTAAACTTTGAGTGGATGTTGTGGTGAGTTGTTCTATGGAAGAAGTTTTGAAGTTTGATGATTTAATGGTGGTACACCATTTTGGCAGCAGCCATGGGAACTCAGCATATTTAGTTTGTTTTTACTTGTTAATGGTAGTTTAAGATGTTGATGTAAGTGTTTATGTGTATAGAAATGATTTAGACAATGTATATTAAGAGTATGTGTAATGGTGTACTTGGTTTTGAAAGCTTGAAAGCAATTTAAAGGAGATATTTTCCATGAGGTGAATCGGCAACTTTAAAGTGTGGTTAGAAATGTGTTGTTTCATGGTATGGGTTGTTGAATTATGTTGCTTATGGTGGCAGCATGTGTATGCGAATAATTGTTTGGATTTGGACATGTAAATGAGGTATGTTCATGTGGTTAAATTGTTGTAATTGGACTTTGAAAATTCTGAGTTATAATGTGTATGTTGAGAGTGGTTACAAGCTGCCCAAAATGACCAAAATGTGATGTAAAGTGTGTTAATGTTATGGTACCAAATCAGAATTGGCATGAAAGGTAAACTTGGTAAGTATTGAATGTGCAATTGGTAAGTGTTGAACAATGTGCAACAGGACAGTGTACACTTTAGCTTAGAACCTTAAGTGTGTGACCCCAATTGGTATGAGACCTATTGGAGGTGAAATTAGGCACAAAATGTGCCAACTTCTATGAAGGAAGCTTACCTAAATTCTGTCCACAAAGTGACATAAAAATTGACCAAATCTGAAATAGGTAAGTACAGGCCAGAATTTTTGACCAAATGAACAGTAGTCATTAAGAGGACCATAACTCACTCAAAACAGGTCCAATTGACCTGAAATTTTTACCATGAATATTTTAGATATAGATCTACAATTCTTATGAAGACACCAAAGCCCAGAAATGGCCAGAACTAAGCCAAATAGCTTGCAAAATTTCAGGTACAAAAACTGGCCGAAGTGAAAATGACCTAAAAATGACCTAAGCCTACCATTTTAGTGCATTTTGTCCAGCATTGGTAAATTGACCATATCTTGGTCTACACAACTCAGAATGACCTGAAATTTTGCCCCGCGTGCAATAAGACATAGACCTACAAGTTTGTAGTTTGGACCAAAACCCAAAAACTGAGGAAATTAGGTCGTCCAGCTAGGTCAAAGTAGTACACCGAAATCCTATAAATTGCAATACACTTGGAAATGAAATTGGTGACATATACCAACACTAAAGGCTATAAAATGAGACATATTGGTAACATTAGAATTGACTCACTTAGAGTGCATCAAGGGTCAATGTTATAGGTTGACTAATGAAATGAATTGAAGAGAATAGTACCAAGAAATTTAAATATTGGATTTTATTGTTAGAAACAAATTCATTGAGTACTAAAACACTTTAAATTGTGTGTTTCAGTCGAAAAGGATATTGGGAAGCATAAGGAACATTGAGTCAAAGCCTAGGGACGATTCAAATCAGGTTTGTACACAACTAGTTTTTAATTGATTTTGTTCTGAATATTTCATATGATTAACTGAAGTTACTTTCCTTATGTATTATGTTTATCAAGTATTGGATTTAATTCAATAATTATTGAAATTATTATAGTATATATGAATTTAGCTTTATGAAATGGTATTTCAACAAGTATTAAGCATTGTTGTAGATTGAATAAATTATGTTCTGGAAAATTGTGCTATAGTATGTTTGAATTGTGATGGGCAATTTGCATGGAAAAATTCAAATTTATGTTTTGAATTGTGATGAGCATAAAAATTATTGGATATTGCAATTGACTTTGAATCGAATGACTTTGAATCAAATTGTGTTATGATTTATGCTCATAAAAAGGACAAAGAGATTTATGATATTGTTTTATATCTCACTATAGATGCTTGACTAGGTTATTACCCGTCTCTCTCATTTGTTGAGAAGACAATGGAGTTAGTTTTGTTTTGATTACCATGGTACGTGCACAGTCTTAGATTCTCCTCTTATTAGAGGTTAGATCTAAGTTTTATGTTATGGCCCTTTCAGAAGTTTCATTATTGTGATGTGTACTGTGCATGATGATTCGACCTCCCCGACCATAGAGAGTTAGAATCCGATTCGACCTCCCCGACCAGAGGGAGTTAGAATCACCCCGAAGATGGCCCTTTCAGATTATTCTTGTATAGTTAATGAGATAAAGAATGGTTTCTGAGATAAAGAATGGTTTTTGAGATAAAGAATGGCTTTTGAGATCAAGAATGGTTTTGGAGATAAAGAATTGTGATTTCAATTATGATTTATGTATAATTGATTTTGTTAGAATTAGCTTAAATGGTTAGTTTTGATTTGATAAATTGAAGTTTGTGATCAAAGTCATTTTATACAAAGGATTTATATTATTGGCAATGAATATTTTGAGTTTTGAAATTTGATGAGTATCCAGATTTCTAAATTATTTGCTGTAATTTTTGTTAAGGTATATTGTACTATGTTTTAAATTATAGTTGTGCACCACTGAGTTCACCACTCAGTGATAGCTTTGTATGTTGTCGCTGGTGAAAAGAGCATAGAGTAATTAAGTAAGCTTCTTTGAAGAGACATTCAGATTAGCTCCAGGTATACCCATGTACACAGGTTTTGATGTATGCATGTAATAATATGTATGTAAATTATTTGAACAGTTGTATAAAAACTCTTGTAAAATATTTTGGTATGTAATTAAATGTAAATTATTGTGATATAAATGTTAAGTCTTGTAATCAATGAAATATTCTTTATGATAAGATTAGCTTGAAAATGAATTGATTTGATTATTGAGAATTGAATTGTGAGTTGAAATGAAGTTATTGGAGTTGTATTTGAGAAAACATATTGGGAGTGTTTTCCTTTTCAGGTTTGAAGGACTATTTTCTCAAAACACAGTCAGCACTTTGCCGAAATTTTGAAAAAATTTTTATAACACCAGATTTTAATCGATGATTTAAATTTCATGAAAATTGTTTTAGAATCCCTTGTAGTCTATCTAATAGGTTATCGGTAGGCGAAGTACGGTAACTCATTAGTTTTACTATGGGATCACGTTACATCTTACGGGGGAGTAGGGTGTGACATGTTTTGTGGTATCAGAGCAATGGTTTTAAAGTAAATTTTAAACTGTGAATTTGAAATCTTTTTGTCAGTAAATACAACTGCTCAAATGTTTGATACATATAGTACATTTACATCATAAATATGAACTAATGTAGAGAAATCTCCTTGTGTGTGTTGGTTGTACAGGAATAGAAAATCCTGTGAAAAGATATGGAAGAGAAGGATGAGACAATAGAATAGTCTGTGATAGTGGAAGTACAAGGTGAGGCCCTAGCCCCTCAAAGAGTCGGAAGCCCAACTTTACCAGCCCCGCCTGTATAAATTAATACACAAATGGCCACTTTCTTTCAACAAATGGATGATACTTTGTCAGCTCAAGCTCAAGCACAAACCCAACCCCCACAAGGGCAGTGTGAAATAGAGAAAAGGGAGAAATCTATGGGTCAGAGCTTAAATAGTAATTTGGGAAAGAGAAAAGAATTTGAGGAAACCCGAGCTCAGGGATATGACAGAGGCAGATCATCAGGGCAGAGAACACTAAGATCTAGTCGTCGATCAACCAGAAGTTCCTATTCTGCCCATTTCTGCCATGTTTGTGGTAAGCTACATGGAGGTATTTGTCGTAAGGCTTCTGGAGCCTGTTACAATTGTGGAAAGCTTGGACACTTTGTTAGAAATTGTACTAGAGTACCTCGATCTACTCTCGAAAGTTCACAGATAGTCAGTAGAGGTTGAGATAGAAATAGAGTTGGTACTCCTCACAACCATAACATAGTGAATCAACCTGAACATAGTAGCGCATCAGTTAGAGCGTCCACTATACGCCAAGGGGAAAGAACAAAAACTTCGGATGTAGCTGCTGGTAAGTTCTTAAAAAAAAAAATTTATTATTTGATCCCAGCACTACTTAGTTATATGTTAGTGTTAGAACTATATGTTCTGTTATTATTCCTTTACATGGGAATAAATTTTGATGCAGTAGTGATTAGTCCTTTAAGATAAGGAATGTGATAATAAGTGAAATTAGTTCTGAAAGAGTTTATCAACGAAAAGTATTTTCTAACACACCATAAATTATAAAGTTAAACGGTAAGCCTACTTATGTAAGGCAAGAGAACGTAAAAGTAAATTGCAGTAATAGAATTACTCTAGATGAGGGAAAAGATATTACTTTTAGTAATTGTTAATAGATATTGTAAATAGAATAAGAATCAAATATCAGTAATGTCACACTCTACTCCTCCATAAGATATAACATGATCCTGTAGTACACCTAATGAATTACCGTACTTCGCCTACCGGTAACCCATTAAATATACTACAAGGGATTTTAAATCAATTTTCGTGAAATTTAAATCATCGATTAAAATCTGGTGTTATAAAAATTTTTCAAAATTTCGGTAGAGTGCCGGCTCTATTTTGAAAAAAACAGTTCTTCAAAACCTGCAAAGAAACACACTCCCAATATGTTTTCTCAAATACAACTCCAATAACTTCATTTCAACTCACAATTCAAATCTCAATAATCAAACCAATTCATTTTCAACCCAATCTCATCATAAAAGAAACATTTCATTGATTACAAGACTCAAAATTAATATTACAAAGCTATTCAGGTAAATGAAATTTCAAGTTTACATTTACAATAATTTACATTTAATTACATACCAAAATATTTTACAAGAGTTTTTATACAACTGCTCAAATAATTTACATACATATTATTACGTGCATACATCAAAACCTGTGTACATGGGTAAACCAGGAGCTGATTTGAATGTCTCTTCAAAGAAGCTTACTCAATTGCTCTATGCTCTTTTCACTTACGACAGCATACAAAGCTATCGCTGAGTGCTGAACTCAGTGGTGCACAACTATAATTTAAAATATAAAACAATATACTTTAACAAAATTACAGCAAATAATTTAGAAATCTGGATACTCATCAAATTCCAAAACTCCAAATATTCATTGTTAATAAATATAAATTATTTGTATAAAATGACTTTGATCACAAACTTCAATTTATCAAATCATAACTAACCATTTAAGGTAATTCCAACAAAATCAATTACACATAAATCATAATTGAAATCACAATTCTTTATCTCAAAAACCATTCCTTATCTCAAAAACCATTCTTTATCTCAAAAATCATTCTTTATCTCACTAACTATGCAAGACTAATCCGAAAGGGCCATCTTCGGGGTGATTCTAACTCCCTATGGTCAAGGAGGTCGAATCAGATTCTAACTCCCTATGGTCGGGGAGGCCGAATCATCGTGCACAGTAAACATCACAATAATGAATCTTCCGAAAGGGCCATAACATAAAACTTAGATCTAACCTCTAATAAGAGGAGAATCTAAGCTTGTGCACATACCATGATAATCAAAACACAATTAACTCCATTGTCTTCTGAACAAATGAGAGAGACGGGTAATAACCTAGTCAAGCATCTATAGTGAGATATAAAACAATATCACAATCCTTTTAGTGAGCATAAATCATAATACAATTCGATTCAAAGTCGATTCCAATATCCAATAATTTTTATGCTCATCACAATTCAAATCATAAATTTGCATTTTTCCATGCAAACCCATCCTAATTCAAAACATGTTCTATCACAATTTTCCAAAACATAATTTATTCAATTCACAACAATGCTTAATACTTGTGGAAATACCATTTCACAAAGCTAAAGTCATACATACTATAACAATTTCAATAATCATTGAATTAAATCCAATGCTTGTTAAACATAATACATAAGAAAAATATGTCATTTAATCATATAAAATATTCAGAACAAAATCAGTTAAAAACTAGTTATGCACAAACCTCTGATAACTGTCTCTTGGCCCTGACTCAGTGTTTCCTTCCCTTTCCCTGAGTCTTTGCTAACTGAGAAACACAATTTGAAATGTTTCAGTACTCATTTAAACCGTTTCTAACAATAAGGCTTAATACTTAATTTATTGAATTCTATTATTTCCTTTAGTCAACCTAAAATGTTGACCCTCGATGCACTCTAGGTGAATTAGGTTTTAATGTTACCAATATATCACATTTTATAGCCTTTTAGTATTGGTACATGTTACCAAATTCATTTTCAAGTATATTGCATTTTATTGTAATTTGCCAGATTTCAGTATACTAATTTTACCTAGCCGGACGACCTAGTTCCTTGGTTTTCGAGTTTCGGTCAAAACTACAAACTTGTAGATCTATGTCTTATTGCACGCGGGGCAAAATTTCAGGTCATTCTGAGTTGTGTAGGCCAAGTTATGATCAATCTACCAATGCTAGACAGAATGTATCAAAATGGTCACTTTAGGTCACTTTTGGTTCAGCCAGTTTTTGGACCTGAATTTGTGCAAGCTACTTGGCTTGGTTCTTGCCATTTTTGGGCTTTGGTGTCTTCATAAGAATTGTAGATATATGTCTCAACTATTCATGGTAAAAATTACAGGTCAATTGGACCTGTTTGAGTGATTTATGGCCAAAAAACTAACTGCTGCTCAAATGGTCAATTTTCAGGTTTTCAAAGCACTAATCCGGATTTGGTCATTTTTCAAGTTACCTTCCAAGCAGAATTTTGGTCTTCATGAAAGTTGGCACATTTTATGCCTAGTTTCACCTCCAATTGGTCTCATACCAATTGGAATCACACACTTAAGGTTTCTAGCCAAAACATACACTGCCCTATACACACTCTTCATCACATACCAAAGGACACATTCAACACTTACCAAGCTATTTCCTTCATGCCATTTCTGTTTTGTACCATAACATAAACACATTTAGCAATTCATTTTTGGTCATTTTGGCAGCTTATAACTACACTCAATATGCACATTATAGTCTAGAATTTTCCAAGTCTAATTACAAACAATTTAACCACATAACATAGCTCATTTACATGTCCATACTCAAACCTTTATACACACATACATGCTGCCATAACAAGCACCATAATTCAACAATATAATTCCATAAACCAAACCATGAAATAACATATTTTGGTCTACACTTCAAGTTTGCCGAATTGTACACTTCCTTCCATTAGTTTCCAAGCTTCCAAGCTTCCAATTTATTTCTACACACATAAATACTTACATCAACACTTTAATCTACCATTTACATGCAAGGATAAACTGCTTTTATTGAAGTTCCATGGCTGCCAAAAATGGACCTCTCCCTTTGTCACACCTTACTCCTCTGTAAGGCATAACATGATCCCGTAGAATACTTAATGAACTACCGAACTTTACCTACCGATAACTCATTAAGTATCCTACAAGGGATTTTAAAACATTGCAATATTTACATCAAAATAACTACAAGGGTACAAAATAATACCCGTACAAAAGTTCAGTGTGTTCCTCAACTCAATAGCAGCTCACTCTGCTGCTTTTTCCTTGCTCTTATCTGCGACAGCAAAATAAGCTATCGTTGAGTATAAAAATACTCAATGGTGCACAATAAAAATTTAAAATATAATACATAAATCATTCATTGATGAAATATAATTTAAATATTTCTCAATCACATTTCACAAATTATTAAAGCTCACAATAACATAATTTAGTCAAATAATTTAATAAACACAGTGTTGCCAAAATCAAACACAACTTAAGCCATGACACAAAATTTCTGATCAATGCCGTGTTGTACACCACGACAAAGCAATCTACAACCCCATTAATCGAAATCAATGAGGGAGGTGGCTAGCTAGCTAATGAGTACTCATCCGATCTCAACCTCAACTGGCAAGCCAGAGAGGGAGGAAAATAAACGATCTCAACCCCATAAATGGAGGAGGAATAATGCGATACTGTCATGTTAAGTGTGAACACAAAATCAATTCAAAACAATTTATTTAAATAATTTATGAGAAATCTGATCAATTTCCAAAGTCATATTTGCGATTATAAAATGGCAACACAGTACATAATTAATCACAGAAGTCAAATTTTTGAGAATAAAATATTTAAACAAGAATTATTGTGCACAGACCTGACGTGAGTCACCTCTAGGCCTTGACTCAGTGTCACCGAGCTTCCAAGTCTTTTTCAGCTGAAACACACAGTTTCATAGTGTTTCAGTACCATATCTTAGCATAAATCCAAAAATAAATTTAACTTCACTTTTACCTAGCTTTATTGTGCTAAACTCGACGTTCTTGATATTTTTATATTTTGGGTTACTATTCACTACACTATTCAAGTCAAATTGTTGACTTTTTAAGGCTTAATAGGTATGGGAACTCCAACTTCACCCACATACCACATTTTGGTCATTAAATTTGTTGGTTTTAGTCATTTTCTCAAAGTTTAAGTCTTTTAGGCAAAATTGTCAAATTTTTAGTTTTGGTGTCCCTAATTACACTGTTCCATTGGTCATTCTACTGTTGGAATTTGGCAAAAATTCCTTCATAGAAAATGTTCCTTATTGTCTTAAGTTTATTCTTATTTTTGAATCACTCCAATTGGAGTTTTTTAGCTCAAGTTATGGCCATTTGAACAATGGCTGCCGGATTGGAAACAACCCAGATTTTTTGGGCAATTTTGGTGCTGGTAGTTTTGAATCACCAACTTGGGGTGGCCAAATGACTTGGTTTCTGGTAGAATTTGAGTTTGTGTTCTTCATGAAAGTTTTAGGTCTATATCTCATATAACAACTGGTAAAATTTTAGGTCATTTTGACCTGCCTAGCTCGAGTTATGACCAAATGAATTCATTTGGTCAGTTTGTATAGGGTAGCCTGCAATTTTTCAACTTTGGTCAATTTGTTCACTTGGCTTTGGTCACTTTTTGGGCATGGTTCCTAAATGAAAATTGTGTCATTTAGTGTCTTTTTTCATCCCCAATTCGTCCCATACCAATTGGACTTGTAAAATTTCATTTTTGGTCTGTCAAAGTTAACTTGGTCATGCTGCCAGCAGCATGACCACACTCCCTCCGAATTTAGCTTGAATTCCAATAATTCCAACACAACTCATTTGGTCATAAATGACCATTTTTCACTTCACAATAGGTCAAAGACACCATTTACTCATTTCACACATTTTTGGTCCATAAACCCTAAGTCCCAAAACCCTAACTTACTAAATTATTGTATTTAGCTAATTTCAAAGCTCTCAACTATAATCATTCAACTAAATAAAGTTTCTAAACTCATTCAAATCCATCAAACCATGCAAATCATACTCCCCTTCAAGCTGGCTAAAATTTCAGTTTGGTCCTCCCCACATATTTTTATTTCATTACTTTAGTTTCTAAGCTCATTTCAATAACTAAAGATGCATTTGAAGTAGAAAGTTGAAAGTTAGCATACTAACCTTTGTTTGGAGGGTTTATAGGCTTTCCTTTCTTCAATTCTTTCTTCTTCTTTTTAGTCTCTAATGTTTCCTTAACATGTAAGGAGAATTTTTTATGTTGGGACTTTGTGAATTTATGGGATAGAGTAGGGAAATTCAAGCTTTTTTTTCCCTTAACAATGGTGGACAAGATGAAAGAATGCGGAGAGAGAGGTGAGGCGGCAACAAGGGAAAAAGATGACCAAAATGATTTTTTTTTTCTTTTTTCTTTTTAGTTCTTTATGTCTTTATCTTATGGAAGACCAAAAATCAATTTAATTAATTTATTAATTATATGACTTATGGCATCATGCATGATATCATGCATGATGTCATCTTCCTACACCTTTTTAACTTTTTCATTTTCTCTTCTTTTTTTTTTCTATTAGTTCTTTAATTTAATTCTCGATTCCAAAATTTTCTTTTCTTCGACTTTATTTGACAGTTAGGTCAGAAGTCAGCTCTCGGGGTCAATTGACCAATTTGCCCTTTGCCGGTTCAACCTGGTTTGCAAATAATTCCATATTTCTTTCGGCTCACTAACCTAATTATTTGACTGGCTTAACAGTTCTTTTTCGTGATTTTCTCTTTTCCACTATGTTCGTAAGGGTCCTAAGGACCGCAGCGTCACATTTTACAGTTCAAAATTTGAGTTTAAAATGACTTCGCAGTCATTCCCGAGAAGGTCACCCATCGCTGTGACTCTCAGCTCGTTTAACCTCTTATGTTCTTTTTTTCTTGTTTATACTTAACTAATTGAACATTACTAATTATTTGTATTTATGGCTTCTCTAGTTGTCTTAAGTATGGTTCTAATCCCCTTAATTGTCCGGACCGACTCCGGTCACCGAAACAGTGAAATATACTAGGCTATACAAATAGGGGTGTTACAATTCTCCCCCCCTTAAATAAATTTCGTCTCGAAATTTTACCTGGTATCAATCTCTAAACAGCTGTGGGTGTTGTCTCCTCATGTCCTCCTCTCGTTCCCAAGTAGCCTCCTGGCCTGAATGATGATTCCACAGCACTTTTACCAATGGTATCTGCTTGTTCCGTAGCTGCTTCACTTCATAAGCCAAAATCTTTATGGGTTCTTCCTCATATGTGAGGTCTGGATTTACTTCAATTTCTTCTACTGGTAGTACATGAGATGGGTCTGATCGATACCTCCTCAACATAGACACATGGAAGACATTATGTAACTTCTCCAACTCTAGAGGTAGTGCCAAACGATATGCCAAAGGACCCACTCTTTCCAGAACCTTATATGGCCCAATGAAATGAGGACTTAGTTTCCCCTTTCTGCCGAATCTCATAATTCTCTTTCAAGGAGAAACCTTGAGGAATACTCTGTCACCCACCGCATACTCAATATCTCTTCTCTTCAAATCAATGTAGGACTTCTGACGGTCTGATGCAGTTTTAAGTCGATCTCTGATTAGCCTGATTTTCTCTTCAGTCTGTTGAACAATTTCGGGTCGAGTCATCTTTCTTTCGCCCACGTCATCCCAACACAACGGGGTTCTACATTTTCTGCCATACAAAGCTTCATATGGAGGCATCCCAATGCTTGATTGGTAGCTGTTGTTGTAAGCAAACTCAATCAAAGGCAAGTGTGTATCCCAACTACCCTCAAACTCAATCACACAAGCCCGTAGCATGTCCTCCAAGATCTGAATTACCCTCTCAGACTGGCCATCTGTCTATGGGTGGAATGCAGTACTGAAGTTCAATCTAGTTCCTAGAGCTCTCTGAAAACTACCCCAGAATTTAGAAGTGAACCTAGGATCTCTGTCTGATACGATAGATACTGGCACTCCATGAAGTCTCACAATCTCATCGATGTACAACCTAGCCAATCTGTCTAAACTGTAGTCCATTCGGACTGGCAGAAAATGAGCAGACTTAGTCAGTCTGTCAATAATGACCCATACTGCATCATGACTCTTTTGTGTCCTCGGAAGTCCCATTACAAAATTCATCGTTATTCTTTCCCATTTCCATTTTGGCACTGGTAGTGGATGTAACAACCCAGTGGGTACTTGATGCTCTGCCTTTACTTGCTGACAAGTTAGGCATTTGGAAACAAACTCTGCCACATCTCTTTTCATACCCATCCACCAGTAATGCTCCTTTAGCCCTCTATACATTTTTGTACCACCAGGGTGCATGGCAAAAGGAGACTCATGTGCTTCCTTCAAAATGATCTGCCTCAAATCAACATCATTAGGAACACATATTCTGCCCTGATATAGCAATAGAATGTCATCTCTAATTGAGAATTCTGGTTTCTTGCCCTGCTGGACTTCTTCCAACAACTTCTGATACCTTTCATCATTCTGAGCAGCCATTCTGATCTGATTAATCAACACTGGCTGTACATGCCATGCAACTGCTGTCTGACCATCATCATTAATCACTAAGCTGGCATGCAGTGATCTTAACTCATGCACTAAAGACAAAGGAGTAACTCGTAGACTTGCCATAATCTTGCGACTTAAGGCGTCAGCCACAACATTAGCTTTCCCTGGCTGATAGTCTATCAGACAATCATAGTCTTTTATCAACTCTAGCCATCTCCTCTGTCTCAAATTCAGCTCTTTCTGGGTGCCCAAATACTTCAAACTCTTTTGATCTGTGTAGATGTAACACTTCTCCCCATACAACTAATGTCTCCAGATCTTAAGAGCAAACACAATGGCTGTAAGCTCCAAGTCATGTGTCGGATAATTCCTCTCATGTGGTTTTAGCTGGCGTGATGCATAGGCAATGACATTTCGATCTTGCATCAATACACAACCTAACCCATTGTGAGAAGCATCGCTGTAAACTGTATATTCTTTTCCCGGTGTAGGTAAAGTCAGGACTGGAGCCTCTGTCAAACATCTTTTCAATTCATCAAAGCATTGCTGGCATTTATCCGTCCACTGAAATTTTACATCTTTTCTAAGCAGCTTGGTCAATGGAGATGCCAACATGGAGAATCCCTTCACAAACCGACGGTAGTATCCAGCTAAACCCATAAAACTGCGAATCTTTGTGAAATTTCTGGGTGGGCTCCAATTAAGGACAGCTTCAATCTTGCTAGGATCTACCTTAATACCCTCTGCTGATAATATGTGCCCCAAAAATGACAACTCCTTCAGCCAAAATTCACACTTCGACAGTTTGGCATATAGCTGTTTCTCCCTTAAGGTTTATAGTACAATCCGCAAATGTCTATCATGCTCTTCTAAATTCCTCTAATAGACCAATATATCATCGATAAATACCATAACAAACTGGTCGAGGTATGGTCTGAAGATAGTGTTCATCAGATCCATAAAAGCAGCCGGAGCATTAGTTAACCCGAATGGCATAACCAAGAACTCATAATGGCCATAACGGGTTCTGAAGGTAGTTTTAGAAATACTCTGCTCTTGTACTCTCAGCTAATAATAACCTGATCTTAGGTCAATTTTGGAGAACACAGTTGCACCCCTCAACTGATCAAACAAGTCATCAATACGGGGCAATGGATATCTGTTTTTTATTGTCACCTTATTCAACTGCCGATAGTCAATGCATAACCGGAGAGTGCCATCCTTCTTCTTTACAAATAACACCGACGCTCCCCAAGGTGACACACTAGGGCAGATGAAGCCCTTGTCAAGCAACTCTTGCAACTGTACTTTTAATTCTTTTAGTTCTGCTGGTGCCATTCTGTATGGCGTTATGGAGATTAGGTCCACATCAGGCATAACATCAATTTCAAACTGCACTTCTCTTTCTGGAGGTAATCCTGGCAATTCATCAGGAAACACACCCGAAAAAGTCACATATAGTGGGGATGTCCTTCAGAGCTGGACTATCCACTTGGGTGTTTATCACATGTGCCAAGTATGCCTCACACCCTTTCCTAATCATTTTTCTGGCCAGTGCAGCTGAAATGATGTTTGAAGGCAATAACTGCCTCTCCCCATGTATTACCACATCACCATACTGAGGGAGACCAAAAGTGACTGTCTTCAGTCTACAGTCAATCATCACATGATGCCTGGCTAACCATTCCATGCCCAAGATAATGTCATAATCTCTGAAGGGCATTTCAATTAAATCAAATAGAAAAGTGTGTCCTTGGATCACCAAAGGACAGTCCTTATATAGCCTATTTACACTGATCTCCTGGCCTAATGGACAAGTTACTAGCACATCATAGTCAATTGGTACACACTGAATAGCAGTAGAACACAAAACACTAGCATTAACATACGAATATGTGGAGCCAAGATCAAATAACACATGTACATCTTGGTCAAGGATGGAAAAATTACCAGCTACAACGTCTGATGTTTCAGCCTCCTCCCTCTGACGCATGGTATACACTCTGACTGGTGCGCCACTGGGTACTGGCTAGTTAACAGTGCTTTGACTTCCAAGAATGTTACCAGGACCCCAACCTCTGCCTCTACCTCTAGCAGCTGACTGTGACCCTCTAGGTGCAGAGACTTGGGCTGATCCTTCAGATGTAACAGAAGGTCCAGACCATCGCGGACTAGTGCAATCCTTAGCGAAATGACCGCTCCCTCCACAGTTAAAACATGCACCAGTGGCCTTAAAACAAACCCCACTGTGAGTTCTGCCATAAGTTTCACACTGTCATAGTGATAGAGCTCCTCGGGGTGCCTGCTGGGTCTACAGACCAGACCGGGGTGGTCTTTGGCCAGAAAATCTATCTCTGCCCAATCTACGGGAGTTGGATCCCCCAAACTGTGTCCTCTTTCCAGAACCACTCATAGATGTTTATCCCATAGTCTTTTCAGTCTTCTCTTTCTCTTATGTACCCTTCTTTACTGCCCCTTCAGATTTTATCCTTTCCAGTTCCAGGGCCTGTGAGATCAACTCAGTGAAATTCTGATGTCGAAAACCCACAACTTGCATTTTCAGATTCGGCCTTAACCCAGACTCAAACCTCTTACATCTATCTCTGGGGGTGGAGACTAAGCTTCCAGCATAGTGGCTTAGCCTTGAGAAGTCTCTCTCATACTCTGCTATGGTTCGGTCCCCTTGTTTCAAACTCAAGAATTCTTGTAATTTCATATCTACATACGCATCAGGAACCCATTTCTGCCTGAATTCCCTCAGGAAGTCTGTCCATGTCAGCACAGGAGGCTCAACCAGGCTGTGGGGGATGGTCTTCCACCATTCATACGCATCCCCTTGGAGAAGAGATACTGAATACTCAAATTTTAATTCTTCAGTACACTGCAGCTTTCTGAAAACCCGTTCCATTCTTTCCAACCACTGTTTTGCCACCAGTGGATCCACAGTGCCTTTAAACTCGGTGGCCCCAAATTTCATCAATTTTTCATACTGCCGAGCTGAGGGCTGTGGTTGTGCTACAGGTGCTTGCATCTGAGGTTGGGGTGGCACATTACCCGCTATTTGCTGGAAAAACGCAGCCATCTGCTGTACAAACTGAGTAGGGAACTGCGTTGCTGGAGTAGGAGCTGGAGTAGCTGACCCACTCACGTTCTGGAGTGCTGGGGCTTCCCCTTGAACCTCAGCCTCAACAGATTGTTCTTCGGAATGATCTCCTCCTTCCATTCCATTTTCCCAAATTTTCTATTTCCTGAGATCAAACACAAGGAGGTTGACCTCCGTTAGTGCATATTCATGATGTAAATACGTCATATGTATCAATTAAGGACACTTGAGCAGTTGTACTTATCAAAGAAATATTCATACACAGTCAAAATTTATTGAAAAAAACCATGCTCTAATACCACTAAAACATGTCACACCTTACTCCTCTGTAAGGCATAACATGATCCCATAGAATACTTAATGAACTACCAAACTTCACCTACCGATAACTCATTAAGTACCTTACAAGGGATTTTAAAACAATTTTCTTACATTTTGGAAGTGGTGAGCATTTTGGTAGGAATTAAAAACCATTTATTCAAAATTTAAATACTAGTAAAAATTTTTGTCCATTTTAATTTTGCTGCAAATTTTATAAAAATTTTAACAGAGTTCCGTTTGTAATTGGAGAAAACAGTTCTTCAAATACCTGAAAAAAAAAACACTTCCAATAATTTTCTCAACTCCCAACCTCCAATGAATCTCAAATCAACTCAATTCAATTCACTTCAAAATAATTCCACAATCCAAATCGAAATTTATCATCTCAAAATATTTAATAACTCCATTCACAGTGCATAAAGTATGAAATTCACAAATATAAATCTTAATTTACAGAAGAAAATCCAAAAATAATATTATTACAATTTATTTTACAACTGCTCAACTTTACATTGATACATAAAACATTGTAATATTTACATCAAAATAACTATAAGGGTATAAAATAATACCCGTACAAAAGTTCAGTGTGTTCCTCAACTCAATAGTAGCTCACTCTGCTGCTTTTTCCTTGTTCTTATCTGTGACAGCAAAATAAGCTACCGCTGAGTATAAAAATACTCAGTGGTGCACAATAAAAATTTAAAATACATACATAAATCATTCATTGATGAAACACAATTTAAATATTTCTCAATCACATTTCACAAATTATTAAAGCTCACAATAACACAATTTAGTCAAATAATTTAATAAACACAGTGTTGCCAAAATCATACACAACTTAAGCCATGATACAAAATTTCCGATCAATGCCATATTGTACACCATGACAAAGCAATCTACAATCCCATTAATTGAAATCAATGAGGGAGGTGGCTAGCTAGCTAATGAGTACTCATCCGATCTCAACCTCAACTGGCAAGCTAGAGAGGGAGGAAAATAAACGATCTCAATGTGATACTGTCATGCTAAGTGTGAACACAAAATCAATTCAAAACAATTTATTTAAATAATTTATGAGAAATCTGATCAATTTCTAAAGTCATATTTGCGATTATAAAATGGCAACACAGTACATAATTAATCACAGAAGTCAAATTTTTGAGAATAAAATATTTAAACAAGAATTATTGCGCACAGACCTGACGTGAGTCGCCTCTAGGCCTTGACTCAGTCTTTCCGAGCTTCCAAGTCTTTTTCAGCTGAAACACACAGTTTCATAGTGTTTCAGTACCATATCTTAGCATAAATCCAAAAATAAATTTAACTTCACTTTTACCTAGCTTTATTGTGCTAAACTTGACGTTTTTGAAATTTTTGTGTTTTGGGTTACTGTTCACTACACTATTCAAGTCAAATTGTTGACTTTTTAAGGCTTAATAGGTATGGGAACTCCAACTTCACCCACATACCACATTTTGGTCATTAAATTTGTTGGTTTTGGTCATTTTCTCAAAGCTTAAGTCTTTTAGGCAAATTTGTCAAATTTTCAGTTTTGGTGTCCCTAATTACACTGTTCCATTGGTCATTCTACTGTTGGAATTTGGCAAAACTTCCTTCATAGAAAATGTTCCTTATTGTCTTAAGTTTATTCTCATTTTTTAATCACCCCTATTGGAGTTTTGTAGCTCAAGTTATGGCCATTGAACCATGGCTACCGGATTGGAAACAATCCAGATTTTCTGGGCAATTTTGGTGCTGGCAGTTTTGAATCACCAACTTGGGGTGGTCAAATGACTTAGTTGCTGGCTGAATTTGGGTTTGTGTTCTTCATGAAAGTTTTAGTTCTATATCTCATCTAACCAATGGTAAATTTCAGGTCATTTTGACCTGCCTAGCTCGAGTTATGACCAAATGAATTTATTTGGTCAGTTTGTATAGGGTAGCCTGCAATTTTTCAACTTTGGTCAATTTGTTCACTAGGCTTTGGTCACTTTTTGGGCATGGTTCCTGAATGAAAATTGTGTCATTTTGTGTCTGTTTTCATCCCCAATTGGTCCCATACCAATTGGACTTATAAAATTTCATTTTTGGTCCCTCAAAGCTGACTTGGTCATGCTGCCAGCAGCATGACCACACTCCCTTCGAATTTAGCTTTAATTCCAATAATTCCAACACAACTCATTTGGTCATAAATGACCATTTTTCACTTCACAATAGGTCAAAGACACCATTTACTCATTTCTCACATTTTTGCTCCATAAACCCTAAGTCCCAAAACCCTAGCATACTAAATTATTGCATTTAGCTAATTTTAAAGCTCTCAACTATAATCATTCAACTAAATAAATTTTCTAAACTCATTCAAATACATCAAACCATGCAAATCATACTCCCCTTCAAGCTGGCCGAAATTTCAGTCTGGTCCTCCCCACATATTTTTATTTCATTACTTTAGTTTCTAAGCTCATTTCAATAACTAAAGATGCATTTGAAGTAGAAAGTTGAAAGTTAGCATACTAACCTTTGTTTGGAGGGTTTATAGGCTTTCCTTTCTTCAATTCTTTCTTCTTCTTTTTAGTCTCTAATGTTTCCTCAACATGTAAGGAGAATTTTTTGTGTTGGGACTTTGTGAATTTATGGGATAGAGTAGCAAAATTCAAGCTTTTTTTTTTTCCCTTAACAATGGTGGACAAGGTGAAAGAATGGGGAGAGAGAAGTGAGGCGGCAACAAGGGAAAAAGATGACCAAAATGATTTTTTTTTTCTTTTTATTTCTTTATGTCTTTATCTTATGGAAGACCAAAAATCAATTTAATTAATTTATTAATTATATGACTTATGGCATCATGCATGATATCATGCATGATGTCATCTTCCTGCACCTTTTTAACTTTTTCATTTTCTTTTCTTTTTTTTTTCTATTAGTTCTTTAATTTAATTCTCAATTCCGAAATTTTCTTTTCTCCAATTTTATTTGACAGTTAGGTCAGGAGTCAGCTCTTGGGGTCAATTGACCAAATTGCCCTTCGCCGGTTCAACCCGGTTTACCAATAATTCCATATTTCTTTCGGCTCCCTGACCTAATTATTTGACTGGCTTAACAGTTCTTTTTCGTGATTTTCTCTTTTCCACTATGTTCATAAGGGTCCTAAGGACCGCAGCGTCACATGTTACGATTAGAAATTTGAGTTTAAAACGACTTCGCAGTCGTTCCCGAGAAAGTCACCCATCGCTGTGACTCTCGGCTTGTTTAATCTCTTATGTTCTTTTTTTCTTGTTTATACTTAACTAATTAAACATTACTAATTATTTGTATTTATGGCTTCTCTAGTTGTCTTAAGTATGGTTCTAATCCCCTTAATTGTACGGACCGACTGCGGTCACCGAAACAGTGAAATATACCAGGCTATACAAATAGGGGTGTTACACCCTTAACTCATCAAACTTCAAAAATCCTTCTACAATTCAACTACCCATAACATCCCTTCAAGGTTTAATGAAACAATAACTAAAAATACATACTTATCACTTTTGAAACTCTTCAAAACCTCACTAAAACTTGATTTTCTTACTGCCTATCTACTGCCCAAGTTGCATAGAACAACTTTAGTGAAGGAAAGTGTAAGGAAATTAGCTTGGAAATGAAGGATTGAAGCTTGCATGAAGCTTATGAAGTGCGGCCATAGAGGTTTCCTTTCAAGAGCATTTTGGCTGGCTTTGGAAAGGTTGAAGAAGGTGAGTAATTTGTCCAAAATATGCTGATTACATGTCCACTTAAGTGGAGTTAGTGGACCACTAACTTAGATTAAGTATTTAATATTCTAAAGTTTTCATATTCCCACATTTAACTCCTTTCTTTTGCCATTTAAATTAGTTACCACCAATTTAATTTTTCATGACATTTTCCAAGTGTAACATCATTTATTTTTAATGGACATTTAGGTCAAAATACAACTCGAGGTGTCAAATGACACAATGCCCCTGTTCGGGTTGCATTCCCGATTTTTCGGTAATACCGAGTTTTGTCGTTTTCTTGATTTCTCATTTTTCTTTGTACTAATTAATTAATTTTTCTTTGATATTTCTAATGACATTTATACTTCAATAGATGTTCATTTAAGTCTTAAAAATATTTTCCAGGGTTCCCCGCAGTCCAAGGCTAGTTAACGGTCCACACCGCAACTTCCTGGTGCGGTCACCCATAGCTAGGGTTTTCGGCTCGTTTAACTTGGTTACATTTCATTGCTATTATTTTTCCTTTGTTTTTCTTGTATTTTCTTTTCTTGTATTTCATTATTTTATGTCTCCTCATCAATATTTAAGTGTAGTTCTAGGCATTTTAGCTGTCTGGACAAACACTGGTCACTGGAACAGTAGAATGCACTACCGAACATAGGGGTGTTACAAGTAAATTAGAAAAGGATAAAATATAGGAAAGTTTGATCTATGGGAATGTATCGTAGTAACTATGCAATGTTCTTGATGTTTATACTGTAAACTATAGATTACAGTACTGACTTGAGATTATTGCGTAGAGCTACGTACTACTCAATAGTACACCAAGATGAGAATAGTTACCAACGGCATCTGTATTGGTATAGTTATGCCAGGACAAATTTTATTGTTGGAAATGAGTCTGTATTGGTATAGGGATTTAAAACTCAAAAGTTAGAATATCGAAAGGTTATAGTTTAGTACAAAAAGAAGTAAGTTATAGAATATTAATGGATAAAAAGAGTTGTGGAAGTAAAAATTTGAACAGTTGGTTCAGATATAACAAAGAAATGTTACGAATATGAGTAAGATTGTTGACTAGAATGGTCAAAGGACCCATGATTAGATGAGTAATTCTAATACGATAATAATGGTCATTCAAGAAGGGAACATGAATCGAAATATTAGACAGAACGATAGTAAAAAAATATTAGTGTTGTATAAACAAAGTAAATATTATATTAGATTGTTAAAAGTCTTATACAAATTCAGAGGAAAAAAGAATATACGATCATATAGAAGGAGGAAATAAACATGTGAATATTGTAAGACGGCTATTGGGTAAAATTTCGCGGATGAAATTTATTTTAAGGGGGGGAGAATTGTAACACCCCTATGTTCGCTAGTACGTTCTACTGCTCCGAATACAGTTTTTGTCTAGACAGCTAGGATGCTTGGAATTATATTTAAATATTAGTGTGGAGATATAAGGTAGTGAAATACAATAGAGGAAAATACAAGAAAAAAATTAAAAATAAAGGAAAAATAAAAGAGAGAAAATGGAACTAAGCTAAATGAACAAAACCGTACCGATGGGTGATCGCATCGGGAAGTTGCGGCGTGGGTCGTTAACTAGCCTTGGACCGCGGGAAACCGTAGAAAATATTTTTGGGACTTAAATAAACATCTATTGAAAAATAAATGGTATTAGAAATGTCAAAGAAAAATTAAATAATTAGTACAAATAAAAATGAAAAATCGAGAAACTGATAAAAATCGGTGTTACCGAAAAAGCCGAAAAGCAACACGAATAGGGGCATTGCAGTCAATTGACACCCCAAGTTGCCTTTTGACCTAAATGTACATTAAAAATAAATGATATTAAATTTTTGAAATACCATGAAAATTAAAATGGTGGTCCATAATTTAAATAGTAAAAGAAAAGAGGTTAAATGTGGGAATTGTGAAAACTTTCATTAAACAAATATTAAACTTACCTTAGTGCTCCACTAACACCACCAAAGTGGACTTTTAATCAGCTTTGGGCAGAAGATCTATCTTCTTCAACCCTAAGCCAACCAGCCGAATGTACCTTGAGAGAAACCTCCATGGCCGAGTGAGAGGAAGCTCCATGCAACCCATTTTGAGCCATCCTTTCCACTAAGTCCCTTATTTAAAGTTAATCCTCACCTTGCAAGGAAGATTTTGGTAGCAATTTTAAGGAGGTTTAGTGAAGTTTTGATCAAGCTTCAAAGGTGGTAAGTGTGTATTTTCCATTCTTGTTTTATTAAACTTTGAGTGGATGTTGTGGTGAGTTGTTTTGTGGAAGAAGTTTTGAAGTTTGATGATTTAATGGTGGTACACCATTTTGGCAGCCATGAGAACTCAGCATATTTAGTTTGTTTTTACTTGTTAATGGTAGTTTAAGATGTTGATGTAAGTGTTTATGTGTATAGAAATGATTTAGACAATGTATATTAAGAGTATGTGTAATGGTGCACTTGGTTTTGGAAGCTTGAAAGCAATTTAAAGGAGATATTTTCCATGAGGTGAATTGGCAACTTTAAAGTGTGGTTAGAAATGTGTTATTTCATGGTATGGGTTGTTGAATTATGTTGCTTATGGTGGTAGCATGTGTATGTGAATAATTGTTTGGATTTGGACATGTAAATGAGGTATGTTCATATGGTTAAATTATTATAATTGGACTTTGAAAATTCTGAGTTATAATGTGTTTGTTGAGAGTGGTTACAAGCTGCCCAAAATGACCAAAATGTGATGTAAAGTGTGTTAATGTTATGGTACCAAATCAGAATTGGCATGAAAGGTAAACTTGGTAAGTATTGAATGTGTAATTGGCAAGTGTTGAATAATGTGTAACAGGACAATGTACACTTTAGCTTAGAACCTTAAGTTTGTGACTCTAATTGGTATGAGACTAATTGAAGGTGAAACTAGGCACAAAATGTGCCAACTTTCATGAAGGAAGCTTACCTAAATTCTGTCCACAAAGTGACATAAAAATTGACCAAATCCGGAATAGGTAAGTGCAGGCCAGAATTTTTGACCATATGAACAGTAGTCATTAGGAGGACCATAACTCACTCAAAACAGGTCCAATTGACCTGAAATCTTTACCATGAATAGTTTAGACATAGATCTACAATTCTTATGAGGAAACCAAGGCCCAGAAATAGCCAAAACCAAGCCAAATAGCTTGCACAAGTTCGGGTACCAAAACTGGCCGAAGTGAAAATGACCTAAAAATGACCTAAGCCTACCATTTTAGTGCATTCTGTCCAGCATTAGTAAATTGACCATATCTTGGCCTACACAACTCAGAATGACCTGAAATTTTGCCCCGCGTGTAATAAGACATAGACCGACAAGTTTGCAGTTTGGACCAAAACCCGAAAACTGAGGGAACTATGTCGTCCGGCTAGGTCAAAATAGTACACCGAAATCCGATAAATTGCAATAAAATGCAATACACTTGGAAATGAAATTGGTAACATATACCAACACTAAAGGGCTATAAAATGTGACATATTGGTAACATTAAAATTGACTCACTTAGAGTGCATCAAAGGTCAGCATTATAGGTTGACTAATGAAATGATTGAAGGGAATAGTACCAAGAAAATTTAAATATTGGATTTTATTGTTAGAAACAAATTCATTGAGTACTGAAACACTTTAAATTGTGTGTTTCAGTTGAAAAGGATATTGGGAAGCATAAGGAACATTGAGTCAAGGCCTAGGGGCAACTCAAATCAGGTTTGTGCACAACTAGTTTTTAATTGATTTTGTTCTGAATATTTCATATGATTAACTGAAGTTATTTTCCTTACATATTATGTTTATTAAGTATTGGATTTAATTTAATAATTATTGAAATTATTATAGTATTAATAAATTTAGCTTTGTGAAATGGTATTTCAACAAGTATTAAGCATTGTTGTGGATTGAATAAATTATGTTTTGGAAAATTGTGATAGAGTATGTTTTGAATTGTGATGGGCAATTTGCATGGAAAAATACAAATTTATGTTTTGAATTGTGATGAGCATAAAAATTATTGGATATTGGAATTAACTTTGAATCGAATGACTTTGAATCAAATTGTGTTGTCATTTATGCTCACAAAAAGAACAAAGAGATTTATGATATTGTTTTATATCTCACTATAGATGCTTGACTAGGTTATTACCCGTTACTCTCATTTGTTGAGAAGACAATGGAGTTAGCTTTGTTTTGATTACCATGGTACGTACACAGGCTTAGATTCTCCTCTTATTAGAGGTTAGATCTAAGTTTTATGTTATGGCCCTTTCGGAAGTTTCATTGTTGTGATGTGTACTGTGCACGATGATTCGACCTCCCTGACCATAGGGAGTTAGAATCCGATTCGACCTCCCCAACCATAGGGAGTTAGAATCACCCCGAAGATGGCCCTTTCAGATTAGTCTTGCATAGTTAGTGAGATAAAGAATGGTTTTTGAGATAAAGAATGGTTTTTGAGATAAAGAATGGTTTTCGAGATAAAGAATGGTTTTCGAGATAAAGAATGGTTATTGAATAGTAAAGAATTTCGATTTCAAATGGGATTTATGTATAATTGATTTTATTGGAATTAATCTTTATTTCCAATAAATTGTTGGAATTACCTTAAATGGTTATTTATGATTTGATAAATTGAATTTCGTGATCAAAGTCATTTTATACAAAGGATATATATTATTGGCAATGAATATTTTGAGTTTTGGAATTTGATGAGTATCCAGATTTTCAAATTATTTGCTGTAATTTTTGTTAAGTTATATTGTACTATGTTTTAAATTATAGTTGTGCACCACTGAGTTCACCACTCAGCAATAGCTTTGTATGCTGTCGCAGGTGAAAAGAGCATAGAGCAATTGAGTAAGCTTCTTTGAAGAGACATTCAGATCAGCTCCAGGTATACCCATGTATACAGGTTTTGATGTATGCATGTAATAATATGTATGTAAATTATTTGAGCAATTGTATAAAAACTCTTATAAAATATTTTGGTATATAATTAAATGTAAATTATTGCGATATAAATGTTGAGTCTTGTAATCATCAATGAAATGTTCTTTATGATGAGATTGGTTTGAAAATGAATTGATTTGATTATTGAGAATTGAATTGTGAGTTGAAATGAAGTTATTGGAGTTGTATTTGAGAAAACATATTGGGAGTGTTTTCCTTTTCAGGTTTGAAGATGTCACACCCTACCCCTCGGTAAGGCATAACATGATCCCGTAGTATACCTAATGAATTACCAAACTTTGCCTACTGATAACCCATTAAATATACTATGAGGGATTTTAAACCTTTTCTTACTTCTTTTTACAGTGGTGAGCACTGTTACAGGTGTTAAAAAGTTTCTTTTACTGAAGTGAAACAGCTAACACATTTGAAGAATTAATAATTTTTGTAAAAATTTTGGTAGAGTGCCATTTGTATTTTGAATAAAATAGTTCTTCAAAAACCTGTAAAAAGCACTTCAAATATATTTCTCAATCTCAAACTCCAACATCCAAATCAACACAACAAGTTTCCAGTGTTTTCAAAAGCTGAAATAAAAGAAATGTATCATAATATTTACAAACCAAAATAATTTACAAATTTAGTTTACAACTTTAATGTACAATTTTAATTTATAACTGCTCAAAACCAAGAACACCATATACATATAGTGAACATACATTACAATACAAAATGTAAAATATGGTATACTCAATATACTCGATGAACTCTCAATATAGCATTAGCAGCCTAGTCTGCTGTCCTGTCAATCTGTCTACCTGCGACAGCAATGAAAAGCTATCGCTGAGTAAAATTTACTCAGTGGTGCACAATAACAATTTGAAATGCAATATATAAATCTTTTATTGACAATTCACAAATCAAATAATTCACAATTCTATTTCACAATTTACAAAGTTCATATAACACAAATTTGATCAAATAACTGAATAACGCAGTTTGGCCAATCAATAACACAATTTGATCAAATAACTGAATAATACAGTTTTTCCCATCAATAACACAATTTGATCAGATAATTGAATAACACGGTTTTGCCAATCAATAACACAATTTGATCAAATAACTGAATAACACGGTTTTGCCAATTAATAACACAATTTGATCAAATAACTGAATAGCACAGAGTTGCCAATTGATAACACAATTTAGGCTATGACACAATTTTTTCGTACATGCCATGTGTACATCACGACAAGGCACACTCACCCCAATAATCAAAATCAATGAGGGAGGAAGCTAGCTAGATAATGAGTACTCATCCACACTCACCTCAGACTGGCAAGTCAAAGAGGGAGAAATATAATCACACTCACCACATAAATGGAGGAGAAACATAGTAATATTGTCATGCCAAGTGTGAATCAAAATAATTTCAAATCACAAATTTAAATATTTCATACAAACCACAAATCATATTTTATCTCAAAATTTCCATTTGCAAAGTAGGCAACACAATAATTTCCAAATAAAATTCCCAAAGTCAAAACAATCAAAAATTATTCATAACTCATTTCTCCAAATAAATTTTCTAGTAAAAGCAGTGAATATAAAAAGTATTGTGCAGAGACACAATTTAAAACTATAATGTTCAATTAAATTTTTAAGTAGAAAAAGAGAAATCAAAATTATTGTGCATAAACACAATTTAAAACAATAACATACAAATAATCATAATTTATTTCAATTGAAAAATTCAAAAGAAATAACTATTATGCACAAACCTCTGATATATGCCTCTTGGCCTTGACTCAGTGTTCCTTATGCTTCTCAATATCCTTTTCAACTGAAACACACAATTTAAAGTGTTTCAGTACTCAATGAATTTGTTTCTAACAATAAAATCTAATATTTAATTTTTCTTGGTACTATTCCCTTCAATTCATTTCATTAGTCAACCTATAATATTGACCCTTGATGCACTCTAAGTGAGTCAATTCTAATGTTACCAATATGTCATATTTAATAGCCTTTTAGTGTTGGTACATGTTACCAAATTCATTTTCAAGTATATTGCATTTTATTGCAATTTGCTGGATTTCGGTATACTAATTTGACCTAGCCGGATGACCTAGTTTCCTCGGTTTTCGGGTTTTGGTCAAAACTACAAACTTGTAGGTCTATGTCTTATTGCACGCGAGGCAAAATTTTAGATCATTCTGAGTTATGTAGGCCAAGTTATGGTCAATCTACCAATGCTGGTCAGAATGTATCAAAATGGTCACTTTAGGTCCGGCCAGTTTTTGGACCCGAACTTGTGCAAGCTAATTGGCTTAGTTCTGGCCATTTATGGGCTTTGGTGTCTTCATAAGAATTGTAGATATATGTCTCAAATATTCATGATAAAAATTTCAGGTCAATTGGACCTTTTTTGAGTGAGTTATGGCCAAAACAATAACCGCTGCCCAAATGGTCAATTTTCAGGCTTTCAATGCACGAATTCAGATTTGGTCATTTTTCAAGTCACCTTCCATGCAGAATTTTGGTAAGCTTCCTTCATAAAAGTTGGCACTTTTTGTGCTTAGTTTCACCTCCAATTGGTCTCATACCAATTGGAGCCACACACTTAAGGTTCTAGGCCAAAACCTACACTGCCCTATTGCACATTGTTCATCACTCATCAATTACACATTTAACACTTACCAAGTTACACATCCATGCCAATTCTGGTTTATACCATAACCTAAATACATTTTACTTCACATTGTTGGTCATCTTGGCAGCTTGTAATCACACTCAATATGCACATTATATTACAGAATTTTCCAAGTCCAAATTACAAACAATTTAACCACATGACAAGCTCATTTACATGTCCAAACTCAAACCCTTATACACATATACATGCTGCCATAACAACCACCATAATTCAACAATATAATTCCATAATTCAACAATATAATTCCATAAACCAAACCGTGAAACAACATATTTTGGTCCACACTTCAAATTGCCGATTGTAATTTTCTTCAATTAGCTTTCCAAGCTTCCAAAATCACGTGTACTTTCACATATACATTTAGTATACATTATCCAATTTATTCCTACACACATAAATACTTCATCAACACTTTAATCTACCATTTACATGAAAGGATAAACTGCCCTTATTGAAGTTCCATGGCTGCCAAAAATATACCTCTCCCTTAACTCATCAAACTTCAAAAATCCTTCCACAATTCAACTACCTATAACATCCATACAAAGTTTAATGAAACAATAATTAGAAATACATACTTACCACTTTTGAAACTCTTCAAAACCTTTACTAAACTTCTTAAGATTGCTATCTAAGTCTTCCTTATGATGTGGGGAGCAAGGTTAATGAAGGAACTTAGGGGGAAAATGGCTTAAACAAGCTTGCATGAAGCTTGGGACAATTCGGCCATGGAAGAATTCCTTTCTTCCATTTTCGGCTGGCTTTTGCAATGTTAAAGAAGATGAGTTTATGTCCACAATATGCTGATTACATGTCCACTTAAGTGGAGTTAGTGGACCACTAATAAAAGTTTAATATTTGTTTAATCAAAGTTTTCACATTCCCACACTGAACTCTCATCTTTTGCTATTTAAACTATGTACCACCAATTAAATTTTTCATGACATTTTCCAAGTGTAATATCATTTATTTTTAATGGAAATTTAGGTCAAAATACAAATCGGGGTGTCAAATGACCACAATGCCCCTGTTCGGGTTACATTCCCGATTTTTCGATAACACCGAATTTTGTCATTTTCTCGATTTCTCATTTTTCTTTGTGCTAATTAATTAATTTTTATTTGATATTTATAATGATATTTATTCTTCAATAGGTCTTTAATTATGTCTTAAAAATATTTTTCAGGGTTCCTCGCAGTCCAGGGCTAGTCAACGGTCCACGCCCCAACTTCCCGGTGCGGTCACCCATTGCTAGGGTTCTCGGCTCGGTTAACTTGGTTATATTTCATTGCTATTATTTTTCCTTTGTTTTTCTTGTCTTTTCTTTTCTTGTATTTCATAATTCTATGTCTCCTCACTAATATTTAAATATAGTTATAGGCATTTTAGCTGTTCAGACAGACACTGGTCACCGGACCAGTAGAACGCACTACCGAACATAGGGGTGTTACAATTCTCCCCCCCTTAAAATAAATTTTGTCCACGAAATTTTACCCAATAGCCATCTTACAATAGTCGTACGTTTATTTTCTCCTTTCTATATGATCGTATAATCTTCTTTTCCTCAAATTTGTATAAGACTTTTAACAATCTAATACAACATTTAATTTGTTTGTATAACACTAATCTTCTCTTACTATTGTGCTGTCTAATATTTCGGTTCATGTTCCTTCTTGAATGACCCTTGAGGTCATGTTAGAATGATTTATCTAGTCATTGGTCCTCTGACCATTCTAATCAATAGTCTTCCTCACATTCGTAACATTTCTTTGTTATATTGGAACCAATTGTTCAAATTTTTACTTCCACAATTCTTTTTATCTATTAATATTCTATAACTTACTTCCTTTTGTATTAAACTATAACCTTTTGATTTTCTAACTTTTGAGTTTTAAATCCCTAAGTAGGATTTTCAAACTTATTTCTAACAATTAAATTCTATCCTGGCATAACTATATCAAAACAGATGCCATTGGCAACTATTCTCATCTTGGTGTACTATCGAGTAGTACGTAGCTCTACACAATAATTCAGTACTGTAATCTGTAGCTTACAGTATAAATATAAAAAACATTGCATAGTTACTATGATACATTCCAATAGATCAAACTTTCCTATCTTTTATCCTTTTCGAATTCACTAATATCCGAGACTTATTTTGATTACAATATCCATTGACAATTACTAACTGTAACATTTTTGCCCTCATCTAGAGCAATTCCATTACTATAACTTACTTTTAGGTAACTAACAAATTTTTTTTTTTTTTATATGAGGGACAGCAGGAAAGCAAACAATACTGGTACTAACATAAAAGTATGCAGACCCCAGGTCAAACAATACATATATATATATTAGTTACTAGTTTAGAGAGTACCAACAACGATGTCAAAAGTCTCAGCCTCTTCCCTCTGTTGTATAGTGTATACTCTAGCTGAAGCATCACCCTGTTCTGGCTAATTCATAGTACTCTGACTTCTAGGTGTACTACCCCTACCTCTACCTCTGCCTCTACTAACTGATGGTGAACTCTTTGGGGTAGAAACTTGGGTTGATCCCTCTGGTGTAGTAAATGATCCAGAACAGCATGGATTTACACAATCCCTAGCAAAATGACCAGTCTCTCCACAATTAAAACATGCTCCTATGGCTCTATAACATACCCCACTATGTGGTTTACCACAAGTTTCACAATGTCGATCTGACAGCGCATTTCTGGGTTTCTGCTGAGTTTGCTGATCCGATCGGGGTGGTTTCTGTCCAGAAGATCTATCTTTATCGGACTTCTTACCACCTCTATTGTGTCACCCAAAGTTTTTCCTCTTTCCAGTAGGATCACTAGAACTCTGTTCTACTGACTTTCCCTCTTTTTCTGTCTTCTCTGATTTCTTTTTCTCAGGGGCCACTTCAGATTCAATTCTTTCTAATTCTAGTGCTTGAGAAATAAGTTCAGAGAAGTTATTATTTTTGAATTTGACCACTTGCAATCTGATACTGGGCTTCAAGCCGATTTCAAACCTCTTACATCTCTCCCTGCTGGTTGAAAGTAGACTTACAGCATAATGGCTCAGGCGGGAAAATTCCCTTTCATATTTAGGCACCGATCTACTCCCCTGCTTCAGACTTAGAAACTCTTGTAGCTTCTAGTCCACATAAGCATCAGGGACATATTTTTGTCTGAACTCTCATAAAAAATCATTCCATGTTAGCACTGAAGGTTCTACCAGACTATGGGGAATGGTTTTCCACCAGTCATATGCATCCCCCTGTAGCAGAGACACTGAATATTCAAATCTAAGCTCCTCTGTGCAATGCAGTTTCTTGAACACCCTATCCATTCTCTCTAACCACTGTTCAGCCTCTAGAGGATCTACTATCCCCTTGAACTCAACAGCCCCATATTTCATCAATTTGTCATACTGCCTAGCAGAAGACTGTGGTTGTACCACTGGTGTCTATAGTGGGACTTGAGTAGGCACGTTACCAGCTATCTGTTGGAACATTGTAGCCCTCTGCTGAGCAAACTGAGCAAGAAATTGCGGTAATGAGGGGGCTGGTGCGGCTGATCCACTAACATTGTGTAAGGCTGGGGCATCCCCTTGCACCTCAGCCGCTATCGATTAATCGACTGAACGATCACCCTCTTCCATAGTTAAATTGAGGATCTTAGACCTCCTGAATAAATAACACAAGGAGATTTCCTCCCGTTAGTGCATATTTATAATGTAATGTACTGTATGTATCAAACAATGATATTAAGCAGTTGTACTATGAAGAAAGAATATTCAAATTACAGGTGAAAATAGAATTTAAAAACTTTGCTCTGATACCACTTAAACATGTCACACCCTACCCCTCGGTATGACATAACATGATCCCGTAGTATACCTAATGAATTACCAAACTTTGCCTACTGATAACGCATTAAATACACTATAAGGGATTTTAATTCTTACTTCTTTTTACAGTGGTGAGCACTATTACAAGTTTTAAAAAGTTTCTTTTACTGAAGTGAAACAACTAACACATTTGAAGAATTAATAATTTCTATAAAAATTTTGGCAGAGTGCCATTTGTATTTTGAATAAAACAGTTCTTCAAAAACCTGTAAAAAGCACTTCAAATATATTTCTCAATCTCAAACTCTAACATCCAAATCAACACAATAAGTTTCCAGTGTTTTCAAAAGCTGAAATAAAAGAAATGCATCACAATATTTACAAACCAAAATAATTTACAAATTTAGTTTACAACTTTAATGTACAATTTTAATTTACAACTGCTCAAAACCAAGAACACTATATACATATTGTGAACATACATTATAATATAAAATGCAAAATATGGTATACTCAATATACCCGATGAACTCTCAATATAGCATTAGCAGCCTAGTCTGCTGCCCTGTCAGTCTGTCTACCTGCGACAGCAATGAAAAGCTATCGCTGAGTAAAATTTACTCAGTGGTGCACAATAACAATTTGAAATGTGATATATAAATCTTTTATTGACAATTCACAAATCAAATAATTCACAATTCCATTTCACAATTTACAAAGTTTATATAACACAAATTTGATCAAATAACTGAATAACACAGTTTGGCCAATTAATAACACAATTTGATTAAATAACTGAATAATACAGTTTTGCCCATCAATAACACAATTTGATCAGATAATTGAATAACATAGTTTTTCCGATCAATAACACAATTTGATCACATAACTGAATAACAATGTTTTGCCAATCAATAACACAATTTGATCAAATAACTGAATAACACAGTGTTGCCAATTGATAACACAATTTAGGCTATGACACAATTTTTTCGTACATGCCGTGTGTACATCACGATAAGGCACACTCACCCCAATAATCGAAATCAATAAGGGAGGAAGCTAGCTAGATAATGAGTACTCATCCACACTCACCTCATACTGGAAAGTCAAAGAGGGAGAAATATAATCACACTCACCCCATAAAATGGAGGAGAAACATAGTAATATTGTCATGCCAAGTGTGAATCAAAACAATTTCAAATCACAAATTTAAATATTTCATACAAACCACAAATCATATTTTATCTCAAAATTTCCATTTGCAAAGTAGGCAACACAATAATTTCCAAATAAAATTCCCAAAGTCAAAACAATAAAAAATTATTCATAACTCATTTCTCTAAATAAATTTTTTGGTAAAAGCAGTGAATATAAAAAGTATTGTGCACAGACACAATTTCAAACTATAATGTTCAATTAAATTTTTAAGTAGAAAATGAGAAATCAAAATTATTGTGGACAAACACAATTTAAAACAATAACATACAAATAATCATAATTTATTTCAATTGAAAAATTCAAAAGAAATAACTATTGTGCACAAACCTCTGATATATGCCTCTTGGCTCTGACTCAGTGTTCCTTATGCTTCTCAAGATCCTTTTTAACTAAAATACACAATTTAAAGTGTTTCAGTACTCAATGAATTTCTTTCTAACAATAAAATCCAATATTTAAATTTTCTTGGTACTATTCCCTTTAATTCATTACATTACTCAACCTATAATATTGACCCTTGATGCACTCTAAGTGAGGCAATTCTAATGTTACCAATATGTCACATTTAATAGCCTTTTAGTATTGGCACATGTTACCAAATTCATTTTCAAGCAATTTGTTGGATTTCGGTGTACTAATTTGACCTAGCCGGATGACCTAGTTCCCTCGGTTTTTGGGATTTGGTCAAAACTACAAACTTGTAGGTCTATGTCTTATTGCTCGTGGGGCAAAATTTCAGATCATTCTGAGTTATGTAGACCATGTTATGGTCAATCTACCAATGCTGGTTAGAATGTATCAAAATGGTCACTTTAGGTCATTTTTAGGTCACTTTTGGTTCGGCCAGTTTTTGGATCCGAAATTATGCAAGCTATTTGGCTTGGTTCTGGAAATTTCTGGGCTTTGGTGTCTTCATAAGAATTGTAGATATATGTCTCAAATATTCATGGTAAAAATTTCAGGTCAATTGGACCTGTTTTGAGTGAGTTATGGCCAAAACACTAACCGCTGCCCAAATGGTCAATTTTCAGGCTTTCAATGCACTAATCCGGATTTGGTCATTTTTCAAGTCATCTTCCAAGCAGAATTTTGGTAAGCTTCCTTCATGAAAGTTGGCACTTTTTGTGCCTAGTTTCACCTCCAATTGGTCTCATACTTATTGGAGCCACACACTTAAGGTTCTAGGCCAAAACCTACACTGCCCTATTGCACATTATTCATCACTAATCAATTACACATTTAACACTTACCAAGTTACACATCCATGCCAATTCTAGTTTGCACCATAACCTAAACACATTTTACTTCACATTGTTGGTCATCTTGGCAGCTTGTAATCACACTCAATATGCACATTATATTACAGAATTTTCTAAGTCCAAATTACAAACAATTTAACCACATGACAAGCTCATTTACATGTCCAAACTCAAACCCTTATACACATATACATGCTGCCATAATAAGCACCATAATTCAACAATATAATTCCATAATTTAACAATATAATTTCATAAAACAAACCATGAAACAACATATTTTGGTCCACACTTCAAATTGCCGATTGTAATTTTCTTCAATTAGCTTTCCAAGCTTCCAAAATCAAGTGTACTTTCACATATACATTTAGTATACATTATCCAATTTATTTCTACACACATAAACACTTCATCAACACTTTAATCTACCATTTACATGAAAGGATAAACTGCCCTTATTGAAGTTCCATGGCTGCCAAAAATATACCTCTCCCTTAACTCATCAAACTTCAAAAATCCTTCCACAATTCAACTACCCATAACATCCATACAAAGTTTAATGAAACAATAATTAGAAATACATACTTACCACTTTTGAAACTCTTCAAAACCTTCACTAAACTTCTTAAGATTTCTATCTAAGTCTTCCTTGTGATGTGGGGAGCAAGGTTAATGAAGGAACTTAGGGGAAAAATGGCTTAAACAAGCTTGCATGAAGCTTGGGACAATTTGGCCATGGAGGAATTCCTTTCTTCCATTTTCGGCTGGTTTTTGCAATGTTGAAGAAGATGAGTTTCTGTCCACAATATGCTGATTACATGTCCACTTAGGTGGAGTTAGTGGACCACTAATAAAAGTTTAATATTTGTTTAATCAAAGTTTTCACATTCCCACACTTAACTCCCATCTTTCGTTATTTAAACTATGTACCACCAATTAAATTTTTTATGATATTTTCCAAGTATAATATCATTTATTTTTAATGGAAATTTAGGTCAAAAGACAAGTCGAGGTGTCAAATGACCACAATGCCCCTGTACGGGTTGCATTCCTGATTTTTCGGTAACACCAAATTTTATCGTTTTTTCGATTTCTCACTTTTCTTTGTACTAATTAATTGATTTTTCTTTAATATTTACAATGATATTTATACTTCAATAGGTCTTTAATTATGTCTTAAAAATATTTTCCAGGGCTAGTCAACGGTCCACACCGCAACTTCCCGGTGCGGTCACCCATTGCTATGGTTCTCGGCTCGTTTAACTTGGTTACATTTCATTGCTATTATTTTTCCTTTATTTTTCTTCTCTTTTCTTTTCTTGTATTTCATAATTCTATGCTCCCTCACTAATATTTAAATATAGTTCTAGGCATTCTAGCTTTCCGGACAGACACTGGTCACCGAAATAGTAGAACGCACTACCGAACATAGGGGTGTTACAGAAGAATTGTTTTCTCAAAACACAGCCGGCACTTTGCCGAAATTTTGAAAAAATTTTATAACACCATATTTTAATTGATGATTTAAATTTCACGAAAATTGTTTTAAAATCCCTTGTAGTATATCTAATGGGTTATCGGTAGGCGAAGTACGGTAATTCATTTGGTGTACTACGGGATCATGTTACATCTTAAGGGGAGTAGGGTATGACAATTTCACAATCACATTTCACAAATTATCAAAACTCATTATAGCACAATGTTGGTCAAATAATTTAATAAACATAGTGTTGCCAATTCATACACAACTTAAGCCATGACACAAAATTTCTGATCAATGTCGCGTTGTACATCACGATAAAGCAATCTACAACCCTACTAATCGAAATCAATGAGGGAGTTGGCTAGCTAGCTAATGAGTACTCATCCGATCTACAACCTCAATTGCAAAACCAAAGAGGAAGGAAAATAATCGATCTCAACCCCATAAATGGAGGAAGAATAATAAGGCACTGTCATGCTAAGTGTGAATCAAAAATCAATTTAAAACAATTTATTCAAATATTGCATGCAAAATCAAATCATTTTCCAAAGTCACATTTTCATTCACAAAGTGGAAACACAAAATTTCTTAGGCTCATAATTAACACAAAAATTTCATAGTGCATACTAAATCAAATTTTTAATGAGAAAATGCTTAAATAGGGTTTATTGTGCACAAACCTGACGTGAGTCACCTCTAGGCCTTGACTCAGTCTCTTAGACCTTCCAAGTCTTTTTTCGCTAAAACAAAAAATTTATAGTGTCTCAGTATCTTTGCCTCACAATAATTCCAATAATTAATCCCAATATGCTTACACTTATATTCTTGAAAATTTTCATGTTGAGGTTACTATTCATGATACTATTCAAGTCAAAATATTGACTTTCTTATACTTAATAGGTATGGGAAATCCAATTATACCCACATATCACATTTTGGTTACCAATTTTGTTGGTTTTGGTTGTTTTCTCAAAACTCAAGTCTCTTAGGCAAACTTTCAAATTTTCAGTTTTGGTGACCTATTTTGCACTGTTCCATTGGTCATGTTTCTGTTAGAATTTGGCCAAGTTTTGTTCATAGAAATTGTTCCTTATTGTTTTAAATTTATTTCTCTTTTTGATTCACTCCATTTGGAGTTTTGTAGCTCAAGTTATAGCCATTTGAACATGGCTGGCCGGATTGGTCTAACCCAGATTTTCTGGGCACCAAAATTGGTTCTGGCAATTTTAGGTTACTAACTTTGGGTGGCTAAATGACTTGGTTAAGGGCATAATTTGGGTTTGTGTTCTTCATGAAAGTTGTAGGTCTATATCTTAGCTTTCTACTAGTAAAATTTCAGGTCATTTAGACTGCCTAACCCAAGTTATGGCCAAATGAACAAACACTGTTCATTTGGTCATTATTGTACAGGGTAGAATACTTAAGTCCATATTTGGTCAATTTGTTCACTAGGTTTTAGTCACTTTCTGGGCATGATTCCTGAATGAAAAATACGCCATTTTGTATCTAGTTTAATTCTCAATTGGCCTCACACCAATTAGGTTGGTAAATTTTCAGTTTTGGTCCCTGAAAGCGACCTTGGTCCTGCTGCCTGTAGAATGCCCATAACCAATCTGAATTTCCACTTGATTCCCACACTTCCTACATACCACAATTGGTCACATATGACCATTTTTCAGCTCAAACAAAGTCTCAAAATTTTGTCTCCCAAACCCTAGGTCCAAAACCCTAACATTGATACTTGACTTAATTCTTGAAATTAAAATGTATACACATTACCTACACACTCATTTAAGCTTACATACACTTTTAATTCAATCAAAACACATCATATTCTCATAAATCTATGGCTGGCCAAAATCACACATAGTCCTCCAAAGATGTTTTCTTTTTATTTTAAATATATTTCTAGGTTTATTCAACTATAAACACAATAATTCAACTAGAAATTCAAAGTTTAGCTTACTAACCTTCTCTTTGAAATTGAACCACCCAATTCCTTCACTTTTCTTTCAAACTTTCTTAACCAATCTTCCTTTCTAGTTGCCCAAACAAGGTTTAATTATGGAACTTGCAATTTCAATGGCTAAATTTTGGTTTCTTCAAGCTCAAAAATGAGCTTTCATGGAGATTTTGAGAGGGAGAGGGTGAGAGAGAAGTGGGGCGGCAACAAGATGAAGAAGATAACTTTTTTTTTTCTTTTTAATATAAATTTTAACTTAATTACTACATAATTATCCCACATTTTTTTAATATTTAATAATTAAGTTTATTGCATCATGCATAATGTAATAACTTTTTCACTTTTTCTTTTTCTTCTTTTTTTTTCTATTTATTTTTTCATTAGTTCTTTAATTTAATTCCCAATTCTGAAATTTTCTTTTCTTCGATTTTATTTGACAGTTAGATCAGGAGTTAGCTCTAGGGGTCAATTGACGAAATTGCCCCTCGCCGATTCGGCCCGGTTTACAAATAATTCAATATTTCTTCCTGATCCCTGACCTAATTATTTGACTGACTTAACAATTCTTTTTCATGATTTTCTCGTTTCTACTGTGTTCGCAATAGTCCTAAGGACTGCAGCGTCAAATTTTATGATTCGAAATTTGAGTTTAAATAGACCTCGCAGTCGTTCCCAAGAAGGTTACCCATTGTTGTGACTCTTGGCTCATTTAACTTCTTGTGTTCTTTTTTTCTTATTTATACTTAACCAATTGACAATTACTAATTACTTGTGTTCAGGTCTTATCTAGTTGTCTTAGGTGTGGTTCTAATCCCCTTAATCATCCAGACCGACACCGATCACCGGAACAGTGAAATATACCAGGCTATATAAATAAGGGTGTTACAATTCTCTTCCCCCCCCCCCCCCTCCTTAAAATAAATTTGGTCTCAAAATTTTACCTGGTATCAATCTCTGAACAGCTATGGGTGCTATCTCCTCATGTCCTCCTCTCATTTCCAAGTAGCCTCCTGGCCTGAATGATGGTTCCATAACACTTTTACCAACGGTATCTGCTTGTTCTGTAGCTACTTCACCTCATAAGCCTGAATCTCTATGGGTTCTTCTTCATATGTGAGGTATGGATTCACTTCAATTTCTTCCACTGGTAGTACATGAGATGGGTTTGATCGATACCTCAGCAACATAGACACATGGATGACATTATGTTTCTTCTCTAACTCTGGAGGTAGTGCCAAACGATATGCCAAAGGACCCACTCTTTCCAGAACCTCATATGGCCCAATAAAATGAGGACTCAATTTCCCCTTTCTACCGAATCTCATAATTTTCTTCCAAGGGGAAACCTTGATGAATACTTTGTCACCAAATGCATACTCAATATCCCTTCTCTTCAAATCAATATAGGACTTTTGACGATCTGATAAAGTCTTAAGTCGATCTCTGATCACCCTGATCTTCTTATCGGTCTGCTGAATAATTTCGGGCCCAATCATCTTCCTTTCACCTACTTCATCCCAACACAGGGGAGTTCTGCATTTTCTACCATACAAAGCTTCATATGGAGGCATCCCAATGCTTAATTGGTAGCTGTTGTTGTAACCAAACTCAATCAAAGGCAAGTGTATGTCCCAACTGCCCTCAAACTCAATCACACAAGCCCGTAGCATGTCTTCCAATATCTGAATTACCCTTTCAGACTGGCCATCTGTCTGTGGGTGAAATGCCATGCTAAAGTTCAATCTAGTTTCTAGGGCTCTTTGAAGACTGCCCCAAAATCTAGAAGTGAACCTAGGATCTCTATCTGACACAATCGATACTGGCACTCCATGCAATCTCACTATCTCATCTATATACAATTTGGCCAATCTCTCTAATTTGTAGTCCATCTGGATAGGCAAAAAGTGAGCAGACTTGGTTAATCTATCGACAATGACCCATACTACATCATGACTCTTTTGTGTCCTCAGAAGTCCCATCACAAAATTCATTGTTATTCTCTCCCATTTCCATTCTGGTACTGGTAGTGGACGTAATAACCCAGCGGGTACTTAGTGCTCTATCTTCACTTGCTGGCAAGTTAGGCATTTGGAAACAAATTCTGCCGCATCTCTTTTCATACCCATCTACCAGTAATGCTCCTTTTGTGACACCCCTTACCCGTCTACAGTGTAGCTGAGCAAGATATGCCACACAGTGTGCCGGAGTACCAAATCATATTTCAATTCAATTTACCCTTTTTATTTATTTATTTACAATTTTTTGTTAATCTGAATTTTTCGCAAATTTTATAGAAAATCCGGCAGAGTGCCGGCTGTAAATTGGAAAAAATAGTTCTTCTGAATCTGTTAAAAACACTTCCAATAAAATTATCACATCATTCTCAGTCAACCACCAATATATTCTCAACAATTTCTCAAATGACTTCAGTATCTCAAAATTAAATTCAATTCATATCATAGTCAACTCAATGAGAAATGCTTACATTTATTACTGAACATAGTTCATAGATAATTACATCAAAAGCATAATTACATGAGTTTATAATATTCATTATAGAAGTTTACAAAATACAAAATACCAAAATACTAAAAGTGGCCTAATATCCTACCAAATGCACTGCAAATGTGAGGTGACTCTGGACTCCGTGTGCAGATCTGAAAGCTCACCCTGTATGAGGTCTACTGGACTCCCCAGCTATGTCTCCAGTACCTGCGCGTAGCAAAAGCGACGCAGTAAGCAATTTTGCTTAGTGGTGACAATATAAAATAAAATAACTAAAATAAAGTAAATATGCAGAATGTATGTTTAAATTTTTGGTAGACTTAATTTCTGTTATTTATTGCAGTATTATTCTATTAAAATTTGATAAGATTTATTATCATTGCCCGAGTAACCCCTATTAGTCGACTGGACTGGATAAATGGGTAAACTAGCACTGGGTACTAAGTACCTCGGACCATCACACCATCGGTCACATTGTGTCTCCCGGTGTGCAACAGAACAGCTAATAAGCTATAATAATCATCAAGGATATAATTCAAGTATAATAACTCAATTAACATAGCCAAAGGCTATTTTATCACAGAATGGCATGGGAGGCCATGAAACACAGAATGGCATGAAGCCATATGCAGTACTGCTAATAGAACCCTTTTGGCATGCCAACCTATCTAAACCAATCTTGCTAGGTATACTAGGGCATATTACACTTTTAAGTTTCACAATTCTTGAAATTTAAATTTTGGGTTACTATTCGATTCATTAGTCAACAAAATGTTGACTTTTACATGGACAATAGGTACATTGGTTTTAACACTCCCAACACACCACATTTTGCATTCTAAAATTGTTGGTATTAGTTGCTAATACCATTTCTAAGCTTAATGTTAATTGTTCAAAATTTTCAGATTTCAAGCTTTGTGTTTACTATTCCATTAGTCATTTTTGCAGTGGAAATTTGGCAAAATGGTCAACATGAAAGTTGTTCCTTATTTTGTCTAGTTACATTTCTTTTTTTGAATCACTCTATTTGGAGTTCTATAGCTCAAGTTATGGCCCAAAAACCTCAACTAGTTGGATTATAATTTTTCCAGAATTTCTGGACTGACCAAATCTATAGTATTTTGAGCAGTGACTGCAGGTCACTTTTTGAATATGTTATGGTCATAATTTGGGTTAAGTTTCTTATAAAAGTTGTAGGTCTATATCTCAGCTTGTTGCTGGTAAAATTTCAAGTCAATTGGACCTTTTTACACTGAGTTATGACCAAATGAACTAAATGACTAAACACTGTTTATTTGGTCATTTTACCCAGGTAGATTGCAGGTCACCCGGATTAGGGCAATCTTTAGGTCAACTTGGTTTGATTTTCTGGGCATGGTTTCTTCACCAAAGTTGTGCCATTATGTGTCTAGTTTCATGTCCAATTGGCCTTGCACCAATTGAACCTCTACAATTCCAGTTATTGCTGCCCAAACCTGCTGGACTCATGCCCAGTCCTGTAGGTCACCAAGGGCAGCCACACTAACCTCACTTCCCACTACACAAACCACTTCATTTCTGATTCACACACAGCCAAATGGTCAATAATTGATCATTAAAACCTACTTTCACCATTACATGATCAAAGTCTCAATTTCATCCCAAACCCTAACTCAACTATCTCAAACCATGCATTTTAATTTGCATTTCATTACTCCACTTAAGAGATGTATACTAAGGGTAGTCATGCTACCATTTTAGCTTCATGAAAATCATCAAAACATTACCACATCCAAGGCTGCTGAAAATATGGGATGGGCATATACATGGTATTTATTAAATTTCTTTGTAATTTTGCACTCAATCATACTCCTTTAACATGAATTTAAAGAGAAAATTGAAGGAACGGAAGCGTGAAAAACACAAGTTTATACCATTGAATTAAAAAATTTTCACCTAGGGTCACATGCATCATGCAAGATTTATTTTTATCTATTTGATTTCAATGATAAACAACATATTAAAACTCTTTTAATATATTTTTGGATCTGTATTTGCCATTTAAGATTTTAAAATTAATCAGATTAATTTTAGAACCCTAGATTAAATCAAGAACGATTACACTAACCTCTTGATGCAATCGCAATGCGTGTCTGCGCCTTTGAGATTCGTCTTCAGGACACCAGATGTTGTCCCTCTAGCTTGTCCACACCAAGAACACCTATGGCAGCCCTTGAATAGCTTCTAAAGCTTTTTTTATTAATTAGAAAATCAAGTTCTGCCTTTTAAGAGATTAAAGATGTAAACAGGACACTAGAAACAATTTCTAGTGTTCTTAATTCAAGAGATTGATGGCTAATCTCTTTGAATTGATAAGAGATGAAGAAGAAGAGATAAAAACCCTCAAAGTGGCATGACAAAGGAGTGTGGCTGCTGGTTGTATTTTATTTTCTCATAACAACACTTAAATAGCTAGGTTAACACATTAAACCCTTGCCACATGTCACCCTTTGATTAGCTCTAGGTTTAATTGACCCAATCACATTGTGCCAAGTGTCAAACCTATATTTAATCTTGATTTTAATCATCTTACATGATTAAAAAAAACATTTGGCAAGCTTATGTGTTATGCCACGTGTCACCATCTCATGGTGCCACGTGTCACACTGCAAAATAATCAAAATGCCCCTGTGTCTTAATTTTGAGTTCTTAACCCAAAATAATTATTTTCTTCTTCTAATTAATTTATATCAAATATAAATTAATTAATTAATCTCTATTAATTAATTTCTCATTAATTAAATTCATATTTAAACACTTTAAATATAAATTTAACTTATATTATACATCCAATAATCTAGATTTGGTTTCAAGTCATGCTAGGGACTTTGCAATTTAATTGCAAACCAAACCTATTTAATTAATCAATTAAACTCTTTAATTAATTAATTAAATCATATTTAATTAGGTGATAACTTGTGTATGTGTGTGACTTACTAGGCTCATCACTAATTGGCAATGAGACATGATATCAACTCTTAATATCATCAGAACTCTTTCTTACCATAAATGATTTCTCTAAATCATTTTATGAACCTCATAGACCATGGTTAACACCTAGCATAGCATGCCATGGCCACCCAATTAGTAATAAGGTTTACCTTAAATGAACCTATAATCATATGTTACCATGCACTAGAATCTCTCTATTACAAAATCCCAACTCAAACTGGAGTCATGGTTTATGTCAAACTCCATTTGCTATGAATATTATGTTCTCTTTTAATTCCAGTTCTTGATTAAAAAGATTTTCTCATCGTAAAACTCTTTTACGAATAAATCTATCTATCCTGGCCAGGAACTTGAAACATCAAGAACAATTAAATGAACATAGGATTTTATCTCTATTTACTTAAAGGAACAGATTCCATCTTGATCAACACCTACCTCAATATATAACTAGTAGAAGCCAACACATGCCCATATACCCATACAGTACAAGTATGAAAGCAAGATCAAACTCAAACTACCTATATACAAGATAATCTGTGCTATCTCAGTCTAAAGATTATATGCATCGATATGATTTATGACAAAACATTGACAAGAGTAAACTCCATGTGCTTGTCATAAGTGTCACCGTTCGCCTACTTATCATTTATAAGTGCCTATCATGTTTGTTATATGGCATGAGACTCACCATTCCATCTTATTTATATCTCATATAAATAACTTGGGAACAAACATGAATACAATCTTTCTGGATAAGTCATGTCCTTATTATGAAGTATCCTCGATTGTGAACCTATTTATGATACTTTGTGCTAGAAATATTGTCACTCATATTCTTAACAACTTAAGAATAATATTTCTAACAAAATATCAATGGACCTTTTCTATTACACATAAATATATTATATAAACAGAAAAGTGGAAATGCCATTTATTAATAAAATATGTACAAGATACATACTAAATGATATGCTCTAGGGCATACTACTAACAATCTCCCACTAGCACTAGAGCCATTCATTACAATATCTTAGACTTATCTTCTCAAGATGTCGGTCTAACTGAGTCTGTGACATAGGTTAGTGAATGGATCACCGGATTTTCACCGATGCTATTTTCTGCATGGCTAAATCGCCTTGCCCAACTATATCTCTGATAATGTGGTAGTGCCTTTCTATGTGTTTGGATTTTGGGTGAGACCTTAGTTCCTTAGCTTGTATGACTACTCCATTGTTGTCACAGTGTAATGGAACTGCTGACTCAATGGAAGGAACTACTGTAAGTTCTGTCACGAACTTTTTAATCTAAACAGCTTCCTTTGCAGCATGTGATGCAAAGAATATACTCACCTCAGTAGTGGAATCTACACGTGCTCTGCTTGGAACTCTTCCAACCGATCGCACCTCCATTACAAATGAACACATATCCAGAGGTAGACTTTCTATCATCGATATCTGATTAGAAATCAGAATCAGTATAACCATCCAATTGCAAGTCTCCACCTCCATAAATCAAGAATAAATCCTTAGTTCTTCTCAAGTACTTAAGAATATTCTTGACAGCTATCCAGTGTTCCAAATTGGATTGATACCTGCTAGTCAAACTAATAAAGATATGCGATATCTGGCCTAGTACACAACATTGCATACATTAAACTTCCAATAGCCGAAGCACATGGAATCCTGGCCAGCTTATCTCTTTCTTCAGGTGTTTTTGGAGACATCTCTTTAGAAAGATGGATACCATGTCTCACTGGTAACAATCCTCTCTTGGAATCAAGCATGTTAAACCTCTTTAACACCTTTTTCAAGTATAGACTTTGGGATAAACCAATTATTCGTTTCGCTCTATCTCTGTAGATGCGAATCCCAAGAATATAGGTTGCCTCCCCTAAGTCTTTCATGGAGAATGTATTTGACAACCATACCTTTATAGTCGTCAACATACCTGTGTCATTACCCATCAATAGTATGTCATCCACATATAAGACAAGGAAAGTGATAGCACTGTCACTAACCTTCTTATATACACATGGCTCATCCTCATTTTTGATAAAACCAAAGGATTTAATGGCTTCATCAAAACGGATGTTCCAACTCCTCGAAGCTTGTTTCAACCCATAAGTGGATCGCTTTAGCTTGCATACCTTGGAACCATTTTGGGATTCAAAACCCTTAGGTTGTTCCATGAAAATGTTTTCTTCAATGTATCCATTGAGAAAAGCTGTTTTGACATCCATCTGCCAAATCTCATAATCATAGTACGCAGCTATTGCTAATAAAATCCTAATTGATTTAAGCATGGCAACAGGCGAGAAAGTCTCCTCATAGTCGATTCCTTGCCTTTGGCGAAACCCTTTCGCTACTAGCCTTGCCTTATAGGTTTCTACCTTTCCATCAGAACCAATTTTCTTCTTGAAAACCCATTTGTTCCCTATAGGTACAATACCTTCAGGTAGGTCAATAAGATCCCAAACTTGATTCTTATACATGGAATCAATCTCGGTTTTCATAGCATCAATCCATTTTGAAGAGTCTATATCTGATATAGCTTCTTCATAGGTAAGTGGATCATCTCCATGATCTACTTCTTCATGAGCAGACAACTCTTGTTCTTCTTCATGAAGAAAACCATATCTTACTGGTGGGTGAGATACCCTGGTTGTTCTATGAGGAACAGCTGGAGATGTTTCATCAACGGGTATTGGTTGACTAGATGGATCTATATCCATCTGATCTGTTGGTTGGTCAGAATTCTCCAATTCTAATTCTTTTTGCCTTCCTTTGCCTCCTTCTTGAACAAACTGTTGTTCAAGAAATGTGGCATCTTTACTTATCACAACCTTTTGTGAAGTAGGCAAATAAAAATAATATCCAAAACTATCTTTTGGATATCCAACAAATCGACCTTTTACGATCCGGTCTCCAATTTATCGGTGTTCACTTTTTGATATAAGTCGGACAACCCCAAATCTTAACATGCTTAAGACTTGGTTTTCTTCCATGCCATATCTCATAAGGTGTGGAAGAAAGCGATATTGATGGAATCCTATTCGAATATACAAAGTCGATTCTAATGCAAATCCCCAAAATAAGATTGGCATATCAGTATAGCTCATCATACTACGTACCATATCCAATAGGGTACGATTTCTCCTTTTAGATACACCATTCAGTTGTGGCGTTCCTGGAGGAGTCAGCTGAGAAACAATGCCATACTCTCTCAAGTATTCATCAAATTCAGTACTCAAATATTCACCTCCACGATCTGATCGAAGAGCTTTAATATTCTTTCCTGTTTGATTTTCTACTTCAAATTTAAATTCTTTGAACTTTTCAAAAGATTCATGTTTGTATTTCATCAAATACAAATACCCAAACCTTGATTTATCATCAGTAAAGGTAATAAAATAATGAAAACCCCCTCTAGCCATTTCTTTAAATGGACCACATACATCACTATGTATTAATTCCAAAATATTTTCAGCTCTTAGCCCTTGTCCAACAAAGGGTGATCTAGTCATTTTGTCTTGAAGGCAAGATTCACAAGTTGGAGTAGGCTCAGAGCCCAATGAGGATAGAATCCCCATTTTCTCCAATTTTGCAATCCTATCTTCTGCAACATGACATAACCTTAAGTGCCAAATATATTTTGAACTTGAGTTGGTTTTCACCATGGCATTGCATTCTTTTAGATTGCTATACTCTAGCCAGTGGAAACACTTTCTTACTGGCAATGGAAACACTTTCCTTTGCCACCATCAGCTTTAGTCTTCCTTGTCTGTTTAGCTATTTTCTTGGAAGGACCAGGAATCTGAGGTTTCTTTTTCTTATTGCCCTTCTTCTTGTTGGACTTTCCAGTAGAAGAAGATGCAACCAAAGCTACCTCTTTTCCTTTATTGCCTGGCATATTCTTTTGGGCAATAACCAGCATGTTGAGTAAACTAGCTAAGGTGCATTCCTGTTTAGTCATATGGAAATTTGTCACAAAATTCCCAAAAGACTCAGGAAGGGACTAAAGGATCAAATCCGTTTGTAGTTGGAAATCCATGTTGAAGTCAAGATGTTCCAACTGCTCAATCAGCCGAATCATCTTGTGGACATGATCCCCAACATTCTGTCCCTCAGACATCCTCATACGGAATAGCTGTCTAGATATCTCATACCTAGCATTCCTGTTGTACTCACCATACAACTCTTGTAGGTGAAGGAGGATCTTACTTGCACTCTGCATGTTCTCATGTTGCTTCTGTAACTCATTACTCATGGAAGCAAGCATGTAACACTTAGCTCTCATATCATGCTCCTTCCACTTGTCCAAAGTTTCATGTTCCTCTTGTGTGGCCTCTGGAGGTAAGGGACCAGGAACATTTGAATCTAGAACATATCCTATATGTTCAAGGTTCAAGACAAGTTTCAAATTTCTTAGCCAATCAGAGAGATTAGGTCCTGTCAACCTATTGCGATCAAGTATGCTTGCAAGGATATTGGATGGTGGTGGTTGTTCTGTGCTCATTATTATCAGAAAATTAATTGCAGAAATAACCAGATTAATTAGTAAATATATCATGTAATTAACAAAAATGATTATGGTCTTTTAATCAAATTGGTCCTCCCACTAACTTAGCGAATCCTACACTTCCAAAGTAGAAAACGGAAATCCTAGTTGGATGGATTTCTAGTGGGTGATTGAATTCTTATAATTCTATTGATCATCCTCAGGTACATCCATTATTGGAATTACAATAAACTATAAGTGAGCAACTCTTTGCCCATCACATCTCATGTGAGGTTCAATCCTTTACCTAGCCCTTAATGCTCAAAATCTCAGGTACATCCATTATTGACTTATCTTGCATTAGTTAAGTTGATCCCATTGAGCCAGTAATTATGCAAATAATTTTAATGTCCTCAGGTACATCCAATATTGGCCACTAAACCATTTACATATTTACAACATCTCATGCTTAACAATTATTCTTAAGAAAATCTCTTAAATAAATTGCATCTTATGCAACTATTTAAAATTTCTTAAAATAATTGCCCCAATGGAGGGCCTATGTTATAATTACTTTAATTATAGCATTTCCAACTTAATCATTTGTTTGAAAGATTTTATGGTCATTCTATTTACTATTAAGGTCTCACTTTGCACATTATCCATTTAGCATGCATATATCATATAATTGCATACATTCCCATACATCTCATGCATTCATGGATAAGCAGTAAATATGGTATGATCATGGACTTTCTAAGGGATTCAATTCTGAGCCACCAAGAATTGAATCAGGGCATTCCTAGGTGCATTTCATTCATTCATTTTGCAAGAGTTGCTGAAGGAGTACATAATCAACACTTGATCTTGAATTCCTCCCACTGGTCCCACCAATGCTCTTGACCTCCTTGAACTTCTTGCAATCCAATATTACATTGTAATCCTTGGCATACCAAGGCGAATTTACAAGAACTTAAATAAATGAAATTACAACCCAAAAATTATTACAAACTTAATAATACATGCCCAAAATAAATTAAAATAAATTAATTAATTTACAATCCCAAAGAAACATAAAAGAAATAAATCCAATCACATTGGTCTTTTATAGTCCATGATCATCCATCATGTATATCACTATTTAACAATAAAATAAAACATACATACATAAATTAAATTGAATATCTCATATTCAACTTAAAAATCCAGATTTGAATATGATTCAAATAAATTTAAAAATTCAGATTTGAATCTCATTCAAACAAATTTAAAAATTCAGATTTGAATCACATTCAAACAACTTTAAAAATTCAGATTTGAATCACATTCAAACATTTTTTAAAAAATCAGATTTGAATCACATTCAAACATTTTTTAAAAAATCAGATCTGAATTTTATTCAATCAATTTTAAAAAATCAGATTTAAATATGATTCAAACAACTTTAAAAATTCAGATTTGAATCACATTCAAACAACTTTTAAAATTCAGATTTGAATCACATTCAAACAACTTTTAAAAATCTAATTTGAATCATAATTGTGTGATAAAAATTCTAATTAAATAATTTAATTAGACATAAAATGGATCTTAAATCATACAACAATTGCACATTCACCATCCATTTACCTTTGCACACCATTGTGATGCATCAACCATGCACACCATGGTGTTCATCATTTATGCCGCCACTTTGACTTTGCAACCAGCAATAAACTCTTGATCTCATGATCAAACACACAATTAAATCATATAAACATCAATCTAAATGGCAAATATAGTGGCTCTGATACCAATTGAAGGAACGGAAGCGTGAAAAACACAAGTTTATACCATTGAATTCAAAAATTTTCACCTAGGGTCTCATGCATCATGCAAGATTTAATTTTATCTATTTGATTTCAATGATAAACAACATATTAAAACTCTTTTAATATGTTTTTGGATCTGTATTTGCCATTTAAGATTTTAAAATTAATCAGATTAATTTTAGAACCCTAGATTAAATCAAGAACGATTACACTAACCTCTTGATGCACTGCAGCGTGTTTGCGCCTTTGAGATTCGTCTTCAGGACACCAGATGTTGTCTCTCTAGCTTGTCCACACCAAGAACACCTATAGCAGCCCTTGAATAGCTTCTAAAGCTTTTTTTATTAATTAGAAAATCAAGTTCTGCCTTTTAAGAGATTAAAGATGTAAACAGGACACTAGAAACAATTTCCAGTGTTCTTAATTCAAGAGATTGATGGCTAATCTCTTTGAATTGATAAGAGATGAAGAAGAAGAGATAAAAACCCTCAAAGTGGCGTGACAAAGGAGTGTGGCTGCTGGTTGTATTTTATTTTCTCATAACAACACTTAAATAGCTAGGTTAACACATTAAACCCTTGCCACATGTCACCCTTTGATTAGCTCTAGGTTTAATTGACCCAATCACATTGTGCCAAGTGTCAAACCTATATTTAATCTTGATTTTAATCATCTTACATGATTAAAAAAAACATTTGGCAAGCTTATGTGTTATGCCATGTGTCACCATCTCATGGTGCCACGTGTCACACTGCAAAATGACCAAAATGCCCCTGTGTCTTAATTTTGAGTTCTTAACCCAAAATAATTATTTTCTTCTTCTAATTAATTTATATCAAATATAAATTAATTAATTAATCTCTATTAATTAATTTCTCATTAATTAAATTCATATTTAAACACTTTAAATATAAATTTAACTTATATTATACATCCAATAATCTAGATTTGGTTTCAAGTCATGCTAGTGACTTTGCCATTTAATTGCAAACCAAACCTATTTAATTAATCAATTAAACTCTTTAATTAATTAATTAAATCATATTTAATTAGGTGATAACTTGTGTATGTGTGTGACTTACTAGGCTCATCACTAATTGGCAATGAGACATGATATCAACTCTTAATATTATCAGAACTCTTTCTTACCATAAATGATTTCTCTAAATCATTTTATGAACCTCATAGACCATGGTTAACACCTAGCATAGCATGCCATGGCCACCCAATTAGTAATAAGGTTTACCTTAAATGAACCTATAATCATATGTTACCATGCACTAGAATCTCTCTGTTACAAAATCCCAACTCAAGCCGAGTCATGGTTTATGTCAAACTCCATTTGCTATGAATTTTATGTTCTCTTTTAATTCCATTCTTGATTAAAAGATTTTCTCATCGAAACTCTTTTCGAATAAATCTATCTGTCTGGCCAGAACTTGAAACATCAAGAACAATTAAATGAACATAGGATTTTATCTCTATTTACTTAGAGGAACAGATTCCATCTTGATCAACACCTACCTCCATATATAACTAGTAGGAGCCAACACATGCCCATATACCCATACACAGTACAAGTATGAAAGCAGTATCAAACTCAAACTACCTATATACAAGATAACTATGCTATCTCAGGTCTAAAGATTATATGCACTGATATGATTTATGACAAAACATTGACAAGAGTAAACTCCATGTGCTTGTCATAAGTGTCACTGGTTCGGCCTACTTATCATTTATAAGTGCCTATCATGTTTGTTATATGGCATGAGACTCACCATTCCATCTTATTTATATCTCATATAAATAACTTGGGAACAAACATGAATACAATCTTTCTGGATAAGTCATGTCCTTATTATGAAGTATCCTCGATTGTGAACCTATTTATGATACTTTGTGCTAGAAATATTGTCACTCATATTCTTAACAACTTAAGAATAATATTTCTAACAAAATATCAATGGACCTTTTCTATTACACATAAATATATTATATAAATAGAAAAGTGGAAATGCCATTTATTAATAAAATATGTACAAGATACATACTAAATGATATGCTCTAGGGCATACTACTAACAAAAATCAATTTTAAGTCACTAACCTCTAATGGAGTGAAATTCAAACTTGCTAGGGTTCTTCTTTTTCACTTCTTTTTGCTCCCAAAAGATTTGCCAAGATGAAAGAATAAGTTTTTGTGTTGGGAAACTTAGGTTTTAATGGGTGAGAACCAAGGAAATCAAGCTTTGGTTAGCTTGAAAATGGTGGACATGGGAGAGGGGTGAGGCGGCAAGAAGAAGGGATAAGAAGCTTTTGATTTTTTTTTTCTTCATTTTTCTGCCCATTAAGTCTTTTTAAATAAACTTGTGCCATGTGTCATCACTTGATTGGGTGGGAGAATAATAATGACATCATAATGATGTCATAATCCTCATTTCTCTTATTTTCTATCCTTTTCTTGTCTATTTAATTTCAATTAAATTTTTAACAATATTTATTCATATTTTATGTCATATAAATTATTTATTTAACTGGACAAGTTGGTCAAAAATCACCTCTGAAGGCGAAATGACCAAAATGCCCTCAGTTTAGCTTAACAAACCAAAATTGTCTGTATTGATAGAAAAAAAATTTTAAACATTTTCTTGGCAATCTAATGCCATAAGAACCTCAATGACCCTTCTCTGGAGTCCCAAAAATTATTTTATAAATTTTTCCCCGGATCTAGGGTTGCTAATGGCCTTCACTGTCACTTCCCTTTCGGGTTACTCGTCCTTGGGGCTTCAGCTCGTTTAACCTTAGTGTATTTCATTCCTATAAATTTTCCTTGATTTTTATGAGCATTATTTAGTTTCTTTATAACTCCCCACTTTAGTTGAATTATAATTTCAAACATTCTAACTGCCTAGATTAATATTGGTCACCTGAACAGTAGACTGTACAGACTAGCTAAAGTGAGGATGTTACACTTTTAGCCCTCTATACATTTTTGTGCCACCAGGGTGCATGGCAAAAGGAGACTCATGTGTTTCCTTCAAAATGATCTGCCTCAAATCAACATCATTAGGAACACACATTCTGCCCTGGTGTAGCAGTAAACCATCATCTCTTATCGAGAATTCTGGTTTCTTGCCCTGCCAGACTTCTTCTAATAGCTTCTGATACTTCTGATTATTCTGAGCAGCCATTCTGATCTGATCAATCAACACTGTACATGCCATGCAACTGCTGTCTGCCCCTCATTATTAATCTCTAAGCTGGCATGTAATGATCTCAACTCATGTACCATAGATAAAGGAGTAACCCGTAGACTTGCTATAGTCTTGCGACTTAAGGCGTCAGCCACAACATTCGCTTTCCCTGGCTGATAGTCTATCAGACAATCATAGTCTTTTATCAACTCTAACCATCTCATTTGTCTCAAATTCAACTCTTTCTGGGTGCCCAATACTTCAAACTCTTATGATCTGTGTAAATGTAGCACTTCTCCCTATACAAATAGTGTCTCCAGATCTTAAGAGCAAACACTATAGCTGTAAGCTCCAAATCATGTGTCGGATAGTTCCTCTCATGCAGTTTTAGCTAGCGTGATGCATAAGCAATAACATTCTGATCTTGCATCAGTTCACAGCCTAACCCATTGTGAGAAGCATCACTATAAACTGTATATTCTTTACCCAGTGTAGGTAAATCAGAACTGGAGCCTCAGTCAAATACCTCTTCAATTCATCAAAACTCTGCTGGCATTTATCTGTCCACTGAAATTTCACATTTTTCCTCAGAAGCTTGGTCAATGGAGATGCCAACATGGAGAACCCTTTCACAAAACGGCAGTAGTATCCAGCTAACCCCAGAAAACTGCGAATCTCTGTGATATTTCTAGGTGGCTTCCAATTAAGGACAGCTTCTATCTTGCTAGGATCTACCTTAATACCTTCTGCTGATACTATGTGCCTCAAAAAGGATACCTCCTTCAGCCAAAATTAACACTTCGACAATTTGGCGTATAGCTGTTTCTCCCTCAAAGTTTGCAGTACAATCTGCATCTGTCTATCATTCTCTTCTGCACTTCTCGAATAGACCAATATATCATCTATGAATACCACAACAAACTGATCGAGGTATGGTCTGAATATAGTGTTTATCAGATCCATAAAAGCAGTCGGAGCATTAGTAAACCCGAATGGCATAACCAAGAACTCATAATGGTCATAGCGAGTTCTAAAAGTAGATTTAGAAATACTCTGCTCTTGTACTTTCAGCTGATAATAACCTGATCTCAGGTCAATTTTGGAGAACACAACTGCACCCCTCAACTGATCAAACAAATCATCAATGCGGGGCAATGGGTATCTATTCTTTATTGTCACCTTATTCAACTGCTAATAGTAAATGCATAACTGGAGAGTGCCATCCTTCTTCTTTACAAACAACACTGGCGCTCCCCAAGGTGACACACTAGGGCAGATGAAGCCCTTGTCAAGCAGCTCTTGCAACTGCACTTACAATTCTTTTAGTTCTGCTAGTGCCATTCTATATGGTGTTATGGAGATTGGGTCCACACCAAGCATAACATCAATCTCAAACTGTACCTCTCTTTCCGGAGGTAATCCTGGCAATTCATCAGGGAATACATCCGGAAAGTCACATACTGTGGGGATGTCCCTCAATGCTGGACTACCCACTTGGGTGTCTATCACATGTGCCAAGTACGCCTCACACCCCTTCCTAATTATTTTTTCTGGCCAGTGCAGCTAAAATGATGTTTGATGGCGATAACTGCCTCTCCCCATGTATTACTACATCACCATATTGAGGGAGACCAAAAGTAACTGTCTTCAGTTTACAGTCAATCATTGCATGATGCCTGGCTAACCAATCCATGCCCAAGATAATATCATAATCTCTGAAGGGCATTTCAATCAAATCTGACAGAAAAACATGTCCTTGGATCACCAAAGGACAGTCTCTATAGATTCTGTTAACTCTAACCTCCTGACCTAATGGACTAGTTACTAGCACATCATAGTCCATTTGTACACACTGGATAGCAGTAGAACAAATCATACTAGCACTGACATATGAATGTGTGGAGCCAGGATCAAACAACACATATGCATCTTGGTCAAGGATGGAGAAAAGACCAGGTACTACGTCTGATGTTTCAGCCTCCTCTCTCTGTTTCATGGTATAGACTCTGGCTGGTGCACCACTTGGTTCTGGCTGGTTAACAGTATTCTGACTTTCATTAATGCTACCAAGACCCCTACCTCTACCTCTACCTCGACCAGCTGGCTGTGACCCTCTAGGTGCAAAGACTTGGGTTGATCCCTCAGATGTAGCAGAACGTCCAGATCGGCGTGGACTAGTACAATCCTTAGCAAAATGTCTACTCCTTCTACAGTTAAAACATGCACCTATGGCCTTGAAACACACCCCACCGTGTGTTCTACCACAAGTCTCACACTGTCGGACTGATAAAGCTCCTCGAGATGCCTGCTGGGTCTGCTAACCAGACCGGGGTGGTCTTTGGCCAGAGAATCTGTCTCTGCCAGATCTGCTAGAGCTGGATCCCCTAAACTGTTTCCTCTTCCCAGAACCACTCTCAGGTGCTTGACCAGTAGCCTTTTTAGTCTTTTCTTTCTCTTGAGTGCCCTTCTTCACTACCCCTTCTGATTCTATCTTTTCTAGTTCTAGGGCTTGTGAAATCAGCTCAGAAAAATTCTGGTGTCTAAATCCCACAACTTGCATTCTTAAGCTAGGCTTTAACCCCGCCTCAAACCTCTTACATCTGTCTCTGGGGGTGGAGACTAAGCTTCCAGCATAATGACTTAGCCTTGAAAAGTCCCGCTCATACTCTGCTATTGTTTTGTCTCCTTGCTTCAAGCTCAAGAATTTTTGTAACTTCATATCCACATAAGCATCAGGGACCCACTTCTATCGAAACTCCCTCAAAAAGTCTGACCAGGTCAGCATAGGTGGCTCAACTAGGATGTGGGGGATGGTCTTCCACCATTCATATGCATCCCCTTGCAATATAGAAACAGAGTATTCAAACTTCAGCTCTTCTACACACTACAGCTTTCTGAAAACCCATTCCATTATCTCTAACCACTATTCTGCCTCCATTTGATCCACAGTGCCGTTAAACTTGGTGACCCCAAATTTCATTAATTTTTCATATTGCCAAGTCGAGGCTGTGGTTGTGCTGCAGGTGCTTGCATTTGAGCTTGAAGTGGCACATTTCCCACCATTTGTTGGAAAAACGCAGCCATCTGCTGTGCAAACTAAGCAGGAAACTGCGGTGCTGGAGTAGGAGCTGGAGTGGCTAACCCACTCACGTTCTGGAGTGCTGGGGCTTCCCCTTGGACCTCAGCCTCGACAGATTGCTCCACGGAATGATCTCCCTCTTCCATTCAATTTCCCAAAAAAAATTTCTACTTCCTCAGATCAAACACAAGGAGGTTGACCTCCGTTAGTGCATATTCATGATATAAATATGTCATATGTATCAATTAAAGACACTTGAGCAGTTATACTTATCAAAGAAATATTCACATACATAGTCAAAATTCATTGCAAAACTATGCTCTGATACCACTAAAACATGTCACACCTTACCCTTCTGTAAGGTATAACATGATCTCGTAGAATACCTAATGAACTACCAAACTCCTCCTACCGATACTTATTAAGTATCCTACAAGGGATTTTATAACTATTTTCTGACCTTTTGGAAGTGGTGAGCATTTTGGTAGGAATTAAAATCAATTAATTGAAGTTTCAAAACTAGTAAAAATTTTTGTCCATTTTTATTTTTTCACAAATTTTATAAAAATTTCGGCAGAGTGCCGTTTGTATTTTGAGAAAATAGTTCTTCAAAAACCTATAAAAACACTTCCAATAATTATTTTCACAAATCCCAACCCAAATCAACTCAAGTCAACATAATTTAATTCAATTCCATGACTCAACCAAAAATTTGTCATCTCAAAATACTTCACAAATTCATTCACATTGCATATAGTACTTAATTTACAAATACAGATCTTAATTTACAAAAAGAAAATTTAAAATATCATTATTACAATTTATTATACAACTGCTCAACTTTACATTGATACATAATACATTACAATATTTATATCAAATAACTACAAGGTATAATTAAATACCTGTACAAAAAGATCGGCGAAGGCCTTGCTAATTCAGCAGCTCACTCTGCTGCTTTGTCCTTGCCCTTATCTGTGACAGCAAAATAAGCTATCGCTGAGTATAAAAATACTCAGTCGCGCACAATAAAAATTTGAAATGGAGTACTTAAAACATTCATTGATAAATCACAATTTAAATATTTCAAAATCACATTTCACAAATTATCAAAACTCATTATAGCAAAATTTTGGTCAAATAATTTAATAAACAGTGTTGCCAATTCATACACAACTTAAGCCATGAGATAAAATTTTCGATCATTGCTACGTTGTACACCACGACAAAGCAATCTACAACCCCACTAATCGAAATCAATGAGGGAGGTGGCTAGCTAGCTAATGAGTACTCATCCGATCTACAACCTCAACTGGTAAACCAGAGAGGGAGGAAAATAATCGATCTCAACCCCATAAATGGAGGAAGAATAATAAGGCACTGTCATGCTAAGTGTGAATCAGAAATCAATTTAAAAAAATTTATTTAAATATTGCATGCAAAATCAAATCAATTTCCAAAGTCACATTTTCTTTTCACAAAGTGACAACACAAAAGTTCTTAAGCTCATAATTAACATGAAAATTTCATACTGCATACTAAATCAAATTTTCAATGAGAAAATGCTTAAATAGGGTTTATTGTGCACAAACCTGACGTAAGTCGCCTCTAGGCCTTGACTCAGTCTCTTAGACCTTCTGAGTCTTTTTCAGCTAAAATACAAAATTTATAGTGTCTCATTATCTTTGCCTCATAATAATTCCAATAATTAATCTCAATATGCTTAAACTTATATTCTTGAAAATTTTCATGTTGAGGTTACTATTTATGGTACTATTCAAGTCAAAATATAGACTTTCTTATGCTTAATAAATATGGGAAATCCAATTATACCCACATATCACATTTTGGTTACTAATTTTTTTTGTTTTGGTTATTTTCTCAAAACTTAAGTCTTTTAGGCAAACTTTAAAATTTTCAGTTTTGGTGACCTATTTTGCACTGTTCCATTCGTTATGTTGCTGTTAGAATTTGGCCAAGTTTTCTTCATAGAAATTGTTTCTTATTGTCTTAAATTTATTTCTCTTTTTGAATCACTCCATTTGGAGTTTTGTAGCTCAAGTTATAGCCATTTGAACATGGCTGGCCAGATTGGTCTAACCTAGATTTTCTGGGCACTAAAACTGGTTCTGGCAGTTTTAGGTCACTAATATTTTGGGTGGCTAAATGACTTGGTTAAGGGCATAATTTGGGTTTGTGTTCCTCATGAAAGTTGTAGGGCTATAGCTCAACTTTCTACTAGTAAAATTTTAGGTCATTTAGACCTGCCTAACCCAAGTTATGGCCAAATGAACAAAAACTGTTCATTTGATCATTTTTGTACAGGGCAGAATACCTAAGTCCAAATTTGGTCAATTTGTTCACTAGGTTTTAGTCATTTTCTGGGCATGATTCCTGAATGAAAAATGTACCATTTTGTATCTAGTTTCATTCCCAATTGACCTCACACCAATTGGGTTAGTAAATTTACAGTTTTGGTCCTTTGAAAGTGACCTTGGTCCTGCTGCCTGCAAAATGCCCATAAACAATCCGAATTTCCACTTGATTCCCACACTTTCTACACACCACACATATGACCATTTTTTAGCTCAAACAAGGTCAAACACACCATTTGACCAATTCTCAAAATTTTTTCTCCCAAACCCTAGGTCCAAAACCCTAACTTCGCTACTTGACTTAATTCTTGAAATTAAAATGTATACACATTGCCTACACACTCATTTAAGCTTACATACACTTTTAATTCAATCAAAACACATCATATTCTCATAAATCTATGGCTGGCCGAAATCACACGTAGTCCTCCAAAGATGTTTTCTTTTCATTTTAAATATATTTCTAGGTTTATTCAACTATAAACACAATAATTCAACTAGAAATTCAAAGTTTAGCTTACTAACCTTCTCTTTGAAATTCAACCACCCAATTCTTTCACTTTTCTTTCAAACTTTCTTGATCAATCTTCCTTTCTAGTTGCCCAAACAAGGTTTAATTATGGAACTTGCAATTTCTATGGCTAAATTTTGGTTTTTTCAAGCTCAAAAATAAGTTTTCATGGAGATTTTGAGAGGGAGAGGGTGAGAGAGAAGTGGGGCGGCAACAAGATGAAGAAGACAACTTTTTTTTTCTTTTTTATATAAATTTTAACTTAATTACTACATAATTATCCCACATTTTTTTAATATTTAATAATTAAGTTTATTGCATCATGCATGATGTCATGCATGATGTAATAACTTTTTCACTTTTTCTTTTTCTTCTTTTTTTTTCATTTATTTTTCCATTAGTTCTTTTAATTTAATTCTCAATTTTGAAAATTTCTTTTCTCCGATTTTATTTGACAGTTAGATCAGGAGTCAGCTCTAGAGGTCAATTGACCAAATTGCCCCTCGCCGGTTCGACCCGGTTTGTAAATAATTCAATATTTCTTTCGGATCCCTGATTTAATTATTTGACCGACTTAACAATTCTTTTTCATGATTTTCTCTTTTCCACTATGTTTGCAATAGTCCTAAGGACTGTGCGTCATATTTTATGGTTTGAAATTTGAGTTTAAATCGACCTCGCAGTCATTCCCGAGAAGGTCACCCATCGCTGTGACTCTCGGCTCATTTAACTTCTTGTGTTCTTTTTTTCTTATTTATACTTAACCAATTGACAATTACTAATTATTTGTATTCTGGTCTTATCTAGTTGTCTTAGGTGTGGTTCTAATCCCCTTAATCATTTGGACCGACACCGGTCACTGGAATAGTGAAATATACTAGGCTATACAATTAGGGGTGTTACATTGACTCAACCAACACTAATTCCCATCAATTCCCACCAATTTAATGTCAGAAAAACTCAAGCAAGCTCACCTCCCATGGCTGCCTAAAATGGGCAGATTGCAAACTCAACAATTTCTTTCAAATTTTTCAACCAAAATACTCCCCATAACCTCAACACAAACTTTAGTTAAGTAAGGGAAGAAAATAAGCACTTACCTCTTATTGGAGCTTGCTAAAACCTCACCAAAACCTTTCTTTCTTGCTCCCTATCTCTTCCCTAAGGTGTATGGACAACTTTTAATGAAGGAGGCTTGAAGTTTGCATGGTTGAATCATAGGTAGATGAGAGCTCCAAGCTTGGACGGCAATGGTGTTTTCTTTAAGAAGGGAATTTGGCAATTTGAAGATAAAGGTTGAAAATAAATGTTAGTGCTGCCCCTCTTGTCCACTAATGTTTAAATAGTCCCCTTAGTGCTCCACTTAATTTTAATTAAGCATTTAAATAATCCTAAGTTTCCCTAATTGCAAGTAACACTCTAATTTCTCACTATTTACATTATATGTCAAGTTTCTCATTTTCATGGCATTTTCAAAATTTAATACTACTTATTTTTAATGGATATTTAGGTTAAAAGTCAACTCTAGGTGTCAAATTACCAAAATACCCCTTCTCGGGTTATATTTTTTATTTTTTGATAACACTGATTTTTGTCAGTTTCTTGATTTTTTGTTTTTCTTTGTACTAATTCATTAATTTTTCTTTGACATTTCTAATGTCAATTATACCTCTATAGGCCTTTAATTATATCCCGAAAATTATTTATGAGGGTTCCTCGTGGTCCTGGGGTCAGCAATTGCCTTCTCCGTAACTTCCCGATGCGGTCACCCATCGCTACGATGCCGGCTCGTTTAACCTAGTTTCATTTCCTCTCTTTTTATTTTTCCTTAATTTTTTTTATTTTTTTATTATTTATTTCATCATTATATGCCTGTTTATTATCACTGAAGTGTAGTTTCAGACATCCTGATTGTCCGGATCGACATTAGGTCACTAGAGCAGCAGAATGTATGGACTACGTAAAGTGAGGACGTTACAATATCGAGTCCTGAAAGTAGTTTTTGGAATGCTCTGCTCCTACACTCTCAATTGATAATAACCCGATCTCAAGTCAATTTTGGAGAACACAGCTGCATCCTTCAACTGATCAAACAAATCATCTATTCAAGGCAAGGGATATCTATTCTTTATGGTCACCTTATTCAACTGTCTGTAGTCGATACACAGACAGAGAGCGCCATCCTTCTTCTTAACAAACAAAACTAGTGCTCCCCAAAGTGACCCACTAGGGTGAATGAAGCCCTTATCAAGTAATTCCTATAACTACACCTTTAGCTCTTTCAACTCAGCAGGTGCATTCTATATGTAGTGATGGAGATTGGGTCCACACCAGGCATAACCTCTATTTCAAATTGCACCTCTCTTTCCAGAGGTAATCCTGATAATTCTTCAGGAAAGACATCCAGAAAGTCACATATTGTAAGGATATCCTTCAGACTTGGACTCCCCACTTGGGTGTCTATCACATGGGCCAAATATGCTTCACACCCTTTCCGAATCATTTTTCTAGCAAGTGCAGCCGAAATGAGAGTTGATGGCAATAACTACCTCTCTCCATGTATTACTACATCACCATACTGAAGGAGACTAAAAGTGACTGTCTTTTGTCTACAGTCAATCATAGCATGATCCCTGGCTAACCAATCCATGCCCAAGATGATGTCATAATCTCTGAAGGGTATTTCAATCAAATCAGACAAAAATGTATGTCCTTGGATCACCAACAGACAATCCTTATACAACTTATTTGCCCTGACCTCTTAGCCTAATGGACTAGTCACTAACACATCAAAATCCATTTTCAAGCAGGGAATAGTAGTAGAACAAACAATGATATCACTAAAATATGAGTGTGTGGAGCCAAGGTCAAACAATACATAAGCAACTTGTTCAAAGATGGAGAAATTACCAGCTACTACATCTGATGTCTCAGCCTCCTCTCTCTAATGCATTGTATACACTCTAGCTGGTGCACCACTTGGCTATGGCTGGTTTACTATGCCCTGGCTACCCGAGGTACTGCTTCTGCCTCTGCCTCTGCTTCTGCTAGCTGATTGTGAACCTCTTATGGCAAAACCTTAAACTGACCCTTCAGTGGTAGTAGGTGGCCCAAATCTGCGGGCACTAGTGCAATCCTCAGCAAAGTGCCCCATACCACAGCAATTATAGCAAGCGCCAATGGCCTTGTAGCATACCCCTCTATGGGTTTTACTACATGTCTCACAGAGACGGACTGACAATGCACTTCTAGGTGTCTGTTGGGTAGACTTAGGTGGCCTCTATCCTGAGGATCTCCCTCTACCAGACTTGCGAGAGCTAGATCCTCCAAAATATTTCCTCTTTCTTGATCCACTACCAGAAGCTTGGCCCAAAGTCTTCCTACTCTTCTTTTTTTCCTCTGTTCCCTTTTTAACTGTCCCTTCAATTTCAATTCTTTCTAGCTCCAGGGCTTGTGAAATCAACTCTGAGAAATTTTCATGTCAAAACCCAACCACTTGCAGTCTCAAACTCGATCTCAATCCAACCTCAAATCGTTTGCATCGATCTCTGCTGGTGGTGAGTAGACTCCCAACATGGTGACTCAGCCTGGAAAAATCCCTCTCATATTCTGCCACCGTTTTGTCCCCTTGCTTCAGACTCAAGAATTCTTATAGTTTCATATCAACATATGTGTTTGGGATGTACTTCTGCCTATATTCTCTGAAGAAGTCATCCCAAGTCAGCATAGAGGGTTCCACCAAACTATTGGGGATGGTCTTTCACCATTCATATGCATCCCCTTGTAGCAAAGAAACTGAATACTCAAATTTTAACTCATATGTGCAGTGCAGTTTCTTGAAAACTCTTTCCATTCGTTCCAACCACTGTTCAGCTTCCAATGGATCTACTATTCCCCTGAATTTAGTTGCCCCATATTTTATCAGTTTGTCATACTGTCGTGCCAATGGTTGAGGTTGACTACTAGTGCCTGAATTAGGGCTTGGACTGGTATATTTCTAGCCATTTGTTGGAATAGAGCATGTGACACCCCTTAACCGTCTACAGTGTAGCCGAATAAGATATGCCACACAGTGTACCGGAACACCATATTTTATTTCAATTATTTTTATCCTTCCTTAATTTATTTCTTCATGGTTATGAAGTGCAATTGTGAAATTTAACTCATTTAAGTCATTTATTGATATTATAAATTTATTTGAAGTTCTGAAAATTTTATAGAAAATCTGGCAGAGTACCGGCTAAAAATGGAGAAAACAGTTCTTCGGAACCTGTGAAAAACACTTCCAAAACATTCATCCATATTCTCAAACTCAATAACCATCAACATGGTCTCAACAATTTTCAACAATCACAACCATCTCAAGTTTTCAACATAAATCCACAATTTCATTTAGATCAAAATTTAATTTAATTTCATGAAAATATTCTCAAACTATATTAATTAATGAAATTTTACAAAATATGTATATCAACAAATGATTACATAAATTTACTATTTACATGAGTTCATAATTTACAAATCATAAACTACTACCCATTACAAAATGCAAAAAAAAAAAAAAATCAGAAGGGACCTAAAGGTCCTACCACTGATGCACTGCAGATGAGAGGTGACTCTGACTCTATGCAGATCTGTGACCTCACCCAGTCTGTGGTGTGCTGGGCTCTCTGTCTGCCTCTTCAGAACCTACGCGTGGCAAAAAGCGACGCGCTAAGTAATAATGCTTAGTGGTGCCAATAATAAAATAAAAAGAACTAAAAGAAAATAAATATGTAGTGTGTATATTGATGTCTCATGCAGATAAATTTTTGATAATTATTTGTAGTCTTATTTATTTGGTATTTGTTATATCCATTATTTCATTAAATTTATTAACTTTCATTTTAGGTTGCTCAAGTAACCTATACTGGATGACTGGACTGGATAAATGGGTAAACTGGCACTAGGTACCAAGTACCTCGGGCCGTCACACCATCGGTCACATATGTATCACCTGGTGTGCAACAGAACAACTAATAAGCTATAATAATTATTAGGCACAAGGCCAAGTATCACCATAATTTTAGAATGGCTAAAAGCCATAAAATTATAGAATGGCATAATGCCATGTGCAGTAATGCTAACTGAACCCTATTGGCATGCCAACCTATCCAAACCAATCTTACTAAGTGTACTAGGGCACATTACCAAGTTATTGATTGAATTTTCATGCTTTACATGTAAGGTTACTATTCATTTTACTATTTAGGTCAAATTATTGACTTTCCAATGCATAATAGCTACATAAGTCCTAATCACATAAATTTACCACATTTTGGTTCCCAAAAGTATTGGCGTTAGTTGTCAATCCATACTTCTAACCAATGGTGAATAAATCAGAAATTTTAGTTTTGGGTGCTAGAGTTCACTGTTCCATTAGGCCATTCTATAGTGAGAATTTGGCTAAATGTTCTTCATCAAAGTTGTTCCTTATTGTGTCTAGTTACATTTCTTTTTTTGAATCATTCCATTTGGAGTTTTTCAGCTCAAGTTATGGCTTAAACACCATAACTGGCTGGATTGCAATTTTTTTAGAATTTCTAAGCAGAATTAATTCTATAGTTTTTTATACACTAAATGCAGGTCAGTTTTTGGACATGTTATTGTCAAAATTTAAGTTTGTTTTCTTCATGAAAGTTGTAGGGCTATATCTCAGCTTTCTACTAGTAAAAATTCAGGTCTTTCTACACTGAGTTATGACCAAATGAATGAATACTATTCATTTGGTCATTTTTCAGGAACTGCATATTGGTCACCTGGATTAGGGTAGTTTTTAGGTCAACTTGCTGGGCAGGATTTCTTTACCAAAGTTGTGCCATTATGTGTCTAGTTTCATGTCCAATTATCCTTGCACCAATTGAACCTACACAACTCCAGTTATAGCTGCCTAAAGCTGCTAGACTCACACCCAGTCCTGCAGGTCACCAAAGGCAGCATGCCTAACCTCAATTCCATTGTCTTAAATCACTTCAATTCCTCCTCACATATAGTCAAATGGTCACTAATTGACCATTAAAATGTTCATATACCATTACATGAGCAAACCCTAATTTTGTTCAAGTCTCCAAGTTCTCAATGTTCAATTTATGCATTAAACTTACAATTTCAACTTATATCATGTCCTTAAACATGAATTGAGTAAGAGAGAAACTAAATTGGGCACTAACCTTGATTTAGCTAATTTCCAAAGCTTGAGAACTTCTCTTTTCCTCCTTCTTTTTGTTACCCAAGACTTGCTCTAGGTGTAAGGAAAATTTTTAATGAAAGGAGCAAGGGATTTTATGGTGTAAAATGGTGGGAAAGGAAGCTTGGTTGGGGATGGCAATGGTGGAATACCTTGGAGCTAGTTCAGCCAGCTGATGAAGATGGAAGAAAATGATTTGTTTTCTTTCATTTTCTGCCCATTTAGTCATTTTAAATGAGTTATTGCCATGTGTCACAATGTGATTGGGTGAGAGGATTTTAAATGACATCATATGATGTCAAAAGTCCCATTTTTCTTCATTTTTTTTTCTTTCCATTAATTTTCAATTAAATTTTTAGCAATATTTATTCATATTTTAGATCATAATAATTATTTACTTAAATGAACAAGTCGGCCAAAAATCATCTCTGAAGACGAAATGACCAAAATGCCCTCCATTTGGCTTATTCAGCCAAAATCGTCTATACTGATTTAAAAATTTTTCTAAGCATTTTCTTGGCATTCTAATGCCATAGAAACCTCAATGACTTCTCTGGAATCCCAAAAATTATTTTATGAATTTTCTCCTAGGTTTAGGGCTTCTAGTTGGGAGGACCACAACTTCCCACTGGGTTACCCATTGCTAGGGCGCCGGCTCATTTAACTTGGTTGTATTTTATTTCTAAAATTTTTTTAAAATTTTTCTTATTAATATTTGAGTTAATTATGGTTCCTCACTTTAGTCTAAATGTTTTTTTTTTCTAGACGTTCTAGCTGTTCGGACTGACACCGGTTACCGGAACAGTAGAAGGTACAGAATTGCTACAGTGAGGGTGTTACAACTCTTCCCCTCTAATTTAAATTTCGTCCTCAAAATTTACCTGATGCAAATAGTTGAGGGAACTGTTGCCTCATCGTCTCTTCACTTTCCCAAGTTGCCTCCTCAGTGTTGTGGTGCCTCCAAAGCACTTTCACTAGTGGAATCTGCTTATTCCTCAACTATTTCATTTCCCAAGCCAGGATCCGTATGGGTTCTTCTTCATATGTCAAATCCGATTGTACTTCAATTTCTTCCATGGTGATGACATGTGAAGGATCTGAGCAGTATCTTCTTAGCATAGATACATTGAATACATTGTGGATCTTGTCCAGCTCTGATGGTAAAGCTAGCCTGTAGGCCATTGGACCCACACGTTCAATGACTTCATATGGGCCAATGAACCTAGGGCTTAACTTACCTTTTCTTCTAAATCTTAGTACCTTCTTCCACAATAATACCTTAAGGAACACTTTGTCGCCAACTGCATATTCTATCTCTTTTCTCTTCAGGTCGGCATAGGACTTTTCTCTGTCTGAGGCAACCTTCAGATTGGCTTTAATTAGCTTTACCTTCTTCTCAGTCTGTTTCACTAGGTCTGGCCTTACCAGTTTGTCTTCGCCTAATTCAGTCCAACACACTGGAGTTCTACATTTCCTCCCATACAGTACTTCATACGGGGCCATTTGGATGCTAGCTTGGTAGCTATTGTTGTATGCAAATTCTGCCAGCGGGAGGTATCTATCCCAACTTCCCTCAAACTCAATGACACAACTCCTCAACATATCCTCAAGGACCTACCATATATTTCATGTTATTATTATCATTTCAGTTCAATATTTGTATTAATTTAATTGGTTTTAAACCTGGATTACTTTTTCTGATTGCCCATCCATCTGAGGATGAAAAGCTGTGCTAAAGTGGAGTTGTGTACCCAAGGATTCATGCAACTTCTTCCAAAATCTCAATGTAAACCTTAGGTCTCGATTAGATATGATGGAAAGTGGAATTCCATGCAGTCTATCTCATTGATATACAATTCTGCTAACTTCTATAGTGAGTAGTCATTCCTAATTGGCAGAAAGTGTACTGACTTCGTCAATCTATCTACTATCACCCATATTGTGTCATGCTTCTTCTGGGAGAGAGGTAGACCACTTACAAAATCCATGGTGACTCGATCTCATTTCCATTCAGGTAAGCGTATGGGCTGTAGCAAACCCGATGGAACTTGATGTTCTGCCTTGACTTGCTGACATGTCAAGCATTTAGTCACATAGTCAGCTATGTCCTTCTTCATACCAAGCCACCAATAATGAAGTTTCAGATCATGATATATTTTTGTACTTCCTGGGTGCATGCATAAACACTGGTGTCCTCCTTTAGAATACTGGCTTTCAATTCCCCATCATCTGGTACACACACTCTTCCTTTGTAGTACAAACATCCATCAGCTTTCACCTCATAGTCAGTTGCCTTCCCTTCTGAGATTTTACTCATAGTAGTCATTAAATTCTCATCTACCTTATGCCCCTCTAAAATCTGCTATAGCAGATTTGGCCTCACTTGTAACTCAGCCAAAATAGCTCCATCTCGAGCCAAGGATAGACGGGCATTCAATGATCTCAAAGTTGTGATGGATTTTCTGCTTAAAGCATCAGCAACTACATTTGCCTTCCCAGGATGGTAGTCAATCACACAATCATAGTCCTTCAGAAACTCAATCCATCGCCTCTGTCTAAGGTTGAGCTCCTTCTGGGTTGGCAAATATTTCAGACTCTTGTGGTCCGTGTAAATGTAGCACTTTTCACCATACAAGTAGTGCCTCCATATCTTCAGTGTGAAGATAATTACTGCAAGTTCTAGATCATGGGTAGGGTAATTCTGTTCATGTGGCCTTAGCTGCCTGGAAGCATAGGCGACCACCTTCCCCTCTTGCATCAATACACGCCCTAACCCATTATACGAGGCATCACTATAGACCACAAAGTCCTTTTCCGACACTGGCTGTGTTAACACTGGTGCCTCTGTCAACATAGCCTTCAACTTCTCAAAACTGTCCTGACACTTGTCATTCTAGTCAAATATGTTATTCTTGTGTAACAACTTAGTCATTAGAGCAACTATTAAAGAGAAACCTTTCACAAATCTTTTGTAATACCTAGCTAGCCCCAAGACACTTCTGACCTCAGTTGTATTTCTGGGAGGCTTCCATTCCATCACTGCTTCTATTTTCTTGGGATCCACTCTAATCCCATCAGTTGACACTATGTGTCCAAGGAATGCAATCTCATTCAACCAGAAGTCACACTTGGACAACTTAGCATGCAGTTTCTTTTCTCTCAGGGTTTGCAGGACAATTATCAAAGGTTCATCATGTTCTTCCCTTGTCTTGGAATACACCAAAATATCATCAATAAAGACCACTATGAACCGATCTAGGTATGGATAGAAGATACAGTTTATAAGGTCCATGAATGCTGCTGGTGCATTTGTTAGGCCAAAGGGCATCACCATGAACTCATAATGCCCATAATGGGTCCTGAATGCAGTCTTTGGTACATCTGCATCCTTCACCCTCAACTGATGATACCCTGATCTGAGATCAATTTTAGAAAAGACTCCTCCTTTCAACTAATCAAATAAGTCATCAATTATAGGCAACGGATACTTGTTCTTCATAGTCACTTTATTCAACTGCCAGTAATCGATGCATAACCTCAAAGTCCCATCCTTCTTCTTCACAAACAACACTGGAGCTCCCCATGGTGACACACTGGGGCGTATGAACCCCTTATCCAGTAACTTCTGCAACTGGATTTTCAGCTCTTTTAACTCAGTAGGTGCCATCCTATAAGGAGCAATAGAGATTGGTGTTGTACCCGGCAGTATCTCAATAGAAAATTCAACTTTCCTTTCTGGTGGTAAGCTAGGCAATTCTTCAGGGAACACATCTGGTGTAACACCCCGAACCTCTGAGTTATGAATAGTATCATTTTTTATCCATGACTAGTACTATTCAAAGACGCCTTAAGAATCAAAAATAAATAGAAAATTAATTGAGATAGACACAATAAAAATTCAAGTGAACCAAAGACCTAAGGATTTAACGGGTATCAAAAAAAAATAAAAAAATAAAAAAAGAAGGACTATGACCTAATGAGGGGCATTTTGGTCAATTCACTTCAAGAGTTGACTTTTGACCAAAACGTAAATTAAATTAAATAAAAATAAAATATTGAATTATGAAGAAATATTGAGGGAAAAATTAGAGTAAAAGTGAAAAGAAAATAAAAGAGGCAAAAATCTAGAATTTAAATTTCATTTTTGACCTAATTAAAATTTAAGGGACCAATGGGCTTTGGACAACTCATTAAATGAATTAAAAAGGAATAAATAAGTATAAAAGAAGACAAAACCCTCCCTTTCTTTCCCATTTAGTTACCACCCACTCTCTCTCCTTCTCTCTTTCTTTCTTTCTTCTTCTTCCTTTTTTCTCCATTGACACCCATTCTCAAAACTCAATTCCTTGCTTTTCCTCTATGGGTTTTTGCATCTAATTGGTAGAGAGCATCAAATTAATATTTGATTTAGAGATTAAAAGCAAGGGGAAACAAGAGATTAGAAGAAAATTAAAGATTTTGAGAGTTGGAAGGAAGTCATCAAGAGGTAAGTTCTTTAATGCTCATTTTGTCATACAAACCTTAAATTAAGTTAGATTATGATGGAATTTCATAAGAAAATGAAAGGAAACATGCATGGAACCTAAACTAGGGTTTTGGCCAAATTGGAAAAAAATTAGGGTTTGATATATTTCAATGAAAATGATGATGAAATCAAGCTTAGTTAAAGTAGTATGCATGATTAGAGCAAAGAAATTGCATGAAATGTGCATAAATTTAATTATGGGAGATTAAGGTTCATAGGAAAATTGGGTTTTAGTGCTAGAGAGTGAAATTGGTGTGTGTAGTGTTAAATTATGATCATTTGAGGTTTATTTAGTTTGAATTGATATTGGGTTGATGAATGGAAGTAATTAAATGGTAGGATTAGGAAAAATTGCAAACTTTGGTATTTGAAAATTATGGGGTTTGTGCTAGGAAGTGCCATTGATGTTTCAATGCTAAATTATAGTCATTTTGGGTGAATTAAATATGAATTGAGGTTGGTTAGAGGGAATAATTGAAGAAATGAAAATTTTAAACCTAGGGTAGAATTTGCACACTGAGTTCAGTGTGTTTGACAGCCCATAAATTGAGCTACACAACTCTAATTGGTGTGAAACCAATTGGAAATGAAACTTAAGACATAGGGCTAGAATTTTCATGAAGAGACCCACCTCAGAAACTGCCTAGAAATTGCCTAAACCTTGGCTTGAACTTAGACACACAATTCTGGAACCTGCAGAATTTAACCATATGAATAGTAAAATTTGCATGGCCATAACTCTCTCTAGAAAACTCCGATTTAGGCGATTCTTAAACTGATGGAAACCTAAGACATAGTAGAACATTTCATATGAAGAATTTGAGGCCAAATTATGGACTTAACCCAATCAAATTGCTGAGCAAAGTTGAATCACCAAATCTGCAGAACTGCAAATTTACCATATGAACAGTAAAGTTTGCATGGCCATAACTCTCTTTAGAAAACTCCGATTTAGGCAATTCTTGAACCCCTGGAAACCTAAGACATAGTAGAACATTTTGTATGAAGAACATTAGACCAAATTATGGACTTAACTTGATCAAATTGCTGAATAAATTTGGATTGATAAATCTGCAAGAACTAAATCTACAGCATGAACAATGACGTGAATAGTAATCATGTTTTGGGCATAACTTGAGCTACACAGCTCCGAATTAGGCAATTAAAAAAGGAAAATAAAGTTAAGACCTAGATGAACAATTTTCATGAAGAACACCTAACCAAATTATGATCAAAACTAGGTAAAAATTGGGTTCAAAAATTGGGGCACCAAGCTATCCCAAAACCAAAATATTCTAAAATTTGCAAAGCTAACTTGGGATACATTAGGCATGCATGTAATGAGTTCTTAGCAGCAATTGAGATTGGTTTTGAGGTATTCTATTTGTGTATTTTTAGTAGAAAAAGAAGTTAGAACGGACAAGAAGTAGGTAACAAGGGAAGAGAATTATTAAAGGTTTGTGCACAACTAACCTTTTCTTCATTTTTAAACTTGTAAATTGCTTGGAATATTTTAAATTGAATGAGTTTGCTTTAAACGAGTTTACTTTGACTGAAATATGGTTTTTCTCTTGCATTTAAGTAATTTGGGTGTTGGCACCTTTATATGGATATTATGATGGATTTAAATGTATTTATTGGTTTATAAATGTGATTATTGAGTGGGAAATTTTTGAAAATTGTTTTGAAACCATAGTTAGCATGACAGTCCCTTTCAAAACTCCCCAGTAGTAACGGCTACTTGGGGTTGATAATTGATATTGATTATGTATCCCATTAATAACGGTTAGTGGGATAAGACTACACGTACTCATTAGCTAGCTAGCCTTTCTCATTAGCTAGCTAGCCTTTCCCTCATTAATAACGGTTAGTGAGGTTGAGATTGCTTTTTCGTGGTGTACAACACGGCACTAATTGTGAAATTTTGTGTCATGACCTAAACTGTGTGTTGATGTTAACAACACTAATGCTTTGTGAATTGTGATTTACGAAGTGTGATTTCTCATTTGAAATGTTATTCTAATAAATGGCTCTTATGAACTTAGAACTATTGTGAAGTTTTCATGCTTAAGAAAAATGTGATTTTATGCTTTGACAAATTGTGTTTTACCTTAAGTTTTAAAGTTATTAGTTGTGCACCACTGAGTGATATACTCAGCGATAGCTTCTTTATGATGTAGCAGGCAAGGGAAAGGAGAAGGTTGCCGAGTGAGAGACTTAGAAGCAGCATTTAGTATTGTTTGTGGGTATATATTGTAGGTATACCCCTGTAATTTCCTTTTGATGTATTTTGTACTTATATGTGTGGATGTACGGACATTGAGCAGTTTGTATTTAAAAGCATTGCATTGCTATCACATTTTGAGTTTGTAACTAATTTGTATTTTACTTTGAGACTTATGAAAATGTAACTTTTGCAGTATTTAGTCTATCATTATTTCCAATGAATGTTTACATGGAATTTTAACTATTCTCATGCAGTTTTCTGCAAAACAATTGATAAGATAAAAAGTTATGGTTTATTTTAAAATCCTTTATAACATAACTAATGGGTTATCTGTAGGTGGAGTTCGGTAATTCATTAGGTATGCTATGGGAACATGTCATGCCTTACAAGGGATAGGGTGTGACATGTTAAGTAGTATCAGAGCTTTGGTTTTTATACAAGTTTTGAAATTGTATGTTTGAACAATTTTGATAAGTACAACTGCTCAATTGTCATTATTGATATATATAGTGCATTACATCGTAAATAAGGACTAATGGAGGGAAATCTCCTTGTGTTGGTTGTTCAGGGAGTAGAATTCCTTGCTTGAAAATGGATTATGATGTTCTAGTGACTAGTCCCTTAGGGCAAAAGGTTAGGGTGAACAAATTGTACAAGGATTGTCCTTTGGTGATCCAAGGACATACATTTCTATCAAACTTAATTGACATGCTCTTCTGAGATTATGATATCATCTTGGGCATGAATTGGTTAGCCAGGCATCACGCCATGATCGACTTTAGAATGAAGAAAGTCACTTTTAGTCTTCCCGAGTATGCAGACGTAGTGATACACAGGGAGAAGCAGTTGTTGCCATCCAACATCATTTTAGCTACACTTGCTTGAAAGATGATTAGAAAGGGATGTGAAGCTTATCTAGCTCATGTGATAGACACCCAGGTGGGGAGTCCAGATCTTAAAGATATTCCTACTGTGTGGGATTTTTCGGATGTCTTTCTGGAAGAATTGCTAGGATTGCCTCTAGAAAGAGAGGTGCAGTTTGAAATTGAGACTATGCCTAGTGTGGAGCCAATCTCCATCACTCCTTAGAGGATGGCACCTGCTGAGTTGAAAGAGTTGAAGGTACAATTGCAGGAATTATTAGATAAGGGTTTCATCCGCCCTAGCGTGTCACCTTGGGGAGCACCAGTATTATTTGTGAAAAAGAAGGATGGTACTCTCTGCCTATGCATAGACTACAGACAGTTGAATAAGGTGACCATAAAGAATAGATATCTTCTGCCACAAATCGATGATTTGTTTGATCAGTTGAAGGATGCAACTGTATTCTCCAAAATTGACTTGAGATTGGGCTACTACCAATTGAGGGTGCAAGAGCAAAGTATTCCTAAAATTACCTTTAGGTCTCGGTATGGCCACTATGAGTTCTTGGTAATGCCATTTGGGTTGACTAATGCTCCAGCTACTTTTATGGGCCTAATGAATACTATCTTCAGGCCATATTAGGACCAGTTTGTTGTGGTGTTTATTGATGATATTTTGGTGTACTCAACGAATGCAAAGGAACATGACAAGCACTTGAGGATAGTATTACCGACTTTGAGGGAGAAGCAGTTGTATGCCAAACTATCGAAATGTGAGTTTTGGCTAAAGGAGATTACATTTTTAGGGCAAATTGTATCTGCAGAGGGTATCCAGGTGGATCCTAGCAAAGTAGAAGCCATTCTTAATTAGAAGCCACCTAAAAATGTCACAGAAGTTCGGAGTTTCCTTGGTTTAGTTGGGTATTATAGAAGGTTTGTGAAGGGATTCACCATGCTAGTATCTCCACTGACCAAGCTACTTAGGAAGGATGTAAAATTTCAATGGACTGATCGGTGCCAGGAAAGTTTTGATGAGTTAAAGAGGCGTTTAACTAAAGCTCTAGTCTTAACCTTACTCACTTTGGGTAAGGAGTATACCATATATAGTGATGCTTCTCATAACGGATTAGGTTGTGTGTTAATGCAAGATAAAAACGTCATTGCCTATGCTTCACGCCAGCTTAAACCGCATGAGAGGAATTATCCCACGCATGACTTGGAGCTGCCAGCCATTATCTTTGCCTTGAAGATCTGGAGACATTACTTGTATAGGGAGAGATGTTATATATACACAGATCATAAAAGTTTGAAGTACTTGGGCACACAAAAGGAGTTAAATTTGAGGAAAGGAGATGGTTAGAGCTAATAAAAGATTATGATTGTTTGATAGACTATCAGCCTGGAAAAGCTAATGTTGTAGCTGATGCTTTAGGTTGCAAGACTATGGCTGGTTTGAGGGTTTCTCCATTGTCCATGGTGCATGAGTTAAGGGCATTACATGCTAATTTGGAGATTAATGAAGATGGGCAGATGGTAGCTACTTGGCAAGTGAAGCCAATGCTGGCAGAACAAATTAAATCAATTGTACAGAATGATGATAAGTATGTCAAGTTAATGGAAGAGGCTTGGGATGACAAGAAACCAGAATTATCAGTAAATGATGAGGGCTTGTTGTTATATAAGGGCAGAATGTGCATTCCTGAGAATGTTGAACTGAGGCAGACCATTTTAAAGGAAGCACATGATTCACCTTTTGCAATGCACCCTGGTGGAACTAAAATGTACAGAAGTGTGAAAGAGCACTATTGGTGAAGAGGAATGAAGAAAGACATTGCAGAATATGTTGCCAAATGTCTAACTTGTCAACAAGTAAAGGCAAAACACCAAGTGCCTGCAGGGTTGCTACAGCCATTGTCAATTCTCGAGTGGAAATGGGAAAGAATCACTATGGATTTCGTGACAGGACTTCCATGTACACAAAAGAATCATGATGCAGTTTGGGTTATTGTTGATAGATTGACCAAGTCTACACACTTTTTGCCAGTGAGGATGGATTACAGCCTAGAAAGATTGGCCAAACTATACATTGATGAAGTGGTGAGGTTGCATGGAATGCCAGTGTCTATTGTGTCTAATAGAGATCCTAGGTTCACTTCTAGATTCTGGGGTAGTCTCCAAAAAGCCCTAGGAACTAGATTAAACTTCAGTACAGCATTCCATCTACAGATAGATGGCCTGTCTGAAAGGATCATTCAGATTTTAGAGGACATGCTTAGGGCTTGTGTGATTGAATTTGAGGGAAGTTGGGACTCACACTTGCCTTTAATTGAATTTGCCTACAACAACAGTTATCAGTCAAGCATCGAGATGCCTCCATATGAAGCACTTTATGATAGAAAGTGTAGAACTCCCTTGTATTGGGATGAAGTGAGCAAGAGGAAGTTGATTGGCCCAGAATTAGTGCAGTAGATGGAAGAAAAGGTTAATCTCATTAAAGACAAACTCAAAGTTGCAACGGATAGGCAGAAGTCCTACATTGACCTAAAGAGAAGAGATATTCAATATAGTGTGGGTGACAAGGTGTTCCTGAAAGTTTCCCCATGGAAGAGGATCATGAGGTTTGGTAGAAAGGGGAAACTAAGTCCTCGCTTCATTAGGCCGTATAAGGTTCTGGAAAGAATGGGTCCATTGGCATATAGACTTGCATTGCCTCCGGAGTTGGAAAAGATTCACAATGTCTTCCATGTCTCCATGTTGAGGAGGTACAGATCAGACTCCTCTCACATTTTGCCAATAGAGGAGATTGAGGTGAATCCAAACCTAACATATGATAAAGAGCCCATAAAGATCTTGGCACATGAAGTGAAGCAGCTAAGGAACAAGCAAATACCTCTAGTGAAAGTGTTGGGAACCATCATTCAGGCCAGGAGGCTATATGGGAGCGTGAGGAGGACATGAGGAGACAGCACCCACAGCTATTCAGAGACTGAGACCAGGTAAATTTCGAGGACGAAATTTATTTTTAAAGAGGGGAGAATTGTAACACCCCGAACCTCCGAGTTATGAATAGTACCATTTTTTATCCATGACTAGTACTATTTAAAGACACCTTTAGGATCAAAAATAAATAGAAAATTAATTGAGATAGACACAATAAAAATTCAAGTGAACCAAAGACCTAAGGATTTAATAGGTATCAAAAAAAAAGAAAAAAAAAAGAAGGATTATGACCCGATGAGGGGCATTTTTGTCAATTCACTTCAAGAGTTGACTTTTGACCAAAATGTAAATTAAATTAAATAAAAATAAAATATTAAATTATGAAGAAATATTGAGGAAAAAATTAGAGTAAAAGTGAAAAGAAAATAAAAGAGGCAAAAATCTAGAATTTAAATTTCATTTTTTACCTAATTAAAATTTAAGGGACCAATGCGCTTTGGACAACTCATTAAATGAATTAAAAAGGAATAAATAAGTATAAAAGAAGACAAAACCCTCCCTTGCTTTCCTATTTAATTACCACCCACTCTCTCTCCTCTTTTTCTTTCTTTCTTCTTCTTCCTTCTTTCTCCATTAACACCCATTCTCAAAACTCAATTCCTTGCTTTTCCTCAATGGGTTTTTGCATCTAATTGGTAGAGAGCATCAAATTAATATTTGATTTAGAGATTAAAAGCCAGGAGAAACAAGAGATTAGAAGAAAATTAAAGATTTGGGGAGTTGGAAGGAAGTCATCAAGAAGTAAGTTCTTTAATGCTTATTTTGTTATACAAACCTTAAATTAAGTTAGATTATGATGGAATTTCATAAGAAAATGAAAGGAAATATGCATGGAACCTAAACTAGGGTTTTGGCCAAATTGGAAAAAAATTAGGGTTTGATATATTTCAATGAAAATGATGATGAAATCAAGCTTAGTTGAAGTAGTATGCATGATTAGAGCAAAGAAATTGCATGAAATGTGTATAAATTTAATTATGGGAGATTAGGGTTCATGGGAAAATTGGGTTTTGGTGCTAGAGAGTGAAATTGGTGTGTGTTTGACAGCCCATAAATTGATTTACACAACTCCAATTGGTGTGAAACCAATTAGAAATGAAACTTAAGACATAGGGCTAGAATTTTCATGAAGAGACCCACCCCAGAAACTGCCCCGAAATTGCCTAAACCTTGGCTTGAACTTAGAGACACAATTCTAGAACCTACAGAATTTGACTATATGAACAGTAAACTTTGCATGGCCATAACTCTCTCTAGAAAACTCCGATTTAGGCAATTCTTGAACCGATGGAAACCTCAGACATAGTAGAACATTTCATATGAAGAATTTGAGGCCAAATTATGGACTTAACCCAATCAAATTGCTGAGCAAAGTTGAATCAACAAATCTACAGAACTATAGATTTACCATATGAACAATAAAGTTTGCATGGCCATAACTCTCTCTAAAAAACTCTGATTTAGGCGATTCTTGAACCGCTGGAAACCTAATACATAGTAGAACATTTTGTATGAAGAACATTAGACCAAATTATGGACTTAACTTGATCAAATTTCAGAATGAAGTCGGATTGATAAATCTGCCAGAACTGAATATGCAGCATGAACAGTGACGTAAACAGTAATCGTGTTTTGGGCATAACTTGAGCTACACAACTCCGAATTAGGCGATTCAAAAAGGAAAATAAAGCTAAGACCTAGATGAACAATTTTTATGAAGAACACCTCACCAAATTATGATCGAAACTAGGTAAAAATTGGGTTCAAAGATTGGGGCACCAAGCTGTCCCAAAACCAAAATTTTCTAAAATTTGTAAAGCTAACTTGGGATGCATTAGACATGCATGTAATGAGTTCTTGGTAGCAATTGAGATTGGTATTGTGGTATTCTATTTGTGTATTTTCAGTAGAAGAAGAAGTTGGAACGGACAATGAGAAGTAGGTAACAAGGAAGGAGAATTATTGAAGGTTTGTGCACAACTAACCTTTTCTTCATTTTTAAACTTGTAAATTGCTTGGAATATGTTAAATTGAATGAGTTTTCTTTTAACAAGTTTACTTTGATTGAAATATGGTTTTTCTCTTGCATTTAAGAAATTTGGGTGTTGCCACCTTTATATAGATATTATGAAGGATTTAAATGTGTTTATTGGTTTATAAATGTGATTGTTGAGTAGGAAATTTTTGGAAACTGTTTTGAAACCACAGTTAGCATGACAGTCCCTTTCGGAACTCCCCAGTAGTAACGGCTACTTGGGGTTGATAATTGATATTGATTATGTCTCCCATTAATAACGGTTAGTGGGATAAGACTACATGTGTACTCATTAGCTAGCTAGCCTTTCCCTCGTTAATAACGGTTAGTGAGATTGAGATTACTTTGTCGTGGTGTACAACACGGCACTGATCGTGAAATTTTGTGTCATGGCCTAAACTGTGTGTTGATGTTGACAACACTAATGCTTTGTGAATTGTGATTTACGAAGTGTGATTTCTCATTTGAAATGTTATTCTAATAAATGGCTCTTATGAACTTAGAACTATTGTGAAGTTTTCATGCTTAAGAACAATGTGATTTATTATGCTTTGACAAATTGTGTTTTACCTTAAGTTTTAAAGTTATTAGTTGTGCACCACTGAGTGATATACTCAGCGATAGCTTCTTTATGTTGTCGTAGGTAAGGGAAAGGAGAAGGCTGCCAAGTGAGAGACTTAGAAGCAGCATTTTAGTATTGTTTGTGGGTATATATTGTAGGTATACCCCTGTAATTTCCTTTTGATGTCTTTGTACCTATATATGTGGATGTACGGACATTGAGCAGTTTGTATTTAAAAGCATTGCATTGCTATCACATTTTGAGTTTGTAACTAATTTGTATTTTACTTTAAGACTTATGAAAATGTAACTTTTGCAGTATTTTGTCTATCATTATTTCAAATGAATGTTTACATAGAATTTTAACTATTCTCATGCTGTTTTCTGCAAAAGAATTGATAAGATAAAAAGTTATGGTTTGTTTTAAAATCCTTTGTACCATAACTAATGGGTTATCTGTAAGTGAAGTTCAGTAATTCATTAGGTATGCTATGGGAACATAACGTGCCTTACAAGGGATAGGGTGTGACATCTGGGAAGTCTCTTACTATGGGTATGTCACACAGATATGGCTTAGCCTGCCTAGTGTCCAGCACATGTGCTAGGTAGGCTTCACAGCCTTTTCTCATCAGTTTTCTTGCAACTGTGGCTGAGATGACATTGGACAAGAAATCTGCCCTTTCCCCCACAACTGTAATCTCATTGCCCTCAGGAGTTTTCAAGGAGATCCTCTTCAATTTACAATCAACCATTGCCTTATGACGTGACAACCAGTCCATTCCCAAAATCACGTCAAACTCATGGAAAGGCAATTCAATCAGGTTTGCCAAGAATTCATACCCCTGAATCCTTAACGGGCGACCTTTGTACACCTTGTTCACTACTACACTGTGACCCAATGGATTAGTGACCAGAATGTCTTGGTCACTCTCCCCTATTAGTATCCCCCTTTCTCGGGTAAGTTGATGCAGATGTATGAATGAGTGGATCTTGGATCCACTAATGCATGCATAGATGTGTTGTAGAAGGAGAACGTACCTCTTATAACATTCGGGGCATCTTGCTCCTCCTGAGCTCTCATGGCATAGGCTCTGGCAGGTGTTCTAGCCTCTGGCCTTTCGGCTAGCTCAGATGCAGGTCTCAGTGATGGACTAACTGCCTCAGATTTACCAGACTTCCTACCCCTTTGAGGTGTAGGGGCAGGTCTATCTGCTTGTGCTGAATCAGCTGTGGTAGTTCTGCGTGGACAGTTCTTTAACTGATGCTTTGTCGACCCACACCTTAAGCAGGCACCCGTCACTCTCCAACACTCCCCTTTGTGCCACTTCAAGCAATGAGGACATGCAGAAGATGTTGGGGCTAGTCCCCTGAACACCATCCCTAGAGAGCTGCCCACTGATGGTATGGACTGGCCTCTCTTAGATGTGAACTGTGGCCTGTGCCCCTGGGACTGACCCTGACCTTGAGGCTTACCTGAACTCTGCACAGGTGGACCTTTGAACTTCTTCCCAGGTGCAAGAAATGAGCTAAACTGACCCGGGCCCCTCTTCTGCTGTCTCGCTCTCCTTATCTACTCACTTATTCTGACTTTCTCAACTTTTACTGTAGTTTCCACTAACTTGGTGAAGTCTGTGATTCCCAAGGCAGTGATCATTATCTTTATGTTATCATTTAGCCCCTCTTTAAATCTTTTACACCTCTCGGCCTCATTAGGGACTATCTCCCTTCCATAACAGCTTAGTCTAACAAATTCTTTTTCATACTCTGCCACTGTCAGCTGTCTCTGCCTCAGGTTAATAAATTCTCTTCTTCTCTCTTCCAGATATACACTACCCACATACTTCTTTTTGAACTCTAAGAGGAAGAAGTCTCAGGTTATTTATTCTGGCTGTACTTCACTAGACACTGTATCCCACCATTGATAGGCATCATCTTGCAGTAGAGATACAGCAGCTTCTAGGTTTTGCTCTGGTGTGCAGTGGAGTTGTTTTAAAACTCTCCCTATTCTATTCAACAAGTTCTCAGCTACAATAGAATCATCTTCTCTCTTGCCAAAGAAATCCACTGCTCCAAATTTTCTCAGTTTTTCCAGATGGGATTTCTGCTGTAGAGGTGGTGGTGGTGGTATTACTCCTGCCATTTGTCTGAAAAACTCACCCATTTGCTTGAAAATGGCCTTTGGAGGCTGAGCAGGCTCAGCTGGAGCTGGTGGAGCAGGTTCTACCCTACCCCCAGTCTCAGCTGCTGCAAGTGGAGCATGACTCTCCACTACCTCCTCAACTACCCTATGTGACGTGGGGTCCATATCCTTATCAAAATAACAAAGACAAACATATCTGCATTAGTGTCACCTCGACTCTTACAAATACAATGCATGGTACGGACTCGATCTAGACCCAGAAACACCTAAACCATGCTCTGATACCACTAAATGTGACACCCCTTACCCGTCTACAGTGTAGCCGAGTAAGATATGCCACACAGTATACCGGAACACCATATTTTATTTGAATTTATTTTATCCTTCCTTAATTTATTTCTTCATAGTTGTGAAGTGCAATTGTGAAATTTAACTCATTTAAGTCATTTATTGAAATTATAAATTTATTTTAGGTTTCGAAAATTTTATAGAAAATTCAGCAGAGTACCGGCTAAAAATGGAGAAAACAGTTACTCAGAACCTGTGAAAAACACTTCCAAAACATTCATCCATATTCTCAAACTCAAATAACCATCAACATGGTCTCAATAATTTTCAACAATCACAACCATCTCAAGTTTTCAACATAAATCCACAATTTCATTTAGATCAAAATCAAATTTAATTTCATGAAGATATTCTCAAACTATATTAATTAACGAAATTTTACAAAATATGTAAATCAACATATGATTACATAAATTTACTATTTACATGAGTTCATAATTTACAAATGGCAAACTACTACCCATTATAAAATGCAAAAAAAAAATTCAGAAGAGACTTAAAGGTCCTACCACTGATGTACTGCAGATGAGAGGTGACTCTGACTCTATGCAGATCTGTGACCTCACCCAGTCTGTGGTATGCTGGGCTCTCTGTCTGTCTCTCCAGAACCTACACATGGCAAAAAGTGACGCGCTAAGTAATAATGCTTAGTGGTACTAATAATAAAATAAAAAGAACTAAAAGAAAATAAATATGCAGTGTGTATATTGATGTCTCATGAAGACAAATTTTTTATAATTATTTGTAGTCTTATTTATTTAGTACTTGTTATATCCATTATTTCACTAAATTTATCAACTTTCATTTTAGGTTGCCCAAGTAACTTATACTGGATGACTGGACTGGATAAATGGGTAAATTGACACTGGGTACTAAGTACCTCGGGCCGTCACACTATTGGTCACATATGTATCTCCCGGTGTGCAACAGAACAACTAATAAGCTGTAATAATTATTAGGCACAAGGCCAAGTATCACCATAATTTCAGAATGGCTAAAAGCCATAAAATTATAGAATGGCATAATGCCATGTGCAGTACTGCTAACTAAACCCTATTGGCATGCCAACCTATCGAAACCAATCTTACTAGGTATACTAGGGCACATTACTAAGTTATTGATTGAATTTTCATGCTTTACATGTAAGCTTACTATTCATTTTACTATTTAAGTCAAATTATTTACTTTCCAATGCATAATAGCTACATAAGTCCTAATCACATAAATTTATCACATTTTGGTTCCCAAAAGTGTTGGCGTTAATTGCCAATCCATACTCCAAATGGTGAATAAATCAGAAATTTCAGTTTTGGGTGCTAGAGATCACTATTCCATTAGGCCATTCTACAGTGAGAATTTGGCCAAATGTTCTTCATCAAAGTTGTTCCTTATTATTTCTAGTTACATTTCTTTTTTTAAATCTCTCCATTTGGAGTTTTGTAGCTCAATTTATGGCCTAAAAACCATAACTGGCTAGATTGCAATTTTTCCAGAATTTCTGGGCAGAATCAATTCTGCAGTTTTTTGTACACTGAATGCAGGTCAGTTTTTGGACATGTTATGGTCAAAATATGGTCATGAAAGTTGTAGGGCTATGTCTCAGCTTTCTACTGGTAAAACTTTAGGTCAATTAAACCTTTCTACACTGAGTTATGACCAAATGAATGAATACTATTCATTTGGTCATTTTCCAAGGATTGCATATTGGTCACCCAGATTAGGTTAGTTTTTAGGTCAACTTGGTTTGGTTTTCTGGGCAGGGTTTCTTCACTAGAGTTGTGCCATTATGTGTCTAGTTTCATGTCTAATTGTCTTTCTACTAATTGAACCTACACAACTCCAGTTATAGGTATCCAAAACTGCTGGACTCACACCCAGTCCTGCAGGTCGCCAAGGGCAGCATGCCTAACCTCAATTACATTGTCCTAAATCACTTCAATTCCTCCTCACATATAGTCAAATGGTCACTAATTGACCATTACAATGTTCATATACCATTACATGAGCAAACCCTAATTTTGTTCAAGTCTCTAAGTTCTCAATGTTCAATTTATGCATTAAACGTACAATTTCAACTTATATCATGTCCTTAAACATGAATTGAGTAAGAGAGAGAATAAATTGGGCACTAACCTTGATTTAGCTAATTTCCAAAGCTTGAGAACCTCTCTTTTCCTCCTTCTTTTTGCTGCCCAAGACTTGCTCTAGGTGTAAGGAAAATTTTTAATGAAAGGAACAAGGGATTTTATAGTGTAAAATGGTGGGAAAGGAAGCTTGGTTGGAGATGGCAATGGTGGAATACCTTGGAACTGGTTTAGCCAGCTGAGGAAGATGGAAGAAACTGATTTGTTTTGTTTCATTTTCTGCCCATTTAGTCATTTTAAATGAGTTATTGCCATGTGTCACAATGTGATTGGGTGGGAGGATTTTAAATAACATCATATGATGTCAAAATTATCATTTTTCTTCTTTTTTTTTTCTTTCTATTCATTTTCAATTAAATTTTTAGCAATATTTATTTACATTTTAGATCATAATAATTATTTAATTAAATGGACAAGTCGGCCAAAAATCATCTCTGAAGACGAAATGACCAAAATGCCCTCCGTTTGGCTTATTGAGCCAAAATTGTCTGTACCAATTTAAAAAATTTTCTAAGCATTTTCTTGGCATTCTAATGTCATAGAAATCTCAATGACTCTTCTCTGGAGTCCCAAAAATTATTTTATACATTTTCTCCTGGGTTTAGGGCTTCTAGTTGTGAGGACCGCAACTTCCCACTGGGTTACCCATCACTAGGACACCGGCTCATTTAACTTAGTTGTATTTTATTTCTAAAATTTTTCTTAAATTTTTCTTATTAATATTTGAGTTAATTATGGTTCCTCACTTTAGTTTAAATGTTTTTTTTTTCCAGACATTCTAGCTGTCTGGACCGACACCGGTCACCGGAACAGTAGAATGCACAGAATTACTACAGTGAGGGTGTTACAGAGCAGCCCTTTATTGGGCGAGTTGTGCAGGGAACTACTGCATTAGCAGAGCTGATGCAACTGATCCACCGGCATTTTGAGGAGCTGAGGCTTCCCCCTACACCTCAGCCACAACTGACTGTCTACTAAGCGATCACCTTCTTCCATTTAAATTTATGAAAATTTCTACTCCTTGACATCCAACACAAGGAGATTTCTCTCCGTTAGTTCATATTCATGATGTAATGCACTATATGTATCAATTAACGACATTGAGTAGTTGTACTTATCAAGAAAATATTTCAATTTTACAATTCAAAACATGCTTGAAAATCAGCTCTGATACCACTAAAACATGTCACACCTTATCCCTCTAATAGGCATGACATGATCTCGTAATATATCTCATGAATTACCGAACCTCGCCTACCGATAACTCGTTAAATATGCTATAAGAGATTTTAAAACAATTCCATTTTGTTTTTGAGTTCAACATGGTGAAAAAGACAATATCGGAGAGTAATTTATTTAAATTAGCGCCATAAAATTCATTTGAAATTAATTTAATATTTTACAATTTTTACTAAAAATTATGCATGTTGCCGACTAAAAATGTAACAAAACAGTTCTTCAAAACCTGTGAAAAATATTTTATATAATATCTCATCCACAATCCAAACACATTCAACTCAAGTCATTTCTTTTTACTCATTCCATACCAAATAAGGTGTTCATTTCAAGTACAAATCAAAGTAAAAATTCTTACATAATTTTACAAACCAAAAACAATAAAATATTATTACAGTTTAGTTTATACAACTACTCATTGTTTTTAGATACACATAAACTAAATTACATCAAAAATGATTTTACAAGGGTATGATTAATATACCCAAAAAAGATCTCAAAATATGCTTCAATCACCGCTACTAGCAGGTCACTCTGCTGCTTTATCTATCTCCTCACCCGCGATAGCATAAACAAGCTATCGCTAAGTGGTGAACTAAGTGGTGCACAACTTAAAATTTAAAACTCAATACAAAACACAGTTTATCAAAAGGGGTAAATAAGAGTTTCCAACTTTCACATTTTCAATAACATTTTAACAAGGTAATTTCAAATACTAGTGTTGCCACAATTCACACAACTTAGGTCATGAGATCAATGCCGTGTTGCACACCACGACAAAGCAATCTGCAACCTCACTAACTGAAATTAATGAGGGAGGTGGCTAGCTAGCTAAATGATTACTCATCCGAACTCAACCTCAACTGGTAAGCCAGAGAGGGAGGAACTTAAACAAACTCAACCCCATAGATGGAGGAGGAACACAATAAGAATTGCCATACCAAGTGTGGTTTCAAAAACCAATCCAACAATTTCATTTCAAATCAATAATCACATTTTATTTATAAGTTTCCCCTTATAGGGTTGGTAAAACACAATTTCTGAAATTGAAATTTTCAATGCAATAAAAACCATAACTCAATAATACAAACTTATTCAAATCAATTTCAAATTGAAAAACAAAGAAAAAGGTTTAATTGTGCACAAACCTCTTTATATTCCTCTTTCATAAGTTAACTAGTCCCCTCTTTAGGAGGCTCCTTTTTCACTGAAAATATACAATGGAAATGTCTCAATACTTATCCCAATTATCTCCAACAACTAATCAAATGAATACCTAACGTACTTATTCAAATTTCAAGAAATTTGCATTCTAGACAGTTTTATGCCTTGGCTTTTGAATCTAATTTCCACCTAGTTCTAGTCATAATTTGGTGAAATGTTCTTCATGGAAACTGTTCCTCTATGTCTTAATTTTATTTTCCTTTTTGAATCACTCAATTTGGAGTTTTATAGCTTTAGTTATAGTCAATTAACCAAGTACTAGTCCAGTGACTAATACTATTCCAAAACAAGCTAGATTTTGGAACTTAATTTTGTCAAGCTAATTGGACTAGTTATGGTCATAATTTGGCTTGGTGTTCTTCATATGAGTTGTTCCCCTGCATCTCATGGTTACACAGGTTCAAGAATTTCCAAATTTTAAGCTGTATAGGATGAGTTATGGCTAATTAACCAACCTAGACTCATAATCCCAGCATATTCAGGATTTCAAGTTTAGGTTAGTCTTTGCAATTCATATTTGAGGTCCTTACCCTTAGAATATGAGTAAGGTTTCTAAACCAAAGTTGTACCCCTAAGTCTTAAGTTTTCAGATCAATTTGGTTCATCCCAATTGGAGTTTTCTACTAAAAGTTATGATTCATTCACTATCTGGGTGTCAAATGGTCAATCTGTCTAGGTGTGGGAATTTCTAGATTGGGAATTCCTAATTTCTCTTAGCAATTTCCCTAAGATGCAATTGGTTCTGGAATCTGGTCAAAACATCGAAATTGTAGTTCGAGGTCTTATGAAGATTTTGGCTTTGGAATCACTACATTTGCAGTTTTGTAGCCCAAGTTATGGCATTTTTGCCAAAACTGGTCGGGTAGCTATTTGTCCAGGATTTCTAGGTTAGTCCAGAATCAGGCAGATTTGATGGACTAACTTTGCTTAGCAATTTGACCAACTTAGGGTCATTATTTGGGTTCATGATCTTCATAAGAAGTGTTCTACTATGTTTCAAGCTTCCATTGGTTTAAAAATTACCTAATTTGGAGTTTTTTAGTGTAAGTTATGCCTAATTGAAGATGTACTGTTCATTTGGTCATTTCTGGCCAGGTCCAGAACACCAATTCCAGATTCAAGCATTTTAGGCCAACTTATGGTCAATTTCTGGACAAGGTTTCTTCATGAAAATTTATAGCTTTAGGTCTCTAGTTTCATCTCCAATTGGCCTCACACCAATTGGAGTAATATAGTTCTTACTTATAGCCATTTAATGCCACTGGACTCAAGGTCCAAAATCCCTGCATGGAAATAACACTTCCAGTACAACAATTCAACACTACTACCAACTTCAGAACTCAATTAATTCTCATCAAATGGTCAACAATTGACTTCAACTACCTCATTTGACTATCATATCAACAAATTCCCAAATTTCAGGCAAAACCCTAACCTCCATAATCACATCTCATGCAACTTATACCAAATCAACATATCCATCACATATACACATTTAATACCATCTCTAGGCAAGTTTAATGTCAATTAAACTCATCATACTCTCATATATCAAGGCTGCTGAAATTTCACCTTCCCAAATACTTATCATTTTCTTAAATTTTCATGCAAATTCAACTCAATTCCACATGCTTTAAAAGATTAAAGAAGAGAGATATGCAATACTTGCACTAACCTTAATTGCGCAGATTTTGTGTCTTCAATTCTTCACTTCTTTTTGGTTTTTCTTATTCCCAATCTTCCTACCAAGCTTGATTATAAGGTTCTTGTTAAAAGGGTTATGAAATTTATGGGTTAAAACTAGGGTTTTTAGAGCTTACTATGTGACACCCCTTACCCGACTACAGTGTAGCCGAGCAAGCAATGCCACTCAGTGTGCCGGAGCACTCTATTTTATCTTAATTAATTTTTATCATAATTTTGAATATAACTTGTGAAATATGATTCATTTTAAGCCATTTATCGAAATTTTTATTTATTTGAGGTTCCAAAAATTTTAAAGAAAATCCGGCAGAATACCGGCTAAAAATGGAGAAAACCGTTCTTCGGAACCTGTGAAAAACACTTCTATATTCATATTCAATCATCTCAATTCCATTTATCAAAATCTCAACATTTTTCAACCATTCATTTCTCAATCATTCATCACATGTGATAATCATATATAAATTACAGATACACATTCACTTTTCCATTTACAAACACAATTCTCATTATTTACATGAACATCAAATTACATTTCATAAGTTCATTTACACATGAGAAAATAAAATCAATTACAAAATACCAAAATGACACCTAGTGTCCTACCAATGCACTGCAGACGGTGAGGTGACACAGACGCTATGCAGAACTGTGAACGGCCTTACTCAATCTGTGGTCTACTGAGCCCTCTGTCCAAATCTTCAGTACCTACGCGTTGCAAAAGCGACGCGCTAAGCATAAAGCTTAGTGGTGCCAATAATACAAGAAAATATAATATGCAAATAAAAATCATAATTTCTTAGCCATTGTGTTCATAAGAACTGAATAATTACCAACTTAATGTTTAGTCAAGGGCTAATTACGTTTTATGATATTAACTTCTTCATGCATTTTGTTAATTATTTTCTTCATGATCTTGAGTTTCTTTGTATTCTATCATAATCATTCCTGATATTTAATTTTCATATTTTCTTTAACAATCAGTTCAATTACAGTTATACTTTTCCATGCCCAAGTAACCTATACTGAACGACTGGACTGGATAACGGGTCGTTGGCGCTGGACACCGCGGTGCCTCGGGCCGTCATACCATGGGACGCAGAACGTCAACCACGTATGCAGTCAGTATGGCTAAAAAGCCATGATATCACATGATCGGGCATAAAAGCCATGAATACTGGCATAAAAGCCATGAATACGGGCATAAAGCCATGAATACAGGCATAAAGCCTTTCGCAGTACTGCTAAAACAATACCCTATTGGCATGCCAATCTATCCAATCTGACACACGTGTCTAGGCAATACAAGGGCACATAATATCATTAAATATTAATATATTGTGTTTTATGAATTCATTATTTCATGAGAAATTTCAATTATAATTCATACATTCATTTGATCATTTATATGATCACAATTTACATCAATTATCCTTTTATACCATTGTACTCAAAATACTTCTCCTTTCTATAATAATGAGAACTAATGTCTCATTCATACATTAATATAGTTCATTTATTCATTCATTATGTTATTCATATTGATCACAATTCTAAACAATGGTTCACCTGTACCATTGTATTCAAAACATTTTCCTTTCTCATTTATACATTTAAGAATCTACTTATGTAATTACAAATTTTATATTTCAAGTTGAGTTACTAATATTTTATGAATTCCACTTGTGATGGGCATATAAGCCCTAACTATCTATTCACATCAATTAGGTGACTTATTTATCATGTTTCAAGTAATCCATGAAAATTTCATGGATTTCAAATTTATGCTCTTAATTTCCTTTTAAGATTTTGACTAAGATGCATAGTCCACATTTGTCATACAATTCTAAGCATTTAAGCTTAGAATTGGTTCTAGGTCTTCATCTTAGTTTGTTACTCATTTTGATTACTATTCACCTTACTAGTCAACCAAAATGTTGACTTTTTCATACTTAAGGGATATGTTAATTCTAATTACACCAAGATCCCACATTTTGAGTTTTACATTTGCTAGTATTAATTGCCAATTGCAATTTAAAGTCTCCTAGATGCATTTCTAATTTCAATTTTTGAATTTCAAGTTTTGGTGTCACTATTCACCTCATTGGTCAACAAAAATGTTGACTTTTGGATAGAAAATAGGTGTATTGGTTTTAACACCCCAAACATACCACATTTTGTATTTAAAACTTGTTAGAATTGATTGCCATTACCATTTCTATGCTTAAAATCAAAAGGGCAGAATTTTCAGTTTTTGAAGCCTAAATTTACTGTTCCATTAAGCCCTGTTGCAGTGGGAATTTGAGGAAATGGTAAACATGAAAGTTGTTCCTTATTTTGTCTAGTTAAATTTCTTTTTTGAATCACTCCATTTGGAGTTTTGTAGCTCCAGATATGGTCTAAAAACCATAGCTGGCCGGATTGCCAAAACTGCAGAATTACCAAATCTACAGTAACATGAACAGTGACTGTGACTGCCATTTGGTTTAGGTTCTGGCCATAACTTGTTGCTGTAAATATTTCAGGTCAATTGACCATTTCTACAGTGAGTTATGGCCAAATGAACAGTTACTGTTCATTTGGTCATTTCTGCAGGTGCTGGTTGCAGGGTATCCGGAATGGGGCCAACTTTTGGTCCTCTTGCTTTTGTCTTTTGGGCATGGTTTCTTCAGCAAAAATGTGCCATTACAAGCCTAGTTTCATGTCCAATTGGCCAAACACCAATTGGACCAACACAGCCAAGGATATGGCAGTCCAAGTGGACTGAAATTTCAATCACCCTGCTGCACTTACAAGGCAGCCTACTCATTCCCTTTGCCATGCTACATTTCAGTCCAAATTATGGTCAACTTACCTAAAATGGTCACTAATTGACCCTTATAATGTTCTTTCACAATTTCATAAGCTAAATCCAAGTTTCACACCTCAAAACCCTAATTTCCATTATAAATTTTCACAACACCTTAATTAATCACTTTCATTCCTTACATATATATATATATATTTTTAAACATACTCTCTAGTTCACTCTAAGTCCATCAAGACACTCAATCATGTTCCTTCTTTAGGGCTGCCAAAAATCATGGTGGACATACACATAACTTTTATTCATTTAAGTTACAAATTCATACTTGTTTCAAGTCTCTAGCATGGGATTAAAGAGTTTTAAGTATATATGTGCACTAACCTCTTGTAGGGCAGAATTTTCCCAAGTTAATCTTCACTTTCTTTCCCTTTCTAGGCTGCCAAACACTTCCCAAGAGGTAGAGACAAGTTTTTAGTGAAGGGACTTAGGGTTTTGGGGTGAGGAAAGCATGGAAATTGAAGCTTTAGAAAGTTTGTTAATGGAGGAGTGAGGGAGGAGGTGAAAAACGTTTTTGAAGGAGAAGAAGGGCTGCTGTTTGCTTTTTAATTCTTTGATCTCTTTTGACTCTTTTTATTAGTTAATTTGATGGTTACTTAATTGTGATTGGTGGACAATTTTAAATGACCTCATAATATGTCATAATTGGCATTTTATTGTATTTTCTTTTCTCTTCTTCTCTACTCACTGTCATATAATTTTTTATCAATATTAACTCATATTTTATGTCATAATAATTATTTACTTAACTGGACAAGTCGGCCAAAAATCACCTCTGAAGGCGAAATGACCAAAATGCCCTTCGTTTGGCTTAACGGGTCAAAATTGTCTGTACCGATTGAAAAATTTTTCTAGGTATTTTCTTGGCATTCTAATGCCATAGGAACCTCAATAACCCTTCTCTAGAGTCTCAAAAATTATTTTAAAATTTTTGCCCCGGGTCTAGGGCTCCTCGTTGCGAGAACCGCAACTTACCTCTGGTTACCCATCGCTTGGGCACCGGCTCGTTTAACTTGGTTGTATTTTATTTCTAAAATTTTTACTAAATTTTTCTTATTAATATTTGAGTTAATTATGGTTCTTGACTTTAGTTTAAATATTTTTCCGTTCTAGCTGTCCAGACAGACACCGGTCACCGGAACAGTAGAATGTACGGAGTTGCTACAGTGAGGGTGTTACAATTCTTCCCCTCTAATTTAAATTTCGTCCTCGAAATTTACCTGAAATAAGCAGTCGACGAACTGCTACCTCCTTACTTCTCCACCCTTTCATGTTATCATACTTCACTTTCTCCTTAGTCTCAATCCTATCTTCAAACAGTTCTGTACTCATCCTTTTCCATCTTAAATATAGTCTCCTTCTCATCTCCATTCGCTATCTCATTGTCTCTTCACTCTCTTATTCCATACCTTAACCTAAAATAAACAGGAAATACAGATCTGCAATAGTGTCACCTCGACTCTTATGAATGCAATGCATGATATGCAGTCTATCTAGGTCCAGAAATGCCTAAACCGCGCTCTGATACCACTAAATGTGACACCCCTTACCCGACTACAGTGCAGCCGAGCAAGCAATGCCACTCAGTGTGCCGGAGCACTCTATTTTATCTTCATTAATTTTTATCATAATTTTGAATATAACTTGTGAAATATAATTCATTTTAAGCCATTTATCGAAATTTTTATTTATTTGAGGTTCCGAAAATTTTAAAGAAAATCCGGCAGAATACCGGCTAAAAATGGAGAAAACCGTTCTTCGGAACCTGTGAAAAACACTTTCTATATTCATATTCAATCATCTCAATTCCATTTATCAAAATCTCAACATTTTTCAACCATTCATTTCTCAATCATTCATCACATGTGATAATCATATATAAATTACAGATACACATTCACTTTTCCATTTACAAACACAATTCTCATTATTTACATGAACATCAAATTACATTTCATAAGTTCATTTACACATGAGAAAATAAAATCAATTACAAAATACCAAAATGACACCTAGTGTCCTACCAATGCACTGCAGACGGTGAGGTGACACAGACACTATGCGAAGCGTGAGCGGCCTTACTCAATGCGTGGTCTCACGAGCCCTCTGTCCAAATCTTGGTACCTACGCGTTGCAAAAGCGACGCGCTAAGCATAAAGCTTAGTGGTGCCAATAATACAAGAAAATATAATATGCAAATAAAAATCATAATTTCTTAGCCATTGTGTTCATAAGAACTGAATAATTACCAACTTAATGTTTAGTCGAGGGCTAATTACGTTTTATGATATTAACTTCTTCATGCATTTTGTTAATTATTTTCTTCATGATCTTGAGTTTCTTTGTATTCTATCATAATCATTCCTGATATTTAATTTTCGTATTTTCTTTAACAATCAGTTCAATTACAGTTATACTTTTCCATGCCCAAGTAACCTATCTTGAGCATCGATTTGGATAACGGGTCGTTGGCGCTGGACACCGCGGTGCCTCGGGCCGTCATACCATGGGACGCAGAACGTCAACCACGTATGCAGTCAGTATGGCTAAAAAGCCATGATATCACATGATCGGGCATAAAAGCCATGAATACGGGCATAAAGCCATGAATACAGGCATAAAGCCTTTCGCAGTACTGCTAAAACAATACCCTATTGGCATGCCAATCTATCCAATCTGACACACGTGTCTAGGCAATACAAGGGCACATAATATCATTAAATATTAATATATTGTGTTTTATGAATTCATTATTTCATGAGAAATTTCAATTATAATTCATACATTCATTTGATCATTTATATGATCACAATTCACATCAATTATCCTTTTATACCATTGTACTCAAAATACTTCTCCTTTCTATAATAATGAGAACTAATGTCTCATTCATACATTAATATAGTTCATTTATTCATTCATTATGTTATTCATATTGATCACAATTCTAAACAATGGTTCACCTGTACCATTATATTCAAAACATTTTCCTTTCTCATTTATACATTTAAGAATCTACTTATGTAATTACAAATTTTATATTTCAAGTTGAGTTACTAATATTTTATGAATTCCACTTGTGATGGGCATATAAGCTCTAACTATCTATTCACATCAATTAGGTGACTTATTTATCATGTTTCAAGTAATCCATGAAAATTTCATGGATTTCAAATTTATGCTCTTAATTTCCTTTTAACAGTTTTGACTAAGATGCATAGTCCACATTTGTCATACAATTCTAAGCATTTAAGCTTAGAATTGGTTCTAGGTCTTCATCTTAGTTTGTTACTCATTTTGATTACTATTCACCTTACTAGTCAACCAAAATGTTGACTTTTTCATACTTAAGGGATATGTTAATTCTAATTACACCAAGATCCCACATTTTGAGTTTTACATTTGCTAGTATTAATTGCCAATTGCAATTTAAAGTCTCCTAGATGCATTTCTAATTTCAAATTTTGAATTTCAAGTTTTGGTGTCACTATTCACCTCATTGGTCAACAAAAATGTTGACTTTTGGATAGAAAATAGGTGTATTGGTTTTAACACCCCAAACATACCACATTTTGTATTTAAAACTTGTTGGAATTGATTGCCATTACCATTTCTATGCTTAAAATCAAAAGGGCAGAATTTTCAGTTTTTGAAGCCTAACTTTACTGTTCTATTAAGCCCTGTTGCAGTGGGAATTTGAGGAAATAGTAAACATGAAAGTTGTTCCTTATTTTGTCTAGTTGAATTTCCTTTTTTGAATCACTCCATTTGGAGTTTTGTAGCTCCAGATATGGTCCAAAAACCATAGCTGGCCGGATTGCCAAAACCGCAGAATTACCAAATCTACAGTAATATGAACAGTGACTGTGACTGCCATTTGGGTTAGGTTCTGGCCATAATTTGGGGTAGATTTCTTCATGAAAGTTGTTTTTCTATGTCTTAACTTGTTGCTGTAAAATTTCAGGTCAATTGACCATTTCTACAGTGAGTTATGGCCAAATGAGCGATTCATCGCTCATTTGGTCATTTCGCAGTCCGGTTGCAGGGTATCCGGAATGGGGCCAACTTTTGGTCCTCTTGCTTTGGTCTTTTGGGCATGGTTTCTTCAGCAAAAATGTGCCATTACAAGCCTAGTTTCATTTCCAATTGGCCAAACACCAATTGGACCAACACAGCCAAGGATATGGCAGTCCAAGTGGACTGAAATTTCAGTCACCCTGCTGCACTTACAAGGCAACCTACTCATTCCCTTTGCCATGCTACATTTCAGTCCAAATTATGGTCAACTTACCTAAAATGGTCACTAATTGACCCTTATAATGTTCTTTCACAATTTCATAAGCTAAATCCAAGTTTCACACCTCAAAACCCTAATTTCCATTATAAATTTTCACAACTACCTTAATTAATCACTTTCATTCCTTATATATATATATATATATATATATATATATTTTTTTTTTTTTTTTTTTTTTTTAAACATACTCTCTAGTTCACTCTAAGTCCATCAAGACACTCAATCATGTTCCTTCTTTAGGGCTACCAAAAATCATGGTGGACATACACATAACTTTTATTCATTTAAGTTACAAATTCATACTTGTTTCAAGTCTCTAGCATGGGATTAAAGAGTTTTAAGTATATATGTGCACTAACCTCTTGTAGGGCAGAATTTTCCCAAGTTAATCTTCACTTTCTTTCCCTTTCTAGGCTGCCAAACACTTCCCAAGAGGTAGAGACAAGTTTTTAGTGAAGGGACTTAGGGTTTTGGGGTGAGGAAAGCATGGAAATTGAAGCTTTAGAAAGTTTGTTAATGGAGGAGTGAGGGAGGAGGTGAAAAACGTTTTTGAAGGAGAAGAAGGGCTGCTGTTTGCTTTTTAATTCTTTGGTCTCTTTTGACTCTTTTTATTAGTTAATTTGATGGTTACTTAATTGTGATTGGTGGACAATTTTAAATGACCTCATAATATGTCATAATTGGCATTTTATTGTATTTTCTTTTCTCTTCTTCTCTACTCACTTTCAATTAATTTTTTATCAATATTAATTCATATTTTATGTCATAATAATTATTTACTTAACTGGACAAGTCGGCCAAAAATCACCTCTGAAGGCGAAATGACCAAAATGCCCTCCGTTTGGCTTAACGGTCAAAATTGTCTGTACCAATTGAAAAAATTTTCTAGGTATTTTCTTGGCATTCTAATGCCATAGGAACCTCAATAACCCTTCTCTGGAGTCCCAAAAATTATTTTAAAATTTTTGCCCCGGGTCTAGGGCTCCTCGTTGCGAGAACCGCAACTTACCTCTGGTTACCCATCGCTTGGACACCGGCTCGTTTAACTTGGTTGTATTTTATTTCTAAAATTTTTACTAAATTTTTCTTATTAATATTTGAGTTAATTATGGTTCTTGACTTTAGTTTAAATATTTTTCCGGACGTTCTAGCTGTCCAGACCGACACCGGCCACCGAAATAGTAGAATGTACGGAGTTGCTACAGTGAGGGTGTTACATACTATGTTCATCAATTGAGGAATTGGGGAAAGGTGGTGAGAGAGAGTGGCCAGCTGAATTGGGCAAGAAGAAGATGACTTTGTTTTATTTTTAATTTCCATCTTATCTTATTTATATTTATCCAAAAATAAATTAATTTAAATAGTAATTTTAATTGTGTCATGCACATGTCATTGATGATGTCATAATTCAAATTAATATTTGGATTTTTCATTTCTTTCCTTTTCTTTTCCCTACACTTCTCTATATTTTTAATTATTTTTCATTATTTTAATCTCATAAATTTGAATGGATATTTAGGTCAAAAGTCACCTCTAGCGGTGAATTGACCAAAATGCCCCTCATCGATTATAATCCATCTTTTAATAACACCTGATAACTCCTTGAGTTTTGATTCCCTTGTTTGAGCTTGTTTTCTTTTCTTTTGTATGGTTTTCACATTCCTAATAGTTTCACATTTATCCCTTAGCCTAGGATGTCATGGGGCCCCACACGAATTTAGGGTTGCAACTGAGCTCGCATTCGCTTCCCGGGTTGGTCACCCATTGCCGGGACCTCGTCTCATTTAACCAATTTAGGCTTTATTTCACTTGTTTTCTTCCTACAACATTTGGTCTTTATCAAATTTATTTATGAATTTTTCTTTGTGGCTTAGATATGGTTCTAGACATTCTAGCCGGCCAGACAGATACTATTCACAGGAACAGTAGAATGTATGGACTACATAGTATGGGGGTGTTACATGTTGGGTTTTAAATATGTGAAAGGATTATATATGGAAGATGCAGATTTTGCCAAGATACATGAGTCATATGAGCATGCTGCATTTGGTAGATTTTATAGGCATGATGGTTTCTTGTTTAGAAAATACAATTTGTGTGTGCCAAATTGCTCCATGAGAGAATTGCTTGTTAGAGAATCACATGAGGGTGGTATAATGGGTTATTTTGGGGTAGCTAAGACTTTAGGCATCTTAAAAGAACATTTCTTTTGGCCACATATAAGGAGAGATATAGAAAAAAATATGTTCAAGATGCACAACTTGTAAGAAGGCTAAGTCTAAAGTTTTGCCCCAAGGATTATATATGCCTTTGAAAGTGCCTAGTGAACCTTGGGTAAATATATCTATGGACTTCATTTTAGGTTTACCTAGGTCCAAGAAAGGGCATGATTATGTTTTTGTTATTGCTAACCATTTCTCAAAAATGGCACATTTCATACCATGTCACAAATCTGATGATGCCATGTATGTTGCAAATCTATTCTTCAAAGAAATTGTTAGATTGCATGGTATTCCTAGAACTATTATTAGTGATAGGGATGTGAAATTTTGAGTTCTTTTTAGAAGGTGTTATGGGGTTAGCTAGGTACAAAATTGTGTTTCTCTACTACTTGTCATCTTCAATCTGATGGGCAAACTGAAGTTGTCAATAGGATAGTAGGAACACTTTTGCGTACCATGATTAAACAAAATTTGAAGTCTTGGGAAGATTGCAAACCATTCATTGAGTTTGCATACAATAGGGCTATACATTCTTCTACTGGCTTTTCTCTTTTGGAGATTATTTATGACTTTAACCCACTAACTCCTTTGGACTTGCTGCCTTTGCCTACTAATAAGCTTGCTAGTTTAGATGGGAAAAAGAAAGCAGAATTAGTGGAGAAGATTCAATAGCAAGCATGGCAAAGACTTGAAAGTGTGAATGGAAGAGAAAAGCCACATTCAACAAAGGGTGGAAGCATGTGGCCTTCCAACTCAGGGACCTTATTTGGGTGCAAATTAGGAAAGAAAGATTTCCTACTAAAAGGAAATCCAAGCTTCAACCAAGGAGTAATGGACCTTTCAAGTGCTTGAGAAGATCAATGACAATGCATACCGAATTGATCTTCTAGGTGAGTATAATGTGAGTGTCACTTTTAATATTTCTGACCTTTCTTCTTTTTATGTAGATGATGACAATTCGAGGACGAATTCTTTCAAAGAGGAAGAGGATGATAGGGAGCCGATTGCACCATTGCTGCACCAAGGTCCAATTACAAAGTCCATGGCAAAAAAGCTTCAAGGCATGGTGTCCAAACACATTAACAAACTTAACATGATGTGTAACATGATGTGTAATATTCTCACTTTAGCTAATCCGTATAGTCTACTGTCCTAGTGACTAATGTCGATCCAGACAGCTAGAATATTTGAAATTATAAATAGACTAGAGTGAGGAGTTATAAAGAAACTAAATAATACTCATAAAAATCAAAGAAAAATTTTTAAAAACTAAATACACAAAGGTTAAACGAGCCGAAACACCAGGGATGAGTAACCCAAAGGGGAAGTGATGGTGAAGGCTGTTAGCAACCTTAGACCCGGGGAAAAAATTATAAAATAATTATTGGGACTCCAGAGAAGGGTCATTGAGGTTCTTATGGCATTAGAATGCTAAGAAAATGCTTAGAAAAGTTTTTCTATCAGTAAACACAATTTTGGCTCGTGAAGCCAAACGGAGGGCATTTTGGTCATTTCATCTTCAGAGATGATTTTTGGCCAACTTGTCCAGTTAAATAAATAATTTATATAACATAAAATATGAATAAATGTTGTTAAAAATTTAATTGAAATTAAATAGACAAGAAAAGGAGAGAAAATGAAAGAAAATGGAATTATGACATCATAATGATGTCATTAAAATTCTCCCAACCAATCCAATATTGACACATGGCATAAGCTTATTTAAAAGAGATTTAATGGGCTGAAAAATGAAAAAAAAAATCAGAACTCTCTCTTTCTTCTTCTTCTTGCCGTCACCCCTCCTCCATAGCCAACCTTGAGCAAACTTTTCAAAGCTTGATTTCCCTAGCTTTTGTCCCACTAAACCCTATATTCCCAATAAAAAAAAAGTGTTCTTACATCTTGGAGAGTCTTTTGGGAGCAAAAAGAAAAGAAAAAGAGGAACCCTAGCAAGTGGGAAATCTCACTTCATTAGAGGTTTGTGACCTAACCATGGTTTTCACTTTAAATTCATGTTAAGGACTTTGAATGAGTGTAAATTACAAAGAAAATTTGTTGAATACCATTTGTATGCCAACCCATAATTTCAGCAGCCTTGGTTAGGGTAAGATGGTGATGATTTTTGTGAAGCTAAAATGATAGTGTGGCTGCCCTCAATATGTATCTCTTAAGTGGATTGATAAAATGCAATGATAATGCATGATTTGTAATGTTTGAGTTAGGGTTTAGGGTGAAAAATGAGACTTTGATTATGTGATGATGGAAGTAGGTTTTAATGGTCAATCAGTGACCATTTGGTTCTGTTTAAATAAAAAATGAAGTGAATTGTGTAGTGGGATTAGAGTTTGGTGTGGCTGCCCCTGGTGACCTACAGAACTGGGCATGAGTTCAGCAGGTTTGGGCAGCAATAACTGGAATTATAGAGGTTCAATTGGTGTAAGTCCAATTGGAAATGAAACTAGACACATATTGGCACAACTTTGGTGAAGAAACCATGCCCAGAAAACCAAACCAAGTTGACCAAAAGATTGCCCTAATCCGGGTGACTTGCATTCTGCCTGGGCAAAATGACCAAATGAACAGTATTTAGTCATTTGGCCATAACTTAGTGTAGAAAGGTACAATTGACCTGAAATTTTACCAGTAACAAGCTGAGATATAGACCAACAACTTTCATGAAGAAATCTAACCCAAATTATGATTATAACATATTCAAAAAGTGACCTGAATTTACTGCTCCTAATACTATAGATTTGGTCAGTCCATAAATTCTGGAAAAATCATAATCCGGCCAGTTATGGTTTTTAGGCCATAACCTGAGCTAAAAAACTTCAAATGGAGTGATTCAAAAAAAGAAATGAAACTAGACAAAATAAGGAACAACTTTCATGTTGATCATTTTGCCAAATTTCTACTGCAAAAATGACTAATGGAACAGTAAACCCAAAGCTTGAAAACTAAAAATTTTGTCTAATTAACTTTAAGCTTAGAAATGGTGGCAACCAATACCAATAAGTTTAGAATGCAAAATGTGGTATGTTGGGAGTATTAAAACCAATGTACCTATTGTCCATGTAAAAGTCAACATTTTTTTTACTAATGAATTGAATAGTAACACCAAAACTTAAAATTCAAGAATTGTGAAACTTAAAAGTGTAAAATGCCCTAGTATACCTAGCAAGATTGGTTTGGATAGGTTGGCATGCCAATAGGGTTCTGTTAGCAGTACTGTATATGGCTTCATGCCATTCTGTGTTTCATGGCTTCCCATGCCATTCTGTGACATAATAGCCTTTGGCTATGTTATTTGAGTTGTTACACTCAGGTTTTATTCCTGATGATTATTACAGCTTATTAGCTGTTCTGTTGCACACCGAGAGACACAATGTGACCGATGGTGTGATGGTCCGAGGTACTTAGTACCCAATGCCAGTTTACCCATTTATTCAGTCCAGTCAACTAGTATGGGTTACTCGGGCAATGATAATAAATTTTACCAAATTTTAATCGAATAATACTACAATAAATATAAGAAATTAAGTCTACCCAAAAAATGTAATCATACATTCTGCATACTTATTTTATTTTATTTTATATTGTCACCACTAAGCAGAATTGCTTAGCGCGTCACTTTTGCCACGCGCAGGTACTGGAGACCTAGCTGGGGAGCCCAGCAGACATCAGACCAGGTGAACTTTCATACCTGCATCCGGAGTCTAGAGTCACCTCGCATCTGCAGTGCATATGGTAGGACATTAGGACTTTGGGGTAGTATTTTTTATTTTGTATTTTGTATTTTGTATTAGTTTTGGATTGTAACTATAAACTCTTGTAATTATGTAATAATGTAAATATATAAAATTTCATGTTATTGAAATTTTCTGTATAATGTATATTAATAAATGAAATGTTGAGAAATATGTATAAATGTGCTTCAAGTGATGAAGTGAATAGAAAAGTTCTAAAAATAGTATTGAGATTTTGAGATTGATTTGAAATGTGTGTAATGGAGTTCTGTATTTGGAAAGTTATATTGGAAGTGTCTTTTAAACAGGTTCAAAAGAACTATTTTTCCAATTTACAGCCGGCACTCTGCCGGATTTTCTATAAAAATTTTAGAAAAATTTAGATTTATTAAAAATTATAAATAAATGAATTAAAAGGGATAAATTATAATTAAAATATGAATTGGTGCTCCGGCACACTGAGTGGCATAACTTGCTCAGCTACACTGTAGACCGGTAAGGGGTGTCACATTTAGTGGTATCAGAGCATCGGTTTAGGCATTTCTAAGCCTAGATAGAGTGCATACCATTGCATTGCATTTGTAAGTGTTGCGGTGACACTGATGCAGATCTGTTTGTTTTCTTATTTTGAATAGGATATGGATCCTACTTCTCAAAGAGTAGTTGATGAAGAGGTGGAGAGTCGTGCTCCACTGAGCGCTGAATCTGGGGGCAGGGGAGAATCTGCTCCACCAGCAGCTGAGGCACGTGCCCAAACTCAGTTTGCGCTATTTCAGCAAATAACTGAATTCTACCGACAAATGATGGGGGCAATTCCACCACCACAACCACAGCCACAACCTCCACCACAGAAGTCCCATCTAGAGAAACTACGAAAACATGGGGCTGTGGATTTCTTTGGTAAGAGGAAGGATGATCCCATGACCGTAGAAAACTGGTTGGATAGAACCATCAGAGTACTGAAATAGCTTAACTGCACCCCCGAGCAGAACCTTGAGGGTGCTGTGTCCCTATTTCAGGATGATGCATATCAGTGGTGGGACACAGTAACCAGTGAGGTGCAACCGGAATGGATCACCTGGGAATTCTTCCTCACAGAGTTCAGGAAGAAATATGTTAGCAAAGTGTATTTGGAAGAGCGAAGAAGAGAGTTTATCAGTCTGAGACAGAGGCAGTTATCAGTGGTAGAGTATGAGCGTGAGTTTGTCAGACTGAGCCGATATGGGAGGGAGATAGTCCCTACAGAGGCACAGAGGTGCAGAAGGTTTGAAGAAGGACTCAATGACAATATCAAAGTTATGATAACAACAATGGAGATAACCGATTTTGCTAAATTAGTAGATGCTACATCAAAAGTGGAAAGGGTCCGAATAAATGAACAAAATAGAAGGGAAAGACAGCAGAAGAGGGCTCCGGGTTAGTCTAGTACATTTTCTACTCCCAGTAAGAAGAGTAACGGTCCTCCTGCTCAGAGTTCAAGACCACCACAAGGTCAGGGTCAGTCTCAGGGGCCCAGACCATAGTTCACACCTAGGAGAGGCCAGTCCACACCAAAAGTGGGCAGCTCTCCAGGGACGGTGTTTAATGGATGAGCCCCAGCATCTTCTGCCTGTCAGTATTGCCAGAAGTGGCATAAGAGGGACTATTGGCGAATGACCGGTGCATGCTTACGGTGTGGATCTACAGAACATCAGATCAAGAATTGTCCAAAGAGGACTACTACAGTTGCTTCAACACAAGCTGACAGACCTGCTCCTGCACCACAAAGGGGTAGGAAGCCCGGTAAATCCGAGGCAGTTGGTCCATCATTGAGGCCTGCATCCGAGTCAGCTGAGAGGCCAGAGACTATAGTACCTACCAGGGCTTATGCCATCAGAGCTCAGGAGGAGCAAGATGCCCCGGATGTCATCAAGGATACTTTTTCCCTCTCCAAAACTTCTGTGCATGCATTGGTGGATCCAGTGTAACATCCCCACTGTACGTATTCTGTACGTTCTGTTGCTCCAGTGGCCAAATATCAATCCAGGCAAGTTAGGATGTCTGGAACTACACTTCGATGATAGTGAACAGACATATAATGATGAAATAAATAAAAAGAAAATACAAGAAAAATCAAACAAAAAATGAAAGAGAGAAAATGATGCTAAGTTAAACGAGTCGGCACCGCAGCAATGGGTGACTGCACTGGGAAGGCCGTTGCCGACCCCAGGACCGTGGGGAACCCTCTGAATTTAATTTTGAGACATAAATAAAGGTTTATTGAAATATAATTGACAATAGAAATATCAAAGAAAAATTAATAGATTAGTACAAAGAAAAATGAAAAATCGAGAAACAGACAAAAATCGGTATTACCGAAAAATCGGGAATATAACCCCCGAAGTGGGGTATTTTGGTCATTTGACACATAGTGTTGCCTTTTGACCTCAATCTCCATTAAAAATAAATGATATTACACTTAGAAAATGTCAAAAGAAAATTAGAAAGTTAGTATAAACGAAAAATAAAAATTAAAGAAATCAGCGGTACAGGGAGTAAATCGGTGTTACCGAAAAAGTTCGAACTTGACCCGAAGAGGGGTATTTTGGTCAATTGACACCTAGAGTTGACTTCTGACTTAAATGTCCATGAAAAATAAGTGGTATTATATTTTGAAAATTTAATAAAAAATGAAATTATAAATGACATGCAATTAAAGGAAATATGGGGCTATAATTAGAATTATGAAAGTTTAATTATTTTAACTATTATTTAAATGTTTAGTGGGGTATAAAACCATAAGTGGACAGCATTTTCCACTAAACCATTTCATCTTCTTCACTTCATCACCATTGCCGAATTTGATTTTCTTTCCTAAGCTCATCCATGGATGCCCATATACAAGCCTTCATGCACCATTAATCAAGTCATCATTTCTTCAAGAGTCCTTCATTAAACTTGTTCTACACATCATGGGCAGCATGTAGGAAGCAAGAAAGAGGAGTTTTGGTGAAGTTTAATCAAGCCCAAGATGAGGTTAGTGCTTAATCTCCCCACTTTCTTTCATTAAATCTTGTTTTGAGCTTTGGGTGAGTTGATTTGTGAAGAAATTGAGTAAATTAATGTATATTTGGTGAGCCCTTCATTTCGGCAGCCAAGACATTCATGGGATTTTGAGGTTTTTAAATGATGTAAATGAGTTTAAAGATGATGTTTGATATGGGTATATGTATGGGAAGTGATAGGACTTGAATTGATTGAAATTGAGAAATTTAAATTATGGTTTGAAACAATTATTGGAGATTTGTGTTGTTGCTTCATTTTGGGCAGCCATGAATCCTTGTTGAGCTTGAGTTATTTTTACTTCTAATGAATGAAAATGAAGGTTGATTAATTCAAATGAAAGTTGTAGCAAGTTTGTATTTAAGTATGTGCATGTAGTGTTTAAATTAAGGGTGTGAAATGGAACCTTGATGCCTTGAGCAAACTGCCCTGTTTGGCAGCCCCTAATAGCATGAATTTGTGTGTGAACATGTGATTATTAATGGTATATGCTAATGTTAAATTGTGGGCAGCAAGTGTAAGTGACATTGAAGTATGAATATGTTGAAGTGTATGTGTAATATTGACATTGAAGTATGTTGAATTTTGGTGGAAGTGAATGTTGAACTTAATGATGAATTGTGTGCATTGAGCACTTGAACATTCTGCCCAGAATTGTTGCTGGAATTGTGTACAATAGATGTATGGAAGTGTTGTTGATTGAATATTGCAGTAATGAGGAGGAGAAGGAACATTAAATTGGGAGTGTATGAGCTTTGTGCAGGTTGTGTATTGAAGGCAGCACCTAAATGAGGCCATAAGTGCCAAACTATGAACCCAATTGGTATGAGGCCAATATGGGGTGAAACTAGACACCAAATAGGCCAACTTTCGTGTAGAAATGTTGCCAAAATTCTTCCTAGAAACTGACCTTAAAAAGTGACCAAATCCGGATTAGTGCATTTAAGGCCTGAAAACTGACCATTTGGGCAGCAGTTAGTGTTTAGGCCATAACTCACTCAAAACATGTCCAATTGACCTGAAATTTTGTCCATGAATAGTTAAGACCTATATCTACAAGTCTTATGAAGACACCCAAGCCCAGAAATGACCATAAGCAAGTCAAAAAGCTTGCACAAATTCGGGTCCAAAAACTGGCCGAACCTAAAATGACCTAAAATGACCTAAAGTGACCAATTTTGATACATTCTGTCCAGCTTTAGTAAAATGACCATATCTTGGTCTACACAACTCAGAATGACCTGAAACCTTGCCCCGAGTGCAATAAGACATAGAGCAACAATTCTTATGAAGACACCAAAACCCAAAAATGGCCAGAACCAAGTCAAATAGCTTGCACAAGTTCAGGTACCAAAACTATCAGAACTAAAATTGACCAAATTTTGCACTAAAGGTGCAATCTGTCCAGTATTGGTAAATTGACCATATCTTGGTCTACACAACTCAGAATGACCTGAAATTTTTCCCCGCGTGCAATAAGACATAGACCTACAAGTTTGTAGTTTGGACCGAAACCCAAAAACTGAGGGAACTAGGTCGTCCGGCTAGGTCAAAATAGTACACCGAAATCCGGTAAATTGCAATAAAATGCAATATACTTGGAAATGAAATTGGTAACATATACCAACACTAAAGGGCTATAAAATGTGACATATTGGTAACATTAGAATTGACTCATGTAGAGTGCATCAAGGGTCAACATTATAGGTTGACTAATGAAATGAATTGAAGGGAATAGTACCAAGAGAAATAGGACTTTAAGCTAGACAAATCTAGCACACAAAAATTGAGAAATTGACCAAATTTTGCACCAAAGGTGCAATCTATCCAGTTTTAGTAAATTGACCATAACATGGTCTATACAAGTCGGAATGACCTGAAATTTTGTCCCGCGCACAATGAGACATAGAGCTACAATTTTGCTTCTTTGACTAGAAGCTAAAAACCAAGAGAAATAGGACTTTAAGCTAGACCAATCTAGCACACAAAAATTGAGAATTTGACATTTACCTATAATGATGCTTGAAGCAATTTGGCAATGAATGCCAACTTGTAAAAATGGTAAATTGCACTATATTGGCAGCATATTGAAATGCAAATTGTGACATGTTGATACTAGAATCAACTTATTCATGATGTATAAAAAGGTCAATATTTTCATTGACCAGTGAATTGTGTAATGACCAGTAAACCCTGAAAATAAAGAAATAAATATTTAATCTTGTAATATACCCTAGTTTGCCTAGTTGACTAGTTTGGATAGGTTGGCATGCCAATAGGATTCTGACAGCAGTTCTGTAAATGACTTTACATCATACTGTGTTTTATGGCTTATTATGCCATACTATGATTTTAATAGCCTATGGCTATACAGTTTGTGTTATTATACTCGGCTTAATGCCTGATTGATTATATGGCTTTTTAGCCACACTGTTTGCACACCGGGAGACACTTTGTGACCGATGGTGTGACAGCCCGAGGTACTAGGTACCCAGTGCTAGTATATCTGTTTATCGATGCAGTCGATGTATAGGCTATATGGGCAGTCATTTAAAACATTATTCAATTCAGGAAGCTAAGTTAAGTATAATGAAATTTCAGTACAATTAAATTAAGTATTGAATGAATGAGTAAAAGAAATTAGCAAAAGCAACATAACAAAAATATAAATTGCAGAATCATAGAGACTTGAAATACAATACAGTTAGAATAATTTGTATACTGGGTAGTATTACTGAAAAGTTATAAACTAAGCACTTCCAAAGAGGAACAAACTAGTATATAAGATTGTTGATACTAGAAATACCATACCAAATTAAATTGATTCCTGGATATTCGAAATGATGATTTATTTCTTTCTTTACTTGTATATATTATTTCTTGTTATATTATTGCACCACTAAGCAGAAATGCTTAGCGCGATGGAATTGCTTCCTCGTGCAGGTACTGAAGGTAAAACCAGTAGACTGTCAACTGAGATTTTTAGAGTCCAGATCTGCAGAAGTGTTAGAAGAGTTCAAGATTATCACCTCCTCAGCAATGCATGTAGATAGGGCTCATATTTATACACGTTATGTATTTTGTTCATTCTAAGTATAATGTAAATTATTTGTACATCCTGTACTTGACAAATTTATGTAATTAGTTGGCAAATTATGCAATATAATAAAATGTAAGAATTTTGATATATGAGTTAAGTATCTGATCATGATGATTCTGATTGAGATTGAGTATGAAAAATTTTGAGACTGATTCTGAGTTGTGAATTTGAGTATATATTGAAATTGTTTTTGGTAGGTTCAGAAGAATGTTAGTTCAAATTATTGCCAGCACTCTGCTGGATTATCATTGAAATTTTTTGAATTTTCCAAATTAGTCAGATTTTGATAAAAGTAAAAATAGCCTAAACCCTAAATAAAGTTTTTGAATAAATAAATCAAGAACTGTAATGAAATCAGATAAGATCAGGTGCTCCGGCACACCGTGTAGCACGCCTTACTCGGCTACACTGTAGACGGGTGAGGGGTGTTACATCCAGGATCCACTCATTCCTACATTTGCATCAAACTACCCGTAGAGAGGGGAGTTCCAATAAAGGAGAGTGATCAAGACATTCTGGTCACAAATCCACTAGGCCACAGTGTGGTAGTGAATAAAGTGTATAAAGGTTACCCATTGAGGATTCAAGGGTATGAATTCTCGGCAGACCTAATTGAATTGCCCTTCCACAAGTTTGACGTGATTTTGCATATGGACTGGTTGTCACGTCATCAGGCAATAGTTGATTGCAAATTGAAGAGTATTTCTCTGAAAACTTCTGAGGGTAATGAGATTATTATTGTGGTGAAAGGATAGATTTTCTGTCCAACGTTATCTCAGCCACAATTGCAAGAAGATTGATGAGAAAAGGCTATGAAGCTTACTTAGCACACGTGCTTGATACTAGGCAGGCTAAGCCAAACCTGTGTGATATACCCCACAGTAAGAGACTTCCCAAATGTATTTCCTAAAGAGTTACCTGGTTTACCACCAGAAAGGGAAGTCGAGTTTGCTATTGAGGTAATGCCGGGTACAGCACCCACCATTTCTATTGCTCCTTATAGGATGGCACCCACTGAATTAAAGGAGTTGAAAATTCAGTTGCAGGAGTTACTCGATAAGGGGTTCATACGCCCCAGTGTTCCATGGGGAGCTCCAGTGCTGTTTCTGAAGAAGAAGGATGGAACTTTGAGATTGTGTATTGATTACCGGCAGTTAAACAAAGTAACTGTGAAGAATAAATATCCATTGCCCAGAATTGACGATCTGTTTGATCAGTTGAAGGGTGCCGGTGTATTTTCAAAAATTGATCTCAGATCAGCGTATCATCAGTTGAGGGTAAAGGATGCAGATGTGTCAAAAACTGCATTCAGAACCCGGTATGGGCATTATGAATTTTTAGTAATGTCGTTTGGTAACAAATGCACCAGCAACATTTATGGACCTTATGAACCATATCTTCCATCCATACTTAGATCGGTTTGTAGTGGTTTTTATTGATGATATTCTGGTGTATTCCAAGACTAGGGAAGAACATGATGAACATTTGAGGATTGTTCTGCAAACCCTGCAAGAAAAGAAGCTGTATGCTAAGCTGTCCAAGTGTGACTTCTGGATGAGTGAAATCTCCTTTCTTAGACGCATAATATCAGCTGAGGGGATTAGAGTGGATCCCAAAAAGATAGAAGCAGTGATGGAATGGAAGCCTCCTAGAAATACAACTGAGGTCAAAAGTTTCTTGGGGCTAGCTGGGTATTACAGAAGATTTGTGAAGGTGTTCTCTCTTATAGCTACTCTAATGATTAAGTTGTTGCACAAAAATGTGAAATTTGGCTGGAACGACAAGTGCCAAGCCAGTTTTGAGAGGCTGAAGGCTATGTTGACAGAAGCACCAATGTTAACACAGCCAGTATCAGGAAAAGACTTTGTGCTCTACAGTGATGCCTCGCACAATGGGCTAAGGTGTGTATTGATGCAAGAAGGGAAAGTGGTCGCCTATGCTTCCAGGCAGTTAAGGCCACATGAACAGAACTACCCTACTCATGACCTGAAGTTAGCAGCAATTATCTTCACACTAAAGATATGGAGGCATTATTTATCTGGTGAAAATGTTACATCTATACAGACCATAAGAGTCTAAAATATTTGCCAACCCAGAAGGAGCTCAATCTTAGACAGAGGTGATGGATTGAGTTCCTAAAGGATTATGATTGTGTGATAGATTATCATCCTGGGAAGGCAAATGTAGTTACTGATGCTTTAAGCAGGAAATCCATCACAGCTTTAAGATCAATAAATGCCTGTCTGTCCTTAGCTCAAGATGGAGCTATTTTGGCTGAGTTGCAAGTGAGGCCAAACCTGCTACAGCAGATATAAGATGGGCAGAGGGTAGATGAAAAATTAATAGCCATTGTGGGTAAAATTTCAGATGGAAAGGAAACTAAATATGAGGTGAAAGCAGATGGGCGTCTGTACTATAGAGGAAGAGTGTGTGTACCAAATGATGGGGAATTGAAGACTATTATTCTGAAAGAAGCACACATTAGTGTTTATCCTATGCACCCGAGAAGCACGAAAATGTATAATGATTTGAAGCCTCATTATTAGTGGCCTGGTATGAAGAGGGATATAGCTGACTATGTGACAAAGTGTTTGACATGTCAGCAAGTTAAAGCAGAACATCAAGTTCCATCAGGATTGCTATAGCCTCTAAGCATACCTGAATGGAAATGGGATCGAGTCACTATGGATTTTGTTAGTGGTCTACCTCTCACCCAGAAGAAGCATGATGCAGTATGGGTGATAGTGGATAGATTAACGAAGTCAGCACATTTTCTGCCAATTAGGACTGACTACTCACTAGAAAAGCTAGCAGAATTGTATATTAGTCAGATAGTTAGACTGCATGGAATCCCACTTTCCATCATATCTGATCGAGACCCAAGGTTTACATTGAGATTTTGGAAAAAGTTATAAGAAGCCTTGGGCACACAACTCCGTTTTAGCACGGCTTTTCATCCCCATATGGATGGACAGTCAGAACGAGTAATCAAGGTAAACCTAGAACCTAATTGAATTTTTATAATTAATAAATTGAAATGATAGTAACAATGTGAATTATGTGATAGATCCTGGAGGATATGCTAAGAAGTTGTGTCATTGAGTTTGAGGGGAGTTGGGATAGATATCTCCCACTGGCAGAATTCACATATAACAATAGCTACCAAGCTAGCATTCAAATGACCCCGTATGAAGCACTATATGGGAGAAAATGTAGAACCCCAGTGTGTTGGACTAAATTAGGCGAAGATAAGCTGGTAGGACCAGACCTGGTGAAACAGACTAAGGAGAAAGCAAAGATAATTAAAGCTAACCTGAAGGTTGCCTCAGATAGATAGAAATCTTATGCCGACTTGAAGAGAAAAGAGATAGAGTACGCAGTTAGCGATAAAGTGTTTTTCAAAGTCTCACCGTGGAAGAAAGTACTGAGGTTTGGGAGAAAGGGTAAGTTAAGCCCTAGGTTCATTAGCCCATATGAAGTCATTGAACGTGTGGGACCAATGGCCTATCAGCTAGCTTTACCACCAAAACTGAATAAAATCCATAATGTATTTCATGTTTCTATGCTGAGAAGATATCGCTCAGACCATTCACATGTCATTTCCATGGAAGAGATTGAACTCCAACCGGACTTGACATATACAGAAGAACCTATACAGATCCTAGCTCGGGAAGTGAAGGAACTGAGAAATAAACAAATTCCACTGGTGAAAGTGCTTTGGAGGCACCATAACACTGAAGAGGCAACTTGGGAAAGTGAAGAGACGATGAGGCAACAGTTCCCTCAACTGTTTGCATCAGGTAAATTTCGAGGATGAAATTTTTTATTAGAGGGGAAGAGTTGTAACATCCTCACTTTAGCTGATCCGTACAGTCTACTGTTCTAGTGACCAATGTCGGTCCGGACAGCTAGAATGTTTGAAATTATAAACAGACTAGAGTGAGGAGTTATAAAGAAACTAAATAATGCTCATAAAAATCAAGGAAAAATTTTTAGAAACGAAATACACTAAGGTTGAACGAGCCGAAACACCAGGGATGAGTAACCCGAATGGGAAGTGACGTTGAAGGCCGTTAGCAACCCTAGACCCAAGGGAAAAATTATAAAATAATTATTGGGACTCCAGAGAATGGTCATTGAGGTTCTTATGGCATTAGAATGCTAAGAAAATGCTTAGAAAAGTTTTTCTATCGGTACACACAATTTTGGCTCGTGAAGCTAAATGGAGGGCATTTTGGTCATTTCGTCTTCAGAGATGATTTTTGGCTAACTTGTCCAGTTAAATAAATAATTTATATAACATAAAATATGAATAAATGTTGTTAAAAATTTAATTGAAATTAAATAGACAAGAAAAGGAGAGAAAATGAAAGAAAATGAAATTATGACATCATAATGATGTCATTAAAATTCTCCCAACCAATCCAATGTTGACACATGGCATAAGCTTATTTAAAAGAGACTTAATGGGCTGAAAAATGAAAAAAAAAAATCAGAACTCTTTCTTTCTTCTTCTTCTTGCCGTCACCCCTCCTCCATAGCCAACCTTGAGCAAGCTTTTCAAAGCTCGATTTCCCTAGCTTTTGTCCCACTAAACCCTATATTCCTAATAAAAAAAAAGTGTTCTTATACCTTGGAGAGTCTTTTGGGAGCAAAAAGAAAGGAAAAAGAGGAACCCTAGCAAGTGAGAAATTTCACTCCATTAGAGGTTTGTGACCAAACCATAGTTTTCACTTCAAATTCATGTTAAGGACTTTGAATGAGTGTAAATTACAAAGAAAATTTGTTGAATACCATTTGTATGCCAACCCATAATTTCGGCAGCCTTGGTTAGGGTAAGATGGTGATGATTTTTGTGGAGCTAAAATGGTAGTGTGGCTTCCCTCAATATGTATCTCTTAAGTGGATTGATAAAATGCAATGATAATGCCTGATTTGTAATGTTTGAGTTAGGGTTTGGGGTGAAAAATGAGACTTTGATTATGTGATGATGGAAGTAGATTTTAATGGTCAATTAGTAACCATTTGGTTCTGTTTAAATAAAAAATGAAGTGAATTGTGTAGTGGGATTGGAGTTTGGTGTGGCTACCCTTGGTGACCTGTAGGACTGGGCATGAATCCAGTAGGTTTAGGCAGCAATAACTGGAATTGTAGAGGTTCAATTGGTGTAAGTCCAATTGGACATGAAACTAGACACATAATGGCACAACTTTGGTGAAGAAACCATGCCCAGAAAACCAAACCAAGTTGACCAAAAGATTGCCCTAATCCGGTGACCTGCATTCTGCCTGGGCAAAATGACCAAATGAACAGTATTTAGTCATTTGGCCATAACTCAGTGTAGAAGGGTCCAATTGACTTGAAATTTTACCAGTAACAAGCTGAGATATATATCAACAACTTTTATGAAGAAATCTAACCCAAATTATGACCATAACATATTCAAAAAGTGACATGAATTTACTGCTCCTAATACTGTAGATTTGGTCAGTCCAGAAATTCTGGAAAAATCATAATCCAGCTATTTGTGGTTTTTGGGCCATAACTTGAGCTACAAAACTCCAAATGGAGTGATTCAAAAAAAAGAAATGAAAACTAGACAAAATAAAGAACAACTTTCATGTTGATCATTTTGCCAAATTTCCACTGCAAAAATGACTAATGGAACAGTAAACCCAAAGCTTGAAAACTGAAAATTCTGTCCAATTAACTTTAAGCTTAGAAATGGTATTGTCAACCAATACCAATAAGTTTAGAATGAAAAATGTGGTATGTTGGGAGTATTAAAACCAATGTACCTATTGTCCATGTAAAAGTCAACATTTTTTTGACTAATGAATTGAATAGTAACACCAAAACTTGAAATTCAAGAATTGTGAAACTTAAAAGTGTAAAATGCCCTAGTATACCTAGCAAGATTGGTTTGGATAGGTTGGCATCCAATAGGGTTACATTAGCGATCGCATATGGCTTCATGCCATTCGTGGTTTTATGGCTTCCCATGCCATTCAGGACATAATAGCCTTTGGCTATATTATTTGAGTTGTTACACTCGGGTTTTATCACGATGATTATTACGACTTATTAGGCATTACATTGCCTGCCGAGACACAATGTGACCGATGGTGTGATGGTCCGAGGTACTTAGTATCCAGTACCAGTTTACTTGTTTATCCAGTCCAGTCAACTAGTATGGGTTACTCAGGCAATGATAATAAATTTTTCCAAATTTTAATTAAATAATACTGCAATAAATATCAGAAATTAAGTCTATCCAAAAAAATGTAATCGTACATTCTGCATACTTATTTTATTTTATTTTATTTTATATAGTCACCACTAAGTAGAATTGCTTAGCGCATTGCTTTTGTCACGCGTAGGTACTGGAGACCTAGCTGGGGAGCCTAGCAGACATCAGACCGGGTGAACTTTCAGACCTGCATCCGGAGTCCAGAGTCACCTCACATCTGCAATGCATATGGTAGGACATTAGGACTTTAGGGTAGCATTTTATATTTTGTATTTTGTATTTTGTATTAGTTTTGGATTGTAACTATAAACTCTTGTAATTATGTAATAATGTAAATATATGAAATTTCATGTTATTGAAATTTTCTGTATAATGTATGTTGATAAATGAAATGTTAAGAAATATGTATAAATGTGCTTCAAGTGATGAAGTAAACAAAAAGGTTCTGAAAATAGTATTGAGATTTTGAGATTGATTTGAAATGTGTGTAATGGAGTTCTGGATTTGGAAAGTTATATTGGAAGTTTCTTTTAAATAGGTTCAGAAAAACTGTTTTTCTAATTTACAGCCGACACTCTGCCGGATTTTCTATAAAAATTTCGGAAAAATTCATATTTATCAAAAATTGTAAATAAATGAATTAAAAGGGATAAATTGTAATTAAAATATGAATTGGTGCTCCGGCACACTAAGTGACATAACTTGCTCGACTACACTATAGACGGGTAAAGGGTGTCACATGATAGAAGAATTCAGTTAATGTAACACCCCCATACTAAGTAGTCTATACATTCTACTGTTCCGGTGACTAGTATTCGTCCGGACAGTCAAGATGTTTAGAACTATATTTATGCCATCTAGAAAATTTATAAATAAAAATTAATAGAAATTATATGAAGGTGAAATGAAAATAAGAAAAATAAAGCATTATCTGTGACACCCCTTACCCGACTACAGTGTAGCCGAGCAAGTTATGCCACTCAGTGTGCCGAGCACTCTATTTTATCTTAATTCATTTTTATTCTTCCTTTTGAATATAACTCGTGAAATATAATTTATTTAAGCCATTTATCGAAATTATAATTTATTTAAGGTTCCGAAAATTTTAAAGAAAATCCGGCGGAGTACCGGCTAAAAATGGAGAAAACAGTTCTTCGGAACCTATGAAAAACACTTCCAATATTCATATATTCGTATTCAATTACTCTCAAACTCCAATAATCATCATCTCAACATTTGTCAACCATTCATTTCTCAATTTCGATTTTCAATCATTCATCTCATTTGATAGTCATGTAACAATCACAGATCAATATTCACTTTTCCATTTACAAACACAAATTTGCGTTATTTACATGAAAATCAAAATACATTACATAAGTTTCATTACATATGAGAAAATCAAAATTTATTACAGAATGCCAAAATGACACCTAGTGTCCTACCAATGCACTGCAGAAGTTGAGGTGACACGGACACTATGCAGAACTGTGAACGGCCTTACCCAATCTGTGGTCTACTGGGCCCTCTGTCCAAATCTTCAATACCTACGCGTTGCAAAAGCGACGCGCTAAGCATAAAGCTTAGTGGTGCCAATAATACAAGAAAATACAATATGCAAATAAAAATAATAATTTCCTTGCTATTGTGTTCATAAGAAATGAATAATTACTAACTTATTGTGTAGTCGAGGGCTAATCAGGTTTCATGATATTAACTTCTTCATGCATTTCGTTAATTATTTTCTTCATGATATTGAGCTTCTTTGTATTTTTGTAATCATTCCTGATACTTAATTTTCGTATTTTCTTTAATAATCAGTTTAATCACAGTTATACTTTTCCATGCCCAAGTAACCTATACAAATTGACCGGACTGGATAACGGGTCGTTGGTACTGGACACCGCGGTGCCTCGGGCCGTCATACCATGGGACGCAGAACGTCAACCACGTATGCAGTCAGTATGGCTAAAAAGCCATGATATCACATGATCGAGCATAAAAGCCATGAATACGGGCATAAAGCCATGAATACGGGCATAAAGCCGTGAATACAGGCATAAAGCCTTTCGCAGTACTGCTAAAACAATACCCTATTGGCATGCCAATCTATCCAAACCAATCACATTAGGCCTACTAGGGCATTTTGCACTTTTAAGTTTCACAATTTTTGAATTTCAAGTTTTCATGTCACTATTCATTTCATTAGTCAACTAAAATGTTGACTTTTGCATAAACAATAGGTACATTGGTTTTAGTACTCCCAACATACCACATTTTGTATTCAAAACTTGTTTGTTTTGGTCACTTTCTCAAAACTTAGGTCATTTTGGCAAAATTGCCAATTTTCGGTTTTGGTGTCACTATTCACCTCATTGGTCAACAAAAATGTTGACTTTTGGATAGAAAATAGGTGTATTGGTTTTAACACTCCAAACATACCACATTTTGTATTTAAAACTTGTTGGTATTGGTTGCCAATACCATTTCTAAGCTTAATGCTAATTGAACAAAATTTTCAGATTTGGTGCTTCATCTTTACAGTTCCATTTGTTATTTTTATAGTGGGAATTTGAGGAAATGGTAAACATGAAAGTTGTTCCTTATTCTGTCTAGTTAAATTTACTTTTTTGAATCACTCCATTTGGAGTTTGGTAGCTCAAGTTATGGCCAAAATAAGTTTACTGTTCACGTGCACTGTTCATGCTGCACTTTTGGGTTTTGGCAGATTTTGGTCCAAATTTGGTCAGTAATTTGATCAAGTTAAGTTCATAATTTGGCCTAACTTTCTTTATATAAAATGTTCTACTATTCCTTAGGTTTTCATCGGTTCAAGAATCGCCTAAATCCGAGTTTTCTAGAGGGAGTTATAGCCATCCAAACATTACTGCTCAAATGAAAATTCTGGAAATCTCAGTACAGTAAACTTCACTTTGCTCAATGATTTGATTAGGTTAATGGCATAATTTAGATTGGTGTTCTTCATGAAAGTTGTTTGTATATATCTTATCTTGTTGCTGTAAAAATTTCAGGTCAATTGACCATATCTACAGTGAGTTATGGCCAAATGAACAGTTACTGTTCATTTGGTCATTTCTGCAGGGGCTGTTTGCAGGGTATCCGGATTGGGGCCAAGTTTTGGTCCTCTTGCTTTGGTCTTTTGGGCATGGTTTCTTCAGCAAAAATGTGACATTATAAGCCTAGTTTCATTTTCAATTGGCCAAACACTAATTGGACTAACACAGCCAGAGTTATGGCTGTGTAATTGGACTGAAATCTCAGTCCATTTGCTGCTGTCCTAGAGCAGCTTACACCTTGACTTTGCCATACCATTTTTCAGTCCAAATTGTGGTCAACATACCTCAAATGGTCACTTATTGACCATTAGAGTGTTCTTTAACAGTTTGATAAGCCAAGTCAATTTTTACTTCTCAAAACCCTAATGTCCAATCTCCATTTCACACTAGTTACCCTAGTTAACTAGTTAAGTCATTATCTACATAATTATGTACTTCAAACATGATCTCTAGTTCACTCCAAGCTCATCAAAAACATTCATTCATATTCCTTCAATAGGGCAGCCGAAATCCATGGTATGTATACACATGAATTTAGTCCATTTAGTTTACAAATTCCTACTAAATTCAAGTCCCTAACATGGAAATAAAGAAGTATTTGCATAAGTAAGCACTAACCTCTTGTAGGGCCGATTTCTCCAAGCTAAAACTTCACTTTCCTTCACTTTCTAGGCTGCCAAACACTTCCCCAAGAGGCATGGACAAGTTTTAGTGAAGGTGACTTAGGGTTTTGGGGTGAGGAAAGCATGGAAATTGAAGCTTTTAAGAACCAAAAATGGAGGAGCATGGGTGACGTTTTTTGAAGAGAGAAAGGGCTGCTGAAATTTCTGGAATTCTGCCTCATTATCCCTTTTTATTGAATTTTAATTGTCTTGCTTTAATGTGATTGGCCATAGCATTTTTAATTACCTAAGCATGACATCATAATTCCCAATTTAGCTCCTTTTTCTTTCTTTTCTTTTCTACTAAATTTCAATTTAATTTTTAACAATATTTATTCATATTTTAGATCATAATAATTATTTACTCAACTGGACAAGTCGGCCAAAAATCACCTCTGAAGGCGAAATGACCAAAATGCCCTCCGTTTGGCTTAACGGGTCAAAATTGTCTGTACCGATTGAAAAAATTTTCTAAATATTTTCTTGGCATTCTAATGCCATAGGAACCTCAATGACCCTTCTCTGGAGTCCCAAAAATTATTTTATAATTTTTCCCCCGGGTCTAGGGCTCCTCGTTGCGAGAACCGCAACTTTCCTCTGGTTACCCATCGCTTGGGCACCGGCTCATTTGACTTGGTTGTATTTTATTTCTAAAATTTTTTCTAAATTTTTCTTATTAATATTTGAGTTAATTATGGTTCTTTACCTTAGTTTAAATATTTTTCTGGACATTCTAGCTGTCCGGACTGACACTGGTCACTGGAACAGTAGACTGTGCGGAATTGCTACAGTGAGGGTGTTACATAATCAGTTAAATGAACCGAGATCCCGGTGATGGGTGACCGAACTGGGAAGTGACTGTGAGTTCAATTGCTGCCCTAAATTCGTGTGGGATCCTATGACACCCCAGGCCTAAGGATAATTGCGAAGCTAATAGTAATGTGAAAACCACATAAAAGAATAGAGAACAAGTTTAAATAATTGAATCAGAGTTCATGAAGTAACCTAGCACTATTAGAAAAATGGATTGAACCGACAATGGGCATTTTGGTCAATTCACCCCTAGAGGTGATTTTTGACCTACATGTCCATTAAAATATAGGAAATTAAAATATTGAAAACTAGACTAAAAGTGATGAGGTATAGTGGAAGTAAGAAAAAGAAAAGAAAAATTCCAATTTTAAAATGATTATGACATCACCCATATGCAAGCATGACTTAATTAAAAAAATTATATTTTTAATTTATGAAAATTAAGAGATAAATATCATAAAAATAAGACAAAAAATTAAAAACACAAATTGGGTATTCTTCTTCAAGCTAGCCAAATTCTCTCTCTCTCCTCCTTACAAATCCTTCATTAATGGTTATTTCAAGCTTCCTAAACTCAAATTTCACTTCACAAACTTTATAGTTTTCAACAAAAACTTGCTAATTACCCTTGGTTAGGAAGATTGAGGGGAAGAATTTCAAAGACGAGTGAAAGATTTGAAGAGTTGAAAGGAGCTAATAGAGGTAAGTCTCTTTCTCCTAAGTTAAATTGATTATTACTTATGGAAATGAAGTGAGCAAGTAGAAATTAACTTAAAAATTGAAAAATTATGCATGTTGGGAAGAGATGAAATTTTAGCCAGCCATGAAATTCTAGGGTTTTGAAGTATTTCAATCTAATTTAACATGAATTTGAACTTGTTGGGAGTAGTAGACATGATTGAGATAGTTAGTAAGCATGATTGGTGACAATTGGTAAAATTAGGGTTTATGGTGATTAGGATTTTGAAGGAAATTGGGGATGACCATTGAATTGTAATTGGCAACCAATGCCAACAAATTTGTGACCCAAAATGTGATATGACCATGTGTTTAGAAATGGTATACCAATTAATTATAAAAAAGTCAAAATTTTTCATAAATAGTAATGTAAATAGTAACCACAATATTATCAAATACAAAGAACTCAACCCTTAGGAGAACTTATAAGTAAAATTAAGTATGCAAAATTTAATGGTTGGATTAATTAGTAGAAATGAATTGGATGGGTATTGAAACACTTTCAATTATGTGTTTTAATTGGAAAGGAGCCCTCCAAGGAAGGAGAAAGGGTGGACTAAGTCAAAGCAACATAAAAGGTTTGTGCACAACAACTAACTCTCTTTTGTTTTTCAAATTGAATTTGGCATTGAATGAGTTGTGAAAATAGTTTATGGTCTTTATTATATTATTGAATACTTTGATTGACAAAAATTATGTGTTGCTAGCCCAATTTTGGGAAATTATTTGAATGAAATAAGAATGTGAATTGATGAATATTTCGATGCTTGAAAAATTATTGAAATGGTTTGAAACCACAGTTGTCATGACTATATGTTTGAATTCCTCACTAGCTTGCCTAGTGGGACGAATTGGATTTGTATTCCCTCTCTAGCTGAAGTGTTGAGGTATGTGCCGGTTAAGGACGAATTGAATGAGTACTCATATACATGTGCTATGTCACACCTTACCCCTCTGTAAGGCATAACATGATCCCGTAGAATACCTAATGAACTACCGAACTTCACCTACCGATAACTCATTAAGTACCCTACAAGGGATTTTAAAACAATTTTCTTATCTTTGACAAGTGGTGAGCATTTCTAATAAGTATTTAAAACATTTAGTTGAAATTAAAACTAATTAATATTTTTGGCCATTTTAGTTTTCCGCAAATCTTATAAAAATTTTGACAGAGTTTCCTCTGTATTTTGAGAAAACCGTTCTTCAAATACCTGTGAAAAGCACTTCTAAAAGTTTTTCTCAACCCCTACTTCGGTTTCACAATCAAACTCAATCAATTTCTCAAAATACTGTCAATCAATATCATTCATATTTCATTAAAAACAAAATAATTTATACACAACCTTACAAATTTATATCAAAAGAAACACAAACTAAACTTTATTACAAACTTCATACAAATTTGTGTACAAGCTGCTCAAGACCCATTTTTACACGTCCATACATTTATGTGCAATATATACATCAAAAGAAGTATTTACAGTTAGGGTATAAATTATACCCGAAAACTTTAGGCTGGTAGCTTCTTCACACCTCAGCACTTCTCCAGAGAAGGAATCAAAATTCAAAACTAATTACCCCCACTAGTCGTGCTAATGAGGTGTTCAAATATATGGTCATGACACTGTGGTTTCAAAACTTATCTTAACAATTTGCTAAACATTGTCATTTCAAATATACACAATAACTTTCACAATTTAAATCAAACATCATAAAAATGCTATAATCCAATATTTCACATTATTCAAAACATTATGCAAAAGATGATTATAAAAGTATATGTTGTGCACAAACCTCAAACGAGTCGCCTGTTGGCCTTGACTCGACTCCTCGGGTTCTGTCCCGGTATTCTTTTCCACTGAAACACGAAATTTTCCAATGTTTCAGTACTAAAACTTAAAATGAATCCAAAATAAACTTAACTTCACATTTACCTAGCTCTAACGTGTTAAATTCGACGTTCTCGAAATTTTGTGTTTCGAGTTACTATTCACTGCACTATTCAAGTCAAATTATTGACTTTCTAAGGCTTAATGGGTATGGGAACTCCAACTTCACCCACATACCACATTTTAGTCACCAAACTTGTTGGTTTTGGTCATTTGTTTAAAGCTTAGGTCATTTTGGCAAAATTGCCAATTTTCGGTTTTGGTTCTCCGAAGTTGTACTATTCCATTGGTCGATCTACTGTTGGAATTTGACAAAACTTCCTTCATAGAAAATGTTCCTTATTGTCTTAAGTGTATTCTCATTTTGGATCACCCCAATCGGAGTTTTGTAGCTCAAGTTATGGCCAAAATAAGTTTACTGTTCACATGTACTGTTCATACTGAGATTTTAGTGCTGGCAGATTTTTGGTCCAACTTTGGTTAAGAATTTGACCAAGTTAAGTTCATAATTTGGTCTCACTTTCTTCATATGAAATGTTGTACTATGTCTTAGGTTTCCATCGGTTCAAGAATCGCCTAAATCCGAGTTTTCTAGAGAGAGTTATAGCTATCCAAACTTTGCTGCTCAACTAAAAATCTGCAGAATTTCAGTACAGAAATTGTAACTTTGCTCAATGATTTGAATGAGTTAATGGCCTAATTTGGGTTGGTGTTCTTCATGAAAGTTTTAGGTCTATATCATATCTAATTTCTGGTAAAATTTCAGGTCAATTTGACCTACCTAGCTCGAGTTATGACCAAATGAATAGTTACTGTTCATTTGGTCAGTTTAGTGCAGTGGCAGCCTGCTATCAACTCACTTTGGTCAATTGTTTCACTAAGTTTTGGTCAGTTTTAGCAATGGTTCCTTAATGAAAATTGTGCTCTTTTATGTCTATTTTCATCTCCAATTGGTGGCATATCCATTAGGCTTGTAAAATTTGAGTTTTGGTCCTTCAAAGTAGGTTTGGTCATGCTGCCAGCAGCATGACCATTAACCTACGAATTTGGTTTAATTTCCTACCATTCCCACACAATCCATTTGATCATAATTGACCATTATTTCACTTCATAATAGGTCAAACATGCCATTTATGCATTTCTCCAAATTTTGGTTCACTAACCCTAACATTCAAACCCTAACTACTTCATCTCATGCATTTAACTCACTTGTTGAATTCTAATTGCATACTTAGAAGTTATACACTCATTCACACTAAACAAATTCATAATTTGTATCAAAATAATCCATCCTCAAACCTAAACCCTAGCTGCCCACACTTCTATTTGGTCCACCATGCTTGATTTTATTCACTTATTTGTTGCTTACAAATGTAACTTAGCTACTTAAATATAAATTCAAAGAGAGAATGAAGGAAGAGTACCAACCTTAAGTGAGCAGAATTTTTAGCTCTAATTCTTCAATTTCACTCCCTTTTTCCTTTTCTTTTCTTCTTCAAATGCTTCCCCAAGTGAAGTTTACAAGTTTTTATGAATTAATTTAGTGACAAAATAAGGTTAAGTGGGTGGAATCAAGCTTGTATCAAGCTTTCATGGGAGTTTTTTGGTGAGGGAGACGAAGAGAGAATGGTTCACGTTTTTGATGAAGTCTTTTTCTTTTTTTTTTTTGTCTAATTTTGGCTTAAAGAAGACCACAAAAATTCCAAATAAATAAATAAATTAATTAAGCCTTTATGACATCATTCATGATGTCATCACTTTGACTTTTCCATCTTTTTTTTTTCTATTTATTTTTTTTTCTATTAGTTCTTTAATTTAATTCTCGATTCCAAAATTTTCTTTTCTCCGATTTTATTTGTGATTAGGTCGAGTCACTCTCGGTCAATTGACCAAATTGCCCCTGCGAGTTCATCCGGTTTGCAAATAATCCAATATTTCTTCCGCTCACGACCTAATTATTTGACCGACTTAACGATTCTTTTCGTGATTTCCTCTTTTCCATTGTGTTCATAAGGGTCCTAAGGACCGCAGTCACTTTACGGTTCAAATTTGAGTTTAAAAGACTTCGTGATCGTTCAGGAGGTCACTCATCATTGTGACTCTCACTGCTTAACCTCTTATGTTCCGTTTTTCTTATTTATAGTTAACTAATTAAACATTACTAATTATTTGTGTTTATGGCTTCTCAAATTGTCTTAAGTGTGACCCTAATCCCATTAATTTTCCGGACCGACACCGGTCACCGGAACAGTGAAATATACCAGGCTATACAACGGGGGTGTTACAATTCTCCCCCCCTTAAATAAATTTCGTCTCGAAATTTTTACCTGGTATCAATCTCTGAACAGCTGTGGATGTTGTCTCCTCATGTCCTCCTCTCGTTCCTAAGTAGCTTCTTGGCCTGAATGATGGTTCCACAGCACTTTTACCAACGGTATCTACTTATTCCGTAGCTGCTTCACCTCATAAGCCAGAATCTTTATGGGTTCTTCTTCATATGTGAGGTATGGATTCACTTCTATTTCTTCTACTGGTAGTACATGAGATGGGTCTGATCGGTACCTCCTCAACATGGACACATGGAAGACATTATGTATCTTCTCCAACTCTGGAGGTAGTGCCAACCGATATGCCAAAGGACCCACTCTTTCTAGAACCTCATATGGCCCGATAAAACGAGGACTTAGTTTCCCCTTTCGACCGAATCTCATAATCCTCTTCCAAGGAGAAACCTTGAGGAAAACTTTCTCACCCACTGCATACTCAATATCCCTTCTTTTCAGATCAATGTAGGACTTCTGACGATGCGATCTTAAGTCGATCTCGAATCACCCTGATTTTCTCTTCAGTTTGTTGAACAATTTCGGGTCCAATCATTTTTCTTTCACCCACGTCATCCCAACACAACGGGGTTCTACATTTCCTGCCATACAAAGCTTCATATGGAGGCATCCCAATGCTTGATTGGTAGCTGTTGTTGTAAGCAAACTCAATCAAAGGCAAGTGTATATCCCAACTACCCTCAAACTCAATCACACAAGCCCGTAGCATGTCCTCCAAGATCTGAATTACTCTCTCGGACTGGCCATCTGTCTGTGGGTGGAATGCAGTACTAAAGTTCAATCTAGTTCCTAGGGCTCTCTGAAGACTACCCCAGAATCTAGAAGTGAACCTAGGATCTCTGTCCGATACGATGGATACTGGCACTCCATGCAGTCTCACAATCTCATCAATGTATGACTTGGCCAATCTTTCTAAACTGTAATCCATCCGGACTGGCAGAAAATGGGCAGATTTAGTCAATCTGTCAACAATGACCCAAACTGCATCATGACTCTTCTGTGTCCTCGGAAGTCCCATCACAAAATCCATCGTTATTCTCTCCCATTTCCACTGCATCGTGGTAGTGGATGTAACAACCCAGCGGGTACTTGATGCTCTGCCTTTACTTGCTGACAAGTTAGGCATTTGGATACAAACTCTGCCACATCTCTTTTCATACCCATCCACCAGTAATGCTCCTTTAGCCCTCTATACATTTTTGTTCCACCAGGGTGCATGGCAAAAGGAGACTCATGTGCTTCCTTCAAAATGATCTGCCTCAAATCAACATCATTAGGAACACACATTACGCCTGGTGTAGCATGAGACCATCATCTCCGATTGAGAATTACGGTTTCTTGCCTGCCGACTTCTTCCATCGACCGATACTTCGATCATTACGAGCAGCCATTCTAACTGATCAACCAACACCGTTTGTACATGCCATGCAATTGCTGTTTGCCCATCATCATTAATCTCTAAACTGGCATGTAATGATCTCAACTCATGTACCAAAGACAAAGGAGTAACTTGTAGATTTGCCATAGTCTTACGACTTAAGGCGTCAGCCACCACATTAGCTTTCCCTGGCTGATAGTCTATCAGACAATCGTAGTCTTTTATCAACTCTAACCATCTCCTCTGTCTCAAATTCAGCTCTTTTTGGGTGCCCAAATACTTTAAACTCTTATGATCTGTGTAGATGTAGCACTTCTCCCCATACAAATAATGTCTCCAGATCTTAAGAGCAAACACAATGGCTGCAAGCTCCAAATCATGTGTTGGATAATTCCTCTCATGCGGTTTTAGCTGGCGTGATGCATAGGCAATGACATTTCGATCTTGCATCAACACACAGCCTAACCCATTGTGAGAAGCATCACTATAAACTGTATATTCTTTACCCGGGGTAGGTAAAGTTAGGACTGGAGCTTCAGTCAAACATCTCTTCAATTCATCAAAACTCTGTTGGCATTTATCCGTCCAATTAAATTTTACATCTTTTATAAGAAGCTTGGTCAATGGAGATGCCAACATGGAGAATCCCTTCACAAATCTACGGTAGTATCCAGCTAAACCCAGAAAACTACGAATTTCTGTGACATTTCTGGGTGGCCTCTAATTAAGGACAGCTTCAATCTTACTTGGATCTACCTTAATGCCCTCTTCTGATACTACATGCCCCAAAAAAGATATTTCTTTCAGCCAAAATTCACACTTCGACAATTTGGCATATAGTGCTTTCTCAAAGTCTCGGCATAATCCGCAGATGCCTATCATGCTCTTTTGCATTCCTCGAATAGACCAATATATCATCTATGAATACCACAACAAACCGGGTCGAGGTATGGTCTGAAAATAGTGTTCATCGATCCATAAAAGCAAATGAGCATTAGTTAACCCGAATGGCATGACCAAGAACTCATAATGGCCATAGCGGGTTCTCAAGGCGATTTAGAAATACTTTGCTCTTGTACTTTCGGTGATAATAACTCGATCTCGGTCAATTTTGGAGAACATACCGCACCTCAACCGATCAAACAAGTCATCAATGCGGGTAATGGATATCTATTCTTTATTGTCACCTTATTCAATCGCCGATAATCAATGCATAACCGAGAGTGCCATCCTTCTTCTTTACAAACAATACCGGGCGCTCCCAAGGTGACACACTAGGGCGGATAAAGCCCTTGTCAAGCAACTCTTGCAACCGCACTTTCAACTCTTTCAATTCTGCAGTGCCATTCTATATGGCGTTATGGAGATTGGGTCCGCACTGAGCATAACATCAATTTCAAATCGCACCTCTCTTTCGAGGTAATCACGCAATTCATCAGAAATACATCCGAAAGTCACATACCGTAGGGATGTCCCTTAGTCCGGACTCCCACCGGGTGTCTATCACATGTGCCAAGTATGCTTCACACCCTTTCTCGATCATTCTTACGCTAGTGCAGTAAAATGATGTTTGATGGCGATAAATGCCTCTCCCGTGTATTACCACATCACCGTATAGAGGAGACCAAAAGTGACTATCTTGATCTACAAATCAATCATAGCATGATGCCTGGCTAACCAATCCATGCCCAAGATAATATCATACTCTCTGAAGGGCATTTCAATCAAGTCTGATAGGAAAACATGTCCTTGGATCACCAAAGGACAGTCTCTATAAATTCTGTTGACCCGGACTTCTTATCCTAAAGGACTAGTTACTAGCACTTCAAAACCCATTTACACACATGAAACAGCAAGTGAACTAACTATGCTAGCACTAACATATGAATGGGTTGAACCCGGATCAAACAATACAAATACTTCTTGATCAGAGATAGAGAATATACCAGCTACCACATCAGAAGTCTCAGCCTCTTCACGCTGTCTCATTGCGTAGATTCTGGTTGAAGCACTTCCTTGTCTCGATCGACCAATTGTGCCCTCGCTGAAGGCGGTGCTCTACCTCTGCCTCTTCCTCTACCAACAGACTGTGAACCTCTGGGAGCAGGACTCTGAATAGATCCCTCGGCAGTAGTAGGAGTTGGACCATATCTCGGAGCACTAGTACAATCTTTAGCTATATGGCCCTTGCCTCCACAGTTAAAACAGGCTCCAGTGGCCCAATAGCATTCCCCCCCATGAATCTTGCCACAAGTCTCACAGGGGCGGGCAGAATGTGAACCCTGGCTGATCACGACTGGACCTAGGGGTCTCTCGACTGAAAATCGCCTCGCCACCGCCACCTCGACCCTGCTAGGTCCACTAAACTTCTTTTTCTTTCCGAGGTAGCACGTAACTCTGCTCAACTGATTTTTCCCCCTTGTCTTTTTCTAATTTCTCGACTTTTTCCTTCACTAGGTTTGCTTCTGCTTCAACTCTCTCCAATTCAAGTGCTTGAGACATAAGCTCTGAGAAGTTGCTGTGTCGAAATCCTACAACTTGCATCCGTATGCTGGGCTTCAAACCCGTTTCAAATCTCTTGCACCTTGCCTTACTGGTAGTAAGGAGACTCTCCGCATAGTGACTCAGGCGGGAGAACTCCCTCTCATACTCCGCCACTGATCGATTTCCTTGTTTTAAGCTCAAAAATTCTTGCAGTTTCTGATCAACATATGCATCTGGGATGTATTTCTGTCTAAACTCTCTGATGAAGTCATCCCAGGTTAGCACTGGTGGTTCTGCCAAGCTGTGGGGGATGGTCTTCCACCAATCATATGCATCCCCTTGCAGTAGCGACACAGAATATTCAAACTTCAACTCATCTGGGCAGTGCAATTTCTTAAACACTCTGTCCATTCTTTCAAGCCATTGCTCTGCCTCTAAAGGGTCCACAGTACCCTTAAATTCTGTAGCCCCATACTTCAATAATTTATCATATTGTCTGGCTGGAGGCAGTGGTTGTGCCACAGGTGGTTGGGGTGGAGCTTGAGCAGGCATACCCCCAGCCATTTGTTGAAACATTGCCGCTATCTGCTGTGCGAACTGTGCAGGAATTTGCGGCATTTGTGGGGCTGGTGCTGCTGACCCACTGACATTCGGTAAAGCTGGGGCTTCCCCTTGTGCCTCAGCTTCAGCAATCGCTCAATGGCGATCCCCTTCTTCCATTTCAGGCTGAAGTTAGGGTATCTCCTGAACAAGTAACACAAGGAGATTTCCCTCCGTTAGTTCATATTCATGATGTAATGCACTGTATGTAACAATTATGGACATTGAGCAGTTGTACTTAACAAGAAAGACACAAATTTATATGTTAAAACATACTTCAAAAATTTGCTCTGATACCACTAAAACATGTCACACCTTACCCCTCTGTAAGGCATAACATGATCCCGTAGAATACCTAATGAACTACCGAACTTCACCTACCGATAACTCATTAAGTACCCTACAAGGGATTTTAAAACAATTTTCTTATCTTTGACAAGTGGTGAGCATTTCTAATAAGTATTTAAAACATTTAGTTGAAATTAAAACTAATTAATATTTTTGGCCATTTTAGTTTTCCGCAAATCTTATAAAAATTTTGACAGAGTTTCCTCTGTATTTTGAGAAAACTGTTCTTCAAATACCTGTGAAAAGCACTTCTAAAAGTTTTTCTCAACCCCTACTTCGGTTTCACAATCAAACTCAATCAATTTCTCAAAATACTGTCAATCAATATCATTCATATTTCATTCAAAAACAAAATAATTTATACACAACCTTACAAATTTATATCAAAAGAAACACAAACTAAACTTTATTACAAACTTCATACAAATTTGTGTACAAGCTGCTCAAGACCCATTTTTACACGTCCATACATTTATGTGCAATATATACATCAAAAGAAGTATTTACAGTTAGGGTATAAATTATACCCGAAAACTTTAGGCTGGTAGCTTCTTCACACCTCAGCACTTCTCCAGAGAAGGAATCAAAATTCAAAACTAATTACCCCCACTAGTCGTGCTAATGAGGTGTTCAAATATATGGTCATGACACTGTGGTTTCAAAACTTATCTTAACAATTTGCTAAACATTGTCATTTCAAATATACACAATAACTTTCACAATTTAAATCAAACATCATAAAAATGCTATAATCCAATATTTCACATTATTCAAAACATTATGCAAAAGATGATTATAAAAGTATATGTTGTGCACAAACCTCAAACGAGTCGCCTGTTGGCCTTGACTCGACTCCTCGGGTTCTGTCCCGGTATTCTTTTCCACTGAAACACGAAATTTTCCAATGTTTCAGTACTAAAACTTAAAATGAATCCAAAATAAACTTAACTTCACATTTACCTAGCTCTAACGTGTTAAATTCGACGTTCTCGAAATTTTGTGTTTCGAGTTACTATTCACTGCACTATTCAAGTCAAATTATTGACTTTCTAAGGCTTAATGGGTATGGGAACTCCAACTTCACCCACATACCACATTTTAGTCACCAAACTTGTTGGTTTTGGTCATTTGTTTAAAGCTTAGGTCATTTTGGCAAAATTGCCAATTTTCGGTTTTGGTTCTCCGAAGTTGTACTATTCCATTGGTCGATCTACTGTTGGAATTTGACAAAACTTCCTTCATAGAAAATGTTCCTTATTGTCTTAAGTGTATTCTCATTTTTGGATCACCCCAATCGGAGTTTTGTAGCTCAAGTTATGGCCAAAATAAGTTTACTGTTCACATGTACTGTTCATACTGAGATTTTAGTGCTGGCAGATTTTTGGTCCAACTTTGGTTAAGAATTTGACCAAGTTAAGTTCATAATTTGGTCTCACTTTCTTCATATGAAATGTTGTACTATGTCTTAGGTTTCCATCGGTTCAAGAATCGCCTAAATCCGAGTTTTCTAGAGAGAGTTATAGCTATCCAAACTTTGCTGCTCAACTAAAAATCTGCAGAATTTCAGTACAGAAATTGTAACTTTGCTCAATGATTTGAATGAGTTAATGGCCTAATTTGGGTTGGTGTTCTTCATGAAAGTTTTAGGTCTATATCATATCTAATTGCTGGTAAAATTTCAGGTCAATTTGACCTACCTAGCTCGAGTTATGACCAAATGAATAGTTACTGTTCATTTGGTCAGTTTAGTGCAGTGGCAGCCTGCTATCAACTCACTTTGGTCAATTGTTTCACCAAGTTTTGGTCAGTTTTTAGCAATGGTTCCTTAATGAAAATTGTGCTCTTTTATGTCTATTTTCATCTCCAATTGGTGGCATATCCATTAGGCTTGTAAAATTTGAGTTTTGGTCCTTCAAAGTAGGTTTGGTCATGCTGCCAGCAGCATGACCATTAACCTACGAATTTGGTTTAATTTCCTACCATTCCCACACAATCCATTTGATCATAATTGACCATTATTTCACTTCATAATAGGTCAAACATGCCATTTATGCATTTCTCCAAATTTTGGTTCACTAACCCTAACATTCAAACCCTAACTACTTCATCTCATGCATTTAACTCACTTGTTGAATTCTAATTGCATACTTAGAAGTTATACACTTATTCACACTAAACAAATTCATAATTTGTATCAAAATAATCCATCCTCAAACCTAAACCCTAGCTGCCCACACTTCTATTTGGTCCACCATGCTTGATTTTATTCACTTATTTGTTGCTTACAAATGTAACTTAGCTACTTAAATATAAATTCAAAGAGAGAATGAAGGAAGAGTACCAACCTTAAGTGAGCAGAATTTTTAGCTCTAATTCTTCAATTTCACTCCCTTTTTCCTTTTCTTTTCTTCTTCAAATGCTTCCCCAAGTGAAGTTTACAAGTTTTTATGAATTAATTTAGTGACAAAATAAGGTTAAGTGGGTGGAATCAAGCTTGTATCAAGCTTTCATGGGAGTTTTTTGGTGAGGGAGAGGAAGAGAGAATGGTTCACGTTTTTGATGAAGTCTTTTTCTTTTTTTTTTTGTCTAATTTTGGCTTAAAGAAGACCACAAAAATCCCAAATAAATAAATTAATTAATTAAGCCTTTATGACATCATTCATGATGTCATCACTTTGACTTTTCCATCTTTTTTTTTTCTATTTATTTTTTTTTTCTATTAGTTCTTTAATTTAATTCTCGATTCCAAAATTTTCTTTTCTCCGATTTTATTTGTGATTAGGTCGAGTCACTCTCGGGTCAATTGACCAAATTGCCCCTCGCGGTTTATCCTGGTTTGCAAATAATCCAATATTTCTTAGGCTCACGACCTAATTATTTGACTGACTTAACAGTTCTTTTTCGTGATTTCCTCTTTTCCACTGTGTTCATAAGGGTCCTAAGGACCGCAGCGTCACTTTTTACGGTTCGAAATTTGAGTTTAAAACGACTTCGCAGTCGTTCCCGAGGAGGTCACTCATCGCTGTGACTCTCGGCTCGTTTAACCTCTTATGTTCCGTTTTTCTTATTTATAGTTAACTAATTAAACATTACTAATTATTTGTGTTTATGGCTTCTCAAATTGTCTTAAGTGTGACCCTAATCCCATTAATTTTCCGGACCGACACCGGTCACCGGAACAGTGAAATATACCAGGCTATACAACGGGGGTGTTACATGCTAGCTAGCCTTTGCATTCCTCATTAGCCTTTGGTTACTGGGACGAGTTGGTTTTCGAAATTCTTGTTCTATGATTTATGAAATAAAATTTGGTTTATTTAAAAAATTTTCTAGCTTTAAAAATAAAGCATGATTTTATATGTGTTGATGTTTCAATTGATTTAATTTACAAAATTGGGATTATGTTGATGTGTAAATTATTATTTGTTTTTAAGCTGTACACCACTGAATCTTTGGCTCAGCGATAGCTTGTTTATGCTATCGCAGGTAAAGAGGCAGATAAAGCAATAGAGTAGGCTGCTTGTGACTTGTAGTGGTCAGCATTTTGGAGTCATTACCGGGTATATAGATTATACCCTTGTAGATTTTTGTTTAATGTATATGTATATGTGTGTATGTACATAATAGACTTGAGCAGTTGTATAAAGATTTTGAAATTTTATTTTTTATCAGTGTAAATATTTGTAATGTAAACCTATTATTTCATATTAATGAAATGCTTAAGTTTCTTTTTATATTGTTCAAATAATGAATTGCTTGAAATTGTGTTTGTTGAGATTGAGTTGTGTTGAAAATATTGGAGTTGGTTAAGACACATATATTGAGAGTGTTTTTAACAGGTTTTAAAGAACTGTTTTCTCAAATTATAAACGACACTCTGCCAAAATTTTTGTAAAATTTTCAAAATTCCAAATTAATAAAAAATTTGACTCGTGACATACACCTTAATTAAAGGCTTTTAATAAGTATTAAACATTACCTTACAATTTAAAATGAATAGAAATTGGTTTAAAATCTCTTGTAACATATTTAATGGGTTATCGACAGGCGAAATTCGGTAATTCATTAGGTATACTACGGGATCATGTTATGCCTTGCAGAGGGTAAGCTGTGACAGTTCAGAAGAGAGAGCACCAAGGACACCAATTTTACGGTGGTTGGTATGATAGCTAAACCATTGGTGCACCATGGAGAGGAATCGGTTCAACCACTTGGGACCAAGGCCGAGGATGCCCATTCATACACCATTTCACACTCCATATGCTCCAAATGTGTCTTAATCTGCCCCAAAGCTGCCCCATTGTTGTCTAATTGTTGGAGAAGAGTTTGTCCATCTACATGCCAAATAAGGAAAAAGCATCAACTCCATTTTTGGGATACACCAGCAACCCACCCGACACCTATTTGTACACTTTTCAAAGCTGAATTATGTCAATCAAAGCCTTTTCAATTTGATTATATCTGATTGTATCCATACTATTTATGTTTGAACTTATTCTCCATTTTTTATTCAGAAAAGTATAATATCCAAGCATGGAAAGACACAGTGGTCATTATCATGCTTGCTGGAGTGCCTTCCTAAAAAGGAGATTTCTCCTTCATTTTGAAGAGATTTGGAAGATCAGAAATACAATTTTCTCTTATTGGAGAGCTTTGCAAATATTCTTACAATCTTAGTTCTTCTTAGAACTTAATCCAACTCTTAGTAAATTCAGCCTAGTTTGTTAAGTTTCATTGCATGTTCAATGTTGTTCTTTCCTCCTAGAATTTCGGTCTTGTTCTTTGCTATTTCCTTTGCTTGCTTTCAATTCTTCTTGGCCTCCACTGAAAGGTTGAAGCTGCTTGGATTTGGTTGCTCCTTTTGAAGACGGTTGGGACAAATTTCCTATTAGTGTGTCTGGATCCATCCTATAGAAAACGCAACATTGGATGATATAATAACCATGGTGGTGAATGCATGTTGTGATGGTGACTGGATAATGATCTCAGATAGCGAAGGGAGTTGAATGGTGGTTGTGACAATAAGAGTCTTGTGGGTGATGATTGTGATAAAAGAATATATATATATATATATATATATATATATAATGAAAGAAATAAATCAAAATAAATAATTATCATTATAAGTAGATGATTACATTAGCCAAATTATAATTATTAATTAATACATCATATCAAACATTGCGATAATGCATACGCGTTTTTTAACAACTGGATTTATAAGCAAAAATGAATCAAATGGATTATATTTTGGTTTTTTATTTAATTAATATTATAATTCGGATTGGCGCAATTTTAAGGTTGAAAGATTTCAAATAATTCAGTTTAATTTAATTTTTATAATAAAAAAAACTGAATTAATCGAATAAAATTTGACCAAATTATGCATTTTCTTATAAATATCACGTAAAAATTATATTTTTATTAGAAATCAATTAATTTAATTATTTTTTTTAATTCGGTAAATTTTATTCATAATTCAATTCCGTTGCTCTTTAAAATAAAAAAGGTTGAATTTATTTTATTTTATTAATTTTTAAACTAAAATTGAATAATGCAGAAATTAAATAATAAAATATAATTTCTAATAACATGAAGTTAAAAAAATAAAAAATATTCTACTATTACCCTATCAAATGAAATTTTTAGGTAATTATTTTCTTTTATTATCTCGATGTGGCCCTGGTTGAGGTATGTGAGTGAGTCGAGGACGCGGAATGTGTGTGTGTGATCTTTTGCGATCTCATATTTGATGTGGAGTGTGTCTGTGTATGTGTGAGTTATATAGAAATAAGAACTCTGTTAAAATTATCATGGTTTTAACAACAGTCCATTTCTATCACTGACTTGTGAGTATGTGAGTGTGTTCTATTTATTGATAAAAAAAACAAAAAATACTGTGGTGAGTTATATTTAGGTAGGATTACAATATTTCTATGAGATTGATATGGTACATTTGTTTTTAAAGTCGCATGATTTGAGCATTGAATTTCCATTCAGTAAATTATATCTATTCCTTTCACCTAAATACTATACAATTTAATTAGTTACATATCGAAACTGGACCTGAAAGAGAGAATCTATTATAAGAATTCAAAAAATATTAAAATAGATTCTATTTACAAAAAAACTTTTTATTTTGGAAAAATATTTTTATTAAGAAAATATAAAATTTTTAAAATACCTTTAGTATGTATGCATAAAAATATTAAAAGAAAATAATTAAAGAAAAACATTTTAAAAATTCTATTTTTTCAAGAGATACATTTTTAAAAAGAAAAACGTTATCTTCAAGTTTTTTATAAATTTTTTAATATATAAAATTAATATAAATTAGAATTTAATATTAATTAGTAACTAATATAGTTAAATAAATATTGAAATCAAAATTTTGAATTTTTAATCTAATTCCAATATTAATTATAAACATATAGCTTTTTCTTTTAAAAAATTTATTGATGTTGATAAAAATATAAATTTAACTAAACATAGAATTTACTTTTATATATAAATAAATTTATATTTATTTTATTTTATTAAAAATACAAATAGAATATCTCTGTATTCTCAAGTTATTTTCAGGTATAATAAAATAAAAATAATTTTTACTTAAACATTAATAATTTTATTAGTATTGTATTTAAATTTCACTAATTTAGATAAATAAAATAAAATTAAAATTAATTTTACAAACGTATAAAATTAACCAAATGAAAATTGAAAAAGTATTTAGAGTTTTTTATTAATTAGTTCTATTATCAAATAAATTTTTTATTTTTTTATTAATAAAATATTTTAGTTTATAAATTTATTAAAATTAAAAAATACTATTCATAAAAATTATTTAGATAATTAATCATTTAAAATAAAAAATAAAATTTAATTTTGTATTAAATATAATACAAGTATGTTCAAGTTTTTATCTATTTAAATAAGCTTTATATTTGTATCTAATTATTTGAATATATAAATATTTAAAGTTATATTAAAGAATAGAATTAATATGTAAATATAACTATAACACTGTATCTTTAAATTATATAATTTTAAATTTCATCTATAATTATGATATATTTTTTTTTATTATAAATATTTTGATTACTTAAATAATAATAATAATAATAATAATAATAGTAAATTATTACAAAATTCATCCAATCATTAATCAAACTTTACACTTGTAGTCTTTATTCTTTTCTAATAATTAATTAATAAATATAAAAGTGTGAATGGGATAATTTATTAACTTATCAAATTATTTTGTTCTTAGAAAAAAAACTTATCAAATTATTTTTATAATTTTTTAATTACAATAAATGATAATGAATACATCAAAAATTTAATCTTATTATAAATCTTATCTGGAAAAATATTTATCGATATCCTAACTCATAAATAATTTTATTAATAATAAATAATATTATGTAATTTAAAGACTTAATGTTAAATAAATAAATTTTAAAATTTTTAGAATTATAGCTACTTTTTTTTGACAATTTTAGCTTGGTTTTAAAAATTTTATAAATTCATAGTCAAAATTGATTTAAATCATCTAATATTAAGTAATTTTGACTATTGGTCTCTCTTCTAATTAATTGACATATCATATTTTTTTTACTATAAATTTATTTTAATTTTCATAGATCATTAAAAAAATAAATATTTAAAATCATGTTAAAATTTTAAAAAATTAAGGAACAGGTTTTAGTAGCAAAGTTCAAAAAATTTTAATTTTTTTATTATCCAGACTAATTTAAATTTTTGAAAATAATTATGAATAATAAAAACTTTTGGAGCACATATAAAGTATTATACCTAATAAAATCGATATTTTGAATCCTATTTAAGTAAAATAAAAGATATTATTAATAAAAAATAATACATCTTGTTTATTTTTTTAAGTAACATCTTGTTTATTTAAATTTTTATAATTAAAATATAATAAAAGTAATTTTTTTTAGATATTCGTATAGTTTTATTTATATCTTTATTTTAACTTTTTTAGTTTTCATATATTATTACACTTACTCTGAAGAAAATTTCTATTAGTTTTAAGGTTTATTAACATAATTTTTTTTTTTTACTAAAATTACATTTAAAAAAAAATAAATTACATGTAAATACAATGTATGTTAACAAATGCTGGTGATTATATTCAATGGAAGGTATTTTTGAAATTACATATGCATTATTTGTCACAACTAAATTCTGCAGACTCAGATCAACATTAATACAATATTTAAAATTAATGTTACCATCAATAATGAAAATAAATTAAATAATAAAGCTTAAAATTTAATTTTTTGTGGCATAAAAATTTGTATTCATTTATTTTATTCTCATAGAATAAAAATTTTTGGTTATTATTTATTATAATAATTATAAAGTATTATTTTAAAATAATAATTAATTTAAAATTATCTCTATGCACACTTAAATTTAGTTTTTTTAATGACACTTTAACTCTTTAAATATAGCATCATTATAAAATTAACATTTTTAATGTTGTGTTTGACTTTCAGTTTCATGAACAATAAATTCAATGATTATACGATAGAATTACTTATTCTTAGTTCAATTTTAGATATTCATAGAAAATGCGTACATTAAATTAATGTTATTTATCAATTGAATATAAATTTCTCTTCGGCTTGCTATTATATATATTGAAAAGAAAATTACTAAAAAAATCTACTATTCATTTATAGATGTTTTTGTGATATAAAAGAATGATACGCTCTTTTTTTTTATCATTTTATATATAATAATAAACTTAAATTAATATTTAAATTTTGGCCCTCTTCCATGTTGAATCCTATGTCCACCCCTGTTATAATAAGCAGTTTTCATAATATTTACATTTCATAATATAATATAATAATAAAAAAATACAATAAAAAAATTTATTTTTACATGTCAGCCTTCTTAGGATCGATGGAAGCTAGACAATTTAGAGCTCTACTAATCGCAATTGTTATCCATTTCATAATATAATGTTTTACCTGTTATGCTTAATTTGATTTCTAAAAGAGTTGAAGTTGGGGCTATTTGTCCAATGTTGATGAATCTGTTTTTCATGCTCTTTTGGACTATATCTTTGCTCGTGATTGTTGGAATATGAGTGGCCTTTGTTTATAAAGCTGAGCATTTAGTTCAAAATGAACCAAACTGAATAGAATTATCAAAATTAAATTAATTGAATTATCACATTTTAAAAATCAAACTAAATCCAAATGAATAAAAAATTGAATCAAATTGAATCGCTCTATTTTGGTTTGGTTTGATTTGAATCAATCGATTTTTAAGTTTTGATAAATTTTTTAAATTTGAACTTGATTTTCAAGTTATTTAATTTGATTTTGACCTTGATTTGAACTAATAATATTAATCAATGAAATTAAATAATTTTTATATATATAATTACATATAATTCATAAATTACATATAAAAATAAATCAATTTAAAAATGAATAAAGTAATTCATGTAACACCCCGAACCTCTGAGTTATGAATAGTATCATTTTTGTCTGTAACTAGTACTATTCAAAGACACCTTGAGAACCAAAAATACAAAAAAAAAAATTAATTGAGATAGACACAATAAAAATTCAAGTGAACCAAATATCTAAGGACTCATTGGCTATTATGAAGAAGATGGATTATGACCCGATGAGGGGCATTTTTGTCAATTCACTTTAAGAGTTGATTTTTTTACCAAAATATCAATTAAATTAAATGAAAATAAAATATTAAATTATGAAGAAATATTGAGGAAAAGTTCAAATATAAAGGTGAAAAGAAAAGAAAGGAAAAATTCAAATTTAAATTACAATTATGACATAAGCAATGACATAATTAAAATTGGCGATTAAATAAAAATTAAATTAGAGATAAATATATAAAGGAGACAATTACACTAAAAATCAAAAAAGCGTTCTTCTATTTCTCTCTCCCATTGTGCCGCCCCCATAGTTCCCTCTCTCCCTTCATTCTTCATCCTTCCAAGCTCTTAATTCTTTGAAATTTCTTCCTACTTTCCATAACCCACTATAAGAAAACTTGAAATTTTAGTCTTGGGTGAAAGATTTGAGTAAGAAGAACAAGAAATTGGGAGAAATTGGGAGTTGGAAAAAATCATCAAGTAAGGTGAGCACTCTTCTATGCTTAATTAATTAAGTAAGTTTGGGTGTGATGAGAAAGCATGAAAAAAATGCATGAATCTTGAAGGGAAATTTGTGGCCAACTTGGGGAAAACCTAGGGTTTGATGTGTTTTAACTTAATTTATGATGAATTCAAATTTAATTAAAGTAGTATACATGATTGGGGTAGAGGAATTACATGAGATTTGCATAAATTTGAAAATTAAAAATTACGGTTCATGGGAAATTGGGGCTTTTATTGTATGAAGTGTAATTAGTGTTTATAATGGCAATTTGTGATTATTTGAAGTGCTTTGAGTGTGAAGTGACATTTATATGATGAATGGAAGTAATGAAATGGTATGGATTGGAGAAATTGCAAATTAGGAATTTGAAAATTTGGGATTTTGTGCTAGAAAGTGCCATTGATGTATTTAATGTTAAATTATGGTCATTTGGGATGAATTAAATGTGAGTTGAGGTTGGTTAGTGGAAGTAATTAAAGAAATGAAAATTGAACATTGGGCAGAATTTCTGCACACTGAGTCCAGTGTGCTTGGCAGCTCATAAGTTGAGTTATACAACTCCAATTGATATGAAACCAATTGAAAATGAAACTTAAGACATAGGGCTAGAATTTTCATGAAGATATCTTGCCCAGTAAATGATCATAAACTACCCTAAATGAACCTTGAATCTGAAAGTGAGATTTTGAGTCTGCAGAATTTGAACTACGTGAACAGTAAATTTTGCATAGTCATTGATGTGAACCCTCAAGTAATTGGTAACTTGAAAACCCACATCCAAGAATTAAAGGAACAATATGGAAAGCACCAAATCAAGATGTATGAATTTGATTCTTTGAACCAACACAATCAGATTGTTGTGTATTTCAAAGAAAATATCAGAAATGGGATTCTTGACCTAATTTATATGGAGAATGAATAAACTAAGAATATTATGCACATTAAACCTTGCAAGACAGAAATCTCAGCAAGTTAATGAGCTTCACAATAACAAAGGCAATAGCCAATTTACTCACTAATGGAGCAGAAACAATCTTTCATTAATATTCAAAGTGTGTCCTCCACTCTCTCATTACACTTGTATTTATAGTCTCTTGGCTTCAAAGCTAAAGACAAAAATATCCCTACTTTAGTAACAGCTGTAAGGAGCTTTAATTCCAAACAAAAATTAATCTATCAAAAGACTAAAAACTCCCAACAAAAAGCAAATTTAATACAGCAGAAAATAAAGGCATTTAAGTCCAAAAAGAGAGGTGGTTATAACAGCAAGGAATATTCCTTCAAAAAGGTGCCAGCAGATGCGTGTACATGGATTGGATCTGGTGCATGCATGTCCACATGTTATTCCATGTAACCTAATGCTCCAGATGACACCTGGTCACTTCCAAGCTTAATTTTCACCAAATTTAATCCTTTATAATTTTCTTTATGCCATTCCAGCTTATAATCCTTGCTCCTTAAGATTTCACAAATTAAATTCTGAAGTAATTTAGCTCTAGCTCTAGTAATTGGACCTTGGATGAAATCCTTTGGCGTGGATGTAGCTTGATTCTCATCAGTCATAACTCTCTCTAGAAAACTCCAATTTAGGTGATTTTTGAACCGATGGAAACCTAAAACATAGTAGAACATTTAATATGAAAAACTTGAGGCCAAGTTGTCACACCCTACCCCTCTGTAAGGCATGATATGATCCCGTAGTATACCTGATGAATTACCAACTCCGTCTACTGATAACCCATTAAATACACTACAAGGGATTTTAAAAACTTTTCTTACTTCTTTTACAGTGGTGAGCACTATTTACAGGTGTTAAAGACTTTGGTGAACTGAAGTGAAACAACTAACTCATTTGATTTATTTGGAATATCTGTAAAAATTTTGGCAAGGTGCCATTTGTATTTTGGACAAAACAGTTCTTCAGAAAACCTGTAAAAAGCACTTCAATTATTTTCCAAATCTCAACTCCAACATTTTTCTCAATACAACACATTTCTCAACTCAATTCCATAGAAATTTTTCAAAGTCTGAGATAAGGAAATATAATACAATTTTTATAAGTCAAATAACTCATAATAAATTTACAACTTCAAGGTACAATATGAATTTACAACTGCTCAAAATCAAAAACAAAATGTACATACAGTGTCATACATTACAGTACAAAATGCAAAATATTGGTATACTCATTATACCAGGTAATCCCTCACTGGATGTATTAGCAGCCTAGTCTGCTGCCCTGTCTGTCTCTCTACCTGCGACAGCAATAAAAAGCTATCGCTGAGACAATGTCTCAGTGGTGCACAACATTAACCAAATACAATTTTAATTCACAATTCATAAATCATATCAATAGTGGATACTTAAAACCATAGTTAAATTCAAGACAATGAATGTCATAAGGAATTTAAACTCCAATTCACAAATTATCAAAATTCTTAATAACACAATTTAGTCAAATAGTTTAAGAATACCGTATTGCCAATTCATGCACAATTTGATCAAATAACTGAATAATACCTTTTTGCAAATCAATAACACAATTCGATCAAATAACTGAATAATATCATTTTGCAAATCAATAACACAATTCAATCAAATAACTGAATAATATTGTTTTGCAAATCAATAACACAATTGATCAAATAACTGAATAATATCGTTTTGCAAATCAATAACACAATTGATGAAATAACTGAATAATATCGTTTTGCAAATCAATAACACCATTCGATCAAATAATTGAACAATACAATGTTGCCAATCAATAACACAATTTAGGCCATGACACAAATTTTTTCCATATATGCCGTGTTGTACACCACGACAAGACATACTCACCCCAATAATCGAAATCAATGAGGGAGGAAGCTAGCTATCTAATGAGTACTCATCCATACTCACCTCAGACTGGGAAGTCAAAGAGGGAGGAACATAATCATACTCACTCCAGACTGATAAGTCAAAGAGGGAGGAATAATCACACTCACCCCATTAATGGAGGAGGAACATAGTATCAGTGTCATGCCAATTGTGAGTCAAAACAATTCCAAACATTTTATTCAAATGATCCGTAAGAATCCAATAAATTTCCAAAGTTATAATTTCATTCACAAATTGGCAACACAATTCGTAATTCACTTCAATTTCCACAAAAACCATTTACAGTGCTTTTCAATCAATAAGTATCCATCAATATCATTCAAACAATTTTTCACAGTTTCAAACCATTCACAATGTTTTTCAATCAATAAGTGTCCATCAAACACATTTCCACAATTTAAAACAATAATATACAAATAGTCAATATTTATTTCAATTGAAAATAATTCAAAAGAAACAGTTGTTGTGCACAAACCTCTGATATTTGTCTCCTGATCTTGACTCAGTATTTCTTTCCCTTTTGCTGAGTCCTTGTTAACTGAGAAACACAATTTGAAGTGTTTCAGTACCAAATTAAACTGTCTGTATCGATGGTGTTTGGTAAATAATGCACTGAACTCAATTATTCACTTAATCACCTAATATACCGACCCTCGTTGCGTTTTAGGTAAATTAGGTTTTAGTGTCGTTAATATGTCACATTCGATAGGGTTTTAGGTTTGGTACGTTTTGCCAAACTCGTTTCCTTGTTTAGTGCATTTTAATGCAACTTCTTTGGATTCCGGATACTGGTTTGACCTAGCCGGACGGCCTAGTTCCCTCAGTTTTCGGGTTTCGGTCAAAACTACAAACTTGTAGATCTTGGTCTTATTGCACGCGGGGAAAAATTTCAGGTCAATCCGAGTTAAGTAGACCAAGTTATGGTCATTACACTATTGCTGGTCAAATGGTATCAATTTAGGTCAATTTTTGGTCAATTTGGTCAACTCTGGTTCGGCCAGTTTTTGGACCCGAACTTGTGCAAGCTTTTTGACTTGCTTATGGTCATTTCTGGGCTTTGGTGTCTTCATAAGACTTGTAGGTATGGGTCTTAACTATTCATGGTTAAAATTTCAGGTCAATTGGTCCTGTTTTGAGTGAGTTATGGCCTAAACACTCACTGCTGCCCAAATGGTCAGTTTTTAGGTCTCAAGTGTACCTAATCCGAATTGGTCATTTTTCACATCACCTTGCAAGCAAAATTTTGGTATGTTCTCTCAATGAAAGTTGGCACATTTTGTGCCTAGTTTCACCTCCAATTGGTCTCATACCAATTGAGGTTACACATTTAAAGTTATAGGTCTATTTGCACACTGTCCTCTATGTGTCTTTCAAACCCCAATTCAAACACACATATACCTTGCAATTTGGTTCACTTCCCTACCAATCTGTTTTGGTACATTACCAAAAGCATTTTCTACTTTACATTAACATTACTTTGGGCAGATTACAATTACCCTCAACACACCAAATATAATTCACATTTACAAGTTCTAAATACCATTACATACACACCTAACCATTACAAATCTTACATACACTTTACAATATCAATCTGCATACATATCCATCAATCCTTCTAGGTCAATATTCTGCCTATACTTCCATCAATACATACAATTATTCAAGGGTTCCCAAGCTGCCGAAAATTGTCCTTCAACACCACATTGCCCTACAATCCATCAATTCTCATCCAAGTGCCAAAATCACCATATATATGTGAAACAATTCATTAGGATATTAATTTACCATGATCAACATTATTTCTCATCAATTATATGCACAAATATCTCATCAAAAACGTGACTAATGGCTGTCCAAAATGAAAACAACAATAACTCTTCAAACTCAAAATTTCCTTCACCAAACCAACACCCATAACATGCACACAAAACTTAACAAAGGAATTCTCAAAAAATGCAAACTTACCTTTAATTGTAACTTGCTAAACCTTCACCAAACTTCTCAAAATTGGTATCAATATCTTCCTTGTGATGTGTAGACCATTTTTTGTGAAGGAACTTAAAGGGTTGGAGTTGAAATGGAGAGAGGAAATCAAGCTTTACACAACACGTCCATGGAGGTTTCAAGGTTCTTCATTTCGGCAAGTTGAATGCAAATGAGGAAGATGAATTATTCAGCTGCATTTTAAGTGTACACATGTCCCACTATGTATTTAATTAATCCCCTTAGTGGTGCACTAAAAAAATTATATCATATAATAAGCCAAATGTGCATTTATTCCACATTAACCCATGATTTTCCATTATTTATTTTAGGTACCACCAATTTAATTTTTCATTTCATTTTCTAAGTGTAATATTATTTATTTTTAATGGACATTTAGGTCAAAAGACACTTCGGGATGTCAAATGACCATAATGCCCCTGTTCGGGTTGCATTCCCGATTTTTCGGTAACACCGTATTTTGTCTGTTTTTCGATTTCTCACTTTTCTTTGTACTAATTATTTAATTTTTCTTTGATCTTTCTAATGATATTTATTCTTCAACAAGGGTCTATTTAAGTCCTAAAAATATTTTCCAGGGTTCCATGATCGGGAGCTAGTCAACGGTCCACGCCGTGACTTCCCGGTGCGGTCACCCATCGCTAGGTTTCCCGGCTCGTTTAACTTGATCACATTTCTTTGCTATCATTTTTCCTTTGTTTTTCTTGTACTTTCTTTTCTTGTATTTCATTATTTTATGTCTCCTCACTCTCATTGAAGTGTGGTTCTAGGCATCCTAGCTGTCCGGACAGCACTGGTCACTGGAACAGCAGAACGCACTACCGAACTTAGGGGTGTTACAATTCTCCCCCCCTTAAATAAATTTCATCCACGAAATTTTTACCCAGTAGCCATCTTACAATAGTCATACGTTTATTTCTCCTTTCTATATGATCGTAAGACTTTTAACAATCTAATACAATGTTTAATTTGTTTGGATAACACCAATCTCCTCTTACTATTATGCTGTCTAATATTTTGGTTCACGTTGCTCCTTGAATGACCCTTGAGGTCATGTTAGAATCATTCATCAGTCATTGGTCCTCTGACCATTCTAGTCCATAGTCTTCCTCACATTCGTAATATTTCTTTGTTACACATGAATCAACTGTTCAATTCTCTACTTTCATAACTCTTTTTATCTATCAATATTCTATAACTTACTTCCTTTTGTACTGAACTATAACCTTTCGATATTTTAACTTTTGAGTTTTAGATCCCTAAGTAGGATTTTCAAACTTATTTCTAACAATTAAATTCTGTCATGGCATAACTATACCAAAACAGATGCCGTTGGCAACTATTCTTATCTAGGTGTACTATCGGGTGATGCGTAGCTCTACACAATAATCTCAAGTCGATCTTGTAATGCGACTACGGTATAAACATCAAGAATATTGCATAGTTACTACGATACATCCCAATAGATCAAACTTTGTTATCTTTTATTCTTTTTGAATTCACTGATATTCGAATCTTATTCTGATTACAATATCCATTAGCAATTTCTAACAGTAACCTCCTTGCCCTCATCTAGAGCAATTCCATTACTGCATCTTACTTTTACGTCCTCTTGCCTTACATTAAGTAGGCTCGCCAATTAGCTTTATAATTTATGGTGTGTTAGAAAATACTTTTCGCCGATAAACTCTTTCCAAACTAATTTCACTTATTATCACAATCCTTATCTTAAGGGCTAATCACTAATGCGTCAAAATTTATTCCCCTGTAAAGGAATAACAACAGAACATATAGTTCTAACACTAACGTAAAAATATGCAAATTCCAGGTCAAACAATACATATATATATCTTAGTTGCTAATTGAGAAAGTACCAGCAATGATGTCAAAAGTCTCAGTCTCTTTTCTGTCGTATAGCGTATACTCTAGTTGAAGCATCACCCTGTTTTGGCTGATTCACAGTAGTCTGACCTGTAAAGCATCACCTTTGCCTCTACTAACTGATGGTGAACTATTTGGGGTAGAAACTTGGGTTGATCCCTTTGGTGTAGTAAATGATCCAGAACGACCTGGATTTACACAATCCCTAGCAAAATGACCAATCTCTCCACAGTTAAAGCATGCTCCTACGGCTTTATAACATAGCCCACTATGTGGTTTACCACAAGTTTCACAAAGTCGATCTGACAGCGCATTTCTGGGTTTCTGTTGAGTTTGCTGATCGGATCGAGGTGGTTTCTGTCCAAAAGATCCATCTCTACCGGACTTCTTACTATCTCTGTCGTATCCCCCAAAGTTTTTCCTCTTTCCAGTAAGACCACTAGAACTCTGTTCTACTGACTTTCCCTCTTTTTCTGTCTTCTCTGATTTCTTTTTCTCAGGGGCCACTTCAGATTCAATTCTTTCTAATTCTAGTGCTTGAGAAATAAGTTCAGAGAAGTTGTTATGTTTGAATCCGACCACTTGTAATCTGATACTAGGCTTCAAGCCGGTTTCAAACCTCTTACATCTCTCCCTGCTGGTAGAAAGTAGACTTACTGCATAATGGCTTAGGCAAGAGAATTCCCTTTCATACTCAGCCACTGATCTGCCCCCCTGTTTCAGACTTAGGAATTCTTGCAGCTTCTGGTCTACATAAGCATCAGGGACATATTTTTGCCTGAATTCCCTGAGGAAGTCATTCCATGTTAGCACTGTAGGTTCTACTGCATCGTGGGGAATGGTTTTCCACCAATCATAAGCATCCCCTGTAGCAAAGATACTGAGTACTCAAATCTGAGCTCCTCTGTGCAATGCAGTTTCTTGAATACCCTATCCATCCTCTCTAACCATTGTTCAGCTTCTAGAGGATCTACTGTCCCCTTAAACTCTGTAGCCCCATATTTCATCAATTTATCACACTGCCTTGCAGAAGACTGTGGTTGTACCACTGGTGTCTGTATTGGGGCTTGAGTAGGCACATTACCAGCCATTTGTTGGGACATTGCAGCCATCTGCTGAGCTAACTGAGCAGGAAACTGCAGATCAGAGGGGTCTTCTTTGAACCACTAACATTATGTACTACTGGGCATCCTTTGCACCTCAGCCTCTATAGATTGATCGACTAAACGATCACCCTCTTTCATAGTCAATGCGAGGATTCTAGACCTCCTGTACAATAATACAAGGAGATTTCCTCCCGTTAGTGCATATTTATAATGTAATGTACTGTATGTATCAAACAATGATATTGAGCAGTTGTACTGTGAAGAAAGAATATTTAAGTAACAAGTGAAAACAGAATTTAAAAACTTTGCTCTGATACCACTAAAACATGTCACACCCTACCCTCTCAGAAGGGCATGACATGATCCCGTAGTATACGATGAATTACCAACTCCGCTTCATCGATAACCCATTAAATACACTACAAGGGATTTCAAAACTTTTCTTACTTCTTTTACAGCAGTGAGCACTATTTACAGTGTGTTAAAGACTTTGGTGAATCAAGTGAAACAACTAACTCATTTGATTTATTTGGAATATCTGAAAATTTTGGCAAGGTGCCATTTGTATTTTGGACAAAGCAGTTCTTGAAAAACTCAGAAAAGCACTTCAATTATTTTCCAAATCTCAACTCCAACATTTTTCTCAATACAACACATTTCTCAACTCAATTCCATAGAAATTTTTCAAAGTCCGAGATAAGGAAATATAATACAATTTTTATAAGTCAAATAACTCATAATAAATTTACAACTTCAAGGTACAATTTGAATTTACAATCGCTCAAAACCAAAAATAAAATGTACATACTGATGTCATACATTACAAGACAAAATGCAAAATATTGGTATACTCATTATACTGGTAATCCCTCATCTGGATGTATTACGGCCTAGTCTCACGCCTCTGTCTGTCTCTACTGCGACAAAGAATAAAGCTATCATTTGAGACAATGTCTCAGTGGTGCACAACATTAACCAAATACAATTTTAATTCACAATTCATAAATCATATCAATAGTGGATACTTAAAACCATGGTTAAATTCAAGACAATGAATGTCATAAGGAATTTAAACTCCAATTCACAAATTATCAAAATTCATAATAACACAATTTAGTCAAATAGTTTAAGAATACCGTATTGCCAATTCATGCACAATTTGATCAAATAACTGAATAATACCTTTTTGCAAATCAATAACACAATTCGATCAAATAACTGAATAATATCGTTTTGCAAATCAATAACACAATTGATCAAATAACTGAATAATATCATTTTGCAAATCAATAACACCATTCGATCAAATAATTGAACAATACAATGTTGCCAATCAATAACACAATTTAGGTCATGACACAAATTTTTCCATATATCTTTGTGTTGTACACCACGACAAGACATACTCACCCCAATAATCGAAATCAATGAGGAGGAAGCTAGCTATCTAATGAGTACTAATCCATACTCACCTCGGTGGGAAGTCAAAGAGGGAGGAACATAATCATACTCACCCTGGTGATAAGTCAAAGAGGGAGGAATAATCACACTCACCCCATTAATGGAGGAGGAACATAGTATCGATGTCATGCCAATTGTGAGTCAAAACAATTCCAAATATTTTATTCAAATGATCCGTAAGAATCCAATAAATTTCCAAAGTTATAATTTCATTCACAAATTGGCAACACAATTCGTAATTCACTTCAATTTCCACAAAAACCATTTACAGTGCTTTTCAATCAATAAGTATCCATCAATATCATTCAAACAATTTTTCACAGTTTCAAACCATTCACAATGTTTTTCAATCAACAAGTGTCCATCAAACACATTTCCACAATTTAAAACAATAATATACAAATAGTCAATATTTATTTCAATTGAAAATAATTCAAAAGAAACAGTTGTTGTGCACAAACCTCTGATATTTGTCTCCTGATCTTGACTCGATTTCTTTCCCTTTTCTTTGAGTCCTTGTTAGCGAGAAACACAATTTGAAGTGTTTGATACCAAATTAAACTGTCTCTATCGATGGTGTTTGGTAAATAATGCACTGAACTCAATTATTCACTTAATCACCTAATATACCGACCCTCGTTGCGTTTTAGGTAAATTAGGTTTTAGTGTCGTTAATATGTCACATTCGATAGGGTTTTAGGTTTGGTACGTTTTGCCAAACTCGTTTCCTTGTTTAGTGCATTTTAATGCAACTTGCTGGATTCCGGGATACTGGTTTGACCTAGCCGGACGGCCTAGTTCCCTCAGTTTTCGGGTTTCGGTCAAAACTACAAACTTGTAGATCTTGGTCTTATTGCACGCGGGGCAAAATTTCAGGTCAATCCGAGTTAAGTAGACCAAGTTATGGTCATTACACTATTGCTGGTCAAATGGTATCAATTTAGGTCAATTTTTGGTCAATTTGGTCAACTCTGGTTCGGCCAGTTTTTGGACCCGAACTTGTGCAAGCTTTTTGACTTGCTTATGGTCATTTCTGGGCTTTGGTGTCTTCATAAGACTTGTAGGTATGGGTCTTAACTATTCATGGTTAAAATTTCAGGTCAATTGGACCTGTTTTGAGTGAGTTATGGCCTAAACACTCACTGCTGCCCAAATGGTCAGTTTTTAGGTCTCAAGTGTACCTAATCCGAATTGGTCATTTTTCACATCACCTTGCAAGCAGAATTTTGGTATGTTCTCTCAATGAAAGTTGGCACATTTTGTGCCTAGTTTCACCTCCAATTGGTCTCATACCAATTGAGGTTACACATTTAAAGTTATAGGTCTATTTGCACACTGTCCTCTATGTGTCTTTCAAACCCCAATTCAAACACACATATACCTTGCAATTTGGTTCACTTCCCTACCAATCTGTTTTGGTACATTACCAAAAGCATTTTCTACTTTACATTAACATTACTTTGGGCAGATTACAATTACCCTCAACACACCAAATATAATTCACATTTACAAGTTCTAAATACCATTACATACACACCTAACCATTACAAATCTTACATACACTTTATAATATCAATCTACATACATATCCATCAATCCTTCTAGGTCAATATTCTGCCTATACTTCCATCAATACATACAATTATTCAAGGGTTCCCAAGCTGCCGAAAATTGTCCTTCAACACCACATTGCCCTACAATCCATCAATTCTCATCCAAGTGCCAAAATCACCATATATATGTGAAACAATTCATTAGGATATTAATTTACCATGATCAACATTATTTCTCATCAATTATATGCACAAATATCTCATCAAAAACGTGACTCATGGCTGTCCAAAATGAAAACAACAATAACTCTTCAAACTCAAAATTTTCCTTCACCAAACCAACACCCATAACATGCACACAAAACTTAACAAAGGAATTCTCAAAAAATGCAAACTTACCTTTAATTGTAACTTGCTAAACCTTCACCAAACTTCTCAAAATTGGTATCAATATCTTCCTTGTGATGTGTAGACCATTTTTTGTGAAGGAACTTAAAGGATTGGAGTTGAAATGGAGAGAGGAAATCAAGCTTTACACAACACGTCCATGGAGGTTTCAAGGTTCTTCATTTCGGCAAGTTGAATGCAAATGAGGAAGATGAATTATTCAGCTGCATTTTAAGTGTACACATGTCCCACTATGTATTTAATTAATCCCCTTAGTGGTCCACTAAAAAAATTATATCATATAATAAGCCAAATGTGCATTTATTCCACATTAACCCATGATTTTCCACTATTTATTTTAGGTACCACCAATTTAATTTTTCATTTCATTTTCTAAGTGTAATATTATTTATTTTTAATGGACATTTAGGTCAAAAGACACTTCGGGATGTCAAATGACCATAATACCCCTGTTCGGGTTGCATTCCCAATTTTTCGGTAACACCGTATTTTGTCTGTTTTTCGATTTCTCACTTTTCTTTGTACTAATTATTTAATTTTTCTTTGATCTTTATAATGATATTTATTCTTCAACAAGGGTCTATTTAAGTCCTAAAAATATTTTCCAGGGTTCCCCGCAGTCCAGGGCTAGTCAACGGTCCACGCCGTGACTTCCCGGTGCGGTCACCCATCGCTAGGTTTCCCGGCTCGTTTAACTTGATCACATTTCTTTGCTATCATTTTTCCTTTGTTTTTCTTGTACTTTCTTTTCTTGTATTTCATTATTTTATGTCTCCTCACTCTCATTGAAGTGTGGTTCTAGGCATCCTAGCTGTCCGGACAGCACTGGTCACTAGAACAGCAGAACGCACTACCGAACTTAGGGGTGTTACACAAGTTATGAACTTAACCCAATCAAATTGCTAAGAAAAATTGAGTCACTAAATCTGCCAAAATCTGAAAATCTGCAAATTGACCATATGAATAGTAAAATTTACATAGTCATAACTCTCTCTAAAAAACTCTAATTTAGGTTATTCTTGAACCGATGGAAACCTAAAATATAGTAGAACATTTCATATGAAGAACTTAAGGCCAAATTATGAACTTAACCCAATCAAATTACTAAGCAATTTTAAGTCACCAAATCTGTCAAAATCTGGAAATCTGCAAATTGATCATATGAATAGTAAAATTTACATAGTCATAACTCTCTCTAGAAAACTTCAATTTAGGTAATTATTGAACCAATGGAAACCTAAAACATAGTAGAACATTTCATATAAGGAACTTAGGATCAAATTATGAACTTAACCCAACCAAATTCCTGAGTAAAGTTGGGTCAACAAATCTGCTAGAACTTGAAACCTACAGAAATTAGGCATGTAAATAGTAAATTTTGAATTGTCATAAATCACTCTAGAAAACTCTAAATTAGGTGATTCTTGAACCGATGGAAACCTAAAAGATAGTTAAACATTTCACTTGAAGAACTTAAGGCCAAATTATGGACTTAACTCAATCAAATTGCTGGGTAAATTTAAGTCACTAAATCTGCCAGAATCTGTTCACGTGAATAGTAAAATTAATTTGACTATAACTTAGGTTACACAACTCCAAATGAAGTGATTCAAAAGGGGAAATAAAGATGAGATCTAGAGGGACAATTTTCATGATGAATACCTCAACAAATTATGACTGGAACTAGGTAAAAATTTTGTTCAAAGATTAGGGCACTAAGCTATCCAAAATCCAAAACTCTTTAAGATTTACAAAGCTAACTTAGGATACATTAGACATTCATGTAATGAGTACTTGGCAACAATTAAGATGAGTATTGAGGTATTCTATTTATTTATTTTCAATAGAAAAAGAGGTTGGGACGGACAAGATTCATCGAAGGTTTATGCACAACTAAACTTTTTCTTTATTTTTAAACTTGTAAATTGTTTGGAATGAGTTTATTTGAATGAGTTTTCTTTGAACGAGTTTACTTTGAATGAAATATAGTTTTTCTCTTGCATTTGAGAAATTTGGTTGTTGCCACCTCTATATGGATTTTATGATAAATTAAATGTGTTTATTAGTTTGCAAATGTGATTGTTGAGTAGGAAACTTTTGAAAATTATTTTGAAACCAGTTAGCATGACAGTCCCTTTCATATCTCTTTAGTGGTAACGGCTACTTGGGTTTTGATATTTGATTATGATTATGTTCCCCATTAATAACGGTTAGTGGGGTGAGACTAGATGAGTACTCATTAGCTAGCTAGCCCTTCCCTCATTAATAACGGTTAGTGAGGTTGAGATTGCTTTATCGTGGTGTACAATACATATGATGCCCCTTACCTGTCTACTATATAGCCGAGCAAGAAGTGCCACATTCGGTGTCAGAATAACCTATTTTGTCTTATCATGTCCATTGTAAATTTTTAATATCATTTAAAAATAGGTGATCCATGTGTAGAAATTTTTTTTTTGTACAACTTGTTTCTGTAAAGACCCGGACAGAGCCTCCTCTGTTTTGTTAGCATCTGGCGGTTCCACTAATTACTTGTTACCATGTTCATATTCATTTCATAAATTTCCATATCATATTCTATTGTATCATATCATTCACAATTATTTATGAGATCTCAAAAAGTTATTGTCTATTTCATCCATATAGCAATTCATATATAATAATTTACAAGTTTACTTACAATCTCAAAGTTTAATTACAATCCAAAATAAAATACATCATGTTTTATGCACAATGAATAAAAAGACAAAATCTAGACATACATGAGCCTTACCAATAAAATTAAAATTGTCGAGGTGACTAGTAGACACTGGCAAATCTAAACGGCCTCTGTATAAGCATTACTGCTGCTATTGCTGTGGCTGCTGGGACTGGTCTCCAATACCTACACGATGGAAAACCAACGTGCTAAGCATAACGCTTAGTGGTGCATAATTTATAATAACAATAACTAAAGAATTGAAATAATAATTCTATATGGAAATTTATAATTTCTAGGTCTTTTGCATTTTTATTGCACTTTGGAAACAATTGAAATTATCGGGATCTTTTCTATTTACTTATTACATATTAAGTCTTAATTAATCATTATCAGTGCCCAAGAAACCTATAACAGATTATAAAAGCTAGATACACGGAAATATACTAGTTAGACAGCCATATGTCTATACAATATACATCGGTCATGTCAGGCATGTGGCCTACGGGCAGGCATTTAAGCCGGATATAATATTAGGCACAATGGCCAACGGGCAAGATAAATCCTGTAGAACAATCATGTCAGATAGATTTTATCTGTTAATGATTATTCTTATGGGCAGTACTGCTATCTGTAGTCCTTAATTGGTATACCAATTGATCCAAATTAAATAAGTAAGTCTAGGTATACTATGGGCAATTTCACATTATTACTTATTTATTTGAAATGTTCATATCACTTTATAGTGGGAAAATAGGTCCCACATACCCCTTTCATGTGGTTTAGTGTTTAATGGCTTGTTAGGGTTAAATTCCTCCCATAAGATAATTTATCTCATGGACCTTTCTTTAGGTTCAGTTTTTGGGTCTTACTTTTACCTATCCATTTGATCAGTTTGTAGCCATTGTTTGGCCACACTTCCTTCATGGAAGTTGTTCCTTTATGTCTTGTCTTTATATTTCCTTTTGAATCATGTCAATTTGATTTTATAACTCAAGTTATGGTCGGATAACCCTAACTAATTCATTTTCAGATTCTGGTTTCTTAACTAGGTAGCTTTTGGACTTAAATTTTACCTAATTAATAAAACATGTTGCAGTCACTTTTAGGCATAGTGATCTTTATAGAAATTGTTGCCCTATGTCTTGTAGTCACTTAGAATTTTTAATCACAATTTTTTAAGTTTTATGAAATTATTTATGGCCAATTAACTGATCTAGACTCATGTACCCTGTGCCAACAGGAGTTCAGTTCACGTCAGTAATTACAGGTTAACTTTTGAGGTTCTTACATTCATAATTTGAGGAAGGTTTCTAAACCAAAGTTGTAGCCTTGTTCCTTAGGTGTCTGGAAAGGTATGGCTCATCCCAATTGGATTTTTCTAGTGAGAGATATGATTAAAAGACTTTTCTGGGGTCAAATGAAGTTTGGTCAGATTCCAGGTTTTGATGTATTGACTTGTTCTAACAATTTCACCTAGTTCTCTTGGTTTCTAGGTTTTGGTCCAAATACCAATTTTGTAGATCTATGTCTTGTGAAAATTTTTCCACTGGTTTCATTACATTTGAATTTCCACTGGTTTCATTACATTTGAATTCTTATAGACGAAGTTATGGCCATTTTTCCAAAACTGGTCGAGTAAGTTTATGTCCAGCAGTTTCTGGGCAACCTAGTTCTGGACAATTTTGTAACCCAACTTAGGCTAGCAATTTGGTTTGGTTTAATGCATTTCTGAGTTCTGTGGTCTTCATGAAAATTGTAGCCCTATATCTAAGATTTTCAATGGTATAAAATTCAGGTCATTTGAACCAGTGTAAAGGGAGTTATGACCAAATGAATACGTACTATTCATTTGGTCATTTTCTGAGTTTTGTGCAGGGTCATCCGGATTGGGACAGTGTTTAGGTCAAGTTTTGGATAGAATTTGGGCATGGTTTCTTCATGGAAAATGGAGTGTTTTGGGTCTGGTTTTACATCCAATTGGCCTTATACCAATTGGAGCAACACAAAATCAGTTATGGCTAAAAACTCAAGCTGGACTTAGTGAGTCCCAAACCTGCAGAAAAAGCACTCCCAATTTTTCAATTTCCTCCAACTTCTTTACTTCAATTGGCATACATAGCACTTCTATAAGCAACAATTTCATCTCATTTAGGTCAATCTCAATAATTACACAAAATCCCTAATTCATGTACACAAACCCTAATTTCAAAGTTTTAAACTCAATCAATTCAATCCCTCTCACTTCCCATATATATACTCATACCAAGTATCATCTTTAAACTCATTTACATCATTTGAGCACATCAAAGTCCAACAAATTTCTTGGCTGCCAGAATTGGAGACATCATGAGTTCATGAATTGTAACACCCTCCCGGTAGCAACTCCGTACATTCTACTGTTCCGGTGACCAGTGTTGGTCTGGACAGCTAGAATGTCCGGAAAAATATTTAAACTAAAGTGAGGAACCAAAATTAACTCAAATATTAATAAGAAAAATTTAGGAAAAATTTTAGAAATAAAATACAACCAAGTTAAATGAGCCGGTGCCCTAACGATGGGTAACCTAGTGAGAAGTTGCGGTTCTCGCAACTAGGAGCCCTAGACCTAGGGAAAAAATTATAAAATAATTTTTGGGACTCCAGAGAAGGGTTATTGAGGTTCTTATGGCATTAGAATTCCAAGAAAATACTTAGAAAAATTTTTCAATCGGTACAGACAATTTTGGCCCGTTAAACGGAGGGCATTTTGGTCATTTCGTCTTCAGAGGTGATTTTTGGCCGACTTGTCTAGTTAAGTAAATAATTATTATGATATAAAATGTGAATAAATATTACTAAAAATTGAATTGAAAATGAGTAGAAAAGAAAAGAAAAAAATGAATTAAATGGGAATTTATGACATCACATGATGTCATTAGTGTGCCTTTACCCACTCAAGTGTTGACACATGGCATAAATGTGTTTAAAAAGACAAAATGGGCTGAAAATAAACAAAAAAATCAGACCTTTCACTCCCTTTCTTCTTCCTTGCGTGAACCTTCTCCATAACCAATATTTTCAAGCTTTTTCAAAGCTTGATTTTACAAACTTCTACCCAACAAAACCCTAACCTAGCAACATAAAAATTTATTCTTACATCCTACTGAAGCTTTTGGGAGCAAAAAAAAAAAAAGAGGAAAACAAGAATTTGATCAAGTGGGAAATTCACTCCATTAGAGGTTAGTGACCTAAACCTTGAATTTCACTTTAATTTCATGTTTAAGAACTATGAATATGTGTAAATGACAAAGAAATTTGATGAAACACCATTGGTATGTTAACCCTAAATTTTGGCAGCCATGGTTAGGGTAATATGGTGATGATTTTGGGGAGTTAACATGCTAGTGTGGCTGCCCTTAATGTGTATTTTATAAGTGAATTGATAAATGCAATGATAATACATGGTTTTGAAATGTTGAGTTAGGGTTTGGGTTAAAGAATGAGACTTTGATCTTGTGATGATGGGAGTAGGTTTTAATGGTCAATTAGTGACCATTTAGTTTGGTTTGAATCAAAAATGAAGTGAATTGGATTGTAGGATTTGAGGTTGGAGTGGCTGCCTTGTGTGACCTGCAAGTTTGGATGTGAGTCCAGCCTGTTTGGACAGCCATAACTTGAATTGTAGAGGTTCATTTGGTGTTTGGCCAATTGGACATGAAAATAGACACAAAATGGCACAACTTTGGTGAAGAAACCATGCCCATAAGAAACCTTGCTCCAATCCGGGTGACCTGCAATCTGCCTGGGCAAAATGACCAAATGAACAGTATTTGGTCATTTGGCCATAACTCAATCTAGCAAGGTCCAATTGACCTGAAATTTTACCAGCAACAAGTTGAGATATAGACCAACAACTTTCAAGAAAAAACCTGACCCAAAATATGACCATAACCTAGTCAAATTGCCAACCAAACTTGAGTTACCAAATCTGGCAGAAACAATTTTACCCAGAATTTTGGAATCTGTCCAATCCGGCCAGTTATGGTTTTTAGGCCATAAATTGAGCTACAAAACTCCAAATGGAGTGATTCAAAAAAGTAAATTCAACTAGACAAAATAAGGAACAACTTTCATGTTGATCATTTTTCCAAATTCCCACTGCAAAGGTGACTAATGGAACAGTAAACCCAAAGCTTGAAAACTGAAAATTCTGTCCAATTCACTTTAAGCTTAGAGATGGTATTGGCAACCAATACCAACAAGTTTAAAATACAAAATGTGGTATGTTGATGATATTTAAACTAATTTACCTATTGTCAATGCAAAAGTCAACATTTTGGTTGACCAATGAAATGAATAGTAATCATAAAAATTCAATTTCAAAGAATTACATAAATGAAAGTGTTAAATGCCCTAGTAGGCCTAATGTGATTGGTTTGGATAGGTTGGCATGCCAATAGGGTTACGTTAGCGATCGCATATGGCTTCATGCCATCTGTATTTCATGGCTTCCCATGCCATTCTGTGACATAATAGCCTTTGGCTATGATATTGAGTTGTTATACTCGGGTTTAATCCCCGATAATTATCACAGCTTATTAGTTGTTCTGTTGCACACCGGGAGACACAATGTGACCAATGGTGTGATGATCTGAGGTACTTAGTACCCGATGCAGTTTACCGTTTATCGATCCGATCAACTAGTATAGGTTACTCGGGCAGTATTAATAAATCTTACCAAACTTCAATTGAATAATATTGCAATAAACATTTGAGACTTAGTTCACCCAAAAATGTAAACATACATTCTGTACACATGTTTCTATTTTATTTTATTTTATTTTATATTGTCACCACTAAGCAGAATTGCTTAGCGCGTCGCAACTAGAGACATAGCTAGGAGTCCAGCAGGCCTCATACAGGGTGAGCCTTCATATCTGCACTCAGAGTTCAGAGTCACCTCACATTGCAGTGCATTTGGTAGGATATTAGGCCATTTTGATATTTTGATATTTTGATATTTTGTAACCTTCTGTAATGTATATTATAAATTCATGTAATTATGCTTTTGATGTAAGTATCTAAGGAATATGTTCAGTAATAAATTGAGCATTTTTTATTGAGTTGATTGTGTTTTGAATTGAATTGAATTTTTGAGATACTGAAGTGAATTGAGAAATTGTTGAAAATATATTAGAGGTTGATTGAGAATAATGTGATGATATTATTGGAAGTGTTTTTAACAGGTTCAGAAGAACTGTTTTTCCAATTTATAGCAGGCACTCTGCCGGATTTTCTATAAAATTTGCGAAAAAATTTAGATTTATCAAAAATTATAAATAAATGAATTAAAAAGGATTAATTGAAATTGAAACATGAATTGGTGTTCCGACACACTGAGTGGCATAACTTGCTCGGCTACACTGTAAACGAGTAAGGGGTGTCACATTTAGTGGTATCAGAGCATCGATTTAGGCGTTTTTGGGTCTAGATAGAGTACATACCATTGCATTGCATTTGTAAGTGTTGAGGTGACACTGATGCAGATCTGTTTGTTTTCTTATTTTGAATAGGATATGGATCCTGCTTCGCAAAGCGATTGATGAAGAGGTGGAGAGTCATGCTCCACCAAGGGTGAAGTGCAGGCGGGGAGAACCCACTCCACCAGCAGCTGAGGCACCTGCTCAACCTCAGTTTGCTCTATTCCAGCAAATGACCGAGTTTTATCGGCAAATGATGGGGGCAATTCCACCACCACAACCACAGCCACAACCTCCACCAGCACCACAAAAATCTCATCTGGAGAAATTACGAAAACATGGGGCTGTAGACTTCTTTGGAAAGAGGGAGGATGATCCCATGGCTACAGAAAATTGGTTGGACAGAACCATCAGAGTACTGAAACAGCTAAACTGCACCCCCGAGCAGAACCTGGTGGGTGTTGTGTCCCTACTTCAGGATGATGCATATCAGTGGTGGGACACGATGGCAGTGAGGTGCAACACGAGCGGATCACACAGGAATTCTTCCTCACAGAGTTCAGGAAGAAATATATTAGTAAAGTGTATTTAGAAGAGCGAAGAAGGGAATTCATCAGTTTGAGACAGAGACAGTTGTCAGTGGCTGAGTATGAGCATGAGTTTGTCAGAGAGGTGCAGACGGTTTGAGGAAGGGCTCAATGACAACATCAAAGTCATGATCACAGCACTGAAGATCACAGATTTTTCTAAACTGGTGGATGCTGCATCAAAAGTGGAAAGGGTCAAAATCAATGAACAAAATAAAAGGGAAAGACAGCAGAAGAGGGGTCCGGGTCAGTCCAATGCATTTTCTGCTCCTAGTAAGAAAAGTAAGGGTCCTCCTGCTCAGAGTTCAAGACCACCACAAGGTCAGGGTCCGTCTCAGGGCCCAGACCGCAGTTCACACCTAGGAGAGGCCATCCCACACCATCAATGGGCAGCTCTCCAGGGACGGTGTTTAGGGGACCAGCCCCTGCATCTTATGCTTGTCAGTATTGTCAGAAGTGGCATAAGGGAGAGTGTTGGCGAGTGACCGGTGCATGCTTACGGTGTGGATCGACAGAACATCAGATCAAGAATTGTCCAAAGAGGACTACTACTGTTATTCCAACACAAACTGACAGACCTGCTCCTACACCACAAAGGGGTAGAGCACAGTAAACACAGGGCAGCTAGTCCATCACTGAGGCCTGCATCTGAGTCAGTTGAGAGGCCAGACACTAGAATACCAGCCAGGGCCTATGCCATCAGAGCTCAGGAGGAGCAAGATGCCCCGGATGTCATCAAGGGTATGTTTTCCCTCTACAACACTTCTGTACATGCATTGGTCGATCCAAGATCCACTCATTCCTACATTTGCATCAAACTACCCATAGAGAGGGGAGTTCCAGTAGAGGAGAGTGATCAAGACATTCTGGTCACAAATCCACTAGGCCATAGTGTGATAGTGAATAAGGTGTATAAAGGTTGCCCGTTGAGGATTCAGGGGTATGAATTCTCGGCAGAGCTAATTGAATTGCCCTTCCACGAGTTTGACGTGATTTTGGGAATGGACTGGTTGTCACGTCATCAGGCAATAGTTGATTGTAAATTGAAGAGAATTTCTCTAAAAACTTCTGAGGGTAATGAAATCACTGTTGTGGGTGAAAGGACAGATTTCCTGTCCAATGTTATCTCAGCTACAGTTGCAAGAAGAATGATGAGAAAAGGCTGTGAAGCTTACCTAGCACACGTGGTTGATACTAGGCAAGCTAAGCCAAACCTGAATGATATACCCACAGTAAGAGACTTCCCAGATGTATTTCCTGAAGAGTTGCCTGGTTTACCACCAGAAAGGGAAGTCGAGTTTGCTATTGAGGTAATGCCGGGTACAGCACCCATTTCCATTGCTCCTTATAGGATGGCACCCACTGAATTGAGGGAGTTGAAAACTCAATTGCAAGAGTTGCTTGATAAGGGGTTCATACGCCCCAGTGTGTCATCATGGGGAGCTCCAGTGCTGTTTGTGAAGAAAAAGGATGGAACTTTGAGATTGTGTATTGATTACCAGCAGTTGAATAAAGTAACTGTGAAGAATAAATATCCATTGCCCAGAATTGACGATCTGTTTGATCAGTTGAAGGGAGCCGGTGTATTTTCAAAAATTGACCTCAGATCAGGGTATCATCAATTGAGGGTAAAGGATGCAGATGTGTCAAAAACTGCATTCAGAACTCGGTATGGGCACTATGAATTTCTAGTGATGCCGTTTGGGTTAATAAATGCACCAGCAGCATTTATGGACCTTATGAACCGTATCTTTCCTCCATACTTAGATCGGTTCGTAGTGGTATTTATTGATGATATTCTGGTGTATTCCAAGACCAAGGAAGAATATGATGAACATTTGAGGATTGTTCTGCAAACCCTGCGAGAAAAGAAGCTGTATGCTAAGTTGTCCAAGTGTGACTTCTGGATGAGTTAAATCTCTTTCCTTGGACACATAGTATCAGCAGAGGGGATTAGAGTGGATCCCAAAAAGATAGAAGCAGTGATGGAATGGAAGCCTCCCAGAAATACAACTGAGGTCAGAAGTTTCTTGGGGCTAGCTGTGTATTATAGAAGATTTGTGAAGGGATTTTCCTTAATAGCTGCTCCAATGACCAAGTTGTTACACAAGAATGTCAGATTTAACTGGAATGACAATTGTCAGGCTAGTTTTGAGAGATTAAAGGCTATGTTGACAGAGGCACCAGTGTTAACACGATGTCGGAAAGGACTTTGTGGTCTATAGTGATGCCTCACATAATGGGCTAGGGTGTGTATTGATGCAAGAGGGGAAAGTGGTCGCCTATGCTTCCAGGCAGTTAAGGCCACATGAACAGAACTACCCTACTCATGACTTGGAGTTAGTAGCGATTATCTTCGCACTGAAGATATGGAGGCATTATTTATATGGTGAAAAATGCTACATCTATACCGACCACAAGATTCTAAAATATTTGCCAACCTAGAAGGAGCTTAATCTTAGACAGAGGCGATGGATTGAGTTCCTAAAGGACTATGATTGTGTGATAGATTATCATCCTGGGAATGCAAATGTAGTTGCTGATGCTTTAAGCAGAAAGTCCATCACAGCTTTAAGATCACTCAATGCCTGTCTGTCCTTAGCTCAAGATGGAGCTATTTTGGCTGAGTTGCAAGTGAGGCCAACCCTACTACAGCAAATACAAGATGGGCAGATGAAAAACTAATGGCAATTATGGCTAAAATTCCTGAGGGGAAGGAAACTGAATATGAGGTGAAAGCAGATGGGTGTCTATACTACAGAGGAAGAGTGTGTGTACTAGATGATGGGGAACTGAAGACTAGTATTCTAAAAGAAGCACACACGAGTGTTTATGCTATGCACCTGGGGAGCACAAAACTGTATAATGATTTGAAGCCTCATTATTGGTGGCCTGTATGAAGAGGGATATAGCTGACTATGTAACTAAATGCTTAACATGTCAGCAAGTTAAGGCAGAACATTAAGTTCCATCGGGTTTGTTACAGCCTATAAGCATACCTGAATGGAAATGGGACCGGGTCACTATGGATTTTGTTAGTGGTCTACCCCTCACCCAAAGGAAGCATGATGCAGCATGGGTGATAGTGGATAGATTGACGAAGTCAGCATATTTTCTGCCAGTTAGGACTGACTACTCACTGGAGAAGCTAGCAGAATTGTATATCAGTGAGATAGTTAGGCTGCATGGAATCCCACTTTCTATCATATCTGACCGAGACCCAAGGTTTACATCAAGATTCTGGAAGAAGTTGCATGAATCCTTGGGTACACAACTCCACTTCAACACATTTTTTCATCCTCAGACGGATGGGCAATCAGAAAGAGTAATCCAGGTAAACAACTGAAACCAATTGAACTAATGCAAATACTGAACTGAAATGATAATAATAACATGAAATATGTGTCAGGTCCTTGAGGATATGTTGAGGAGTTGTGTCATTGAGTTTGAGGGAAGTTGGGATAGATACCTCCCACTGGCAGAATTCGCATACAACAATAGCTACCAAGCTAGCATTCAAATGGCTCCATATGAAGCACTGTATGGGAGGAAATGTAGAACCCTGGTGTGTTGGACTGAATTGGGCGAAGATAAGCTGGTAGGACCAGACCTGGTGAAACAGACTGAGGAAAAAGTGAAAATAATCAAAGCTAACCTGAAGATTGCCTCCGATAGACAGAAGTCTTATGCCGACCTGAAGAGAAAAGAGATAGAGTATGCAGTTGGTGATAAAGTATTTCTCAAAGTCTCACCATGGAAGAAAATATTGAGGTTCGGAAGAAAAGGTAAGTTGAGCCCTAGGTTTATTGGCCCATATGAAGTCATTGAACGTGTGGGACCAGTAGCCTACAGGCTAGCTTTACCACCAAAGCTGGACAAGATCCACAATGTGTTCCACATGTCCATGCTCAGAAGATACCGCTCAGATCCTTCACATGTCATCTCCATGGAAGAAATTGAAGTACAACCGGATTTGACATATGAAGAGGAACCTATACAGATCCTAGCTCGAGAAGTGAAGGAACTAAGAAATAAACAAATTCCACTGGTGAAAGTGCTTTGGAGGCACCACAACATTGAAGAGGCAACTTGGGAAAGTGAAGAGACGATAAGGCAATAGTTCCCTCAACTGTTTGCATCAGGTAAATTTCGAGGACGAAATTTAAATTAGAGGGGAAGAGTTGTAACACCCTCCCGGTAACAACTCCGTACATTCTACTATTCCGGTGACCAGTGTCGGTCCGGATAGCTAGAACGTCCGGAAAAATATTTAAACTAAAGTGAGGAACCAAAATTAACTCAAATATTAATAAGAAAAATTTAGAAAAAATTTTAGAAATAAAATACAACCAAGTTGAATGAGCCGGTGCCCTAACGATGGGTAACCTAGTGAGAAGTTGCGGTTCTCGCAATTATAAAATAATTTTTGGGACTCCAGAGAAGGGTTATTGAGGTTCTTATGGCATTAGAATGCCAAGAAAATACTTAGAAAAATTTTTCAATCGGTACAGACAATTTTGGCCCGTTAAGCCAAACGGATGGCATTTTGGTCATTTCGCCTTCAGAGGTGATTTTTGGCCGACTTGTCCAGTTAAGTAAATAATTATTATGACATAAAATGTGAATAAATATTACTAAAAATTGAATTGAAAATGAGTAGAAAAGAAAAGAAAAAAAAAAGAATTAAATGGGAATTTATGACATCACATGATGTCATTAGTGTGCCTTCACCCACTCAAGTGTTGACACATGGCATAATGTGTTTAAAAAGACAAAATGGGCTGAAAATAAACAAAAAAATCAGACCTTTCACTCCCTTTCTTCTTCCTTGCGTGAACCTTCTCCATAACCAATATTTTCAAGCTTTTTCAAAGCTTGATTTTACAAACTTCTACCCAACAAAACCCTAACCTAGCAACATAAAAATTTATTCTTACATCCTAGTGAAGCTTTTGTGAGCAAAAAAAAAAAAGAGGAAAATAAGAATTTGATCAAGTGGGAAATTCACTCCATTAGAGGTTAGTGACCTAAACCTTGAATTTTACTTTAATTACATATTTAAGAACTATGAATATGTGTAAATGACAAAGAAATTTGATGAAACACCATTGGTATGTTAACCATAAATTTTGGCAGCCATGGTTAGGGTAATATGGTGATGATTTTGGGGAGTTAACATGCTAGTGTGGCTGCCCTTAATGTGTATTTTATAAGTGAATTGATAAATGCAATGATAATACATGGTTTTAAAATGTTGAGTTAGGGTTTGGGTTGAAGAATGAGACTTTGATCTTGTGATGATGGGAGTAGGTTTTAATGGTCAATTAGTGACCATTTGGTTTGGTTTGAATAAAAAATGAAGTAAATTGGGTTGTGGGATTTGAGGTTGGAGTGGCTGCCTTGTGTGACCTGCAGGTTTGGATGTGAGTCCAGCCTGTTTGGTGAGCCATAACTAGAATTGTAGAGGTTCATTTGGTGTTTGGCCAATTGGAGATGAAACTAGACACAAAATGGCACAACTTTGGTGAAGAAACCATGCCCATAAGACCAACCTAAGTGGACCAAAACCTTGCTCCAATCCGGGTGACCTGCAATCTGCCTGGGCAAAATGACCAAATGAACAGTATTTGGTCATTTGACCATAACTCAATCTAGCAAGGTCCAATTGACCTGAAATTTTACCAGCAAGAAGTTGAGATATAGACTAACAAATTTCATGAAGAAATCTGACCCAAAATATGACCATAACCTAGTCAAATTGCCAACCAAACTTGAGTTACCAAATCTGGCAGAAACAATTTTACCCAGAATTTTGGAATCTGTCCAATCCGGCCAGTTATGGTTTTTAGGCCATAACTTGAGCTACAAAACTCCAAATGGAGTGATTCAAAAAAGGAAATTCAACTAGACAAAATAAGGAACAACTTTCATGTTGATCATTTTTCCAAATTCCCACTGCAAAGGTGACTAATGGAACAGTAAACCCAAAGCTTGAAAACTGAAAATTCTGTCCAATTCACTTTAAGCTTAGAGATGGTATTGGCAACCAATACCAACAAGTTTAAAATGCAAAATGTGGTATGTTGATGATATTTAAACTAATTTACCTATTGTCAATGCAAAAGTCAACATTTTGGTTGACCAATGAAATGAATAGTAATCATAAAAATTCAATTTCAAAGAATTACATAAATGAAAGTGGTAAATGCCCTAGTAGGCCTAATGTGATTGGTTTAGATAGGTTGGCATGCCAATAGGGTTCTGTTAGCAGTACTGCATATGGCTTCATGCCATTCTGTATTTCATAGCTTCCCATGCCATTTTGTGACATAATAGCCTTTGGCTATGATATTGAGTTGTTATACTCGGGTTTAATCCCCAATAATTATCACAGCTTATTAGTCGCATTACATTTACCGGAGACACAATGTGATCGATGGTGTGATGGTCCAAGGTACTTAGTACTCGATGCAGTTTACCCGTTTATCGATCCGATCAACTAGTATAGGTTACTCGGGCAGTATTAATAAATCTTACCAAACTTCAATTGAATAATATTGCAATAAACATTTGAGACTTAGTTCACCCAAAAATGTAAACATACATTCTGTACACATATTTTTATTTTATTTTATTTTATTTTATTTTATTTTATTTTATTTTATTTTATATTGTCACTACTAAGCAGAATTGCTTAGCGCGTCGCTTTTGCCACGCGCAGGTACTGGAGACATAGTTGGGGAGTCCAGCAGGCCTCATACAGGGTGAGCCTTCATATCTACACTCAGAGTTCAGAGTCACCTCACATTGCAGTGCATTTGGTAGGACATTAGGCCATTTTGATATTTTGATATTTTGATATTTTGTATTTTGTAACCTTCTGTAATGTATATTATAAATTCATGTTATATATATATATATATATATATATATATATATATATATATATATATATATATATATATATATATAATTATTGTACCAAATTTTTTTTATAATGTCATAAGTTTATTTCTTCTCTTTTCTTCTTCTTTCTTTTCTCATTTTCATAAATCAATTTATACTTTTAATTTATGTTAATTATTTTATTCTCTTAAATTTTCTTTAACATCTTTAATGTCATTTTTACCTAAATAAACCTTTAATTAAGTCCCAAAATTATTTTCTCTAAACTTTTCCTTTTTTTTTTTCTTAATATTTATTCCATCAATTTATGTCTCCTCACTATAGTTTAAGTGCAGTTCCAGACATTCTGACTGTCCGAACAGACATTAGTTGTCGGAACAGTAGAATGTACGGACTATCTACAGTGAGGGCGTTACAACATGGCATTAATCGTGAAATTTTGTTTCATTGTCTAAACTGTGTGTTGATTTTGGCAACACTTATACTTCGTGAATGGTGATTTATAAAGTATGATTTCTCATTCGAAATGTGATTTCAATAAATGATTCTTATAGACTCAGAAAGTTTTGTGATGCTATCCTAATTATGCAAATATATGATTTCCTGTATTTTGACAAGTTTTATTTTACCTTAAGTTTTGAAGTTATTAATTGTGCAACACTGAGTGATATACTTAGCGATAGTTTATTTATGTTGTCACATGTAAGGGAAATGAGAAGGCTGCCGAATGAGAGACTTGGAAGTAGCATTTTAGTTTTGACTATGGGTATATATAGTAGGTATACCCCTGTAATTTCTTTTTGATGTATTTTATAGCTATATGTATGAATGTTCGAACATTGAGCAGTTTGTATTAAAAAGCATTACATTGCTATAACATTTTGAGTTATACATATTTACACTTCATTTTGAAACTTATGAAAAATGTAACTTTTATAATATTAAGTTTATTTCCTCAAATGAATGTCTACTTGAAATATAATAGAATTTATTATGCTTGTCAAATGGGTAGAGCAAAATCTTTTACTTGGTTTACTATGATTTCAACAGGTTATATAATTGGGTTTTGCTAAAGTTTTAACTATCCACATGTAGTTTCTGCAAAAGAATTGATAAGATAAAAAGCTATGTTTTGTTTAAAATCTCTTGTGACATATTTAATGGGTTATCACTAAGTGTAGCTCGATAATTCATTAGGTATACTATGGGAACATGTCATGCCTTATAAGGGAAAGGTGTGACAATTCAACTTGGTTCGGTTCGGTTCAATCAATTTTTTCTCTATAAAACCGAACTAAACTTAAATAATCAAAATTCTTAAAATGTAAAATCGAACCAAAACGAACCAAATCATTTTAAAAATCAAACTGAATTATTGAATTAAAATAATTCGGTTCGGTTTATTTAATTTAAATCAAATAGTGTTCAACCCTATTTATTGATGAGTCTTGTGAACCCTTTGCTAGATTGGGTGCAAATTGTTTTCCAATAGGCGGATCAAGTGAAAATTAGTAATATTTTCATGCTTTGTTGGGCCTTGTGGAATAATTGAAATAATGTTGTATGGATGAATGAAAATAGTAGAGTGCTGCAAATTGTGAATGAGGCTCTTCGTTCTTTGTCTGATTGGTGTCAAGCTTGGCATCTCAATTCTCAATTGTCAGTACAACAGCAAGTCTCTTTTGTTGTCAAATGGTGGCCGCCAATGGTTGGGGTTTTGAAATGTAATATTGATGCTGCTGTTAATCGAAGTTCATCTACATGTGGTATCGGTTGGTTTGTGCGAGATAGCAGCTATAATTTCTTGGGTTGTTCTGCTAAAAATGTTGCGAGGACTATTGATCCTCATTTGGTTGAAGCTCTTTCCACTCGGGAAGCTTTGTCTTGGATTAAATTGAAAGGCTTTTCACATGTGGTGTTGGAATCTGATTTCTTCATGTTGGTTCAGACTCCTAATACGTCTAATTAGATTGTTCTTATTTTGATTCAATTATTAATGATGTCAAAGCTCTTATAGGTGAGCTAGTTATTGTCTTTGTTTGTTTTATTAAGAGGTCAGCGAATCAATGTCCTCATACTCTTGTTAGAGCTGCTGTTTCTATGTTTAGCTTGGATCAATGGAATTTGTCTCCTCCTTTTCTGCTATTGCACCATCCTTTGATGCTAGTAATATTTAATGCAGTTGTTTCCTTTCACAATAAAAGTTGAAAGAGTGAGTTTATGGTGGCTGAGTGGTGGCAATAGTGGTGGGCTGGCAATGACGATAATGGTGGCTATTATGTGGTGATAGCCATTAGGTGATGGTGGTAGTGGTGGTGGTGGTAATGACTGAGTGGTAGCAGTGACGGTGATCATTAGAGTAGTGGTGGCCATTGGATGATGGTGGTGATGGAGTAATAGTGGTAGTGATTACAATATGAGAAATAGATCAAAATAAGTAATTATAATTATATTTTTTTTTACATGTAATAATAATTAAATTAGTCAAAATATAATTAATTATATAATATAATTGTCATTCCATTAAATTAATCTTTATATATATATATAACTAAAATAAGTAATGAAACATGCAAAATAATTACAATTTTATTACACATATAATTATATCCTACCAAACATAGCCTTAGACACTTTATAGCTAAACTTCTTTCTCGATCTTCAAATTTATAACCTTGATTAATAGGTTAGGCATTTGATTTTTACATTTCCAAAGAACAAAACAATTTTCTTAATTTTTCTCGATAATTGATAGCTTTCTAATAAGCCTCTTGACCAAAGATGAAAATTTTCACCTCCAAACATAAAGGGTGCAGGTGCAGAGGAATTTTTTAAAATCAGGATAAATTTTAAGAGTTGTCCTTAAACTTTAGGGGTTATAATAGAATTATTTTTAAACTTAAAAATATAAAATAAACTTTTAAACTTTAAAATTTTGCATCGTAAAATTATTATAATCCTTGATAGCTGGTTTATGTAATACAGTATAAAAGTGATGTGAATAATTCTCTTTACTCTATGTGATAGTAGCAAAACTAGTAATGAATTTATTCACAAATTAAGCATAGAAAGAATCTCAACTGTATGAGATAATAAAATACATAACAGTTGATTAAAAGGACTCTACCTTTAAAAAATAGTAGTAATCGTCCACGTTATCGCTACCTTTAAAAAATTCATAAACTCGTTTGTTGAGAGTCAAAAAGATTTTACTATGTAAAATTTCAAAGTTTAAAGAATTTTATATTATATTTTTAAATTTAGAGATGACTCAGTTATGACTCTTAAAGCTCAAGCTCAAGGACGAATACTAAATATATCCTTTAAAGCCATCACAACAAACTAAACTTTTCTCAAGTTTTTATTTTTTTTTATTTTTTTAAGCCTCACTAGTTTCCTCTCATTCACAATTCCTCAAAGATCAATTGAGCTCTTTTTTTTTTTTTATTTTAAGTAAGCCGCACTAGTTTTCTCTCATTCACAATTCCTCAAAGATCAATTGAGCTCTTATACACTTGTTAGAGTTTCAAAATACAAAGTTAAAAAATTATCAAAGAAATCAACCAAGAGATGAGAGGAAAGAAGAAACACAAATACAGTTGAACATTGCTTCTTTCCATGGTTTTTCATTAACAAAAGTTGCCTTGTACATACAAAGTTGAAGTACAAGGTCAACAACAATCCCCTCAATTTGATGATTATTGGATCCAACTATGCAAAAAGATTAGAGAGTCAAACAATGGTTATAAATCACTATTAAGTGAAGTGTTCTTCCTGGTAACTTTTTTTTTTAATACTAAATGAAGATTTCAATAAACTGGAGAAAATTACAGGATGATATTGATTACAAATATTACAAATTTTAGTCCAAGAAAAAGAAGATATTACAATAAAAATAAAGAAAACTCAGTCTAGAAAAAAATAATTATCACTTTATATATAATTTCAAGGGAAAATAATAACTAATATATTCCATTCAACAAACCAAACAAATGGCATAATGTTCTCATCAACTGCCAGACTGATAAAATGCAAAGCGATTACTAAACCCAAAACCATCTTCTTTTGAAAAGATGAAAAGACTTCTATAAAATACAATGCATGTCCCTGACTCTCCTTTTAACTTCGAGATACATCACAACTCTTACCTAAATTCTAATCAGAATCTGGATCAGCATCCACAATATCTGGCAAAGACTCTGCTGATGAGTCATGATCTGATTCAGAACCAAATACTGTTTCTTTTAGAGCACTAGCTGTTGTATTTTTGCTTCCTACTGTGGAGGCAATTTCACTACCTCTATCTACCATGCCAGCCTCAACTGGTGCAGTTTCCTTATCTGTAGAAACTAATGCACCAGTGCCTGAAGCTACCCTTGTTAATTCCAGTTCAGGAATTTTAGGATCATCAAGGACTACAGAAACGGTGGCATCTTTAAGAGATGTGAAACCCTGAAGCTGCAATATGGGTTCTTGAACTTGCTGTGATTCGACAATTATTTCATCACCAAAGTTTCCCATCTCTACATCTGCATTAGCTACTGCTGGCTCGTCCTTACTTTGCCCAGGACTTTTTGTAGCCATTGAACCTGCTTGAACTCCCAAGTTTTCAGAAGGCATTTTGCTGTTTATATTTTTACCTGGGCCATCTGCTGGAGTGTCTGTTTCTTTGCAACTGCCTAGCCATCTCTCAAAAGTAACGTCATCTGAATCAGAAGATCTATGCCCTATTTCCTGTAATCCACCGTTAACTTCATGGGAAGATTTTTCAGAGGAAAAACCTGCCAGTGGCAGGGCCCGAGGATGTATAAGTACCTCCAACACCAAAAGTGCATAGGAACATAGTTCAGAAAGTTTTGTTCCAGTTTCTTGCCTTCCTGTAGAATTGAATTTTATATCAGTAAAGCAGAAGACTTCCGCATCATGTTAAATCCAAGTAAACTCAAAGTACAGGGTCACATCACCACAAGACCTTTTCAAAGAGCACATATAGCTGCCATCAAAAGAGCAACCAACAAGATACAGCCCATCCGAGGGGCAAAATATTGTGATGGTTCAATTCTGAACTGAAACTTGCATATTAAATACTTATCATCACATATTGATAGTAGTCATAAAAAAAAAAAAGGTTTACCTCTACGATAAAGCTCAAGACTCTGTGCTAAATGTGGAGGACGCACACAAGATGGTGACAGAAGAGACGCCAAGAGTGTACGCAATATTGCAAGCTGCAAATCTGCATGTGTGGAGGTCGACCCATTAGGCAAGAATGAGTTGCTTTCCTCGTTAGCCCATCCCCCTTTACAACAATCTGCTGCCATATTTATTAAAAGATTATCAACTTTTGACAGCTTGGAATCAGACCTCAAAGCACCACCCTATCAAAAGAATTGTATATATTTTAGTAGCGTCATGAAATCAACAATGGAGAAAAGGAGTCAAAAGCAAGTGTCTATACAAGGAATTTGAAATTAACTCCTTGAGAAGAATAGTATATGTGTATTATAAAAAAGTGAATTTTCCTTCTGCTAGAAATGAAGTGTGCAAGAAAGAAAGTCCAATGCAATCAGATAAAAAAGGCGGTTAATATCAGTAATTAAGTTGAGAAAAATATATTTACATCTCACTAGATAGAGAAAGTGAGCTTCATAACAATGCTTATGCTAGCAATTAAGATATTTGAAAATGTAATAAAACAGAGGGAAAAAAAAAAAAAAAAAAAGAGGAGAAACAGAAGACATTAATATGGAATATCAATTAGCTAAATCATCAAGAGAGAGCATCACACAAGGTAAATAAAAGAGCAATTTTAGACCTTTGTCCTAAATAGTTATCCGAAACACTTCAAAACATTTTTTGCAATGTTACATTACAGTTATCAAAAAGATATCTGCTCACGATATAGAAGTTTGCAACAGTTTGCACTATTCAGTATTTACAGGATCTAGCTTCATGAAACACCAACCCAAACCCGTGCAACATCAAAAAGATAAAATCAGAAAGGTCACTAAGAAGACATGACCACTTCTATTACCTATAACCTGTCCAAATTATCAAAAACCGTGTTTTTACCTCATCTGGACATCTAGCTAGTGAGCACAGGAATGCTAAATATAGCTTCAAATCAGTTGTTGATGCAGATTTTCAGTAGTGTGTTACACATTTATACCCAGATAGGAAGAAAAAATGCCACTGAATTGACTATTCTCATCATAGTATCTATTTTGAGAACACAACTTCAATTTACAAACAGCACTGAAATTTTTCTTTTTCTGTTCACACCTATAAAATCCATAAAATTACTAATCAATAATAAATAAATAAAATATTCTACATTTTTCAGCAGCTCGAAGTTTTTGTATCATACATTCATATGTTAAATAAAGTTCACAAATCTATCCTGAAACTTCGTTAGAGTTTTCTTGGCCAGTTAGCAACTTGCTCAAGCCCTTACACTTAGAGGCATGGTTTAAAAAATGGCAGTTGCATTACATAACAGCCATTATTTATAGGTTTTTTGGCCCTTCGTTACCATTTCCTCCTATATATAACAGCATTCTAATTGTAGGTTGTAATAGCTGTTAAGTAATGGTTACACTGGAACAAAATGCACGATTACATTGAAGATTTTCTTTTCTGTTCTTTTCATTTAAAAAAAAAAAAAAGGAAAGAAAAAAGAATCCTGCTTCCACTGAACATGAATGCAATAATCATACCACAGTTAGAAGAGCTTCTAATGCCTCAAGTGCTGCTATCTTCACAGCTATCATAGTTGTGGGGTGACTCTTGGATGCTTCTACATCCAAACTAATTGCATCATACTTTTGCTCCAGAGATCCACTTGCTCCACGCTTCCTTTTTCTACGGCAAGGCTGCAGCAATGCTTCAGAAGGGGCCATTGGGTTTGCACTAGAAGATGCATCATCACCATTAAGATTTAAGTCAAGAAGTGCATTGTTGACAACTTCCTGGGCCAGATATATTGCTATTCCTGATCAGGATATGACTAACATTAGAAACAGCACCAAAACAAATTTCCATGAGAGCAAGAAATAAAGGAACACAAAATTGAAGCTCTGTTGGAACACTAAAAAATGGAAAAGATGATTATATATATATATATATATATATATATATAGCTAGAGAGAGAGAGAGAGAGAGAGAGAACTGTATTAAAAAATATTTTTCACATATACTCCAAAAACTTCCACATACCAACACCCACGGATATCAGCAACATCTTTATGATCGAGTATATTTTTGTCCTTAATTCTGACAATTTACATCTCCTAAAATACTCTTTAACAAGTCGCACAACATAAGCAGCATGTGGCAATAGTTGACTGCAAAGGAAAATAACAAAATGGGGAATAAAATAAGCAACTAAATTTTCCAAGGAAATTGAGAAATGGAAAATAGGAAAAAAAATTTATTGAACAAAATAAGAATAGAGCAACATATTCAGTGTTCATGACTTCAAATGGATTAGGCAACAAGCTCCGGTTAATACAACACAAAAAAAAAAAAAAAAAAAAAAGAACCAACAGGCTTAGAAAATGGATTAGAAAAAAAAAAGTATCACAATTCACAAAGGCAACACTCGAGAAAGTATATCTTAAGAATATGAACCGGGCCTAACTCAATCTCAAAAGCTAATTCAAGGGAGAGAAGTGTCCAAGGCTTTATAAGGGTCACATTTACCCCTATCCCAATCCAATTTGGGATATTAACACACCCCCTCATGCCTAGGGCTGAATTCAACATCGATTGAGGAGGCTTTGATATATCTTAAGAAAATGAGGTAGACCTAACTCTCCCCCAAAAGTTAACTCAAGAGGAGAGGAATGCCCAAGACTTTACAAGGGGGCATAGTACTCTATCTCATACCAATGTGGGATATTAACAGACAGTATCATACTCTATACAAAACATGACAAGCATCTCATTGCCAAATATTTCATATTTAGGATGTTGACCTACAAGCCTCTTAAATATGAAAGAAATTGATTCATATGGAGAATCAGCACACAAAAATAGACTCATCAGCAACAAATACTTTCTATTGTTAAATATACAAGAAAAAGGAGGTTCATAAAACTGCACTGATTTATTACTTCAAGCAACTGTCATCATATCCTTCTAAGATCTAACTCCTGGATGGGGCTGATAACATTTACTTATAGTTTTCTTCCTTAAATGCTCATGGCACGTTTCAAAAGTCAATGAATTTTGGATAAGAAGTAACTTGAAATGAACAATCCTCATGATTTGCATATTTGGGGGGAAAATAAATGAAACCACATTTGCAGCACAAAAAATAGTTATCTGCCTATTTATTATGATAATTGGTTCTGAAGAAAGTTATCCAAGCTTTGTGCAAAATAAAGTTGTGGTGATATAAAACATTCTGGTTTGGATAACCAACAGTGATTGATTGTAGAAAGTAAATGACTGAGAAACAAATTTTCCTATTGTTTGCACAAGTTAGAGAACCAAAACCCACCACAAAAACGTTCGTACTTTCCTCCTCCTCCCCACTATCCCCCGGCCCCCCGGTTTCTCTCCCTTTTCTTTTAGGAAACTTTATTCAATTCTTTAATTTTATCAATCTGATCCTATACTTCATAACTGGTATCAACACTATCCAAGAGTAGGAATTATACCTTGTGTATCGAGGCCGCAATGAAATGGAATAATAAAATGACAGCAACATGAACTAAATATGTTACAATTACTAAGGTCCAATTGAAGCATTCTCTCTGATACTCTTTCTCTCTCTCTCTCTCTCTCTCTCTCTCTCTCTTTCTCTCTCACAAACTACAAAATACAGCTTCTTAAAGGGTCAGAAAACTTCTGGCGGACACCAGCCAAATATTTTAAATCCTACATAACTTGCTTAACCTTGTTAGCTTGCTAATTCAATGCTAGCTCAGCATAGATGCATGACTCACTGTATGATTCCTTCCCCTAGGCACAACTGCTACCAATTATCAAGTTCAGGACAAATTTGGTAAAATTAAAAAAATTGAATAAAATTGAAAATTTGAATTAAACTTCAGGATGGGGCTATTAGTCATTTAGCCCTATTTATTTCTATGTATGATATTTTAGTGATCTGCTTCTGCAAGTCCTACAACAGAATCAAGTCAACCTTAGCCCTTTTCTTCTAACTTCCCAAAGCCAGAAATCTTGAATTTCCCTAGAACCTTGCATACAAGCAACAGCATGCAGATTTTCGAAATCTGCCATTCATCAGAACTGCTCCGTAACAAAAGAATTGTAAATCAATTTACAATATAAAGCACATGCTTCAAAAACAATGATGCAACATTTAACATTTTACCTGCGTATTCCCTTTACAACTGAAGTAAGAAGGTCCAAAGTGTATGAATGCAGAACTGGAAGTTCAGTACAAATGAACTCTTGTTCCGATGCAATCACAAAGGGAGACATGGCATGTGGCAAGGAGCCATCAACCATCAACACTCTCTCAATTAGGGCCAAAAATGAGCGAACAGGTACCGTCACCTGTTAATGAAAGATATGAAATTTCTAAATACCAGAATCATCTAGATCAATACTTCCTCTCACATCTAAAAGGGCCAAAAAAAAAAAAATTAAACATTGGGTATATCAGCTTTCCTCTTTCAATTAAAATCTAGCAATCATACTACACTACCTGGACTGGATATGAAGTTGTAAGCATTGTACAACAACTATGCATCAATGCAGAGACACTTGATAGCTTAGATCTCTTTCTTGCCCTGTCTGATGTCTCTTCTAACAAATTCTGACCCCATAAAGAAGTTGGGGTAATCTCTCCAGGTGGAACCAATAATCTAACAGCTTCATCCCATTTAGTTTCTGCAAAAAATTTAGACAATTTGCTAGTTACCATCCTTAAGAGAAGCTCCATCATAACCAATATGGTACTAACAAATACCTTCTTCTAGACCATGGAAGATTTCAGTCAGGTAACCATTTACCAATAATAGAATCTTCCGCATCATTGAAAGCCAACTATCATCATCTCCTCTTGATTTAGGAAGTAATGCTAGACAATAGGCAAGCTTCTGAATATTGAAAATCAGGCAGAATATGAAATATAATTATGTTCATCTCAATTCTCAATGCATTAAGTTGCTTTCCTAATCATAACCCAGCAATGATTAAAGCATATAGAAAGAGATATGTTACCTTAAGCATATTAATACTGCATTTTCCTGACAAAATTTTTGATGCAATAACAGCTTCAACCTACACAAAGTGTTGACATCATTATATCACAATGCATTAGCCCACCAAATCTTATATTTTTGGAACTAGTGTCCGTTCAATAACAAAATAGCAATTAAATATTGAAGCCATATTGAAACCAAAGATATTTAAGGCTTTTTGTTCCTCATAAATACCACCAGAAAACTATTATTATATGATTTGTGGAATGGGAAGGACATGCCAAATGGAGGTTATCTTTGAATGCAACATATTGATGGTAGGTTTCCCATAGTACATGCTCAAAATTTACAAGATAACATCCACAAAATAAAGTGTGAATGAAACACCAGCAAAATGGTCCATGGATACAAAGTAGAAAGAATTTATGATTTCTGTTCTATCTTTTCTAATCAGAACCTTAGCTTACAGTTTAATATGATACATTATAACAAATAAGCATTATAAAGCCATATTTCCAGGTAACCATCAGAGTTCCTAGAATGTGCTTTCAAATTATCATATTTTCCGCATCAGGTCAAGTTCCATTTGGAGAGGTTAAGACATCAAAAATAAAAGGTGTAAAATCAACCTACAAAGTGGCTAAGCAATGAGGATTCATTACCCAACTAAGATTCCTCTTCATGTTCTTTATAAGATACTTGCAGAGACATATATGCATATAGTCCACAAATACATGTGCATGTGAGCACATATACATGTCTCTATGTTTATGTGCTTGTGCAAGCAGTCAAGCACATATTGCGTGTTGTGAATATGCCTAATGTAATATAGGTGAACAGATTAATTCATATTTGAGTCTACACGTGCTAAAATCTTCAGAATCAGAAACATGCAAATGTGATTATGTACAGAAGATAGATTTTGTTTGTGCAGAGGAAGGGGAAAAAAAACTAAACTGGAATATCACTATGTAGACAAATGGTAACATACACTGTCATAATGACGATGAAGAGAAGCTGGAAAGAAAGTTATAACAGTGCGTAACAGATGAAGTGCTCCTTCCTGCACGTGCCACAACAGTCCAATTATGAAACTTTAAGACAGAAAAAGATCATATAATAAATGAACAGAGAGCATCAAGGCCAAAAGCAGATAATATCTTCACTAACATTAAAGGAACATAATCTACAGACTAGGATGATAGAAAATAACCAGTATGCAAAACAGAATCCAGATAAGCTCATAAAAAGAGAAATTTGTTGCCAAGCTGCAGCAACTGTTCATGTGAGTTTGTGTACGATTCATATGTGGGTGTGTCCATGTGTGTATGTGTGAGTAAGTAAGTGAGTGAGTGTGTGTGTGCGTGCGCGCACGCGTGTGTGTGTGTGTGTGCGTGTGCGCGCGCATGTGTGTGTGTGTGTGTGTGTGAGAGAGAGAGAGAGAGAGAGAGAGAGAGAATAGGCATGACCAAATTATCATTACTTATGGGCCGATAACACCATTGTTTCAATATGATTGATGATATATTGAAGCAACTCACCATACTCATCACATAAATTTGTAGATATAAGCAAGAGGATTAACTGCAACAATTTGTCCACAGAATGCTATAAAAGTTTACATTTAATGTTAAAAATGCTTGGACCTACACAATAAAGCAATATCTTTAGCCAATTCTTACACAACTCAACCACAGCCTATTTTACTTTGCAACTGTATGCTTTTGCAGTGCAAAAAAATTATGCAACTCAGAGGTGGCCATAAACAACACTTATTACGCTATTCCACCCACAAATAAATACAATTTGTGACAGACTTTAAAAGGCTAAAGAAAAAAAAAATTGATAGAACAGATTTCCGTGATATTTTTCAAATACGACGAGACCAAAAGAAAATGACAACAAAAAAGATAACAGTCGTAATGATAAGATAAAAGTAAATTAAACGAATCACAAAGTCTACTTACCCACACATTCTCTGAACTATCCTCTTGCAACAGCCTCAGAACAGGTTGAATGAGTTTTCCAGCATGGGAAGTTCCATTCTTCTTGGCATTAGGAAATCCAGCTAACCTGTCTCAACAAAGTTATTAGCTTTACAAATTACTGAATTCACAACATACGTCATTTATTATGGAATACATAATATATGAATCAAGTTCAGACTTCATGCATGGTTAAGAATATTACCTTGTCATCAAATCAGATATTGAGGTACAAGAAGCCACCTTTACAAACTGAGAATCTGCTGGTGACTGTTTAAAACACAAGCAAACATGCAATGGTATTAGATAAAAAGGTCAAACACTAGGTTTTACAATAAAGGTGATTCCAGAGGTGAGAAATATTCCAGAAGCACTAACTTGCCTTGATAAAATTAAAATAAAGGAAGAGACTGCTAACGCATTTACTTTTGCTGTATCAACTTAACAATCTCAAAATCATGTTTTAATATTAACAACAATGATTATGTCACATGAATTACTGAACCAGAAACTCAGTCTCCCATCCATCCTATAAATTGTACAATGTACCTTCAGATTTGGCCATTTAGACAGCATTGGTAGAAATTGTACTTCTATATAGCTATCCCTAGAGAAGTATGGAATGCCACTCTCTTAGCAACTTCCTTAATGTAAGGACCACAAATTTGAGGACTTTTAAAAAATTGATTGAAAAACCAATGGACCAGTGTACACAGAAGCAGATACATATACTGTACTCTTGGATGGTATATAGTTTCTTTATATTTACCATTTTTATTTTGTGGAAACTCTTCTTACCACAGTTCTCACTCGAATAGCAATTTTGGCAGCTAAATAAAAAATATGAACTTCAACAGCACAAATAAACAAAAACTTGGCACTCCAAAATAAATTTAGAACAACAACCTAAAATCCTTCCAAAGACCCTAGTGATGTCACTCAAAACCTACAGAACAAAAATATGATACACAATAAATTTTGGTTTCCATACCTGAATGTGTAATAAAAGTTTGTCAAACCATACAGCATATGATGCCAGAAAGCGTTCAGAGCTGCATTCTTGAGAAGTCACCCCCAGCAAACAGATTGCTGCCCAACATTTATCTGGCTATAAAAGATCAAATAAGCCCCATTGAATCTCATAATAGTATGACTCAAATATTAAAAAAAAAAAAATCCTTGCCCTTCGCATATCAACATCTAATAATGCCTCCACTACCAACTGAAATCAGAAGTTGGATAGGTACCATGGTAGAGCTCGAGACCAGAAATAATAATCGATTGAGCCAATCATCAACGGCAGACTTCCAGCGTTCAATTAGCTTATCATCCATGGAACCGGTGATGGATTCAGCTAAAAGCTTGAAAGTTTGAATAGTGGAGACAACCCTTGACAGCTTCAATGGTGTGCCTAGTGGCTTCTTCTCGTCTGGGACATCTTCCTTCAATAATGCACGGAGCATACGAGGCTTCAGAGCAACATCATACATATCCTTCAAGTTCTCCAAGGCGGCCATTGTATTGTAGCAGGGAGTAAAAAAACCTCCGAACAAGAGAGGGCAGTGTTTGATAAGGGTTTCTATAGCTTGACATATATGATAATAATAAATAAATAAATAAATAAAGGGCATGGCTATAGAAAGCCCGTGCGCAAATGCAGAGGGCACTTTCAGCCGTTAGATGGCCATCCCTTAAATATGAGAGATGTTTATAGTTTAGCAGTAATTGTAAAAATCGGACGCAATTACGAAAATCAAATAAAACAATATTCTTATAAATATTTTATTAGTTATTTTTATTAAAAATTAAAATAAAAACAAAATTTTTTATGGATATTTATAATTATTTAATTTAATTTATGAGAATATGTTAAAAATTATTTTTTTTATCTCTTTTATAAAATTAATAAGAAGTAAATATGAAAAATTAGCAAATACAATAATAATTGTAAAAGTCTGAAATTTTTATAGAGTGATTTAATATAGAAACCATTATAATGCCAATATCTTTTAAAAATAATTTTAAAAGTTTCCATAATAATGAAGGACATTGTAATTAATTTTGAAAATAAAAATAATAGTGAAATTGTAAAAAAATTTTGAATATTAATATTGTCAAAAAAATGACAGAAAATAAATATTAAAGAAGAATAATTTTTGAAAATTTATTTTTTATAATATTTATTAAGTAATTAAAACTGTTGAACAACAAAATTTTATTATAAAATATTTATTCTTCTTTAAAGTTGATTTTTTAATTATAAACAAATAATATATGAAAATACTATAATTTTGCAATATTTTCATCTATTACAAAAAAAATTAATTACAAAAATAATTAAATCTCTGCAAAAATATAATATATGAAATAATGAAAATATTATTAATAAACTTTAATAAAATAATTGTAGAAGCACTGTTTTATTAGATTTTTTTAATTATTTTTCAGATTTTTTTACTTTTTAAAATTATTGTTAAACAATAAATAATTGCTTTTATCTCTGGAAGTGTTCATCCACGGTTGAAAGTCTCGTCCGCACCTGTGCGCGGGCTTTCCACAGTGATACCCTAAAAAAACCAAAATACCAAAACTACCCTTGATAGCATTTATAGTTAATGGAATGCACAATATTTAATGAAATTCCAAAATTTAATATTTAATAATTTTTAAGGTAAATTATTATTCAGTTTATATTTTAATAAAATTAATTATTTAATCTGTATTTTAAAAAATATATTATTTAATTTATATAATTTACTTTCGTTAAACTATTTAATCCATCCATCAAATTTTTCATTAGTTAATATTAGTAAACTACTATTTAGTCATCATATTCTAAGAAAACTAATTAATTAATTTTGTATTTTTTAAAAATTACTATTTATTCTCTTTAATTTAATAAAATTAATTAATTGATCTCTATATTTTAAAAAATATAATATTTTAAAAAATATATTCTTAGATAAAAATAAAAATCACTGTGTGAAGACTAAATCTATTTATATATTTTTTTTAAAATGTTCAAGTATTTTCATTTGATTTCTTAAATATATCATTTTTGTGATTTTTTTTGTCACACCACCTACTCAATCAATAATAAGCTGAGTCGGAAATACAACAAACTGTGTTGAAATGCATAATATTTTATTTAAAATATTTTTAAACAATAGAACAAATCATGTTTAACATCATTTTAAATCCGTCCATAATAAAAATAAATCATTAAAAAGATAAAGTTTGCAATAATCATTATAAATTACAGAAAAGATAAAAAGTTTGATACAAAATGATTTACTTGATTACATCAACTATTTTTAATGTACATGCTAACATTTTACAACTTTTCCAAGGTTCAATGGAAAAGAAAATTACAAAATGTCTGATGTGCTTCGCAGCTGATGCAAACTATTGTGGCCCCTCTACTGGCGGCTGCTCTCTGCTACCTGTGCGTAGGAAAATCCAACGCGCTAAACTTATGCTTAATGGTGCTAAACTCATCTATAAAAGAAAAATATACAAGCATGAAACTAATATGCAGATTGAAACAACAATTTCTATAATTTTAACAGCCATACATATTCATGAACAAGATGCAAAGAGATAAAGAAACATATCATATGACAAATATTAATCAATTTACATCATTTTACTTATGTCGCAGCCCCTATAAACTGTGACACCCCTTACTCGTCTATAGTGTAGTCGAGCAAAGCATATCACACTAGGTGTCGAAGCGCCAACTTATCTTATTTCACTTCTAATTATCACATTTAATTCATTTAATTTAGGGTCAATTTATTAACTAGAGAAACTAATGGAGTTACCCCTAAATTTATTCATATTTGACGTTTCTTCACCTGTTAAAAGTCTCAATAATATAATTACAATAATATAAATTCTTCTTCACATTTAATTCTAGTACTTCATTTCAATGTTGTAAACTCACAATTTTCATTCATACATAAATAAATAAACTAATATTCATTCATAAATAAAATACTCAATTTCAATTAATTTACATAATTAATAATAATTACATGGGTTTATGATTTACAATACAAAATGAATATTACAATACACAAAAAAAAAAATCTAACATGGCCTAAAGAGCCCTACCAAAATACATTGCACGGAGGAGGTGACACAATCTGACACTGATGCAGATAAAAAATCTCTACTCCCATTTGATGGTCTACGTGGCAAAAAGCGACGTACTAAGCATACAGCTTAGTGGTGCCAATATAATATAAAAATAAACTAACTAATTCAATATGTAAAAATTATGCTATTGACTGGACTGGATAAATGGGTAAACTGACACCGGGTATCAAGTACCTCAGGCCATCACATGATCGGTCACATAGTGTCTGTCAGGTGTGCAATAAAACTGTAACACCCCTAAGTTCGGTAGTGCGTTCTGCCGTTCCGGTGACCAGTGCTGTCCGGACAGCTATGATGCCTAGAACCACACTTTAATATGAGTGAGGAGACATAAAATAATGAAATACAGGAAAAGAAAATACAAGAAAAACAAAGAAAAAATAATAGCAAAGAAATGTAACCAAGTTAAGCGAGCCGGAAACCCTAGCGATGGGTGACCGCACCGGGAAGTCATGGCGTGGACCGTTGACTAGCCCTGGACTGCGGGAAACCCTAGAAAATATTTTTGGACTTAAAGAGACATCAATTGAAGTATAAATATCATTAGAAAAATCAAAGAAAAAAATTTAATAATTAGTACAAAGAAAAGTGAGAAATCGAAAAACAGACAAAACCCGGTGTTACCGAAAAATCGGGAATGCAACCCGACCAGGGGCATTATGGTCATTTGACATCCCGAAGTGTCTTTTGATCTAAATGTCCATTAAAAATAAATAATATTACACTTAGAAAATAAAATGAAAAATTAATTTGGTGGTACCTAAAGTAAATAGCTAAAATCATGGGTTAATGTGGGATAAATGAATAATTAACATATAATATGATTTAAATGGTGTGAGTGGGGCACTATGGGATTAATATATACTAAGTGGGGCAGGTGTAAGTCCATAATACCATCAGAAAGTTCATCTTCTCCATTTCCATTAAACATGCCGAAATGAAGGATGGGAAAATCCTCCATTGCCATTTTGTGTAAACCTTCCTTCACTCCTCCATTTCAACTCCAATCACTTAAGTAGCTTCATGAAAAATTGTCTACACATCACAAGGAAAGGTTTGATACTAAAATCAAGAAGTTTGGTGAAGGTTTAGCAAGTTCCAACCATAAGGTAAGTTAGCGTTTTTGAAGATAGCTTTGTTAAACTTTGTGTTCATGTTATGGGTGTTAGTTTTGTGAAGGAAATTTTTAAGTTTGAAGAGTTATTGAGATATCCATTTTTGGGCAGCCATGTAATCATGTATTGATGGAGTATTTGTACATATATTTGATGAGAATTATGTTGGTTATGATGATTTAATAACCTAGTGAATTACTTCATATGTATATGGTGAATTTTGCACTTGGAATGGGATTTAATGAATTGTAGGACACTTTGGTGTTGAAGGACAATTTCGGCAGCCTTGATACTCTTGGATAAGTGTATGTGTTCATGAAGATATGGGCAGAATTGTGGCATTAAGGATTGATGGATATGTGTATGAAATTATTGTGTAAAGTGTATGTAAAAACTAGTAATGTTTATGTGTATATGTAATGGTATTTGAACTTTGGGAATTAGAGTTATATTTGGTGTATTAAGGATAATTGTAATATGCCCAAAGTGATGTTAATGTAAAGTGGAATATGGTTTTGGTAATGAACCAAAACAGAAATGGTAAGGGGAAGTGCACATATAGTAATGAAGTGTGTAATTGATGTATGTTAAGTAAGGTAGTTAAGGGCAGTGTACATTTTAGCCAATAAGTTTAAATGTGTAACCTCAATTGGTATGAGACCAATTGGAGGTGAAACTAGGCACAAAATGTGCCAACTTTCATTGAGAAAACATACCAAAATTCTGCTTGCAAGGTGACCTAAGAAAATGACCAATTCGGATTAAGTGCAATTAGGACCTGAAAAATGACCAATTGGGCAGCAGTGAGTGTTTAGGCCATAACTCACTCAAAACAGGTCCAATTGACCTGAAATTTTAACCATGAATAGCTAAGACCCATACCTACAAGTCTTATGAAGACATCAAAGACCAGAAATGACCATAAGCAAGTCAAAAAGCTTGCACAAGTTCGGGTCCAAAAACTGGCCGAACCAAAGTTGACCAAATTGACCTAAAATTGACCTAATTTGATACCGTTTGACCAGCAATAGTATAATGACCATAACTCGGTCTACTTAACTCGGAATGACCTAAAATTTTGCACCGCGGTCCATAAGACATAGATCTACAAGTTTGTAGTTTTGACCGAAACCCGAAAACTGAGGGAACTAGGCCGTCCGGCTAGGTCAAACCAGTATCCCGGAATCCGACAAATTGCAATAAAATGCAAGGAAACGCAGAATACATAGAAATGAAATTGGTAGCGTGTACCAAACCTAAAACCCTATCGAGTGTGACATATTAATGACACTAAAACCTAATTTACCTAGAACGCATCGAGGGTCGGTATATTAGGTGATTAAGCAAATAATAGCTTTCAGTGAATTACTTATCGAACATTATCGTTAGAGACAATTTAAATTAGTACTGAAACACTTCAAATTGTGTTTCTCAGTTAGCAAGGACTCAGGAAAAGGGAAGGAAACACTGAGTCCAAACCAGGAGACAAGTATCAGAGGTTTGTGCACAACTAGTTTTTAACTGATTTTGTTTTGAATATTTCATATGATTAAATGACATATTTTTCTTATGTATTGTGTTTAACAAGCATTGGATTTAATTCAATGATTATTGAAAGTTGTTATAGTATGTACGAATTTAGCTTTGTAAAATAGTATTTCGACAAGTATTAAGCATTGTTATGGATTGAATAAATTATGTTTTGGAAAATTGTGATAGAACATGTTTTGAATTGTGATAGTAATTTTCATGGAAAAATGCAAATTTATGATTTGAATTGTGATGAGCATAAAAATTATTGGATATTGGAATTAAATTTGAATCGAATTATATTGTGATTTATGCTCACTAAAATGATTGTGATATTGTTTTATATCTCACTATAGATGCTTGACTAGGTTATTACCCGTCTCTCTCATTTGTTGAGAAGACGATGGAGTTAGTTGTGTTTTGATTACCATGGTACGTGCACAGGCTTAGATTTTCCTCTGATTTAAGGTTAGATCTAAGTTTGGCCCTTGCGGAAGATTCATTATTGTGATGGTACTGTGCACGATGATTCGACCTCCCCGACCATAGGGAGTTAGAATCTGATTCGACCTCCCCGACCATAGGGAGTTAGAATCACATCGAATATGGCCTTTTCGGATTAGTCTTGCATAGTTAGTGAGATAAAGATTGATTTTTGAGATACATAATGATTTTTGAGATATAGAATGGCTTTTGAATGGTAAAGAATTGTGATTTCAATCATGGTTTATGTATAATTGATTTTGTTGGAATTACTTAAATGGTTAGTCAGGATTTAATAAATTGAATTTTGTGATCAAAGTCATTTATACAAATGATTTACATTATTGGCAATGAATATTTTGAGTTTTGGAATTTGATGAGTATTCAGATTTCCAAATTATTTACTGTAAATTTTGTCAATGTATATTGTACTATGTTTTAAATTATAGTTGTGCACCACTGAGTTTACCACTCAGCGATAGCTTTGTATCTTTGTCGCAGTAAGAAGAGCATAGAGCAGTGATTAAGTTTCTTTGAAGACATATTCAGATCAGCTCCAGGTATATCATAGGTATACCCATGTACATAGGTTTTGATGTATGCATGTAATAATATGTATGTAAATTATTTGAGCAGTTGTAAATTAAAATTGTACATTGAAGTTGTAAAGTAAATTATGAGTTATTTTGACTTGTAAAATTTGTATTATATTTCTTTTATCTCATCCTTTGAAAATACTGAAAAATTGTTGTGGATTGAGTTGAGAAAAATATTGTGTTGAATTTTGTTGGAGTTGATACTTGGAAAAATATTGAAGTGCTTTTTATAGGTTTTCTGAAGAACTGTTTTATCCAAAATACAGATGGCACTCTGCCAAAATTTTTACAGAAATTCCAAATAAGTCAAATGTGTTAGTTCTATCACTTCAGTTCTCAAAAGTTTTTAACACCTGTAAATAGTGCTCACCACTTTGAAAGAAGTAAGAAAAGTTTTTAAAATCCCTTGTAGTGTATTTAGTGGATTATCAGTAGACGGAGTTGATAATTCATTAGGTATACTACGGGATCATGTCATGCCTTACAGAGGGGTAGGGTGTGACATGTTTAAGTGGTATCAGAGCAATGGTTTTAAAGTGAATTTCGAACTGTGAATTTGAAATCTTTTTGTCAGGTAACTACAACTGCTCAAATGTTTGATACATATAGTACATTTACATCATAAATGTGAACTAATGGAGAGGAATCTCCTTGTGTTGGTTGTACAGGAATAGAAAATTCTGTGAAAAAAAAATGGAAGAGAAGAATGAGACAATAGAACAGTCTGTGATGGCAGAAGAACAAGTTGAGGCCCCAGCTCCACAAAATGTCGAAGGCTGACTGTGCAGCTTTCTGGTACAAATTACTGCACAAATGGCCCAGCAAATGGCCACTTTCTTTCAACAAATGGCTAATAATCTGTCAGCCCAAGCCCAAGTACAGACCCAACCCCCACAAGGGCAGTGTGAAATAGAGAAGAGGGAGAAACTTATGGGTCAGAGCTCGAACAGTAATTTGAGAAAGAGAAAAGAATTTGAGGAACCCTGAGCTCAGGGATACGATAGAGGTGGATCATTAAGACAGAGACCACCAAGGTCCAGTCGTCGAACAACTAGAAGTTCCTACCCTTCCCGCCAATGTGAAACTTGTGGAAAATATCATGGTGGGATATGCTATAAGACCTCTGGAGCCTGCTACAATTGTGGAAAACTTGGACACTTTGCTAAAAATTATACTAAGCCACCTCGATCTGCTCTCCGGATTTCACAAACCGTCAGTCAGAGTCAAGATAGAAATAGAGTTGATACTCCTCACCACTATAACACAGTGAATCAACCCGAATATGGTAGCACACCAGTCAGAGCGTCCACTATGCACCAAGGAGAAAGAGCAGAAACTTCAGATGTAGCTGCTGGTAAGTTCTTAATTTTTAAAAGAAACAATTAGTTATTAATTGATCCCAGCACTACTTAGTTGTGTGTTAATGTCAGAACTATATGTTCTGTTGTTATTCCTTTACAGGGGAATAAATTTTGATGCATTAGTGACTAGTCTTTTAGGATCAAAACTACAATAACAAGTATGATTGACATTAATTTTGGAAGAATTGTTAGCTAAAAGTATTTTTTTAACATACCATAAATTATAAAGCTAATTGGCGAGCCTACTTAATGTAAGGCAAGAGGACTTAAAAGTAAGTTACAGTAATAGAATTGCTCTAGATGAGGGCAAAGATATTACTGTTAATAGTTATTAACGGATATTGTAATCAGAATCGATTTAGGATATTAGTGGATTCAAGAAAGATAAGATGTTAGAAAACCTAGCCCATGAGGTTATAACGTAGTGACTATATAATGTTCTCAATATTTGTATTGTAAGTTACAGATTACAGTACCGACACGGGATTATTGTGTAGAGCTACGTGCTTCCTTGTGGTATATAAAAAAAAATTTAAGAATAATTGTAAGTAATCTATAAATTGATACAGTTGCACCCAAATAGAGTACTATTACTGGAAATAAATGTGAAAATTTTAGTTAGAAATTTAAGACTTCAGAACTAGCCTATCCAACGACTACTCTTGTAAGGTAGCTGGAGTCAGTGACTCAGTTATATTAATGTGAATTACCTATACCACAGTAATTGCTATAAGCTTAGAGATATCAGTACGACATAGGCTACAATATCACAAAATGGCACTAAAGTCATGAATCACAAAATGGCATAAAGCCATAAGCAGTACTACAATCGGAACCTATTGGCATGCCAACCTATCCAAACCTATCATACTAGGTATACTGGGGCATATTAACAAAGTTAAGTTTTGGTTCTTTGGATTTGATATTATAGTGGTTACTATTTACATTACTATTCATGCAAAAATATTGACTTTTTCATAATTAATAGGTATACAAGTTCTAATTACACTATAATACCACATTTTGGATTTTACCTTTGTTAGCATTGATTACCAATTTCAATTCAAGGCTCATTAGAAGTTATTTCAAATTTTTAGATTTCATTACTTATGTTTACTATTCTATTAGACCAATCTACAGTGGAAATTTGACTAAACTTGAGCTACAAAACTCCAAATGGAGTTATTCAAAAAAAGATATGTAACTAGACACAATAAGGAACAACTTTGATGAAGAACATTTGGCCAAATTCTCACTGTAGAATGGCCTAATGGAACAGTGAACTCTAGCACCCAAAAACTGAAATTTTGAATTATTCTCCAATGGTTATAAGTATTGATTGGCAACTAATGCCAACACTTTTGGGAGCCAAAATGTGATAAATCTATGTGATTAAAACTCATGTAACTATTATATATGAAAAAGTCAATATTTTGACTTAAATGACTAAATGAATAGTAACCTTGCATGCTAAGTACAAATATTCAAGAAATGACTTTGTGATATGCCCTAGTAGGCCTAATGTGATTGGTTTGGATAAGTTGGCAAGCCAATAGGGTTCTGATAGCAGTACTGCGTATGATGTATGGCTCCATGCCATTCTGTGATATTATAGCCTATGGCTATATTGATTATGATGTTATACTTGGCTTTATGCCTTATTGCTTTTATGGCTTATTAGCCATTCTGTCTGCACACCGGGAGACACATTGTGACTGATGGTGTGACGGCCCGAAGTACCTGGTACCTAGTGCTAGTTTACCCATTTATCTAGTCCGGTAAATTTGTATAGGTTACTTAGGCATGGAAAAGTATAAATGTAATTGAATTGATTATTAAATAAAGTAAGGAAATTAAATATCAAGATAAAGAATAAGAGTGATTACAATAAAAAGAAGCTCAAAATCATCAAGAAAACGATTAATAAAATGCTAGAAGGAGTTAATATCATAAAATGTAATTAGCCTTTGACTAAACAATAAGTTAATAATTATTCATTTCTTATAAATACAATAACTAGGAAATTTTTACTTTTATTTGCATACTATATTTTCTTGTATTATTGGCACCACTAAGCTTTATGCTTAGCACGTCGCTTTTGCAACGCGTAGGTACTGAAGATTTGAACAGAGAACCTAGTAGACCACAGACTGGGTGAGGCCGTTCACAGTTCTGCATAATGTCCGTGTCACCTCACAGGCTATAGTGCATTGGTAGGACACTAGGTCCCATTTTGGTATTTTATACAGTTTGTACTATTTGTAATCAAACTTTTGTTTTCTCATGTATAAATTGAAACTTATGTAATATAATTTGGTATGAATGTTATTATTTGTAAATTTGTGTTTATAAATGAAATGTACATGATTATGATGTTAAATGAATGAATGGCAAATGGAAGAATTTTTGAGAATTGATATGAAGATTGGGAGTTGTGGAATTGAATGACTATAGGAAGTGTTTTTCACAGGTTCCGAAGAACTGTTTTTTCCATTTTTAATCGGTACTCTGCCCGATTTTCTATAAAATTTTCAAAACCTTAAATGAATTTAAAATTTTAATAAATGACTTAAATGAGTTAAATTTCACAAATTGCATTTCATAACCATGAAGAAATAAATTAAGGAAGGATAAAAATAATTGAGATAAAATAGGGTGTTCCGGTATACTGTGTGGCATATCTTGCTCGGCTACATTGTAGACGGGTGAGGGGTGTCACACATTGTATCCCTAGTTTCACCTTCAATTGGCTTTACACCAATTGAAGATACACAAGTCAACTTATTGCTGCCTAAACTCACTGGACTCAAGTCTAGAATTTCTGGCACATAGGGCAACTTAACCATTTCACCATTCAATGCCACAATTCACTTCAAATTAAGGTCAATTCACCTCAAATGGTCACTAATTGACCATTAGAATACCAATTCACCATCAATTTTGCAAAACCCTAAACTTAGCTCAAACCCTAATCTCCAAAGTCACCAATCTTACACTACTCATACAAATTAAAGTTCAAATCATTAAATTTACATCAAGGCCATCACCAACAATCTTTAATTCAACTAAAAGTCATCAAAACCCTAGCATGTTCATGGCTGCCAAAAATTTAAGGGTGTCCTAACATGTATATTTTTGTTCAATTTTCACAATTTCTAGCTCAATTTAAAGTCCTAAGCATGCATAGGTAGAGAGATATGTAAGAATTGGCACTAACCTTGAAGTGAGCCAATTCCAAGCTTGTTAAATCTCTTTGTTTCCACTTTTTTTTTTGCTGCTTAGTGCTTGTTCAAGATGCAAGGATTAATTTTAGTGAAGACAACTAGAAGTTTTAGGATGAGATAAGGAAGAAAATGAAGCTTACAAGTTTATCAATGGTGGAAAGCTCTTGAAGGAGTTTCGGCCAGTTGAAAAAGGAAGAAGACAACTAAATTTTATTTTATTTTTATCCCTTTTTAATGGTTTTATGTGTGCTTGTTTCATTTTGATTGGTTGTAAATTTTTAATGACATCATTCTTACTTATGCATGAGGTCATAATTGCATTTTAATTTCATTTTGTTTTCATTTCCTTTTTCTTTCTTCCCTACTCATTTTTAATTAAATTTTTATCAATATTTATTCACTTTTTCTGTCATATACCTCACTTACATAAATAGACAAGTTGGTCAAAAATCATCTCTGAAGGTGAAATGACCAAAATGCCCTTCGTTTTGCTTACCAAGCTAAATTTGTCTATACCAATTTATAATTTTTTTTTAGCATTTTTTGTTAATAGTATGCCCTAGAGCATATCATTTTGTATGTATCTTGTATATATTTTATTAACAAAAGGCAATTTTACTTTTCCATTTACGTAATCTATTTATGTGTAATTGAAAAGGTCCATTCATATTTTGTTACAAATTCTATTCATAAGTTTTTAAGAAAATGAGTGACAGTATTTCTAGAACAAAGTGTAGACACCATATTTTGGCCGACCTCCAAAGTCAAGGAACTTTTTAAACTTTTAACTTTATTACCCGCTTTCAATCGATGGCCTCAATCACAAATAGCTTGTCACACCCTACTCCTCCGTAAGATGTAACATGATCCCGTAGTACACCTAATGAACTATCGTACTTCGCCTACCGATAACACATTAGATATACTACAAGGGATTTTAAAACAATTTTCGTGAAATTTAATCATCGCTTAAAATCTGGTGTTATAAAAAATTTTCGAAATTTCGGCAAAGTGCCGGTTGTATTTTGAGAAAACAGTTCTTCAAACCTAAAAAGGAAAACACTCCCAATATGTTTTCTCAAATACAACTCCAATAACTTCATTTTAACTCACAATTCAAATCTCAATAATCAAATCAATTCATTTTCAAACCAATCTCATCATAAAAAACATTTCATTGATTACAAGACTCAACATTAATATTACAAAACTATTCAGGTAAATGAAATCTCAAATTTTCATTTACAATAATTTATATTTAATTACATACCAAAATATTGTACAAGAGTTTTTATACAACTGCTCAAATAATTTACATACATATTATTACATGCATACATCAAAACTTATGTACATGGGTATACCTATGATATACCTGGAGCTAATCTGAATATCTCTTCAAAGAAGCTTACTCAATTGCTCTATGCTCTTTTCACCTGTGACAGCATACAAAGCTATCGCTGAGTGGTGAACTCAGTGGTGCACAACTATAACTCAAAACATAGTACAATATACCTTAACAAAAATTATAGCAAATAATTTGGAAATCTGGATACTCATCAAATTCCAAAACTCAAAATATTCATTGCCAATAATATAAATCATTTGTATAAAATGACTTTGATCACGAAATTCAATTTATCAAATCATAACTAACCATTTAAGGTAATTTCAACAATTTATTAGAAATAAAGATTAATTCCAACAAAATCAATTATACATAAATCATAATTGAAATCACAATTCTTTACTATTCAAAAACCATTCTTTATCTCGATAACCATTCTTTATCTCGAAAACCATTCTTTATCTCACTAACTATGCAAGACTAATCCGAAAGGGCCATCTTCGGGGTGATTCTAACTCCCTATGGTCGGGGAGGTTGAATTGGATTCTAACTCCCTATGGTTGGGGAGGTCAAATCATCGTGCATAGTACACACCACAATAATGAATCTTCCGCAAGGGCTATAACATAAAAAACTTAGATCTAACCTCTAATAAGAGGAGAATCTAAGCCTGTGCTCGTACCATGCAAATCAAAACACAAATAACTCCATTGTCTTCTCAACAAATGAGAGAGACGGGTAATAACCTAGTAAAGCATCTATAGTGAGATATAAAACAATATCACAATCCTTTAGTGAGCATAAATCACAATACAATTCGATTCAAAGTCAATTTCAATATCCAATAATTTTTATGCTCATCACAATTCAAATCATAAATTTGCATTTTTCCATGCAAATTGCACAATTCAAAACATGTTCTATCACAATTTTTCAAAACATAATTTATTCAATTCACAACAATGCTTAATACTTGTGGAAATACCATTTCACAAAGCTAAATTCATACATACTATAACAATTTCTATAATCATTGAATTAAATCCAATGCTTATTAAACATAATACATAAGAAAAATATGTCATTTAGTCATATGAAATATTCAGAACAAAATCAGTTAAAAACTAGTTATGCAAAAACCTGATTTGAGTCCCTTTTAGGCCTTGACTCAATGTTCTTTATGCTTCTTAATATCCTTATCAACTGAAACACACAATTTAAAGTGTTTCAGTACTCAATGAATTTGTTTCCAACCACAAAATCTAATATCTAAATTTTCTTAGTACTATTCCCTTCAATTCATTTCATTAGTTAACTTATAATGTTGACCCTTGATGCACTCTAAGTGAGTCAATTCTAATATTACCAATATATTACATTTTATAGCCCTTTAGTGTTGGTATATGTTACCAATTTCATTTCCAAGTGTATTGCATTTTATTGTAATTTACTGGATTTCGGTGTACTATTTTGACCTAGCCGGACGACCTAGTTCCCTTGGTTTTCGGGTTTCGGTCCAAACTACAAACTTGTAGGTCTATGTCTTATTGCATACGGGGAAAAATTTCAGGTCATTCTGAGTTATGTAGACCAAGTTATGGTCAATTTACTAATGCTAGACAGAATGTACCAAAATGATAACTTTAGGTCATTTTTAGATCACTTTTGGTTCGGCCAGTTTTTGGACCTGAACTTGTGTAAGCTATTTGGCTTGGTTCTGGCCATTTTTGAGCTTTGGTGTCTTCATAAGAATTGTAGATCTATGTCTAAAATATTCATGGTAAAAATTTCAGGTCAATTAGACCTATTTTGAGTGAGTTATGGCCAAAACACTAACTGCTGCCCAAATGGTCAATTTTCAAGCTTTCAAGTCACTAATCCGGATTTGGTCATTTTTAAGGTCAGTTTCTAGGTAGAATTTTGGCAACATTTCTGCATGAAAGTTGGCCTATTTGGTGTCTATTTTCACTCCCTATTAGCCTCATACCAATTGGGTCCACAATTTTGCACTTATAACCTAATTTAGGTACTGCCATCAATACACAACCTGTACAAGACACTTACACTTCCAATTTGACATTCCTTCTCCCCCTCATTACTTCATTATTCATGCATAGCACTTCTATAAATATTAAACACAATTCCAGCAAGTATATTGGGCAGAACACTCAAGTGCTCAATGCACACAATTCACGTATAATGTTTTTTCGATCTCTTATCTTCTGATTAATAGTCGCTTTCAAGTCTAATGTTCAAACTACATTCAATCAAATAAATACTCAGACAATTTGGTTTGGACGCTTTCCGATCTCATCAAGAAATTGAACAAAAAAACGATTCCTATTCATTTCAAAATAAAAATATATAAGTCATTCAGCAAAAGGATCTCCCCCAGCCTGCTTCCTGGGTACATGTCATTTCTCTCATCCTCTCCCTCTCTCTTAGGCTCCTCATCGCTCTCCTCTTCGGCCTCTGGAATGAGCTTATTCATCCAGGAGAAGTCCTCCTCAGGATAACGCTTCTTTAGCTTGTCTAGGAGGTTATTATGGGCGTTCACTTATGCCCCAACCTCTTTTGTTGTGCTTTCCTCTTCCTTGGCCAGGAGCTCCTCCTCCTTGGCCTGGAGCTCCTCCTCCTTTGCCCGAAGTGCCTCAAAAAAATGAGCGAGATTGGCAGATCGATCATCTCTAGAGACTTCAAGCTCCTGCTCCATTTCGGCTATCTTCTCTTCGTACTGCTTCATTCGATCTTCCAGTTTGGTGATATAATCATTGGCAGAGGAGAACTGGGCCTTTGCAGCCGAGGCATCCTGGACCGCCTTAAGAATCTCCTTCCTTAAGGCATGAGCTTTTTCTCTGATCACATGTTGATTTGCAATAGCCTTCAAGCCCAAACTCATTGTCTGAGTTAAAATATCATCGATGCTCTCCTCTACCAATCTGTTCTAATCTTCTTAGAAGCAGATGGAGGTGCCCATGACCTTGGCTAGGCCAGGATTCCCTCGGGTGGAACGATTCCTTTCTAGTGATTGGATGAGGAGTTGAGCTCCATGGGAAAGCATCCTAACAGTAGGACCAGAAGACTCCCCTTCTACATTGGAAGAAATCGGAGGAGGCGAAGGAGGTGGACATTCAATCTGCCTAGGTGGAGAAACGGCGACCTCTACTTCAGAGACCGACTGTTCTTGAGGTCGAGGGAGGGAGCTCGGTATTTCTACCAAATCTCGCTGAGGGGTCTGAACAGCAGTAGCAGTAGCTTCCTTCATCGCCCTTACTTTTTGGGAGACCTTCCTCTTTCCCTTGCGGCTCTCTTTAGAAGCATCGCCACCTGCCATACCTGCATAGAGAAGAAATCAGTGAGTTCGCTAAGATTTAGAGGCTAGAGATATGGATTGTACGAGGACCGAGGTCAGAGAGCTGAAGCTTGTAGTCTTCATCGGTGATCAGCCGTATCATCCACCACTTCAGTTCAGCCATAACCACATCTAAGCACGAGAATTTATGGGTGGACGCTTGAGTCTTTAACTCTTTCACCATGGCGTCTTCGTCCTTATTTAAGGTGAGCTTCTTAGGGAGTTGGGGGACTAAATAATTCCAATTGCGTGGGATCCCTTCAAAACCATTTCGATCCTTAGTCCTAAGGATGAAAAATCGATCCTTCCAATTCTTCAGCGAAGAAGGGAGATCAGTAAAAAGCACGCAGTTCGGCTTTGCCTGGAAGAACCAGAATTCGTCATCCTTCCTTTGGGCAAGCCTATGCAGCTCGGCAAAGACTTTAGCCGTGGGCTCCAGTCTCTTGGCTCGGCAGAGGCCCCTGAAGGCTACTAAAGTCCACTAGGAGTTCGGATGCACTTGAGCTACCGAGACATGGTGGAACTTTAGGACGACCTTATAAAATTCATCCAAGGGAAAACGAAGCCCGGCCTTCAGCTGGTCTTCATATACTATGATGAGATTGCCTTCATCAAAGAAGTGATCAGCCCAATGGTCACCATGGTATTTGATCAATTCGAAGGAGTCAATCTACAGATTGTACTCTTGACTTATGGATTGGAGATCAATTTCTCTTAGGATGGACGGCAGCTCATCAACTGGCAGGTTTTCCCTTCTCGAAGAGGTTCCTTGCTTGATCAGTAGCGGACGATAACGAAACGATGGTGTCTTTGGATCGTTACTTTGATCTAATCACATCGCCTTCTTTTGAGGTCCATAAAAAATGGACGGAAGGTGGGCTTGCAGGTCTCTAACCCTCAGTACCGCTCATTTTCAGAAAACAGAAAGGAAAATTAACCGAGGATAATCAAAATCCTTACCGGAGTGTGATCGATGCTTGAAAACTCTAAAAAGCGAGAAGAAGTGCTGAAATTGCTAGGGAGAAGCTCTGAAATGACATAAGGAAGCAAATGAGTCACCTCTCCCCTATTTATACCCATTTGAGCATTAAATGCTCATGAAGTCCCAAGCGACGCATCGGTTAGTGGAACTAGGCTGCCTCCTTGACACGTCGCAAGAAGGTTCCAGAAACATAATAAAAAAGTCGAATGAATGAGATCGGTTAGCCAAGGTCATCGGATTGAACGAATTTCCAAACCCACAGATCGGCAAATGGTGATTCGTCTAGGGATCAAATCGGATACACTTATCAGAGATCGGAAAAATGACTAATGCAATAAAAAAAAAATATTCAAACAAAAATTTCATTTCATTTTCAAAAGATCGAATTACATCATTTGGGCGATCTTAAAAGATCGGATTACATCATTTGGGCTATCTACCTAGCTTAAGACTACTCCAAGGCCCAGAAGGCTGGTCTGTATCAAAGCCTAGTCTTGTGGATGAATCAAAAGACGTGTTTGATCAGAAAGCTAGCCACAAATATTAGATAGATGTGTAGCTCAGATAGGGTGACTATGACTCTCATGATATTGAGCGAAGTCATCGCTGATGTTATCGACCAGAACCATGCTGCAGTCGAGACTCCCGATACGGTTGAAAGCCAAATGAACTTAAAGAGGCAGTCACCGAGATCAAGATTGAAATTAGCAGTCCTCTTATCCGAGATCGGTCTACCGATTGTACCGATAGACCGATTCGAGATCGGCACGATCGTCACTTTCAATCTTGATTAATAAATTAGTTCGGTTCCCTCACTGTCATTATATGACATTTTCATAGCTCTCCGATTGTCGGGGTCATAAATTTTCAGGTGAGAGCCAAAGGAAACAGTCGAAAAAAGAACAAAACAGCCATCATAATTAGAATTATAACCAGAAAAGCTAGAATTAGGGAAGGGGTGCATTAAAAATAAACTGAAAAAGGAAAAATGAGGTGTGAAGATGATTTCCTATTGCTACATATATATAAGGCCTTGGCATTTATTGCATGCGAAACCCAAAGCGGATGCATCGATAACTGGAGAATTTATTACTCTGACCAATGTAAGTTAGATAGAGAGGAAAGATCTAGAATGAGAGAGATCGGGAAATAAGAGGGAACCCGATGCAAGAGATGGAGATCGGAAAAGGGGATGGTCATTATGGGGAGATCGAAAGAAACAAGAGACGACCTATAGAGATCGGAGAATGTAGAGAGGTTAAATAACTTTCAATTAACTCTCTTCATCATCAGATCCGAGTTAGTTAAAGAACTGCAGGCGCAATCAGATCCTCGCCACACATCTCATTTGCAAGGACGCCCACCTAGCCGCCAGACGCCAAAATAGTTAAAGCAGTCCTGTACATCTCGATCTCCACTGTTGATCATAATCGTAAGGATGGATCCGGAGCCCTCGGATCAAAAAGAGGATGACAAGTTCGGTGCTTTTTATTCCCAGCCTTTGGATCCATTTTATAAGGCAAGACCCTAGACCGTTGGATTAAGAGAAGAAAGGACAGATATTCTGAACGGAATCCTGACCCTCCATTTTGATTCTCTTTAATTCTTAGACATCAGATTATGTCCTTTCGAATCTAAACCCTCTGTCTCCCTTAATGAGATCCTAACCCTTTATTTTGGGCACCCATTCCCTATAAATACTGCATGCAATACTGTAGAATGGACGAAAAAAAAGGTGGTGGTGGTGGTGATTATAGTGGAAAGACTCTGAAATTTAATTCAGTCTTGCTACTTGCCATTCTGAGCTTTTGAAGTGTGGAAAAACTTTAAAAACCAAATTTCTTAAGTATTTTCATCAAAAGGAGCTCTAAGTCCTGAAACTTCCATTTTTAGTTTCTATGCAACCATCTTCACTTCACCTCATTCCCACTGCTCTAGTGTCTAGTATTACCTTCCAAGTTCAACTTCGTTCCGACCTATTCCCATTACTCTAGGTAAGTTTGAGTCCTTTGGCTATCAGCTTTCACCTCTACAAGATTTATGGATTCTAGAGTTAGCTCATCTGTCTCCTTAACTTCCCACAGGTAAGTGTCTAAACTGTTATTTTTATCGAATAACCTTGTTTTGTTTTCTCCAGTTTTCTTTTGAAATTTCTTTTATATCCAGTAGCACTAAATCTCAAAATAAATTATCTAGGCCTAGAGTTATTTCCTGAGTCTTCTTTTACTTCATTTGCAAATTCCATTTTTTGTCATTTAGTTTTCGTTTCCTTCAAGAATAGACGTTTAAGTCATAGGCAACTTGTAAATACTCAAAAGAATATAGGTAGGGGTATTTCGACATGAGAGTTTTCGGTCTAAAAAATAAAAAATAACAAAGGAAGATGGGAGTAGCATAGGTCGGATAGGATGGAAACAAGAATAGGTCAAACAAATAAGTTATGAGGTCAAGCCACGGAACGAGCCCTGATGATAACGTAATAGATCGAGAATTAAAATAAGCTCAGATCTCGAGCGAGCAACTAAAAAGAGACCGAATCAAAGAGTTCGGATAAAGTGATCACGCAGAAGATCGGCAAGGAGTTCGGTCTTTCGTCCTCCATCTAGGTATAAGGTCCTGTAGGCTAGGAAAAGCTTTACATAGGTTTCTTGTGTCTTCGGTACTCTATTCCCATAAAAGGGGTCCAGAAGGACCCTTTACCTGAATCCTTAGTTTCAAAGTCCCTACAAACGCCATTTTAATAAACACATTAAGAGTTTGAGGGAGAGTTCTTACCCGAGCTCGGCTTAATTTTTAAACATAATACATTAAGAGATCGGGGGAGAGTTCTTACCTGAGCTCCGTTTAGACGCAATATATTAAGGAGTACGAGGGAAAGTTCTTACCTGAGCTCAGCCTAATTTTTTAACGAAATATGTAGAGATCGGAGGAGAGTTCTTATCCGAAATCTCCCGCTTAATTTTAAACAAAATACACTAAGAGATCGGGGGAGAGTTCTTACCCGAGCTCAGCCTAATTTTTTAATGAAATATGTGGAGATCGAAGGAGAGTTCTTATCCGAAATCTCCCATTTAAATTTTAAACAGAATACACTAAGAGATCGGCGGAGAGTTCTTACCCGAATTCTCGGCCAAAATCTTAATAAAATATGTGGAGATCGGAGGAGAGTTCTTATTTGAAATCTCCTGCTTAAATTTTAAACATAATACACTAAGAGATCGAGGGAGAGTTCTTACCCGAGTTCTCGGCCAAAATCTTAATAAAATATGTGGAGATCAGAGGAGAGTTCTTATCTGAAATCTCCCACTTAAATTTTTAATGGAATACATTAAGAGATCAGGAGAGAATTTTTACCCAAAATCTCTTAACTTAAATCCAAATTAAAATATCAAAACTTCAATATGCAAATTAACCCCCAACAAAAGTCTGATACATTACACCTAATCACTGAAGGGTCATCTCATGTACTCGTGTTCTTGGGCAACCCTAAACGGTGAAATATTAAATATTCCTTCTATCCGCACAAAGGATTAACATCATCATTTCAACCCCCTAATTATTAGTTTTAATTTATAAAGAGCATAACATTAAATATGTTTACCTTAGTTGAGGGATGAAGTGGAGTGCCTAACACCTTCCCCACCCGTATACGAACCCCAAACCTAGAATCTCTATTTTCGAAGTGGTTTTTAATTTTATTTTTACAAATGGTTTTCTTTAATTTCCCTCAAAATTAAAGTGGCGACTTCTCACTTTTCCCATTTCGGTGACAATTTGTCCGGCGACCTCAAAAACCCTTGCGATACAAAGTATCATAAATTGGTTCACAATCGAGGATACTTTACAAAGGACATGACTTATCCAGAAAGATTGTAATCATGTTTGTTCCAAAGTATTTATATGAGATATAAATAAGATGGAGTGGTGAGTCTCATGCCACATAAGAAACATGATAGGCACTTATACATGATAAGTAGGTCGAACCAGTGACGCTTATGACAAGTACATGAATTTACTCTAGTCAATGCATTGTCATCTATCATATTAGTGCATATAATCTTTAGACCTAAGATAACACAGTTATCTTGTATATAGGTGGTTTGAGTTTGATAACTGCTTTTATACTCATACTGTGTATGGTATATGAGCATGTATTGGCTCCTACTAGTTATATATGGAGATAGGAATTGATCAAGATGGAATCCGTTACCCTAAGTAAATAGGGATGAAATCCTATGTTCATTTAATTATTCTTGATGATTCAAGTTCCTGGCCAGGATAGATAGATTTAGTCAGAAAAGAGTTTCTGATAAGAAAATCTAATTAATCAAGAATTGGAATTAAAAGAGAACATAATATTCATAGCAAATGGAGTTTGACATTAACCATGACTCCAGACGAAATTGAGATTTTGTAACAAAGAGATTCTAGTGCATGGTAACATATGATTAAAGGTTCATTTAAGGTATTCCTTATTTCTAATTGGGTGGCCATGGCATGCTATGCTAGGTGTCAATCATGGTCTATGATGTACCTGAAATATTTTGGAAAAATCATTTGAGGTAAGAAATAGTTCTAATGATATTACGGGATAATATCATTTATCATTGCCAATAAGTAATGAGCCTAGTAAGTCATACATCTACACAAGTTAATCACCAATTAAAATGTGATTTAATTGATTAATTAAAGAGTTTAATTAATTAATTAATTAGGTTTGGTTTGCAATAGGATTGCAAAGTCCCTAGCATGACTTGAAACCAAATCTAGATTATTGGATGTATAGTATAGATTAAATTTTTATCTAAATTGTTTAAATATGAATTTAAATGTGAGAGATTAATTAATGAAGATTAATTAATCAATTAATTAATATTTGATATTAATTAATTTGAAGAGAAGAAATTATAATTTTTGGAAAATATATGGTGACATGTGGCACCATGAGATGGTGACATACCCAAGCTTGCCACTTGTCTTCCTATGATGGAAGACCACTTTTTTAAGATTTAAATGGAGCTTGACACATGGCTCCATGGGATTAAGTCAACCAAGAACAAGATAGGATCTTGTAGTGACATGTGGCAAGGAGTTAGTAAACTTTGACTTGTGTGTATAAAGGAAAACGAAGAAAGAGAAGTCATATTCTCTCCTTCTTCCCATCTTGGACAGCAATAAGTCTCCTCCCCTTCTCTTCATTTTCTCATCCAATTTAAGAAGAAAAACTTCGATTTTCTTTGAATCAAAATAGCTAGAAATGGTTTCTAGTGTTATATACATCCATTAAACCTCACTAAAACATAAACCCCTAATTACAAGTGGTTGGCAAAGGCTTGGGAAGTCAAATAGGGGCTGCCATTTGTGAGCTTGTGGTGGACAAGCTAGAGGGACTTCATTTGGGGTCCTAAGAGCATCCAAAGAGTGGGAATTCCATCAATTGTGCATCAAGAGGTTAGTACTCAAAATCCCCTTTTTAATTAGGGATTAATGTGAATTAAATATTAATTCACGATCTTAAATGGCAAATGAAAGTTTAAAGCATGCTAAAATGTGTTTATTATACAATTGAGCATTGAAAATTAATTAGGACCATAATACACTTGTATGATGCATGAAACCCTAGAATGGTTTTTGAAATTTCAATGCTTTAAATGCCCTAAATCCATGCTTCCACTCCTACATTTTATTGGCATTCTATTGTCATCTAAGTCTCAATAACTCTTCACTGGAGTCCCAAAAATTATTTCACAGGGTTCCCTTCAGGTCTAGGATCGGCAACTATCTTCACAGTCGCTTCCCATTAGGGTTACCCATCGTCGTGGCTTCGGCTCATTTAACCTCTTTGCATTTCATTTCTTAAATTTTTTCTTAATTTTTTTTATCAGTATTTGAGTTATTTATGACTCCTTACTCTAGTTTAAATATAGTTTCAGACATTCTGACTATCTGGACAGACATTAGTTACCGGAACAGTAGAATGTACAAACTATCTAAAGTGAGAGTGTTGCATAAACTCTTAGCAGGATCGTTTAGCTAGATAAGGAAAAACTATAACTATAGGGCACAGAGTGTCACACCCTACCCCTCTGTAAGCCATAACATGATCCCGTAGTATATTTAATGAATTACCAAACTTTGTCCACTGATAACCCATTAAATACACTATAAGGGATTTTAAACCTTTTCTTACTTCTTTTTAGAGTGGTGAGCACTATTTACAAGTGTTAAAAAAAATTTTTGAACTGAAGTGAAATAGCTAATACATTTGAAGAATTAATAATTTCTGTAAGAATTTTGGCAGAGTGCCATCTGTATTTTGAATAAAACAGTTCTTCAAAAACCTGTAAAAAGGCACTTCAATTATTTTGTTTAATCTCCAAACTCCAATATTCAATCAACACAATAAGTTTCTCAACAATTGTCAACTCAAATCCATAATAATTTTCCAGTGTTTTCAAAAGCTGAGATAAAAGAAATATATCACAAATTTTACAAGCTAAAATAATTTACAATTTATTTTACAACTTCAATGTACAATTCTAATTTATAACTACTCAAAACCAAGAATAATATATACATACAGTGAACATACATTACAATACAAAATGCAAAATATGGTCTACTCAATGTACCCGATGAACTCTCAATGAAGCACTAGCAGCCTAGTCTGCTGCCCTGTCAGTCAGTCTACCTGCGACAACAATGAAAAGCTATCGCTAAGCCAATGTCTCAGTGGTGCACAACATTAACAAAATGCAACTTTAAAACATAAATCATAAATTATATAAATAGTGGATACTTAAAACCATATTTAAATTCAAAGACAGTGAATGTCATAAAGAATTTAAACTCCATTTCACAATATCACAATATATATCAATAAATCACACACACAACTTAATCATGTTCCAAAGTCCAATTCATCCCAAAAGCCGATGGCTAGTGAGGAATTCAATTCATCCCAAAAGCCGATGGCTAGTGAGAAATAACATAGCTAGCTAGCAATAATATACTCATTCCATTCGTCCTCAACAGGCACACACC